>NC_137857.1:9127784-10392784 GCF_948465745.1 Chenopodium album
ATAGGGAAAATGTACATCATGAAAAAGTCTCATGATACCATTTCGATACTGGTGCACAAACAATACGAGGTAATAACAGATACATTTAGAAAGAGAAGATAACCAAGAAAATTATCAGGATGCAAAAAATTCAGAGGTAAGCAAAGACAACTCTGAACAAAAGTTCAAAGGGAATAGGTATCGTTAGGCACGAGAACAAGGAAGCCATATATTAAGCCCACTTTAACACCAAAATGTTAAACATCCAATAATCATTGCATGACTAATACCAAAAAGAACACAAACATGGAAAAGTATGATTTCTATGAACTTGCATTGCCGCTCAGCATGCAATAAATTATAAGGTAAGAGCAAAACTCAAAGGAAGAATGGATGAACAGTATATTACAGCAGCCCAAGTGTCTGTAATAAATTCCACAATATCATAGGCTATATCCCCTTGAACATCAATTTGTTCCTTCTCCGTTGGTCCCTGAAACAGATCAGCCACAGGATTTAATTATTAAGTAGGTAAGCTTTGAGCAAGGCGAATAATTTATCTACCATTAAAAATCATATGACCTTAACAACGGATGCTCCTGTAGCAAACTTTTTCCCCAGCTTTTTTGAAGCATCACTGAGTTTAACACCTGAAAAAATCAACAAAATTAGCATACAGAACAGGTCAGCAAGATGAATCGATGTAATTGAATAAGTCTGATTCATTTTGAGTTTCGAAGCAAGATCATATGACACAGTAACCAACATTTAGCTAGATATTTTTGAAAGTTTACTTATATGTATAGTTGAGTATCCAGTTGGCAAACTTTGAACCAGCAGAGAAATATCAATATACTAGAAAGCTAGGAATCGACAAAATCTAAATAAAAGCAAGGACAGAAAAAGGTTAAGTAATCAAATTTCTTCAATAATATTTGTAATAAAGATAAGCAATACAGATCAACATCATTAAACTATTGTAACATGACAGTTATTATAAGTGACCAAGATATTCAAGGGAATTTCAACCTGTTTAACTTGTACATGAAATCATTTAATTGCAGATTACATATGCAACAATATTCAAGTACTAATCCAAGCAGTAAATCTCACCAAAAAGTTCCAATCCTTTCACAGTAGTGATACATTTTCGTTTATTCCGTACAACCTTCTCAATAATAACTTCTTTCTTGTCCTGCAAGCCAAAAAAAAATAAAGAGTTAGCGTAATGCAAACCAAACTCAAAAACAAGCTGCACAACTCCACACCAGACCAATTGTAATAAAAACAAGAATTGCTATTGTAAATATACAGCAGTGGCCCAAACCGGTGCTAACTTAATGACTGTATAGAAAGCAAGAAAGGCAAATATCCTCAGAAAACAAGCACGAGATTCATCTATATGACTCTTTATTAGCTTAGACAAGCATCCACCTATTACTTGAAGTGTCCATATAAATTTCTGTTCAACTTGAAGTTCAATTATCCAAGATACAACAGTGCTCTATTTATTTCATACAGGCACACTTCACATGTGTGTTGTGTATATTCTAAACATAGGAATTAAAATGCTGAGCAACGTAGGAAACATAAGTTGTAGTCTTAGAAGAGTCAACCTTGCCTATAATCATAATCAACCACCATTTCACTTAAACATGTCTGCATCACCATTAATTGCATTATTTTGAATGGAGATCAAGAAAGGAGGGGGTAAAACCGGTAAGCACATATCTATGAAGCAAAGCAGGGAAAAAAATGAAACTAAATATTCATTCCTTCTCAAAGATTCAATGCTAGAATATAGTGAAAGAAAAAGGCTTCTTGAAACATCAACCCTAAGCAAGCAAAAAAGAGATATTGAATATTAGTAAAAATTAAAGAAAAACCTTAAAACAGGTGCTAGTCTGCTAGATATTAAGAAGATTGCTTTCACAAGATTCACGGCCTAATAAAGGACAAGGTCCATGGACAGCTGCACTTCATCAAAGTATGAGCAGAAAGCAGGAGATCAATGGAGGAGAGAAGGAAAACAGCCACACAATAAATTTCAGAAGGGTCAGCACGAGAACAAATAATATTGCTGAATTCTGGCTTCTATCAGCTGTTGAGGTTAAGACAGGGAGATTTAAGGATGAAGGGAGCAGAGAATAAGGGCCCTGGAAATACACAAGTGAATACACTCTTCCAACCATAAGGAAATCCTTAATGAATCATGTGAATAAATTATTGGTTTTACAGTTTAGGCCTTTAGTGGATAGATCTTGGTTCATCACATATAGCATCTACATTTGGGATTTCAGTGGATTAAGGCATCTAATTCATAAATTGATCAACAAGGTGTAGAAAGAAAACAATTTCAAATTCATATATGCCCCTTAAGGGTTTGATGTGTACTTCGATCACATCCAGATTTGGATAGTGTTGATAAACTTGATACCCAACAAGATTATACGTATGATGGATCTTACTATCAAAAAGAAAGTTCTAAAAAGGAGGGTAATGATGTAACTGTTAGGGTGAGGTAAAGGCTGTGGTAGGCAACAGAATTAACAATTATCATAAGCCTCTCCCTTAGTCCCTTCCAAAAGAGGACTAGAAGAAAATTGAAAAGTTTCCACTTAAAACATAGAGAATCAAAAATCACTCAGCTCATCAATCCCACAAACTATAACAAAGTGGTATGTTTCTCTTTGTAACCCTCATGGCCCCATTCCCTATTGTTATCTTTCATATCAGGTAGTCTTATTATATATGGTGGTTCTTCAAAAGTTGATTGTTAGGTCCATGAAATCCCAAGACTTCAACCACCCTACGCCAACCAGATGAACACCCTTGACCAAAAAAAGAGATATCATAGATGAAGACATACTGAGGAAGCCATTTGATTTGTTAACTGAAGCATGCATGTTGAATAAGGGGTCTATCTGAGCCAGTCAACATAATTAGAGGAAGGTAGGCTAATAGCTAAACCAAACTGATGCATTTCGAACATTGTAGATCTAATATGTGAGGAATTCAAACAAATCATAAACAAAGGGGAAAACTATCAATTGATAATTTATATTTGACAGCAATTAGCAGGAAAAGCCAGCATCCATGATTCTGTTCAGCTTCAAACAGATAGATAAACAAAACCTAGCTCTCGTATCTCCCACTACTGAATTCAACTAGGGTTATTTCTTCATGAGTTCATGATGAATTGTTACAGCTTATAATTTGTTTACTTCAAGATAAACAAAACAACATGACTCATGTCATGTCCAATTTATAGTTTGTTCACCACTCCAAAACTTAAGAAACATATAAAGAAACTCAAATAAATCAAATATGAGACATTAATTATAGTTTGTTCTGATGTAACCTAGTTTTCTAGCATGAGATTTACGGTTTCGCAATACGCTATCTAAATGTTAAAGTGAGCCAAAAAATTGCCAATTTGCTAGCATTATCTGCCTTTTTCAGTTTGCAATTCAGGGGGGGTGTATGGATAGATTAGGTAACAATGGTTTGTTCATCTTTATAGCATTCACAAGAACATAATCCAAGCATGTTGGCCCATCAGCCAATAAAGTTGTGTACTCAAAAGGGATTGCATAGCTCATCATTGTAAAGTTATAAATTCATGTTACACTTAAGTAGCATCACTATTAAGAAATAAATTAAGGGTAAATTCACAATTCTTACTTTCTTCTTCACTTTCCCGCCAGGAAGTCTTTTTACTTCTTCTGGTTGAGATGTTGAAGAGCCACCTGCACAGGCCAATCAAATAAGGAAATGTTGTAGACAAGAAATATCCTAAATATCATTAAGGAAATACAATAGCATTTAATATACATCAATTTAGAGTACTTATTAATCACTTTTGGAATGATGCAAGTAACCAATATGCCAAAATATCCAACTCAGTTTCACAAATCACACAGAAAAACAATCAACTACTTGACCTGGTAAAAGTATGAAATGTGTTAAACATCAAGCAGATTGTTTTCAAAAGACAACAGTTTTCCATACATATTCATATCTTCAATGGACAAATGATTTTGCTTCCCAGGAAGAAAAGGAAATTTTAATGAGATACAATAAGTTCTTCAAGGATTTTGCTTTAAAACAAAGAGAAAAATTTAGCAACAGGGAAATAATATTAACCAGGGATATAAATATAACCAATAAAGAGGGAAAGCAAAGTTCAAAGAGTTCAAAATGAGAGAAAAAATTATTGCTTCCCAAAACAAATGCCCACTACACCTTTTATTTTATAAATTGAGGAGAAACAAATAGATGGCACTCTACTAACCCACATTCTATATTTCTATGCCTATGTGCAGCAGCTATGAATTTGCATGGCCTAGTTGCCAAGCTCTTTTCAATTCTCCAATGACATTAGTACTCCTAAAGTGAGTTGATCTCAAATCTCAAGTTATGAGCTCTAGGGAGAGCCATAAAATGATTGCTCTAAATTATGCCCAAGATCTTAGGGGGCACACGTCATATGTAAAGCTAGTAGGATCAGAGTCATTTGTTTATTCCTTAGCTTCTTTTATTCAACTCCTACTCGGTTTCCCTGTCCTTACAAGAAGCTTCAATTGTGAATCCTGATAAAAATGAAGTGACTACTTATGTTGGGTGTCTTTATTGGGTATTGTAATTTTAATTATACGTCAAATATGAGAAGAGTTGAGCCTTCATCACCAAGAATAAGGACCACATAAAAGAGGGTAAAGATAACCCAAATCTCAAACATATACACAACATAGATGAGAGGATGAAGAGTGCCTAACCAATCAAAGGGGGATAAATTTCATACCCAAATTTCTACCTACAAATCTTCAATATTACAAGTCCTGCAAATTTCATAGAAGCCATACTGTGGTCTTGGATTGTCCATAACATTAAAGTGGATGCCTGTGAAAATTTAATGCCTCCGAATTCGGATATACTTGAGAAACCATATTTAAACTTCACACAACACTCGAATCATAAAATTTACCATACTTCATCACCATTCTAGTAATTTACTACATAGGCTACATGAGCAGTCCAACAATGAGAAAATTACAAGCCATACAAAAACTAGCAGAAGATGCATCAATAGTCAAAAACTAGCAGAAGATGCATCAATGAGTACATTTAATAACAAATAAAAACAGGAAAATTTATAACAATAACTTCCACAACTAAGCTTGGACAGTGTGTTACCAGCAGAAATTGAAGTGGACTGCATCTGATCAGATACCTTATCAACTTCATTGCCACCGCCCTCTGAATAATCATATTAAAGGGAAAAAAAAATTAATTGACATTTAAAATAGACAGAACACAATCCAAAACCTTTTTTTTTTCTTTTATTTTGTGTTATGAAACATTGAAAACTTTATTCCCAGAATTTTCTGGGTCTTTTTTCAATTGCCGGAAATTAGATTATTGACAAACACCCAGAATCAAAAGATTGAAACTTTCTACTTACAATCAATGGGTTTTTGTGGGGTTTGATAATAGCAAGAACACAATCAAATTTCAATCAAAAAAATAACCATTAATCGAAAGAACAATCAATTGGGGGCATTAAAAAAAAGATGGAATTAGAGAAAAATTAGTACCTTTAATAAGATCAGGGTAGATATCAGGAGCATTTTGAATCAACCAGGGTTTGCATTTTTCAAATTCAGGTCCAAATTCACAGTATTCTGCAGGTAAACCACATACACCACAGTATAGAACCTTCACTGCTTCTGGCTTCTCCGCCATTGAAAGTTTTCTCTCTCCTTTTTTCTGTGTGTGCGCGTAAAAAGAAGGAAGATGAGCGCAGAGGAATCTGGCAAAAAGGGCTCTCTTTGTGTTGGGTTTGTGTTTTGCAAGCAATCACCAAAGTGGGTTCGGTGGAGAAGTATTAAGGTTAAGGAATAAGGATCCAATCTTTTAAGTTTCGGGACCGGTACGTAGAGTTGTCAAATCAGGTGTGTCATTTGAGTCGGGTTACTTCGGATTCGGATGTTAATGGTCACTAGACATTAGATCATGTTATTGTAGAGTCGAGGCCGAATTGGTTTTTGATACTCGTATATCTTTATTGGCACAATTAGGGATGTTAAAAAGGCGGGTTGGATGTGAATGTTGTATAACCTTTGACCTTACCGAATTCAAAATTAAAACCATCTTATCCCATCACCTACTTGGGTATCCACCCACCCCTGATACCCACCTTATCTATTAAATGAAGTTTTGATTTTAAATTTTCAACTTATATATTTACATAAAAATAAAAGTTTAATACACTGATGTAGTTCGATTATAAAGAATTGGCTTATATTGATAAAGTACATATTTTCTCTGTTTTTTTATAGTTCCAAAACTTTTCTTTTCACGCTTGCCGATGCATATTTTCAATCATTGATATCTTTAATCACCAATATGTAAAAATTATAAATTTTAGAAATTAAAATTGTATAAATCGAGACGAATTTAACAAGATCTCACGTGACTATATTTTTACTTAAGTATAAATTGTCAAAGCTAGTCAAAGTGAAACACATGAATAGTGTAAAAGTCAAACTGTTGCAGCTATAAAACAAATGGAGGAAGTATATTGTTATATTTTTAAGATACTTGTATGACAAAAGAAACATTTTTAAAACTAGTAGAGCTTGGAATGAGTAAAGGGTCGTTTGGTTCATTAGGGAAGTGAAAATCCCATAAAATTTCAATTTGATTAATTCCTTCATCAAAATCATGGAAATTTATGACTTTCCAAACAAAAAGTTCAAAATGAAATTCATGGGAATTTTAAATGCCCAAATGAACTTAAGCCAACCAAATAATACCTAGGTACGAGGGCCGGTCACTCTAAATTCCATACGTGCTCCACCACTTATGACAAGCACAATTTTCATTCTCATCCTTGTTCCATCTTCCATCAAGCCATGGTTTCAAAATAAATAAATCTTCCATCAAGCCATCACCAACCAAAAATTTACCCATCCCCATCTGAATGGGGCAGGTCTTCACGTGTAACCGCCCCAATTATATAACTTGAGGCAATTATTGACCGCTTGTAAAAAAAAAAAACCAAAGTAATACCTATATTACCGACCCCTTAAATATTGAAAATAACCCCTATAACATTGACGGAGTAACCCTCTAACACTAACGAAAACTTACGGTAGAATAAATCTATAGTAATATATAAAGAGAAAGGGCGGTGATTAATTTGTCTGGGCATTGGAAATGTGAGAATGGGAGTTTGGGGATTAAAATGTGGGAATGGGATTGAGAATTGATTGTTGGGAATATAGAAAAAATAGGATAATACTTTGTTTGGGTAGTGGATGAGAATAGATGGGGAATAAATAACAAAAATACAAAATTACCCTTACTAATCTTTCTCCTCCTTTTTTTTTCATTAATGGCAAAAATGTCTTTTTCTACTTATTTCCAATCCCACCATTTATTACCTACCCTCCCTAGGTAATAAAATGGTGAAAATTCACCACATTTATTCTCAATCTCATTTACTCCCTCCGTTTTTAAATACTTGCTCCATTTCCTTTTTTGGAAAGCCTTTTTTGGAAAGCCGTTTTAAATAATTGCTCCATTTCCACTACTTTTGCATTTTACGGAGTATAATTTTTTATTTTCTCAACTACCCCATTACATTCATATTTTATTACTTTTTCCAATTTCTCCTAAAAATTCGCGCATGGAGAAATAGAGTAAGTATTTAAAAACGAAGGGAGTAACAAATAAGAGATTTTGTTTTATTTAAAATTAAAATTTCCATTCCCACACTCAATTCCCATTTACCAAACGCCCCCTATAGGTTTTAAATCAATTTTCCATTGATTTTGACAAAATGGTCTTTCACTATCTATCTCTCATGAACTCATGGTCCTCCATCTTGTTCAATTTGTCATGTTATTCACTTTCTCTTTCACTTCTCTGTTTTTGGCATAACCTTCTGCTTCTATTTCGTAGCGCAAATCTGGAAACTGGACACTAATTGCTCAACTTCTTTCGATGTCAAGGAATTCAAGGTCCTATTCATTTTATTTTATTTTATTTTATTTTATTTATTTTTTTTTTTCAACTACTGCAAGATATCATATTTTTAAATGTAGAAAAAAAAAAAAACAATTTATATATACATTGTATCAATTTATGATTGTATGGTAGATTACTAGATTAGTTGCAATACATACAGCTAGGGTTTATTTGGTTGCCCAAAACAAAATTTGGGAATTGAAAATTCATGTGAATTTGGAATTAAGGGTTTTGGTTGGTTAAAAGGTGTAATTCATGGAAATTTTCAATGTCCTCAAACATAGGAAATTAATCTACCAACAGCCAAATAACAGCCAAATAAGTGTAGCCTAATTCCTAGAAAATTTGACGTGGGATTTTAATTTTAATGAAATACAAATGCCTATGTGAATTTAATTCTCTCGTCAACCAAACGATACCTAGAGAAAATTAATAATTGAGTTGATCGTGACATCGTCGTGTTAGTATTCTAATAATACGAAAATTAATTCTAGACATAGTGAGTTTAGAACTTGAATGAGCGTTCTACAATTGTGGATGTCAACATATATAGATGGTAAGACTTGGTTCATCCCAAAGTTAGGTAATCTACAATTTGCCATCAAGTTGATTTTAATGGAGGGAAATGTGGTATGAAATTTCGTTATATATTGGTTATTTAAAAGTAAATTGTAGTGGGAATTTGGAAGTATAAGCATCAAATTTCAAACTAGTAATACAAAGAGACTTTCTGATGTACCACTCTGTAAGGCTTTTTCTTGTTTATGTAAACTCATAGTCGTGTTAGTTGTTGGAAGTAGGTGGTACAATCTGCAACAAGCATGGAAATAGACAAGTAGTTAACACATATGCATATGAAGCTGTCTTTTAACAATTTCCAATCAGTTTCGCTAATGAGTGATAAGGACAATAGGATAGGCTGTAGCTTCACCGAATTTTGTTAACCAATGTAGTCTTGATGTCATGGACTCATGGTGTCTATAATAAGCATCATTTTAGTCGCTTCTATGTGATCATACTACATTTTGGTGCCAAATAGGACTACTATGAAGATCAGGGAGTGCTGTTTGCTTGTTTATGTGTTACTCTGCACCATATTTTGCCATCAGAAAACTAGATTATGAGAACGAAGTATTGATTTAATCTTGACTCTTAAGTTTAGGAAGCAATTGAAGATAATCATATACAAGTATGTTTTTTATATAATAAAACATTGACTGCAGCTCACACCAATAAATTTGAACAAAATAAATCGTAGTTAACATATACATAATAGTGAAGTAATAAAAATAATCGAGCAATGAATAAATCTAAGCTATCTTAACTGTACTGTGAATAATCCTATCTAGTTTTTCTTCCAGAAGCATGCGTTCTGCCATTTGATGTAGCTAAAAAATGGTTTGTCTGCGACAGGTATGAACTTGACGAGCCACCCTAGAGGCCAGGATACTGCTGCAATTCCGATACAAACACCCCACTGTCCCCAATTCAATCTTTCTGTATTGGCGAATTTCTTTAGGAACTCGACCATCACCACCTGGAGGATAATGGTTATGGCAATGATGGCTAGGAACAACCTGTTCTTGTGTATCCCTTCAAAGATGTTCTTTTTCTCCAGCTTCCTTGCATTAAATTCATTAAAAACCTGACACAACACGAAGGTATTGAATAGCAGGGTATCCTTCACCTTGCTTTCTACACCAAAGATCGATTCTCCCTTGAATTGTAACGTCAACAGGACTGCAATCTGGTATAGGGCTTGAGACATCAGGTTTCTCCACATTACGTTGGTGATGAGTGGCTCCGTTCTTCCAACAGGTGCCTTGTCCATCAATTCTTTTGCCGGCTTCTCAGTGGCAAGCGCTAAGGCACCTAAGGTGTCCATTATCAAATTGACCCACAAGAGTTGAACTGCAGTTAGTGGAACCTCACCTGCTGAAACTGCTGCTACAAAGTTGATCGTCAGAGCAGCAACATTTACAGTAAGCTGGAACTGGATGAACTTTTGAATGTTGTTGTAAACACATCTGCCCCAATTTAAAACTGTTGCTACTGAAGCAAAATTATCATCCAGGATGACGATATCTGAGCTCTCTTTTGCAACTTCGGTCCCTTGTATTCCCATGGAGAGCCCTATGTCTGCCTCTTTCAATGCTGGTGCATCGTTTGTGCCGTCTCCTGTTACTGCAACCACATGACCTTTCTGTTTGAGGCATTGCACCATTAGAAGCTTATCAAAAGGAGAGGATCTAGCCATGACGCGTATCTTGTCTACTTTCTCGCTTCTTTCTTTATCTGTGTAGCTCCGAAATTCAGGACCCTCAACAACAGCACTGTTAATGTCATCACCAGGCTGCAATATCCCACATTCAACGGCTATTGCTCGTGCAGTGAAAACATTGTCCCCCGTTATCATCTTGATGTTTACTCCGGCATTTTGGCAGTCTTCAACAGCCTTCTTTACCCCAGGTCTACACGGGTCCTTGAGACCTACCATTCCAAGCAACGTTAGACCATCATCAATGAGCTTTTCTTGATCCATTACTTCATCTTCCTTATGTACTAATTCTTTGTGAGCAAAGGCAATGCATCTGAGGCTGCTAGCTGCCATGCTTTGAATTATCTGCTTGAAAGTTTCCTTTGCCTTATGATTCATAGGCTTAAATTCTCCTGATGCATCATAGTAAGAGGAGCATTTATCTAGTATCATTTCAGCTGCACCTTTCCAGTGTACATAAAGTTTATTGTTTTGTTTATCTTTTATTAGCACCCCACTTCTTTTCTTCTGTGAGTTGAAGGCTTCCACATGAAGGATCTTACAACCCTGGTTCAGCTTCTGCATGTCCATGTTGAGCTCCAACACAGCCCAAGAGAGTAGGGCCTTCTCTGTTGGGCTGCCTGAGAACTCGTAATCTGAGCTTGATGTTGAACTCTTGTAGACACTTCCTGTGGTGTTGAGCCCAACGCCTTGTTGGATGAATGCAAGAATTTCAGCATCAATCTCAGAGGTTGTGCCTTGTTCAATAAGATTCTGGCCCAACCAGACATTTGTGACCTTCATCTGATTCTGGGTGAGAGTGCCTGTCTTGTCTGTGCAAATGGTGGTGGCGGACCCCATTGTCTCACATGCTGAGAGTTTACGAACCATAGCCTGATCAGCCATCATTCTCTTCATTGAATAAGCGAGTGTAAGGGTGACAGCCAATGGCAACCCCTCGGGGATTGCAACCACAACAATCGTAACAGCAGCAGCAACTATTCTGACGACAGCATTAAGCACATCGTTCACATTTGTTTTGCTTCCATTGAATTCTCTTTTGCCACTCTCATCTTTGGTATGCCCTGTGAAGTATCGAACCAACAACACTACAAGTACGAGGAAAGCCACAGCCAAGCCAAGCTTACCAATTGAAGATGTTAGCTTGTTAAGCCGAGCTTGTAGTGGTGTTTGTTCATCTGTGTTGCGACTTGCAGAACTCATCAGCTCTCCCCAGACTGTATTCATCCCAACTGAGGTGACGAGCATCTTACCATAACCATCTGCAACCTTTGTCCCTGAAACCAAGTACGGATGTTGAACTCTGTCAATGCCCACATGATCACTCTCCCCTGTCATGCTAGACTCATCAACTTGTAATGAATGACCATCAATGAACAAACCATCAGCTGGTACTTGATCTCCAGTGTTCAAGCAGACAATGTCTCCAACAACAATCTCATATATTGAAACTTGTTGTCGCCGCCCGCCCCTTACTACATCTATCTTGATATTATTGCTTTGTTTTGATAGCTTTTCAAACTGTTTACTCTGTCTGAAATTACTCATAGAAGATACAATGATGACAAGGAAAACGGCTACAAATATGCTTCCTCCATCATACCATCCCTCTTTCGGTCCTTTCTGCTTGATTCCAAAACCAAGAGAAAGAGCAGCGCAGAATAGAAGAGTAAGGATGGTAAAGTCCTTAAAGGCTTCCCATACAAAGTGAAGGAACCCTTGAGAAGGTGGTTTTTTGTACGTGTTTGTGCCAAAGGCTTCGTGGCGGTTTACAAGGTCTTGCTCATCACCATGAATACCGTCATCAAGACTTGTTTTGAGAGCAGAAGCTATAGAGTCTACCCCACCAGACTCTTGAAGTTGTTGAAGGTTTTTCTGTTTGGTAATATTACTAAGGGATTTTTGATCTACATTCGAGAACAGTTGTTGTGGTTCAAGGCTTAAGATAGTGTAAGAAGAAGAATGTGATAACTTACTGGGCTCATTATATCCTCGTTTCTTTTTGGGGGCTATAGAGAGGAGGGCTCTTGAATAGTATATGGTAGCAACAGCACGCCGCCACCTTTTGCTGGGTTTGCTGAGGTTTTCAGGTACCTTCAATAAAAACTCTATGCAGGCCATGTTTGCATGCATCAAATTTGACATGTCTTTGTTAAAAAAACACACAGGAGTAAGATTTTCTAGGTGGTGTTTGTATTACGAAAATGGTCTATATTTTGTTCGTACTATGAAAATGTAATCGTAAAGGCAAATGGTGTCGTTTAGTTACTACTTATTTTCGTACTATAAAGGATTTGTTGAGCAGGCCGGATGCTCTTTTAGGCCGGCTTTGTTTTGAAGGACGTAGCTGCTTATTGGAAATATTTGTTATTTTGATGGGTGTAACATAAAATTTGAGCAAAATGCAGGTTAATTTGGAGGGAAGTGGTGGTGCTATGAATATTTTTTCATATACATATTTATAGTGTTACGTTATATAGCATATGAAGTTTAATAAATAATTAAAATGAACAATTAGTTAAGACACGTAATCAATGAAGTCGACGGACGGTGAATGCATTTAATACGAGTAATATTTGCGGCCTTCCCTTAAGTGGGGGTTCTGGTAGAACTAAAAGCAAATTTTGTGTTGATGTTGAAATCATTTGTTTGTGTGTTTGACTGACTACACGGTTATAAGAGAAATGAACGAGTATACGAAGTAATTACTTCTCCACCCGTCAGAAACTTCCTATTTTTCGCCTTTTATCGTTTTTTAATACACTAATACTTTGTATATTTTTACAATATAATTAGGTCCGATTCACTTTACTTTATTTTTGTTGAACTGAAATTATGTTTACTGAACTGGAATTATTTTTGTTGAACTAAAATTAAATTTATAAGTTGAAATTATTTTTGCTGAATCGAAATTAATTTTAGTGATTATCAGTTATTATTCTTCTTTGGGGTTACTAATTTTTACTGATTTGAAATAATGTTACTAAACTGAACTTATTTTTGCTGAACTCAATTTATTTTTATTGAACTGAATTTATTTTATAACCAAAGCATGTAATAGATTTGTAGTGTGTGCCTTGTATTTTAGTTCCTTTCTTTTAGCCTATGTTGTAATTTGCTCTTTATTTATATAGTTCTTTTTGTCAAAAAAAAAAAAAAAAAAAAAAAAAAAAAAAAAAAACACTGAAATTATTTTTACTGAATACTTTTTTTTTTAAGGTGAAGTGAACAGGTTCTTATAAAATATTGATCTTTAAAATTTCTCATAAAAAATGATATTTTTAAAACTACACATAAAGGTATCCAACATTACGTATCTCATATTTTATTAATTTATTTATTTTTTTAAAAAAGTAAGATACGTATCTCATTTGAGTGACATGACTATGTGTTTTTTTTTAAAATGAGAACTTGTGGCCAAAGTTATAAAAGTTTGACCATAAAACTCATGCACTAAATTATGGAATAGACGGTAATATAGTGTATATTTATTTATAATTGTATTTGTTGTTGATTTATTATTATAAGAAAACTAATAGAAGTCAACATATAAATATTACAAAAACTCAAAGTGATAAGAATTAAACGTGTATTTTTCACCTAAGAAAACTGGTAGGAGGAAAGGGAGGGTTCCGCTCAACTGGTCAAATAGGTTCAACCAGAATCACCAGATGAGGTGAATTGCCCCGATTTCTCAACATAGTGACAAGGCATGCAAGACACATGCGATTTTAATGTACTGTTTTTTTCATTCTCAAATTTTCACTCATAACCAACCAACCTCCATTTTCTTCCTCCTATACCAAACCATGACCACCTCCAATGAAGGTGCTCAAGCTCTCCTCTCGTAAACCACCAACCCCACCATCACCCTGAGAAAAAATGTTGAAACAAAGGGCATGATTTGATAGAGTTACGAGAAAGAAAATAATGTTGGAAAGCTTGATTATATTGATGAATATACATGAGTATATATAGTACAAGATTAAAACATTAAACATACCAAACTATGACTAGATACAATATGTGACTAGCTAGGTACGTTAGCTAATTAAAAGGGATATACTTTGACTATCAAAATTAAGGAGTAACTCAAGGGATTTACATATTCTAAATAATAACCAATTAAATAATGATAATGACGGACGTTCGGAACGAGAGACCGACCTTTGATATAACATCTCGAATCTTGTTCAATGTAGGAATTGAAGTGGTGGTGAGATAGGTTGCATTGCAATGTGATTCTCCAATAAGGTTTGGAGAGAGTGGAGCATGAGAAGGTTTGTTCTTTTTTTTTTTTTTTTTTTTTTAAATAAGAAAAAGAGAAGGAAGTGTATTAAAGGAGATTTTTTTTTTTTTTTTTTGGGATGGAGGAGTTGCGTGAAGAAGTAAAAAGATAGTGTATATATATATATATATATATATATATATATATATATAGAGAGAGAGAGAGAGAGAGAGAGAGAGAGAGAGAGAGAGAGAGAGAGAGAGAGAGAGAGAGAGAGAGAGAGAGAAAGAGAGAGAGAGAGAGAGAGAGAGAGAATAAGAAGTTGTTTAATGGGTGTTTTTCACGGTTTTTCAACACATGAACCATTGAAATTTAAAAAAATAAAAATAAAGAAATTTGCTAGCGTATGCTTGCAACAATTGGGAGGAAAAAATATAGAGGTTCCTTCACCACCATTGAAGGCGAGATAGAAAAATTATAATGGTGGTGGTGGTGGTGGTTTAGAATGGAATGTTATGTTTCTCCATAATGGTTTTGGAGAGAATTTCGTATATGGTAACACATGGTAGGTAAACTACGGGATATCGAAAAAGGTTTGTTTCTCCGTGTAAGGGGTTTGGAGAAAAAAAATATATATCAATGGCATCTCTTGGTATATGGAATACGGGGTGCCAAAAGAGTTGAGCGAAAAGTGTGATTTTGGTTTGAAGCTTTTTGAGAAGAAAGTTTGATATGGTCACCATCATTTGTCGGCGTCGGCAAAGGGTTTTGATAGTGTAATCATGGTAGTAGCGGAAGCAAGAAAAGATGGATTAAAAACTCATGATACCATGATAGAGTTATGAAAATGATTGATGAATATACACGAGTATATATAGTACAAGATTTGAACATTAAACATACCAAATATGACTAGATACAATATGTGACTAGGTACGTTAGCTAATTATAAGGGATATACTTTGACTATCAAAATTAAGGAGTAAATCAAGGGATTTACATATTCTAAATAATAACTAATAATGATAATGATATAATCATCTTTGGGCGTGTTCGGCACTAGCTTTTGAGTAGCTTTTAGTGGTATGACCAAGTCAAACCACTACTTAACAAAAAATGTGAGTGTTTGGCAAAGTAGTGGTTAGGGTAGCTCTTATGAAAAGTTAGAAAAATTAGCTTTTGGAATTAGAGGTAGCTTCTAAGGTAGCTGTTGAAAATTTAATCTATAGTTTGAAAAATAAAATATTGATTTTTATACATAACAGCTAGTCAACCGCTACTTTACCGAACACTTATATTTAAATTATTTATCTTCACAGCTAACAGCTACCTACACAGCTAACAGCTGCCTCTACAGCTACAGCTACAGCTACATTCACAGCTATATTTTACCGAACACGCCCTTTATCCTTCATATGATTAACCCCAAAGGATAATTGTATCATTCTTCTCCATTGACGACCTACCCTTGTCATGTTCATATCAATTTCTCCATTGAGCTCCGTTGAGATACATAAAATGTTTCACATGTTGAGAAACTTGTATTTTTTCCATCTTACTCAAAGATGCAAAAATACAAAGTAATTTGTGTACTGTTGTATATGCTCAAATAGACATGAATGAACTCAACACCATACCAAACCAATTAACCAAACGAGTGAATGACATTAGGCGGGTTTGTTTTGTTTGCGAATAATAAATTTTAGCAAAAAGTGTAATTCTCAGCTCTTTAAACATCAAATTTTGATTTCATCACTTGTTTGTTCATTTTAAATAATTACCCTAAAATTGAATAAATTTAGATTTCACCAATTAGTTATCAATTTTCGTTTCAAAACTTAGTTTATTAATGTTTTGGGTCACTTTGGCCATTTGGATTCGATTTGAGGTCAAAACACCCTAAAAACTATCAAAAATACCTCAATTTAAATGTTTCACGCAAATCGAGGTAACTTTCCACACAGAAAAAACGAGGCATTACCAATATTTTTTTTTTGGAAAAATTATAAATAATAATCTCAACTTTGCTTTATTTTCTTTTCATATTCTCAACTTTGAATTATTCTGGAATAATCCGAACTTTGGAGGCTGTTTACTTTCTTCAATTCCAAATCGGTCAACAAAAGTTAATGACTAATGACTTATTATAACAGGTCACTTGACACGTGTTAAGTCCTAATTGGTTCAAAATTTTTACAAAAAAAAATAAAAATAAAACAAGAACAGAAAAACACTGGCCACCTCCCTCCCCCACCGGCGCAGCCTAACCCCCAACCTCACTGCCATGACCACCTCCAATGAAGGTGCTCGAGCTTTCCTCTCGTAAACCACCCATTCCACCACCACCCTAAAAAAAATGGTGAAACAAAGGGCATGATTAACCCCAATGAATAATGGTATCATTCTCTTCATTGACGACCTACCCTTGTCATGTTCAATTTCTCCATTTAGCTCCGTTGAGATACATAAAATGTTTCATATGTTGAGAAACTTGTATTTTTCCCATCTTACTCAAAGATGCAAAAATACAAAGTACTTTGTGTACTATTGTATATGCTCAAATAGACATGAATGAACTCAACACCGTACTTTGTTTGCAAGTAATAAATTTTAGCAAAAAGTGTAAATAACCACCTCTCAAGACACCAAAATTTGATTTCATCACTTGTTTATTCAATTTAAATTGGGATTATTCTACCAAAATTGATGAAAGTTGGGATCACTATTATTTCTAATTTTTCCAAAATTAAATAAAGTTAGATTTCACCACTTATAATTAGTTATCAATTTTCGTATCAAAAGTTAGTTTATTAATGTTCTGGGTCACTTTGGCCATTTGGATTCGATTTGAGGTCAAAACACCCTAAAATTATCAAAAGTACCTTAGTTTAAATGTTTTATGCGAATTAAGGTAACTTTCGAAACACGCAAAAATGAGGCAATACCAATTTTTTTGGAAAAATTGTAAATAATAATCCCAATTTTGCTGTATTTTCTTATAATAATCCGAACTTTGGGGGCTGTTTATTTTCTTCAATCCCAAACTGTTCAACAAAAGTCAATGACCTATTATAGCAGGTGACTTGACACGTGTCAAGTCATAATTGGTTTAAATTTTTTACCAAAAAAAAAACAAACAAAAAAACACCGGTCACCTACCCTCCCCCACCGGCGCAGCCCAACCCCCAACGCCACTGCATTGGCTATGGTGATTGGGATTACTGCTTGGCTACGTTGGTAGGTGTTGGCCTTTTGGCTGGCGTGACTGGGCTTGCTGCTTGGCTACGTTGAGATTATTAAAAGAAAATAAGGCAAAGTTGAAATTATTATTTCTAATTTTTTCTAATTTTTTTTTTTCAGTATTGACATCAAATTGAATCTAAAGGGCCATAGGCCTACAGTGACCTCCAAAACCTCAATGTACCAAGTCTTGGCACCAAAATGTTACGTATTATTATAAAAGTGGAAATAAAATTCAAATTTTGAGGGTCAGTATTATTGAAGAACATTGGGCTTTCCGCTTCCTAGTCAGATACTCAAATTGAGAATCATCATAATTTTTACAGTAAATCAATCGCTTTCCTCCCCCGCTTCATGTTGCAAACTTGGGACCAACCATCAAGCTGTTCTATTCAGAATTCACACATTAAGGTGCTTTCAATTCCCTCAATTTCTCAATTTATTTTTGCTTTTTATTTTTTCACACATTTGCCATAATCTTGATTAAATTGTGCCCTATTGTACTTGATTTGACAATTCTTATCTGGGATCATATTCAATTTTATGCCCATTAATTTGGGCTAAAAATGGGGAAGCAAATATTCCCACCTTTCTCATATTAAAGTTTCTTTTGCTTATTGCACAAATTTTACGAATTTAAATAAACTAACAAGAGTTTAACTGATTATAGATAGAAAAAAAGAATAAGATAGTTGAGTTTGATGGATTAACAATTAAATTAAAAAAGGAAGATTGTTTATTTGTTTAACTCAATGACAAAGGGAGTATTAACATTGATAATTAGTTAAACTCTTGTTATGTTTATTCAAATTCCTAAATAAATTTTTTACAAAAATAAATCACATTTAAACTCTTGTTAAATTATCATCTTATATTAATCCCACTTTGTGATTAACATTGAACAACCAAATCCAGAGATCATAACTCCAATGGTAAGCCAATTGGCGATTGTAAAGCTATTTTTCCTTCTAGCTAATTTATACCACAATGGTTAAGCTAATTGACATTTAGATTTATAAGCTTTATTTTTTAAATAATTAATACGGTATATTATTAGAGACAATTAATTTCTAAACTAATTAGCTTAGCAAAGTTAATTTGCTTGGCATTAGCTTGGCCAAGCTAATTATTGAATTATCTTTCAATGATTTGGCTATTAGCTTAAAAATTATTAAACTTGCAAGCTAGTCCCCAAAAGTAACCATTGGAGTTGCTTAAGCCTCAAAATTGCCCAATATGTCAATCCCATGTTACTAGAGCAATAAGACCTCAAAGTTGGAGGTTGTGTTTATTTCGAGTTAATCCAAATATAGCGGAAGAGAGGGTTATATCGTACATACAATAATACAATATTACTCCAATTCTTACGTAACATCAATAAAAAAAAAAATAAAAAATAAAAATAAAAACGATGCCCAAAAGTTGGGATTATTTATTGTTAAAAAATTCCTTCCCCTAAACTCAATTTTAAGTGTCATCGCTACAATAGCAATGCCAACTAGCTTAGATAGTTAGCCTCGGCTTTATAACCTCTACATCATTGTTCTTGCCAATAAGACTTCTTATGAATCAATAAAATAAAATTTAAAAAAAAAAAAAAAAAAAAGGGGGTATCCTAGTTTATACATTGTTGTCACAGATGGACTTTTAGAGCTTAAGAGGAAAAAGCTCTTTGATGTTGCATGAAATCTTCTATCATGAGATCTATGGCTGAGATTCTATTCTCCATCTGCCAGAAGATGCACAAATACTCTTTTGGAACTATTTATAATTCTGTATAAACTTTTATTCAATTTAGTTAATGGTAGCGGGGTACTACTTCTGCATTCAGGGCAAGAACTGCTCAACTATCTAGGCGCTAATTGCTCTAAACTTCGAATCAGTTTTGTTTATGAGGTAGTCTTGAATTCTTGATGGTATGTGATGGAGAAAGTTGTACTCATATTTTCTATCAGTATGCATAGGTAGGCAGAGCCGCATTTCGCTGTAGGATAGGACTCATAGGAGAGATCAATTTAGTTGAGCTACTACTTGCTTGTTTATATTTTTAGGAATCTGTTTGATTGAGTACCAAGCTAATTTTATTTCAGCTTTATTCTGCCATTGATAAACTGAATTTATAGTCAAATAAACAAAGAATTGAGCTGTATGATTGTTGTAGCAGTCTTCTTTTATTATTGCTGATATCCAATCGTGTACTTAGAATTATGTTTCTTTGCTGTATGAAGCATATGATGGTACCATTTGTTTTGCAAAGGAATATGATTCTTTCTATACAAACATAAATGGTATGTACATTCAATGAAATTTAGCTAAACTAAATTGTTGACAGCAAATGTACAATGGGTTTACAAAAAAAAAAAAAAAAAAAAAAAAAAAAAAGCAAATGTACAATGAAATCAAATAGGAATAAAAGAATTTTAGCAGTACTAGTAATATAATGTAAACTATCCTTGCTTAGTTTTTCTTCCAGAAACATGCGTTCTGCAATTTGATGTAGATGAAAAATGGTCTTTCTGCGACAGGTATAAACTTGACGAGCCACCCTAGAGGCCAGGACACTGCTGCAATTCCAATGCAAACACCCCACTGTCCCCAATTTAATCTTTCTGTGTTGGCGAATTTCTTTAGGAACTCGACCATCACCACCTGGAGGATAATGGTTATGGCAATGATGGCTAGGAACAACCTGTTCTTGTGTATCCCTTCAAAGATGTTCTGCTTCTCCAGCTTCCTTGCATTAAATTCATTAAAAACCTGGCACAACACGAAGGTATTGAATAGCAGGGTATCCTTCACCTTGCTTCCTACACCAAAGATCGATTCTCCCTTAAATTGTAAGGTCAAGAGGACTGCAATCTGGTATAGGGCTTGAGACATCAGGTTTCTCCACATTATGTTGGTGATGAGTGGCTCCGTTCTTCCAACAGGTGCCTTGTCCATCAATTCTTTTGCCGGCTTCTCAGTGGCAAGCGCTAAGGCACCTAAGGTGTCCATAATCAAATTCACCCACAAGAGCTGAACCGCGGTTAGTGGAACCTCACCTGCTGAAACTGCTGCTACAAAGTTGATTGTCAGAGCAGCAACATTTACAGTAAGCTGGAATTGGATGAACTTTTGAATGTTGTTGTAGACACATCTGCCCCAATTTAATACTGTTGCTACTGAAGCAAAATTATCATCCAGGATGACGATATCTGAGCTCTCTTTTGCAACTTCGGTCCCTTGTATCCCCATAGAGAGCCCTATGTCAGCCTCTTTCAATGCTGGTGCATCGTTAGTGCCGTCTCCTGTTACTGCAACCACATGACCTTTTTGCTTGAGACATTGCACCATTAAAAGCTTATCAAAAGGAGAGGATCTAGCCATGACGCATATCTTGTCTACTTTCTCGCTTCTTTCTTTCTCTGTGTAGCTCCGAAATTCAGGACCCTCAACAACAGCACTGTTAATGTCATCACCAGGCTGCAATATCCCACATTCAACGGCTATTGCTCGTGCAGTGAAAACATTGTCCCCTGTTATCATCTTGATGTTTACTCCGGCATTTTGGCAGTATTCAACAGCCTTCTTTACCCCAGGTCTACACGGGTCCTTGAGACCTACCATTCCAAGCAACGTTAGACCATCATCAGTGAGCTTTTCTTGATCCATTACTTCATCTTCCTTATGTACTAATTCTTTGTGAGCAAAGGCAATGCATCTGAGGCTGCTAGCTGCCATGCTTTGAATTATCTGCTCGAAAGTTTCCTTTGCCTTATGATTCATAGGCTTAAATTCTCCTGATGCATCATAGTAAGAGGAGCATTTATCTAGTATCATTTCAGCTGCACCTTTCCAGTGTACATACACTTTTTTGTTTTCTTTTCCTTTGATTAACACCCCACTTCTTTTCTTCTGCGAATTGAAGGCTTCCACATGAAGGATTGTACAATCCTGGTTCAGCTTCTGCATGTCCATGTTGAGCTCCAACACAGCCCAAGAGAGTAGGGCCTTCTCTGTTGGGCTGCCTGAGAACTCGTAATCTGAGCTTGATGTTGAACTCTTGTAGACACTTCCTGTGGTGTTGAGCCCAACACCTTGTTGGATGAATGCAAGAATTTCAGCATTAATCTCAGAGGTTGTGCCTTGTTCAATAAGATTCTGGCCCAACCAGACTTTTGTGACCTTCATCTGATTCTGGGTGAGAGTGCCTGTCTTGTCTGTGCAAATGGTGGTGGCGGACCCCATTGTCTCACATGCTGAGAGTTTACGAACCATAGCCTGATCAACCATCATTCTCTTCATTGAATAAGCGAGTGTGAGGGTGACAGCCAATGGCAAACCCTCGGGGATTGCAACCACAACTATCGTAACAGCAGCTGCAACTATTCTGACGACAGCATTCAGCACATCGTTCACATTTGTTTTGCTTCCATTGAATTCTCTTCTGCCACTCTCATCTTTGGTATGCCCTGTGAAGTATCGAACCAACAACACTACAAGTACGAGGAAAGCCACAGCCAGGCCAAGCTTACCAATTGAAGAAGTTAGCTTGTTAAGCCGAACTTGTAGTGGTGTTTGTTCATCTGAGTTGCGGCTTGCAGAACTCATCAGCTCTCCCACAGACTGTATTCATCCCAACTGAGGTGACGAGCATCTTACCATAACCATCTGCAACCTTCGTCCCTGAGACCAAGTACGGATTTTGAACTCTGTCAATGCCCACATGATCACTCTCCCCTGTCATGCTAGACTCATCAACTTGTAATGAATGACCATCAATGAACAAACCATCAGCTGGTACTTCCGCAGACAATGTCTCCAACAACAATCTCATATATTGAAACTTGTTGTCGCCGCCCCCCTTACTACATCTATCTTGATATTATTGCTTTGTTTTGATAGCTTTTCAAACTGTTTACTCTGTCTAAAATTACTCAGAGAAGAGACAATGATGACAAGAAAAACAGCCACAAATATACTTCCTCCATCATACCAACCCTCTTTCGGTCCTTTCTGCTTGATACCGAAACCAAGAGACAGAGCAGCACAGAACAAAAGAATAAGGATGGTGAAGTCCTGAAAGGCTTCCCACACAAAGTGAAGCAACCCTTGCGAAGGTGGTTTTTTGTACGTGTTTGTGCCAAAGGCCTCATGACGGCTTGCAAGGTCTCGCTCATCACCATCAATACCATTCTCTAGATTGGTATTGATAGCAGAAGCAATGGAGTCTACCCCACCAAAATCTCGAAGTGTTTGTAGGTTTTTTTCTTTGGTAAGTTTGCTTAGGGAAATTTGATCAACATTCGAAAAAGATTGATGATGTGGTTCAAGGTTTAGGACAGTATAAGAAGAAGAGTGTAACAACTTACCCTCCTTGTGTTGGTTTTTCCGAGCAGGCAAGAGTAACGCTCTCGAATAGTAGATGCTAGCAAAAGCTCTTTGCCACCTCTTGCTCGGCTTGCTAAGGGTTTCGGGTACCTTCAATAAAACATCAATGCAAACTAAGCTCGCATGCAACGTGCTCGTCATGTACGTTGGTATGTCTTTGTTTGATAGTACTATTTTCAATTAAATTTTTGGGTTATGTCTATTGGGTGACACTCGAAAATCGGAATTTTAGAGTTTAATGATGTACAATAACAATGTAATCAAAGGTTGTAAGGCTAGTTTTGTTTGTAAATATGAAATGCAGCGAGTTGTTTGATATGGAGGGAAGTTATACAATGTAACATATATAGGTATAATTTATGTTATTACGCGCAGAAATAAAGTAGGCTGTACGTATATTTATATTTTCCTGGAATGTACGTAGAAATGTAGACGAAATTGGAATTGAGTTTGAAACGTGGATGTGACGTGTAGGATTTGGCCGAGTAGCACGCACTCCACACACTTTATAGCTACTAGTTGGAAAATGGAATGGGCCCTTTTCTTTTTTACTATGTTCTTTTGACATTTGACAATTCCCCATAGGTCGGTCAACAACATATTGAAAATAAGGTGATTTACGATGACAAATTGGAGAAATAGAATAGAATGGCTTGTTTATTATTCATCAATAGGTAGAGTATTATACAAAATCTACGCTCATAAGATAGGAAACAATCTTCCTAAAAGATATACTTAAATAATATCTTAACATATTATAAGCCTAAATATATTATTCTCCTAATAAGATCAATACGGAAAATACATCACATATATATTTTCCGATATCCTATATCTCTAACAGTTAATTCAACTTAATTCAGATTTTTATTTATTTTGTACTCCCTCCATTTTTTTTATGTTTAATTTAGGCACGCATTTTAATGAGAGGAAAAGAATGTTAAAACAAGTAAGGCCCTGTTCTTTTGAGCTTCTGGGCAGGGCAGAGCAAAGCAGAGCAGATAGAAGCAGAGTCGAGCCGAGCAATTATTATTATTATTATTACTACTACTACCACTATTATCGCATTATTATTAATCATTAAATTTTATTATTAAATATTAATTATTATTATTATTATATGAAGTATTAATTATAATTATCATTATTATTGAATTTTATTTAATTATTATTATTATTATTATTATTATTATTAAAGATTAATAATTAGTATTATCTTTAAAAATTAGTTATTATCTTAATTTAATTTTTATAATAAATATCAATTATTATTATAATTAATAATATTAGTTATAAGTATTACTAGATTTAAGCCCGTGCGATGCACGGTGATAGTTTATCATTTTAATTTAATTTAAAATTTTGTATATTTATGAATATCATTAATTAGATTTATGGATAAAATTCTTAATATCATAAGATAATTTTTTAATTTTAACACTATTGTTATCTTTTGTTGTTTTAATTATTTTACGTGGTGTTTGGTTTTTAAAATCTCAAAGCTTATTCACTAATTTTGCTTATGTGACAAGTTAAATTTTTAATTCAAAAATGTAATGACAAATCTCATTTTTTTATTGACCAAAATAAGTCTTTTGCTTATGCGTTTAATTCTCATGTATAATTGTTTAACTATTAAAAATTATGGGAAAATAGTCGTCTAAGATTTAGTTTAATTCGTTTCGATGAGTACAATATTAAAATCAAACTTTTATAATATTTGCTAGGGAGAGATTAAAGATATTTGCGATCAAAAATTTGCATCCATATATATGTAAAAAAGATATTACTTAGTTTTTTTATTTTTTTTTGTGAGAAGATAATTATTGGTTTTTAAAAATAATTTAAAATTTAATTATTCTTTATTCGTTGTTTTTACCTATGTGTCAAAATTCTTAAATCTTATTCGTCACATTTGCTTAGGTGGCGAGTAAATTTTTTAATTCTAAAATAAATTATTAATCTAATTTTTCATTGGACAAAATAAGACCTTTTCTTATGTGGCGCGCCGAATGCTCCCGAAAAATGCCTACTTTATTTATATATATTAGATTATTACTATTATTATAATTAATATTATTAGTTATAAGTATTATTATTACTATTATTATCATTATTATAATTACTATTATTATTATTAAATATTATATATTAGTATTATTATTATTAAATATTAATTATTACGGAGTATTATTAAATATTAACTATTATTATTAAATATTTATTATTATTATTATTATTATTAAATATTAATTATTTATTATTATTATTAATTATTAATTATTTATTATTATTAAATATGAATTATTTTTTATTATTATTAAATATTAATTATTATTATAATAATAATTCAATATTAAGTATTAATTTTAAGCAGAGCAGAGCAGAGTTGAGCAGCTCTAAAGAACGGGGCCTAAGTATGTCTGTGCTTAGCTTATTTAATCAACTTTATAGTGGGGTCAAATATAAATAAGATTATAAAAAATGAATACATATTAAATTTAAAAAAAATAATTAAAAAAATAAAAACACTTCCCAATAAGAAAGCGTCAATTAAAAAAAAACGGAGGTAGTGTTTGTTTGTGTCAAATAAGATCAAATCAAATTTAATTCAAAATAATCAGATTCATAATGATCAGAACTTTTCATTCTTGTTTACTTATTGCTAAATATTTTTAAATGGAAAAAAAAAGTAGAGGGCATTGTTTAATATCGCGTGCCACACATGTGTTGGCCAACGCCGGAGAATTAAAGTCAACGACCAGATTTTGACGTCAACTCGTCAAGGTCCCTCATCATCACAATAAAACTGACCTATTTCACCACTTTGAACATTTAAAATCCTTGCTCATACAAAAGTGAACATATAACTATTTAAGTACCTTTTGGAAAAAAATTGTTACTAAGTTGTACTATATTTATTTAGTAACTAATACTAACTATAATTAAATCATTAAGCAATTGAACGTATGAATTACCGAGTACTTCATATTAAATATGATTAAAAAAAAAATACAAAAAACCTCCATGTATGAGAATAAATACAACAACTTTTATGTATGGCTGGTCACACCGTGTGGCCAATTAACACACGAGTAACCCCTAATCGATCGAGTAATCTATGGTCGAGTAACCACTGATTAATCAAGTAACCCCTGATCACCGAGTAACCCCTGAACAAATAATCCCTAATAGACAGAGTAATCCTTGACCGAGTGAGTAACTCTTGACCAAGTAAGTAACCTCTGACTAGCCGAGTAACCCTTGACCAAGTAACCCCGACTATTTTTTCGAAAAAAAATGGTTGGTGTAGGGAATATTTCAAGCATCATAACCCCAAGCTTGAACCCCACTGTGATCATACACTTAAGTGTGGTGGCGTCCAAAGGGAAAGAAAAGAGAGCAAAAGAGTCGCCAACAAATTTTAGGAACTTGTAAACCGTTCACGAGGTGAAGGTTACACCCCTTAACGATCCATGAGATCGTCAACTCCAAAAGGTCTCGAACCAAATAGGGTTCGGGGATGAGGGTACGAATCCAATCTACAAAAGAAAGAACTCGCCCTATAAAATAGGCCTCTACTTTATTCTACTCGTATTTCATGTGCGCTTTCTGACTAACATGCAATCAATAGGTTAATCCTAAACCTGTTTATCTATGTTGGTTGAATATTAATGCACAAATAAACTATTATTGGCGATCACTTGAATTAAAATCATATTGGCCTAAACCAAATTATTAATTATCTTATTAAGCGTGATTTCAAGTACAAATTCCCTTTAAACATGCATCAAAGGCGGGATCAAGCAATAACAATAAAATATAAATCAAGCAACACAATAATCATAACGATCATAATCATGTTAAAGCTTAAATATAACGGCAAGATCCTAGGCATGATACCAACAAGATTAATAACAAATCCTAGCATGTCACTAAGCAATAAAGATCAAAGCTTTTACCCTAACATGGTACTAACATGCTATTAGAAAAGAGTAAAAGTCACCCTAAACATGATTCTAGAAAGCATTAAATAACATCCTAACATGATACTAGGAATATTAAACAAATCTAAACATGCTTTCTACATTGAAATAAAAAGGAGAGTAAGCTAATTTACTTACTTTGAAGCCTCGTACCTCTTTCTAATAACAAAATACACGCGTTAGTAAACTTCAATGAAAATAATAAAACCAAATAATTAAATTAAAGGAAAGAGTTAAAAAGTTTAGACTGGATTTGGGACCAAACCCTCAGAAAAGTATAAACCTTTCACGTCTAGGACGAAGGCAACTTCGAACTTGGATAGGTGTTTCAAGATCTTGTGAGTGCGGTATTGTGTTTGTAAAAGCAAGCTAAAAACATTAAGAGAGAAAGAAAGCTATATTGCTCAAGAGAGAGAAGAGAGAGAATTGATGATTGTAGATGATTAAAAACAGAGCTCCAGGACCCTATTTATAGGAAAAATAGTCCGAAAATAGGTAGAATTTGATAAGGAATAAAACTCCATGCTGTCGCCAATAAACCGACCTTGTCGCCAACTGTCGCCACGCGACAAGCCTGTCGTTTGGCGACAAAGACAGTTTTTGCGGATTTTGTTTTTATCATATCTTTTGATCCAAAAGTTCAAATAAGTCATATAATATGTCGTTAGAAATCTCTTGAAATCTACTTTCTAATGCAATTAGAATCAGATTAAAATCTTTTGTAGATAAAAAGATATGGCCGAAATAGTGAAAGGGTGTCAGTTTTGGATAGTTTCGTATTCCTTTCATATCTTTTTCGTTATAGCTCGGAATTAATATTATAATATATCATTGGAAAGATAATTTCAAGATCTATCCAACCATATAAAATTTGGATAAAAAATATGAGGCACAAAAATAATATCTGACTATCTTTGAACATCTTTAAATTCGAATAGAATTAGGACTTTAAAAATGGAAAGTTTTATTCAGATTCAAACTCTATGATCTCATCTTTTCAAAAAAGGATATTAAGATATTTTAGAATCTTATAGAAGATTCTAATCCATCCTAATTAGTTTAGGAACAGGATTAAACCCTTTAACTCTCCTCATGATCATTGGGTCGTAGGTAAAATCCGGTTTGGGCCCAGTTTAGTATTTTGGCCATAACTTCTTCATTATTCATCGGAATTGGGCTTATAATATATCGTTGGAAAGATCTTTTCGAGCCCCATCCAAATACACCATTATTGAACCCTTATCATGGACTAAACTAAACTGGATAATTTTTAATAAAAATTAACCACAACACTAGACTTTTCACACTTTCACTTCATTTGATTATCATTCGACGCAAAAGGTATTCATCACTGGGTTTGGTTTTGGGGAGACCATTTCAATTGTCATTGGAAGGAGATTTCTTGAAAGGAATACAGTTTTAATATTAGACTTTTGAATGTTATTGTTAAGGAATTGAGGAGAAGGAATGATAGATCTTTAAATCAAAAGAAATGAATACAGTTGCTATTCAATTTACTATACTCCGATTTTCTAGATTAGGGTTGTTAAGAATTTATTTAGCTTGTTTACGAATTATCACACAAAAATATTTAAAAATAAATAAATAAACTTTCAAAAAAAAATATCACAAAAAAATGCATCATCAATTCTGGTTTAAGGCGAGAAAAAATTTCATAAGAAAGCGACACGTTTACAGTTTTGAGGAGAGATGATGTCAACAATGTTTTGTTTTAGTAATAGTAGTAGATATTAGAATCGGATTGATGGATCATAACATCGTAATCATACCCATCATTTTTTTAGGAAAAATACACTTTAATAATCCAAACTAAGGGCGATTTACTTTTAATAATCTCAACTAAGGTTTATTATCTAATAATCCTAACTATGTTATGTGTTTGCCACCAATAATCCCAACCGCTCAACACTAAGTCAATGACCTGTTATAACAAGTTACAATGATACGTGTCAACACGTGACATGAAACCCTAACCCCCACCCCCTAACCTCATCGGACCAGTTGGCCACCGAAACCAACCAATTGACGAATCTCGACCCCCAAAACCACCAGCCCAGTGAACCTTGACCCACAAAACAACCAGCACAGCCAACCTCGACCCACAAAACCACCAGAGCCAACCTCGACCCCCAAAAACCATTTGAAGTCACATCCACTACCTGCAGTCACACCTTTGCAGTGATCTTTGGTCAACGGAGGTAGTGTGACGACGGGCTGACTCGAATACTAAGCTTCACCAATTCGAGTTTTTAGGGTCGGGGTTAGCTGGGAGGTTGTTTCGGGGTCGGCCGGCCGGTGTAGGTGGTTAAGGGGGGTGGCCACTGATTTCTGGCGAGGGTTTAGGGGTGGGGTTTAGGGTTTGACGATGGGGATAGGGTGGCTGGGAAATTTGGGATTTTTTTTGTTTTTTTTTCCTTTATGTTTTTATTTTATTTATTTTTTTTCAAAACTTGGACCACTATCGTATTGACACGTGGCTATTTAAACAAAAACAGAAAAAAAAAAAAAACTCTTTCAACAGGTTACCGGTCATTGGTACTATTGGTGGCAAACACATAGCATAGTAGGATTATTAGATTATAAGCCTTAGTTGGGATTATTAAAAGTAAATCGTTCGTAGTTATCATTATTATTATTGTTATTATTATAATAATAATAATTATTATTATTATTATTATTATTATTATTATTATTATATCAAAAAACAAAACCTACAAAGTCAATCAATTTACAAGAAATTGGTGGGGAGCCGAGATACAATCTGGGCCCCCACCCTCTAGCTATAGCGAACTCGATCCTGCTGAAGATGTGAGTAGCTGCACGAGCACCAATATCCTGAGTCTTAGCGAACGCCTAAACCCGCTTCATCAACGCAATAGCATCCTTCTCTAATTCCCCCAACGAAGAAAAGGATAAAGGAAGAAAACCATAGCCAATAGCCCTGCAACGCGCCCCATACTTGTCCCGCTTCTGCTGAACCGCCGCCGACACAACACGACCAGGAACGAAGTTAGACAACCCCGATTGTGTCAAAGGTGAAGACCCCGTCAAATCAACACATACATTAAGGCCTCTATCCCAAGAATAAAGCAGCACATCTGCGGGTCGTAGAGCCCCATCGTTTCCTCCAATCAACCCAATGTTAACCTCCTTTCGAGCAGAGATTCCAGACCGAAAACAAATATCAGCAAGGGTGTCACGAACAACATTGTGCCAATGTTTAATACCCACCATCCCAGCATAAGACACTGCATGATCCCCATAAATATCCCCGTCAAAAACCCTTGAGCAAGCAGAACACGGTGTTGAAACGGAGAACAAAGGAACACCTAACCGGTAGCAAAGAACACTACGGTAAGTCTTACCATTCATAGTCTGACCCAAACCCGATATCGGGACCGTCCGCAACCAGGCCGAAGAGTGATCTCCCTGCTGGGACTTCCATAAGGCTACCTGACGCGGTGTTAAGGAGAAAGTGGAATCCGCAGATGCAGTGACCTTCGTGAAATATATATCTGCCAACTTTTTCATGAGTTTGGGGGCAGCGATCTCACTAGGGTTACTCATAAGGTCGGTCTCCACAGTGCTGTTAAAAAGACTAAGAGCACCATCGAAGGCCGGTCCTGGACCAACAATACCAGAATGGCGAAGAAGCGTAGCCTGAAGACCAGAAGACTGCAGACGCGATGCAAGGAAAGCATAAAGCCGAACATCACCCGCCGAATAGACATCCAAACCACCACAAGAAAAAGGTAAGGTGGCAAGTCGCCATTGCCAATCACCAAAACCAGGCCCCGAAGCTGTTACAATGCGCTCCAAAGAAGCCCGAAGGGTCAAGTCAAAAGAAACATGTGCTGTTTCAAAAAGACGAGGAGGACAAGTGCGCATAGCAAAGTAGAGTTTTGAAACCCATTATTATTATTATTATTATTATTATTATTATTATTATTATTATTATTATTGTTGTTGTTGTTGTTGTTGTTGTTGGTATTATTATTATTATTATTATTATTATTATTATTATTATTATTATTATTATTATTATTATTATATCTCAAAAACATATAGAATTATACAACCTATAGAAAATTAGTGGGAAGCCGAGATACAATCTGGGCCCCCACTCCTCTAGCTATAGAAAAGTCGATCCTAATAAAGATATGAGCTGTAGCACGCAATGTCCTGAGTCTTAGAGAACTTCTAGATCCGCTTGACCAATGCAACAGCCTCCTTTTCCAACTCCCCAAGAGAAGAGAAAGAGAAAGGAAGGAAGCCATATCCAATTGCTCGACAACTGAATTCGTACTTGACCCGCTTCCGATTGGCCGCATTAGTCACTACCCGTCCAGGAACAAAGTCAGAAAGCTCAGACTGTGTCAATGGAGAAGACCCTGTCAAGTCAACACAGACATCGCGACCATGATCCCAGGAATAAAGTAACACATCTGCAGGTCTGAGAGTCACGTCGTTCCCTCCAGATAACCCAATGTCCACCTCCTTTCTAGCTGAAATACCTGACCAATAGCAAACATCAACAAGGGTATCCCGAACAACATTATGCCGATATTTATTGCCCACAATACCAGCACAAGATACCGCGTGATCACCGAAAATATCCCCAGCAAAAACCCTTGAACAAGCATAGCACGACGTCGAGATATAGAACAAAGGAACACCAACGAACCGGTAGCACAGCACACATCGATAAGTCTTGGCATTCATCGTCTAACCCAACCCCGAAATAGGGACCGCCCGAAGCTAAGCAGAGGTGTGATCGCCCTGCTGTTATTATTATTATTATTATTATTATTATTATTATTATTATTATTATTATTATTATTATTATTATTATATATGTGGTCACCTTGAAGGGCTTGAACCCTTCACTATTAGTATCAGCATATTCTTTTTTTTTCCCCCTTAATACATAGTATATCTCAAAGACTCAATATCTCCTTGTCATCCTTTTTTTTAGATGATGTTTTTAATTTCTCATACTCATAATGCATCTAAGTCCAGAGGTTTCACCTCAAAAACATATGACAATGAAAGGAGTAGCCTCTTAGCCTTATATTGTTTTTTTTTTTGTTTTTTGTTTTTGTTTTTTTTTTTTTTTTTTTTGGTGAAGTTAGCCTTATATTGTGGTGATAACTCTTGAATTCTTTCAATGTGAGATTCCATTACCACTACACTCCCCCTTTAGTCTTTTTTAAAGTGGGACAAGAGAATGCTCACATGTGAGTTGTTCATGAATACGTATCTAACATCTCATTTGATAATTTTTTTCTTAAGTGTCAAAGCTCAATCTAATGAAGATAAACTAAAAAAAAATAGTGGCATAGGAGTGCGGACCATGAGATTATAGGCAGGAGTTTTAAAAACTACTCCCTCCGTCCCTTAATACAATGCCTCTTTTGAGCATTTATTCCTCACATAATAAAGAGAAAGAGGCATTGTATTAAGGGACGGAGGGAGTAGTGTTTAGTGTATTTTTTTTTAAAAAAAATGTTGAATTATATGTATATAAAAACTTATACAATTTTTTAAGTAAGTGTTATGTAAAATATGTGGAGAAAATATTTATCACTAAATATATAAAATTAGGGTAATGTTATATTGATGAATCACATTTATATAGGATTTATAGGCACGTTTATGCTAAGTTTATAGTTGCTTTTTAGGTCGCAAATGCATAAGTGGTTTGTTATGTGCTCTATCACGCTCTGTTTGTGTTTTTCTTGATGTTTCAGGTGATTTCATAGTCATTTGGATGCTTTCGTAGTGTTTGGAGTTGATTCGGATGATATTTGAATCGAAGCCGATGGTTTGAGTTCATTAATCGAGGGATTTATGCTCGTGGATATTGGCTCTAAGGATTTTTATGCATGGGAAATAAATATAGCATCTACAAGGATCGTTATGCACTTTTCAGAAATAAATTTGTGTTAGAAACGAAGTTAAACGATATTTTACGAAGTGTCAAAACATACCTTTGGTCCCTCTTTTGATCATAACTTGAGCTCTACAGATTGGATTGAAGTGATTCAAGTTGCGTTGGAAACTAGACTTGAAGAGCTTTCCAATGATAGGTCACACGCCCCAAGAAGCCTCCTAGAACAGAAGATATAGCCGTTTTAATCCGATCATTACAATCAGTGAAGAGGTGTAAAACCGCAGGGCTCGCTGCGCCTCAGTCCCGCGCCACTCGAGGCCATTTGATCTGATGCTACTGCCAGGCCGCAGCTAGGCCTGTGCCCGCAGGTCTGGCCGTGTACCCTTGAAGCATCGATTAGCCTTGTCGTTCCACGATCATAGCAAGTCTTGTGACATGTCATCGCTTACCATCCAATAACATTCTAGTTTATGTTTTTTGTGTAAAAAAAACATTCTAGTTTATGTTTTTAATTATTTATTTTTATTTTAATTAGCCTAGTTTTAGGATGTTATAAATACTCAAGGGATATTATTTTTCTCTTATGCCGTTTTATGCCTTTTATTATTTTACGTTCTTTTAGTTTTCTCTCTTGAACCCTAGTTTCTCATGGCATCTCCATGGATGATTCTTGGGTTTACTATTTTAATTCATTGAGGTATTTTATTTCTATTTTCTTACTATTAATTATGTTTTCTTTATCATTTCTAGTTTTTATTATTTATTTCATGCTTGAGTAGTTTATTTCTAGGGTTTGGGAATCTATGTTTATACAAAAATGAATCTTGACTAATGTTTTTAATATTTTGATTATTGATTTCTCTAATTGATAGTGATTTATTGTTAATCTTGCAACCTGATCAATTGTATGATTAATTCATGTTAATAAGAGTTTGAAATGAAATATCTTACTTTTAGAGGCTTACCTACAATTAGCAATTCTGATTATGTTAGCGACCGAACTACATATGTTGAATTGAGAGCGTTAAGACCCGACCGTAGTCTTAGCAATTGCTCTACCCAAAAATTACTATGGAATTTTAAGGAAATCGAACCCAAACTTTCAACAGCTCGAACTTTTTGGGCCGCTGTTAAATTATCTTTCCTAAAGTTTGCTTCTCGTCACTTCAATTGGGCTCATTTTATTAACGATCAAAGATTTTAGCCAAACTCCAACCTTGAAATATCAAAACCAATCATTGAAATGAATTTGAAGAATTCAATCAGATCATTGATGTACAGACAATAATGTAGAGTAATGTCATATGTTTCCTCCATATCATATTTTATATTAGATGACACAAATTATTTAGACACGTTGGGTGAGTTGGGTCCATGCATACTTTCTATTGCAAATATTGTTGATTACATATTACCAAGAATTATAAAAATTTGATATCTCCTAACCAACCAGGCCACCCTCATGTCTAATTATACATACGAACTATTACGTAATACTCGTATAAATGAAGTATTTTCTCCGTTATAAACAACTTGTAAATTTTATATCTTAATATTACGCAAAGTAATTAAATTACATCAAGGATAATGAATTTGCTTTAAATTTACGGAGTAATATAATGATATATGCCATGATTTTACATCGCATGTAGGAGGAAGGCCTTAGGTAACTTTCGAAGATAAGTCGAAGAAAGTAAGAGCTTATCTTAAAAATAGAAATCACGTGGATATTGTACCGAGGGTCGAACTATTGTTTAAAAAAGCAGAAATTCTTTAGTCACAACTTTGAAAATTTTGGAAATGTTTGGTCAAGTGTTCCCATCTTCGATCAACTACTTGTTTACAAAAGTCTTTTTTATATGTTTTCGTCAACTCTAGATCTCACTCGAAACTTCACCAATTGAAATTGAAATTAAATTCACAAACTAATTGTCTATAGCGAACGTGAAACGCCACAATATCATGTGTGATGCACATTACTGGACTCTCATTTGTAAATGACTCGGTTCATTTTACTAATACTTACGTTAGAAAGTTACTCTTATTGTTGTTAAAGTTGATGTTTGAATAATTGAATTGCTACCTTTTTGTATGGTTACTCAAACACAAGCAATGCCTACTTTTTATATTGTTACTCTAACAAAAGAACATAAAATTAAAATAGCAACTTCAAAGTTGTGTTGTATTTTTTTTAATTGAGTTATAATCAATTATATTGTAGCTAACTAGCTACCAAGGAAATAAAAGTTGAAGTGAGATCCATGAAACTATTTTGCTTTGAAAAGGAGAGAAATAAAGAATCATGAATTTCTTCAATAAAGTTGGGCCTCCAAAGTGAGGTTTTAGTTACATTGTTAAAAATAAAAACAAAATAAAAGGTTGTCACAAAAGGAATAACGTAAATATAAATAAATAAATAAAAATTTAAAAACAAATGAATACAAAAAGTGATTATTCAGATCAAAATAACGGAGAAGGAAGTTAAGTTATGGTCATTTTACGAACAAGCTAAGGGCATTGATAAATCATTGAAGTGCATTATTTGTATTTTTCATTTAGACGGAGTAAGTATTTTATTCTACATATATTTTACTTCGATCTGGTTTACTTTGTACCTTTAGTAGTGACGTTTTGACTTTTACATTTGCCAATGCATAATTGTAACTCTCCATATCTTTAGTACTAAAATCTCTGTGGGCTTGTTCTCTTCAGCTTAATTTCAATTCAGTTCAGTTTAGTTCGATTCAATTTAATTCAGTTCCTTTCCTTCTCTCATAAACAATTCATTTCAGCTCTATTCAGTTGAGTTCAGCTCCAATCAATTAAGTTCAATTCAGTTCAGCTCAGTTTAGTAAATAAGAACAGAGCCTTCTTCATTCTTTTTTTTTTTTTTTAAAAAAAATTTAAAATTAAAATTAAAATAAAATAAAATAAAAACAAAAAACAAAACTTATCCCTATTTGTATACACACATATATTCAATTCTATTATTGGCAACCTTGTATTACCATTTTTACATCACATCCTCACATTATTTACACATTTTCACTAAAATAGAATAAATTGGTGTGCGCTTGAGTTAAGGGGTAGATAAATAGATATGAATAATTAACAAACGTATACTCAATTAAGCAAGATTATTTGGGGCCGGGCAACAACATTTTGTCTAGTCTACATGAATAAAGTAACAAGTGTACTGTTTTTTTATTTTTTTATTATTATTTTTTATTTATTTTTTTATTTTTTTTAAGTGTAGGACCATATCCAAATTAAACATATTACTACATCTATAAATAAAGCTCAATCTATCCTAAGATTCCCAACACTATGAACGAGTTCCCTCCATACTACGACCATACCTAAAATATTGCTACAAAATTAAAGATACTTCCTACCAAGAAACCTACATATAGTATTCATTTTACTTCATACAATAACTTATTAATGGAAACTTAATTTAAAGCCATACGTATTTTCTTACGCGTTCAACCCGTAGACTTGATATAATGATATATTATATCATCAATATTTCATCATCGTTGTTTAACATTAAGTCATACACAAAAAACTTTGAATCTGATGATAAACTATGGGCTTAGCTTACAAATTAAATCATTAAAAAATAAAGGCATAATTTCATAGAGAATGAAGGATACTTCAAGTGGTTAAAACTCACTTCCTGCCCTCTCAATTTTAAGTAATTTTGAGACCAATTTTCATATCATCACTCGCCATTGTACCACTCTAAAAAAAAAAGGTGTGTTTATTAATGGATAGACAATCGTAGTCATTAGTCAGATTGATAAACATAGTTTGGTAAAGTAAGCATAAAAGACAAACAACTTTGACACAATCTAATCTTAATTTTCTATTCATCACAAAACTCTCGAGGAATCTTCGTTCCAACATGCCAACACTTGAATCAACTTGTTCAAGTACTCCTTTTGTAGTACTTAAAAGCTTTTCTCGTCTTATTTTCTCACTTTGTTTAAAAAACGTATTAATTGAGTCAGTAGATTTGTTCTTTAGCTTGTCGTCGAATAGGATTCACATGAACTATATTAACAAAAGAAAAAAAAAAAATTGTACCATCTTTTAAAAAAAAAAAAAAAAAAAAAAAAACCCAATCCAACCAAATAAAAACAATTAGTAAAGAACAAAACAATCACTTAAAATTTATTTCAAAAAAAAAAAAAAAACAATCACTTAATTTACCACGTACATTTATTTAAATATCAAGGTCGATCAACGATCGACAAGTAGTACATAACACATACGGTTTAAATCTTCTGTCCCATTTTTCATGTTTCATTTGTGTTCCACTTAATATTATTGGTTGTAATAATTACAAGGTCCTACTTCTCAAATTTTAAAAGGCAAATAAATATTTTAAGAACCAATCATATTTAGTGGAACACCAGTGGGACACAAAATATGGGATAGATGATTTTCTCCCAACACGTACACAAGTACAAACTTGGTTTTAAATTTCTCAAATGCATACTTAATTACGAGTAGTTAATTTACATTAGATTCTCAATTAGCATGCTTAATTGGATAAATGATAAGCAGATTAGATTGAGGGTCTGTTCTCATTGACTGAACTCAGCTGAATATTTTATAAACAAAGAAAATTAAGAGCTGAACTGAACTGAGCTAAATTCAATTGAATTTCAATTGAATTTCAACGTAAGAGAACAGACCTGACTACTTTAGAAAAAATTAGCTTTTTACCATGCCATACAAAATAGTACGACTATTTTTATATTGTAATTATTGTCTTATTCACATTACGAGTGGCCATAAATAAATTACTTTAACTCTGAACATAACCTGAAAATGACCATATATAAAGCACACCTACACAATAACCCATGTAATGTGGTATGTGGCCAATATATAGTTTTTAAAATAAAAAAAAAATAAAAATAGACCTAAATAACGCAGTAACTAGTTAAAAAAAACACTGTTAAAAATCACAACACCAAAGTAAAATTCCCTAAACCCTAATAATAGTACAACAACAATAATACAATACAGTAAAAAAAAACACCCTAATAGTAAAAATAATGTTCAAGCAGCTGTTGGAGTAGGATTATTCCGGTAACGTAACAGTGATTCTAACCGCTGTAACTTCAGCTGTTGTTTAAACTTATGAATAAAATCATCCGCTTTCGAATCAACTTCTTCTTCTTCAACCCGCTTCGACGACGTCGTCGTTTCTTTCGCCACCTCTTTTTTTACCGCAGTAACTTCTTTTTTCACCTCAGAATCAACTTCTTTTTTCGCCTTCTTTTTCTTAACCTTTACCTCCTTGCTTTTGTCCTTTTCCACCACCTCCTTTTGATTCTCTCTCATCACGTGACCCTGACTCTGGTCACGTGCCTCCTCCTCCACCGCCTTCTGCGGGGGTGGAGCAGAAGAACGAGAGAAGTTGAATGACGTCACACGGTAGAGCAGCGACGGCGCACGCGTCATCGTGACCGTCTGATCCGTCGCATCGGACGACGGAGGTTGCGCTTCGGAGTAAAAATTGGAGAAATTGAAAGACGCAACACGGGAGAATAGCGACGGCGCACGAACCAGCTGCGGCGGTGGGGGAACAAGCGACGCGCCCTCGTAGTCGTAACGCTGATTGTTTTGATAATAATCGTACTGATTATGATGATAATGATGTTCAATAGGTTTATTATTCATGTCGTTGTCGGAGTCGTGCTTGGTTTGGGAGTGGTGCTTGTTGTTGGCTAAGAAGATGGTGGCGAGGACGATGTTGAGGAGGACGAAGAGAGAGGTTGGAGTTAGCCATGGTGCGATGAGTGCGGCTACTTCGGTTTCAACCATTTTTTGTAGAGAGAGAAAGTGGGAGGGGGTTTGAGGAGAGAGAAAGTGAAGAGGAGTTGGGAGTTACTGTAATTTGAAGGGGGTGTTGTGTCTATATACTAGTACTAGTATGGAGGAGAAGGCCAAAGGGAGAGAGTAGAGAGTAGAGAGTAGAGTGTATGTTTGATTTGTGGACCATATGAAAAGATGTAATTTAATAATATTTTTATTTTTAGATTATTACACATGGGTTTTTATTTTTTAACCTAAAGTTGTTGAATTTTTTTGAATCATGATTCATGGTTCAAATTGATTCTTTTCCTAAATTGAAATTTCAAAGGATTTTCGTTTAATATCCTCTTTTTCATTTGAACTAGGTTAGGTCCCGTGTCATACATGGTTATTGTCATTATTATTATCGATTTAATGTTATAATTAATTGATATAATGTACGAAGTAATATATAAACTATCTAAATTTATTATGGACAAATTAAAGTATTTGACATAATGAAGCATGGAATATCATGGCATGGAATATCATGCTTAAATGACATTCTTATGTTTCAACCATACAAGAAAATCTATATTAGTGGAACATAGAAAAATAAAGATTAAAATTTAGGAAATTTTGACTTTTACCACAAAAAAAAATCAAAAAATTGTTTTTTACCACCAAAACTTCTAAAACTTTTATTTTACCACCAAAAAAATTTCAAAAAATTGTTTTTTACCACCAAACGTCAAGAAAACCGTTAAATCTAACGGCTTAAAAAAATTTCCTTCGAATTTCGTGCGCAAAATATGTTTTTCATAAGTTTAGGGGGGCACTTTGATTCTACGGGACCAATTTGAAGTCAAAATTGACAAAAAATGATCGGAAATGCCTCGTTTTGCATGTTCACGCAAATCGAGGTTTTTTAAACACGTAAAACGAGGCATTTTCGATCATTTTTTGTCAATTTTGACCTCAAATTAGGCCCATAGGGCCATTGTGCCCCCCAAAACCCCTTAAGAGCATGTGTTTGACACGAAAATCGAAGAATTTAAAAAATTCCGTTAGGTTTTTGATGACAGGTGGTAAAAAACAACTTTTAATTTTTTATTTGGTGGTAAAATAAAAGTTTTAGAAGTTTTGGTGGTAAAAAACATTTTTTTGATTTTTTTTGGTGGTAAAAGTCAAAAAATCCTAAAATTTATTATAGGAATAAATATATATAAAAATAAAATAAATTCACAAAAACCCATAGAAAGAAGAATTAACAAAAGGGAGACGATGTGATTAATTTTGACGAAAAATTATATACCTATATACTTATGACTTATCAATGATCATATATTGTAATGTCTTGTTTTTAGTCATTAACTTTTGTCTATCGCAGTTGTATCCTTGAAGTAGATATTATGTTTGCCACACAGAAACTTATAGTAGAAGATTGTATTTTTAAAAATATTTTATAAAGATTATATTTTGTGATTATATTTTCCATATTGGTTAATTGAATGTCAATATTAAAGAAAGGTGAATATCACTTCTATTTATATAGTAATTAAATTTTACAAATAATTTCGTTAAATAAACTTTCTATTAAATTACTGTTAAAACAAAATACTAAGGATACACCAGAAATTGCTATTGATTTGCCATTGGAAATTTATGTTTCTCATGTTGTATTCTTAGGTCCCGTTTAGTTTGATATAAAATATTTTTAATGAAAAATTAGTTTTTATGGAGAATAGATTTTTCAAGGGAAAGCACGATTGTAAATTAGTTTTTCTTTATTTGGTTGCATACAAGAAAAGTTAAAGAAAAATGAAAACAAGGAGTTGGAATGTGTGGATGGATAAGGGAAAAGTAAAAAAAAGAAGGTAAAGAATGAGGAGGAAAATGTGGTTTTCCTTGTTTTGTAAAAGAAAATATTTTCCATCATTAAGGATGAAATTTTCCACCATTGGAAAATTTGTTTTCCACCCTTTCACAAATCAAAAAAAGGAAAAATAGAAAAAAAAATAAAAAGGGAAAATCATCCATGAAAACATTTTACATCTAACCAAACAGGACATTTATTCTTCAAAGTAGATGATTTGTTTACTTAGGCCTTGTTTGGCAAAATAAACTGTAGCTGATAACTTTTAGCGGTCGAGTACTGGGGCAGGTAACTGTTAATTAGTAGTGAGTAGAAGTTAACTATCAATGTAGCGATTAATAGTTTGAGCATTTGGCAAAAATAGCGGTAAAATGTTAAAATACAATAAAAATAAATGCATAATCCCTATCTTATAAAAAGTTTAAGAAAACTCTTATGAGTAGTGAATGGACATCTATATTCCTAAAAATCTAATATATAATTTAAGAGTCATTTTTACAACTTTTCACCACAGCACTCCAAAACCCAATCTCTCAATTCTCATTCACTTTTTTTATTGATGTAGTAACCCTCTATAACAAAAAACGCATAACCCTTATAACACTGGCAAGATAACAATAACACTGAACGGGTAACCCCTATAACACTGATAAAGTAACTTCTATAATAACTAGCTACACAGAGTACCAAGCCACATAAAAGAGTCGGTTACCATATCACAAACAACTTCACGTATTTAAAATATATATTTTTGTTATTAGATCTTTGTAATACTATCTTTCTATAAAATATATATCACGTGCATTTTGCACGGGTACACTCTAGTATCAATAATAACATAGTACTAAAACAGACACTTAGAATGACACGTGTCACTTCTTGATGCTGTTTTTCCCTCCAAAACTCCCCCTCCCTTATATATATATATATATATATATATATATATATATATATATATATATATATATATATATATATATGTATGTATGTATGTATGTATGTATGTATGTATGTATGTATGTATGTATGTATGTATGTATGTATGTATGTATGTATGTATGTATGTATGTATGTATGTATGTATGTATGTGTATGTATGTATGGTTTTGAAATCTTATGAACCAATAATAATTTAATTAGTATTCTGTTAAATAATTTGTGTAATAATTTGCAAACTTATATATTTTTTCCTTCAAAAAATCTATTAACTATTACCAAAACAAGTCGTACTTGCACCAATCATTTTGGACATATGTCAGTCTATCACTAAAAAATTCCTGCTAACACAATATATGATGTCAGCTTTTAGTATTTTTTTTTACAAAATAATTATTCTACATAGCTTATTTTCTGAAAGTATTTTGTATATTTTTTTGAACCAAATTAATTTATTAATAAAAATACATACAACATTTACATTGTATAATTTTATTGGAAATAATATGCATAATTTATTTAATATAATGTATACTATTTTTAAATATTTTCAACACAACTAATCAACAATAATAGTTGTTCAAAAAAAAAAAAAAATCAACAGTAATTTTTTTTTCCTCAATTGTAGTTTTAATAATTTTTACCTTATTATTTCTTATATGCATTGATCTTTGTTTATTTTACATGAGCTGCCTCATTTTTATATTATATCACCAATTAATATTTGGGGAAAAAATTGTTACTATCGTGCATCGTACGGGCACTAATCTAGTTATTTTACATATTTGTCCCCATTTAATTGTAAAAGCCTTACAATTGTCTCTTAGATTCCCTAAATTGATTTCAAAACCCTTCTCTTGCCCCGGCAACCCCAACGAACCCCCATCCAACGAACTCCCACCCAACCCGTGTTCCTTGTTCGTGAACCACCAACCCCCACTCTTGCTTCTGCCGTGTAAATTGAAGCAATTCTCGCTCACTCAGTCACCATTACTGCCCGGTGCGCGTCCCGGTGGTCTAAGTGATTGGAGTAGCCAAATCGAAGAAGGGGAATCGGAAGGGAAGGGGGCATTTTATGCGGTGAGGGAAGGGAGGGGCCGGGGGTAGCTTATTATTTGGTTTTTTATGAGAAATTATTTTTTTTTCATTAATTGTGCATTGACACGTGACAAATGACCTACTACATCAGGTTTGGTAACCGGTAAGGCTTGATAAAAGTCAATACCCCTAAAAATTGAAATTATTTAAGAATTATCAATTGTTAGGATTAATTAAAGTAAATGACCAAGGTTGAAATTAATAATATCAATTTTTCCTTAAAAATAAAATAACTAATGTATTTTGAGTATTATACTACAAGTCTTACGTAACAAGAGTACTCGTATTAGTAGAGTAGTCGTGGACTCGTGGTGTGATAATTTGGATATCTTAATATTTTGCTGATTAAAGTGGTTGGATAGTTACGTTATTGGATTCCCTTTCTTTCTTTGGTTATTTTTGTCATAGTTTTATCCTTAAGCATTAATATATGCGAAGAAGTATATTCTAGGGACGGTGAATTTATATGTGTTCTTAAAGTTAGTTGGAAAAGTCGACTTCAAATCTGAATAGAAAAAGGACGTCGTGTTACACATGTACAATATTTACCCTCTGCATTTTTGTAGGTCATCATTTTCTTACCCAAACTAAAAGCAATTTTACTGTATTATTCGTTTTAGTGAGCAAATAAATACTACCTCCGTATTATATTATTTGCAACGATTTGACATAAAGTAGAGAGGAAAAATGTCTAATCATTGCAAAATAATAGGTAACGGAGGTAGTATAAATTCTCTTACCCTATACTGTACCATTACAAGTTTTTTTTTTTTTTTTTTTTTTTTTTTTTTTTTTTTTTTTTAAAGTAATTCTATTTTTTAATTTAAAGGTCACAAGAAGGTTCTACTAAATTTGAAACTAATACGGAGTATAAGAAGTAAGTTAATCTAAGGATCTGAGTAAGTAGTCAAGATCCCTTAATAATGGAGGGGAGAGTTTGAGGGGTGTTCTCTTTCAACTCCAAAGAGCCCCAAATACCTTGTGAATTTTGATTCTACATTCATAACTATGTGTGAATCAAATATATTGTTAAGCTTAGTTTGGTAATAAAAACGGCTATTTCACCAAATGGCACTGAGTATTTAAAAAATTCACTAAATGCCATTAAGGTTTTCAAAATTCACCAAATGCAATCGAGATTTAAAAAAATTCACCAAATGCCATTAATGACTAACGACCATTAACTCCGTTAGTCATTAAGATTAAATCCTGACACGTGTTATGATAAGATTGGTTCATTTTAATTATTTATTTTAATTAATAAATATAATATTTTTTTCTTGATTTTCGTGGCAAAAATTGCTCGAGTATAGTTTTGGGGGTCATTTTAATCCTTTATGAATATAAATTAAGCTCGAAATTGACAAAAAAAATAACGTAAATGCTCCGTTTTGTATGTTGAAAAATATTTCGATTAGCGTGTCGTTATTTTTTAACTATCAAAATTGATCAGGTAAGATTTTGGGGGTCATGCATTTTAATCCTTTATGGATACAAATTAAGCTCAGAATTGGCAAAAAAAAAAAAAAAAACGTAAATGCTCCGTTTTACGTGTCGATAAATATTTCGATTAGCGTCGCATTATTTTATAACTATGAAAATTGATTGGGTAAGGTTTAGGGGGTCATTAGACCCTTTAAGAATTCAATTTAAGCTCGAAATTGACAAAAAAATAACATATATGTCCCGTTTTGTATGTCGAGATCGTAATTTTTATTTCCAGAAAAATGCAAAACGGGGTATTTACGTTATTTTTTTGCCAATTCGAGTTTAATTTGTATCCATGAAGGATCAAAATGACCCCCAAAACCTTACCCGAACAATATTCGTCACGAAAATCGAAAAGAGGTATTATTTTTATTCATTAAAATAAATAATAATTGTGTATTAATTTTAAAAAGTAATAGCATTTGGTGAAATAATTTTCCAAAGTAATGTCATTTGGTGAAATAAAGATTACATTAACGGAAAACTAATGTCCATATGCTATTAGTGGCACGATGTGTCATTGTATTATTGTCAGTGGCATTTGGTGAATTTTGAAAACCTTGATGGCATTTGGTGAATTTTGTAAGTACTCAGTGACATTTGGTGAAATAGCCGTAATAAAAATAGTGTCTAGTTTAACATCACTTATATAACTTCACCTTTACTTATTTTAAGCTTATTATAGGACTATACATACTTCGTATTAATAGTTTACATATTAGTGTAACATCTAAAATGTTTATTGATCAGCTCATAATTGTAATCTCACAAATCAATAATTTCTCATTCGTTTATTATTTATATAATAGGTTCTTGGAATCTTGGTTTGACTGCGCATGCACATTTGTTAGTGCATGCATATTAACCTTAAAATCCTTAACTATTAATATCTCTAATTAAAAATTAATAAAGAACTTCAAAATTTTGATTTATTAAAGCAATTGACAAATCAAGTAAGATCCCTTATGATATAACTATGGATATTTTCCCTTATATGTTGTGATAAATTAAAAGATTATCTCAAATTTTAAATAATTGCAAGATTTCAAACAAGAACATTAATTATAACAAACAAAAAAAAAAAAAAAAGAAAAAAAAAAAAAAGAAAAATGAAAGGAGTGTTTATATTTTGGACAATCATAGATTAATATTCTACACGTTAATACATTAGCTAAGCTACTACCCCACGTATAGTAAATCGTAGACGTAGCTATATGTGAAACACTTCATGAATATCATGATATTTCATGCAACATTAATATTTGAGATAACTAAAAAGATCTTATTATTGTCGTGATTAGCATAGTCAAATAGAGTTTTAATTTTTTCTTAGGTATAATAATTAATAAGTAGGACTTTAATTTTTAATCATACCGCATAACACATGACACGATATAGATAAATACAAGTGGGAACAGATTAAGTCAAGTGCAACTTTTGTTGTTAGTACTACCACACATAATTTCATCACACGTCATGACATAAATTAAGTTAATTTACTTTAATTAATAAGTACTTTGTAGTAGTTTAGCTGTTGCTATAAGATTTTTTAAATATGGTAAATTCATGTCAACTTCATATTTGTGAGTTGTGACCTATGCACTACACTAGGATGACAGTCTTGGAGTTTTTCCAACTTCAAATCTTTTTTGAACTTTTCATTCTTATCTAAAAATGGATATTTAATTGGTTTAGTTTGTGCTATAATTAATTAACAATTCTTAAATTAGGTGGGGTGGACATACTACTTATAGAAATATACTATAGAAGTTATCCATAAATATAATAAGGAATTGCCCATTTAAAGTAAATATGTTACTCTTATTCTAAGGAATAAATCAGTGTGAGTTGGTGTACAAGATTTGGATAATATATACTCCGTATCTATTTATATCTTGTAAATTTGTAATTAGGGAACCAAAGTGAACACTCAAATTTGTCATTCATAAAATCTTGTATGAATCTAGTCTACAAATAGCAATTGTTTACCATAATTCAGGCATATTTTTACATAATTTGCTATTTATTTGCTATAAAGTTGTTTGCATTTTCTTTCCTTTTACCCTTTGGGGATGATCGATGACTTAATAAACAATAAAAAGATAAACTTCAAGATAGACAATTATGCCTAGGTGGGATGGTGCCGCCAAGGGAGGTGGTGGCTCAATCTGGTGGGTAGAGGTTGGAGGTTCAACCCATGCTTCTTGGCGGTTGAATTCATGAGCTGAGGGTTAGCATTCGACAATTTAATTAGGTAATATTGGAAGGTTCAAGTGACGATAAACAGTAAATATAATATCCACATTATTTTTTAAATTGTGGTTAGATAAGGGTAGATTATTTACTTATTTATCAATTAAGAAAGATGCACACGAAAGTAGAAGAAATAGTTATCACCTGGCAAGCACGTGACATAAAGTGAATAAGTAGAAGAGAAAAGGAGGCGAAACTATAAGAGCCAAAAGGAAGAAACTAAAGAGAGTAAATGGGCAAATAATAATGCATGTATGTGCAATATAATCTAAATTGCATGATTTTATCAAATTGATAACTTAAATTTAATGCAAATGATGAAATGCATCAATGATCAAATTTCTACGCTGATAAATCCAATCAAATAATGGCATATCTTTGGAAAAGCATAGGAATATCTAAATACAAATAAAGAATAGTTTGGATCTAATCTACACGACACAAATTGTGTACCGACAAACAAAATCAAGTTGACAAGAACATATATGGAGGCTTTCTACCCATTTTTCATCTTAAAAATTGCATGTGGTGTCTTGTCTTTACTTAGCACATATGAAAAATTGCATACCAAGTACCATGTAAAGTTCGAGACCATGTGCTATACAAAGCAAATACCTTTGTTGTCTTACCATTTGCATTATTTTTCATAGATTAATCTTTGCCCTACTCAAAAGATTATAATTAACATGTCCAAAATTAAGTTTTATTTGTTTTGACATGTGCTAAATTAATAGATACATAAGATATTACAAACTATAGAATAGGATTATTAAATTTCAAGCCTTTATTAGTAGTTCTATAATTACAACAATATTTTATTTAAATTTAGCTCGTTCTTTAATTTACTTGATATTTGCGATTTGAAACTGAAATATGTATTTCAACATGCATTCAAAAATATCAATTTTTATCTTTGTATTTCACTTTTGACTAAACTCAAGGATTTTTCTTGAGGACGAAGAAAGTAGTCTCGAGCAAATTGTAGAGTTAAAAAAGACACCAAAAGTCTCAAGCTACTTATTCAAAGATCGGAAAATAAAGAAAAGCTTCTTTTAAAAAAGAATTGATAATTGTTGATGAAAACTTTTTTGTGGTTGCTAATAATTAAGTTACTGTTTAATAATTCTTTAAGGGTGCTAATGTAAACGGGTGTAATTTAAATGTAAACTATGGATTTAATTAATCTTATACGAACCTACTGTCCATTTTCCAGTGTGAAACCCCCATGACTAATCCCATTTGAAATGATTAATTTTCTTTAAAATATTTCGAAAGATGGGCAGGATTGCAAGACTATCTTGTCGTCACACACTCACACATATTCAACAATTTTATATCTAATTTGTGTCTATTATTAGTTAATATCTAATTCTAGTCAATTACGTGTTGAAGTTCATCAAGTAAGATATGGTTTACAAAAATCAAGCATAGATTAAACATTCATTAAATTTCATAAACATATGACGTCATTATTATCACTAGATTACGACTACTCGCTTGATCCTCTTCTCTGACTCAGAAGCCCTGGTTACAATGCTGAATGATTCTACTCCGACTGATGTAAGTATCTTTTAGGCCCTTTCTGATATACGTAAGTGGGCATCCACTCTAGAGGTCTGCCTGGTTTGGAAGGTAAGCAGGGATCAAGTTGCTCGGGCTCATGACTTGGCTAATAAATGTCGGGTTAACGGTTGTAACTTTTCTATTTAGTTTCTTTGTGGTTTGCTGTTGTCAAAAAAAAAAAAAAAGGAAAGGAAGGGGAGGTAAAAAGGAGGAAGGGAAGGGAAAACCGGAAAAGAAAGGGAGGGGGGAGGTGATCGGAGTTCCAATTTCCCTCCAAATCTCTCCAATAATGGAGGGACTATGCTTATTAAAGAGAGAGGGAAAATGAATCCCTCCCTCTCATTCCCCTTTCTTCTCACAATCCTTTATCTAAACAAGAGAAGTTGTCCCCCTCCCTTTCTTTTATCTTCTGTTCTTTCCATTTCTTTGTATACAAACAAAGTGTTAGTGTCTGTTTAATGGATCTCTATTCGCTTTTGTTTAGGGATCATTTTTCAAATTTATGGGACAAAGGGTAAATTTCTAATTAGATTGAACTTTGTCATTAATAAAAAAACTTATCAATTAAATGTTATAATTGTATTAAAATGTGCATAATGATTTCAAAACATTTTATTTCTATAATTTTATATATTTAGTTATAAATATTTTCACCACATATTTTACGTAAAATTGTTTATATATATATAATTCAACAGTACATTTTATTAAAAAAAATATACTTAACACTAGTTTATTATAACTCCTGCCTTTGATCTCTTGGTCCTTACTCCCTGCCACTCGTTATTTTGTTTTTTAAATTTCTCTTCATTAGATTGTGAAATTTTTTATAGTAGTCATCTGAAATATGACTACTGTAGTGTTTTAATGTTTATATAATTTATAATTGACATATTTTTTCCAAGTAATTAATTACGGAGTATATTACTTTATTAATGGTATTAAATAGTATTATTGATATTTTTTTATTTATCAAATTTTTAGTTTCATTAATGTAATTTGTATTCTTATTTTATAGTTTCTTTTTTTTGAAAGATATTTTATAGTTTCTTAATATATATAAAAATTATTTTATGTTGGATTAAAATTTTCAAAATTTATATTTACATTGTAAATATTATCAGACTAATTGTGGTCATTTTATACCGTGAAAATATGAACCTATCATATTATCTATAATTAAAATAAAATGGTAGTCCCTTTTCATTAAAATAAAATGGTAGTCATTTTTCAAACGACTATTATAAAATCATTAGACTGTGCTTTGACACTTAAAGAAAAAACTATCAAAGAAAAAATTATCAAATGAGATGTTGATATTAATGTAAATATTACCTTTTGATATTGACCTTTTATAATTTTATATATTTAGTGATAGGTGTTTCCTCACTTTTTAAAAGCAACAATTGTGTTAGAACAAATGCGAAAAAGACTAACGAAATCGACAAATAAAAACACACATAGCATAGACAAAGTTACGTGGTTCACCAATAATGCATTGGCTACGACCACATGTAATCAAGAGTAATAGTTTATTGATCTTAAGGAACAAAAAATATTACATACTCAGAGATAGGCCAGACTGATCAATAAACTTGGAAGGATCAAAAGATTAAACAGAATGATCATCTCTCATAGTATCCGATTGTCTGAATAAATGTTCTCTCTGTAACAATATAGATAGATTGTATAGCCACAGTTAGAATATGAATGGCAAATAAAATCAAAGTATGCCAATTATTTTAGAACGGTTAGTTTCATAACGAAGATAATCAAAAAGTATGATGTTACACCAGTTAAAGTGATAACAAGTTTTTGAAACTTTACATGCTTTATAAAGATTTAGTAGTGCACTTGTTTTTTATCAAATCAAATGAGTTTTCTCATGACGGATGTGGCTTTTTATGCTTTGATAGGCGACAATTTTACAACTTTTGAGTCACCGCAATATGATTTTGCTACACTTGAATCTGCGATGAGTAATTTTAAGACGAGAAAATTTATAAAAAGTTGTAATAATTCTAACGCGAAAGTATACCTTCAATTCATAAGGGGTTTTAATAAATCGCCTTTAGCGACATTCAGATAAAAAAAAAGTTCTATACTAAAAAGATTTTAAAAGAAAACTAGATTTTATGATTTAATGTCAAATCCATTTGCTACACTAACAGTTCTTTAAAGTAAGCCGTACCACAGTTCTTTAACTTACAGAGTAAAACAAAACATTCTACTGGTAGTTTATGAATCATATCGACGATAAAATCAGTATTAACAACATATCTAACAGTTATATACAATCAATGATTCACAATGAAGGTTATCTCAGTACTCAAAATAAGCTATAGCATAATTCTCAAAGATAATTACAGCAAGGATAGTTGTAAGCCGAAAACTTGGACTCAATTTACAACTTATCTGCAGGGCAAGTCCAAAATCTGCTGCAGCTAGCAATCTGAAATCCGACAGTTTGCTCGTCACTGATCAAACGGAGTATATAGCAGTGTACTGATACTATTGCAAGGTTCTGTAAAGCTGCACCAAGTCATCTATTTTCCTCAAAATCCAGAAATCAGAACCAGCATCTCTGCATCTGCATATCTTCAAATTGTAATATCTTTCAAGGTCTCAATATACCGACATAATTAGAACTGAGTTGTTAGAGGCTCTCGAAAATCAAATCTTAGTGCAGCAAATTATATTCAATTTGGCACTGATGAGAGGACGGATAAACTGCAGCAGGATTTGTCAAATGCCCAATGACGTCTACCAAGCTCAGACCAGGCAGCAAATTTCAGCAAGATGCTGCACCAAACTAAGTTTCAAACAGAGCTACAGCAGCTGAATTGCGTTACAAATGCATCTGCATCTAAGTGCATAGCAAGCAAAGTCACTAATGTACACAGCTGCATTTCACTGCAGCCTTTACCGCTATTTCTCAATCCCTGCACCACCTCAGTAACCAGTCGCTCACATTTTAGTTCTTTAATTATAGAGTTACCTCATTCTCTTCGCCTTCATAATCATCAGAAGTGTTGATTTCATTTGTTGGAAAATTTTGGTTTGACAGCATTGCGCATATCATTTAACCCTTTTTCACATACTTTCTTAGCATGCTCGTTAAATTGGCATGTGGTCAGGAAATTATAGAAACTACGAGCCATTGAGTGACGCCACGGTGTTTGCAGCTCCTTATCCTCAACAGTTGATGCATCATCATCTGTATGATATGAAACATGTTAAATATCAAAAGTATAAGATTACATATTATAATTACACTAAAATAGAATAGAATTGATCTTGAAGTGACATTATGCTCACAAAGATATATGTTGGCAGTTTGTTTTGAAAAATGATACTACTATGGTAAAGTTACACACTAGTATGTCCTAGATAGAAAGTGACACAAAAAGCATGGAAAAAGACGCTTATACAAATCAATTTGTTCTGAAGCATTTATATTATACATATCAAAGTTAAAAATTTGTTACCTGTGTTTTTAGTCCAAATCTCAGACTTAGCTAACTTAGTCCAACGTTTTATAATGTATTTCTTTGGGATCTCAAAAATGCAGTGCATGTGCATAACCCTCAAAATATGATAGCACAGCAAGCCACATTCTTGATAACTCATGCAGGTACAAGAAAGTTCAAGGACTTCATCATCATATTGAACGTTGTGACTTTGTGTAAAGTCTTCATTAAGTGAAACTTCATACATCTTGGAACATCCTTGATTTGCAACTGCTCGTATGTAACTACCCATTGCCATATCAAACTCTTTTTGAAAGTCATCGAATAAATCCAGTGTATATACTTCGGCTGCGTGTTTTAAGAGTTTGCATCGTGATTCACTTGCAGGACGTCTTTCAGTTGTACATTTAAAGTTATCACTTTCTTCAATGTTACGCCAACGTTTCACTGTATCCTCAAAAATGTGGTAAAACTCAAATAAGCTTGTTGTCTGATTAGCTCCAAATGATACAGCCCTGTTTATCACTTCTACTTTCTGTGAAGACAAAATTCGAGCTGAAAAGAAGTCTTTGCTTAGAGTTGTACACCACTTATCCCTCAATTTGTATAGCTGTGAAAACCAAAAACTTTCTTCAAGGCCATATGTGCTGATCATCTCTTTCCAGCACCTCAAAAACTCTTCTTCATTATCACATCCAGTCAAGCACTTGTTGAAGATGTCCTTAAAATTAGGATTGCTTCTAAGCATATCAAAATTAGAAATAAAATTTGTTTGGAGGTGCCAAATACATAGACGGTGTCTTGAATTTGGGAATACCTAAACAAGGAAAAAAATATTTTAAAGTTGAAATTAGTTTTCGGAAAATTTATATTCCAAAGCTAGAAGATCATACATACTACCTCTGTAACTCTGTTTCACAATTATATTAACATTTACTATTTGCACAAATACCTACTTAATTTCTTTTATGGTAAACCCCTTTTACTACCTTACCCTTCTTACCCCACAATATACACACCTTTCCACTCAATGTCTCTTATTCACATTTTTACACTCTCCCTCTTTTACTGAATTATGTTTCACTTAAACCCACACACATTTATACACTCGATCTCTCATATGACCTGATACTTGTGTGAGTATTAAATGTTAAGAACATAATGAAACATGGGTAGCATATGTTAAAAACTGAAAATAAATGCACCCAAGTAACAAAAACTACATAATTATAGAATAGTCCTTAATATGCCGTACTTAAGTTATTTAGTGACATAATCAAAATTATAAAAGACATATATATATATTAAAAAAAGAGAGTTTGTAATTTCATTACCTTTGCAATTGCATTAGTCAACTCTAGATTTTGGTCGGTGAATATGGACTTTGGTACAAGTCCACTCATAGAATTCTTGAAGGTTTCCAAGAGCCACTCAAATATTTCCGTCTTTTCATCAAAAATAAAGGCACAAGCAAACATGGAGGTTTTCCAATGGTTGTTTATTCCAAAAAATGGGGCACATATCAAATTATATCTATTTATTCTGTATGTTGTGTCAAATATCAATGCATCCCCATACGCTATGTAGTCTTCCAACATCATTGAATCACGCCAAAATATGCTCACAATCTGGTTATCATCATTAACTTTTACCCTGTAGAAGAAAGAATTATCATCAGTTGTCCTTCTTTGCATGACATCTAATACATTTTGCATGTCACCACCTTTTGAATTCTTTATCTTAAGCCTTGAAACAATATTCAGATAATCCGTCTTTGTTTGACCATCAAGTTCTTTGTCCTTATCTGCAATGCACAAGTACTTGCAGCAATCCAATTGCTTACTACCTGAAGTCACCATTGTTTCAATAACTTTGCCTACACATTTTGAGGTAGATAATTTTGACCTTAGACAATGACATTCTTCCTGTTTTACAAAGTCATGGTTATGTATTATGTTATGATCAGCAACAATGAATCTTCCTTCCTTATCCATCTTAAACCGTATAGATGCTTTGCAGTCTGTGCGTGTCTCATTGACTACTCTAAGTTTCCTTTTCTTTTGACTGGTAGTTGAAGCAGATCCTTCAGTGGTTGGAGTCCCAACAGTGCTCTTCGTTTGCACTTCTTTTTTGCCACTGTTTCTTAAACCAGCCTTTGAACAAACAAAGTACTTTTCAAAAATGACACTATTACTGCACCTTCTCCTTGACGTCCCCTTCCTAACACTAAACCCAAGAGCTCTTGCATGAGCCTTATATAGATTTAGTGCATCATCGAGATCTAAAACTTCACGTCCAAGCAAACATTCACCAATACTCAGGTCATTATCATATGTGTAATCTTCTTCTTTTTCTGTAAAAGGTGAAACCGAGCTTTGTGTGAATCTAAAACACATATCTGATCATTAACCTAAATTTGATGACGCCAAAGCCTATGTGGTAACAATGTTAAATATGACATAGAGATGATATTTGAAGTAATTAAGATGACACTGGAAAGCTAAAAAGTAACATGAGAAATATAAAAGGCGATTGCAGAATTGAAACTCATAAAAGTGAAATGGAATCGAGGAAATATCTATAACATTAAGTTTCTTATTATAAGGTAAAATAAAAACAATATTTTAAGTGCCAAGCAATCATAACAAGTGACATCATAAATATTTAATGCGACTGGAGAATTAAATCAATAAGTGCCTATCAAGAATAATCTAAATATTAATAAAAATTTCATTAATATTCACATGACCTTAAAATATGAACTACAAAAGGTAAAATTCTAATCTCTTAAGTATCTAATAACAAAAGTGATATAATCCCTCCATCCATAAATAAAGCCCAACTTCTCCCAAATTCTTGTCCCTGAATATAAGCATCATTTCTCATTGGGTGGGGTCTATCCACTAAAACATCAACAACAAAAATAAATCCTTAGTATTTGGGGTCGGCTAAGATAAATTGTCGTAAGGAACCGTTCGAAAAATAAATAAATAAATAAAAAATAAAAAATAAAAAATGGACAAAGAAAGGAAAGTGATAAAATGAAAGTGGACAAAAACCGAGAAAAAACATTGTCTGAAAAGAAAAACAAGGGTATTGTAAAGTGAAAATCAAAAGAGAGGATATCAAAATAATAATTTAGAAAGACATACTTTGTATAAAAGAGGAGAAAGGGGAAATAAAAGAAAGGAAAATCAAGCAAATAATGTTCGAGAAAACCTTAAAATAGGAAAATAAATAGAGTTTGCAAAACACAATGATTTTAGGTAAAAGAAATTTGTAGTCATAACATGTCTTTGGCGTAGATTTTCTCCATCCATTCCACCTTATCCAACACCATATGTTCCTTAACCCCCCCAAAGGCTCATATCACTTTCAATCACTCTACTCCAAATTTTCTTAGGACATCCCGGCCCCTCATGATCCCATCAATTTTCCACTCTTCAAGCCTCTTTAGTAGTGCGACTAAACCACCTTCGGCAATCCTCCTTCATCTTGTTTTCAATAGATGTAATGTAAGTCATGTAACCCTCACTTTCTAATTATCTTAATCCTTAATCGATCCTTTCTAGTATGGCCATATATCCGACACATCATACATATCCCGACCACATTCACCTTAAGAATGTGACAATCCTTCACAGCCCAACATTATCATAAAATAATGCAAGCCTAATTATCGTGCGGTAGAATTTTCCCTTCAATATCAGGCATGTCAGGATCAAGATCACATAAAAACCCCATAACACTCTTCCACTTTAACCAACATGCTTTAATTCTGTGAGCAACACCTCCATCTAATTCCCATCCTTTTAAAAGATTCTCCTATCCAATGAGATCGTCCTTGCACCCATGTTAACTACGCTAAAATTACATTCTAAATATTACTTGCTCGGTTTAAAGCCTTTGGATTTCGTCCTTTGTCTCCACAATTCCAACTTACTTTTCATGTCTTCTTTTACCTCATCAATCAATACAAAATCATTTGCAAAAAACATCATACACCATGGTATATCATCTTAAATTGACCTCGTCAATTCGTTCGTGACTAAGGGATACATGCAGACAATTGTGTTTGGGGCTTGCTTCCACTAAAACTATTAATTATCCCCACTACTTTCCTTTTTATCCAACAATGCTCCATTTAAATTCCTCTCTTGAAACCATGTGCCTATTAAATATTGGTATACAGGGAGTAAAATTTTCTAAAAGACATGTCTTGTAAAAATTGTAACATAGATACAAATTATGTCATACATCTAAAGTTAAACCACCGATCCACTATTTCCTTGAGACCACAATCAATGAGCCACCCATCCACTATTTTTTTCTCTACTTTTTTTCACTTTCTATAATCTCCATGCAAAAAGTATTAAGGAAGTGGAAGTATATTTACTAAAAGGTAGCATGTCATTTGCATAAGTAAAGGGAATAAGTTCATAAAATGACACAAGTGTTGCAAAAAGTTCCAAGACAAGGGCTTGAAATGTATTCTTACCATTGTCATTATGTTGATTATTTAATGTCGTAGAATCTCTTTCATCTTCTCCAATCAGACACAACTGGGTATCATCGTAACTAAAAGATGTTTCACCTGCAATGAGACAATTTATTGCAAAATTAGTCAGATTATGTGATTATCCAGCTCCTAATGAGTGATTCTAAAATGCAGTAATTAAAAAGGAGAAATTATAAATCTTCAATAAGCATACTTGTTCTTAGAGACATATTTCTACAAGCTGTCATACGCATTGTAAAATGGGACAAATAAGAGCTTTAAATTAATTCTTACCATTGTCATTGCCATCGCATGATTGTTGATCATGGATAATGGTTTCATGAGTTTCATATTCTCCAATATGACTCGGCTTGATTACACAACTCAAAGAAGTTTCACCTGCAACAAGAAATCGATTTTCGAAATCATACTCACGTACTACCTATAATCCTTAAGGAAAGCTACAGTTACCTCAAGAGTCAAAGGGGACTATGTATAAGAAAAAATTAGATAGAGGGTGTTGCGACTCTTGTGAGTGATTTTTTTGTAAGATAAAGCAAAAGAGGGAGTGTTAAAAGTAGGATTTGGGTAATAAAAAATGACAAAAAAGAATTAAAGAAAAATGCGAAGGAACAGACAAAAATAGAAAGCATAATTGACAAAAAGGAATGGAGGTAGTTATTGATAGCTAATATTTGCTTTTATAATCTTTTTTATTTTACTTATTTATTTTTTTCCGTTTTGCTGCATAGCTCTCAGAAGATGGTCATATGAGTATTCAGCATTTTTACAATGCTAAAGTTGAAGGCCTGAAGGGGATGACATACTATCAAAATGGCAACTTATGGCACAAGCTGGCCAAAAGCCTGACCAGAAAGTACAACTAGTTCTGAGTTCCGTAAATATGCAACTAATTACAATTACAACCTCAGTTGGGAATCTGGAGATGGGTTCCCTCACTTCCTCGTTGGTAATACGTTGTTAATAAACATGTAAGTAAACATTTTTATTAGTAGAAAGACTAGAAACTGCCCAATCATGGAAATGAAATAATGAAATTCTTTTCACACCTACCTTCCGCATCTATGTAATTACTCACAAAGTACATACGAAGTAGTACTTATGATAGCATAATTATCTTTAAGATAAATGCCACTTCTCTCAAGTGTACAACCGAACAGCATGTCTTCTAAAGATCATTATAAGCGACGCTACAGAATAATATGAAAAATTGAACATATTGATCAACATTATCAAATGAATTAGGAGTTTTAAAATTATACAATACCTTGTGATGGTTCAATTTCCTCAGGCTGTTGTATATTCCTCTCTATAAGCATTTTCTTTTGGGCCTTCTTTTCCATAGTATTTTTAGGACTTGCCAAAAATAAATAAAAAAATAGATAAATAATTAGAATAATATAAAAGTAAGGAAGGTAACTTGCATGTTCTCCGTATATGTTACAGTAGTTCAAATGATTGGTGGTAAGAGGATTAATGAACGGGAACATTAAGCTATTTTCTAAGTCACTTAAACAGAGTTTAGATATAACTATATAAGCATTTTCATCAGTGAGAAGCTCAAATGTGTAGCACCTCCACTCAGACCACAATGTATAGCATGATATAGCATGCTGACAGAAGTGCAAAAATAAAACTACAGTAGCCAATAGATAGTAATCAACAATCAGGTTGCCACAGACCCACAGTTGCGCAATTAAGTCTATGTAACTAGCTTGATCATCTTCAAAGCCTCAAAGGGAGTTCAAGCTAAGAAGTCTTCTAACTCTTCTTAAGTTGGTTTCACTAGGTGCAAAAGCAACAGTTAGAAAATTGAGTCCAGTGGTAGAGGATGCTACCAGTTTGCCAGACTTCCAATCTCGAACAACTTACACAATTCTAAGATATAAAGTAGGAAAATTGACAAGAATAAAACGACCTTTTGATTATTCCAAAATAAAACGACCTTGATGGACATCCGCTCAAAATAGAATGTGACCAGTTAGTAAACTAATTAATAGGTTGTTGTCACACGTGTCGCAATGTGATTGGAAGTTCTTTTTTAAAAAAACTTTTTACAATTTTCTTTTACAAAAATTAATTTTAATTATTTTAAAAAAAAAAAAAAGTCACCTCCCCATCAACCCCCACCCCTTCACTGACTACCGGCCAACCAACCGCCGCCACCATCACCATCAATCCCCGCCCTTTCCCCACCTCCCTCAAACCTATGTTGCACGGAGACGCCTTATGGCTGGTGTCCCCCGTCCCCCGTCCGTGGGACATAACGGGTACAGATATGCCTTGGGACGTCCCCGGGATGCGTTGACTTTTTGGGGACACGCGGGAGGCTCAACGCCGTCCCCAAGGATAATTTTGGCCCTTCTATTTTTTTTAAATACAACTTGTTTTGAGTTTGTCGACCAATTTCCCCGAATTCACAGTTTCACACTTCAAAACTAACAAATTAGGGTTTCTCACTATTTGTCTCTCTCGGCGGTGGAGTTTGGGCATCGGCGGCTATGAAGGCTGCAGCGGCCGCTTCTCTTCTTTTCTTTCTCACTTTCCGAGTTTCTTCTTCTCTTCTCTTCGAGCCTTCGAAAATTCTCGGTGTTGTACTGCTGTAGTGTTGTTTACACTTTTATTTTGTTTTTATGTTTCTAATATCATGATTTATTTTTTTTGTATGTTTCTGATTTCATGATGTATTCTTATTTTAAATGTTGTGTTTTTTGTATGTTTCTGATTTCATGATGTGTTCTTATTTTAAGTGTTGTGTTTTTTGTATGTTTCTGATTTCATGATGGGTTCTTATTTTAAATGTTGTGTTAAACATTGGACTAAATTTTTTGTATTATCATTTTATTTTGTTGCTTTAAAAATTTTATTTTTGAAATGCTCCAATTTTTTATATCTAAAATTACATTTTAAAAACCGTGGCCTCCAAAGTCGTATCTGCCTGAATTTTAGATTTTTCCGTTTCCTGTTTTTGTACTCGTATACGCCCCCACAACCCGTATTGGTGCAACATAACCTGAAACCACCAGAAAACTCACCCACCGCACCTCCCTTTCCCAAAACCACTAGAGAACCCACCCACCCCACCTCCCTTTCCCTAATACCACCAGTAAACTGACCCAACACCTCATTTACCCTTTGAAATCCACCACATCCACCACTCCATCCCACACTCTCGCACCACATACATTGATGAGTACCACCGCCAGCACACCTCACCAATCCCACAAAAAGCCGCTATCCTTGACATGGTCATCGTGGGGGTTTGAAGGAAAGAGGTGGTCGATCAATTTCGTGAGAGGGGTTGACATCAGGGTGGCATCCTGTTTCCAAGGAAGAGGGAGCTAGGAGGAGAAGGTGGATGTGGTAGCTTGTGGCCGTTGTGGGTGCCAGGTGGAGGAGGCGAGCTAGTGAGGTGAGATGGTGGTGGGGAGGAGGTTTAGTGACAAATTATGGAGTACATGGTTTACTCCAAATTTGAATTTTTTTTTATGTCAGTGCATTGTATGATTTTTACCAACACAAGTCTCAAAAAAATTCCTTTGAGTTTTGAATATGAATGAGATTACAACTCTGAAGTAGCTAGCTCAAAACATAATGTCAATGCAAGAAGATTTGATAATTACGTGTTCTCTGTAATTTCTAGCAGCAAAGTAGTTGAAGCTAATTATAGAGCAACTCTTTATCTATATTTTGTAATTTCTAACCATTATAACTGTAGGCCCCTTTACTGAGTTCAATTGACAAAGTAACCCCTTATACCCAAACCTCAAGATCTTAAACCCACCACAAGTAGATCATACAAGTTTGTCCAAGTTATCTTCCTAAAGAATATTAAGCGCAAGCTAACACAGCTAAGACCCGAACCTAAAAGGTAGTAGCAATTATAAGGATCTCAAAACTAGCAACAAGTAAAGACGGTCATGACACTAACTAGCTGCAAAGTCACTGTCTCTCTTTGCAGGAACTAATGCAGAATCTAGTTTGAACTTTCAATACATATCGAGCCTTTTCTCTTTTCTAGTGATTCATTTATGCGACCGGGAAATCACTCACTATAACCTCAACTTATAACAGCATAACAACGTTTTCAACGCCAACCTTTTCCGATTATAACTTCTCTGTACAATATTTAATACAGTACAAGTTTCTTGCTGATCATGTTGAATGTCTGAAGTCGAATCCACGAATTTGCATTTCAAAATGAGAAATTTAACATCAACGAAATTCCAAACATAACTTAATCGTTCCCAAGAAGTTCTTTCATAGCAATTTATGAAGCAAATAATTAAAATCCTAATCTTCTTTATATATATATATATATATATGAAAAAAAAAAAAAAAAAAAAAAAAAAAAAAAAAAATTAACATACATAACAGCAAAAAAATGGTATTATTTCATGATGCTAAATAAATTGCACAAATAGCACACTAACCTTATGAATACTAAAAACTAAAATTGAAGCAAAATTCAAGTTATCGATTGATTTAATTCCAGCTTAAATTAATTATAAAAAATAAAAATTATCACTCGGTTGACAAAATTAATCATCCAATTCAATTAAATTAGATAATTTGTAGCAAAAATTAAATAAAATTGGACAAAAGATGAATCAGAATATAAATTACCTTATTTTGCAAAATGATGAAGAACAGGTCGATCATTGGAGACCTTAGCTTGAATGGGGTTGTATTAGAGATCAAATTGACGAAAATAAGGAGAGCAGTTTCAAGCCGTCGTTGTAATTCGCAGAAATCTGAAGGATAGTTCGTGGATATTTTTGGATTTGAGTGGAGAATGAAGAGAGAGAAATTCAAGGGTTTAAATTCTGGCAAAATTTTTGTTTTTGGGTTCAGACGTTTAGTTTAGGGAGGACCGGAGGAAATACACTTCGTCGTAACTCGTAAACAAGTTTCATTTATCATGACAAAAGTGTAACGTTTATGAGATGTTTTTTCTTATGTCAAACTAACACTTTCAACTTTCAAGGTTCCCTTTAGGTTTTCTCCTTGGGAAGGTTTTTTGGTTCCCTCTACGGTTTCTTTCTTAGGAGGGTTTTTAGCCTCCATTGCTAGATTTTTCTTCTTTTTTGAAGGTTTTCCTTCAATATTCTGCTTCTCTCTCTTTTTCTTCCATCTCTTTTCTTCTGATCTCAATTATAAATTTTTGTAAGGGCTTCCATCGGTATTTTTACCGGTGGTAAGCCCCAAAAAAAACTTTTTAATTGCTTTCAATAAAAGATCATATCTTTATAATGGAGTTTGATCTATTTGGTTTAATTTATTTGTTTGTTCGTCTGTTAAAGTTTGAAGATTTAGGGTTTCACAATCTCCAAAAGTGTCTAAAAGGCCATATGAGTTTTTTCACCCAAACAACTATTCATATGTGGATCTCAAGCCGAATTAGTGCTAACTCACAGATTGTATTGCTTCAGATGAAGATTTTTATAATGGTGATCGTTGATCGAATCTGCGATGTAACTAGTTCTAAGGTGAATTATATTTGTATTGGAATTTTAGATTTCCTCGGAATTGTTTGTAAGTGCCGTTTGGCTATCTTTCATTAAAGAAATCCTTTCTCTTCCTGTAAAAAATATGACCCTATTTCACGACTTTACAATACTAAAACGGTGTTTTAGGAGTTGAAGAGGAAGACGCGATAAAGGGCGTATTTGAGATAAGCTTTTAGGTAGCTGTTGTGGTTTGACCAATTTAGGGCCTGTTCACATTTACTTAAGTTCAGTTCAGTTTAGTTTAGCTCCAATTAGTTCAGTTCAGCTCCAATCAGTTCAGTCCAGCTCAGTTCAGTAAATATGAATAGACCCTCAATCAACTACTTTATAAAAAATAAGTGTTTGGCTGTATAGTGGTTGTAGACACCTAAAAATGTCTCCCTAAAACCAAACCCGATGATGAACAACCTTTCACTGCCATTATTGGTCGGGTCGAGTATTTAATCCCGGGAGTGCTCAAAATCCATGTTCAATCAAACTCAGCTCACAAAATAGTCAACGAATCAGTCATAATATTTAGTCAAAGCATAATCCAATTTGTATTTTGGCCCAAACCCTTTTAAATTCATTTCGTATTATTTATTAATTGAGCCCGATTAATGAATAATACACCTAAATAGCCCGAAATTATGAAACGAAACTTAAAAATACCGAACTTAATTAGGTTAAAAGTGAATTTGGACGCATTTCTGAAAAAACAGTACACCGTGACATGGCGCCACGTGCAATGGACATTGCCCCGTTACGGCATCCTCTGCCGTGTCACTATACACATACCGTGACACGGGAATTTTCTATGTTTTCTCCGCGTACATAACTGCACGCGCTTTATCCATCTGTACGTATTTAGGGCAAAATAGTGCACCGTGAGTCCGTGACACGGTACGGTATCGTGTCACAGTGCCCTAAATTAGGGTTTTTTTGTCTTTTTAAATCTTTTTTAGGGTTCTGTGTGATCCCCTATTCATTTAATTTCCTCTATACATACGCGCCCCATTTCTGCACTTCAGGGCATCAAATAATTCTCTCTTCTATGATCTAGCCTAAACACTAGCCTACCCACAATACCTCCCTTAAGCACTCCAAGGAGTCCGTAGTTTACTCGAAGTTCTATCCTTAAACCACGGCGTGAAAGGTAGAAATGTTTGAGGATATTATTGTTTTATTAATTTTCTTGAAGTTACTATCGTGCTTATTATTTTTATAGTTGCAAGCAAGCAAAATCGAAGTAAGAAATCATGTTCTTGTTATTTCTATTATTTTTCTAATGATTTTTCATGTTGTTGGAATATTGTTATATTGCTTCCAATATTAATGTTATTCTATTGTTATTATGATCACCATATTGCATGTTAAAGGGAATATGTAATTGAAAATCACGAGTAATAAGATAATTGGACAACCGATTTAGGTTCCTTTAATCTTGTTATTTAATCGAAGTGATCACGATATTTTAGAGTTATGTGTGCATTAATATTCAACCAACTTAAACTAGCATAATAATAGTATGGAGTGAATTGAATATTTTGTTTGTATGTCTTTGAGATCACATGAATGCTTTTCACAATAAGAATCGCGTAGAGGCCAATACGGGCAAATGTGACTCCATGACTCACTTCATACCATCATCCCCGATCCTCCTTTTGTGGTTCCGAACCATATGGAGTTAGTAATCTCAAGGATTATGAATGGGGTGTAACCTTCACGGGTCAATCGTTGTTCCCTATCGTTGTCCCTTATTCTTGGTTGCCTTAAATGATCCGTGAACAGTTTACAAGTTCCTTAAAAACTTGTTGGCGGCTCCCTACTTTCCTTGTCCCTAATAGTTGTCCCTAATCGTATATGTCAATTCCCACTTCTCATGAGTGTCAATCATATTCACACATGCTTAACGTAGGCGCACTTCAAATGACGCCTACAGTGGTATAACCGTGAAAGTAGTGTTTAGTGGTGAAAGTAGTTTGTGTCCAAAGTTAACATTATTAGCTTTTGAAAAGTAGAGCTAGTTGTTGGTTTATTTTCCTATATTTTTAAAGGCAACAACTAGTCAACCAATATACCAAACACTCATACTTAATTTTCTTTATTCATAGCTAACGGCTACTCCCACATCTAACAGCTACTACTACAGTTAACAGGCTCCTCTACAGTTATATTTTGCCAAGCACGCCTAAAGTTGGTTGTGATGGTGGTGGTGGATGTGACACATGTGATTGTAGGGATGAATTGTTGTTGTTTTTTGTTTTATTTTTAGAATTTTTTTTTTATTGTAAAACTTGATTTGAATTTTTTGTTTATATTTTTGATAAATTAGGGCTTTCTCATATTTCGTACCCTTCTCTTCGAAAGATGTACTATTTATTGTAATATCAATTTAAATATTAATATTGAGCACGAATTCTAACCAATATGCCAATTTGGCAAAAAAAAAAAAAAAAAAGGTATGTGTGAAAAAAGTGAAAGTTCGTGATCAAATAAATATTATTGTATCTAAGCTAAACATTTTTTTAATTTCAAATAAAATAATGTTTTGAAATATGTTGAACTAAACAAAAGAAAACATTACTCTCTTTCTCTTTTAATTTGAGTAATAATTACCCTTAAATTCAATTATTGAGTAGTACAAGAGAAAATCCCAATTAATTTGATCAAGTGACAAAGTGTAAATAAATCTCTCAATGTAGCACTGTTGTTCACTGGGTAAAAAAAAGCTAATACTTTTTTGCGGTTTTAAGGTCCCGATTAATTTTGATTGCAAATCAAGTGGCAAACTTGTAAATAAATCACTCAGCGTAGCACTACCCCTTTCCATGGTACAAAAAAAACCTAATATTTTTTTGTGGTTTAACCTTAAGACCACTAAGAAGGCATGAAACCTAATATTGATATGGGTTTGAAATGAGGTTTGAAACCAAGGTAGTATGACTATGGCCTTGTTTGGTAAAAAGCTTTTTAAAGAGCTTTTAGCTTATTTTGCCCAATTAGAGATTTGACCAATTACAAAGATCTAATTTGAGTGTTTGGTAAATAGCTTATTAAAAGAGGTTTTTGGGTTCAAAAAGCTCTTTTAGAAAAACTTGTTATAAGAGCTTTTAAAATTAGTTTATTGAACAATTAACAATTAAGAATTTGTTAAAAGACTTTGGTAAATTAGCTTATTAAAAGAGTTTTTTGTGTTTAATTAGCTTTTTTGCTCTTAAATACACTTAAACAGCTACCAATTAACAACTATTTACCAAACACTTTTACTCAATCAACTAATTATAACCAGCTAGTCAAACAAGTCATCATAACCACAAGTCATCATAACCAGTTAGTCAAATAAGCTAATACAATCAGCTACCAGCTAATTACCAAACAGGACTTGTATGCGATTGGAATTAGATTGTATGTACGGAGAATCTCGTGTTTGATTGTTAATAGACCGGACCTCACCGAACGTTACCGGCTAACCCAGTACAAATTTACCCTTTCATTTGCTTATAACATTCTTCAACCAAGGTAAACTGTGGCTTTGTTACACTGTCACACCCTCTAGTCGCTCTCCAATGGCTTCCCCTCCTCGAATTCTTCTCTCCGGCGATGTCAATGGCCGCCTCTCTCAGCTCTTCAAACGCGTCCTCTCGGTACACCCCTCTTTCTTCTCCATCATCTCCAACCTCCTATAATCATTCAAATTCAAGCATATAAATTTTACAGTAAAATCTTTGATTTCAGGTGAACAAATCAGCAGGACCCTTCGATGCTTTGCTATGTGTCGGCCAATTCTTCCCAGATTCAATTGAACAATTGGAGGAATTCATGGAATACACAGATGGGCGTCGTGAAATTCCTGTACCCACTTATTTTATTGGCGATTATGGTGTTGCTGCTCCTAAGGTTCTTTCTGCTGCTGTTAAAGATCCTGGAAATCAAGGGTTTAAGTTGGATGGTTTGAGGGTTTGTCATAATTTGTATTGGTTGAAAGGCAGCGGCAAATTCACACTTTTCGGTTTGTGTTTCTTTCGATTAGTTTACTTGCATTCTTGTATTATGGTAATGTGTGTATATTTAATGAGATGAATTTGATTGATGATATGATTGTGGGAGTTTGTTGTTTAGGGAATTGGGGTTTGAGGTAAAATGTGGAATTGTGAGAATTGAATTTGTTATGTTGGGGTGGTTAGTTGAAGGAAATGTAAATAGTTGGTTTAAAGCATAGAGATTGGTTTGGTATGAGGTTATGTGTATTAGTAAGATTGGTTACAAAAGATTGCAATTTGAATGAGGAGGTGAACGAGTCGGATCGACAAAGTAGCATAACATCATTAGATTTGATTGTTTCTTGTGGGTGATATGTTGAAGTGAAGATTGTATAGGTGCTTGAAAGCTGAACACTTGTTTGAAGGGAATGATACAAGTAAATGGTAAATAAAAGATGCACTCTACTTAAAAGTCTTACGCTATGTTTGGATAGAGGGAAATGAAGGGAAAGGAAGAGAAGGGAAATGGAGGGATGCATCCTCCCTTGTTTGGATATCTAATACAAGGAGGGAAGGGGAGGGAATTGGAAGGGTCCATTTTTCTTCCACTTTTAATGAATCAAATCCCTCCATTGTTGGAGGGATTTGGAAGGAAAATGGAAGGTCTCCTTCTCCTTCTCCCTCCCCTCACCTCCCTTTCCCTTCCCTCTTTTTCCTTCCCCTTCCTTTTCCTTCACTATTGTTATCCAAACATAGTGCTAGTTATAGTGTCATTTGATTAGCATATGATCATGTCGTTTGAGTAGATTATGTTCATATGTATATATTAATACCTTGAAGATAATTTGGGTATAACTCATATAAGCATGACTAAAACACTTAAGAAAAGAAATGGTTGCTTAGGGGCATTATTTATTTGGACACTTAAGAAAGCATATCTATGCCTCGTGTTAGAATGAGGCATTTGATTGTGATTGTATACATGATGACTATTAACCTCATATTTAATGGCTGATAAATGCTTGAGAAGTGATTTTGGTGATTGTTAATCATTTTTCTATGTTGCAATTGTGTGCTTGCATACATAATGGCTAATAGGTATTTTGGTACGGCGAGGCAATTACTCTTTTTTTAGGCTGCCATGTAGTGCTTCATTTATTATCATGCCAGTGATCTTTGCCTCTAGAGTCTTTATTATAAGAACTTTAGTTCCCTAATGTAATGTTCTTTTCACCTAAATTTCACTTAAGCTATCTTATTACCCGTTGATCATATTTTATATGAACTTGTTAAACATTATTTTATACTATACTCCGTTTTAATTTTTAATTTTTTTTAATTGCACTATTTGGACTTTTTCACTATTCACACATTCCTCTTATACGATCTTTGTTTCATTGCAACATCTACCATAAACAGATACTACAAATTATTTGCAACAAATGTTTGTTTTCCTTTTTTGCTTGTCATTTCTTTCTATCTCTCTTCTCATTATATGCAGCTTTATTTTTCTGTTTCCATTTACCGGTCATAAACAAATTTTACCTTGATATTGGTGAATGTCACAAAATGGAGGTAGTATTATTTTTTGTGTTTTACATGTAAGAAAAAATATAGTCATGTTGGATCTTATCTTCGTCTTGATTTTGCTATTCAATATCATATTTTGTACTTGTTACTAAAAGTAAATTAAAGATTTTAATGGCCAAAGTTTTGCATTCGCAAGTATGAAACTAAGGTGCAATTAATTAAAAAAACAAAACCAGAAGACTCCATCCTTTTGTTAAGAGCCTATTTGAGTGTGTTTACAGTAATTAAGAAAGTTATAGATTCCTTAAAACTAATAATTAAACGTACAAATATATACATAGGGGTTAGAGAGAGATAGAGAGAAAGAAAAAGAAAAAGGATGACAAATCATCAAAAAGAGAATAATATTGTCAAAAAGTACACCCTTTAAATAGATATATGCTCTTAATTGGTTACCCAAAAATAGTCTACAAGCTCTTAATAAAAGGACGGAGGGAGTAATCTTGTTGGGCATTAGTATATGGTCTTTATATGAACTTTTTGTCTCTTAAATGATCTTATCTTATCTGAATTTAGACTTGTAATAAGTGAAAAAAAAGGTGAGGAGAACAAAGCGTAAGTCTCACCTTGTTTTAGATAGTAAATATAATTAGTAGGAAGAGCTATTAATCTTTTGTTGAGCTCATATGATACTTTTAGTGATATATGACTGGCCTATATAATTATATCCTTCAGGTTATTATCATATCTGTTTATGTGATTAGCAAGAAGGAAAAAGAATTTATTTCGACTTTGCTAATGGTGGACCCAAGGCTGTTCACGCTAGGTTACGTGACCCAGGATATTAAAAAGGTTAAAACCAAAATGAAAGGCAATATAGCTAATATACATCTCTATGGCTCAGTGGTTGAAGTGACTTATTAATTGGCATGGGAATGCAAGATCAAACTCCATACCAAACGTTTTTATTTAGCCTTTTTTATTAGTAACCATTTTTTTTTTTTTTTTTTTTTTTTATAATTTATTTTATTTTACTCTTTTTAAATACTAGACTAGTAGCCTCTTTTTTTAAAAAAACTGACTCTGATTTTATATGGTAGCCTTGCCTTTTTTTTCTTTCTTTCTTTCTTTTTTTTTTTCCTTTTTTTTTTTTTTTACTAATTTTATACACTAGCCTACTAGCCTTTTAGAATTTAGACATTACTAACTTAGGTGTTGTTTGGTTCATTAGGGATGTGAAAATTCCCATGAAATTTCAATTTGTGGGAAATAAATTCCATCATCAAAATCATGGGAATTCAAGAAATTTGTTTCATTAAGAATGGAGGAAGTAAATTCCCATTGGAATTATGACTCACCAACGGGGCGGGGGGGGGGGGGGGGAGGGTAAGGTAAGTAAACTCCTATGAATTGTGGGAAAGTCAAAATTCCCATGAATTTTCATTGCCCCCATTTCCACTTTTTTGTGTCAACCAAACAAGATGTTGAAAATGAAATTCATGGAATATTTGAATGCCCACAAAATATTTAGCCAACCAAACAACACCTTACTATGTTTTGTTTTTCTTTTGTTACAATATTTTTTTTTTTTAGGGATTCTTTTGTTTCATTTGATTTGTATATATATATATTTTTAAAATTCTCATACTTTTTGTTTGACTATTTTTTAATTGACTTTTTACATATTAGCCTATTGTTTCTATAATTTTTTTTCTCTTCATTTTATTTTTATCACTGTATCATTATTTTACACAATCATTTTTTTATTCTGTACATGTATTTAGTCCATAATAGTAACCTATATTCGTTATATGAGTACTCTCAAATAATCTAATTGAAAGTGTAACTTAATTTTCAGAATAAAAAGGAAAAAAACATGTGATTTAACAAGTTTCTTTAATCCCAAAAATCATTTTCCTCTACAAAATCATCCTCCACAAAATCCAGCTCTTGGATCGATGGAGGTGACCCAACACCCATAAACTCTTGGATCCGCCATTGCTTATAGATTTCAGAAAGTGATTTAAGATTTTAATTACAAAACAGCCCAAGCTGAGTTAGTGACATTTGTGCGGTTGTCTGTCTAACATACATTCTTTGCCTCTGCATCTGAGTAGCTGAATGTACTCATAGGTCTGCAATTGCAAAATCATATTAACATAGAAGCTGTGGTTCATTTGACGTTGCCTTTTGTAATATGCTAATTTACTTCACTGATAAATAGGGTTGTCTGTGGCATACTTATCTGGTAGGCAATCACCAAGTGGGCAACAATTTGGAACATATAATCAGGATGATGTGGATGCATTGCGGGCATTGGCTGAGGAGCCTGGAATAGTTGATTTGTTTCTGACATATCCTTATTTATTTATTCATTTATAATTTTTTTTTTAACATCAATTCTTTCGTTTGAGTTATACACTTATACTCATCAGTAGTTCTGGTAGTTGTTTGATCTGGATTTCTTAACTTGTCAAACTAATGAATGGCCTAGTGGGGTTACAAATAGGATTGCAGCTAATGATTTATCACCTGGGATATCTGATTCTCTGGGAAGCGATTCCACTGTAGCAGAATTGGTAGCAGAGATTAAGCCTCGGTAAGTTATGATCATATTTTCATGACGGAAATACATATCAATTCATGTTTTGAAATAGCTTTTTTGGACCTCAGTTGAATTAATTTTGTGTTTTTTAATTTTGGCTTTCGACATGATAGCTATCACATTTCAGGTTCAAAGGCTGTCTATTATGCTCGTGAACCATACTCTAATGTTGATGCTGTGCATGTAACCCGTTTCTTTGGCCTTGCTCCCGTAGGAAATAAAGAGAAACAGGTTCACTTTCTTTCATCTGGTTTCATGTACTTCAAAAGTCGTACTCATCAAAGTTCTGCCTGATTATACTATTTGCAGAAAGCCTTTTCTATTCATATCAGTAATCAATCCTAAACGTTTTGTCATTGAAGTCGAATTCAATTATGCTACTTCTAGCTGCTTTGATTTGGCAGGATCTTTTGAACTTAAGTTTCTTGCTTTATTGTGTGTTGATTTGATCGAATTCTATCACACTAAAAGGCATACTGTACCGATATATAGAATTCAGTGATCGTCTAACACCTTATTCTTTTTCAAATTCATCTTCCATTCCATTAACTTTTACACACTATTTATTGCAAGCAGTCCCATATTAGTTTGCACTCAAATGTTATGTTATTTTATTTAGTACTTCCTCCGTTTTCTTTTAGATGCAATACACTCTTTAGCGCGGTAATTAAGAAAGGTGGGGTTTACATGATATATTGAACTTTAAATAGGATGAGTGGTTGTTAGGAGTGTAATTTAGTGGGGCATGTGCTTTAAATAAGGGATATAGTATAGTTTTTTCCTAAAGTAACTTTCCTTTTATAGTATGTTGCAAGTATTGTGACATTTCCTTTTTAAGGAAGTGTTGCAAGTAAAAGAAAACGGAGGAAGTATTATTAATTGTTTCTTCACAAAAATGGTCGTTTTCTCTCGTTTACATTAAAATTGACCCACTTTTTTTTCCTTTAACTATATAAAAAAGCCTTAATAACTCCTATATTATCTAATTTTCTCTTAAGTAGTTTGTATGATAGTCCACTTCAAAAATTCCGAAAATTTTGTGATATGTGAACTAGGACTAAAAAAGTATCCAATTATGACTACCCCCTTGTTAGCACCCTTCCATGACTAAATTTCTCCAAAAAAAACTTATTTGGATTAGATATCCATCTTCAAAAACCCCCTAATACAACCTCAAGATCCTCATACACAAACCTATCCCAACATGTATTATACTCTTTTCACTGCAATTGTAGACTAAACCAAAAATGGCCCTATGTGACTAACTAAATAAGAAGATTTTTTTGTAGCACCCTTAATTTGTTGGTTTTTGAAGATAGCAATTAGTCGAAAGCCTCATAGTGGACGCCGAATTGTTTTGGACAAAGTTTGTCATGAAAGGATGTTTACGATTAGATTATCAAATGATATTTCAAGAGATGTTTTTAGCCAACTAGTAGCAGTCAACCTCATAATGTTAGGGTAAGAACGCTAGCGAACACATAATTAATCCAGAAGTTGACAAAGTATAAACGTCTAAACGGTAAGAAAAGCTATTAATAAAACACACAACGAGCATTTAAAAATAAATCCTATTAAAAATGAGAGTACAAAGACCCTAATTTATTAGGGTGAGAAATATTACAATATAACTCTCACAAATAAGGAACTCACTACAGAGTATTAAAAAGGAGGAAATATGAATAAGAAAGTGGTTTAGTAGAAAGGTTTTATATAGTTTGGCAATATATGTGGGAATGACCAATTTTTGTGGATAGATGAAAAATGAGCCAAGGTTGGTGGATTATGGCAGTGGAACGTGGTGATATTTTAGGAAGAATTCTCTAGATTTGCTCATAATAATATTACAAGTTGACCATTTTATAGAATGATCAAGAGAATTGTTGAGTATGTGTGCCGACATGATCTTAAAGTAGAAGCATGAAGAATGATTTTGGGCTTCCAAAAGATTTAGTCCATATGATACCCAACAATATTGTTTGGACATTGTGGGAGACTGGGAGTCCATTCTTTCTAGGTCCTTCCGGTCTCATACGACGAGTTACCATGAAATTTAGTCCAATCTCTACCTTTGGACCAAGTCTAGCAAGAATAAACTCCAACTAAGTCCAAGCAATGATCAAACTTAGCAATAGGAAGTGGCTTTGTGAGGATATTTGCATGACTTTCTGAAGTATGAACCTTATTAACCACAATTTCACCTTGAGCAATAATATCTTTGATGTAGTGATATTTGACGGAGATATGCTTGGTCTTGAAGTGGTAAACATCATTCTTGGTGAGAAAGATAGCACTTTGGCTATCAGAATCTACCACGGTGGCACCTTGTGATATGCCAAGATCCATAACAAGACCTCGTAGCCATGTAGCCTCCTTAATACCTTCAGCATATCACAAGGTGGCGATATATACTGCGAAAGTGCTATCTTTCTCATCAAGAATGATGCTTAACACTTCAAGACCAAGCATATCTCCGTCAAATATCGATAGTATTGCTGAAGGTGAAATTGTGGTTAACAAGGTTCATACTTCAGAAAATCCTGCCGATACGCTCACGAAGCCACTTCTTACTGCTAAGTTTGACCATTGCTTGAACTTAGTTGGAGTTCATTCTTGCTAGATCCATTAGACCCATATGACAAGTACTCAAAATTTGGTCCAAGGTGGAGATTGTTGGGTATCATATGGCCCAAATCTTATAGAAGCCCAAAATCATTCTACATGCTTCTAGTTTAAGAGTATGTCGGTGCACATACTTAACAATTCTCTTGATCATTCTAGAAGATGGTCAACTTGCAATATTATTATGAGCAAATTTTGAGAATTCTTCCTAAATATAATCACATTCCACCGCCATAATCCACCGACCTCAACAACTATAAATAGTTGGAGCTTAGCTCATTTTTCAGCCATCCACAAAAAATGGTCATTCCCACATGTTTTGCCATACTACATTAAAGCCTTTCTACTAAACCACTTTCTTATTTATATTTCCCCCTTGTACAATTCCACTATTCCTTTTTAATACTCCCTAGTGAGTTCCTTATTTGTGAGATCTCTATTGTAATATTTCTCACCCTAATAAATTAGGGTCTTTGTACTTTCATTTTTAAAATAGTGGATTTATTTTTCAAGTGCTCGTTGTGTGTTTTCTTAATAGCTTTTCTTGCCATTTTATCTTTATAATTTCTCTATTAATGATACACTTCCATTACGTGCTCATATCATAACGCATTTTTTTTTTTATTTTTATTTTTTAAATTTAAAAGGTTTCTAGAATATTAGCAAAATAGTTACTCTATCCATTTCATAATAATCGCAATAGTTTGACTGGCGCACGTGTCAATGCACAACTTCAATATTATCACTAAGAAGTTTAAAAGGTTGATATAATGGAAATATACATAAAGACTAATCCCGAAATAGTTTACTTAGGCAACATATGGTTTTTATTTATTGGTAAAAAATATAGTTAAAGTAAGTACTTGTATATGAATAGGGCAATAGTCAGATTGTTGCGATTTTATGATACGGAGGTATTATTTTTTGTCAAGGTGAACCAGCTGGAATGAGTGGTTTCAGGTGGTGAGTAGTGCTTGTTGGTGGTAACAACCATGTATGAAAATTTTATTTTTAGTTTCCTTTCCCTGTTAACATTAGAATCGAAGTTTGGCTCAACAAATAATCTTAATACACATAAGCAGTGGGCTGTTGGGTGGGTCCATGGTGTGTGGCACGTGCTTCATGCCCATGTCTCCCAAAAAACAGGTTGTTCATTGACCGTGTATGTCTGCAAATAAAGGTAGTGTGAGGAGGGATAAGAATGAATATTTCAAGGTGTATTTGTGTAAGGGCCATGCCGTCATGCTTTGTTATATGAACTCTTATTGATTATTCATTGTTTCTTTTGTTGAGTGCTCTTATGCTCCTTCTCTCAACAAAAGGTTTTGTTTCCTCTCCTATTTCCTGTTTGGGTTGTGCCTCACCATTCTAACTATTGTTTTATATATATATTGTGTGGTCGTCAGAAATTTATGCACGCAATTTCTCCAACTCCAGCATCGACTATGTCAGCAGCTGAAATAAGCACAAAACCTCCTAATACAACTCTATCCCCATACACAGTTGTTGATGATACACCTAGTACAGAGACTAACAAAAGACCAGGGGATAGTTCTCTTGAAGAACAGTATTGGCGTTATGATGTTAAAAAACAAAGGAAAGGGGATGGAAATGCAGAGAAACTCTGTTTTAAATTTTTGTCTTCTGGTTCATGCCCACGAGAAGACAATTGCCATTTTCGGCATGATCCAGAGGCAAGAGAACAATACCGAGGAGGTGTATGTTTTGATTTTCTTAATAAAGGAAAATGCGAGAGGGGCCCAGATTGTCAATTTAAGCATAACTTAGTTGAAGAAGGTGAAATTAATTCGAACAAAAGATCCAGATCTAATAGTGCGACCACTAACAGGTAGGTGTAGCATTTGATTTCAAGTTTTTCTTTGTTTGTTGAATAAGTTGTCACTTATCTGCAAGCATGTTGTTGTCTTGAAGTCAATTTTTTTAGTTCAGTGCTCCTGGACTTCTTAATGTCCATTCAACTTGTCCTTTTTTTCATGTTGTAGTTCAAACAATAAGCTAATACATGACATTAAAAACACATGTCAGGTCAAAAGAATGCTGGTTTTGCTTGTCAAGCCCCAATGTCGAGTCCCATCTAATTATTACTGTTGGAGAAAACATATACTGTGCATTGGCAAAAGGCCCATTGGTTGATGATCATGTGCTTCTATTACCAGTTGAGCACTCTCCAAGTACTTTATCTCTACCTCCAGATTGTCAAAGAGAACTTTATAAAAATCAGAGCAGTCTTCGGATGTACTGCAAAGCCCAAAGGAAGGAATACATCTTCTTCGAGTTAATATCTATTCGAGGAACTCATGCCAATCTCCAGGTGAGGCTATGCTATAGTTTGTTCTTTGCTTAATGCTATATGCATGAAACACATCCTTTACGGCTCCCAATTGCAACCACATTTTGTTCTTCTGTGTTGTACATCCGCTATGTGTACATTGTGATCTTTTTCAGGCTTCTATAGTGCCTACTTCTGCTTCTTAAGTTGCTGGATGTTATATGAACATTAAGGCATGCGATGGGCAACTTTATGAAGAGAGTAATTGTCTTTGAGGTGAAGGAATGTGAAGTCTGACACCATGGGAAAGATAGAAAAAGAAAGAGAAAAATACGTTATTTTAGGTTTAGTGACTGATCAAATCCCTTGTGCAGTTATGTGACTATATCTTGATGCTGTTATTTAACAGTGACTAACTGAATGTTGGTTTTGCGAGGCAAATGCAATTTGAAACAGCAAGTTTTGGGTGTAATCGTTTGTATGACAATATCATTACGCAATTTATATATGGATATTGATGGTATAATGTGACTTTCAGTTTAGATCAGTAATTATTAATGTGCTCATTTCCAATGTCTCTTGTGTAGGCAGTTCCTATTCCGCAGACCAAAGCATCTTCTGTGAAAAATATATTCAATTTAGCTGCTAAAAAGCTGGGTTTTGAGTTTGAGACAATTAAAGGTAAGCTAGTCTATGGTTAGCTGATATACAGGAATGAACTTTTCTTTGGTGCTTTGCCTATCTATCATGTTGTTCTATGAGAAGAAAATGAATCAACACAAATGATCTTTGTGTATTCTGAATCTTTTTGTTTTTGTTTTGGGGATACTTTGTTACATACTGGCACGAGTGTTCATTTTTTTGCTGGATCCTGGGAAAAAGTGTGGCCATGTATGCTAAAGTGTCTCAAAAGTAGCTGTTTATGAATAAAGTTGAAAATATAACTAACGCTGTATGCCTATCTAATAAGCAGTTATTGACGATTTTTCATAATAAATATGGAGTTTTGTGGAAAAGAAAAGACGTGACTAGGAAAACTCAATTAAGCTCTCACATCCCTTTCAGATTAGCTGAATTTGGATGTTAAAAAAGGTGATAGCATGAAATCTCTTCCTTGTATTGTCTACAATAATTCTGTAATTATCCATTAAACAAAGGATTTTTTTTTAAAAAAAAAAAATTTCTACAAGATAAAATAAACAAAAAATATTAGTTCTCTTCTTTTCTTGTCCTCCTCTCCTCTCTCTTCTCCTTCCTTTACTACCTTTAATCTTACTTTGCTTCATCGATATTTCTATGAACTTATATTGGAAACTTGTTCCTTTGATCAGCATGTAGACCCTTGCTTAACACTTACACAACACCTTTCATTATCTTGAACCACCTATTCATAGAATAGATTCAAAGAAGAGGGAAAGAGAATTCATTGAATAGATTCAAAGAAGAGGGAAAGAGAAATGTACATTATGTGATGTATGTTCATAAATGGGCTTGAAATCAGAATTTGAATGAGGAGTAGCAAACAATTTAACCGAAAATGTGTGTATGTGTATTTCTAATGTAAAAATGCCCAAAAAAAAGTATTATTATTATTAATTCTTTTTTTGTCAAAATCCAGATTGTGTTTCATGAGCTGTGTATGCTTTTCAAAGATACTCAACAGTTTTCTTATTTGCCCACTCGTACCTGTGTTTCATGAGCTGTGTATGCTTTTCAAGGATACCCCACAGTTTTCTTATGTGCCCATTCGTACCTGTGTCTAGTTAATTTAGCCTGTTGTCATTACAAACCAAACAAGCGGTAAGAGACATGGAGTTCATATCCATGTCTCTCACTTAGGAAAGACTTCCTGAATAGGGAGTCTCCCTTTGAACGAGTCTCAAGAAGGTGGGCAGTCTTACTAGATTGAAACCGTCTCATACTGGGCTCAGCAAAACCAAAGCCCTATGTCCTGTATTTCAATATTCTGATGTCAATATAAGTGACAGTTAACTTTTGAGTACAGTATTACTGTTCTCAGCATTTAATTTTGATTATCAGGAAATGTAAACACTAGCCCCTCTCATTTACTGGTGGTCTGCTGTATTAGGCTAATCAATCAGTGTTTTCTTGTTTTTCAATGTTGTAGGTGATAGTACTTCTGAAGCAAGAGAATTGTTGAATGCTAAGTTTGACGGGAAGTCTGGTTTCTTCTATGTGGAGTTACATGATGGCACTATATTGGGACACTCTATAGATGAGAATGAAAATTTTCCTGTTCAATTTGGTCGTGAGGTAATGCTTAATAGGTTGGGAAAAAGTATCTACTTAATTTCATTATGATGTTACTATTACCTTTTCTGCCCTGTGATGTTTTGTTTATATATCAATATGTGGTTATTTGTGTCGTCTCTGGGGAGGCTAATATATCCCTGCCGTAATGTTTCTAGGTTATGGCTGGCCTGCTCAAAATGCCTGATAGGGCTGATTGGAGGAACTGTAAGCTTAGCAAAGATGAAGAGGAGAAATTGGTGGAAGATTTCAAATCTCGGTTCAAGAACTTTGATCCCAATGAAGATTTCTGATTTCGACTCAGAATGTGATCTCAATGAGTGACTGTGGAGGATTAGAAGACTTAGAAATTTCGCTTTAGATCTCATTGATCTGCAGGATTCGTGCTGCATATCATGCAGGTATTTCAGATCATTAAAAAAGGATTGCTGTGTGCGCCAATATATTTACCTCGGTTCTGTGGATCTCGTACAGGAGTGGTATGCGGAGTATTATTGTTCACACCTTGACCAAGATACCACGTACCAACTACACACGTCACTTGGGGAGTTGGGGATCTTTGCACCTACCTCCTTGTATCTTCATTGCCATACACGGATTATATGCTATTAGAGTCACGTAATGCTTTGAAGTCACCATGCAATTTATCTTGAGCTTTAATCTTGATATTCTTTCATTTTGAATTTTGTTGCTCGTTCACCAAAATCTAATTAATAGAAATGTATTGTTGTAGAATTGATTCACTAAAGCTGGGTAATGGATGTAATTTTGGAATGTATCATTGTGTGACTGTGTCCTCTATGTAGTGATATACTAGTAAAGTAGTAGTAAATTAGTAATTAGGTTAATTTGTGTACATAAAGTGTTTGCTCACCATTAGGTGTTATTGTAAAATAAAGTATTGTGGGCATTTAAATTAACTGAATGATGATTTTATTGTTTACTCGTACTATATAAGATGTCTAAAAGAAAAGGCATGTATTTACATCATTGCATGTATTATTCATTGGTGATTGAGACTAAAAAGTTCAATATGAAATATTCATACAATAATCAACACGGATATATTTAGGTTAAAGATGGGCACGGCCGTGCCGGCACGATACGGCGGCCCATTTGTGGGCCGTGGGCCGTGCCATGAACAAAAAATTGAAATTCGGCATGAGCACGGGCACTGCGGGCGGCACGGTCGTCGGCTTGCCGACGTACGGCCCATACCCAATTATAGCTTATTTAATTAAGTTTATTTATATAAACTTATTTAATTAAATTATTTATATTAATTTATTTAATTAAGTTTATACAAACTTAAACATAAATTATTTATATAAATTAATTAAATTAAATTTGTTCGGAAAAAATACATATTAACATTAACATAAACATAAATTAATAACATTATTTATATAAACTTAAGTTGTTCAAAATAATATATATATATATATGTATAATTTACGGGTTGGCCCGCAGCCCGGTACGGCCCGCCAGGCACGTGGGTCGTGTCGTGGGTTGGGGTGTGCCAAAATTTGGCACGGCAAGGTCCAACATGAGCCCCACCCAGGCACGGCCTGCGACGGCACGACATGACACGATGCCTACCTTTAATTTAGGTTTAGGATATGCTCTAAGAATTAGGCATGTGAGTTACTTTATGCTAAGTAAATAAGAATTTTATTTAACACTTCATCTCTTTTTGTCTTATATGCTTTAATACACTTTCAATGCAATAAAATGAATCTAAAAAAGACCATATGACTATATTTTACATTTAAAATAAAAAAATTGTGAATTGATAGATTCCGTTTGCCATGAAATCTTAAGATATTCCAAGTGTGGCAAACAAATAGAGGGAGTATATAGTTGCTTCTAATTAATCAGCAACAACTAACAAGTATTAAGATCTTTTCTTTCTTAAATGGTATTTTACACTTATACATCAATAAAAATATTCTTGATTGTAGAAATACCTTAATTTTGCAATCATAATTTATCAAACATTCATAACTGGTCAAAGTTTATAACAAAAAAGAAAAGATAAAAGAATATGTGATATAAAAGAAGATAATTATGAATTAAAAGTAATTTTTTTTTTTAAAATTGTATTTAGGTGTAGCAAATATTAGGAATAGATAGGCATATTAGCAACTTCTTAATATATGTGCAATATTTGTGTAATATATGTGCAAATGTAATATATGCATTATGTAGGTTATTAATGTAAGTCAGTAACAACAACACAAGTACATTGCATTGGTAAAGTTATCTAGCAAAGACAATTATTTAAGAAATAAATTCAGTTTATGATGAAATCTTGAAAAAAAAGGGGTTTCGTCGAAAGGAATTCATTCTGTACCATTGATGAAATTCCTCACGACCATTGATGAAATTCCTCACGGTTTACCTTTGGATTTCCCTTCGACTAATTGAAATTTTGTACCTGGGACATTTTATTCTTGCATTAGTACTATTGCCTAACTCTTTATTCTGATATTTGAAGTAGTATGTGTTACGTTGTTTAAGGAGGTGATGTTGCCTTCCCAAAACAACCAACCTTCGAAATTGATGACATCATCCAAATAACTTTCATCACTATTGTAGTAGAATAAGGCTTCCATGGTCAACCTAGGTATCCTCCTTCCATTTTTGCAAGTAATTTGGCATCCAAATTAATAGTGCAATTTTGAATGACTATTCCACTCATGTCATTCATTTCAGCCCATCCTTGTGCATGCAGTTACAACATCTTGTTGACTGATGGGTTATGGGAGTGTGCAAGAATATGTTACAATTTTGTGGTATCACAAGAGAATCACCAAATCAATTGTCTAGTATATGTCGCATTCTCGAAAAAATGCCTATTTGCAAGGGTAAACAAAGTGTCTTGATACCGCTCTAAGCTACATTTATATAGCATCGTGTTGTCTACCACACTTCTGAATGCAACTGCTGGTCCAACTCCCGGGCCAGCATTGTTGATGAAGGATTACATATTGGCCACAAAACCAACACCTTCAACGCATATAATGATATTTTTTTAATTGTTAGAAATGCAAATAATCTTGTCCAACATAGGTAATCAATTCCATTATAATTAGGAAACTAGATTAGTACTCCCATGCATTGTACAATGATGATAAATATTTTTTCTCAAATTTTATACTTCGTATATCTTTTAATGTTAATAACTTTTGGCTCACTTTTTTTTTTTTTTTTTTTTAAAAAAAAAAAATGCTTATATAGTTTTATAAGATAAATTAATAATTATTATAAACATGTACATAGTTTTTGTTTTTTTTTTTTAAAAAAAATAGTTTTTAACGATGCAACATAATATCTGCAATATTATCGAAAATATACTAAAGTGGTAACAAGACAAAATATATTTAATGTTGTTGTATTATATATTGAGCTTACACGTGTAGAGTGGAAGCTAAAGAGAACGTGTATAATTTATCAATATCTATAAGAGAATAACTTAAATCGTATATAAAATTGGAGGAAATTTTTTTCATGAGAGCTTGGCACATAGGATAATTTAAGAAATTGATGAGAGTGAGGGATAGCTCATTAGAGCTCCCCTCTCAGCTCCAAGAGATCTTGAAATCGATTCTTATCTCCCGCCAGAGAGGTGACTATAGTGTGACTTGTTTTAGTAATAGTTAATAGATTAGCTGCTAGAGGAAGTAACTAAGAACTAATTCGTTAATTGTATTAATTTACGAGGCAGCCTCAGTTTTTTCAATTGAGAACGTTGGTTGTTTCTCAAGCATAGGGAATCGTGAGCTTATATTATTATATCAAATTATATTGATGACTGTGTATAATGAATTAATGTCGTTTGACGGTGTTAAATCACATCGTGAATAATTGTCTCCTTTTCTTCCTACTTTCTTCTTTCTTATTCCTTCTCTCTTTCCCTGCAACAACAAACACCATCAACCAACACCCCCAACACAACAACAAACCCCAAACCCAATATCTATCACTAATTCCGGTGACAAAAACCGCCAAAGTTACGGAAAAAACCCTAAGAAATATATAATAGTTAAGGGCATGGTTAATCCTAAAGGATATAGATTTTGTCGTTTGCTTGTGAGTTTTCTTCCTTAATTGATTTAATCAGCCTCCATTATTGCAATTAGTTCATCATGAGTATGGACACGTACGTACTGTTGCTGATATATAATAACCTCTCACAAGCAAGAAGGTATCGCTAGCGGCTTCCAAGAGAAAGATGGATTGTTGTCCATTAAAGATTGATTGGAATTCCCCTGGGTGAGAAATTTTCAAGTTTCATTGTTGAAGAGAGGGGGAACGATGCAATGAGGGAGCTTCATCTTAGTTGACGAAGTTAGTCATCGTTACTAACGTCTTCTACGCCATCTTTTATAGTATCATACTAAAGTGATGAAATAACATAAATAGCCCATTCTTTTTGTAGGAATTGACCAGTGTGTTCCTTTGAGATACTTCCAATGTTTCTCATGTTGAGAAACTTGCATTTTCTCTTAATTTACCCCCTCCCTCCTTTTTCTGTTTCTTTAAAACAAACAAAAACAAAAATGTGGAAGCCACAAAATTTGTTTCTAGGTTTGTCCTATTAATTAGAATAGAATATTGTTTCTCTTTAGTGACTCCGTAAGTTATTATTAGACTCAATTAGAAGTTGCAAACAAATTTTTTAGGATCCTTTTTGAGTCAAATTGATCCAAATTTGGTTGTAATTAAATGATGTGTCTTTTTGTTCAATTTTAATCTATATACCAATACTAAAGTGGAGTAAAAAAAGAAAATATGTGGAGTCTTTTTTGGAGGGAATTTTCCCTTCTAAATAATTTTGTTTTTTTTTTTTGCCAAATAACTAATTTGCCTAAGAACTTCATTATTATTATTATGACCGTTGAGATGAGTTACATTTATAATTTCTCTAAAGAAAGTTTTATATTTCAATTACTATGAAATTTTAAAACTACTGAGCATGGCCTGAATCAGGAATTATCTAGCTGACCTAATAAATTTGGGTCTAGATCTTATTCAGGTAGGTCTTGAGTATGGATGGCAACGGGTCGGATCCAGATCCGGGTCTTGAGTAGGGATCCAGATCCGTTTTTGTATCTAGGATCCAGATCTGACTCGGATCCGTCGGGTCTGAAAAATGAAGACCTGGATCCATATCCGACGGGTGCAACGGATCCGGGTCCAAAACGGGCCCAATATATTTTGACTAATTTTTTTGCAAAAATTTAATGTTTGGGTCAAAAAATGCATTTGAAACTTCTGTCGATGATTATTAAGTTCAACCTAAATTAAAGTTAGACAACTATTTTAAAAACACAAAGTAACCAACTTATACACTTATATTTTGAAGTAAAATTATAAATAATGAAAAAAGTACGATTTTACAAATGAGCTAGTGTATTTGATATGAGGCATCCAAAATTCATCTCTTGAAAGGGCTAATCTTTATCACTACTAATATAATCAACATTTTTAATAGGAAAACAAACAATTATAGTTTTTTATTTTTTATTTTTTTTATTTTTTTTTATGTAGAAAAAATAAAAAACGGGTATACGAATCTGGATCCGGATCTGGGGCCAGACTCGGATCCAGATTCGTTTTTTTAGTAGGACTCGGATCCGTCGGGTCCAAAATTTGAAGACTTAGATCCGTCAAAAACGGATCTGGATCCACGGATCCGGGCCGGGTCCAGATCCATTGCTATCCCTAGTCTTGAGTTGATATTGATTATATCTAATGTAATCTCTCACATGTTTTGAGATTTTATATAGGAAAATTTATCAAAAATAATACAACCTTTGCTCTACCCGCTCAAAATAATACAGTATAACCTTTGTAAATTAATTTTAGTATTAATAAAAATCTGACTATTTAAAAAAAGAATTTCCATCAAAGCATGACATCATTTGGTTAAAAATAACTTGAAATTTCTTTGTTTGATTTATTATTTTAAAAAGCTGGGAAAACTATATACTCTGTATTTTAATGTTGTATAATATTTTAGGGCTTGTTTATGTGCACCTTATTTTCATTTATTTCAAGTGTAATAATCTCAAATCAATTCATGAAAAATAAGTTCTGATAAGAGTTATCCAAGTATAAATTACAATTAAAATAAGTTTTAATAAGTTTAATAAGGTTTAATAAGTTAAGATAAGTTCAAATGAATGAAAATCAGCTGAATTGAACACACCCTAAAATTAGACTTAACAAGGTTAAACCCCGTGCCACGCACGTTTTTTTTTTTTATAAATTATGTAATGAAAATGCAGATTCTATTATACACAATTTTAACTTGCCAAAAGATTTTTATTTTTAAGCAGAAAAAAAACCTTCAATTTAAATTAATTTGTACCCATAACAAAGACATTAATTTATTTATGCATTACCTTATACAAAAAAAAAAAATTAAAAAATTATGGATTATGAGGTTGATACCCGTACGATATACACACATATCTTTTGTCCCTTTTTTATTCACACCCATTGACCGATAAAACAATTAACACAAATAAATGAATTAATTTTTTATATTACTTTTTTTATAATTATAATCAATCTTTTTATTTAATAGTTACTGAATACTATAGATCGATTACAATGGAATGAATATTTGACAAAAAAAAAAAAAGAAAAAGAAATGATAAAAAGGCAAAATACATGTAATTTCTGATTAAATTTTAATGTAGAGAAATTGAAGACTAGAAGGAATATAATGTGGTATATTTTTATATTTAAAGATATGACATAATATTTATATGGAAAAATTGCTCCCATTAATCCGAACGTTGTCTCGTCCGCCAAAAATAATCCCTAATTTGGATTATTATCTATCACTCCCAACTTTAGGGGGTATTAATTTCTATTACACCCAAATGACTTGCAATCGGTTAATCAGCTAAACATTGCTGACTTGTGATTAGTTTCACACGTGTCGTATCATGATAGGTTAAAATTAAAAAAAAAACAACAAATTCAAAAAAATAAAACCACCACAGCCACTTCCACCACCACCACACTCAATCACGCCGAAACCCTAACCCCAGCCCTCAATTTCACCGGCAAACGGTTTGCCAACCTCCGACTTCCACTAAAAACCACAGACTTCCCTCCACCACCACTCCTAGACCCTGGAAACAACCCAACACAACCGTTTTCGTGGCTAATTATCGGGGAAGGGGGTGCCGTTTTCGTGGCTAATTGTCGGGGAAGGGGGTGAAATAATTGAGGGTGAGGGAAGGGAAAAGGATGGGTTTCGAGGGCGGGGGAGAGATGGGCGCCGTTTTCCGGCAACGGGGGAGGGGTTTTTGGGGGTGGGGGAAGGGAAGGGGTGAGTTTCGAGGGAAGGGGAGTGCTGGGCGACAGTTTCCGGGAGCGAGGGAGGGGTTTTCGGGGGTGGGGGAAGGGAAGAGGTGGGTTTCGAGGGAAGGGGAAGGCTCGGCGGCGGTTTCCGGCATCAGGGGGGTTTTCGGGGATGAGGCTAATTTTCCGGCAAGGTGGGGGTGGGGGTGTGGTGGTAGCTGCTGGGCAAGGGTGGTTTGTGGTTTTTTTTTTTTATTTTTTTTTTTTAAAAAAATTTTAAGCCAATTTTACGCTGACACATGTTTAGGTAACCTGCTACATCAGGTTGGCTGACCTGTTGGGTGCAATAAAAATTAATACCCCCTAAAGTTGGGAGTGATAGATAATAATCGAAAGTATGGATTAATTTGGGCGGACGAGGCAAAGTTCAGATTAATGGGAGCTATTTTTCCTATTTATATAAGAATATGAAGATTTTGAAATTTTTTCTATAATATAAATGGCATGAATATTTTTATTGTATGAAAAAAATGGGATTTAAATAGGAAGATTATATTATAATGCTAAATCATATCATATAACTAATATATAAAGCTAAACTTTTAGCTAGGTCACGAGGCAACGACGCTTGGCGTTCCAACTTTTCGCCAAGTGTCGACTTTTCGCCAAGTGTTGTGCCACATTAGATAGATTTAAATACACTTCATAAGATAAAAAAGTTAGTTTAGGATTCTATTTGGATAGAATTTTAGGATAAAGTTGTTAATTTAAAGTTTTATTTTCGATTAAATACCAATATTTCAGATATACTAATTGAATTATATTTTAAATTAGTTCAAAAATTTATTAGATTATAATTTTTAAAAATTATCATATAAATTTATTTTTATATCATAATATTTTTTGGAGCGAAAAAAGTAGTTCAAGGGATAAAATATCCATTTATAATATATACTAATCGGTTAAAAAATATACTTTACAATCTAATAGAATTTTATTTTTATGTAGACCTGTCAATTAGGGTCGGATCATGAGTCATCTCATAAGTTTAGCCAGTTCACGAGACATCGACACTTGACGTTTCAACTTTTCGCCAAGTGTCGTGCCATTAAAGCGGCATATAAGATTTAATACGACACCTCTAACACTAGATAATCAAATTTAAGATAGATTTTTTAAGATAAAAAAGTTATTTAGAATTTTATTTTTGATAGTACTTCTAATTTTCCATGTGAATAAGTAGATTGTAACTTTACAAATTAAAAATTATCTTATAAATATGTTAAATTTATATAATAAATTTTTTTAAAAAAAGTTGTACAAAACAAGGTTTATTTATATATGATATACTTTAATCAACTAAAATAAGATATCAAAAAGTTGGCATAGGTTTTTTTGCCAAGTGACACGTCATGAAGACATCAAATAAGAATTAGTGTCGCCTTTAAAAAAAAAGAATTAGTGTGACATGTAGGATACGAAGTCAGCGAAAATCTTTGATATGTATAAATAAGTATAACTATTACATACTTTTAACAAAATTTTAACTGTCTCACAATAAGTTAACATACATCCGTCTTTTGAGATTTAACCTAGTTAAAATATAAAGATATATAATACGGAGAGAACCCGAGGCATCGCCCGGGGTACGTACTAGTGCTAAATATAATTCTAAAAAGTTTTGACGAAAAAGGAATTTTAGAGGGAAAAAAACAATACCAGAAAGTGACACGTGTCATATCTGGTGTCTGTTTTAGTATTATGTTATTGATGATTGATTGATTGCAGTTGAGTCCAATGGTCCTTTGCTAATATTTTTATTAATATTTTTATTAATTCATGAAGCCCAACTTATTAATTAAGTATATACGAAGTATATATATTTTTAAAAATTAATATTAAGTTTATTTGAAATTAGCAACATGATGCATCCAGCATCTGTGATCACACTAAAAAGTAACATTTGTTCACGTGAAAGAATTGAGAGATGAGTGAGCTATTGGAAATAATTCAATCAAACTTGTAAAATAATTATGTTGACAAAAAGTGTGGTTCTTTGTATTTTCATGGATATTCTCTAATCACATGCAGTAGTTTTCGTAGCTAGGCAAACTTCAATCGAATGTTCCATTTAATTTTAAAAATTAAGTTGTTAAAGATTGATTCTCGTGAACATCTACTTTCTCAACATTGTTCTACAAGATTTAACTTTGGAACTTAAACCATTTCTTGTTTCTTACCCTTTTTTTCCTCCAAGACAAATCATGTACGTTAATGATTTCATTACTATTCATTATTCTTGATTCTAAATTGGACGATTAATCAATGAAAAATTTGATGAAAAATCTAAAAACTTCGTAGGTGATTTGATCATCAAAACTGTATAAAATTTTAAACAAAAAATGACAAAAAAAAAAAAAAAAAAAAAAAAAAAAAAAAAAAAAAAAAAAACCAATTTCTATTAATTTAGACGGGTATAATAGAACAAAAAATATATTGATGAAACAAGTATTTCCACTAAGTACAAGGTCATCCATTAAATCCTGCCTGATGGTTTTCCACCGCCCATGTCTTGTTATCGTGATATTGTGACAACATTTTTTTGGTCCCTGTCCCCGCTTACAAATTCTTAAATGGATTTGGTTCACACTAATTTATTGTGGACCACTAGCATTAGAGAAACTATAGTTGTTTTATTAATAAAAAAAAAAAAGGTCACTATAATAGAAAAAAGGTCTCTATGTTGAAATAAAAGTCATTTTGGTAATATATAGGTTATAAGATGTTAATTTTTTAATGAAATATTTTATATACTGATTAATATGAATAATAAAGGTCACTATGTTAAAATTAGAGTCATAACGTTGCACTTTAAGTTTACAATAATATTAAACGTTATACTAGTTTTAATAAAGGTTATTATGTTAAAAATAAGGTTACTATGTTAAAACTAAGGGTCACTATGTTCAATATTATGTCAGTTACGTGTTTATAAACCTCGGGTCCACAATAACACTATTGTGGACCAGGATCACACAAGTCTTTTGCGTCCCCGCTATATACCACTTACAGATTACTCTTACAATTATTTTTCCGTCAGAATCAGAGGTGAAAAAAAAAACATTAAATTACGAGTACATTTTTTGTTACGTCCTTAGTTTTATACTAATATAGTTCTTTTTATTTTGAAAATTTATAAGATAAATTTGGTTGAATTAAAGAGAAGCATACGATATGAAATGGAAGGAATATAACATAAAGACCCCTCCGCGTTTCTTTTTGAAATACGTAAGTTAGATTGTTAGATAATTTTGACCGTAAGTTAATTGACATCCCAACTGCATGGAGCAATTAAATACTGTTAATGTGATTTTGTAACAAACACATGTTGATTTCCTAAGACTTAATGTAATATGTATGTAGTATTGTCATCGCATCATTCAGGGTCAAACTCTGCATCACTGCATGATCGCACGTCCCCCTTCTTATTCATTATACGGATTACATACACTTTAAGATATGGAGTACAATCCACCACTAGGAAAATTTCATCCTAATTAATATGGACAACTATACATTTAAATTTCGTATTTCCAAATAAATAACATGATATTGTAATAAGTAATCTCAACTTTAATGAGCCACACTAAGTTGTTTTTACTTTAACTCTTATACTCAATCCTTCCTTAATTTTTTTTTTTTTTTTTTTTTTTTTTTTTTTTTTTGACAGCTAGAACAAAGGGATTAAACCCCAACAACAAAAACATTAACAGTTAAACAATGGAAAAAAGGGAAAAGAGAGTTGATTTTCTGCATCCAGCTCCTATATTCCTGTAACCCTTCTTCCTTTCCTTGCATCCAATTTGCGATTCTGTGATCCTGACAGTATACCTGCAGATGCCAGAAGTGATTGCCAAGGGCTGCTTTCATCCCTTTAAACATAGCACATAACATGTTAGCAGTGTCATTCTTCTGCTGTACCATCTCTGCTCCCTACAAAAGAGTGAAATCATTAGCCTTCAGTTGCCAGCACCACCTTATCTGACCTTTAGAGCCCTTCCCTTTTTGCACCATCAGCCTTGTCTTAGTACAGTCACCTGCTCCTCCAACTATAGTCATGTACCCTGCTACCTGCTTTCCTTCCCTGTTAGAGATACCAAATCCTGGGGGAGCCTTGTTGTCTATTACATCATCTTGATTATGGGTATCCTTATGAATTGTGAGATTCTTGTCTTGATCACATTGTCTTGATAGTTTCCTGCATGCCAGGGCAGCTTTGCTTTCCATGTTCTTAATAGTGCCCCAAGGATTGATCCTTGAATTGCTAAAGATCACAGAACTCGAGAGAAATTTTGGTACGAAAATATTTGTGATTATCATTGTAATTATCAACTAAATGTAGAAGCATCTTTTTAAGCATTTACGAAGTATTATAAAAAGTAATCCTGTAAGTCTGTAACTCGTTACACAAACTTATGCATCAACATACATTTGGTCATATTGAAACAACTACTCCGTACAACGGTACAAGTATTACAAATATAGGGTGAGTACTACGTAGATAATATAATCATAATCGTTAATAATAATTGTATTTTGACTAGTCGTATTTATTAATATAATTATTAAGTTTACTTTGGTGCATATTTGTTGTTGGGGGAGTTGGCACATATTTATGTGTCAATGATATCCTTGATTATTCCTTGGTGTCTTGGCTATGGTCGCAAGTTGAAGATTATAAAGCCATCATACTTATATTCATATGGTCCTCCTTTTTGGAGTCCTTGCCTTTAATTCTCCCGTCATTGTTTGCTTTTTACTCAAATTAAACCTCCATAAATATGATATGACAATTATTTCAATCTCAATGTAGAGCCGTAGAGGAGTCCTTTTGTAATTTTATACTTTGTATCTTTTTCATGATGAAAGGTGCGTGCAAATTGAGCTCATTCAGCATAATTGAAGTATATTCTGATTTTATTGTTTAATTTGACTCAATTTCGATTTTAATTTTAGGTTAATGTATAAAGAAGAGAAATACATTATTAAGTGGAATTTCTTGAGATTCAACTTAATGTGTATACCCTCCTTCCTAGCTGTATAATATGGTGCATATTTATAATGTTTAGTTTATAATATCAACTTTTATAATTTTGTTAATGAAATGTTTGATAGTCAAAGATATACTTTATATTTTGAAAACCCTACAAAATGAAATAGGTATTATACTTTCAGACAAAAGTTGTTTATTTCAAATATCTTTATTCATAATTTTTAAAAATATGAAATTAAAGATATTTAACAATAAGCAAATGAAATCTAATACGAAGTATGATTTTAACAAAAGTAAATACTAGAATAGCTAGGTATGAGTAATAAGAACATGATGAATAAGAGAATAAATCCCCCCCCCCCCCTTTTTTTTTTGAAGGAAAGAGAGCAAAAGAAAAACTCCATCAATCTATTTTTCTTAATTATGTTATTTTTGCATAAAGCGATTCATTTAGATGGGTTAACATTTTTAGGTGAATTTAAACCTAGTTTTCAATTACTTTTATTTTTTTTTCTTAACTTATTTTTATCCTTCATTACTTGCTCATCTTTCTTTATATGAACTTTAGTTTGTTAACAAACTTTTTTTTTTTTCCTAAAATCAATAAAATTTATTGTTTTTTCTTTATTACTTAACTTAACTTAACTTTTCTTTTCTTTTTTTATTTATTTATTTATTATTTATTATTATTATTATTTTTTGCATAAACCTTTTATTTTTTTTTTTTGCATAAACCTAGTTTTCAATTACTTTTATTTTTTTTTCTTAACTTATTTTTATCCTTCATTAGTTGCTCATCTTTCTTTATATGAACTTTAGTTTGTTAACAAACCTTTTTTTTTTCCCCTAAAATCAATAAAATTTATTGTTTTTTTCTTTATTACTTAACTTAACTTATCTTTTCTTTTTTATTTTTTATTTATTTATATTTATTTATTTATTTATTTTTTTGCATAAACCTATATTTTATTGAGTAGGATAAAAATTAAAGACATGAAATACTAAGTTGATATAAAGAAAAAACTGGAGGAGAAAATAGGATGATGCTTTGTCCCAAAAAAAAAAAAAAAAAAAAAAAAATAGGGTGATGCTCACATAGGGACTTGTTTTGTCTTAAAAGGCAAATTAGTGAAAGATTAGATATAAAGAAGGATGACGTGGCAATACCTGTTTAGACACATGACATAATTTTAACTCTTTTAAGTTGCTGACAATCCAACAAATGCATGGTAATGAGTCAATGCAGCCTCCCAATAATAAAACTATTACTTTCCTCTTTTATTATTTTTTCAAACCTTTTTTTGGCTGATTTCCAACACTACCTTACATTCACTCGATAAAACTACAACTTCACCAACTTGACATACTTTAACCAACTACATCCACGCGACAGTTAAATAATGTTTTCTTCGTTTTTCCTTTTTTTAATGATAATTTAGGATTTTTATCGAGTAAAATGAAGAGGTTTATTGGGGTAGAACTCTTCATGGATCAACTCGATTCAGTTTACAGGCTAGATAGTTTAGAAGAGTGGCAAAAAGGTAGGGAAATATCCTGCCCTAAATTGTTACTTGTGAGGATTGAATTTGACAATAATTTAGTTGTTGCTTCATTAAATAACATAATATTTTAAAATTAAAAATAAAAAATTAAGCCGAACATAGGCGGATGGAATTATTCATTAAAGATATAAAGCAAGTAATAAAATGACACATTTAAAAAAAGAATAAACAATTTGAAACAAATTATTTTATGCACACATCAATTTCAATCATATTTGGTTACTAATATTTTTTATTTTTTATTTATTTATTTTATTTTTTAAAACTTGGTTACTAATATCATAAGATGAACTTATTTCATGTTTTTAAAGCCATGTATAACGTTATACTATATCATCCTCTATTTTAGAATTTATGTACTATAAAATTGAACTTCATACCTTTTAACCTGCACATTAACAATTGTGTCGGTCAATCTATTATAAATTTATAACTTGTGATTATTCTCAAACACAAACATTATTAATCTTCAAAATATCATCTTTCTCTGATCTTAAACATACAAATAATTAATTAAAGATATTTATTGAAAACTGGTTGTCAAACAATCACTTGATAAAATTCCATTATTACCAACTTGCATACTTTAATATTTGGCAGTATCCCTCATTTCTCTCTCATAGTATCAATCTCTCTCTAATTAGGGAAGATGAACATAATTAATTAACTAGTACAGTGTATAATACAAGTGTAACTACACCTTCTTTTATTATTTAATTAATAATTAGTCAGTTATTGGCATTTCTCTTAACTCTTGACAGTAGAAACGGTTCATGGCAACCGCAGTTCTGTGCTTTAGCCAGCTTTAGTGTTCAGAGTTGCAGGAAATAAGTGGGAAAAAAAGAGGGATTTTTTTTTAAATTAAATTTTTATTCTAAAAAGATTGCTTGGTTTTTGGGTTTCTGTAGATTAAATTATATTCTTATTGCTTAAAAATTACTGCTATTTTCTGGGTGAGAAGTGATTTTGCTTAAAATTCACAAATTTGGTGAATTTTTTTTTTGTTCTTGGTTTTATGGGTGTGTTTAATTTCTATGATTGAAAAGCTTAAAGTTCAGAGATTTGAATTTTATACTACTTCATGGGATGGGGTTGATGCTTCAAGTTACTTGGCAATTGATGAATCTGTTCATCATTGCTGTTGCTATTCTTGTTCCAGGATCTTCAGGTAATAAATTTAATTTCCATGTGCTATTTTATAATCTATTTGAGATTTTGTTGTTCAATTTTTGATTAATTTGGTAAGTTTTGTCTATAATCTCATCTGGGTTATCACATTTTCTGAATATTTGATTTGGGTTATTGTTTTCATTGAATTTTCTTGTAATTTTTGGGAGATTTTGAATATGCATAATGCTGAAGATTGTCAAATTGGTGGGTAATTAGGGGGTTGAGAATAAGATCATGGGTTTGATTTTTTACTTCTGCTGTGAAAATTTTTGTGTTGGTGACAGATGTAACAGTGATTGATGTTCATATATCAGTCATCTCTCTTACAATACTAAATCTCCTGTTTACTAAGATTGAGCTTTGAAGTATGGACTAATTCCAACTTCTAATGCATGAAATTGTTGTTTGAGCATTTGCTGGATTCTACTTGTACATTACCCTGGTTGCCATTTATTGTATGGTCCATATTGCGGTTTGAGCACATCCGGTTATTGGATGAACCATATTTCGTCTGCTCCCCCCATTACCGGAGGATGTCGTGGCCTCTTTAGCCTGCAATATGACTTGACTGCAGTCTGGTTTCTGCCTCATTGTTGTTTAGTAGTGGCCAATGTAATGTGGTTGAATGTGATTGATAAATGAGCTTACATGCGAGTTATTGCATCCTGATGAATTAATGACAACTTAGCAAACCTTAGGGTGCAATTAGTTACTATTCAATAGAAAAAAGGGTGCAATTAGTTTGACTACATGCAGACGATGCAGTCACGAACGAAGTCAGAACTTCATCTCAGAAGGAACACAATTTTTCTTATGGTTTTAGATTGCACTTTCTTGTAATTTTTGTAATCCTTGAAAGTTTGGTGGAAAGTAGTCTGTCAACTAGTCTGATTTGGTTAGGGAGAAGATTTTGTACATCCAAACCTGATTATAACCAGTCTAACAGTGAGATTCATATTGGCAGATAATTTTTATTTTGAAACCGAATGATTTAGCAAACCTGAATACCATTTTGACTTCTATTATCGTAATAATCTGCAGGTTTTGGTGAACCTCTGTCACTAAAGTCTTCATCTCCAATTCCTTCCATAGAAGCGCAAGTGCCTAATTCCATACTTGAACAAGAGCCACTGCAAAATGGTAAGTTGTTGATTCTTATAGCATATGTGCTATTGCTTTACAGAACAAAATTTTCAAGCTAATTAGTTTGTATTTGTCAATGAATTAGGTTTGATTGTTCAGCCTCCCATTTCATCTCCATCAATCAATTCTCCACCAGTTTATCAATTAATCCAAGGGCCACCACCCTTCCTGACACCAAGACAATCAAATACACTGCCACCACAGCATGGCTTTTCAAAACTTACTGAGGAATCACCAAGCTATTCAGCTTTTCCATCTGCAAAGGCTCCACAAGAATCCACCTCACCACTTGCTGAGCAGTCGAATGATTTGGCACCATCTTTACAAGCTGCTAAACCACCACAATATACAACTCAACCTGCTAGCGATGAGCCATTATATGATTCAATTATGAAACCGTCTGTTGAGGCACCACATGCTTTAGCTGTTCCGCCGACTGCAAAGCCGCCAGTAGTCATACCTCAAGTGCCAAGTACTGTACTACCACCAGAGCCTTTCCCATTGGCATCGCCTTCACCACATATGGAAGTTTCACAACATAACACAACCATGCAATCCCCTCCTATTCCTCCAATACCGGAATCTGAGGCCCCAATTGTTTCAACATCACCATCTGTTTTGGTTCCACAAGCTTCAAAGCCCTTAGATCTTAAGCCCCCATTGCCAGCTGCAGAGCCACCACATGCGTCGGCTATTCCACTAGCAGCAAAGCCACCGGCGGCTATATCTCAACAACCAACTTCTCAACCACCGGAGGCTCTAGCATCTCCTTCACCACCATTGAAAGTTTCACAACAAAATTCAACCATGCAGTCACCTCCTATGTCTGGAGCTGACGCTCCATTTATATCAACTCCACCGTCTGTATTGGCCCCTTCACATGCTTCATCTCAGCCACTAGATGCTAGGCCTCCTCAAAGTAAGCCAACAGATGTTAAGCCCCCATTGCCTGTTGCAGAAACACCACATGCAAAGTCACCTAGGACCTTACCTCAATTGCCAAGTGCAGAACCACCAAAGGCGTTACCTCAAGCATTTCCTTCGCCACCACCAAAATTCTCGCAACATACTTCGACCATGCAGTCCCCTCCTATTCCTGCTGTAACTCCCCCGACTGTTATGACTCCATCACATGCTTCTTCTCAGCCATTAGTTGCAAAACCTCCTCAGAGTTCGGATCTTCCATTTGTTGCTAAGCCCCCATTGCCTGTTGCTGAACCACCATATGCTTCACCAGCAAAGCCTCCAGTGGTCATACCTCAACTGCCTTCTGCTCAACCACCAGAAGTATTACCTCACATTCCTGCTGCTGAGGCCCCAGCTAACTCAACTTCACCCGCTATTTTGGCCCCGACACATGCATTAGCTCAACCACCACGAGCTGCTAAACCTTCTCATAATCCGTCTCTTCCACTGGCCGCAAATCCACCGTTTCCCGAGCCGCCATTGCCTACAGAGCCACCACAAGGATTGAATTTGACACCTCCCCCAAAGGCATTGCCAATTTTACCTTTGCTACCCCCTACATTGCCACCACATCCTTTAGATACGCAGTCTCCTCCACCTCAGTTAGGCATGCCAAATGCATCATCTCCTCTGCCTCAATTGAGCATGCCGAATACATCATCTCCTATGCCTCAAGCAGTGCCACCTCATCAATCATCTCCCCCTCCACAACCGGTTTCACCATATACGACGTCTCCCCCACCACAGTTGGTCTTGCCACATGCTCCTCCCCCGACTTCTACCGTGCCTTCAAATGCTTCTCTTCCTCCTTCAATGGCGCCTCCTACCTTGGACCCTCCACCAACTCTAGCTTCACCGTCTCCTCTTCCATCAAATGTTTTATCTCCTCCGCCTCAACATGTGCCACCAATTCTATCTTCTCCTCCCCCTCAAATGATCCCTCCAATTGCATCTTCTCCTCTCCCTCAATTGATCCCTACACCTGCCTCTCCTCCAACGCCTGCATTCCCTTTAAATGCTTCAGTACCACCGTCTTCTGTGATGCCTCCACCAGCTTTACCTTTACCACCCCCAGCTGTTCCGCCCCATTCTTCTGCTATGCCATCACATGCATCAGCTCCACTACCTCAATTTGCCCCACCTCATCCTTATGTTTTGCCTGCACCACCACCGTTAGAGTTACCTCACAGCTCCCCTCCACGTTCGTCCATTTTACCTGGAGAAGTTCCACCAAATGCTTCTCCTCCATCCCCTTTCTTGACTCCTCTATCTCCAGCTTCTCCTGCAAACCCGTCGCAACCTTCATCTGCTCCTCCATCTTCAGAGCCATTACATTCCTCTGTTCCACCTTCTCCAGCAAGGCACCAAACTGTTCCCACCGCACCCCCTCATTCTTCTCAAAAGAAAGAAACACCGGATATGGCTCCCCCACCATCACTAGCTTCTCCAGGTATGTCAACTTATATGAAAGTGTATATCCTTGCATTGTACTTCTTTAAATTCAATTAATCTGGAGTTCTGCCTACTTTTCAGAGCGATCACCTTCTCCAAGAACATTGCCAGAAGGTGCGCCACCTGGCCCCGAAGTTACTCCAAGATCCCTTCCCCCGAGTTCTCATCAATCAGAAGCACCAAAGCATGCTCCCATCTCGAGACCAAAACTTTCAGGTAGCTGTCTGTCTTTCTGTCAGTCTTCCAGGGGGCAAATATTATCTTACATAGATGTGCCACCAATCTTGTTTGCATATAATTTGCTATGCATTACCTGTATACGACTCATTGAACCCAGTGTCAAACTTTCTTTTTGGCTTGAACTCGTTTAACAGAACCCAATACATCCCCATCATCTGCTCCACCTCCAAGCAAAAACCCTGTTAGTGGTAGATCTTCACCAATGGCACCTCCAGGTAGAGCACCAGATCAATCACCAGAGGATAAGTTTTCACCACATCCCGGTAAGAAAATAATGAAGATATCTGTCTTATTTGTGCTGGAGAAACTTGTCTACTAGACTAAAAAATTTCCGTTCCTTGTTTTGTGGGATCATCCCCTAATAAAGCTCCGTCAAAACCTAAATTTGAGAGACACAGCGCAAATGCTCCCACCCCAATTTCATTCAGAGTGCCTCCTGCAAATAATGCATCTCATCATTCCCTACATCATTCTCCAGTTACAGGTACTGTTTGGTTTGATTTATTGTTTCTGTTGACATCTGAGGGTCTCTGGCTCTCTATAGTCAAGCTCTGAAAAGATTATTAGGTGTGCGAGGCTAAAGAATTTAGATAGTAAATTTGTATTAAATGTGGGCTGGAAAGTGGCTAGATATGAAGAGTAAATGATGTATTGCGCTTGGGGGCTAGATAGTAAGACATGAACTTGAAACAAGAGTAAAAACGTTGGAGATGCAATACCCTAGGGTGGCATAGATTTTAGAACATAACCTTGCTGTAAACTGATGGTTCCCTTTTTCACATGCTTCTCTCAATTTTTTCTTGAATTCTCCTGGATTTGATGGAATATCAACTTATACACAGATCTTTCAGATTCCCTAGATTTATGCATGTAATCATTAATTAATAAGACAATGAACTAAAAACTTCATAAACCTAGCTAGTTATGTAAATGCATCTTATAATCATGTATCACCTCTATAATCTAGGTGATAGCACACTCTCACAGCAATATAGCTTTAATTCCAAAAGGATTTGGGGCTGGTAATATGAACTCTTATTCAAAGCCATTAGTGAAAATTGGAACAAGAAAAATCTGTTGAGAAAGTAAACAAGTAGAGTGGAAAGGGCAAGTTGGACACACTCTCTAATATTTTACTGAAATATAATTCAGTGAACATCACATTTTTAGAGTAATTTCCAGGAATTTTTCAGTTAGAAACTCCGTTGATCCATAAATCCACAAGGACATCTAGTTTCACAACAGTTCATGCTTCGCTATCTCCTTACTAGCACCATGTGAACGATCTCATTTTTTGGTGTCTTCTCCATCAACCTCTATTGATACATAAGCACCTTTGCCTAAGGAATAAATAAAATTTATGTTCCTCCTCCCACCAGCTCGAAATCATATTCATAATGCTGTTTGAGTTAGTTAATTCATGTATTCGTAGTAATTAATCCTATCTTTCTTCTTTTGAGATGGAATTGTAAATTCATTTTTTATTTTTTGGGTTTAAGTTCAAGCTGAAAGCCCTTAGTTTCTAAGTGCTCCTATTATCCTATACAAACGTCAAATTATTGCCAATGGCTTGACAATGATATCAGTCATTTTCTGTTTGTTTATTTCAGGATCTCCAACAGCTATGGCCCCTTTACCATCTCCGCCAGGAATTCCTGAAATTACTCCTGCGCCTTCACCCCTCCAGAGGGCTTCGCCTGGTAATTCTGGAAGTAAGTAAAACACTTAATGATATGCATTCTAATTTTGTATCTGTATAGAAATGGCTTATTTATTTTAAACAATTTTTCTTCTTGCAAGTTCCCTTTCTCTCTCCTAAAATTTCTCCTTCTGGGTCTTCAACAAGGAAAACAAAGAGACCACTTGCACCACCAATTCGGTCATTACCGCCTCCACCACCCAATGCAGGTCCATAAGCCCTCAATCCTCTTTATGTTATGCTCGTCTTTATCTCTTTTTTTTTTTTTTTTTTTTTATTATTTTTATCTGCATTAAGCTAACACAGGTTGACTAAATTGTAGATTGTGCATACCTTACATGCCCCGAGCCTTTTACAAATACGCCTCCTGGATCACCTTGTGGTTGTGTCTGGCCGATGCAAGTTGGGCTACGCCTTAGTGTGCCTTTGTACACATTTTTCCCTTTGGTATCAGAGTTGTCCAGGGAAATTGCAGCCGGGGTTTTTATGAAACAAAGTCAAGTTCGCGTAATGGGAGCCAATGCAGCAAGCCAGGAATCAGATAAAACTATTGCCCTAGTCGACTTGGTACCCCTTGATGAAAAATTTGACAATGTTACAGCATTGTTGACATTTCAGAGATTCTGGCACAAGCAGGTCATCATAGACAAGTCCATATTTGGTGATTATGACGTGCTGTACGTACGCTATCCAGGTATTACCCTATGGCTAGATGCCTCTGGTTGTTTGATTCTCCTTCTATTCTTTTTTATTACTTTGGTGACAGAGTGAAATATTTGACAGGTGAAAAGAGTTTTTCTTTGTTCTTACTTCTAACACTAAAATGAAAAAAATATTCATTATTTAATATTTATCGTTGATTTGATATCTTAGGTCTTCCTGCATCTCCACCTATGGCTCCTGCTGACATTGCGGTTATTAATGGCATGCCTTACTCTGTTCGAGACCCTAATCAGAATAGTGTGCATCCTCTGGGAGTTGATGTGACAAAGCAGGAGCATAAAAAAAGACTTAGTGGCATTGTTATTGCTGCGATAGTTTTTTCAGCAATTATTGGTGTGTTGATCTGCTGTTCTGTTGCTTGGGTTCTGCTCTTTAGACATACGAACCGTGATCCTGAACCAGCACAAATTGCACGTGGTCTACCTTCACTTGGAAGATCATCAGGTGATACCCTTGTTACCCTTTCACCCACTTAAGTCCTCCTAGATTACTTGCAAGATGCAACACTTCTATTAAAAAATAAAAAATAGAATCCACTATTCATACTACGTATATAATAAGTTTCTTACTTATTGTGGGTCTAATACTTCAATATACTTGCTACTTTCTAAAAAAACTGAAATAAAAATATTCCCACTCACACCCCTGAAAAAGCAATGACCCACTTCAACGGCCTGTTCTCTTTAGCTTAATTTTAGTTCAGTTCAGTTCTCTTCAGCTTAATTTCAGTTCAGTTCAGCTCCTATCAGTTCAGTTCAGTTCAGTTCAGCTCAGCTCAGATTTTAATTTCCTTCTCTCATTAACAATTCATTTCAGCTTTATTCAATTCAATTCAGCTCAGCTCAGCTTCAATCAGTTTAGTTCAGTTCAGCTCAGCTCACTTCAGTAAATCAGAACAGGCCCTTAGTCCCAAAATAATTTGGGGTTAGCTAATATGGATCGTCATAAGGAATTGTACACGATATAAAGAAAGGAATGTAAAAAGATAACCAGTTGAAAGAGTTTGAAAAAAAGGTGAGTAAAGTAATTAAAAGAAAGAGCATACAAGGGGGAAAAGATAAGTATCCCACTATTTTCTAACATACAATAAAATAAGAAAGTCAATTGTTATGCATATAATCCTGCACCCCACACACTGGTGCGACTAACCCGGGGCGAAGGGAGTAGTTGTTGTCATCCAGGAGTAAATCTAGCTGTAATACATATTATGTTGAAGGTGAATAAATCTAGCAATCCCTTTACACACTTACACCTGCTATAGATCTAGAAAAACAAAGGTGTGCTATGTTTTGGACTTTTGGTATTGTAAACTTTTGGAACTTTTCCTTGTATATTACTATCCTATAAAACCAGAACAACGATATAGGACACTGCAAAATTGGAATTATGTTGATCTTGTTGATTCCTTGATCTTTCAAAAGCATTACATAACAGATATGAAAGAGAGTACTCAGAGTAGTGTTGCCATGACTCCTGCAAACTTAAGTAGCCATTTTATAAATCAGCCAAAAGAAGGAATAAAAAGGAGAGATGAAGGCAATGAGCCAATGATTGAATTCATAGTCAGGTTCCAAGAATTTTTACTAACTCGAGTCCAATTTCTGAGAAGTGGAAAGAGTTTCTAATGGGCAATTCAATGGTTCCTTATATGCTTTGTATTAGGAAATTTAGTTGCATTTCAAAATAAGGTGCAAGTGATTCAGTCATTAACCTCTCTGCAAATGTAGGTGTCTGTGTGGCTAAAAGGTCTGTTCAACTGTGTGGTAATTGAGCTCCTCCAAGGCTTCAACCACCCCTCCCCCCCCCCCCCCAACCCCCTCCTTTCCTGCCCCTACCACACACTTCCTACGGAATGGAAAGAGGCAGCATTGTGATAGGCATAGGGGGAATTAAGACTTTAGGAGTTTTGGCATCAGCAAATAGTGACTTTAATTTAGATAGAAACTAATAAAATAATTATCTGATCATTATATTGACTGTGACCTGATACTATTGATTATCAGATATATTTGAAGATTGATAGGTACTGAATATTCATATTTCAGGGTCTACAGGAAATTCAATTGGAAGTGGTCCAAGCTCTTCATTGTCAATTGGATCTAACCTTGCGGCATACACTGGATCAGCTAAGACTTTCAGTGCAAGTGAGATAGAAAAGGCCACTGATGGCTTCAGTCCTTCAAGAATAGTCGGGGAAGGCGGTTTTGGTCTTGTATATGGTGGTGTTCTGGAAGATGAAACTAGTGTTGCTGTAAAGGTTCTCAAGAGAGATGATCAGCAAGGAGGCCGGGAATTCTTGGCTGAAGTCGAAATGCTTAGCCGTCTTCATCACAGGAATCTGGTCAAGTTAATTGGCATTTGTACCGATGAGCACTTACGTTGCTTAATTTATGAACTTATTCCAAATGGCAGCGTGGAGTCTCATTTACATGGTAGTAAAGCTATACTATTTTTGTTGTTTCTCCTTCCTCTCATTGAAACTAAAACAGCATGACTAACTGCTGGCTCTTGTGCTATTAGGGACAGATAAAGAAACCGCTCCTCTTGATTGGGCTTCTCGGATGAAGATAGCACTTGGTGCTGCACGCGGTCTTGCCTATTTGCATGAGGATTCCAGTCCTCGAGTCATTCATAGAGATTTTAAGTCCAGCAACATCTTGTTGGAGAATGATTTCACACCAAAAGTGTCAGACTTTGGCTTGGCTCGTTCTGCTATGGATGGAGACAATCAACACATCTCTACACGTGTTATGGGAACTTTTGGGTATGAAAATTCCCTTTGTCTTTTGCATGATGATCTGGAGGAATTTGCTAGTTTTGATGTTTCACTGTATTTGAGCTATTGAGTTTTTTGTGAATGCTTCCTCTTCTGTTTGAGAAAGAAAGTATACACAATTCTGGTGCTTACGTGGTTATATTCCATGGATTCCTGGTTGTTTGTGACGATTTGTCTTTCATGGCTGGGACTGGGGAGAATGGTGTGGCCAGTGATAAATCCATGTTTTAACTAGTGGGTCAATCAACTTCACTTAAATTTTGAAATTTTTTTCTTAAAAGTATATAATTTGGAAATTTTTAGTTTATTCTTTATCCCAGTAAAAGTTACGGAGTATACTTTTATTTTAAAGGTATAAATTACATGGGATCTGAAAAACATAATGGCCTTAAATTAATTTTAGCTAGGATCAAGTGAGAATGGGCTTAAAATGAATAAGTTAGAATGAGGATTTATGTGCATCTTTTTTGAACTAGAAATACGTGATTTTTAAGTTCAAATTTCTTTTATCAAGAGTTCTTTTTTAAAAATCCCTGTACATTAAATTCAAGAAAGAAAAATATGTACCTTCATATATACAATCTAAGAAGATGTATATTTAACTCTTAAATTTACACATAAATCATGTGAAGTGCCATCTTAGTATCTTACTAGATCTCTTCCCTCTATAATTTATCTCTGTAATCTCTTCCTTCTCTAAAAAAAATTCATGTTTCTGCTGTCATTGTAGCTCGGCTTAAACTATCGTGAGCTGAGATACTTAAGAAGCATGTGAGTAGTACAAGTCTCAGAAATATTTATCAATTAATTTAGTTTACATACAAAAGAGGTTATAACTTTCGCACTCATCAAAGGAGGTTAATGTAGTAAGTTGAACTACAATATATAAGAGTTGAGAGCCTATCCTGAACATTTGAGCAACCCCTAGCTCAGCCTTAGCTTGACCTGTTAGCACACCTACTCGTGACATTACTATTTTTAATACTACGTATCTTGCTTCATTATACTCTAATTAGGATTGCTTATTCCTTTTGTTTCCTAATTCCTTAAAATTCTCGACTCGGCTCATGAACACCCCAGTCATAATAATAAAGCTGTAATAATTTTTTTTTACTTGTAAATCTTTTAATGGAAACATTATGACAGTATAGTCCTTTTTTTAAGCAGATTTTGCTTCATTTTACTCTAATTAGGATTTCATATTCCATGTTTTGTCTCCTAATTCTCTTGAATTCTATTTTAGGTATGTCGCTCCAGAGTATGCTATGACAGGACACCTTCTTGTAAAGAGTGACGTCTACAGCTATGGAGTTGTTCTTCTTGAGCTTTTAACTGGAAGAAAGCCAGTAGATATGACACAACCACCTGGCCAAGAAAACCTAGCTGCTTGGACAAGGCCATTCCTCACTACTAAAGAAGGAATAGAACTGATTCTTGACCCCTCCTTAGGGTCTGATGTATCTTTAGATAGTGCGGCGAAAGTTGCTGCTATAGCCTCAATGTGTGTGCAGTCTGAGGTGTCCCACCGTCCTTTTATGGGTGAGGTTGTACAGGCATTGAAGCTAGTGTGTGATGAGTGTGATGATTCCAGGGATGGCAACTCTAGACATGGCAGCCATGAAAACTTATCGGTGGATTACGATGATAAAGCAAGCCCAGTTTCAGAGGCACCTGATTATTTACCAACCCAATTCTCTCTCCCAAACTATCAATCTACATTAGATGTTGAGAAGGGTATGTCAATGTCTGAAAATTTCAATGCATCAGCAAGGACAAATAGGCAGACATCAGATTCTTATCGAAGACACTCTGCATCAGGTCCTTTAAAGACGACTAGGGGCCGGAATTTTTGGCAGAAAATGAGGCTGTCTAATGGAAGTGCAAGTGAGCACGGTATTATGTATAGGTTATGGGCAGGGTCACACTGAATGTTCAGAAACTTCTTTTTTAGTTTTTAGTTTAGTGCTTGCTTCTCTTTTTTTTTTCAAGGTAATTAGGCATTTTGTTTTCTTTTATGTTAATATCTTACAGAATACGGATAGACGGAAGTGGGATGAATGTTCGAGGACATATTTGGAGGTCTTGTTTATAAATTTACCCCAAGGATGGAGATTAGAAGAATGAGTACTAGTTTGATTATCTGGTGTTGAGGTAAAGGCATTCATCTGTTTATTGAAATGTATAGAAGATTTTGTAACAATGTTAAATGTAGATTTTTGGGGCAGTTTCAAATGAAATATATTATTTGTTACAATGTAACGATGGTTTCTACGTATAAAACGTATTAATACAGAGAATTGCCAAAAGGAAACCCTTCCTCTCTCGTTTAGCATCAAGATTGACAACTTTCTTTATGGTGGTTGCTTATTTAGGGGTACACAACGGTGGTGTCGGGCACCTTCGTGTACCGTTTCAAGGTCAGGTGCATATGTACCTCGCAAAGTGCTCTACAATCTTCATCATCTGGGTAAAGCGGAGGTTCAATATCATTTGTCTTTCTTCTATATATTTAGCATACAGAGTTATCAATTAACAATGGTTTGTCTAGCAATGTGCATGGACACATATTTAGATTCAAAAGTACATTTTTTTCAATATTTTTGCACTTTCGCTGTCAAACTAAAATGAAAAACTCTATAAAGGAATAAATTTATTGTATAGAAAATATCAATCAACCCATCAATACATATCATACCAGAGTCGCTAAAGAATTAGAACAAGTTAAAAAAAATACACACTCAAAAGTCAAATTAATTGAAATTACAAAAGAAAGACACACAAGCTGAAAATAAACGAGTAACAAGCAATATAAATATATAATGGGATAGAACAACATTCTCAAAAGGACACCCAAAAAGGAATACAAGGCAAACATTTAAATGGACTACGAAGTTGTTGAAAAACATGTAACAAAGCAGACGCATACATCCATGTCATGGGGACGAGTGATTTTATTACATTCTTCTTCCGGACGACCTTCATTCAAGCAATTGTATATAAGTTTTCCATCATATGCTACGGGTGATTGGGCGCAAGCCCCACCTAGAACCGGACCTTCCTCTTCCAAGCATGCATTTCTACATGCTTTATGATCTGTGCATGTGCCGTTCAATGTCTCGCTCAACCTATCGCAAAACTCTCTGGCCGCTGCGTACAACAATTACAAATTTATAATTACTAATTAAAATTAATTATGTGGAATCTTATTAGATTCACCTCTTTCCTCAAAAAAAAAAAAAAAAAAAAAAAAAAAAAAAAAAGTGAAAGAGGGGATGAGAATCGAGTTATGAATGAGAAATGTGAGGGAAATATGGAGGAAAGGGAAAGAATGGGCCCAAAATGACGTCATGTGGTAATTTTCAAAAAAAAAAAATAGAAGGTGGTAATTGCTAAAATGGACATAACAGAAGGTGGTAATTGTCAAAATTTCATAAACTAAATTTACATGTTTAATGAAAAATAAATTTTTACGTTCCATTTTTTAGGTAAGTAAGATGAAGGGCCCTACCAAGCTAAAATCCCTCATGGGTCAACTTGACCATAATTTGGGAGAATGAGAGGAAATGTTAGGGAATCTCAACCCCTAATTGGCTAATTGTCCTCAGCAGGAATTTTACTTTCAATTGATGAAAGATAATGTCCTTTCCACTTGGTCAAACTTAACTTGATATGAATTACCTAATTTACTACGATACTAATAAAATTCCCTGTTACTCTCTTCGTTTTTAAATACTTGCTCCATTTTCCTTAGACACATATGCTAATGATAATCTTTGATCAACAATATCTTTAATCATCAATAAGTATAAATTCTGATAAATGAAAATTATTAATCTATTTATTAAGACGATTTTAACAAGTACCCACAAGATTATAGTTATTATGTATAAATCACTAACACTAGTCAAAGTACGACAAATAAATAGTGTTAAAAATAGAAATGGAGTAAGTATTTAAAAACGGATGGATATAAAAGTAAACAACTAAACATTACCAAATTCCTGAGCAAAAGCAGCATCGAGGACAAAGCACGCGAGCAACGCAATTAAGAAAGCAGCAGATAAGTTGGTGCTACGGATTAGCTTAGCCATTCTTCTTGAAAGGGATTAACAAATGTGCTAGCTAAGTTTGCGATTAACGACAATTAACAACAACGAAGACGGAAAACAAGCAATAAACGAGACAAGGAGAATTTACCGTGGGAAACCCGAGAACCGGGAGAAAAACCCACCAATCCACTACAGAGTAACAATTTGATGAAGAACAATGTAGATTACAAGCTTTAATTACCATTAAAGCTCCCACCCCAACTCACCCTCTCAAACACTCAAACCCTAAGTGTTTGGGTTTACATGAGGCTCTCTCTCTCTACATCTTTCCCCTCATCTTATTACTCACTTACAATGACAAATCATGAGTATATATAGTGCTAATAATCCAAGGGCTAAGATTATAAGTAACTAGCAAAGGAGAAATCAAGACCGTAAAAACCGAGGCTCAAACGCGAAAACAGAGCCCCGAGAAACCCAATGGAGCGGGCGCTCCAAGAGACAGAGCGGGCGCTCCAATGGACAGGAGCGGTCGCACCATTAAACTGGAAGAATAGGCAAAACGAGCCTCGAAGGAGCGGGCGCTCCTCTATGAGGAGCGGCCGCTCCTAGTTCCCCTGCTGAACAGCTCCTCGTAAAACAGCCATATCTTCCTCGTTTCTTGGCCAAATTTGGCTTATGACCAGTCGTTGGAAAGCTCTTGAGACGAGCTGTCACCTCCAACTTGAATCATCTCAATATCACTTTTAGATCTTGAGATATGGTCAATTGAAGTCAACCCTTTGTCGTCCACCATTGCTTAACACCAAGCAATAGCCCATAGCTTAAACTCCTAAGCTATGCACCCCCCTTTGCCTTCTTGAACCGTTCTCCACACTCTCAAACCCAACACTTCTCTAATACAAAAACTTTAATTTGTGTGATTTATATTATACTGTAATTAGCTCACTAACTTGTAAAGGGTTTAATTATGCTACTTTTATTTAAACTCCGATTTTATAGCTAAACTTGCCGGCCTAAATTTTAGTACTCTACATTATATAATATGGCTGGCCGCTAGCAAGATGATTTTTAAAATTGAGATTATGTAATCATCGAATAATAATTGTTAACAAAAAGTGGTGGTTCAGCACTTCTCCCAATTGATCGATTCTAGGTTATGTATATATTAGTGGCTAATTATATAATATGGCTGGCCGCTAGCAAGATGATTTTTAAAATTAACATAAGATTATGTAATCATCGAATAATAATTGTTAACAAAGTGGTGGTTCATCACTTACTTCTCCCAATTGATCGATTCTAGGTATGTATAAATTAGTGGCTAATCACGTTTATAGGAGAATAAATTTGGTACATTTAGAAATATTCTCTTCAACTGGTTTGATTCATTTAAAAAAGTATTCAAGATGTCGTGTTGGCTAATGTAATATTTCCTCTGTTTCAAATTAGATGACATGTCTTGACTTTTTACAATGTTCATTAACTTTGGTTTAACTAACATTTGTGATTTTATAAGGAGAAGGTATTGCGTGCGTACGGATGCACAAACTATTTGGTGCGGGAGGCTTGGCTGATATATTTTACTTATTGGCTGATATGTTTCATGTGTTGGCTTATATGTTTCATTTGTTGGATGATATGATTTTTTGGGTTGGCTAATATGTTCCTTTTGTTGGCTGATATGTTTTTTTTTTTTTTTCCTTTTGTTGGTTGATATCAGACATCATTTGGCTTATGTATTTCTTTAGTTGGCTGACATATTTATTTTGTTAGCTGATATGTATATTTTAATTGTTGGCTTATACGTTTCACTTTGTTAGCTGATACGACGTTTATTTAATTTTGTTGGCTTACCTGCTGCTTTTGTTGGCTGATACACTTCATTTGTTAGCTGATATGCTTCATTTGTTGGCTGATATGTTCCTTCTGTATTTGTACCTTTTGTTTGCTGATTTCATCCTTTTGTTTGATGATATGCTTCTTTTGTTGGATGATATGTTTCGTCTCTTGAATGATAAGTACCTTTTGTTGACTGATATTTTACTCTTGTTGGCTGATATATTACTCTCGTTGGCTGACAAGTTTCTTGTGTTGACTGATACATTTTTATTAGAATCTCGTATGTACCGTTGATATGTACATTTTGATGGCCGATATTTTTTTTTTTGAAATAAAATTGATTCATAAATAAGTCATACGACACCTACAAAGAGATTTAGATATAACAAATACATAATAATTGAATCAAATAAAACATTTCGTAAGCAAAGCTACGATCGTTGTTGCAAATCGTACATTCTTCATACCCTCTTTCATATCGCTGTGATTTAAAGCCTTCTTCGGCGAGGGGTCTATTGATCTGTTGTAGCCGTGCAGAAAATTTACGTCTGATTCATTTGATTGTTGTTGAAATTTTAATCTCTTTTTCAATCCCGCACAAAATTTTACCCATGAAACAGCTCTATAGCAATCCATGGAATAAAAAAGCAAATCCTCCCTCAAAAGAGAGAAGAAAAACCCGGTCTTTCAAAGGAGCCAAATCCTCCTAAAGAGGAAGAAAAACCCTGTCTTTCGAGGGAGAAATATTCCTTCTAAAAGAGGAAGAATTATTATAAACCTAAAGCAAGAGAAAAAGCACAAAAAAAACAACGATTGGGGCTTTCCACCGGTAAATCCGATGGAAGCCCCTTCAAAATTCAACAATGGAGGCTAGGGTTTTAGAGAGAGAAGAGAGGAAAGAGAGGCTAGGGTTTAGATCTGACTGAGTTTCTATCTGTAATTCTAGTAGATTTTGATGGCTGATATGAGTTGTTTGTTGGCTAATATGATACTAAGACTCTCTCCAATGGTGAGACTCAAGTGAGTATTTTTAGGAGAGAGAGAGTATTTTTTGCAATGTATACCAATAAGTTGGTATTTAAACTTAGCAACTCCAAAAGAAAGTTGCTAAGTTTAGATACTCAACTTTGAGTCTCATTTGACAAAAAGTGTGGGTCCTTGTCAATATTCTAACATATTTCGTAATTTATTTAACTTTAACTTTTTTATTTATTATTTTTTAATCTTATAATAATTGATGGGTCATAAATTGAAAGTGACATTTGTATATTTTAGAGAGTCTCACCATTGAGAATTTAGACTTCATATGAGTTTCTAAATTGAGAAGTGGGTTGGGTATCACCATTGGAGGTAAAAAACAACTCATTTTGTATTTCAATACTCAAACTTGAGTCTCACCATTGGAGATGGTCTAAGGGCCAGTTCAGTTCAGTTCAGCTCCAATCAATTCAGTTCAGCTCCAATCAGTTCAGTTCAGCTCCTAATTTCCTTCTCTCATAAAATATTCATTTCAGCTCAGTTTAGTTTAGTTCAATTCAGCTCCAATCAGTTCAGTTCAGTTTAGTTCAACTCCAATCAGTTCAGTTGAGTTCAGTTTAGCTCAGTTTATGTGAATAGGCCCTAAGGAGTACTATATTTATATCTTTCTCTCCCCTCTTTCTCCCTCTATCTTTATCCTCTTTCCTCTTTCCTCTTTGATTCTCACGCAACATCCATTCCACTTTCCTTTGATTCTCACGTTATTCTCACGCAACATCCTTTCCACTTTCCTCTTTGAATCACGCCATAACCTCACTCACCATAACCTCACGACCAATACCTCACGCCACACCCAACCACCCACCACCCTAGCTAACCTCACACCACCACCCAACCACCCACTGCCCTAACCAACGACCCTAACCTCATGCCACCACCTCCAACATCGCAGCACCACCACCAGCCACCATCAACCGGCAAATGGCAACCACCAACCACCAGCCATCAACAAGCATAACTGCTTCACCTTAGTCTCCGTCTTCGTCATCTTCAATTCAATCAGAAAAATAAACCAGTTTCTTTGATTTAGTTGGCTAATTTAAGCATTATGATGTTATTTTGTGAATTGTGAGCCCTAAAATCTCAGTATTCTTTGATAATTGAAATCGATGATGAAGTTTCAATTATGTTTGAAGAGAAAAATCGACTAGTCCGCACAAACACTTGGGTGCGAGTGCCCGCACCCAATAGTTTGTGTTTTATAAGTAACTAGGTTAAATATTTTTGACAATAATATTACAAAATACAAAGTACATAAAAGATATTCAAAAATCTTTACATTATATATAATATACGAAGTATATGGAATATGATTGTTAAACTGGAAAGAAAATACCATAAGCTATAAATAATTTACTTAAAGATTTTTGCAAAAAAAAAAACAAAAACAAAAAAAGGCGGGAAAAATTTTCACAAGGTCAAGTGTCATAGAAGAATTTTCTTTTACTATAGGTTAATAAATGTCAATGTGTACTTAATTAAAATATTTTCTTTGTATTTTTACAATAATATAAGTAAAGATATTTTCGATTGGGCTTTTATATTGGCAAACATGATAAAAGTGTTAATTACAGCTTTGGATCACACCCGCAAACCAAGATAGAGTGTCAACTTCAGTAGTCCAAAGGAGGTTCCATCCCAAAACCATATGACAATAGGAATAGTAGTCCCTTAGCTTTATTAAGTGTTTCACTCTCCCTTCTTTTATCAATATGGGACTCTTACATGTGATATTTGCAGCACTCTCTGTAATCCTGTCATTAACAACTAAATCTGAATGGAAATCACATTCCATTGCAACACTCTCTGGTGGAAGATTACAATCTTTATCACCACCAGACAAACTAGGTACTAATACTGGCTCCAAAACAATAGCTGAACCTAACACACTACACTGAAGATCAGCAATCAGAGCAGCCACATCCGCAACACATCAATCCCTTATGACTTGACAACCAACAACACATAATTGGGAACATGGATAGTCGACTCAACTAGGGTAATAGACTGGACCATCATACCATTTTGCTTCTGATCGACCAAAGACACATCTTGTAGCAAACCCTCAACACAATGTAATTTTGTTAACACTTCTGAATTATTAGGATCACCTTTAGTAGCCTTAGCTAGATCCTTTAATTCTAGCTGACCGAAGCTTGCCTAATTCTTGATACGCAGAGGGCCTCCTACAAAGAGCCTTAATATGACATGAATCAAACTCTAACACGAAGGAAAAAAGCTTAATAATAGTAGAATAATCAAGAAGCTTCAAAGTACAAGCCGCAAGATTGAGATGCAAAGAAAATGCCAAAGATAGAAACGAAGATAAAGCTTCCACAAAACACGACATAGTAAAACACAACAATTTACTGGCCAATTCATACTTAGAAAAGGCAAGTTTAAACTTGCCAGCCTTATACAAGAGTTCCCTTGCTCCTTGAACTTCGAAGAACATACAACAACATCACCAGGATTATCCATAGAGGAAAGAAGGTGGAAAACATTTTCATCATTGAAATCATCAGGAAGATGAAAAGAAATAATAAAGGATGGAAATAACTCCATATTGAGACTCAAAATTCTAATTAAGCTAAAAGCCTAAAAACAAAACAAAAACAACAAATAACCCAAGGAGGAGGAAACTCCACCAAGCACAACCACTCAACGACTTCTACAAAAAAAAATGAAAGAAGAAACATTAGAGCAAAACAATAAAAACTTTAATAATTTTTGTAAAAGAGGCAAACTAACCCAAGAAAAAGAAACAAGAAACGAGACAAATCCTAACAAGGTAGTTAAAAAAAGAGAGACAAAAAGTAATCCATGAAAAAAAAAACGTGAACATATAAACAAGGGAATTAAAAGCAAGAATAGAAAACTAAAACAAGAACATATAAAACACACCCGAAAAACGAATCAGGATCTGAAAAGGAGAAATGAACCAGCAATAACCAAAGAAAAGGGTAACGCGAAGCACCCAAGGGCGGAGCCACAGGGGGGGCTGGTGGAGGCTCGGCCCCCTGTGGCCCAACAACTAGTTCCTTAGTTTTCTAAGTTGGCCCCTCTTAAAATGTCAAGATATAAAAGTAAACTTCTAAAATATTATAGTTTTATGCGTCATAGCTCAGCAGTGATTGCGTCCAATGTGGAAAGAGCCTAGGTTTTAGGATCGATCCTTGTTTGCTACCTTTATTTTTCAATTTATTGGGTTTTTTTTTAATTTTTTTTAATTTTTAAAATTTTCAAATAAGTATTACCTATTTTTATAATCCAATCATTCTTTCTTTTCTTTTCTTTTTTTTTTTTAATTTTTTATACTTTGGAACTTAGGCCACTTTTAAAATTTTTTTTTATTTAATAATTTCAAATAAGTTTTACTTGTGTCTTTTAATCCAATCTTTCTTTCTTTTTATTTATTTTTTTATTTTTTTATACTATGTATATTTATTTTTGTATAGTTTGGCACTTAAGTCACTCATTAATATTTTCGACATCGTTTGTGATTTTTATACATTGGAAAAAATATAATCATGTAAGATATTGTTAGAATTATCTTAATTTTTACATTCTAACAATAATCAACTGTTTATAATTTTCATTAATATATAATATAACATGTTAACATATATAATCATGAAATTCCCAACATCAATTTTGCAATGAAAATAGAATAGTGGCTACTTAATACGTAGTATGGAGTAACTTCTATTTTTTTGATAGAAATATAATTTATGTACTAGTAAAAAAACTATAATCAAAGCTAATTTATATAGTGCAAAAGTAAATTTTTTTTCTATGAAAAAAAAGGTAGGATATATAACATAATCCTCGATGGTCGGCCCCCTTAAGTTTTAATTTCTAGCTTCGCCCCTGCAAGCACCTAGAGAAGATCGGGGTTGCCGGCGAAAGGAACCCCCAGCGATCAAGAATGAGAAGAGGTTGAGGCTCATCACCGGCGAACGAGAAGCGGCGAGCTGGAGGCCTAGCTAACAGCTCGACGGGGAGCAGGCCCAGCTAGGACGAGGAGCAGGCCCTAGCAATGGGAAGTAGATAACCTATGAGAGAGAAAGTGGTGGGAGTTTATCTCGAGGCTTTTTTTTATAGTCATATAACTTAAATATAATTGTTACAACTAGTGTTCGGCCCGGGCATTGCTCCGGGTGTTACTTTGAGTATTTTTATTATTATTATTATTATTATTATTATTATTATTATTATTATTATTATTATTATTATTATTATTATTTTTTTTTTTTTTTTGTGTTTAGAGAGCCACAAGGGCGGGTGATGAGAATCGTCACCAAGATCTCTTGGAATCGGGAGGGGAGCTCTAACCACTTGAGCTATCCCCTACTCTCGTATTTTTATTATTAGTATTATTAAAGAGTTTGAAACTTTTTATTATTATTATTATTGTCAGTAAATTATAATAATAAATATTTTTTGCTTTTATTTCTAATATGTAGTTATATATTTATGTGCATAGATAGAACATGATTAGTTTCTAGCTTAGATGGTAATAAGTTGGTGTTCATTCAATGAGATTTTGTGTTCAAACCTCATTGTATGCATTTTTATTAACCATGACATGAAATAAAAATATGCTAGAGATACACGTGGAATGTTGAATGATGATGTGGCATTATACTGATGCAAGAATGAGATACACGTGACACATTGACATTTTTAGAAAAGCTTTTTAATATACAATAAAGTATAGAAGTATAGATGTGTAAAGATGGTTTCAACATATTATTAAAAAAATCACTATAATAAAGAAAACCTCTCATTGCTCTTTCAGCATCAAGATTGACTACTTTTTTGCATAATAATAAATCACTTCTGTGAAACCTTATGGTGGTTGCTTATTTTTTAGGCGTGGACACCTTGGTGCTTTTTCTTCACTATGTGGGTGAAGCGGAGGTTTAATACACTTTTATTTTTCTAATTTGCAGTAGAATAATAAAAGTAGATGTCAACCAACTTAATTGGTTAATGTTTTGAAGTTGAATCTCTAAAAATTAACAAAATACACTCATAATTGAATGAAATTAATTAACAAAAGAAAACCACACAAACAGACAATTAAAAAGGGTAAGAACATGTAGTACAATTGAAATAATAGAACTTGAGTGGATTGACGGTGATTTTTGGTTATGATATCATTCATTAACAGGCGACAAAGCAAACACATTTGTTCATGGTATCGCGACGGGCACTTTGGCCACACTGTTCTACCGATTGACCTTCGTTCAAGCAGTCGGTAAATGAAGTTTGATCAAATGATAAAGATGTTTGGATGCAACCTCCACCTAGAACGGGACCTTCTTCATCCAAGCATGAATTTCTACATGCTTTATGATCTGTGCAATCACCTTTGACTGTCTTGCTCAATCTATCGCAAAACTCCCTGAGATCACCTACAATCAAGTAAATTACATCATTTTTTAGGTGTTTAGAGAGTCACACACTACTGAAGTTTGGTTAAATTACGACTGTTTTTTTACGACCGTCACGAAAACAGACGCAAATTATTAAATCTGCGACCGAGTTTTACGCGGTCGCAATATTACAAGCGTTTTAAAAGCGGTCGCAAATTTGCGACCGATTTTAGCCTTTTAAACGGTCACAAGGATATTTGAACAATTTTAAAAATATTCTAAATTAAAATATTCACTTTACGACCACAAAAAACGGTTGTAAATAGCGACCGTTAATAAATCAGTCGCAATTTTATGGGGTTCCGAGGGTGGAAGGATGGGTGGGCGGCGGTTTTACGGGGATAAGGAGGGGTTTCTAGGGTTTTACGGGGTTGTGGGATTTTTTTGCGGGGGAGGGGCGGCGAGGGTCGGGGGAGAGGCGGCGAGGGTCAGGTAGTTCGGTGGTTGGGTTTTTTGGTGGTGTGGGTAGGTAGGAAGGTGGTGATGTAGTGGTGGCTAGGGAATGAGAATGGAAATGGAAATACCTAAGGGGGGTAGGGAATCAACTTGGAAGGATTTGGGGGAATGGATGGGGTAAAGGAAATGGGAAAAAATGGGCTAAGAAACAGCAACAAAGGGAATCAGGGTAGTTGATTCTCTTTCCCTTTGATGAATACCCCCAACCAACCAGCCCCTTATTATCAATGATTACAATAAAATTATAATTCTTTATATATATATGGTTTATAACTTTGATGTCTTTGGTATTGGATATAGATTAAATTTGTGGCCGGGGAGTAAACGAAAGATCTTGGTTGAAGTATACATTACCATTCCGTGCCAGAGCAGCATCAAGGACAGAGCACAGGACGAACACAAGTAGTAAAGCAGCAGCTAAGTTGGTGCTACGGATGAACTTAGCCATATTTTTCTTATATGATACTATAATTTTGTGTGATTAATATTGTAGGATTTGTAGATTACTAACTTATAAAGGGTTTTATTATGCTACATGTACTTATAATCTCTTCCTTTAATCATGCCGGCCTAATTAATACTTAATTGTAGTAATCTACACTACACAATGATATGGCTGGCAAGATAATTAGTAAGCTAAACATGAGATTATGCAAATCATCAAATAATATATTTATATATGTTAAAGAAGTTGTGGTTCATCACTCATTTCTCCCATTTGATTGATTATTATTATTATGTCTTTTTTTTAGTAGTGGCTAATCGCGTTGTTGACTGTGCCTTGAAATCAAAGAAGATCGAATTTAGATGCTCTTATCTCTCAATATATAATGTACATATGATTTCAAGGTGATTTGAGTTAAAGGTGAAAGTTTGTCTCAACAGTCAACAATAGACTTACAAAGACTAGTCATAAACCCATTTATGATAAGAAATGATAAATTTATGAATCTAATGACCATCTACAATGAAAGAACTATAAATTTGAAGCTAATAGTTTCCACTCAAAGATTTGAGTGATCTTTCGGGAAGTTTGCTTAAACTTCTCTTTGCTCTAGTTATTATTTTTTCATCTTAATTATGTTTCCTTTCTTTCGAGTTTTATTATGATGTACTTCAGTTATTTCACGGGGACAAATTAATGATTTTTGTAAGAGAAGGTATTATGTGCGGATTGTCGTATGCATAATTACGTGCGGTAGGCTTGGCTGATATGTTTCATTTAATTAGTTGGCTGCTATGTTTTTTATGTTGGCTGATATATTCATTTTGTTGGTTGATATGTTTTTTTAATGTTTGATATGTTCCATTGTTGGCTGCTATTAGACATCAATTAACTAATATGTTTCTTTAGTTGGCTGATATCTTTATTTTGTTGGCTTATATGTTTCATTTTGGTGGCTGATATGTTTATTTTGTTGCCTTACATGTTGCTTTTGTTTGCTATTTTCATCCTTTTGTTGGCTGATATGCTTCATTTGCTGACTGATATGTTCCTTTTGTTGGCTGATATGTTTCATTTGTTGGTTGTTACGTTTTTATTAATGTTTATGTTCCTAATGTTGACTGATATCAGATATCAATTGGCTAATATATATGTTTTTTTTATTAACTGATATTTGTATTTATTTTGCAAAAACATTTTGTTTATTTATTTTGGTCTTAAGGCCTGTTCTGATTTACTGTAAACAACTGAATTGAACTGAACTGATTGGGGTTGAATAAAATTTAATAGAGCTGAAATGAATTGTTTATGAAAGAAGGAAATTAGGAACTGAACTAAACTGAATGAAGCTTAATTGAACTGAATTGGACTGAAATTAAGCCGAACAGAACAGACCCTTAATAGGGTGAAATTGAAGTTGGGAGTCTTTAAAATTAAATAGGAACACCATGGCCAAATTAAAACTCTTGTTGTCTTTCTCTCTCTCCCTTTCTTCTATTCTTCCTTCATCACCCCCAAAAACAGCCAAATTGAAATTCTCTCACTTGAAGCAAGCAGCAACTAACAATGGTGGATTTACAACCCATTTGAAATTCAAATCACAACACCAACAATTCTGAACAATCCAGCAATCTTTCATCTTCCCCAACATCACCTCTTCCTCCAAATTTACCCATTTTATTATCTCATCTTATTTACCCACCTCCACCTCCTTCTTCAACCTCTTTCACCAAAAACCAAGCCACCACCAACAATCGCACGTCATCACGTCATCATCTTTGTCGTCGTCATCGGAGTCGTTGTTCGTCACAATACCTTCTCCACCGCACGGAACATTGGGTGTGGATTGTCGCACGAAACATTGGGTGTGGACTCCGCACCCAATAGTTTGTGTTTTTGTAATATTATAAAAAGAATCATGAATCAATATATGATCATTTAGATTGAGCCACGTTAAAAAGACCCTAGTAATCCACTTATAATTCACCATTGAAGTTTTCAAAAGCTCCAAAGTCCTCTATTCGTGAAATAGGTCAATCGAACCATGTAAATCCTTATATTTCTTATAATCATTATATTGCTCTCTCATTATGTACTTGATTGTTGACTATTTTTCCACAAAAATCAATACTTTCAAAACTTACACAAACCTAGGAAATTAGCAAAGATCGCATGAAATTAAAGTGCACCCCTAATTTGAACTCATAATGGTAAATTGGTTGATCAGTGTCACCCATGCATAAATTGGTTTTCCCATTTGTTGCAAAGTACAATCAGTAGTCCATTCTGCTCATTTGTCACGCATAACCGAATCGATTCCACTCTATTTCCTATTACTTGACAAATTATCTATACTTTAGTATTTAAAAACTATAACCAAGAAACTAAGAAAAGACACATGTCCTCATCCATTCTATTACACTTCTCTAACCATAGTGCCACATGTCATCTTACACTATTAATTTTTTATTGCACCATTTTTTTTAATTTTTTCATTAAACTTATACTTAATCTTTCATACACACTTCATCTCTTCATCTTCATCTCTCCCCTTTAATTCAACCTTTTCCTATTCTCTCTTTAATTTTAGCCCTTCCACCTACTATTTAAGCCTCTTTTTCGATTAAAGTTCCATAATTTTAATTTCTTTAATCATGTTTCCGATTACATATTATACCCTATAATAACTTACTGATATTTCTTCACTTATCTCTCAATACAATTTTATATGAATAACCCGTGCATTGCACGGGCCAGAAGGCTAGTTCATGTAAAAATGTAAAACCAATTACTCCGTAGTCTTTAATTTGTAACGTGATCCGGGATTGATTTTCATTACTCGCCTTTATCACTCATTGACTTTTTAACCAATCTCAAAAAATAAAACATAAACCCCAAGAGAGTGTAGCGAGTGCATTTCTTCAACTTGTTTCAGTCTCCCTGAGTTCGCTGAAACAACACAAAAACCTTGAGCAGATCGCGATTTCTCTTCGTCATCTCTCATGGTACCAATCTCTCTCCTCTTTCTCCACTCTTCTTCTTCTTCGATTCTTCATTTTCAATCAATCTTTGATCTGTAATTGTTTCTCTTTTAATGGTGTTTTTCAGGCTCAATCGGCAAAACCCATCACTAGTCCTGTTCCTCCATCGTTGCATCCAACCCTAGCTTTCTTTCTCCTCGTTTTTGGCCTCATTGTCACTGCTTCTTTCTTTATGTAAGTCGATCTCTTCCTTATTTATTGAAATTTTCAATTTCATTGAGTAATTGTTGGTTTATTGGGTCGATTATTTGTACTTTATGTTGTGATTTTGTAACTTATTTGGTGGGTTTTGATGTAAGATTCTTGGTTTTGAATTGGGATTTTCTGTTTAATGTTATATAGATTGGTATTTGTGTATGTGATTGTTGTGATCTAAATCTCTGAATTGGGTATTTTGATAATGTAGTTGAACCATGATTGAATTGTTATAATTGTTAAGGCCTAGACCTTGTGAATTTGATGATTCCAAACCTTGTTCCTTATCGTAATTCAATTTTATGTTTGTTGATGCTCTTGTTGGGCATGTTTGTGGTAGAGTTCAAGTAATGTTTTCGCAATGGAGATGAATTTCATTTAGTTTGTGGAAGTGGGAGGTTGGTATCCGGCTTTTATGCTTCATGAGGAGCTGAACTTTTGCAAATCGGGGATGCAAATGAAACCTCAGTATTACTGTCGCGAAATGGGGGGAGATGGGGTTGGGGAATTGGAAAGGGCTTATAGGCTGTTCATCACTATTCAATTATTCATTAATACTAATACATCAACACCTCATAAACTTATGACTTTTTATGAGTTCATCTTTAGTCCGGCCATTCACGGCCACAACTGGAATCTTTGCATGGGCTAGTGTTTTTTTTTTTTTTTTCCAAATCTTTCTACTCACTTTTTCCAAACCTATGTTTTATTCACAGTTAGTTTTGTAAAACTTCAGGCTACTTTACAGTGTATGTTGTGCTTTTTGTTCCTCGTAAAACCCACCTCCTCCCTTAAGTTTTTTTTTAACCCCATACCTTAGGGGGGTTTGAGTTATGTGTTTAAATTAAAAAATCATCAATCAAATGTATGGTATGGGTTTATATCATTCTAAACCCATACCTCGTACCTAAATTTTGTGAACCAAAGAACATGTGGGGAATAGCATTTCTTACACTGTGTTTGGATAGATAATTGGGAAGGAAAAGATAGGGAGGAGGGGAAGGAGAGGGAAGGGAAGAATGATGAGTTTTCCTTCCAAATCTTTCCATTGTTGAAGAGATCAATTTCTTACAATTTAATCCCTCCATTTCTCTCCCTCCAATTCCTCTCCTCCCTCGGTTGTTATCCAAATGAAAGATTATTCATCCCTCCATTCCCCTTCCCTTCTTGGCTTCTTTTCCCTCCATTTCCTTCAATCCAAACAAAGTGTTAGTCTAATTCTTAAATCAAAAGATGTTCCATTGGTGAGTGGTCCTTGAGATAAGATCAATGGCTAGTGTATATGTGTATGAGTTGTGAATGTATTGTTGTGAATCTTACAATAAGACTTAGAACTTACACAGGTTTATTTTGCTCCTGTGAATCCAGTCAACTGTTGATGAATATGCAGGGATTTTGATACAGAAAACTGAGGTTGGCAGTTAGGAGTTAAGATTATCTTTGAAAAGCTTTGAAGTCTCTAAGATTTTGACAGTTATCCGACCTCAGATCTGACCAGAAAATTAGGAACCAAAGAAGAAGAATAAACACTGAATTAAGTATGACAAACTGTTCAAAGAGTGCAATATACCATTGTGTTATTCTATTTCTTCCATCTCCACATGATTTTTTATGATGGTGCCTGTATTTTACTTTGTTATGTACTCTGACAGTAATATCTTTTGTTCTACTATATAAAAGTAGCTGTCTTATTTTAAGGATGCAAACTTAAGTTGTGGGTAGTAGGACATTTTTTAAATTGCTTGTATGGTAGGATAATAAATGACAATGTTGAGATGTATAAAAAATGAAGCAATTGTAGTATAGCATGATTAAATGAAAGGCATGTTTGGAAGTGCCTTTCAGATTTCTGAACGAGGCAAAACTTTACTTGTTCCAACTTCCAAGTATCAGTCTTTCATAAAGTAGCGGTGAGCAGTTTGAGCACTAATGTTATAGTTGAAGATAGGATTTTGCATTATGTATGATTAGTATCTAAGGGTATTATTGTGTAAATCTATGTTTTTTACTTATTCTTTTTTTTTAGATTTAATTTTCTCGTGTAAATTTTTTGAAACCTGATCGTGCTGAATACTAATATACTTGTATAAAAGTAAGTTTAACATCTAAGATGTAACCTCTAACTGGCTCAACATCTTACTGCTAACATTTATTGGCGATGAGCTATAGCTAATTTGCTAAACAATGGTGTGATTTTTCCAAACTGGCTGGAAGTGTTTGAAATGTTGGGAGTTCTTATCTTTCAATTTGGAAGCAAAGGTGAAAATAATCTTGGAAATCCTGAGTGAAAATGTATGGATTAATATGTGTATATTTCCCATTGACCAGTAGAGGCCAGATTGTTAGGAACATTTGTGCAGCACTAGTTTTATTAGAGAGTGAAATACTAATATGGAGTATTTGGTGTTTTGGACTTCAGTTTGATTTAAGTATGGATTTCGCTGCATTAATCTTGTATGGTATTGGTCGATCAATGTTGATTAGCTATGTCTGGTTATAGGGTATCATTGTTATTGGGGTATCATTGTTATTGTTAGTTCCAAATATTTACTCTAATTTTTATTGTAGATATGCGGCTACTTCTGCTAAGAAGAATCGAAGTCTTGCTAAAGAACTCGTCACTGGAGGAGTTGCTTCTGTGTTTTTGGTAAGCAATTATGCATTTACGCATCATCTAGTTTATATAATTTAACTATCTGAAGTTGATAGCCCTGTAGTAGTGTAGTCCCTCTTGAATTGACACAAATCTTTGTCTCTGTTGCAGGGCTTTGGATCTCTATTTTTGCTCCTATCAAGCGGTGTTTATGTCTGATTTTTAGTGTTTGCTATAGAGTATTGAGTAATAGTTAAAGTTGGCCATGTTTTGACAATTTTCCAGTTCCCTGTGGCTTATGAATCATGAACTGTAAATGGACCGCACCATGGTTTCTTCCATGAATCGGGTTGATTAGTAATGCTTTGTTATGGGAGGCTATGCTTTTTGATACTAATACAAGGTTAAATTTTCAAAATTCTAGTAATGAAGAAAGAAGTTCATTAGTCTTAGCTGAAAGTCAATTCAAAATTCAAATGGTGGATGAAGTAGGACAATCTTTACGACTTACCCCATTAATTACATGATCTATATCACATTAGAAATGTAAGTCGGTCTCTAATCTCTTTATAATTTCGCGAGCAACCTTCATCACTTACGTTTTATCTAGACTAGGTAGAAGAAATTCTAGGGAAAGGAATGGGAAATAGAAGGGGTGGAGGGATTTGGAGGGGTTTATGACCCTCTTAACTCTTAAGCTATATTTCAAAAATTTTGGAAGATAAATAATCTTTATTGATGGTAAATGACCAATATATCCTTAGTTAATTAACTTTATTTTCTCTCTCTTTTCTGCTAACCCTATTTTCTATTTCCTCTCTTCCTTTCTCTCACATGAATGGGAGTTCAACCCCAATTCAATTTGGGGTTTCAACCTCTTTTCAATTCAATCGCACACATGCATATTGTTGACTCACAACATGCATCAGCATGTGTATGATCAATTGTTTGGACTTGCATTTTCAATTTTTAATTCACTATTCAGCTAGTATCTCTTTTCAAGAAGGATGTAGACTCACAAGAATGGCAAGTTTTGGATTCAATTGCAAGTTCCAGACAAGCACATGATAACAATTCAAAAGGGTGGGTTTATGGGAATGATAATAGTAAAGTTTATACTGATGAAGATGAAAGATTGCTACTATAACTTATGTTGCCTTCACCATTGTGAACGAGATGACAGATTTTGAGGAATCATCTATTGGTGCACGTGATTATGTGTAGGCACTTTTACTCCATGAAGGATAGTTAGGCATCCCTTGGTATGTCATGGGAAGTATTTTTGTCAAGTAAATTTTTTTTTTCTTTCAAAGAAATACGACACTACTAGTTATGGAGAGAGAGATTGGATGGTAATTGGGAGAGAGATTGGATGGTAATTAAGAGCATTCACACCAATGAACATTTTTTCCAATTTATCAATCAAACACTAAAAAATATAATTTGGATAATATTTTACAAGGAAAAAGGATTAATCAAATCCTTCAATTATTAAAACAAAGATACAAGATGTTTCAAAAAAAGAAAAAAAAAAAAAAACAAAGATACAAGATAAAATCAAGGTTAACTTTGTCTCCAACTTCAAAAGTTAGCAACACCCATTTGAAGAAATAGAAATCAAAGTGATTTTGCAATTGCTATAAACAAAAGTTTGTAAATCAAGATACTAATGGAAAAAAGAAAGGGGAGAGAAGAAAAACACGTGAAGAAAAACGAAATAGCTAATGTAATCATCTTAAGATACCTGTTCTAACTAATAAATTACCGATTTTTAGAGATGTTGAATTGAATGACTGTGTTAAGTTTAGTTGGTCCAATTAGGTCAAGTTCGGTTCAGATTTTAATCTTACTAATTCAATGTGTTTATATATGAGCAAGTCAAAATTTGAATCGAATCACTTTCAAATTAAGCCGGATTTAGTTGAGTCAGGCCCGAGTCATGGTCGAACAAGCATCTCTCTATTACAGCGTTACTCCGAGAGACAGAGACAGAAAATAAATAGGGTGCTCCCAGCTCCCTAATTTTAGTGTTGTCCATATTAAAAACACAAAGCAGCTCAGTTCAACTGTAGACAAGAATAGTTAGAGCATCCCCATCAATGAGCATTTTTTTGCTCATGAGCAAAAATGGTGAGCAAAAATGGTAGAAGATGTTCCCCATCAATGAGCATATTGAAAAATGCTCATGAGCAAAATGAAAATTGCTCATAGGATGAGCATTTTTTAAGATGAATAGTAATCATGTGGGGTCCACAATGCAAGTAAAAAAAATAATTAAAAATAATATAGTAGAGAGAAATATAATAGGATATTAGTAAAAGTAAGAGAGAAGATGTACTAGAGAGAGAATGGGGAAGAATTTTTTTTGATCATTGGTGGGATAAAAATATGATTACAAAAATGCTCATGGGTTAAAAGAGAGAGAAAGTGGGTAGAGAGAGAATGAGGAAACCAATTTTTGCTCATTGTTGGGAATGCTCTTAGAGAAGAAGAAGAAGAAAATGAGAGGAAAACATCAACAATCAGCGGTTGATGAGAAGTACGCTCAATGGAAATCTCTCGTCCCTGTTCTCTACGACTGGCTCGCTAATCACAACCTCGTTTGGCCTTCTCTCTCTTGCCGGTACTCTACTTTTTTAGGGTTTCATATTTTTTCATTTTCCTGTTTAATTTCGAAATGTCGAATTTTTCTTGCCCTAATTCGACTCAATTCTCGTATTTTCTGGTTTAGGTTTTGTATTTTGATGAATTTGTTGCATTTGAGGAATTTTTTTTTTATTTGCTTTAATTTCTAGCTTCTTTTAGTTGTTGTTCGTCTTCTTTTGTTGTAATGGTGAATTTTATGTCTGAAATTGTTGACTTAGTTCATAATTGTGTTCATTTTGGTTTTGTTTGCAGGAAAAATAATTAATGTCAGTTTAGGTTCTGTTGAGAAATTGATAATTTTGTTTGTTTGTTTGGGTGGTTGTTGTTGTTAAATTTCGGTTGGCTTAATGCAGTGTCGAGTTAAACCTTAATATAGCGCTTTAATGCTTCGAAGTTGAGAATTTTGTTCGTTGTTGCTGATTTTAGGTAGTGTTGATATGGTGCCGAATGAAACTTAATCGTCACAGTTGTGTTTCAAGTTGAAAACTTTTGATAGTGTTGATGACTTGATGTGGTGCTGAGGAATGAAATGAACATAAATTTTTCGCCTTTGAAATTGTTTGACAGTAAGATTTATGGAACTACCTTATTTTCTGATTTTTGTAGTACATTTTGTGCAAGTATAGAGCTTTTATAATAAGTAATATTCCTGCAATTTTTGGGTGTTATAATTGGCATTTTGAAGTTTGAACTTTTGAAGTATGATGTTAATTTCAGAGTTAAAAATAATTAGCAGGTCTAGTTGCGAGGAGTTAAACACGACAAACTCACTTCAAATGGACGCAACTTAATTATTGTCATCCTTATAATTTACTTTAAAAAAAAACCTTTACTGTTAGTGTGTCTTGAATAATTGTGTTCATGGCCTTGTGCAGGTGGGGCCCGCAGCTCGAGCAAGCTACTTACAAGAACCGGCAGCGTCTCTATCTCTCTGAACAGGCATATTCTGCTTTTCCTCCTATCTCTCTCCCTTTAATCTTAATAGTGGTTAATTTCATAGTACATTGTTGTTGCTGTATGAATTTATAGTATAAATAAATAAAAAAAAATTCCCTTAAATTTCGTGCTTAAATGTTTTCATCTAATGTTTTCCGAGTTGCAATTCTTTTAAATTTTCTTTTCAAATTCTAGCTGACATGATTGAGAGACCTCCACTAAGGCACTAATACTCCATTTCTCAACAAGTATGTAGACGTTTATTGTTATAATGGATGCAAGAAAGATTAAATAAATCAACACACAAGAACTCAAATTTTATTTAGTTCACTATTGATGAGTTAGCTATGTTCACGGACAAGTGAGAGGAGAGTTTTATTGATCTTGAGGAAAGTACATTGCCTAGGCTAAAGTGTTAAACCCTTAAGGCGTTTATAGAGTTCCCTTAAAGCGGATTAGGCTGAATGTAGGCTCAGAAACAAAAAACCATAGCCCACACAACAAATAGTGAGTCATTCAAAGGAGGCTAACTGATTTAAGGCATATTCTAACATCTATGATGGAAAATATATCAACTTTCAATTATAATGGATTACATATAACATGTCACTAAATAATTATTTATACCTTATGTAGTTATGTTTTATTTGTTGTCACATTGTAGTTCATTTAGGCAACTTTCAGATTACAAGTCTGATGTAAGAAAACCCTCTTTGCTTGTTTGGGTGAGGTTGCTTGAATTGCTATCTGTTTTTTCTGCTACATGATTGTCCATCTCCAATCCTCCATTAAATTGTTTATATATGAAATTTTCTTTTGCATGAACCCAGCAAATATTTGTCAGAAAGTTGCATTCAAACATGATTGGAATTTAAATCTGTCTTTGCTATTTTAAAAATGGTCCTTTTTAATTGTGATGGTTTTTCGCTTATGTAATTTTTCAGACCGATGGCAGTGTGCCAAATACACTGGTGATAGCTAACTGTGAAATTGTAAAGCCAAGAGTTGCTGCTGCAGAGCATATCTCACAGGTGATCTTATTATCTTATGTTGTTCCCTGCTCTTCAAATTAAGTGCTTGCTTGACCAATTTTTCTTACTCCTATTCCATTTTATCTGTCGCTTATAGGTGGTTGTTAGTTTTGTATATATATAGAATAACTAATCTTTCGTGAATCTACATTAGAGACAGTCATTTCGAAATTGAGTTCAAAACTGTTTATTTTATTTTCGTTATAGGTGTGCTTTTCATCTCATAAGTGGCAGGATATGATTGAAGGATGTAGAATCTGCTTAATACTACTTTTGTCCCAATTTCTAACTACACTATGTAATCTGTGGTTGTGAGTCACATCTGTATTGGACAGTGGAATAAGGGCACGAGGTGTTCCAATTTCATATATATTTCTTAAGTAGATGAAGCACACATACAAATTTTGTAAACAAAAAAATATCACCCCATCCCATCCTGATTCATAAATATTGAAATGCTTTATTTTGTTGATTTTGTGTTCAGTTTTTTCATTTGATGATTGTAATATGTTAATTTCTTTTTGGCATAGTTTAATGAAGAAGCTCGCTCTCCATTTGTGAAGAAGTACAAGACCATTATACATCCTGGAGAGGTGAGGAAAACTTGTTTTTGAATTCTAGATGTTAAACTCGTTCGTATATGCGTGTATGTATTTTAGAATGTTCATATTTTCATGCTAAAGCCTTTGCTCGGAAATATATTATTTGTGATTTTGTGTATGTGACTGATGACTACTTTTCAAACGTCCTTTGTTTGTTTGTAACTTGTAAAAATATGAATAACACTATTCAAGCCTGGTGCCCTGGATAGGCTGTTTTTAGAGAGAATTCAGAAAGATGACAGTTTAAGTGGAAACATATAAAATTGACATACATTATAGCTTATTTTCAAATGTCATCAACTTTGAGAGTGTGTGCCTTTTCTTGAGTTGGTTTTACTCTTTATGCATGACATCTCATGAAAGAACTTTACTCATTAGTGTTAATTTTAGCACATGATTTCCTTTCTGAAGAGAGCATGAGCAATCATGGATTACTCCCAATGTGTTTTTACAGGTGAACAGAATCAGGGAACTTCCTCAGCATAATCATATTGTTGCCACCCATACAGATAGTCCTGATGTAAGCTTTCTCTAGACATATAGTAAACAATTAATATCTAAATGTTATAATCGTCCCTTGTTCTATTTTCATGTATTTTCTCTACAAAAGAAGTTTATGTATGGTTGCATTTTAGGTTTTGATTTGGGATGTTGAGACTCAACCCAATCGCCATGCTGTGCTAGGAGCAACTCCTTCTCGTCCAGATCTGGTATGATTTTTGTTTTTTATTTTTTCCTGTTCATTTCTCGTTATAATATGTCTAGGGTTATTCATTTTGCTTTAATTCCAAGGAATATGCCAGTATAATATGTCATGCTCTCTTGCAGGTATTGACAGGACATAAAGAAAATGCCGAGTTTGCTCTTGCAATGTGTCCAAAGGAACCTTATGTGCTCTCTGGAGGTGGGTAGGCTGTATTATTAGCACTTCTAGTTTTGACTTCATCTTGATGCTCATGTGATATATTTCTTTCTTCGGAATCACATTGATGTTAATATGCTATCATTTTTTCTCATAGCTTTGATATTATCTTGGAATGTCCGACTTCATTGATTCTGAGCTTGTTATTGGCTGAATATACTATTCAATGACCAATCATCTCTTTCTCTTTTTCTTTTCTTTTTTTTTTTTTTTTTTTTTTTTTTTTTTTTTTTTTTTTTTTTGGGTGGGGTGGGGTGTGGGGAGGGAGGGAGGGAGAGGGTAGGATCTGAGAACTGTGTTTGTTCATTCACTAGGTGCGAATATTCATAATTCATAATATTACAAGCACAAAGAAAAATATGCCAATCCAAAAAAAGCGCGCACACAGATAGCTAGTCTAGCAAGCACATATCCTCACCTTACTGTCTTCTATTGCATCCATGTGAAAACTAGCAAGCGATTCAATTGTTTGTAAATCCAGCATTGCGATTTGGAATTTTAGAGTGGTTTTGGTTCAAAGTGGGTTGAAAAATCAAGTCCGGCTTATCCAAATTATAGTTATGGTAATATATGTTGGATCATATTCTATTTGTAGAACAATAAAGTGTTTGTAGATGATTTTCACTCAAAATTAGAAAGTAATATTTGAATATGAAGGAATGAAATGCAAGAAGTTGGAAAGAGGGAACTAGGTAAGTAGTAGTATACGTAGAGATTGGAAAAAAGCTGACTCGATAGAGAGTGAAGTGAAATAGTGCTTAAATAATTGATTTTCTTAAAGGGAATGAGGAACTTATGTAAGGATGTACCATAGTAGTAGTGAGGTGGTTTTTTTTTTTTAGAACAAAAGTCATTAATCTTATTGTAAACATATTATTGTCCTGTAGACATTTTGTATTTACTTCCCTAGTGGTCAGTAGTAATACTTCTTAGGATATTACTCTATCTTAAGGAGATTATTGTTTGATTCATTCCTTTTTTCTGATAGCTTTGTTTAGGGAAATGTAGCATACCACATTACCACTAGGGAAGTAAATTCTTAAGTGGGTTGTTTTCTCTTGAATTGTATCAATGTAACCTGTCCACACTGTTTTACCCTAGCACTACATCAAGGAGGTAGGATACCTATAAATGTGATTTATTGGCCCGTTATATGGTGTACCATTGACATCATAATGTTTTTTCTGAGACGGGTGCCTTAAGGCTGTTGTTTTTGCTCATGGATGAGATTCCAGTGTTGAATGTACTACGATGGGGTATTTGGGACTTAACTGATAAAAGGAAATTGTGTGGTTTGTTTATTAATGTGATCGTGTGTGTTCTTTTTGCCAACATTACTACTGCCTTCAACTTCATATATTTCTGAAAATCAGATGGAGATCTATATAGGTAGATGACAATCATTGGTTGTAGATAATAACCATTTTTTTATTTAGCAGGTCTGTGAAAGATTAATATCCTTATCATAGACAAGCTTTCTTCCTGCTATAGATATCTTACCTATATAACTCCCCTTATATACTCCCACAAAAAGCATGTACAAGGACAGACAATTTTATTAGCAATGGCAGCAGGTTGCTTGAAAATGGAGCTCCATAAATTGTACTTGCATCACTTGCTTTAGTATGCTTAAATTATATTTGCAAAATTTGTCACACATATCAATAATTTTGCAGGGAAAGACAAGTCCGTAGTTTTGTGGAGCATTCAGGACCACATAACAACAACAGCCTCAGACCCTTCAACCAATAAGCCTCAAGGATCGGGGGCGACAATAGTGAAACAAAATGGTGAAAGCCCTTCTGTTGGACCTCGAGGTATCTTTCAAGGCCATGAAGATACTGTGGAAGATGTGCAGTTTTGTCCAAAAAGGTGATTTCCCAATTTTATGTTATTAGTAAAGTGCTGCCTATGAAATTTTTACAAAATTTGGGAGTCTTGAGTTTTGCAGTGTTGTCATTTGGTTTTGACTCTATTGCAATTATCTTGAAGCTCTCAGGAGTTCTGTAGTGTTGGAGATGACTCTTGCCTTATACTGTGGGATGCTCGGACTGGGTCTGACCCAGCCATTAAGGTAGAATATTCATTATTGTTTGGTGTTTTTAGAAGGGCTTTATTATTTTATTATAGTTACAAACATGCATACATGCACACCGGCACATGTGCACATACATAATATTATATACTATGCATGGTAGCAGATTTGAAAATGTATCTTTACCTTTTGAGCTACAAACATGAGTGACAAATGCTATTTTAATTTGGTTTAATTGATGAAATTTCCATTTGATCTCAGCAGTAAGAATTTTATATAAATTAATACTGATCTAATACTATTGTAAATTCCCTTAATTGATGCTATTGTGGATTTGTGATAGTGATTTTCAACCTTTTCAACTAAATAGACTATATGTTTGTTTTAAGTTGTAAACTTATCTTTTAAATTTCGTTATTACTATATGTAATTAACTCTGATTCTATTTGTTACGTGTCTTGGTTCTTTGGTCCTAAATTTGACAGGTTGAGAAGGCTCATAATGCCGATCTTCACTGTGTTGACTGGAATCCTTTTGATGAAAATTACATCCTCACAGGGTATGATCTGCATCACTAATTTTTCTGTTTATGCTGTAGTTCCTCTGTTTCACTAAACTGAACACTTCTCTTTTCACGCTTGACAATGCATTAATTCAATCTCTAATATTTTTTTTTTATCACCAAGTGTATTATAAATTTTTTCTGTAAGTATAAATTGAGGCGAATCTAACAAGATCCCACGTTACTTTTTTCCATAACCATAAATCATAAAAGTTAGTCAGAGTAGAGTATGTTAATATTGCATAAGTCAAAGTGTTGTAATCTTAAGTATTAGGTTGCTTCATTTATACATGAGATATGCTCATCTCTTATATATTCATATGAGAAGAAGGATAGGAATAAATTATGATCCCTTTGTAGGTCAGTCTGGGAGGTCAAAATATGCATAGCCTTACCCTTGCTAGGTAACAGTAATGACACTTTTATTTTTGTAGGAGTTGACATGGCTTCTGTGTTATTTTCTTCAGATCTGCTGACAGCTCTGTTCGTATGTTTGACCGGCGTAATCTTACTTCTGACGGAGTAGGATCACCTGTTCACAAATTTGAGGGCCACAAAGCTGCTGTTCTTTGTGTCCAGGTTCTAAATGTTTTTCGCATAATGATTGTAACCGCATTCTATAATCCTGCAAATTCTGCTCTTAACACATCCTTGATTTCAGTGGTCTCCTGACAATCCAACTGTCTTTGGAAGTGCTGCAGAGGATGGTGTTCTCAACATTTGGGACTATGAGAAGGTAAAGAAAATCAGCAGTTACTCTTGTAATGTTTTTGGAGACATGTGGATAAAACAACTATAGGCAGAGGGGTTCAGGAGATAGGAATTAGTTTAGTTGCTTGGACTTATGGTTTAACTTATGTGCCGAAAGTTGCTTACAGTAAAAAGAATATGCCAGTGTTCTAGCTTTTGATTTCATATTCTAGTGCCTATTGTATTTGTCAATTGCTGAATGCTCTCTTGCCCAAGGTCCCCCACCTTCCTTCTTTTAATAAATTTGAACATCTGCTAATATCTGTCTGAAGATTATTTAAAATTGACTTTTGAATACATACCAACCATGGCAAGGACATTATATATTTAAGTCATAGATCTAGTGTATGAATAACCATGAGACTCTTGTGCATGGGTTGCATTGTTTCTTGGGCATAAGCTCAGATTTAAGTTCCACAAATAATAAGTTTGGACACACTCACAAATGAGTTCCGCCACAGTGGAAATAACTTAAAATTATGTAATAAAGTTCAGACAAATGAGTCAGATATAACTCAGATAAGTTCAAATAATACGAGTTAAAATTCAAAGCTAAAACAAGCTCAGACTAGGTAATTTGAGACTAAATAAGCCAGATAGAACAAAGTCTTAAGATTTCTGTGCTTTGCTGATATTATAACTTTTTGGCATGTGTTATTAAAGGGTTATCCGATCGCGAATTTGTAACATAGGTAATGATTTTACAATACTTGATAAAACTTAGATATTTCAAGGATTTCATCTTATTATATCCTGGCGTTTTAAAAAAAAAAAAAAAAACATTGTTTCCGCATTTTTGTACCACTTGTACAACTTCTTTGATATGCCCTCTGCTATTTTTTCCAGGTTGGTAAAAAGAAAGAGCGTGGGGTAAGAACACCAAATGCTCCTCCAGGTCTCTTTTTTCAGCATGCTGGACACAGGTTTGGTTTTTTCTTAATATGTTTCTACACGTTAATATTTTCATTTCTTTTTGTGTTTATAGGATATTTTAAAGACTCGGAAATTTTTCATTCATCAAATCTTTCTACATGTTCCATTAAACCATTTTTTTTGCTAATATGTTTGTATTGTCATATAGTAGAATAATTGACATCCAAGTCTTTATTAAAAAAATTTAACAGTTCATGGTTCTGTCTAATGCTAGCCTAAAAACATTTTTGATGCAAATTTGATATTAGCCTTTGTTTTCAAAAGTATTTTGTTCTGACTGCTGTGTTTGTTCTAATAGATGAGAGGTCTTGAAGCCTTACAACTGAACAAATTTGCTTTTCTGAATTATATACAGGGATAAGGTTGTTGATTTTCATTGGAATACTTATGATGCTTGGACTATTGTGAGTGTTTCTGATGACTGTGATTCTAGTGGCGGCGGTGGAACTCTACAGGTACCAATCATCTCTGATTACATGCACTAGATGTCCTCACTCATGAATAGTGATTATCATGACCTTAATCATGATATTAGCTCATTCAAAGAGAAAGAAATGCGTTTTAGTTTCATTTAGGTTGAAGCATTCGTTTTGATGTCCCCGCATCAGCCTAAATTTAAATTAATTCTCCACTTTGTTGCTAGACCTAAATTAATACTCGAGCTATTGACAAGCCCTTTTTTACATTAGTACTTTGCCTTTGTTCAGAGTCAAAGCCTTAATATAAAGAAGCCAGCAAGTCCTTTGCTTTGTAGTGACAGACATCTACAATTAATTTTAGGCTGTATCAGTCTTCTGATAATCTGATTTACCTCATCATTTAATTTTGTTAGCTATAATCTGAAATACTGATGTCTTCTTACATGAATTTTTCTGCAGATATGGCGTATGAGTGATCTAATTTACCGACCAGAAGAAGAGGTTTTAGCAGAGCTTGAAGAATTCAAGTCACATGTTGTTACATGTGGTTCTAAATCATGAGGTGATATAGAATCTGTTTGTTGCTGATAAGCAGTGGTAGAGTACATGGTCTTCCAGGTCCCATGAATGTGTAGAGTAGACGATGGCTGATGAGAGCTGAAATCTATTTTAGTTATGTAGCATGCTGATGCAGGAAAGTTGAGGAATGGGACTTAGTATTTATGAAATTTAAGGGTTATGTTATACTTTGAGGGTGTTTGGGGGTGGTGGGGATCTTTTGCCGTTGGTTGTGGAATGTGATTTGTAATATAACTTGTGAATCAGTGTACTATTCTAGATTTAAGTATGATAGTATGTAACTAGAATAGGCTGAACAGCAAACAGCAGCTTATTATGCTTGATCCCTAGGATATAGATATTGCTCTAGCTTAATTCACCTTTGCAATATGTTACTCCGGTGTTCCTAGAATTAGGTGCACCCAAAGTCCCAAACGGCCAAAGACAGGTGAAGGAGTTGAGTATACAGTTGGGAACTTGGGACTCACCATTTGGGAGTTGAGCCATCCTTTTTTTGAGCTATGATTTAACTGAAGTAGACTTATTTGGCAATTATAAAATCAACCCTTTTGGTGTAGTCTCTCACCTTGCTAAGCTAATGCCTTTTGGTGTAGTACAAGTTTGGATCAACCATTGCCCTGAAATGGTTACTCCTTATGTACTCTCGGACACTTTGACTCTTGATGAATAAATTGCATTAGGTTGTTTGCCCTCAAAAAAATAAAATCAACCCTTTTTGCAACCATAAAACTAGACACAACTCTTTTGTCACAATCTAATTAAATTACCACCTTTGATACTAATCTCCCTCCTCTTGTTCTTGTTTTCTCCTCTTTTGGAAGTCTTACAACATAACCAATCAGGCTATCTTGTCCTTGTTTTCTCCTCTTTTGGAAGTCTTACAACATAACCAATTAGGCTATCACCATCGCTATTGGCCACCCTCTCAGAAACAAAAAAAAAAAAAAAGAAACCAAATCAAACCTTTGTAGCTACTTGCTAGTAATGAAAGCCCTAAAGATGTCATCTGGTGTGCCCTCTTTTGGCATGAAGAACAACTCTAAATCAAGCTCTAACTTTATTCTACATAAAATTTGAATATTGTAGCATGCCGATATCTTCTTTTTTTTTTTTTTTTTTTTTTTTTTTTTTTTTTTTTTTTTTTTGCTAGATTGATTAATTACACAGTGAGAGCAATATCTTGTACACAAATTAGCTTAATGAAAATCAGATTATCCTTCAAGAATAATACAGGCTTTTAGCTACAAGATCCTAAGTTCCTAATACATACTTCGTACAAACTAAGGACAAATTGTGAAGGTTTTATCAAGCCAAAAATACAAAAAACTTTTTAAACAAGTATATCAATCAACTATCCCACCTCCCAATTACTATGATCGATGATAAATAAGGTAAAACCTTGGTTAGAAGGATACCTGATTCATAGCATCTCATTGTCTAAAAGAAAATATATCAACAGACTACATGTCATAGACGACAAACCTTAGTTTATTGTACAAGTAACTAGATAGTTTTTGGAACCTCGGCTTGGAAAGTCAATGTGGCCTGACCATTCAAAATTTGAGGTTCATTGATATCGATCTGAAGAGGCTCAAGGGAGTCTACTATGTCGCGCATAAGTGGTCTAGCCTTGGGGTTGCGATTCAAGCAATGATAGGCTAACATGGCTGCCTTTTGCGCGCCTTTTACAGGATAATCTCCTCCAAGTCTAGGATCTATGATGTTAAGTAGTTTTTTCTTCTCTTTAAGCAATGGAATAGCCCAGTCTGTAAGGTTTTGCTCTCTAGCTGGTCGCGACTTGTCTAATGACTTCCTTCCTGTGAGAAGCTCAAGTAAGACTACACCATAGCTGTAAACATCGCTCCTAGGAGTTAAATGACCTGCAATTACACATCCACCGGTGACTTGTTTAGTGAACATTGTAATAAAATAATAACCACTACTCCCTCCGTCCAGAATTAATAGTCATACACGGATAGTTTACCTGTCATGATATATTCCGGAGCTGCATATCCATATGTTCCCATTATACGAGTGGAGACATGAGACTTGTCGCCAACAGGCCCATCTTTAGCGAGGCCAAAATCCGAGAGTTTTGCATTGTAGTCCTGTAATATATACATGAATGTTGAATGAGGGTATGAAATTAAGCACATTGGCAACATAAAGATAGAAAACATAGTAAAGTATAATTAAAGCGTAAGTTCCCCACCTCGTCCAACAAGATGTTAGATGTCTTGAAGTCTCGGTATATAACAGGCTTCTCAGCATCGTGTAAATAAGCGAGTCCTTTTGCAGCACCAAAAGCAATCTTCATTCTGATACCCCAAGATAGGGGAAGCAACACTCCTAAAATAAATTTTTATGTTATGAGTTAAATAAATACGAGGAAGTCCCACTTAATCAACTTGATAAACAAAATTTGTTTATCAAATTTCAAAATGGTAAATAAAACAACATAAATGCCTAGTTACTATGACATTTTCGTAAATATATCAACAACAGTGGGACCTATATTTAATAGAAAGTTGATTTATTTACAATTTTGTCATTTGATAAACAAATTTTGTTTATCATATTGATAAACTTGTATTTTCTCAATAAATACAATTGGACTTACATTGGCAACAATTTAATTATTTACATTTGCGAAAACAAAATAATCCATGTTTATCGAGGATACATTCACAATAAGCACATCACAATTACAAATGTTGATTTACACAGCATGCATAATCATAAAAATTGCAGTATAAATAAAAAAATATATATAAAAAAAAATAAAGGTTAATCACGCAAATTAATTAAAATTTATGCTTTTATGCTCATTTGAGCTCAAAATTTTATTTTTTTAATTGCCCATTTTGTTTACAAATTAGCAAAAAATTCTACTAATTTTCATTTTCCAAATGACTGTCCAAATAAGCAAAAATTAAACCGTATTGTTGCTTACTTAGGAGTTGGGTGTACCTACTTGACTACCTCTAGGTACACCTAGTTTAATATAGACAGTTTATACACCTAATTTCTAATTACATCTAAATGCAACTAACTCATATTAAATGACTTATTACAAAAACTAATCATACTATATTAAGTTATTAAACAAATTAACTTGCATGGTGTAATAAAAACTTACTTGAAAACAAATTGTTCTCAACACTGCCTCGTGACATATACTCATATATCAACACACGATGATCCTCTTCACAGCAATATCCAATCAACTTCACTAAATTAGGATGTGAAAGTTGTCCAAGAAATATGACTTCGGCCTGAAACCCAAAAAGTTAAATATGACCTATTTTTTTTTTTTTCAAACACGTTAGCTGTATTATGGGACAGATGGAGTAATACGACTTACCAGCCATTCTCTGTGACCTTGATAACTATTGTCCCCGTCGTGAACCTTAACAGCTACTTGAATTGGTTGAATGCAATCTCTTAAATCTTTTGAAATGAAACCTTTAAAAACACTTCCAAAACCTCCTCCTCCTAACAAATGATCTGGTCTAAAATTTTCAGTGATAATTTTTAGTTCTTGGAAGGTGAAAACTAGGAGTGGATTTGTCACTGAATCGCGGCCGCGTAAATCCTCCACTTCCTTAGCGTTAGAAGGCAATTTACTCTCTTTCACAACGTCGCTCTGCGTTGAAGAATCTGAAAATTTCGTGCACGTTTATTACTAGCTCATTCGTCGCAAAAGTCATGTCTACGACTCTACGAGTGTATTGTATACAACATGACATATTTACCAGAATTTTATTTGTTGTCTAAAAGCCACTCCAAATCCAACAAAAGTCACTTCAAATCACTTAAAATTTAACTACGCGTTAAAATAACAATTTTAAAACTTCGAGGTGACAATTGCTTTTATTTGACAAGCACACGTGGGCACGGCCGAGTTGCCATACCACAGGTTATCAGCCCAACCAAACAACACCTCGTTCCTCCAACCCCTATATTTTCCAATAAGAATCGAATCCTTTTCACAAGAGACCAGATATATGACTGTTGTATACTATACACTCGTAAATAAGTTTTTGTGATCATTTTAATGAGAGATTAGAAATAAAGAAAGAAAAAATTAATTAGAAATGAATCAAAGAACAGAGAAAGAAAATAAAAACCTGGTTTGGGATCTGAAGAGACTGTGTAGATTGAATCATGCCCCCATCTAAACCAACAATTACCCATTTTTCTTGTAAAAATTTAGCTGTATTATGGCATCCTCGATCGATTTTCGGGTGATAATCCTCTTGAATAATGTTGTACTTACAAGCAATTCTAGATCTTTCAGGTGGGTGTTCTTGTTTAGAAAAGGAAGGATAAAGTGATATACACAGGGGACTTAGAAGAAGAAGTTGTTGTGATGATCAAATAAAATTGAGTGCCACTACTATTGACTGGTAAGTGCTTAGATTTGAAAACAACTAAACTATATTGGGTTCACACTCTTAATAGATGGGATATTATTGTTGTTAGTGCCCTTTTGTTTTCATTTTGCACACCTCATCACTTTATCCCGGGAATTATATCATATACTCGAGTGTAAAAATACCTGATATAGGTCAGGTACTATGTGAATGAGAGTTTTTAAAAGTACACCCGTGTGTATAATGGACATCGGACACATACCCCTTTGTCTCCCTTAAGTTATGATGAGTTGAAGACTATTTGGATTATTGGGTTTTGCTTTTTTGGTGCTTCTTTTTGTGTTTTCTTTCTTGCCCTTGAAGTGTGCGTGCTTTGTTGTGTCATGTGGGAGTTAGTGCGTTTCTGCGCATTTTCATGGGCTCACCACTCATCATTTTCTGTCCTTCCCCCCAAATATACAAAAACAAAATTAACAAAAAACAAAAAATTATTTGATTTATTACAATAGCATGATTATAACAACCCAACAAAGCTACATTAGATTTATAGTTGGTACTTCGTAATTTCGTATAAATGAAATTTTATTGATAATTTGTCTTCATAAATTATAAACAACATATTGATATTCCTTGATTTCGGTATATTTTAAATTAGAGAAAGTATTGTTGGATTTCCGCCATACTAAGGGCACGTTCACATTTACTGATCGAATTGAGGTGAACTGAACAGAATTGAACTGATTGTAGCTGAACTGGACTAAACTAAACTAAACTAAACTGAACTGATTGGAGCTGAACTGAACTGAACTGATTGGAGCTGAAATGAATATTTTATGAGAGAAGGAAATTAGGAGCTGAACTGAACTGAACTGAACTGATTGGAGCTGAGCTGAACTGAATTGAACTGATTGGAGCTGAACTGAACTGAAATTAAGTAAATGAACATGCCCTAAATTAAAGATGATTGTGGGTTATGTTTCATGTTAGGCTCGTATACTTAAAATTTAACTTGTCTTAAAATTTTAAAAAGGATAGCCCGGTCACAACTCAAGTCCATATGTCATTATATTATGTTGTGTCTTTTGATCTTGTCTGTGTATTTAAGATTTTTAGCCAAATTCATTTGATGTATTTTATTGTTCTTTTTGTTGTGACGTACCAAGCCTTCTTATGCTTCTTCAAAAATAGAAATGCCTTGTCTAACTCATGTTTATGTTATGCCATGTTAGCTTTTTCCGTCTCATCTTCGAACGGAACATACAATAGACCACATGCAACTCCAATGATGTTCAAGACATAAAAAAAATCACACACATATCTTGCCTAAGTTACCACGTGCTCGTGTTTGTTCCATGCTTTTTTCATGCCATCTCTAAACAAAACTCATAATAGAGAACATTCTAACCACAAGCAAGTCAAGTGGTAATTCAAGACATGCGCTACGAGTAATATACAAGTACTACATAACAATTAAATTAATACAATGATTTTAAAAAATAAAATAAAATACTTACAAGTATACTTGATAGTTCATACCCATATATATACGAAGTATATATCATCCTCATTCTTTTCCTCTCATATGTGAGTTTTTCTTGACCACCTACAACTTAAATTAAAATCATAATATATTCCCTTTGTCCCTTAAACGAAATTCTTATTTTTCTTTTAATACATGTGTTATAGGAAGTTGAATAAATAAAGAAAATACAAAGTATAGGGATGATTATTTTTTTTCCTAACAAAAAGTATAGCTAGGATTTTGTTAATTTACAATGTATATAAAAAATTCATGATAGTGAGATTTAACTGAACAAAAAATACATAAAAAAAAATAGTGTAATTTTAATTTAATTATTGATAAGTAGTCAGTAAAAAAAAAAAAAAAAAAAAAAAAAAAAAAAAAAAAAAAAAAAAAGAGTAGATAAATAATTAAATTGTTTATCTAGAAATTAGATCTTTTGGTTGAATATAACTTTTATCTAAGAACGAAGTGATTACTTAACCATCAAGATCTCTAGGAACATCTAGTCCATGTTACTTGTACTTTCTATGCTCTATGATGGATATGCATGTGTATTAAGAAATCATATCGTGGACCATCTATATATATTGGATATTTTCCTTAGTAAATTCAGAGTTGTTCACATTTCATGTGAGATGATTATAAAAAGAATGCACCCCTTGAGGATGATCATGAGGAAAAATTGCGCATACCCCTTAATAATATGAGTCCCGCGAGAGTAAACAATTGGGAAGTTTGAATCCTTAATTGACTTGTTGGACTACATTTAATTTGGGCAATTCTATGGCTTAATTTGCTGCCTTTTCTCTTTTTATGCTATTGTCATGTGTAGCGTATACGAATTATTGTTTATGGTAGCTTGTGTAGTCAATTTTTTGTATTGACAACCAAGTAAGGGTTGACTCACTTGATAAGGTTCTTACCTCATATTTTAGAGAATTAAGGTTCGAATCTTACCAAGTAATGAGCGTATTAGCACTACTACAAAAAACCCCTATCGAGTCGCCTATAAATGACCTAACGAGTCACTTCAAAGGCAACTTCACAGCCACTGACACGATAGCTTCCAACTTTAGGAGTCACCTCTGAGGCGACTCGATAGCTTTTATATAAGTCACTTATTAGTTGTTAGGCGACTCTATATGTTAAGCTATTGTGTCGCTTGTGTTGTAAAAGGCGGCTCCATAGGTTAATCTATTGTGTCGCTTGTGTTGAAAGAGGCGACACATAAAAAATAACATTTTTTTCCAACTATTTTTATGAGCTCATATAATGTCAATGTTTATGCTATTTAGCATGCTTGATCTATAATTCTTTGTCTAGAAGGTTGAAGTTCTTGTCATTATGTCAAAGTTATTGTTTATATATATATATATATGATCGATATTGTAACTATTTTAAATAGGAAAAATTAACAAAAATAATCCGAACTATTGACCATCTTCTCATTTTAATCCGAACTACTCTTTAACTTAGAATAAACCAGAGTATAGGGGGTAGTTGCTCATATTAGTTTAGGTAAGTAAGCAACCTGCTAAACAAGTTAAATTATATGTTTAGGACCCACTTTTAATTTTTTAATTGCATTTACTCTTAATTTCATTTTTTTTTATTCCTCTTTCCAAAAAATAAACCAGTTTCAAAAAAAAAAAAATGTACATACTAGGAAGCAGGGGGAACGAGTAGTAGTTGCTCTGATATTCTATTCTCTTGGGTCATATTTTTTAGAAGTTAATTTGGTGTAATGCACTTTGATTAGGGGATTGATGCGATGTTGATTTTTTTTTTTTTTTTTTTTGGTATTTAGTTGGTCAGATCAATTTGGGATAAGTATAGGGGGTACTTGTGCCAATTTTGTTGTTTATTCTTTTGTTGGTGGTATAAGTGCAGTAGAAAGAATTACGTTTTTCTTCTAAAATTTTCATAACATTGTATTATGCCTTGATTATTTAATCATTCCAAAATTTCAAGTTCCAGATGACATAAAAACTAACCTTACATATCAAAATTCATAATAAAATAAATGTGATCTTACAAAATGATCTAACAATTCCAGTCAAAATGATCACATACAAAGATCAAAATTACATAGCCCAAGTATTATTAATGTAAAGATTGCACACTACCATCAGCATTGAATAATGCTCCAATCCCAGTAGGCATATTAGTTCTTCCACCTCTCCTTCCACCACCCCTTCCACCACTTCTAGCTCCACCCCTTCTACCACCTCTTCCACCACGTACAGCACCACTTCTTCCACCACCTCTACTGCCCCTCCCCCCTCTAATCACTCTTCCTCCTCTGCCAGTTTTCGAAGGCTCGGCAATGGCAGTGTGGTGTGTTGGTTCAGTTGAAACCACCCCGATATTATCATTCTTTTTTGGTCTCCCCCTTCCCCTCTTAGCAAGAGGCTCCAAAGATTGAATGTTGTCTTTGTCGGGACACTTCCTTTTATTGTGATTTTTTGACTTGCAAATACTACATTGCATCTCTATTCCATGCTTTGTTAGCTTTCCCTTTTTCTTAGGGTCCTCCATAGGATGCTTCCTTCTGTTTTTCCTAGGCCTCCCTGGTCCTATTCTAATTGGTGGTGGATCAAGTGGAGCAACAACGGTAGGTCGGTGTCTCTCTCCTGGACATGGATTAATTGAACCACTATAAATTTTTAGATGGGTTTCCTTGCTATACCAATCATCAACCCAATCTTCAGCATTTTGATGCATAAGAAAAATACAACTGATGGCATGACAACATGGAATTCCGGTCAAATTCCATTTTTTGCATGTGCAGCTTCTAGCTTGTAAATCAACTGCCATGGAGTCCAGCCTATGATTCACTTGGAACTGATGTATGTTAGAAGGTAGTGCACAACAGTAGGCAGCTTCAGCTTTCTCTTTCTCTAGTTTATCTGTAACTCTTGGACAGATTTTATTAGTCCATTTTTCCTGAGCATTTCTTTTTAACACCATTCTTTGCATGAGAGTAGCCCTTATATCTTCAAGCATGTCTATGAGATGTTTATTTCGTGCATGTATGATATACCCATTCCAAGTTTCAGCCATGTTACTTAAAATTACATCACACTTTGTTGAAGTCTTCACAAATGCCCTGCAAAATAAGTTGGGATTGTGTTTGTTGAATGCAATTACAGCACCGGGGTTGACCTCCTCCATCTCCTCTAAAGCATCTTTGTAATATGCTTCATTGTATGCCTTTGCGACTTTCCAGAACATTGCTTTTCAGTGGCACTTTTCTTTTCCCTAGGAGACAACTTTTCTACACATGCCTTTCCTACATCACCACCCAACTTTGAAACATGAGCAGTACAAACAACAAAACAGTCCACACACCTACATTTTAAAACAATGGCAGATAAAGTCCTAACCTCATTATCACTATAAACCCTCTTAAACCCATCCTCAAAGTTCTCTGCATTAGGCTCAAGGTAATATATGTCATCAATCACTGAATAATTACCACATTTTTTAGCCAACTCCTCCAAAGTAAACCAACAAAGCTCATCAACATCTACATCAAATGATTTGTCCACTCCACCAACATACTTTACCCCAGAAGGAAGCCTCTTAAACATACCACCATGCCAGAATTTTAAGGTAGCAAATCCCTAATTTTAACAACATACATGATTTAGAAATGCAATTTAACAGCTATTTTAGATATTTTAAGAAATGAAATTTAGATACTTTAACAAAAAAAATAAAAAAAAATAATAAAAAAAAAGCAACGCAATTTAGCAACACTATTTCACAAACTAACATGTAATTAGAGGTTGCGAGGCAAAAAATTTCATCCCCAAATTGCAGTTTCAAATAATTGAAAGTTTGAAATACGATTAGATATCGAATATTGCATTAAATTACCATGTCTACAAACCAATGTTCGTCAGTTCTCGTCTCGTCTCGCCTCTAATAAGCTCAGTGAATATTAAATTATGTACTTCGCCACTAAGCTCCAATAACATCAACTGCAATGAAATTTTAATGGAAAGTTAAAATTGAAGCAAGGAAATACATAATTAGATATGAAAAAAATTTGAAATTTACAAAATTTGATGACATAATTTGAAGATAAAAGGTCATACATGTGAAATTGATCTTTGATGAAGGAACTTTCATGGAGGAAAACCCTCAGAAAAGGCACGATTGGTACTCCACTGTAGTTTGGGTGGTGATAGCATAGAGAAGAAGTAAATACAATTAAAAAATTAAAAGTGGGTCCTAAACATATAATTTAACCTGTTTAGCAGGTTGGTTACTTACCTAAACTAATATGAGCAACTACCCCCCATACTTTGGTTTATTCTAAGTTAAAGAGTAGTTCGGATTAAAATGAGAAGATAGTCAATAGTTCGGATTTTTTTTGTTGATTTTTCCTTTTAAATACTCCCTCCGTGTTTTTTTAAGTGATACATTTTCCATTTCCGGCCGTGTTTTTTTAATGATACATTTCCTTTTTTGGCAAAACAATACATTAAAATATTATATATCTCTCCTCTCATGGTCCCCACCCAAACCCACTACTACTTTTTTATTATATCTTTCCTCTCACATATATTACTTTTCAATAAACTATTAACCCCACTATTTTTCTTTAACAATTTTTTAATACTCCACTATCTCACTTACCTCTTATTTTATTTAAGTCAATTAAATTGCCTAAAACTATGTGCCGGTCAATATGTATCACTTAAAAAAACACGGAGGGAGTATATTGTTTATGGCAGCTTGTGTAGTCAATTTTTTATACTGATGACAACCTAGTAAGGTTGACTCACTTGATAAGATTCTTACCTCATATTTTAGAGATTTAAGGTTCGAATATTAGGGAATAGAGATCGATTTTTTTATCCTCAAGTACGTACTACCTCTTATTTAGGGATCATGTTTAAGTTATAGTTTTTCGTCATAATACTCTTGTAGTCTTGTATACGTATACCATATTTACTTACTCATTCTGTTTCTGCAAAAGAATTTCGGATCTGAGTTGTAGGGGAGCTCGTTCGTCTGGTCCAACCGAGTCCTGCAAAACAACGGAAGTCAACTGCGTCGGGGGGTGTTCCCGAGAAAGCCCCTCCGACGGTCAAGTCAGTAAACTGTGTTAGAGAGAGAATTTTTTTAGAGAGAGAGAGAGTATGGGAGAAATTAATTACCTCGCTAATCTGTGAAGATTAGTATTTATAGGAGAGGATTAGCTAATTTGATTAGGGTTAGGATTAGGGTTTCTGGCCGGTCTGGGCCGTGTCAGGCCCTGTTAGGCCATATTAGGGTTTCTCGGGATACGTGCTGTGCATGATGATTAAATTTTCCTGTTTAGGGTTTAACTAAGGGTATTTTGGTAAAATCTGTATTTAATGAACGTGGGCCCACAAGGGGTCCAAACACATTCTATTAGACTTGATAAGTTTAAACAATCATTTTGATCTTATAGCCAAAATATCTGGGTAGAATGCATGGAAAAGATCAGATTAATTAAACTTGTGCAGTTGTAATGTACTATGCAAAAGTTTAACGAATAAATTTAGTTGCTTTCCAAACATAGTTTGTATATATATTGCAAATATAGTTGTATATTGTACTTTTAGGTTTGTTTTTCCTAAATTTATGTTACGTTAAGTAACTTTTCTGCAGCTAACCTTGTCAATAGGGTTGTACACTTGTACATACACAGTGCGGTTTAGACTGCACCAAACCGCAATTTTGCGGTTTGCGGTTTAATAAAATGACCAAACCGCTGCGGTTTGGTGCGGTTTCCAAAATATTTAGATCAAACTGCACTTTAAAGCGGTTTGCGGTTATTATATTATATTTTTTTAATATATGAGCTAATCTTTGACGAGTAGTTAATTAAAGGTTAAAAAAAAAGAGTTTAATATGTGAATTATAAATTAATAATAACAAAATAAAATAAAAGTTTTGTTATTAAAAATATAATTAAAATGTTAATAAAATATGATATGGTTAATCCACAAACCGCACCAAACCGTATTTTGCAGTACGGTTTGGTGCGGATCTTTTTAAAAGTACGGTTTAAAAAATTACAAATTGCAATTTTGCAGTTTGGTGCGATTTAGGATCCAAATTGCACCATGAATCCCCTACTTGTCAAGAATCTATAGCACAAAGCACAACTTCAACAAAATGAGGATTTGAGTTTGAGGATGAAGAATTTGTTGTAGGGCCTCTTGGATCAATGTCGGCAAGAAATAGCCCAATACAATTGCCAAAAATTGCGTGAACACATGATCCAAGAAAGATTTGACGGCAATTCAATTTCTATGTTTCTTCTTAAGATGAGTTGGTGTAATGTTGTGTTCGTCTTTTTGTAAAGGTTGTTTACTCCCTTCGTACTTTTTTTTTAGTGTTACAGTTTTGACTGATACATAATTTTAAAATAAGAGATAAGTAGGATAGTTGGAGTATTAAAAAATTATAAAAGAAAGATAATAGGGTCATTAGTTTATTGAAAAGTAATGAATGTGAGAGGAAAGATATAATAAAAAAGTAGTAGTGAGTTTGGGTGGTGATCATGGGAGACGAGAGATATAATATTTTAATGTAGTTTTTTTGCCAAAAAAAGGTTAAAATACGACCGGATTTGATAAGTGTAACACTTATTAAAAACGGAGGGAGTACATAGATTTTGACTTAGTTGAAATAGTTAAACTCCAATATAACATACATTTTACCAAATATTATAAAGATTAGGAAATTTTCACTTTTGCTACAACTCAAACACCCTTGCTTCACTTTTGCTACCACTCTAAATTTTTTTTTTTTTTTTTTTTTTTTTTTTTTTTTACTGCGACAAAAAACATATGTTTTGCTACCACTTAACAGAATTAGTAACTATTTCTGTTAGTGGGACCCAACCACCTTCTAGCCATCCCTCGCTCCTTCTTTCCAGTCGCCCCTACTCCCTGCTCACACCAACAATCAACCACCAACAACCACCCAATCACACGCACAACCGCCCCTGTCTCACCACCACGCACAACACCTCCCTCCACCGTCACTTCTATCACCATCAGCAATCAACTCCAATTTCCCCTACTCCATTATCCACCAAGAACAACACCCAGGCAGCAGCAGCCACAATTGACCACCATCCGTGTCGATAACACCGCTGCACAACCACCCGATACTCCCATCACCGCTCACCCCACGAGAAATTAACTGCAGCAGCAGCGACATCAAGCAACCAATAGCAGCGGCGACATCAAGCAACTAATTTTGGTCAATCGCAGCAGAAGCAACCAGCTATAATCCCTACCAATAACACCAGCATCGACATCAAGCAACCCCATTCGGCCCCACCCCTCCCCGAAACCATCCTAAACAGGTAAAAACGAAACCCTAAAATTCGTTTAATTAAGGTGCTTTTAAGGGTGGTGTTTGGGGTTAGGGATGCCAGTTTTAGTTGGGGGGAAACGGGGTTGCTGGCGCCGGGAAATCGTTTGGGCGCCGGCAGCCAATACGGAGGGGGAAGGGGCGGTTGACGGGGAGGTGGCTGAAGGGATGGAGTGGCTGAGATTTTTTTTTCTTTTAAAATTTTTTTATTTGTTTTTTAATAAATTAAATTATTATTTAATGAGGTAATGGGCCCCACTGAACAGAACTCAAACGGTTTATGTTAAGTGGTAGAAAAAGTTATATGTTGTAACTTTTGGTGCTAGCAAAATAAAGTAGCTAAAGTGAAATAGGGGTGTGAGTGGTAGCAAAAGTAAAAATTTCCTAAAGATTATTGATTTTGATATTGTCAAGGCAAATAAAAGAAATTAAAAAAGCCGTTTTTAAGACCATATTAACAAGTTTGACATTTATAGATTCTCACATATTACGAACGGTGGATAATTTCGCCTTTGAAGTGACTTTTTTTGCCTTGGCAATATCATCAACTCCCTTAATTATTCACCATTATAGAGTCGTCATCGTCAATATAATCCTCTTGCATTTACTAGTCCTTGTACATGATTAGCATGATTTTTTCGTTATGTAGTACGAGTCTAAGTTCTATACTTTTAATATTTTAATTTTTTTTTTAACGAATGATGTAGAACTCTTTGTGCATATGAGATATTTCTCCGGAGAATGAGGACTAGCTAGTTATTTTTTTCGTCTCAAGAGTTAGGGAGATTTTAATTAGAATTTATATTTAGCTACCAAAACTATAGCTAGGTAACAAAAGATTACAATTATTGGCAACAAAAAATTAATAAATGATTACAAACTATTGTATTGAATTAATAAGTTTGACATTTATAGATTTAGGCCCTGTTTGATTCACCTTAATTTTGCTAAACTGAACTTATTTTTACTGAACTGAACTTAATTTTACTGAACTAAAATTATTTTTACTGAAATTAAATTATTTTACTGAACTGAAATTATTTTTACTGATTTTCTATTATAATTCTTCTTTAAGAAAACTGAATTTTACTGAACTGAACTTATTTTTACTGAACTGAAATTATTTTTACTGAACTGAAATTAATTTTACTGAACTGAACTTATTTTTACTGAACTGAAATTATTTTTACTTAATATTATTTTTTTAAGGTGAAAAGAACAGGGCCTTATAGATTTTCTTATATTACAGGCAATGGATAGATATATAACTTAGCCTTGGAAATGGATTTTTTTGCGTTGGTTATATCGGAACCTATAATTAATGGCAGATTTGATAAAAATAACCGGTTGGTAAAGTTTGGAAAGATTTTTATCGGAATATTTAGCTACTAAAAATTAGATATATAACAAAAGATTATTGACAACAAAAGATTATTAAAAGATTACAAAATATCTCATTGAATTAAAAAGTTTGACATTTATAGACTCTCACATATTACGGGCAGCGCGGCTGCGCGGGTGGATAATTTCGCCTTGAAAGTAACTTTTTTTGCCTTGTAATATCAGCTCCTTTTTTTTTACATCAAAAATTTCTAGCTAGCTCATAGTAAAAGAGTCTTTCAAATTTTCAAAGGACGATAATCTCAAGAATTTTTTTTCTCTATTCAATCAATCCAGTTAGATAGTCACAGTTAAATTTAGACATTGATGGTATGCAATAATTTTATTTTTTTTTAACTATATATAGGAGTAGAGAGGGGTAGAAATTTTTTTTATATACACCCGCATGGTAGATGCATGGTATGCACCCAGGGATGAAATAGTTAATTTGAGTAATTATGTTGTGTATTCGGGTGTATTACATGTATATAAATCAATTTGATTTGATTTGATTTGATTTTTTTTTGTGTTTTTCTTTTATTATGTTTTATTGTGGTAGTGTAAATATAATGTATGGTTAGAAATCTTATGAACGGACGGAGAATTAATTCTTTGATTCCAACAGTACAGATCGAAATAAAGACATCACATTATACACTTTCTAAATTAAATCCCATATCTTTTTCTATCATAATTACAGTAAAACAAATAAGGAATGTATAATAAATTAAAAATGTTTTCTAAAAATTCTCATTCCAATGCTTCCCTATAAATAGGACGTTTGCACCATTAGCAAAAGCCATAAAACCCTTTCAAAGAGAAAACAAAATTTACAAAACATCTATATTTAAATTCTTGTTAATTCTTTCCAATGGCTTCATATGTCTATTTCCTTGGTGCAATTCTCTTTCTCGTATGTCTAATTCATGGAGGTAAGCATTACAATTAATTTTTTCTTGTAAAATTTAAATTACATGATGATTATAATTATTAATTTATTATATACCGCCTCTGTTTTTTGTTATTTGCAACATATGATTTTTTTTATATCTCACAAATAATACCCTTTTGTTATAACATGAAATTTTTTCGTATAGGAAGTAGTAGTTGCACAAATGCAGACTTGAAACTTGATCAAGCGCCAACTGAAGTAAAAGTAGGAGGGAAGCCTGAGTTTAAATTCAACCTTCATAACACTTGTGAATGTGTGTTTGTGGATATAATATTAGCTTGTGATGGATTTCAAACTCAAAAACCAATCGACCCGTCGATTTTGAAACAAGATGGTGGAGATTGTACCATCAATGGTGGGAATCCTATCACTCCAAATTCTACCCTAAGTTTCAATTATGCTGGGGACAAATCTTATGACTTCACCTTGAAGAGTGCTCAAATTGCTTGTTCTTAGAAAAATCAAGTTTATATCTTAGTGATCTAATAATGATCGACAACTAATCACGTGTACGTACACTTGAAAATGAAACGTACATTTGTAATTTCAATAAATAATATCTATCATTACTTTTATCTCGATCTCCTAGACTCTTCTAGTTTGATTGATTTAAGTTTTCTCTTCCATCTTACACTACATGCAATTTTTCATAAAATGATCTTATTATTTACATCATTAACCTAACAATATATCAAGATTAAGATTTAAGACCTTATACAATCATTGGTACTAAGGGTTATTGTGTTTTAATTAATTTAACAAGCAAGTGTAATTAAAGAAATATATACTCACTTATATATATATATATATATATATATATATATATATATATATATATATATATATATATACACACATATACACACACATATATACTATGTCATATTAACATAGTAGGCAATAGGAATGTTTATGATTCAAGAGCAATGCAAAGATACTCACTTATATACACAAATTTAATGACATCATGAAAAATAAATTTAATTTACTCGTAAGTGTCCACCAAAATTGAAATGACAAAACCTAAAATATAACACCCAAAAAATCATTAGAAGTATATTGCTACATACTAAATTACTAATTATTGAAACCTATGCTAGGAAAGTGGTAATATATATAAACTAGTTTTTGACCCCGACGATGCCCCGGGTCGTTGTTTGTAACTAAAAAATTATAATAAATAAAGTGCAATATATTGGCGGTTTTATATATAAAAAAAAATCACTTATTTATTTTTGCTAATATTAGTAAACATTAAAATTCATCATTCAATATGTAGCAACCTAAACTTTATAGGTAACATTAGATTATTTTTCATTTGTCGTAAAAATTCCTTCAATTAAAGTAAACATATATGTAATTTTGTAAGAACAAAGTAAACCTTATTTTGTTTACACAAAAAATTAAACCTATCTTGTGGTTAAAAGAAAAAACCTTTTAAAACTACTATGCATTTTTTAGTTACATACGAAGTAATGAAGTATATGAATCGCGAATGAGTAATTGAAAGAAATGAAATTAATTTTGTAATCATATTGTTGTTAAAATATACACATATAAATTGACAATTAAAATTGGGTAATGTTTAATTGGGTAATACACTCTTGAAAATGGTATAAATTTAGGAATTCATGACATAACACACGTAAATCAGTGTAATTAGTGTTTATATTTTCATGATTTCCTAAGTTTACACAATTTTCTACTGCGTAATGCTTATATGTAGCCCTAAGGGCTATGTATAACATTTTCCATTAAAATTTTAGAATTTATGAACATGAATAACTCATTTAAATGCAACTTTATTACGAAATATCATAAGATGTGTCATTGGCCTGGTGTGCCACATTATTTGTCAAACATAATGACAAGTGGCGAGATTAACGACACATGGCAGGATTACAATCCTTGCCATTGAGTTTTAATATATGTATATATTGATAAACTTATAATAAAGTATCACCTAATTAATCAATAATAATAGACATCCAAGCTACTCCATCCATGGACAAGAATATTTCTTTTTTTTTTTTTTGACAAAGGATACAAACAACTACATATTAATATTAAAGCAAATAGAATGGACCGCCGCTTCGCCTGCAATTTGATGAGCTCTGTGTACGTGCCGACGATCCGCCTTGTAGACACTACACACCCGGAAACGCGAACCTAGTAGCAAAATTCTCCGAATAAGCCATAAATAAGCAACATTACCCTGGCCCTCCCCACGAAGCAAGGTGACAAGATTATATGAATCTGTAAAGACCGAAAGAGAAAGGACCCCTGATACGTGTCGTTTGACAGTATTAAATTGATAATTTATTTACCTAACTTAGACCTTCAAAAATATTTACAAGTAGTAAAAAGGACAAGCAAGGGTCGATCCCACGGAGAGATTGTTAATCTACTATACTCAAATAACTCGTAAAATACAATAACTATTTACACTATTTACATGTGATGGGGGGTTTCAATGATAATAATCAACTAGTACTATAATGAAAAATAGAATTTAAACTACTATATACAATCGACGACATACTTAACCAACTCCATTAATAACCTTTACTCAAATTAAACTATTGGTGACTATAATTAACCGGCCTTGCATAATTAATCAATTTAATTACTAGACTAACTGTAGAGACTTTAGTAACAAAGACTCCCTGTCTTCCCTTAGTTTAAACCGATTTTGAACTAAGCCGAAATTGACTCTAAACCAATCTAATTAACACAAATATGGTCGCAACTTGCATGAATTAGTCTTGGCAGCCTTAATAACTAGGAGACCTCATTAGTCCTAACTAATCCGATCACATAAATGTCAGATTATTTAGATTGAAATTGCTCTCTAACTTAAACCAAACCATAATCGCAGACTCGATTTAAAATTAGGGACTACTCTTCTATACAATTTAAACTAAGCTAAACCATATAGATAGCAATACTTTACAATCCAACAATAGAAAGATAACAATCATAGCTGAACTGCAAAATTAATAATTAATACCTAGCAAATTCAAATAGCCGTAAATTGAAATAAACCATGCAAATAGATTATAAAATTAATAATCAAATCATCACACCAATAATCCAATAAAAGTAATTAATCAATCTTAGCAAAAACAATCCAAAATAACAGTAAGTGGAACAATTGAGTAAGAAGACTTATGAACTATACTCCCAAGAACAATCGTACAAGACCCGAATTCGACCCCGCGAATTGTCGTCGTTCTCGTTCTACCTTGGACTCGAGACTAAGCCCTCCTCCAATGGCTATCTTCTATACTCCAATTGCCCAATTATGAGTCAATCGAACTATCTCACTCGGATAATATTTTCTGGTTAAGTTGTGTGTTTTGAGAAGGAATAATTGGGGGGTTTTTATAAGTAAAAACAACCTAGGTTTTCCCGGATCAAAGAGATAGAATTGAGAACAAAGATAGAGATTCATCTTTGCTTGAATTTCGGAGGTAGTATTGATCTTCTTTGATTAAGGAAGATGATGGTAGTTTGGAGTCTTATTCTGGTTGATATTCACGCCCCTTTTCCTCTTCTTCTTATCTTTTATTTTTTTTTCTTTTCTTCTTGCTTTCTTTTCATTTGGTTGCACGTGATCTTCAGTGGTGACACAAGTGGGCTTCTTGAAGCTACTTTGCATTCTCCATTTCAAGTCCTCCTTATTATTTCCCTTTGACTTCCTACCAAAAATACACAACATAATATTAAGTATATATCACTTATTATAAAATAGTTATAAAATAAAATACTAACATAAAATAAGAACTATAAATATTAAATGGACTAAATTCATAAAATAAATAATTGAAAACGATTATAAGACTAATATTAGGGACTAAAAATATAGTATATTATGCACTTATCAACCCCACAATCAAAAGCCCACTGAAGGCCATACATGCATGCCAATGCCTCCGCATGTAAAGGAGAGGAGCAAACCCCGTAGTTACTACCACCACTGATCCGATCATCCAGTGGGTCGTCATTATCCATGCACCAAACCATACCTGCTTGTTGAGATTCTTTAAACCAAGAGCCATCTATTTGAAGAGAAGCTAAAGTACTCCCATGGGGAGCTAGGCCAAGCTGAGCAAGGTAAAACCCAGGCGGAGAAAAGGCACCACTATCTATCCCCGCAATATTAGGGGGGTTTTCTGAGTTGACAAAAATAGAATGAGTATCCATAACCTCGACCAACATAGAGTGAAACGGCCGAGACGGCGAGGAATCCCTAAAGATCCTAGAGTTACGACATAACCACAAGGTCCAAAGCGTACCGACGAAAGTACCAAGACGAGTACTAGAAGGACCATCCTGACTGATAAAAAGTCGGTTATATTCTTGGATCCAATCTGAGAGAGAAAGGTGTCCATTAAATTCTGAGCGAATGCCAAGGCATCCACCCCTCCAAACCGAGCGCGCATTACAACACATTCTGAATAGGTGCTGTAAATCCTCTGGTTCCGCAGAACAGAGGTCACTGAAAACATCCTGAATCGGAACTCCTCTGTGATTGAGTTCCACCTTGACCGCAAGAGCGCGGTGTAACAACTTCCATAAGAACAGCTTCCATTTAGATTGCAACTGGAGAGACCACAGAACCTTCCAGAAAGAGTCAGTAGCAGAAGGAGTAGAGGCCAGAGAAAGCTGTTGCTGAAGCATAGCATAACCAGTTTTAACCGTGAACTTTCCAGAAGAGGTACCCGCCTAGTAACAGAAATCATCTTGAGTTGTATCAGGGGCCTCCATTGCCAGGATAGTAGAAGCATCTGCAGGGACAAACGTGTCGGTAACTTTGGTAGAATCCCATCCCGTGGCCTGCTGATTAATGAAATAACTGACCGTATGAGGGGCCAAATATGGTAGAGGAATTCCAGGTTTGAACTCCGGAATGCTCCCATTGACCCACTTAGCTGAGCTAGCTAGGGTAGACTGGCCGTTACCAATTTTCCAGCTACAACCCTGTTTCAATAGAGCATCCGCTTTAAGTAACCCCCGAAGGCCATAAGAATGCCGACCAGAATAAAGGGGCCAAGTAGCAGGGGTATTGGAGAGAAAGGTTGTGCGAGCACCAAAAACTTTTGAGACTAGCAGCTGCGGGTTAGAAAAAAGTCGCCAAACCTGTTTCATTAACAACGCCTTATTTAAGGACGACACGTCGACACGCCGCGAATGCCCAAGCCACCCAACCCGCGAGGAAGGTGCATGGTTTCCTTATTAACCCAGTGCATGCCTTTATTATCCGAGTGCGCCCAGAAGAAGCGCATGAGCAAGGAGTCAATTTTCCCCGTAACAGAGACCGGCAACTCGTAGCAAGCAAGCACATGAGAAGCCATTGCAACAAGAATTGAGTTAATGAAAATTAACTTCTGCGATTGAGAAAGCCGGGTTGCATTTAAGCAATGGATTCTGCCAATAATTTTGTCGATGATGAATTGGAAGTGGTCTTTCTTCTTTCCAACGAAGTCAATAGGAGCCCCCAGGTGACGATCGAACACATGTACATGCTTCATTTGGAATATAGATTTGAACCCTTCCTTAAAAGGCGCCCCGATATTCGGGCTGAACTTAATCAATGATTTTGATAGGTTCAGCTCCTCACCAGAAATCTTTGTAAACCTCTGAATAATCTGCATGATATTAGTACACGAGGCAGTCGTAGGCCGAAAAAAGATAAGAGCATCATCCGCGAAGAATAGATGGGAGATAGTAGGGCTTGTTCTAGATAGCTTAATTCCCTGAAAAAGCTTCAAATCCTGGCCCAAATGCAGCATACGAGAGAAAATATCCATGCAGAATAGGAAAAGATACGGGGAGAGAGGATCACCTTGGCGAAGACCACATTGTGGTTTAAAGGTGTCCGAGGTAGTATCGTTAACCAACGATTTATAGGTTACTGTGGCGAGGCACTGTTGGATCATCTGTAACCAACGAGCCGGAAACCCATATGCTTGTAAGACCTGCAAAAGAAAACTCCAATGAACTCTATCATAAGCTTTGCTCATATCAATTTTTATCGATGCTAGCCAATTAGTGCCAGTTTTAGAGCCATTGATTTTTCTCCATCAGTTCATGGCTTAGCAAAATATTTTCCGTCATTACACGACCTTGAACAAAGGCATGCTGAGAATCCAAAATGAGAAGGGGAAGATATTGTCGTAATCTGGCCACCAAACACTTAGACGCGCATTTGTAAACTGTATTGCAGAGGCTAATCGGTCGTAAGTGGCCCATCTCTGATGGGGTACCAATCTTAGGAATCATAACAAGAAGGGACTGATTCCATTCCTTCAATAGATACCCCGAGTGAAAGAAACTCTGAATGCCAAGAACCACCGAATCTCCCACTACATCCCAGTGAGACTTAAAAAATTCAACTGTAATTCCGTCTGGACCTGGAGACTTACAATTCCCTAAGGAAAACATGGCTATACGAATTTCAGCGGCCGTGAAGGGACGTTCCAGATTAGCAAGTTGGGAGGAAGTGAACCGAGGAAGATCCAGCTCTCTCAGGACAGTGTCAATTTCCGAATCATAAGGAGGAGGAGTCTTCGATTTGAAGGTATTCTTGAGAGAATGCACTACAACATTCTGAACATCCGTCTGACCAAACTGAAGAACACCTTGGTCGTCAAGTAAAGAAGTAATGTAATTCTTCTTTTGGCGACTTTTGACTTTTGAGAACAGTAACTTAGAAGGACAATCACCATTGAGAATCCAATTTTTCTTACAACGTTGTCTCCAAAATTGAAGCTGTAGTAAGATACTATCCTTCGAAGTAACAATATTAGACATATACAGAGCCACATCAGGGACAGATAGAATTGATTCCCCTGCAACAGTGAGGTCTTTTGAAAAACTTCTTCCAATCCACACCCCAGAATTTCTTATTATTAAGACACCATTTCCTAATTAGAATCTTAACGTCGGCCAATTTTGTGGAGAGAATAAACATTGGCGAGCCATGAGTATGTCGTAGCCATGTTTCCCGAACAAAGTCATGTACCTGAGTATAGTCGAGGCACCAATTGTCCAATTGATAAGGACGATTTGACATATGGTGAAAGGGAGAGTCGTCGAACACTATAGCAGCATGATCAGAAACGAGGATTGGTTGATTTATCAACCGACTATCAGGATAGTTATGAAACCAATCTGGGGTCATATAGGAGCGGTCAAGCCGTTGTAAAATGAGTTTGTGTGCTTCCCGATTGTTTGTCCAAGTATAAGGGGGGCCTTTGAAGGGGGTTGAAATTAAGCTAGACTTTAACCTAAAATCAATAAAGGAATCCCAACCCTTAATTACACTTGAACCCCCCATCCTATCATAATTATGCTCAATTTGATTGATATCACCAATAATCAAACAATTAGGGGCAACGGCAAGTAAATCTAAAATCAAACCCCATACTTGAGGTCTATCTTCTACAACAGGAGCACCATAAACAAACATCACACATCTACTTATTTCATTAGGAACTTTTATATTACAAAGTACAACGTTTGAACAACAAAAAACGCAAGAAACATCTTCCGATCCAAACCCCAAAACCGCCAATCCTCCGCTACTACCAATCGAGTCAACCCCAAAAACCGAGGTAGGATTAGAACTAGTAAGTAAGCTAGTCACCAGTGAGACAGGCACTTTTGTTTCACTAAGAAACAAAAAGTTAGGAACAAAAGAGTGAAGTAACCAAAACACATAAGGGAGCTTGGGGGAGTTAACGTCATTGAGACCCCGACAATTCCATGATGTAACAATCATGGATCCCTTGGGAGCTGTGAAGGGCCAGCCGCCGAACCATCAGTTGCACGCCTAACAGAAGACAAAGTAACATTAGTAGCATTCAAAGACGATAAGATCCCTGTACCAAAAGAACCATCAGCACCATTAAGTTTCTGAAATTTTTGAGACGAAGAAACCCAACAGTCTATAAGCTTCCTCTTATATTTGACATGACCTGTATGACCCTTCCTTGATTCCACATTCAAGAGAGCAGAAGAAGAAGAGCCATGAAAGCCCAAATCAGCAGCTATGTCAACATCAAAGAAGCATTTGTCACGAGTGAATAACCCAGTTGGCGAAGGAGGGGTATAAGAGAAACCCCCTTTCCTGTATAAATTTCGATTTCTAATCTTGCGCCGCTTTTGATACCAAGTAGAACCTGCATACCCCAAGAAAGGAGCCTGATCATAAGACCTGCAGCGGTTAGACGATCCATGGCATTTGCGTTTCTTTGGTGAACCCCTCTCGGCCCCAGATGAAGATCAAGGAGAATACGAGGGTCTGTTGTTGGGCATCCCATGAAATAAACTTGGGTTAGGAGCAGCAGAGACATCTACTAGTTTATCAGACAGTGAGAGAGATGCAAACAAGGTAGGAACCGCAAAGTCCATCGAAATTGCAGCATCAGGTACCTAGGCAGACAGACCCCCGACCTGCACAGACTCATAAGTCACAGCAGCATAAGAATATCCAAAGCCAATAGAATAATTAGCAGCATAATTAATATCATCATAATTAATAGGAGCAGCATAATTAGAAGGAGAATTAAGAGCATGAGAATTATTAGCATCAGAAAAAGTAGCAGCAACATTATTAACATGATGCAAGGAAGAATCAGAGGCTGAGTCCTCTGATAATTAGCTCTCCTCAAGCGCAACAGAAATTCTGAACCCTCCCCCGAAAGTAGCTTGAGTACGAGTTGCTGTAAAGGGTGCATAAGGATCCCCAGAAAGCATGACAGCACGTTGATGGTGTTCTAGCGCCTCTGCAGCGCGATTTTCTTCAGCAAACCTCGTTGAGTTTGGATTGCGGTAGGACTCGGGAGTAGTAGGGTCCGTTTCAGAGGAATTAGTGGATGAATTTCCCTGTTCTGAAGCAGAATTGTAAACTGATTGCTCCGAAGAAGAAGAAGAAAAGGGGCCATTAATTAGATGCGACATATACCCATTCTCGTAAACCCCATTAATTGGGATGAATTCCGGCTCAATATTATCATTATTATCGCCATTAGGAGCTCCCTCATTCCCTTGAGCATCCGGATCATCATTATCCCCTGCACCCGAAGAGTCGGAGCCCGAGTTATCTGAGTTATCGGGCTCTCCACTTGCGTCTGAATCGGGATTATCATCCCCATGTTCATTGTTATCCTCAGGTTGTTGCTCATCCCCATCCGCACCAGAATTATCATCATCGTTGTTCCCATTATTATCACTATCACCCTCCATATTAGCAGCATCATTACTCGAACTACTATTACCGTGCTCAAAATCTTGTGCTAAGACAAGAAGATTGACCCTAGTGTTGCGGGTTGTGAAGACATCCTGAGTACCCTCAATCATATTGGTGTATAGAGGTCTAGTATTTGGATTATAGAGCACCGTATACCCTTGAGCCTCGAAAGCTTCCAGACGAGCATGAATCCTTCTAGTAGCCACATAATCCGAAGAGTGACAGAATTCATGATCATGACCCACGACACCACATTTGTTACAGAACAGAAACACCCCTTCATATCGAAAATAAATCCAAATGGGGTCAAATTCCCCGGGAACAAAACACCCTGGAATTAAAGGCTTAGACAAATCAACTAACAACTATCCCCGATATTCCGGCTCTTCCGGAAGCCCATCCCATCATAATCGAGTGTTTCGACAACCCCCACCAGTTTTAGGGTTTCTACAGCCCATTCCGGGTCTAGGATGCCAAAGGGGAGCCCATACACACGAACCCAAAGTCTAGTTATGTCAAAATTCACATTGGCAGGGACAGTAAACCTATTACATCTACGAACGTTGCAAATACGACCATCTAAAACGAAAGTGTGTTGCTCAAGTAAAGCCTCTACGTCCGCCAAATTTGAGCATGCAAAAACGTAGTAACAACCAGTACGATGCACTATAATATTACCTCGTGTGAGCCATTGAGTGTCAACCATTTGTTGAACGAGCGCTCGACATGGAGGATTGGGCCCAAAGAAACGCCCAATTACCGCTTTGTTCCAATCGATATTTGTTAAATAATTCTCCAATGGTTGATTTAAGTAAACCCCCGATTGGTAGACCGTCCAATAATTGTTGTGCGCCATTACGAAGAAGACAACACAGGCAGTAGTAATAAAGAAGAGTAGAGTAAGGCTGAGGGAAGAACGAGAAGTAGACTTAAAAAAACTAAGAAAGGTGGGGAACAGAGGAATTAATTCCTTATAAATTCCCTCCTAAAAAACGAAGGACACTAATCATTCACAAGGCCTTGGTCACAAACACGTGTAAACAAGAAGAAGTGATAAGTGTCAATTCATGTGAAGTGGGCTGAAGAACACCACCTTTGGCAGCAAGGAAGTTCACAAAATTATAATTAGTGTTTATAAAAACACAAGAAAATCTGATTGGGTGAAAACAAAGGGGTCCCAAGCTACTAATTAATTAAAACCGTAGTGATGGGGAACCTGTAGGTGAAAAAAAGAAGAGATTATTGTAAGAAACCCAAGAATGCTCAAGAACACAGACTTCAAACCCTAGAAACCTAGGAAACAAATTTGAGAATTTGAGAGAAAATAAGAGCTGCTTGCTTGAGAATTTGAGGATGGTTTTATTTTGTACGACAAGAATATTTCTACGGAAGCCAATTAAATAAACATTCACCATGAAATACATGTTTACGTACAACGAATCATCTCTATGATTTCCACTTCACTTGACATCATCTCAAAGCAAATTGAGTACATACTATCCTCACTCAATTCCTTTGTTGCTAATAATTTTACTAGTGTTGGTTTGATCTTTGCTAAACTCTTCAACAATGTTGTATGATCTTGCGCAACTTTCTTAGCGCGTTTGGATGCTCGTTTCCCATCCTCATTAAAACAACTATTCTAATCTTCTACTCGAATCCACACCCTTAAAATATTAAGAACATGATTGAATTCTTCGAAATTGTTATCATCAACCTCCTCTACATCCGAATATGTGCATATTATATTAACATTTATATTCAAGGCTTGTGGTCGAAAACCATCACTAGTACGTTCTATGATACACCCCTAAACCCTAGTAGGTTTAATAAACGGATCAAATCGGAGGTATGGATGTGGTTGAATAGGGTTATCAACTAAGCTTTCCAACACCTAATGACTATTCACTTCATGTTTTTGTGTTGCCTCTTCAACCATGACAACTTGCAAAAGCTAGCCATTCATGATTAGTATTTATATTATTGTCTTATTCAATTCGTATAAAAGGTTCAACCATACGATAAAGACCATTAAGAACAACCTTCTTATAGATAAAGACCATTAATATATATATTGTGGAAGGATATATTAACTTTTTTTTTATTCTTTTATTTATGTATAAGGTTAGATTTGTTTCCTAAATATATTCTTAAAAAAAATTAAAGACATATATTTATTGATGATTGATTATTGATTGATAGGTTACTCTTTGAGTTGCTCATCGCCATCAACATCAAGATGACAAAATCTGCGGCAAAAAAATGCTTATGAGTCTAGGACGATGAGGATTAGTCCTTAAACGGCGAAATCTATAGCAACTCATCATATAATTGGCGACTTGTTGAACAAAGGGTCAAATACGTAAGCCTGATGGTTTTTCTTTGTAAGTTGTGGTGAAGTTGAGGGAAAGCATTCCTAAGAATATCAATGTGCCACGTAGTCCCTTTTCTGTTGCGCTAAGTCAACGTAAGGATAAGGAGGATCGAACCCTCAACCTCTTATAAGAGCGAAACTATTTCACCATCTAAGCCAATTATCAAGTATGTTATTAATTTGTAAAAAAATTTATATAAGTGCAAACCACAGGTTCAATTTAAAAACAAATACTTTTAAAAAAAAACTCAATTTTAACAATGACAATTACAATTTTATAAAGCCTTTAAAAAAATTTATCGACTGCACGTCTACAACAATAGCAACCCGGACAACTCCTGGGCTACTCATTAGTTAGGAGTTAATAAGATGGTATAAGAGAGGTCAATTATTGTGAGAATTTTCATAGGATAGACATGAATTGAATATATATATATATATATATATATATATATATATATATATATATATATATATATATAGAGAGAGAGAGAGAGAGAGAGAGAGAGAGAGAGAGAGAGAGAGAGAGAGAGAGAGAGAGAGAGAGAGAGAGAGAGAGAGAGAGAGAGAGAGAGAGAGAGAGAGAGAGAGAGAGAGAGAGAGGAAGGCTCATGTAAGAACCCTCCTCTATATAAGAACCCAATCTTATATAAGAACCAATCTCAGCCCTTTATTAGTTTTTATCTAACCATCTAAAATGATCCTTTAGTAATGGCATTTCTGTAATTTTGAGAATTTTGTATTTAGAACATAGAAAAACAAATTTAGAACATAGAAAAAAAATTTAGAACATAAGTAGAAAAAATTTAGAACATAAGCAAAAAATTTTATAACATAAGAAAAATAATTTAAAAGATAGCAAAAATTTAGAACATAAACAACCAAAAAAAGTTAGAACATAAGAAAAATAATTTAGAACATAAGTTGAAAAAAATAATTGTAGCATAGGTAAAAATTAATAACATAATCTGAAAAAAAATAATTTAGAACATAGAAAATATTTAGAACATAAGCTGAAAAAATAATTTAGAACATAGGAACAAATTTAGAACATAATCTAAAAACAATTTAGAACATTAAAAATAATTTGGAACATAAGTAGAAAAAATTTAGAATATAGGAAAAACTTTAGAACATAAGCTGAAAAAATAATTTAGAACATAGAAAAAAAATTTAGAACATAAGCTGAAAAAATAATTTAGAACATAGGAACAAATTTATAACATAATCTAAAAAACAATTTAGAACATTGGAAAATTTTTGGAACATAAGTAAGAAAATTTTTCGAATATAGGAAAAACTTTAGAACATAAGTTGAATAAAATTTAGAACACAGGAAAAAGTTTTGAACATAATTAGGGTTCTTACATAAGAAAGGGTTCTTATATAAGATGGAGTTCTTACCTGATCCCTCCCCTATATATATATATATATATATATATATATATATATATATATATATATATATATATATATATATATATATATATATATATATATATATATATATATATATATATATATATGTATGTATATATATATGTATATATATATATATATATGTATATATATACACACACACACACACACACTAGTTTTGTGCCGAGAAAATACAAGTATATCTTCTTGATAAACAAAAAAAATATGTTTATCAAATGGCAAAAGTGTAAATAAATCAACAACATTTTATATGGGCTCACATCGTGCTCACTAAGGTTTTGAGCCAATAAAACTTGCTTGATTCGTGCTCGTTAAAGTTTCGAGTTGAGTTGAGTAGCTCACAATCTGCTCATTAAAATTTTGGCCCTTCTGAAATTATAGGCCTTTATTTTTTTGTTCACTTTATATAGTTTTTTTTTTGTTTATTATTAAAAATTTATACTTTCGTTTTCGATAATATAAATTTACTCTTATTAAGTGTCAAATTTGTTTAAACATAGTAACTTTGTTTGTGAATTCTATATTAATAAGATATATTATCGAGTTGGTCACGAGGTTATCGATTAGAGTTAGAGCTTGCTCAACTCATGCTCATTAACTTCCCGAATCGAGCCGAAATCAAGCCAAGTTTTGACTGAGGCCCTGTTATTTTGAGCTTCTGGGCAGAAGAGAGCAGGGGACAGCAGAGCAGAGCAGAGCAGGTTTCAAGATTCCTGAGCAGAGCCGAGCAGAGCAGATTTCAACATTATTATTAATAATATTATTAATATAATTGTTGTTGTTGTTGCTGTTGCTGTTGCTGCTGCTGTTGTTGCTGTTGCTATTGTTGCTATTGCTGTTGCTGCTGGTGCTGGTGCTGGTGCTGGTGCTGCTGCTGCTGCTGTTGCTGTTGTTGTTGCTGTTGTTGTTGCTGTTGTTGTTGTTGTTGTTGTTGTTAAGTGCATAAACGATTTAGGTGAGTGAAAACATAAATATATGTGTACCATATTTAACATATGTTAATAGTAGAAAGATAAAAGACAACGGTTTACTCATATTTATTTCACAAAAAATTTAAAATAAATGATTTAATGAGTAATAATGATTTTACTGATAAATTTGTCTTAATCATATATTTTTTACCCTAAAAATAATAATAATATACAAAGTACTACTTGAAAACAATCCTCTCTTATTTTTTATTTTTTTTTAATTCTTTAAATGTATGGAACGATTTGAAAAGTAATTCAACTCAATTAACTAACAATCAATACCAATATAAAATGTTTCTACACATTGTGATTCTAATATCAATAAATGTTTATAAAAGAAATTGTTATTAATTGTTATTATAATTATTGTTATTTATTTTTTTGAAAGAATTGTGATAATTATTAGAAATTATTAATTAATAATTTATTAAATATTATTTCTTAATAGTTTGAATTATTAAATATTATTATTGATAATTATTATTATTAATTATTATTATGATTAATAAATATTAATTATTATAATATTAATAATTCTTCAAATTTTTTTTAATATTAATAATTATTATAATTATTCAAAATAATAAATTATAATTAGCAATACAATATTAATTATTATTGTTGTTATTATTAATTATTATTTGAAAATAGAGCAGAGTAGAGCCAAGCATAGCAGAGCAAGGCAGATTTCTTTTGAGCAGATTTGATTTGAGCAGAGCAGGGCTCAGCAGAGCAGAGCAGAACAGCTCTAAAGAACGGGGCCTGAGTTAAGTTTGAGTGACCCACTCAACTCAATTAGCACCCTAAGGCTTTCAATCAATCAATCATCAATCATCAATAACTATATACTAAAAGACACACCAGTAATGACACGTGTCATCTTCTGGTGTGGCCTTAGTATTTTTTTTTTGCTGAATAAAATGTTATTATTAAGGAAACAAATCTTATACAAAAATATTTTTGTAATCTTATACAATATAATTGCTTAAAGTAACATATTTTGACATATCGTCAATACAAATCTTTATAGCTAAAAAAAAGAAGTACATTCCACTACAAGAATATATCATATTTATTGTTTTTTTAAAAAATGGTTTATATAGTTATTTATTTGAATTCATAATTCTACTACAATGTATTCATATAAAATCAATATTTATAGAAAATTAACAACGTATATTTTATTATCCTTTCGATAACTAATTGTCATAATAATAATAATAATAATAATAATAATAATAATAATAATAATAATATTCTGTCAATAATCTACTGTACATATACTAAAATAGAGGAACCTTAACTAAAATATTACACACGTCACTATTCATTACAAATCTCCTACAACCAGTAAAATTTATTTCTCGTACAATTCAATCTTTATATATTATTTCATATTTTTACAACACATTATTTTATATCTAATACATTTTTTCGTCTTGATCAAAATTTGTCAACTATATTTTCAGATATTTTTTGGTTTATAAAAAACCTAATTAGAATGATACATATATTACAATTATAAGTTAATAATGATTACTGAAAATTACCGTGCATAACATGGGAACTAACCTAATTTAGCACTATTGACAACATTGATTATCCACCCTACTAGTAGAGACTAGTTCCACAAAAATAAAGAACCAAAAAAACTTAAATCTCACGAATCCCTCATTTCCTTTAACTTGGCCATCCTTCCCGTCTTCTTCTCTTGTACTTCGTACTATAAACACTGTTATCAATCAACCCTCTTCATCTTTCTCTCTCCTCCCTCTTCTCGATCTCAAGATCGAAGATGGGCTTCCATGGCAGAAGCTCATGGATCTTCTCTCTCCTCTGCGCTCTTCTCCTCTTCTCTCAAGTTCACTCCTTTTACCTTCCTGGTGTTGCTCCTCGCGATTTCCAAGTGGTAATTTTTTTTGGTTCTCTTCATTTTGTTCTTTGTTTTGTGTTTTCTACTTTTGATTTGCGTTTTTGGGTTGGAATTTTTGTGGGGTTGGGTAGTTGATCTGTTTTGATTTGGGGATTAGGGTTTTTGGTAGGATCTGATTACTGTTTAATTCGTGTTCTTATTGGTTTTTATTTGGATCTGATTATATGGGTTTATTTATGTCTTTATAGTGTGTGATTTTATCTTATTTGACTATCCTGATGTTTGAGATTTTGGGGGATTTGATAAGTGTAGAAAGATCTTAAATTTTCACTGATGATTTGACTGTGAGTTATTGAGTGGAATATATTCCAACCTGAGGCACTGTTAATTGTAGAAATTTCGATGATTCGGTGCAATTATAGCTTCATACTATCACTAGTTGTGGATTGATGGGCCGTGTTATCGCGAAGCTAAAAGCTGATCCTTGATTCAATTAGTAGAGGATCTGAATATTAGTGAGAATGTTGGGATGGCATTCAGTTGATTTGGTTAGTTGGATACATTTGTGAAAATAGATTGATTTTTGAATTTATGAGAGGTTGCTTTTAGGTTATTAGCTTTTGATTCATCAGACTTATTGGTGATTGGGGGTGGAGTGGACTGGGTCGGCAGGGCTAAAAGTGCAATACCCCGTTTTTATTTGATGCATCATGTAGAGCTCGGCGATGTTGTTCATTGAGTAATATGCTTATGAATGCTACAAATACTTAAATCGTACAGTAAATGATTTCTTTTTTTTGTTGGAAATTGTGCAGGGAGATCCTCTTCAAGTGAAGGTCAATAAGCTTTCATCTACAAAGACCCAGCTTCCTTATGACTACTATTTCCTGAAATATTGTAAGCCACAGAAAATTATCAACAGTGCTGAGAACTTGGGAGAAGTTCTTCGTGGTGATCGTATTGAGAATTCTGTGTACACTGTAAGCTTGCATTTTTTTGTAAAATGTATTAGAATATTATTTTTACAATTTTCTCTGTAATGTATCAGCTTTTGGACCACAAGTCATGGGTTTATGATATTAAGACCTGACATTTTTATTGGTATGACAGTTCAAGATGAGAGAGGAGCGGATGTGTCAGGTTGGTTGCCGACTGAAACTTGATGCTGAGGCTGCTAAAAATTTTAAGGAAATGATTGATGATGAGTATCGAGTTAACATGTAAGTACTGGTGGTTTGTCGGCTGAATTTTCTTTTATCTACACTTGAGCACCATAAATCCCTCTGGTTTAAATAGTTTAAATGGAGGTTTTAAATTTTGGCTAATGTATCTATGTATGCCTGCTTACATTTCTATTGTGTTGTAACAGGATTCTGGACAATCTTCCAGTTGCTGTGATAAGGCAAAGAAGAGATGGACAAGCCAAGGTTTACGAGCATGGATATCGTGTAGGATTTAAGGGAAAGTACTCTGGGGTAAGTTGTTTGCAATTCCATCTACCTGTGGATTTTGTATAGCTTTTATTTTTCCCCAATATTGATGCCCAAACTTGCTGTTGCAGACTAACGAGGAGAAGTACTTTATCCACAACCATCTAAGCTTCAAAGTGATGTACCACAAGGATCTGGAAACTGATGTTGCTCGTATAGTTGGTTTTGAGGTTACTCCTCACAGGTTTGCTTCCTATCCTTGCTGAAAACATTGATTATTACTTGTGTCATCCTTTTTTGTTTGTTTGGGTGTATACTAAATTCATGTATTCTTATAATTTCATTTGCCTCATAAATTTCATTTCTTTAACTTTTGGCTCATTAATACTGTTACTTTTGTCATTGAACTCTCAATAAAATTGTGCTAAGGGGCCAAATTTATAGCTTACTCTATCAGCAGAGCTTTTTGCATGTTACATTCTGTGTTTTTTAGATGGAACCATGGATCTTAAGTTATTACTACAAGTGATTATTGCATCTAGTTTGATGTGAATGTTTAATATCAGACATGTTTTAAGCATATTGTCATTTGAGGTATACCTCATAGTTCATGCTGACTATTTAGTAAGAAGCTGTTGGATCAATGATAGTGATTCTTTGAAAATTGTTGGTCAATTCTTTTGGGTTTTAATAGAATAGTATGTGTTGATAATTATCTCCACTTCTGGCGCTTCCTGAACTGATGATTCTAGCAATAATGAAGGACTGTTCTTTTCAACTTATAAGTGATGTGAACTCATGTAAATTGTTACTAGCCATCATTCAAACTTGTTAGAACCTTTTTAGCGTTTATTTAACATTCTAACCTCAATTTAACTTGTAAGATCCGAACTTATTTTTGTATGGGGAATAGGAAATAGCTCTGTTTGTTTGTGCCACAAGTAAGGCTCAAGTAAAGCTAAAAAGAGCATCACTTTTCTTCAACCAGGTTGTGTTTTGACTATAAGTTTATCAATTGGCATAATAAATTATTTATAGATATATATGTTTTTCCTTTCCTCACGACAGGCTCTTATTCTTTATTGTTGAGCCAATGGCGCATCTATATATTTTGTTTGCTACTCATCTACTTCCTCCTTATTTTAAGTTGCATCATTTGCAAAAACATGGACTCCTAGCCTCCTAGGTAGTTTTTGGAGATGCTAGAGATAGAGAGAAAGAAAAATAGGGACCCATGTGATATGAGAGATAGAGAGAATATATTTACTAAAAAGGAAAGTGATGTATCTAACTTGAAACTTCCTTATTTAGAAAGTGATGCATCTAAAAAGAAACGGAGGAAGTATATGTTGTAAATCTTATAATAGGTTCGTCATTTTGGTGTTGGTCATGATATGGCTGGCATATTGCCCTGAATATGTGTCCTACGCTTTGCATACTTCTTATAAACTTAAGATTTTTATTGGGTTATTGGAGAAGTAAAAAGGCTCCATATTTAGAGAAGAGGAGCAAGGAGGAGGGGGGGGGGGGGGGGGGGGATGATTGGCAGTGCTTAGCATTTAGACACTATCTTGGTAGAGCCCATTTGTAATCAAGTATTTAAGTCTGAGCATATATTATTTTTATGCTCATTAAGTCATTTTTGTGTGAGATGGTTTGCGCTCTGGTATCTTTACATGTTTGTGCAGTTCATTTTATGTCTGCCCTTTGGATCTTAGCATTTGTTATTTGATGAAAATATCCAAACTTGGGAACTAATATTGTTTTGGTCAAGAATAGTCATTGGTCAGCAGCTGGAATTACTTTTTAGTTGATAATGATATTTAAACACACCTCTCTATGAAACTATAAGAAGCTGTTGATGTGTCAGTAATCTTTCAGGAGATTAGGATGCCATATCCTTACTTAAGAATTTAGTTTATTAGGAGAATGAATATTAACTAAAAGAGGGTCCTGTGAGGTTTATGCTGGATATTGATTGATTCAATGAAGGGGTAATGCTTTAACCACTGCTTCTGGCAGACAAATATCAATTCCCTTTATCAAATGGAGGATGTATAGAGAGAGGAACAAGGAATAAGAACTTGTGCAATCATTTGGATTTGTGATGCAGTGTTAATGATATATGAAGTGAATAAGTGTAGTGAAAGGCTAGTTTTCCCCACCATATTGTCATTCTATAATATTGGTATGCGAATGATGACACTTTTAGTGAATGCTCTAACACTTGATGCTTTTCAGACGACATGATACATCAACTTAGTATACAATTTTTTTGCTTGAAGGCATGGAACTGTGTATTTGTGCTAGTGAGCAGCTGAGTGTCTGAGTGTTGTTAGTCCTCCTTGCATTCTAATAGTTCTATAGATATTCTCATAGCCCTTTTAATCCCTTTTTTTCCGCTGCCGTATAGTTGTGCAAGTTGTGTAAGTGTGTATATAACTTGTTGAAAAACTTTGATGCTCAGTGTTCATGGATTTGGGGTTAACAGCAGATTACTAAATCTGACAAGTTTCATTCAGTCTCATTATTGTGGCACTCTGAATTAATCTATACCTGTGAGATGAATTACTGACCCACGAGGTTACTCGGTTCAGTTTTGTTGATCCATGCTTCGTTCAGTTAGGCTTTGGATTTGTCCGCAATACTGATCTATTCAAGAACTCATGATGAAAGACCTGTTGGATTTTTTGTTCATTTATATTTCTAAATAAAATTTTAGCATCTACTCATTGCAATTGTTTAACTTACAATTCTATGAGCATGCATCTGCATTGACTACTGGTATGAGTCTCTTTTGCTTTTGTAACAGTGTTGCTCATGAGTACAAGGAGTGGAAAGATCAAGATACTCAAGTGGTGACATGCTCGAAAAACATTGCTCAAAGCGGCACTCCGCCACAAGAGGTTGACACTGATAAGGAGGTGGTGTTCACTTATGATGTTACTTTTGAGGTATGTTATTTCTCTAGACAAATATCACTATTTTATGACTATTATCCCTTTCTCTCATTATTATCTGCTCTTTTCAGGAGAGTGATATTAAATGGGCATCTCGATGGGATACATATCTTTTAATGAATGATGATCAAATCCATTGGTTTTCCATCATTAATTCCTTGATGATTGTCCTTTTCTTATCTGGAATGGTCGCCATGATCATGATGCGAACACTTTACAGAGATATAGCCAACTATAATCAGTTGGAGACCCAAGATGAGGCTCAGGAAGAGACTGGATGGAAACTAGTTCATGGGGATGTTTTCAGGCCACCTCTAAACTCAAGCCTCTTGTGTGTGTATGTTGGAACTGGGGTTCAAATTTTTGCAATGACTCTGGTCACTATGATGTTTGCATTGCTTGGATTCCTTTCACCGTCTAACCGTGGGGGGCTAATGACTGCTATGGTTTTGTTGTGGGTCTTTATGGGTTTGTTTGGTGGTTATTCCTCAGCTCGTTTGTACAAGATGTTCAAAGGCACTGAATGGAAGAAGAACACATTGAAAACTGCCTTTATGTTTCCTGGTATACTCTTTAGCATTTTCTTTGTGTTGAATGCCTTGATCTGGGGGGAGAAATCTTCTGGTGCCGTGCCTTTTGGAACTATGTTGGCGCTTATGTTGTTGTGGTTTGGCATATCAGTTCCATTGGTGTTTGTTGGTAGTTACCTCGGATTCAAAAAGCCACCCATGGAGGACCCAGTCAAAACTAATAAAATTCCTAGGCAAATTCCTGAGCAGGCTTGGTACATGAAGCCCATCTTCTCTATTCTCATAGGAGGCATCCTTCCTTTTGGTGCAGTCTTTATTGAGCTTTTCTTTATACTGACATCCATATGGCTAAACCAGTTCTACTACATATTCGGCTTCCTGTTCATTGTCTTCGTTATCTTGATCATCACATGTGCTGAAATAACAATAGTGCTATGCTACTTCCAGTTGTGTAGTGAAGATTATCATTGGTGGTGGAGGTCGTACCTGACAGCAGGGTCCTCTGCTCTATACCTGTTCTTGTACTCCATTTTCTATTTCTTCACAAAGCTGGAAATTACAAAGCTGGTTTCTGGGATCCTTTACTTTGGATATATGCTAATCGGTTCATATGCATTCTTTGTACTCACCGGCACCATTGGGTTTTATGCATGCTTCTGGTTTGTAAGAAAGATTTACTCTTCCGTGAAGATCGACTAATTACTGCAGTAAGGCCAGAATTTAGGGTTTTATGGTTATTCATCAGTGAGATTCCACTCAAAACTGCAGAAGAACAAGGTAGGAAGATTTTGTGCCCGTAGATTTGTATGTTCTTCAAGTTCAGCTGAACTCTTGAGCTTCAGCCCGTGCAGAAAAAGATATCATTTTGCAGGTGTTAGTGTAGGCCACGATGTGTACTAATGTGCTTTCAGAATGTTACTTGTCAAGATATTGTGACTGGATCACATCTTTAATACTTCGTATATGATACTGCAATGTTTTTGTTAATTTTAGCTTAAATGCATTTTATTTAATAGCAGTTTCAATTGTTTTGTTGTGGCTGGTCTAGTATGAACTGCCTTGGTGCCTCACCGTACTGTTTCGGAACAGCACTGTTTGCGGGGAATGTGCACGTAATTTAGATTGTACTGGGCAGATCTTTGAAATGTTCAGTACTGCATTCGCTAGCTTTTTGACAACACCAATTTTGATCCAATTACCTTTATTATGCAATACTATGCACAGCTACTAAGTGCTTAGGTACCGCATGGTTGTGATTTGTGATAACAATTGTCCCACTAGACCAATTATTACTTGGTGTGAATGGAGATCTAATGACACTTCATATTTACCCTCTATAGTAAACAAATTGAGTGTATGAGTCCTTAATATGGTGTAATTATGCTCAATAGTTTAGTTCTTTCATCAAATTTATAACATCTGGATAAGGCAGTTCAAACCCTCAACCTCTTATAACACATATGACTATTTAACCATTTAAGCCAATATTAACTATGTTATTTGTATGAAAAAAGTCATATAAGTGTCACAAAATTCAATTAAAAAATTATAATAAAAAAAATATATTCAAAGAATAACTCAATTTTGGTTTTACAATGACAATTGCTGTTTTGAAAAGCCTTTTAAAAAAAAGTTACCAATTGCACGTCTACAACAGTAGAAAACCGAGGCAACGCCCGGGCTTACTCATTAGTATATATATTATATGTTGCTCAAGGTGAATTTAAGAAAATAAGGATGAGTTGGGATGGATTGACAAGCTATGTGCCTGTGTACCACCTGCCTGTGCTCTATACTGGTGCTGCAAATCTAGTGCAAAAGCTGCCTTAAGTTAAAGAACAAGAAATAAACCATTAACACATTTTCTAAGGCATTGAATTTAGAAAATACATCACTTTATAATTTGACAATGTGATAACTGATAAGACAAAGACAAGTTGGTTTGCGGCTTAAGGTGCTACTCTTGGGTGTAGATCATGCATGACAGGCCTTGCTCCACTGCTAGCAAATACATTTTGGTATGGTAGGGCATGATCAAGCGCTATTGCTTTCAACTTTTGGAGTTCCTCGATTGGTGTCTTGCAGATAATAAGGCGACAACTGTTGATATAGTAAGAATGTCACTAATTCTGCTAAAAATGCCTATGACAGTTGCAGTTCATTTGGGCAATCGGGTTCCACAACTATTGAATATGCAATGGCAACAATTGTTGGGTATGCTATAGCCAACAATAAACAATGAGGCTACTAAAAAATTTAATGGTACTTGTAGCTCCACTATGTTTACTCTCAATCAGAGGTTTTTAGTGCGGCAGGCGACATGGTGCGGCAAGGGTTACTTGTAGGGTGTTTTTTGTATTTTGGGGTTACTTATATATATTATCAATTCAATAACTTAATACTAAAACAGACACTGGGAGTGACACGTGTCATATCCTGATGCTGTTTTTTTCGTCCAAAATTCCCTACTCTTTTTAGACAACTTTTTTAAAATATATTTGTATAATAATACAACTCTAATAATAATTATCCAAATCTTTTATATCATCATAATAAATATATTTCTAATTATTTGGCATTCATAATTCTCTCACATACACATTTACCTAAAATATTATTCCAACTCTTAATAAAATATAATAATAAAATTGACATTTATGAAATCACTTTTAAACGACCTTTTAATATAGATATAATTTCTGTATATATCTAATAGGTATGTTTTATCAAATTTTATTTGTTAGATATAATTATTTTTTAAAAAATTTAGACTTACTGTGCATGGCACGAGGCCTAAGATAGTTTATGTATAATTTTATGTGATTTGTTAATACGTAATTTATTTTAACATTGTTTGTCAAATTCTATTTCATGTTATTAAGAATAAATTACTAATTCACCCAACATAAATCAATACACAAATAAATAAAACTTTTAAAAACATTTTATGTATTAAACAATGAAAAAAATAAAAAGGCAACCGTGTGAAATTCGGTAAAAAATATTAAACTTATTACCGTTGATGGAGTAGGCTCTTCTGGGTTGAGATAATTGTTATCCAACAGAGTATAAACCTCGATTTTACAATTGAGGTCCTCATCTTCGTCCTTGTATACGCCTTGTCTCAGCCTATAACTTGTTATCGAACCAACTTTGTCATGACAATATTAAGTCCGAGAGTCAAATCTCTTCTAATAACAAATCTCCATTCCCGGCTTGTTTGCCTTCTGAGTCAAATCAATATCCCGAATATGAGATGGATGATATGACCAATGATAAGAAATTTAAAGGTTGTATAAATCGATTATTATCCCAAACGCCATCGCAAGTAACATAAGCACGTAGATTAGGAAATTTTGTCTATTTATTATTATTATTATTATTATTGTTATTTTTTTTGTTACTACTGTTATTTTTGTCAGAAAAAAGATTTTTCATACGTATTTTATCAACTATGCAACAAATTTACTTTAATAAAGTCAATTACAATTCTTTCCACGATATAAGACTAATATAGATCCCTAACTGGACAAACAATGTCTCGTCATCACTACCACAAAGATATGGCAATGTTAATCAGTATAGTGCTCGTAGAAAGGGTAGATCGTCATACACCACGAAAGTCAATTTAATGTTCTTTCATCGAACGTGTCACAACCATCTCAAAGACTATGTACTCATAAGTTTTTTTAACATTTTAGTGCTAATTTTTTATCTATTTATAATAATATACAATATGGAGTATTTACCTACTATTTCTCTCAAATTACAATTGTAGGAAAGACCAAATTTTAGTATTGATAAATTTATCCATGATTTAAGAATCATACATTTATTAAATCAAAATTAATCACCATCTGATCATCTTCAATTCTTCCTGTTAATTCTACCTGGCTACACCAGTTCATTACAAAGATCAAGCAAAAGGAACATTGAATTGTAAGCACAGAATTCTTAGGGTGCAATTGCAATTATCACAGAAGTCGCAAATAATGGGAATTTTGCATTACAAGATTAGCATCATTCATCAAATATAATTAGAATGTAAATCAGTAAATTATGGTGTTCAGTGACTCTACAGTGAGATGATGATGATACCAGTGATTAGCACACTTGGTGAGGGACTGCTAAAAATTACTTTTCAACTAGAAGTGTATAGAGTAATATTGTTAGAAGGTTAAGTGATTGTTGGAGTTAGGGTTTGACGGTGGGGAAAAGGTGGCTGAGATTGTTTTAAAAATTTTTGAACCAATCACATGTTGACATGTGTTATGATTACTTATTATGACAGGTTGTTGTCCAGTTGGGAGTTGGGACCATTGGACGCAAACTAACAATGAGATACTCATATCAATCAATATATATACTATCAACTACTTTGTGCTGTTTTTTCCCTCCAAAACGCCCTTCCCCTTTTTATTTTATTTTTTGTCATTTTTTTGTCGATATATACTATCAACTACTTACTATAAAATTTGCACAAAATATTCCCCATATCATATAATTGTAATAATTTTGATTCTTAGATCATCTCCAATGGTGAGACTCAACTTTGAGTATTGAAATAAAAAATGAGTTGTTTTTTACCTCCAATGGTGAGATCATACCCACTTCTCAATTTAGCAACAACTTATGCTAAGTCTAATTTTCCAATGGTGAGACTCTCTAAAATATACAAATGTCACTTTCAATTTATGGCCCATCAATTATTGTAAGATTAAAAAATAATAAAAAAAGGTAAAATTTAAATAAATTACAAAATATATTAGAATATTAACAAGGGCCCACACTTTTTGTCAAATGAGACTCAAAGTTGAGTATCTAAACTTAGCAACTTTCTTTTGGAATTGCTAAGTTTAGAGAGTAATATACAATTGAAGGTACTAAAGTTTGGCAAAAGTTGCACAAAAGGTATTAAAGTTTGAGAAGTTGCATTTAGAGTACTTAACTTATTATACCAGGTAAAAACTCCAAATGGTAACTTGCTCCAACCGGTTTCCCCCTTTTATTCCTTTTTTTTTTTAAAAAAAAAAAGCTTCATTTCCTTCATCACCATTCACCAACTCTCAATTTTCTCTCTCCACCATTACTGCAACAAAAGTCCTTCATTTTCTCTATTTTCTCTCTCCTTAGAAAACCTTCAATTTAGAAGCAGCAAATAAAAAAAAAATTAGAAGCAACAATTTATTTATTTATTTATTTAATTCAAATTCTAACATTCCTGAATTGATTGGTAACAAGAAGAAGAACTTCAGTAGATTCATTAAAAGTAGCACAAGCAGCTAAATACCCAATTATTTTGAGATTGAATTGAGGGTAACCGATTACTTCTACTACATGAAAAGCATCCCAAGAAATTTCAAACCCATAAATTAAACGAAGATAAGTTAATTTGAGAAGTGCAGTGGATTTCATTTGTGGGTCTGTTGATTTGATTTCGCGACGAATTTCTTCAATGGCTTTTGAGAGGAAAGATGAAAGGGGTGTTGATAATTTTGGGGAATGACGTCGAATTCCTTTAATTAAATCATCTAATGAGCGTTGCAAGAATAAGTCCATTATTGATGAATTCACCACTGATGAATTGGTTTGAGCTTATTTTATTGATGACTTTGATTTGATGGGGTATTTTAGAATTGTGGAGAATCCATGATTGAGTGTTGAAGGTTTTGGGAGAAGATTATAAGGTTTTTTTTAGTGGAAAAATGGAGCAAACATTAGTACCTTCTGACTTTATGACAGAAATTTAATTTTCCTTTTTTTTTTTTTTTAAACCTGTTGTAGAAGGTTAATTTTCAGTTGAGTACTCTGACAGGCTAAAGTCGTAGTCACCTAATCAAAAGTAATTCCTAAATCCTCTAACTATGTAGATAGGGAAGAAGGGTCGAACCACAGGGAAACAAGTCGATTTATTCCTAATTAATTAAAAGTAATCTAAATTATCAAGTAACAATTTGTTGTTATTAAAGGACTATACTACAAAGAATATGATTAGGGAGAAATAAAAGCAGGAGGAATCAAATAATAAAAGGCCTAGGGCATAGGTTCACCAATACACAATATTCCAAGGTAAAACATAATAATCAATCATCAATTAACCAGATCATAAAGGGCTTTCGCTACGTATTTCAATCGCAAAGTTAATCTACCGGTATTAAATCTCATCTCTCGAATCTCGACTTAACCATTTATAAATTAGTCTGCCTATTGAAACTAAGCCTAAACATCAATTCTCATCTCTCGAATCTCGAATCAATATTGCTTAACTCATACAATTAAACCAGCGCTAATCTAGTTGCAGAACATTAAACCAATCAATAGGAAATTAATCTAAAACATTAACAATCAACAATAATAAATTACCCCTTCATATTATTTATTAGATCCCCATAAACCCTAGAAAGAGAACTACTCAGACATGATTTAAGCTAAACTAAACAAAGGAATTAAATTAAGTATGATTAAAACAATAATTAAATTAACAAGGCAATAAAAATTAAAACAATAAAAGAAACATAATAAAATAAAATTAAAACTAAAACAAAGTAATAATGATAAACTGCAATCCAAACAAAAATAATAACACTATGAAATCAAGAATGGAATACGGAGTAAACTTTGCTACTAATAATCAAAAGCATAGAAATCTTAACTAGAAAGGACGAAAAAGACGAAGCGAGGTAAATAAAACAAAAACCTAAGAAATCCTAACTAGCGTGCAATTACGGAAATCTAACTAAGACTAAAAACAAAATTAATTAAGCTGACTAACTCCCTGATCACGTACTACTACTCCTATTTATATACAAAAGACCCACCGACTTAACTATTAAAGAAGCCCACTAATGAGAAAACATCAGTGGAGCGCCTGAATGGGCTCGATCAGCTAGCAGCGAGTTGGGCTTTGTACTTGGGCCTTCTTGACTTGAGTTCAAGATATTTATTAGTTTGGTCCGTGTTGCTTGTGAGAACTTGGGACCCTTCTCTTCTCTAATCAAGCTCTTAATCACCGAACTAAATTTATTTAGTACGATCTTGAGCTTTAAATATTCGGTCATAAAATACAATCCGAATCCAATGTCTTTGCATTGGCTCAATAAGCTCGGGAATTGTCATAATTCTTCAAATTCCTACAAAATAATATCCACTCTACAAAAACACTAGAAAACGTATAGTAGTAACAAAAATAGCTCCGCAGAGCTCAAATTAGCACAAATATGACCGTGGGACGGGGAATAAAAATATATATAAAATAGACTCATCATACTCTAGCTGCAACTTTTGAAACGTTAATACCTTCCCTGCAACTTTTGGCAAACATTAGTACCTTCAATTGTATATAACTCTAAGTTTAGATACCAACTTAGGGCATGTTCACATTTACTTAATTTCAGTTCAGTTCAGTTCCAATCAGTTCAGTTCAGTTCAGTTCCAATCAGTTCAGTTCAGTTCAACTCTTAATTTCCCTCTCACATAAAATATTCATTTCAGCTCAATTCAGTTCAGTTCAGTTCCAATCAGTTCAGTTCAGTTCAGCTCCAATCAGTTCAGTTCAATTCAGCTCAGTTCAGTAAATATGAACAGGCCCTTATTGGTATACATTGCAAAAAATACTCTCTGTCTTCTAAAAATACTCACTTGAATCTCACCATTGGAGAGGGTCTTATATTTTCGTATTTATATTAATATTCGATTATTCTCCCTATCTTTTACTTTGTATATTTTTAATTTTTAAATTAGAGTTGTATGTGTCGTATCATGCCGTGTTGTATTTCGGTTTGAAATTACATGGGTTGGTGATTAAACTTCAACACTTACCCAACCCATTTAATGAACTTAATGTGTCATGTTGACCTGTTGACCCGTTTAATTAACAAGTCGGAACCCCTTGACACAAACCCGCTTTTTCTGTGTCCGTTTCATGTCATGTTGTCGTGCTATATGAAAAGTTATTAGCCTCATCTAATAAATTTATCAAAATTTCCATAATTTTTTAGGGTTTTTTCTTAGTCATGTTGAGTTGTTATAATTTTATTTTTTTCATGATGTTTTTATTAAAAAAAATTATTAATTTTCTAATTAAAAGTAGTGAAATTACCGTGCATAACACGTACCCTGATATAGTTTAATAGTAAACCGAAGTAGTTCACTCGTTATGGGATAGCTCAAGTGGTTAGAGTTTTTCTTCCGATTCCCATCACCATGCCCTTATGCCACTCTAAGCACCAAAAATAAATGAGATTCTTAATATGTAGACTATTAGTTTGTAATCTTTAAAACCCTTGTTGTAACATTAGTTTAGTTTGTAACAGAAATGGGCGGACATCCATTTTAAAAAGGCAGTTTATGAACGGCAGCCGCTACGCATTACACACAGAAAATACAGAACAACCAACGTTTTCTCTTCACTATGCTCTTCAATCTGTCCTCCATTGAAGCAGCTTGTGAGCTTTCTATCCTCCATTGAAGTAGCTTCTGAGGTAATATGGTTTTCTTTTGTCATTTAATCACAGAATATCAATTCACAATTTACTGTTAATCGTTAATTTAATTCAATTTAATTGAACTCTTGGGTTGTAATTTAATTGTTTAAAGGTTTGATTTTTGGAATTCATATTGTTTAAGCAAGAAGAATTTGATTCAAATTTGGTTGTTAATGTGTTGCAGAACCCTTCAATTAATGTCAGGAAGAAACTATGAAAATGATATTTTTATCCCTGGGCCGAGGGCGGCTGCTGCCCCTCTTACCTTGGCTCAGGGTCAAGAAATCTGTATTTGTTCGTCAGAAATCTGCATATGCTGCTGCCCTTTTGAGTTCTTGGTTCACTGATTCTAGCTCTGATGAACAAACTGTTTCGAATCCTAGCAGTAGTAGTAACTATAGTTATAGTAGTAGTAATAGTAATAGTAGTAGTAGTGATGTAGAGGATCAATTGCATGAGTTAGACACCAAAAGGGTTATTGAAATCTTGAAGGGTTTCGGAAGTGACCCGAAACAAGCCTTTTTGTTCATTTTCGAGTTGAAGGAACGAGGGTTTCGACACAATGTTGAAACTTATGTCTCGGTTATTAGGATATTGTGCAATCGGGGGAACTCTAGAATGTTGGAAGGTTTGTTGTTGGAGGTTATTAGGTCGAAGGAGGAAGAATTGGGTTTTGGCATTAATGAGTTGATGGAGGTTGTTTTCGGGTTACTTGAGGTTGAGGTTGAAATGAGTGGTTCACTGGTTAAGGTGACTGATGCTTTGGTGAAGGCTTATGCTAGTTTGGGTATGTTTGAAGAGTCGGTTGATGTTTTGTTTCAAATACGAAGACGGTGTTTGGTGCCTTGTATATACTCTTGTAATTATTTAATAAATTGCTTGATTGAGAAGGGTAAGTTGGACATGGCTGAGGCTATATACCAACAATTTAAGAGGATGGGTTTGAACCCCAATGTATATACTTACAATCTTATGCTTAAAGTTTTTTGTAAAAAGGGTGATACTAAGAAAGCAGATGATGTACTTACGGAGATGGAGAAAGCTGGCGTAAAAGCAAATGAATATACTAATGGCACTATAATTGAAGGACTTTGTTCACTTCTAAGAACAGATTTAGCATATGAAATTCTTAAGCAATTAAGAGAAAATAATGATCCTGTTGACAATTTTAGTTATGACATGGTGGTTCATGGCTTCTGCAAAGAGAATAAATTGAATAAAGCCGAGGCTGTTTTGCTTGATATTGAGAACCAAGGGTTGACACCCGATGAGTATAGCTTTGGTGCTTTGATTCATGCATATTGTAAGAGAGGAAACATTCAAAAAGCATTTTGTCTAGAAAATGACATGCTGTCTAAAGGTGTGAAAACAAACTGTTTCATTGTGAGTTCCATTCTTCAATGCATTTTTTCTAGGGGATCTTTTACCAATGTTCTCAGTCAATTTAAAACATACAGGGACAAGGGGGTTGTTCTTGACGAAGTTTGTTATAACATTATGATCAATGCTATGTGTAAGTTGGGTAGAGGAGAAGAAGCTCTGGAGCTGCTTGAAGAGATGAAGCACAAAAACTTGGTCCCGGATCTGATTCACTACTCCACTGTGATTAATGGGTATTGTCTTGAGGGAAAGCTTCTTGATGCTTTGAACGTGTACAAGGAAATGAAACATAAGGGTATTCGGCCTGATCTCATTACTTGCAATATACTTGCAGGTGGTTTTGCTAGAAAGGGGCTTGCAAAAGAGACTTTGTCATTTCTCGACTACATGAAAACACAAGGTTTGACACCTGATGTTGCTACACATAATAAAATCATTGAAGGCTTCTGTTTAGCTGGAAATGTAAGAGAAGCTGAAAACTATTTCAAAAGTTTGGAGGAAAAGCACCCAGATAATTACTCTGCTATGATTAACGGGTACTGTGAAGCTAGACATACACTGGAGGCGTTGAATCTTTTTGTCAACCTTTACAAGCACGGAATGTTTCTGAAGCAGACCTGCTGGAAGTTGCTTAGTAGCCTTTGCATAGAAGGTCAAGTTGAGAGTGCATTTGATTTGTTTGAAACATTGCTAGTCTCCGAAGATTATAATTGCATCAAAATGTACTCAAAGCTTATGTCAGCGTTGTGCAATACTGGAGATATAGAAAAGGCTAGGTGGTTGTTTGACAATTGGATAAATAAAGGGTTGAAACCTGATGCCATTATGTACACAATAATGATAAATGGGTTTTGCAAGTCTAATCTTATGTCGGAGGCCTGGGATCTTTTAGGTGCTATGAAGGGCAACGGTATTTTGCCTGATGTGGTCACTTTCACAGTTTTGATAGATGGTTGTGTAAAGTCAAGCTTAAAGAATTCTCGTTCGCGCCCAAACATGTCTCTATGTGAGAAAGCCACAGAATTTGAATCTGAGATGTCAGAATTGGAGCTGAAACCTGATGTTGCCTGTTATACTGTGTTGATTGACAAACGCTGCAAAATGAATGATATCAAGGATGCTATTAAGTTGTTCAGAGAAATGATGGATAATGGTCTGCAGCCTGATAATGTGACATATACAGCTCTCCTTTCTGGCTGTTATAAAGTACAAGATGTGGACACAGCTGAGACACTTTTTGATGCGATGACTGCACAGGGTTTACAGCCTGATCAAATAACCAGATCACTGAAGTCAAAATTGGAACATGGTATATTGAAAGCTAAGAAAGTGCAGTTCACACATTGAGCAAGCTGGCAAATGGTTTTAGCTCCTAAAATCAAAATCAATGGGTTAGCTCTGTTACCATTGCTTGGAGGTTAGTTAAATTCATATGATACTGTTCATTTCTAATTGTTGATATGATTGTGATTGACAACTCTTATTACTATAGAAGGTCAAAATTCTCATTAATTCTTTAATCTATTATGCTTTGTTTTGATATGTCTATATAAGTATTTAGCTTTAGCTCATTAGCTGTCAGCAAAATATGTTTAAAGTTATGGACGCTAATCATAAGAGATAAATTCTACCTCTATTTCCCAAAGTGTGACTCGCTTTCCGTTTTGGGGTGATTCTGAAAGTTCAACTTACTTTTACCTTATTTATTATTGGCCATCCCATATTAACATCTTACCCCCCTTACCCCTTAATATTTACACCTTTCCACTTGCTCTCTCTTATTATATAATTTATATACCTTTTCATGCACCCAATTACAGTTTTTTTTACTCTATCTCTCTATCCATGTCTTTCTTATACCCATTTACTGTTTGCAAACTATTCTACAAACAAGAGTCTATGGTAAGTGGGTAGAATTTTGAGATACAAATGGACCAAGAGAGTTATTCTCTTGATTCGTAAAGCCTTTGTATTTTCTAGAAAGAGAGTGTTTTATTAATTGGATATGAGCAATAAACTAGTTGAAGTGGTTTTGACATTACTAGGGGCTATAATAAACCAACCTTGCATTACTGTCAAGAACCGTTACAAGGAGGAAGCAACATGAAATAAGGGGGAGACAAGGGGCAGCAGCAAAAGGAGGATGAGCGCATTACAACACTAGGAGACAAAATTAATTAAGAAAGCACTAGGGAGTATAGCAACATGGACTGATTTCTGAAAGCAGTAGAAGACAAGCTTAATTATTGTTAGGTTATCTTTGTTATCTTTTGTGACCTTGCTAAATTACATAAGGAGTAGTAGCATATGCAGTAGGGCATTATGTGAAAATTGTGAGAGATTTGTTGCCTAAAACTGCTAGTTGAGAGTAATGTCCTATGCTATATAGAGAGTAATAGTCTAAAGCTATCTAGAGAGTAACCTATCATTCGTAACCTCTTTTGCCATTATCTATCAAACATCAAGCTTTCATCTTTATTCATTTGCCTTGGTAAATCAGAAAATACTAGGTCCGAAGTTACATTAGGTTTTTGTTTTCTTAGGGCAGTATGTATGAGAAAATATTACCATCTGAGATATATATTTCTGGCCTTTTACTGGTCAGCTTATAAGCTGGATCAACCAATTAACAATATCTGCTTTTGAGAGGTTTGAAGTTTGAACATATTGCATTACTCTCAAAGTAGCAAATAATTACTCAAAAGATAATAATTTTTTGGGAAATTCTCAATGGTAGCCATACACAATTGTGGATTCTCAATGGTAGCCAAATTTTTTCAATAATCTCCTAAATAGCATTAGTATTAATATTTTTCTCTATTATAGCTATATTTACGTAAATCTGACCAAATTAACCTAAAATCAATAACCATAGTTAGCTAAATTTCCCTCCTAAACTGTAAACACAATTTCCTTCCTAATATATTGGGCTATGTGAAGTTTATTGAAAATTCTGTCCAAGATCTATAATTTCCCACATAACTTCACAAGAAAATCTTTTGAAAAGTCATTAAAAAAATGGGTAGCTAAGCAATGAATGATTACAAAGTTTCCGGAGCTCCATATACAACTATTATTTAAAGTGAAATTATAAACCTCCGTCGATAGCTATAATTAAGGATACACGGACACTCAATTCATAAGTTAAAAATTGAAGAACAGGACATATCATATAAGCCAATGTTGAGATTAAGATTACATCCAATTTCATTTTGATTTACATTCTAAAGAGAAGATTTTGCACAATAAATCATGATATTAATTGAATAAAAAACAGGGAAAGCAAGCTTTTAATCCATTAAATTTTGGGAAAAAAACTGAAAAATCAGGGTAAAGTAGGGATGAATTACTTTGCCAGTGTTACAATTTAGCATGCACCTTTGGCAGAAATTAATTAATGGTTTTAATTTTCAATCAGTTGAGCGTCCCTTGCAATTCAATGTAGAAGAGTTTCGAACATCTTCACTGAATGATAAGTGAGGGTAATTGGGTTTGCATTTACTTGATTAACAGGGGGTAACTTAGTATATTACAACTTTATTTAACTATGGTTAATGATTTTAGTTTAATTTGGTCAGATTTACTTACATATAGCTATATTAGAGACTAATTAGAAGACTAATGCTATTTAGGAGATTATTGAAAATAGTTGGCTACCATTGAGAATCCGCAATTGTATATAGTTACCATTGAGAATTTCCCTAATTTTTTTTATGCATTTGGAAAATTGTTTCAATGCACTCTTATTAGGACATTATTTTTCTTTTTTAATTTATACCAATTTCTTATTCACTAATATTTGCAGGTGATTCACAAGATGTTATCTGGAAATGCAACATACTTCGTGGAATTAAAATGTAAGTGTACGAAATTTTCACTTTTTCAATGTGGCATGTGGTGCAACTTTGATATATTGTGAGTTTTAGAAATTACATTGGGAGCTTTGACAGGTTTGGGGCCTAAACTCTACAGATGAAGGGACGACGTAAACATTTTTTATGATATATTTACTTGAAATTACTTAAACGTTGTTCTGATTCATATACGAAGTATTATTTTCCTTTCAGTTGGTACAGGGAGCAGAGACTTTTGAGGGAAAAGCAGGAACTCAGCATGATGCTATCTTGTTTTGTTGATCTTGAAGTAAGTTATCAGCAACATTCAACAAAAAAATTTCTTACCATGAGTTTTACTTTTATAATTGCAAATGTTAAAATGAGCTAGTCTTTAGCTAAATTTGCATTTGACATTGAATAAAAACATGGGCAACCAATACGCTTACTCTGCATAAATATATAAACTATAGCAATGTATGAAAAGGCTAAGGCGCACCAAGGTGATTTGAATATTTTGTGCTTAGGTGTGCCTCAATAAAGTGAAGCTCAAAAGGTGAAAAAATGCTGTTCGCCTTAAAGGGTGCTCCTAGATGAGCACTTCATCAAAATCTCTTTGTGCATGACCCTTATAACCTTACACCTAAGTCAGACAAGCTTTTTCACGCTAGAATCTATAGGCTAAATCTCTAAGTGATTTAAGTAGAAAATTTTGCTAGGATTGCATGTTAGACATGTATCAGGGTAGTGATTGACTACTTAAACTTAAATTTCTCAGATTGGGTCAATTATATAAGGAGAGAGGTGGGGGGGGGGGGGGGGCTTTTGCAGTTGCCATATGCTGAAAGAGTTTCTTTGTTGAGTATCTGGGACACGGAAGTTCTGCTATTTGCCTACTTTCTTAGGTGAGGAATTGCTTCATTTATACTCCATTTCAAGAAAAATTGTTACATTTTACTTTTTTTTCAAAACCAAAGAAATGATTCGAAATTAAGAGAGGGAAATGGAATAAGTGGGTGAAAAAAATAATTAGTTTAAAAAATAAGTAGTGGACCCAATAGAGTAAGGATATTTATATTTATAAAAACGGTAAGTGAATGAAAAAAATTAGTAGGCCAAATGTCTCAAAATGGAAAAAGGCACAGCCGTACCGGGTAATCATTTTTTTAAAAACATCCCTGAATTGAATGTTTTATAACTACCTGTTTAGGTAGAAGAAAGGTTCTGGGCTGTGTAGATGCTGAGACATATACTTGAATCTAGTTCCAATGAGGTCTTGGCCTAGTGGTTAAGACTGAGGGGCGCTGTGTTCATAAGATTGCTGGTTGAAATTCCAAACCCCCATTTATAGTTTGTATTGCCCTTGTAGTTTATATGGACCAAAAAATTCATATATACTTGAATCTAGTGTTGATCTTGCCAGGATTGTTTTTTATCTTTACGTTAGAGGGTTTTATCTGTTTCTTTTTCTTTGTCGGTGTCAATCTGGGGTCAAGTAGCCCAATGCTATGCCTGTTTAACCAAAAATCTTCTTGTCTGGTGTGGTCATGCAGGTCCATACAAGCTTGTTTCTGTCTTAACTTTGGTCTGCAGTTGATTACTGCTTTTGACCGATTTCTTTCAATTTTGAGAAGCAAACATAAGAAGATAATATGCATGAAAGTCATTCGCCAAGGTGGTAGGATTGGAGCTTTTGATTAAAATTCTGGTTTTCTGTTGTTTAAAAGTTTCTAATTACTAATATTGGGTATGATATCAGGCATTGGACTTTGTGATGTGAGCTGAGCTTGGAAAAAGCTTACAGTAGGGGGTTTCTGCTCTAAAAGTCCTTATGGTTTAACATTATTCAATGGGTAAGTAACCTGCAAATCTCATCATCTTTCTAAGCAAATCTTCTGTTGCTGAATTATTTTAGTGTCAATTTGATAATTGGCATGTTTCTGGGATATAGTTATATTATTGTGGATTGTCACTTGGTGTGGTTGCGGCAATGTATTATGCCATTAGAAGTGTGTCTGTGTTTTTATATAATTTCTAGTACTGAGCAGTAATTTAAATTTAGAGATGTTCTTTCTTCCAATTTACTCAAACTCAGGTACTCATGTCAATCTAACACAGTTACGTGTACAGGTGTTCAGTATAGTTGTAGTCTGATAAAATTCTATAGCAGCCCAAAATGAATTGTCAAGTGTTCATACCCTTGTTAGATTGTTAAAGGATTGGACTATGGCTATGGGTACTTGAGGTGAAGCGAAGAACTTGACTAGCATAGCTCTTTCTTCTTATGGCTGTGTTCACCCTTTCTGATGTTATGGTGGTGCTAGAGTTGTGTGTCCTGTGACCACCAGTGGCGGATCCAGGAATTATACCTAGGGGGTTCGAACTTCATCAAACACCCAATATCCGAATGCACTGATATAAATCGGGTATTCAAGTATAAAATAGAGTGTTCAAATAAATACCAATACACAAGTACATAACAAAATAAGTCCAGATTGCAAAATAATTATTAAAAAAAAATAATAATAATTTTTGAGATTTGTTTCAAAAATGCTCCAAACTTTTCAGGGTCACACACTACAATAATTAAAAAAAAAAAAAAAAAAAAAAACATTAATCAGTACTGCACTACTCTACTGCCCATTTAAGTATTTAACAGTTAACAATACAATTATAAAAGTATACAACAAAACAATCAACATACTAACAATTAAAAAATTGAAATACTCAAAAACAGATTATTCATTATTAGATTTACAATATACAATTAAAAAACAATATACAATTAAAAAAACAATATACAATTGACAAATTAACACTTAAAAGAAAAAAGATTAACAATGTTCAATTTAAACAAGTGAAAAACATATTAAAATATTTTAGATTTTGAAAAAAAAAATATAATAAAAAATAATAAAAAAAAAACTGAGAAGTACAGCAGCACGAAATTGCAAAATATTCAGCATATAAAGGAGGTGGACTTGATTTGGTTATCTGAATGGGCCATAAGCTGCTCGATTGCAAAGGTGAAAAAAAACGAAGAATGCATTACTATAAGTCTCGAACACGGGACCTTCAGTCCAAAATTTACTAACTTATCCAACTGAGCTGCACGGCCAACATTGTATGTATTTGTTTTGAGTATAATTTATATAGTTTTTCTGTTTTTTTTTTTTTAATAGAATTTCCATTTTTTTTTCCGGATCTAACGGGGTTCAGTTGAACCCCCTGAACCCCCGCTGGATCCGCCACTGGTGACCACTATCTTGGTTGGTAGCACCTTGCTCTTTGTCATTGCCTTGACCATTCATTTTTATATTGTTTTGTCAATTTTGTTTAAAAACATTATTATTAGTTATTTTTCCTTCCCTTGATTTTGTTCCTGACTCATTTCTTTACCATGAAGAATCACCTTACGTGGAATGCCTAGAGGCTAGAACAATACATGGAATGCCTTATGTGTGGATTTTAAATACCCCTTCCCGTCATTCCAATTTTCCTCTTACTTTAATGGCTCTTCGTCTTTCATTTGGATTGTGCTCTTTTCTTCCAGATTCCAGAGACTAGAATACTCTTCATTGAGGAGGATGAGATTAAGGTTCTCGCAGCTGCTTGATTTAGAAAGCCAGAAATAGAGAAGTGTCGTCAGCACGTTTGGTAAGTGTTTATAAATGGGGTAATGGGAATATAATGATGTATAAATTTGTAAGAAGAATCAATATTTTTACCATGGTGATGCTAGTTCACCCCAAATGCTCTTTTTTTTCCTCTAAAATTTTCAAAACTATTAACATTTGGGGGGTGATGACGGATAATTATTAAGAAAAACACAAATTAGGGGGTGAGATTGCATTACTATGTACACAAGGATAATTTCCTCAAAGGATGTTAATTGTCAAATTATACTTCAATTTATTCCCATTACTATTATTTATTACGGACTATTAAACGGGTTGTGAGGGCATTGTTTGGTCTACTTCTCTGGAAAAAAGGGTGTGGTTGTTCTTGCATGGAACTTGGTTGCACTGGTACATGGAATGTAACGAAACAAGCCCAGGAATATAATGAATGAACGAGGTGATTAATGATATGTTTGTTAGCTTACCCTGATTCTATGAGCATACATAATCGAATTGCTCTAGATCTATATATACTACTCGTACGTATTTGGATCAGTGGTGTAAGCTACTCTAGAATTTTTTTTTTTTTTTTTTTTTTTTTGGAAAGGCTCCAAGAGCATAGATTAGTATTAATAATCAACCAAGATCAAGCTCAGCAAGGGATACCACCCCTTGCGGAAAGTTATCAACATACAAATGCTCGGAACCATCAGGTGGGTATTGCTGATCAGATTAGTCACTGATAGTGCATCAGATTCCAATTCTGCCTTTCCAAAACCAAGTTCCAGCGCAATTTGCAAACCCATCCTCGCTGCCATAGCCTCAAGCACTTTAACAGAAGGTTTCCCTGAGATGCGTTGCACCTTGGCTGCCAAGATAACCCCCCGATCGTCTCTTATCACTGCCCCAATGCTGGCAGCAGTTTCGGAGATGACAGCCGCATCAGAGTTAACTCTGACCAGCCCTTCAGCAGGTGGCTTCCACACACTCTTAGTCACTGCAGCAGGGGGATGTAAGCTCACAGCATTGCTATAGTTGTTGTAATCCTTCACCAACCTAAGAAAACCCAGTACCCCAATGTCTCTGTTCTTCCAGGGGTTCTCAAACACCACCGAATTACGATATGACCATGTTGCCCAAGCTAACGCTGCAAACACTAACAACTCACTCTTACTAACCTTCCCTTTCACCCACGCAAAGCGATCAATAAAGCTCGCATCTGGGGCATCTCGAAGCAAGTCCACAAAAGGAGAGAACTCCCATACTTGGCTCACATTTGGGCAGAGGAAAATTGCATGAATGATACTCTCTTGCGCGCTATGACACAAACCACAAACACCATCATCTCTGATGTGTCTCTGCTGCAATCTTCCCATTGTTGCAAGTGACTCCGTATACGCCCTCCATAAAAATTGACAAAGTTTAGGGGGATCTCCAATATTCCAAATCGAATTCCAAATTGCAGCCCTATCCCCTCCAAAACGTGCAGTCCAGCCACGCACATGTCCCATCCTTGCCAACCAATAACCCGACTTGGTGGAATAAATTCCATCAGCAGCAGGCCACCAATACATGGAGTCTGTCACCTGATTTAAGCTCAACGGTAATCCCTGGACTAGAGCAGCATCTTCGACTGTCAAGTGTTGATGTAATGCTGTAACATCCCAGCAGTGTCGTTCATTGTCAATTAAATCCGCAACACAAAGATCCGCAGCACTCTCCACATTAAAAGTAGGAATCTTAATTCCCTCCTCACTTGGAAGCCAGAACTCATCCCACACATTAATATTTCTGCCATCCCCCACCCTCCACTTTAAGCCATCAATCAAGATCGATTTCGCACCCCAAATACTTCGCCAGACAAAGCTCGGGTCATGACCTCTAAGAGAAGATAAGAAGTCACCATTCTTAAAGTATTTAGCTTTAAGAACCTTAAAAATAAGGGAGTCCGGGTTGTTCATAAGCCTCCATCCTTGTTTCGCAAGGAAAGCTTGGTTGAAAACTTGAAAATTTTCAAGTCTCTAAACCCCATACCACCCAGAGACTTCGGTAGACACAATTTTTCCCAACTCAACCAATGCATTTTGCGTTCCGTCCCCGAAGAACCCCACCAAAACCGAGCAATCATAGCATGAATTTCATCAATAAGGGTATCCGGAATGTGAAACAAACCCATCATATACGTAGGAATTGCTTGGGCCACCACTTTGATCAACACTTCTTTCCCGGCTTGAGAGAGCAATTTTTCCTTCCATCCTTGCATTTTCTTCCATATTCTTTCCTTAAGGCACGCAAAAACCGCCTTTTTTTACCTTCCAATGATAGTAGGGAGCCCTAAGTATTTTTCATGCTTCTCTACTTGTCTCACACCAAGAACCGCTAAGATATCCATCCTTCTCATCACATTCACACATTTACTAAATGACACTTTAGATTTATCAAAATTAATTTTTTGCCCAGATGCTCTTTCATATATGCCAATAATTTCGGCAATTTTCGAGCATTCCTGAAGAGTCGCTCTAGCAAATAAAATACTATCATCCGCAAAAAATAAGTGGGAAACTCTAGGAGCACCCCGACAAATCTGAGCCTCGGTAATAGTTTTATCATTCGCCGCCTTAGACAACAAAGCAGAAAAAGCTTCGGCACACAAAAGAAACAAATATGGAGATATTGGATCCCCTTGGCGTAATCCCCGAGAAGGAACCACCCTACCATCCACATGCCCATTCCATTTAAAAGCATATGAAACAGAAGACAAACACATTAAAATCTTGTCGATCCATTCCCTACAAAATCCCAACCTACACATTACCCTTTCCAAGAAACTCCACTCCACCCGATCATATGCCTTACTCATATCAAGCTTTAGGGCCATCGTACCCGCCCTACCCTCCTTCCTTCGCTTCATGGCATGAAAAATCTCAAAAGCCACAATAGCATTATCAGTTATTAATCTACCCGGGACAAAAGCACTCTGATGATGAGAAATAAGCCCAGGGAGAATAACTTTGAGTCGGTTTGCAAGGACTTTCGAAATAATCTTGTAGACCACATTGCATAAACTAATAGGACGAAACTCAGTCATTTTTTTCGGTTCTTGGCATTTTGGAATAAGCACAATACAAGTCTTATTTATGACACTGAGATCCCCCCCATTGGTCCACCAACTCTGAACAAACTCAACAATATCATGTCCTACAATATGCCAGCATTTTTGATAGAAAAGTGCATGCATGCCATCAATTCCAGGGGTCTTATTCGGATGCATTTGCATAAGAGCTCCATGAATCTCCTCCGCCGTAGGTACAGTAGTCAACATCTGATTCATCTCGTCAGTCACCAAACAATCAAGCCCTGCAGTTGCCTCCTGAAAATCAGAAGGCGAGGATGACTCAAAAATATTAGAGAAATATTCAGAAATAATTTCTGCAATTTCCTCTTCATTGTCGTGCATCTCCTCAAGCTCATGAATAAAATTTCTTCGTTGTCGATAGCTCGTTTTATGATGGAAATAAGATGTATTTTTATCCCCATCCTTAAGCTCATTAACTCGAGACCGGGCATGCCAGTAAGATTCATCAAGACGCTGCAACTCGTCCAACTCCTTCACAATCCCCTTGCATCTCTTAAGCATTTCCGCATCAGGATCCTTACTTTGCCACTCTTGCAACTCCCGCTCTTTCAAAACAATTTTTTTCTTCACATCTCCAAAGACTTCACTTGCCCACTTGCTTAAATTATTTGCACAGCCAACAATTTTCGAGCTAATGGGCCTTCCAACACCACCATCCCACGCATTTTTCACTACAGACTGAAACTCATGGTTCGACAACCATAGCGACTCAAAGTTGAATCTCTTCTTCCTCCGTTTCTGACGGGCAGCAGTGTTTGTTTGAAGCAGAATCGGAGCATGATTAGAGTACGTTATGGGGTAATGTCGAACACTAGTCCTGGGGAATAAAGCCCTCCACTCATCACAAGCCAAAAATCGATCCAACCGTTCTCTCACAACTTTGCTAGGATCAATTCCTCTGTACCAAGTAAAAATATTACCCGCATAGCCCAAGTCCTCCAAACTACATAAATCCATCGCCTCCCTAAACAATTCCATCTTCCTTTCACTCCTCGGGACTCCACCTTGCTTTTCATTCTCACATAAAATTTCATTAAAATCTCCAAAGAATACTATAGGAAGATGGATAGAATTTTTAAGAGACTTCATCAACTCAAAAGTCAAATGTTTGTTTTCATTCTCCGACCATCCATACATACCAATCGCAGCCCAAATGGGAGTATTATTTCTATCGCGGACCTCCACCGCAAAATGATGTGTCGAATAAGATAAAGTGACTGCATTTATATCCTTCCACCAAAACCCAATTCCACCCGAGTTTCCGGAACTACTCAAACAAACTCCCTCCGTAAAGCCACACCTATTTCTAATGGTCTCCAGCCTTCTCGAATCAATCATAGTCTCCATCACAAAAACTATGTTAGGGCTCTCCCTCCAACACCAAGATTGGAGAGCACGAACTCGCCCGGGGTTGCCCAACCCCCGGCAGTTCCAACTTAATATTTTCATTGCTTTTCGGAGGCTTGGCCATCGCCAACACCTCCTACTTGGATTTTACTGTCCCCAGACTTTACCAAATCAATCTTCACCCGTTTCTCCCCTCCCTTCATACTACAATCCTCATCTCTTTCAAGCCAATCACTAGCAGTCCTTTTATTTGATCCTACATCAAGCATAGTAGTATCAAAGCCATCCTCAGTAGAGCCCCCTGATCCACTCACCCTCCCTCTTCGAACCGCCTTTCTTTTTCCACCCCAGACACCTTTTTTTTCCCCCCCTCACTCACTTTTTCCACAATGCTATCAGATTGAATCAAATATTCCCCCCCTAACATACCACCTGTACTATTAGTTCCCCCCACAGAAGCATCCCAGTCATTCATATTGCCCCCACTCACCTCACTCTCTTTCACCCTCCCTGATTGTGTTTGTTCCCCCCCCCCCCCCCCCCCTACATTCTCACCACTCCCACCCTCAGACACATCATCATTCATCATCTTATCCCCCGAATTTTCTACTATTACATTCTCTCCATCTCCCACCTTTTTTGGCCTAAGAACCACCTTCTTCGACCTCTCGTCTTCAACCAAAGTCAGCCGAACCTCCCTTTCCACAGGTGTGGAATTAAGCCCCTTGCCCGAAGGTGAAGCGAAATGCAGTTTACGCGCAACCCCAACTGGTCCAAGCCTAATCACATTCGGAGTACTATAGGACTTAGACGAATCACACTTCCAGGAGCTCAACTTCTCAACTAACCTCTTGTCTTTCTCTCTAGCAGCCATGGCAGCCTTTGAGACTTTAAATGGGGACGCCCTCAACCACGGTCCATATTGGTACACCACATCATCCACACCCTCCCTGTCAGTTTCCTTCTTCGCACATTCTCTGTCTGTATGATCAAGGATGCCACAATAAAAACAGAAATCAGCAAGACGTTCGTATTTCACATCAATCCATTTAGTATTCGATCCCCCTGCTGCCATAAATAGGCCCCGTCTCAGCGGTTTCGTCACATCCAACATAACCCTCAGCCTCATAAACTCCCCCCATCTCAGAGGATCTGTCTCATCCAGTTCTATGAATCCTCCAAGACGATTCCCAACCTCACGCATAATCGAGATATTACGCTTATTAAAGGGTACATCAAACAATCGAACCCACATCGGCGTTCGATCAAATAGCACTTTAGACGGTTGCTCTTCGCCATTGATGTCCTTTAGCAGCAATAATTTCTCATCAAAAAACCATGGCATCCCATCAATAACTCTCTGTTTGTCCTCCTCCGATACAAATTGGAAAACAAACAAATTTGTGTCCATTGCACGAATTAGAATATTGTCCTCCACCTTCCAGACGTGCGCAAGGGTTTTTTTCATAGCTTCTACATTGAAAGTTTTAACTGTGCACAACTTTCCAACCAAGGCTAGTCGGAAGTATTCAATTGATCGATCATTAGCCTCATCACCCTCTCCATCGCCAACAACATCATTCTCTTCTTCAGTTAACTGGAATTTTTCCCAATCCTTAATCAAGTCGTCAGCCATAATCCCTTACAGAAATACCGATACCCAATTGAACACGAAACTAACCACCAGAGATTCGCAAGAAATATTAGAAATTATTTGAGAAAAGCAAGAATTTGATTGAGAAAACAAGGAAAACACGAAACCCTAAGCAAAGGACCACGGACCCCACACAAGGGACAATTTTAAATTTAGCTACTCTAGAATTTCTGGACGTATAAGTTGGCAATTGTGTTCATATGGGACAAGATTTGAGAGTATTTGTATCCTTGTGGGGAAAGTAAATTTGACTACTTTTAGGTGATCAATTGAAGTCAATGCTGGCGAATAGAGTAAATGAGTAATAAAGGAAATAATATGTAAAATTCTATCCATTTATACACACTGTACAAGAACCTTTTTTAGAATCAACACTGTACAAGAACCTAATGGAAGCTCTTTTAAAAATTTCTTCCTTTTTTACGGAGGCTTTAGTAGCTACTCTGTAAAATAGCTGATTGACTAATTGGATATAATTTTGGTAATAGTTGGTTGTTTAAAAATATTTGATAAATAGCTATTAATTGTTAATTGTTTTAGTGTATTTAATAACAAAAAAATAAGGGACTGTTCACTTTAGCTTAATTTTAGTTCAGTTCAGTTTAGCTTCCAATTTCCTTCTCTCCTAAAATATTTATTTCGGCTGATATATTCAGTTTAATTCAGCTCCAATCAGTTCAGTTCAGCTCAATTCAGTAAATGTGAACAACCCTTAAATGCTTAATAAACTAATTTAAAAAGGCTTACTAAAGAGTTTATGAGTTCAAAAAGTTTTTTCAATAAGATGTTATTCAACACTCATATTAGCTTTTTCATAATGGTCAAACCTCTTATATGTCTTAATAAGCTAAAAGCTCTTTGACAAACAAGGTGTATGCATAGAGATTAGAGAGCATTATCTACTTATGCAACGGGAACAAGTTTAATGTATAAAAAACATTAATAATCATGTAATTTTCATACTCCCTTCGTGTATTTTTTAAGTGATATAGTTTGACTGGTATTTAGACAATTCAATTGACATGAATAAGAGGTAAACGGGTTAGTTAGATTTTTTTTTTTTTTTTTTTTAAGAAAAAAATTATAATAGAAAGATATTGGGATTGATAGTTTATTGAAAAGTGATGAAAATGAGAGAAAATAAATTTTACAAAAAAGTTGAAGTTGGTTTGGATGGGGATCATGAAGAATAGAGATAATTTTAAATTGCGCTATTTTACCAAAAAATGAAGTATAACACATAAAAATATGGTTGCATTTAGGCCCTGTTCTTTTGAGCTTCTGGGCAGAGCAGAGCAGAGCAGAGCAGATTTCAGCAGAGCAGAGCAAAGCAGAGCAGAGCAGAGCAGATTTCAGCAGAGCAGAGCAGATTGAAGCAGAGCAGAGCAGAGCAAAGCAGAGCCGAGCAGAGCAGAGCAGAGCAGATTTCATTAATATTAATATTATTATTATTAATAATATTATTATAATTACTAATATTATTATTACTATTATTATTATTATTATTATTATTATTATTATTATTTTTACTATTATTATTATTATTATTATTATTATTACTACAATTATTATTATTACTACTGCTACTACTACTACTACTACTATTATAATCATTAAATTTTATTATTAAATATTAATTATAATTAATAATATTTATATTATTAAATATTAATTATATTATTATTAATATTATAATTATCAAATATTAATTATGTTATTATTAATATTATTATTATTATTATTAAATATACATTATTATTATAATAATTCAATATTAAGTATTAATTTTAAGCAGAGCAGAGCAGGGCAGAGCAGAGCAGATTTCAGCAGAGCAGAGCAGAGCAGAGCAAAGCAGAGCAGATTTCAGCAGAGCAAAGCAGCTCTAAAGAACGGGGCCTTAGTGAGTGTAATACTTCAAATACTAGATTAGCTCCCGTACCATGCACGGTAATTTCATTACATTTAAATAATAAAATACCAAATATTGTATTAAAAATAACATAAATAAAATACAATTATAACATATTTATTTTCTTTCTATTTTGGGTACATAATGATATGAAACATGAAATATACTGAAAATAGTCCATTAAACAAATGAGTATATTAAAAATACATGTCATACCATATGAGTATTTAAAATTTTTAATGATAACTTAGTATCAATTTTTTTTATTATTAACCATGTAAGTATTTAAAATTATTTATTACACCTAATGGGCAGGAATAATAAGCCTGATTTAATGATATTTGGTCAATTTTTTTCCTAAAATATGATAATATATAAAGGTATATATGAGAGATTCAAATAAAAACTGAAAATTTTTTAATCAAAATTTCTTACATGATAACATGCATAAATAAAGTGTATAAATTTTATGCTATGTTGTAAAACTCTCTTCAATTTTTTTTATGTTATTTATACTTAAATTATATAATCAAAATCCCCATTTTTTAATGACTTATTGTCCCATTATTAAAAGACATGAAAAATGGAATAAATAGCTATATACATACACATACATATATATACATACATATATGTATATATATACATACATATATGTATATATATATATATATATATACATATATATATATATATATATATATATTATTATTATTATTATTATTATTATTATTATTATTAAAGATATGTATAAAAGATTTGGAACAATATTATGTTAGTTATGTTATATGAAAATTCCCAAAGATGATTCTTGTAAAAAGGGAAGGTGTGTTTTTGGAGGGAAAAAAACTACATCAGAATTGACGCGTGTCATTCCTGGTGTCTGTTTTAGTATTATGTTATTGATTACGGCGGGAGTATTCCATAATTTCAGTAAAATACTCAAAATTAAGAGTCGAATGGACTATAATTTCCCAATTCAAAGATGATTTTAAAACTTGTTATCTTTAACACAAAATAACTACTGCATCCGGTTCGTATTTTATGCAAATTTGGTATAATATTTGTGAGATATAAAAAGTCCAAAGTTGCATATAATACGAATCGAAGGTAGTAGTTTTTTTTTTCTTATTCAATACACGGGTTTTTACTTGGCTTAATTATTCTCATATGTAGGTATGATTTTATACGAAGTAATTGTTTCAAATCTAAAACTTAAAAGAAAAAAAAGTGAGGGTAGAACCATGAAGGAAGATGAAGGAAGTTAGTTAGATATATATACATGAAGATTGTGGGATACGAAATAACATTAGTTTAAATTATATTTAAAGTGTAGGAAATGAAAAGACAATTTTTATTATAATTTATATGTTTATGTAATGTGTACTAATTAATTGAACTTTATTTAAATATGGTGGAAAAATAAAATACTTCATTTTCTTACTTGATTTTGCAAGTTGTAGAATGCATAAAGACTTAAACATAAATATTAAAGGTGGTTACATGTGGCATATGGGGTAATGAGTGACTTGAGATGCCATATGTCATATGAAAATTTTGTGGTTTATGTTTTTAAATACTACGAGTAGTATAGATGGAATTGGGCATAGGTTTTAGGCTAAGGATATTAATGGGGTAGGGAAGACGGATGTTGGTCTTCCCATCTCCATCCCCACATAACATTCTCATCCCTACATTGCAACGGGTCTAAAATTCTAATGCAGCTAAAATCAAGTGATCAAAATTATACAAGACAATTCAATCAAGACCCTGCTCCAATCCAACTTAATGGATGAGTAGCAGATTGATTATCTCAGAAGTAATCCAAAAAGAAGGGAAACTTTGAGAGGAATAATCAATATCAGGAAGATGATAATAGAATAGAGAGATAAAGAGTGAGATTAGAGAGAGAAGAAGGGAGTTTGTATTACACTACAAGAAAACCTGTTTTTTGACAACGTTGCTATAAATTGTTTGTCGTTGCATGCCAAAAATATCTTTAACGACAATTGTCGTTGCAAGGGCCAAAATACCTTGCTCCCAGTTTCCGGTTTGCTCGATGAACAGCAGATTGTAGCCTATAAGGCTGCAATTTCAAGTACACCTAAGCACCTTCATCAAATGATCTCTCACTTCTATGTTTATTAGCTTGCTGTTTCATCCTGTGCTGAGCTTTCTTCAAATGCTCTTTAATCATAACAAGAGCTTCTTCTCTATGTTGCAAGCTTCTATCCACACTATCAATCATGCTCATTCCTTTCAGATAAGGGACATGAATAGGGGGGCCTGACCATATAAGATTTCGTAAGGAGTGGTTTGAATTGCAAAATGATAGGTAGTATTATACCAGAATTCAGCAAGAGATAACCACCTAACCCACTCTTGAGGTGTATGAGTACACATACATCTCAAATAGGCTTCCAAGCACCTATTTAACACTTCATACTGTAGTTTGAGGGTGGTAAGAAGTACTCCCTCCGTTTTTTTTATATGCATCACTTTGACAACTACACTATTCACATACCATGGTTGACTTAATTTTTTCACCTCTAACAAATGAATAAATGTTATTATATTATATATCATTCGATTCGTCATAATGTCTAGTTTCATAATATAATTTTGTTACAATTTTTACTAATACACAATTAAAGATATTTATGGTCAAAGTAGCGTCTCGGCAAATGTGCCGGTTAAACTGATGCATATAAAAAAAACAGAGGGAGTAGATAGTTTCCGCTATATGCCTTACAAGTGCAGTAATTCTGTGCAAAAAGAACTGAGAAAATCCAGACCTCTAATAGAAATGACAGATTTTGGGAATCCATGTAGCTTATAGACATTGTCTAAATAAGCTTGGGCCACTTTCAAAGCTGAGTAAGGGTGAGATAGAGCTATGAAAAGTGCATATTTGCTCAGTCGGTCTAATCCCTCAATAAAGTCCATAGTAACCTCTTCCCAGACCCTATTAGGTATAGGTAGTGGTTTTAGCAGTCCTGGGTAGGCACTAGGATCATATTTGCATCTCTTGCATGCCATCACATTGGCTGATGTATTCTGTCACATGTTTCTTCTAACCAGAACAGTAGAATAAGCTTTTCACCCTTCTCATTGAATTGTAGCTTCAATCCTAGAGTGACCTCCCATTGCTGAATTATGCAGCCAAAGTAGGATCTTATTCTTCAACTCATCAGGAGCATGTCCCACCACTTAGTCAATTGCCCATTCTGCCACTTATAATGCTTATGTGAGTCTAGTTAGCAGCCAAATCTGCTATAATTTACTACATATTAAGGTCATCTTGCCAAACTTTCTGAATATCTTCCAAGAGTGAAGAATTGATTGTTAAGGCAACCATAACCATTATCTGGGAATGGATACTCTTGAAAGTGCATCTGTTACTTTGTTCTCACTTCCCTGCTTGTATTCAATAACATAATTCATGCTAGCTAGCTTAGACAACCACTTTTTCTAAAAAGGGGTGGGTGATCAAGTAAGTGATTTAAGCTTTGCTGATCTGATTTAATCACAAAAGGCAGGAGCATAAGATAGTGCTGCCATTTCTTTACTGCTTAGACAATGGCTAGTAGTTCTCTTTCATAAGCTGACAAGTGCAAGTTCCTTTAAGAAATAGCCTTGTTGATAAAGGCAATGGGGTGTCCTTTTTGCATTAAGAAAGCTCCCACTCTTGTTTGAGGTTCGGCCATTCTAGAATAGCTTGTATCTTCTCAGGCTCAGTAGAAACCCCTTTAGAAGTGAAGGCATGACCCAAATAATTCACCTTCCTTGCACCAAAAGTGCATTTCTTGAGATTTTCTCTTAATGAGTGAGATCTCATTATAGACAAAACTTCTTGGAGGTGCTGCAAGTATTCCTCCCAAGAAGAACTGTAAACTAAAATGTCATCAAAGAATACCAAGATGAAATTTCTCAATTGCTTTCTGAGTACATGATTCATCAAGTATTGAAAGGTGGATGGTGTATTTTGTGAGTCCAAAAGGCATTACCAAGTACTTAAATTGCCCAAAATGGGTCTTAAAGGCAGTCTTATTATTTTCAGGATGCATTCTGATCTGGTGATAACCAGATTTCACATTTATTTTAGAAAAGAAAGAAGTTCCATGCAGCTCTTCAATAACTAGTATAGGAAACTTATCTTTGATAGTGGCTTTATTTAGAGCCCTGTAATCCACACACATTCTCCACCCACCATCCTTCTTTTTTACCAAGACTACAGGAGCAGCAAAAGGGCTAATACTGTTCCTAATCACTCCTTGGTCAGCCAATTCCTGCACCAGTTCTTATATAATATTCTTCTTAGTAGCAGGATATCTATATGGTCTGATATTTATGGCAGTTGTACCATCTTTCAATGGAATCTTATGATCAAAATTCTCTCAAGTCAGTGGTAAGCTTGTAGGAGCTTCAAAGACATCAGAGTAACTAGCGAATAACTCCTCCATCTCAAATAAATTTGTCACCTGATCTTCCAGCATATGCAGACTCATCTTAGGGCTTCACTCCATGGTAAGATGAATTATCTGCAGCATAGATAGCTCACCTCCATTTTGTAGCAATTTATTGAACTTCTGGTGGTATTCTCTTCCCTCTCTTCCTAGTTGCACCTCTTAACTTCACCTTCTTATTGTGCTGCTTAAACTCCATGGTCAAGCTTTTAAAGTCCCAAAGAATTGGACCTAAAGTTGAAAACCATTGAATACCCAAGACAACATCACTCTCACTTAAGGGAAGGAGTAACATATCAGCTTTAAAAGTGTAGCCCTGCATTCTCCATTCAAAGTCTCTGATCATAGCATTACATTTTAGCTGACCACCATCTACCACCTTAACCCACATTGGTAGTACCTTCTCTACCTTACAGTTCATTTTCAAGGTTGTAGGGGTGTCTATAAAGTTATGTGAACTGTAATAATCAAGCAGAATGTGCAAGGGTTTCTTGCCATGTTGATCCATCATTCTCATGGTATTGAAACTACAATGACCATCTAGAGCTTGTAAAGATATTTGAGCATAAGCGGCATCATCCTCTACTGGATCCTCTATCTCAGCATCACCCACCTCATCTTCTACATCTTCCATCTCAATGTGATATAACCGGGTTTTCCTGCCCTTACACTAGTGTCCTAGCTCAAACTTCTCATCACACCAAAAATATAAGCCCTTAACTCTCTTCTTATTCATTTCAGCAAGTGTAAGGATTTTTCTGTTAGGGTTGTATGTATTGGTTGGTTTATAAGTGTTTGGGGTTATTCCTTTCCAGGATGGGTTAGTGTTTGGGCCATTGGTTATGTGTTTGGGTGTAGGTAATAATGGGGGTCGTGATTTTGGTAGTGTTCTATTCTTCTTAGTTTTTAGGGTTGCTTACTGTAACTTAGCTAGGCAATGTTAGGGGTGTTCAAAAAATCCCGACCCGATTGTCCCGTCCCGATTTCCTGATGACCCGGTAAATACCCGATGGGAAATTTGGGATTAAAAATTGTTATTTTGGGTCGGGTAACTGCCTGTTATCCGGGTCGAGACATGGGATGCGTTTTGTTTATTTCGGGTACCCAATTACCCGTTAAAAAAAAAAAACTACCTCCAATGAGCCCAGTCAGCCGTTCAGCCCACCCCACACTCCTACATAGCCCAGTTACTCAAATACTCAATTAGGGTTTCCTACTTCTTCTCTCTGAAATTAAAAAACGTCGCTTCTTCCTATTTCCTACAACCTGCCTTCCTTCTTCCTCCTTGAGTTGTTTTTTTTTTTCCTGATTCTCTATCTCTTCGTGCCTTCATACTTCCTAGCTTCTTTCTTGAGTTCCTTCTCTAGTCAGTGGTCAAGCTTCACGGATTTCTGGTCCTTCACGAGTTCGCGGATTTCTTGTCCTTCACGAGTTCGAGCGAGTTCAAGCCCTTCACGAATTCACGCGAGTTCAAGCGACTCAAGCCTTTAATCTCATGTAATTTATGTTCTCATGCGGGTTTATTTAGGGTTATTTTGAATTTATGTAATCTAATTGATAGTATTATCGTGGTAATTGGACTAAATCCGTAGTGTATTGTGTTATAATTTATTGCGCTCTAATTTATTGATGTTCTCATGTCATTTCTTGTCTTCTCCTGTCAAGAATGGAGGTTGATATTGTTCAGATCGAATTTTTGCAGTAAGGGAAGAGAAGGGTTGGACTTTTAGTGTTGATTATGGATGGGAAATGTTTAACTATTATGGTATCTTATTTGTTTTGAATTTGGTTGTCAAAGTATAATGTCAATTCATAATTTGTATTTTACATGAAACTTCATAACTTCTTCAATTTTTCAGCGTTACAGGCTTTAAATCCCTATTTTAAGCATTTTTTCTTATTTAATCTTGTTGTTTTATTAAAAGAAATTCGGGTACCCGATGTCCCGACCCGAATAATTCGGGTACCCGGGGAGATATTCGGGTCGGGACATGGGACGAATTACCAACTACCCAAAACTCCAGGTACCCGGGTTTTTCGGGTACCCGGATTTGAACACCCCTAGGCAATGTGCAACCTGAATGGTTGTTGGTGCAAACATCCTTACATACAGTTGTATTTCCTCCTCCAAACCCCCTAGATAGCAGCTTAACAGGTATCCTTGGGATAAATATAACCCGCTAGCAAAAGCATCAAAGGCATCATGGTACCCCTAAATAGTTAGTTTGCTTGAGTGCCTTCAAATCTACCATAGGATCATCATACAGCTCACCAAATCGGCCGGTGATGTCCTTGACATATCTCTCCCAGCTAGGGGGTGGTTTATCTTTCACATAATTTTGATATGCTAGAGAAGTGCTCTACCTTTTAAATGTATTGCTGCTAACTTGATTTTTTTTTTTTTAGCATCAGCAATATTAGCTTGCTCAAAGAACAGGTTACATTTATACAACCATGCTAACTTGATTTTTTTAGCATCAACAATATTACCCTGCTCAAAGAACAAGTTACATTTATACAACCATGACCTCAAATCATCACCATTGGATTTAGGAAATTTAATTTTTTGTGAGTCTGGTAGAGTACTGGTAGTTTGAGCTATTATAATCACTATTTCCATATCCAACTGTCCAGATTTGTTAAGTAATTTCTCATGTGATTTTCAGGCGAGCTTACATCAGAAACTAATTTGGTGATGACTTGCACAGATAAGCTTACCATTAGATCATGCAACTCATATATGGATTTTGTGTTTTGATTATTATTCAGGCTATTATTATTGCAATTTTCAGTGATCTGCTAACCAATGAGAATCTTAAGAGTTACCTCCTGCTTCTTCAAATCTACAGAGGTGACAGCACATTTAGCATCATCGTTGCTCACCTCGGTGTTATTCTTTGGAGGCATACTGAGTCCAAGAACCTGGGAGGCTCTGATATCAAATGATGCAGCTAAAATCACGTGATCAAAATTATACAAGACAATTCAATCAAGACCCTACTCCAATCCAACTTAATGGATGAGTAGCAGATTGATTATCTCATGAATAATATAAAAAGAAGGGAAACTTCGAGAGGACTAATCAATATCAGGAAGATGATAACAGAAAACGAAGTTTGTATTAATTTCAGCATAAAATGATTACAACCACTAATCTGGCTTAAATAGCCGCCATTACATGCATTGAACTTGTAAATAAAATAACAAACTCTAACAGAAAGGGAATCTGATCTGTTATGCCTCCTTCTAGCTCATGTTCCACCTCAGCAATCCCATATAGCTCAATTTCAGCCAAAATCAGTGGAACAGTGACCATATTGCCCTTTAGTGTTTTTTTTTTTTTTTTTTTTTTTTTTTTTTTTTTTGACAAGGATCAACTCAGAAAAAAACAAACAACTGCAAAAACTAAAAAAACTAGAAAACATAACGAAGGAACTGTCTAGTCCTAGCACGAGTGGCCAGACTGTGAGCTGGGAGGACATCAGTCCTAGAAACCTTATGGAAATGACAAACTTGAAAACACGGAAGAACATCCTGTATTTGCCGAGTAATCCAAACCGTGGAAATATCTTGCGAGACCGCACTGCGAATAGCAGAAAGGGAAGAGACGCAATCCGTTTGGAGGAGAATACATTCAAAACCTCGCTGAATTGCCATCCTAAGAGCTAACAGGCAAGCAAGTAATTCCGCCTGAAACGCAGACAAAGTGAAGCAAGCCCGAGCTGCTCCCCCCAAGCTTGTACCTGTCCGTACAGAATAGAAGCACCATCCCACTCCTGCTGCACAATCGGAAGAATTCCAAGCCCCATCTACGAGAATCGAAACTGAAGGGAAAACGCAAGCAGAACCATGAAGCCCGAAAGAAAGAGGGGAAGAAGTAAACCCTGGCGGAGGACTAGGAACAATTGTATCTAACCCTCGTGCAGCCAAACTACGAGTACTCCACTCCTGAGCTATATGAAAAACTATTGTAGGAGAACAATCCATTTGTCGAAAACGGATGTGGTTTCTAAGAACCCAAACAGCCCAGGCAAACGCCACAATGGAATCTAGCCCAATCCAGTCTTTAGTCTTGGTGGTTGTAGAAAGCAGAGAAAGAAACCACTGCTGAAACGAGACTTGAGAAGACGGAGGGCGGATTCCTAAGGGACCACAAGCCCAGAGTCGAGTAGAAAAAGGACAATAGAGCAGCAAATGTTGTAGAGATTCCGGGACCTGACGACAGAAAGTACAGAGAGGATCAATTGGGAAACCTTTAGAGCATAGCTTCTGTGCCACTGGAAGCGCATCATGAAAACTTTTCCAAAGAAACATCTTCCATTTAGGAAGAATAGGCAATGTCCATAACTTGTTCCAAGTAAGAGGAAACATGGAAGCAATACTTGGAGAAAACCAGTCTGACTCCCGAATAATAGAAGCATAAGCTGATTTAGTAGTAAAGACACCATCACGAGTAAACTTCCAGTAGACATAATCGTCCATGGGCTGAGAAGGAAGCTCTAGGCTCAGAATTTTGGAAGCAGTGGAAGACGGAAAGAGCGTATGAATCAAGGTAACATCCCAGATGTTAGAGTGTGGAAGTAAGAGAGAAGACACCAGAGTCGGCCGAACCGCTCCAGCAATAGAATCCTTGAACTGCACTGAAGTATCTGGCAGCCAGGGATCCTGCAGAATATTAACCTGAGTACCACTGCCTATTTTCCAAGCCAAGCCTAGCTTTAAAGTATGAATGCCCTCCGAAATGCTGCGACTACCCCATGATGGTCTAGCTGTGAGAGTAGACTGCCGAAGACAAAATAGGGACGGATACCTGGACCGAAGAACCCTAGCCACCAGAAGCTGCGGGTTCTGAAGAATCCTCCAAGATTGTTTAGCAAGTAGGGCTCGGTTAAAGAAGCCCACATGGCGAATTCCCAGGCCTCCCATTCCTTTAGGTGAAAAAAGAGTAGACGGAGGCGCCAAAGCTACCCCTTTAGAGTGAGAATTCTCTTTCCACCAAAAGCGGATTAACAGATTATTTATTTTATCCGTGATGGTAGAAGGAATCTTAAACACTGACAAAACATGATTTAAAGAAGCCACAAGCACAGAATTGATAACAACCAACTTTGCCGATGAAGAGAGATGTAGCGGAGCAAACGTAGACAGTCGACGGGCTATATTATCTACCAGAGGTTGAAAAGCCTTACATTTGCTCCTTCCCATGTCCACCGGAAGCCCAAGATAAGTCCCTAAAGAGGGAAGAACTTTCAGCCTTAAGGACGATGCCAAGAAATCTCTATAATCCTCTGGAACATTGGGACTGAAACGAACAAATGATTTTTGTAGATTCACCATCTGACCTGAAAGATCACAAAATTGCTGCAAAACATGGAGCACATTTAAACAGGACTGAGGGTTAGGCTGAAACAGAAGGAGAGAATCATCAGCAAATTATAAATGAGAAATTGAGGGAGCATGACGAGATATTCGAATGCCTTTAAACAGATCTTCCTTCTCCGCTTTCCGAATCATAGCCGAGAAAACCTCCATACAGAGAACGAATAAATAGGAGGAAAGTGGATCACCCTGACGAAGACCTGCTGCTGGTTTAAAAACTCGAGTAGGGTTACCATTAACTAAAATCTGATAAGAGACAGTTGAGACACATTGTCTCATGAGATGAATCCAGTAGGCCGGGAACCCAAAGACTTGGAGAGCTTTCCACAAGAAAACCCAATTAACCCTATCATATGCCTTATTCATGTCCAGTTTTAAAGCAGCCGACATTGTATGACCTCGAGATTGATTCATGTAAGAAAGAACCTCATGTGCCAGAAGACCATTATCCGACATTTGTCTTCCGGGAACAAATGCATTCTGATAATCGGAAACCAGAGAAGGAAAAACATGGCGAAGTCTAGCAGAAAGGCATTTAGCAATGCATTTGTAGAGAACATTACATAAACCTATCGGACGAAATTGCGAAGGTTGCTGGGGTTGATCGACCTTGGGAAGAAGAACGATAAAGGTGCGGTTCCATTCCCTAAGCAGATGACCATGAAGAAGAAAATAGCGAACTGCGTTAATAACCGAAGAACCAACAATTGCCCAGTGAGACTTAAAGAAAGCTGACGAGTAACCATCGGGCCCAAGGGATTTCGAATCATCTATGCTAAACATGGCCTGCTTTATTTCAGAATCCGAAAAGGGGGGTCATTAAAAACAACTTATGTTGCTCAGAAAGACATGGGAGATGTAACTCTGACCAATTAAAATCTTCCGGAGAAATCCGAGATTGTGGATTATTATAGAGAGAAGAAAAATAATCCATTACCACTTTGCGGATTATATCTCCTTTAGTTGGCTAACACTTGCATCAAATTCATCTCATTCCTGTCTTAATGGGCACAAATTATCCTCACCTGCCACCTTACCCCCCACTTGGATATCCCACCCAAGACTAGCCTAATCCCACCCTTTTTTCATATAAGTTTATTACATATTATTATATTTACTACTTTATTTTTAGATAAATTTATAACTATTAAGTCAACCTTTTAGCCGTCCGCTTTTATTATGTCAACCTTTTAATTATTTCTAAACACGTCAACCTTGTATTAACATTAATTTTCATTAGATAACAACAAATTGTGGCTTTGTTTTAGCCTAAAATTGAAATAAAAAAAATGAGGAAGAGGAAGATTGAATGGAGAAGAAGTAAGGATGAGGATTAAATTGAACTTATCATTGTAAATAGTTGTGGATTAAATATTGGAAAAAAAAAAATCACCTTTTTTTACCATCATCTAATAGTCCACGTAAGCAATTAACCTATTTTTACACGTCACTTTTAATTTTAACATAATAAAAATTAATGCTATTACAAGGTTGACGTGCTCAGAAATAATCACAAGGTTGACATAATAAAAGCGGACAGTCAAAAGATTGACTTAATATTTACAAATTTTCCTTATTTTATTATTTCCTCCGTTTTTATTTACTTGCAACGCATCTCTTTGGCACACATGTTAAGGAAAATATTAGACTAGGTAAACGGATAAATTAATTTATAAAACGTTAACACCTATAAGAAGAAAGGGATAAGTTGCTACGGTTTAAATTTCATAGCTTAATTTTTCGTTTACCTAGTTTAATCACCTCATTGATAAGCGTGATAAAAGGTGTGTTGCAAGTATAAGAAAACAGAGGAAGTATATAAAATTGTGTAAAAGTATATAATTTTTTTTTAAAAAAGATACTAGGGATACCAACGCGCGTGGTACAACTAGCCTTTGAGAAGAATTATTATCGATGTTCTTTATGTCCAATTCCGGTTTGTGTATAATATTTTATCAAAGCTATTTGCATATAAACGATAAATGTGTTGGATGTTGTGTAGTTGTGCAGTGATCTAAACTTTAGTTGAGCTACTTTAAAATAACGCCCACATAAAGCAGTAACCTTTTATTGTCTAGTGACTAATGTTGTCATGTAATTAAACTATAACCCCCATTAATAAAGAAAAACTAAACTTTATTGTTCCATTTCTTCATTTAATTTCTGATTAATTGATGGATCTTAAGAATAAATTGCAAATTAATTTAGGCCCTGTTTAGTTCGCCTTATGTTTTCTTGTCTAAACTTATCTGATCTGGTCTGATCTGATCTGATCTGAATGTCAGATTTGACCAAACTTTGATCTTAAATATACGATGATCTATAGGAAAAAAAAAGATATCAAGTGGGGTCTTGTTAGATTCGTAATAATGTGCACTTTGTTAATATGTGATTTTCAGAATTTTTTTCATTACGAAATTAAAGATATTTAGCAATAAAAAACTGTACATAAAATGATGAACTAATCTGAACTTATTTTTTCTGATCTGAACTTATTTTTTCTGATCTGATTAAATCTGAACTTATTTTTTTCTGAAATAAGTAAAAATAAGGTGAACTAAACAAGGCCTTACACATGGAGATAAAAAGGTCAACACACAATTCAAGGGGTATAGATTTTATTACCCATGATGAGTATAGATTTTATCCTCATCCCTGCCCCACCATCCGCCAAACCAAAATCCATCCCCACCCCAATACAACAGGTCAATTTTTTCATTTACCTTATTTGACCCGCCCCATTAACATCCCAATTTCTAGCCTAAATAAATGGCCGAAAACATGACAACCTTTTCGTCAAAATCCCTCTCAAGTCTCAACCCTCAACCCGGCCCATGATAAGGTCCCAAAGTAAGGCAGACTCAAAAATCAATTCAAACACTCCCATCATTTTCATCTACTCAAAAAAAAAACCAGAAAAAGAGGGAGCCACATCACAAAACCCAATATTAAAAACGTGGCAACACTCGTTTACCACGTCGACCCCCCCTTTTTTCTCCCCCTTCATTTATAACCCTCTCTTCTCTTCACTTCCCCAACACTCTCATTTTCTCTCTCCTCAACCACCCATGTCAGACCACCACCACCCCAACAAACGCCTCTCTCTTCCTCTCTCCTCCCCCTCCAAAAAACCCAACCTCAATCAACACCACGCCTTCTCAATCGACGATCACGACGAGCCAGAACTCCACCAACAACTCATCTCGAATCTTCTACTAGCTTCTTCTCCTACTCAAACGACGTCGTTTCCTTTCAAAGTTAGGTTCGTTTCCTACCCTTACCTCCCGCTTTCCCCCGTTGAATCCTCTTCTTCTTATGTCACCATTAATGGAAATGAGGAGACCTGCGGTTCGTCGTTTTCCGACGCTGATTCTTCTCTCATGGCGAGTGTTGATACTTGCGCTGGTGGTGCTCGTGTTTCTCACGCTTTTGGGTTTTTGAGTGTTCAAAACGGTGACGTTTTTGGGTCTGATGGTATGAAGGAGAAGATGAAGAAGGTGTCACGTGAGGTGGAGGGTGTTGATGGTTGGGATTGGGGTGAGTTTTTAGAGCAGGTTTTAGAAGAGGGCAAAATTAATTAATTAATTAATTACTCTACTTTGTCTAAATACTTAGTTTAATTAGAAAGGGGTAAATTAGAAAAGAGTCTGTTCACATTCTGTGAATTTTGGGGTTTTTACTGACTGTTAATATTAGTTTACTGCGTATTTTGCTGGAATTTGCGGTTCTATGAAGGTGAATATGGTAAAAAAGAAAAAGAAAATGAAGGTATATTTTGACTAGTAGTACAAGAAGTCAAAAATAGTTATTATTGTAAATAAAAAAGAAGGGATTTTACTGAGAAATTTTGACTACATTGTGAAAATGGAATGTTAGTAGTATGTTACTAATGGGTTTACTTTGGTTGATAAATTATTAATTGCGTTATTAGGTCTATTTTTATTTTACGAAATACTAACATAAGGTATTAAATATAAATGTGTACATGGGCAATGTAGGCATTGAGAAGTCGTGACAATTTGTGATTGTGAATGTATGTGGAGTGGTTTATCGATTCAGTACTATTTTAGGATGTCCGATTAAAACCCCAAATCATAGACTCATCAAGTGTATTGTTATGTATTCGTAAAGTTTTAATGATGTTTTAAGACGATGTGATTATAAATAGAATGGGGATTAATTTTATACTGCACGTCTACACACCACCCTGTGTTTTATATACTATGCAACTTTAGAGATTAAAAGATAAAAAATGATATTTTAATACTGCACGTATTACGTAACTTAGATTTTGTTATCACCAAAATATTCTAAATAGGGTTAGCTATTTAGCTAATCCTTACGAGTTGCGAACATACACATTCTTCACTAACTCGCTAGTCAATTTTAGTGGTAAGAAAATATAATTGAAGCCAATTAAAATTTTACTTTGTATCTAAATGCCAAATTTCTGCAGCATTGTTGCATTAACCAACAATTGTTGCATTAACCAACAATTGAGAGGAAACTAATAAGATTTATTGAAGTATTATAGGGGTTAGTCGAACAAGGATTAATGAGTTAATGTTTTAAGGATTACTTTATTATTTTACAATGGCCAAGATTTATTGAAGTATTATAGGGGTTAGTCGAACAAGGATTAATGGGTTAGTGTTTTAAAGATTACTTTGTTATTTTCCAATGGCCACGATGTGTTTTGGCCACATTGATATAGAAACATTGTTTAAATTTAAATTTCATTTGCATTGGAATCTCTAAAGATTTTTAATGGACAAAGAAATGAAATTGAAAGGGGTAATCAATTATCCGTTAAGCAAGAGGTATTAGTTGTTTTTAGTTGTTTATATTAGTTGAATTGACTAGATGATTGTACTAATCTATTGTTCTCTATGCCATGTAGATCACGCCACATCACTTACTCCATCTTTCATTATGCCACGTCACCCAATATTGTTTCATTTAAAATATGATTATAAGGGAATATGAACACCCAACCTGTTATAAGAAGGATGGTTATTTAACCATTTATGCAAATTATTAACTATGTTATAAACATGAAAACAAATATATATAATTGATTATCACAAGGTTTAATTAAAATAAAACATTATAAATATCGAATACATATAATCATAAGTAATAATTAAAGTAGCAACCTGGTGCAACACCCGGACTACACACTAGTTTATATGTGTAAAAGTGTCCAGTAAAGAATTGTTAGTTGGGAGCTTATATATTTTGACATAACAAACAAAGACATTACTTATTCAATTTCTGTAAGTAATTCCTATTTTAATTACTTATCAAATGAATTATACGGAGTTCATATAATACTACCTCCAATTCTTTTAGTTACAACTTTGGAATATTTTATATCTCACAACTTATACCCCAAAGTTGCAACTAAAAAAATCGAAGGTAGTAATTCATTTGACTTTGCATTTTCTTTTATATTTAAAAAAATTAAAAGATTTTCTTCATTTTGTAAATAGTTCTTTTCCTTAGTGAAGTTTTAAAGGTGGTATAAAGTTCATAATTGGCCAACTTCAGGATAGAATAGTTGTCCTTCCTTTGTTTTTTTAAGTGCCCCATTGAAATTTCGGCACTATTCACTAATTATAGTTTGACTAATGTTTATGAATTATACATAAAAAAAATATAGATGATACCTCCTCCGTTTCACAATACTTGGAATGTTGGTGCAGTGGTCCTAGAGATTGTACTTGGTAGGAAGGACCGCATATTCGATCACTCGCAATAATAATTGGGATAGGATTGGGACCTAATTATCTGAAGTTAATTATCGAATCCAAATTAACTCAAAGGGTTAACTGGATGGACAACAAGGAAAAAAAAAACATTATTACGTAGTTTAAACTTTTTGTATTATTCATATTAGGTATAAGCAACGATTGTCTATATCCAATGTATAAACTAGTTTAAACGATTGCATCGTCTGTTTGTATTTAGCAATAGACTCAAATATGATCCATCTTTATTCTAATCTCAAAAACAATGAGCTAGACCCGGTTAATGTTAGATATAAACAACCCCAACGTTGATATCATCCAAAATCTGTCGTGGATGGGCAAAAAAAAAGCTAAAAAAAAATAAAGCATGTTCACGTCGTTTACTCTGTTTTGCAGCCGTTAATGGAATGTTATGAGCTTTTGTCTACTTAAGCTCTCACCCTCCATTGACGACGCTCAACCTTCCGTCCTCCATTGAAGATGCCCAACCATATCCACCTCCGCCATATTTTCGGCGGCTTCGCCGCCGTAATCAACGAAAAGCCGGAGAATAAAAGGTAAAATAAAGGGCATGGTTAATCCTAAAGGTCAGGGATTTATCATCTTCTTCGAATTGACCATTGCAGGTGAACATTCCCCATTAAAGGTTTCAATTTTTAGTGATGAAGAAGTGATAATGGAGGTGGTAGCTTTGACGGAGTTAACGAGGAAACCAATTAATTTGTGGATTTCTTTCAACTGTTAGTAGTACTGTATTTGAATTTACCCCTCACTAAGTCAGTTGAAATGACCTCTGTGTTCTTACTAAACCATGTGAAATGATAGCATTGTCCTGATATTAACAAAGGTCGTTAATGTCAAATATCAACTTGGATTTACTCAAAAACAATTACTCATAAAAAGAAACCTAGACAACACAATTCTCACCATAATTGAATTGAATTTTTTTACATTTATATCTAACATTTATTGTAAAGGTTCAAAAGAACAAATTCCTACAAAAGTTGAGTACTTGTTTCCACCTTATATTTCTAAACATGTAAATAAAGAGATAAATGTGAAAAAGAACGTGGAGTTTGGCATTAGCTAGTGCCGAAAGCTAAGTTAGAATTTTACGCTTTTCGTAAATCCTTAGAAAATGGTCATGATTAATGCCAATTTTGTCTTCTAATCTTCATTCACTGGAGAATTTGCTGCTTCGTTCCTTCTTTTTATTTATAAAGCATCCGTCAACTAAACAGTACGTACTTTACAATTAAAGAGTGTTTCACACGGCAAATATTTATTGATAAGTGTTTTATCGGTGTTTTGTTATGCCACGTAAATTTGTATAGTACTACCCAACTAATCACATTTCATGCCTCAACTATTAAATTGATTAGCACGAGTACTTGTTCTATTACTATATATATATAAAATAAGCAAACCTAAAATATTTAACAACCGTGCCAACTAGCCGTTTAGAGTCGTTTTCCAAAAGAGCTTTTAGTGCGTCGGGACGGGTTTTAGATGATAGAAGAACAAGACTAAAACCCTAAACACTTGAAATGTGTGTTTGCTTCAAGGATTGGTTGGATGCCGAAACTCGATCCCAAGATCGTACTTATGCACAAAACGACGATGATGAATGAACGTCGAGTTCTATTAGTTTTCAATCAACTCAATTGGCCGATGAACTTGAACCACAAGAAAACGAAGATGAAGAAGAAGAATAATAATTCCATATTTCCATATTTACATTAGATACTATTGTACAATTTTTGTATTATCTAACCTCGTATTTCGTATAATAAAATAATGTTATTCACCAATTATTGTATGATTTTTAATTATCATTAATTTTTTGTATTATTGATTTATCGTACCGACTACCAACATATAATAAAATAAGTTATTCATCAATTTTTTGTGTTTTCGACTTGCAATTTTTTTTAATTATTATATGCATTGTTGTTTTTCGCTAAATTAATAAAAAAAATTTATGTAAACTTAAACATAAATTATGTAAACTTAAAAATAAATTATTTACATAAACATAAATTAATAACACTAGATAAAGCCCGTGCGATGCACGGTTTGTTTGAATTTTTTAAAACAATTTTTTTTGTATTTATGTGCTAAAATTTCTTATATATTTAGATAAAATTGCTAATCTCAAAAGATAATATTTTGTATTTAATTGATTTAAACTTTAAAATCTCACTCGTCAATTTTGCTTACGTGACATTTGAATTATTTAACGGTAAATTAAATTAGTAATCTCTTATTTAATTGGATACAACTTAAATTTATAATCCTACATGGCGCACTAAAAAAATTAAATCCTACGTGGCTCTCTAAAAACTCGGGGAAAAACTCCCCTTTATATATATATATATAAACTTAAGTTGTACAAAAAGAATATATACCAATTTTTTTAATATACATTTAATACATATATATTAAAAAACAAAAAATAGCAAGGCACGTGTTGGCCCGCGGCCTGGCCCGCCAGGCACGTGGATCGTGCCATGCCGTGGGCTGGGGTGTGCCAAAAGTTGGCACGACACGGCCCGCTGCGAAGCCGGCACGGCGGCACGGCACGAGCACACCTCCGACACGGCCAGACACGGCCCGCGACGGCACGGCACGGCATGATGCCCACCTTTAATATATATATATATATATATATATATATATATATATATATATATATATATATATATATATATATATATATATATATATATATATATATATATATATATATTACCCATAAAGCATGAGCAAAACTTTAGGTGAAATTAAGACAAAAAATGACTTAAATTATTGAGCAAAAGCAAAAATGCTCGTGAGCAAAGTGAACATGCTCAAAGGATAAACATTTTTAAAGATGAATAGTAAATGTGGGGTCTACTAGGCAAGTAAAAAAAAATGTAGTAGAGAGAAATGTAGGAGAGTATTAGTAAAAGTAAGAGAGAATGATGTAGTAGAGAAAGAATTGTGAAGAAATTCTTTTTAATCATTGATGATATAAAAATATAATCACAAAAATGCTCATGAGTTGAAGAAGAGAGAAATTGGATAGAGAGAGAATGAGGAAACTAATTTTTTTAATCAATGTTGATGTTATAACGGATGCGAGAAGGAAAAATTAATGAATGCAAAACAAATAAATAACACACACAGATTTACGTGGTTCACCAACAATATGTTAACTACGTCTACGGGCAGGCGAGAGTAATAGTTTTATTGATCTCATATAATACAGATTACAAATTCAGAACAGATTTGAGACCAATCACAGAAACAGATTGATTGTCTCTCAGATTTCTTATGTTATCTCTCTCAGATCTCACAGATGAGAAATTCACAAAAGACTTTTAGATTTTTTAATAATCACTCAACTTATGATTGTCACGGTCAATATATAACCTTAAGGGTATATATAGAACTCTCCAAATAAAACATAAACTGATTTGGGCCAAAGCCCAATTAATAACCACACGACCGTGTACCTTGACCCACACGGTCGTGTATATCACGCAGTCAAATAGTGCGCCCATCTACATGGTCGTGTACCCTGAATCACACGACCATATGACAAGTCTTGTAGTAGTGGAACTAAACAACCATGTACTATGAACCACATGACCATGTATATTCAAGAATACATAATAACACTAACTACACGATTGCGTACAATGGACTACATGATTATGTACCTACTCGGTTACCGATTCAAGGCATATTTCTCAACAATCTCCACCTTGACTTGAATCCCCTCACAATAAAACTAATGTACCAGATGCATTGAACACGACGCTAGATTATGTATCAGAAAAAAGACGGATATAACAGACGACAGATAACCAGAAATAGACTCTCCATGCTCAGATTTGCCTGCGCTAGGTGTAGGGAATATTTCAAGCATCATAACCCCAAGCTTGAACTCTACTGTGATCATACATTTAAGTATGGTGGCGTCCAAAGGGAAAGAAAAGAGAGCAAAAAGAGTCGCCAACAAGTTTAAGGAACTTGTAAACCGTTCACGAGGTGAAGGTTACACCCCTTAACGATCCATGAGATCGTCAACTCCATAAGGTCTTGAACCAAATAGGGTTCGGGGATGAGGGTACGAATCCAATCTACAAAAGAAGGGACCCGCCCTATAAAATAGGCCTCTACTTTATTCTACTCGTATTCATGTACACTTTTTGACTAACATGCAAACATTAGGTTAACCCTAAACCTGTTTATCTATGTTGGTTGAATATTAATGCACAAATAAATCTATTATTGGCGATCACTTGAATTAAAATCACATTAGCCTAAGTCAAATTATTAATTATCTTATTAAGCGTGATTTCAAATACAAATTCTCTTTAACAAGCATAAAAGGCGTGATCAAGAAATAATAATAATATAAATAATATCAAGCAACATAATAATAATTATCATAATCATAATCATAGTAAGGCATAATAAAGCTTAATAATAATAGCAAGATCCTAGGCATGATACTAACAAGATTAATAACAAATCCTAGCATGTTACTAAACAATAAAGATCAAAGCTTTAAACCTAACATGGCACTAACATGCTATTAAAAAAGAGTAAAAGGCACCCTAGACATGATTCTACAAAGCAATAAAAACATCCTAACATGATACTAGGAATATTAAAACAATATAAGCATGCTTTCTACATTGCAACAAAATAAATAGTAAGCTAATCTACTTACTTTGAAACCTCGTACCTCTTTCTAATAACAAAATACACAAGTTAGTAAACTTCAATGAAAATAATAAATCAAAGTATTAAATTAAATAATCAAGTTAAATAAGATTTAAACTGGATTTGGGACCAAACCCTCAGAAAATTAAACCTTGCACGTCTAGGGCGAAGGCAACTTCGAACTTGGCTAGGGGTTTCTAGATCTTGTGTATGCGGAATTGTGTTTGTAAAAAGTTAGTTTAGAAAGATAGAGAGAATATCAAGTGAGCCTTGATGAGAGTTGATGATTAAAAACGGAGGTTGAGGACCCTATTTATAAGAAAAATAGTCCGGAAAATCATAAAATTTTATAAGGAATAAAACTACACGTTGTCGCCAGAAATACACTCTTTCGCGAGGCGACAGGGTCTATCGCGAGGCGACAGCCTGGCTTTCACGCGCTTTTCCACGCGAAATCCGATCTTTAACCAAATTTGATCTACGGAATCCGTACGGAAGCTAAAAACATATAATTAAAATAATAATGTAATAATAAAATAATAATGTTTTATTCCAAATAAAAATCCATCTTGAAATAATTATTAATCCTAACTCTATTAGAATTTAAAAGCACCTTCTAGAATCTTCTAGAAAATTATAATTAATCCTAATAATTTTAGGAATAATAATTAACATTGGGCCCTCCTCTAGATCATTGGGCCGTATGTAAATAACAAACCGGGCCCAGTTTAGTATTTTGGTCATAATTTCCTCAATATTCATCGGAATTGGGCTTATAATATATTGTTGGAAAGGTCTTTGCAAGCCCCATCCAATTACACTATTATTGGACCCTTATTACGGACCAAACTAAACCGGATTGGCTATTTTTAATAAAATAAGGTTGTTTTCAAAGACAGAGAGAAGAGAATTTGATAAAACTAAACCGCAACACTTGACTTTCACACTTTCACCTCATTCGATTATGGTTCGACGTGAAAGGTTATTCATCACTGGGTTTGGTTTTGGGGAGACACAAATGGGTGTCTACACTAGGCACCAGATTTGCTTCGTCGAGCATCAGACTAGATTTGCCCAGTCGGGCACAGATTAGCCCCTAAGGGCTACTAACAGCTTTGAATAATTTGTAAGTCCAAGCAACCTTGGGACTTACTTTGCAAAACCAAATTTGAACAGACGGCTTGCCAATGCTTCTCCTTAGCACAAGCAACACCTCCTTTGGACAGCTCAGATATATCCACCTCTCCAATAGATAGTGCAAAAGCCACCTTGTCTTCTCGACCTTTCCTTTGGGAAAAGTTCCCAAAGCTTACATACCGACCAAGAGCCAAACTAGGATGACCCGATTTCAACGGCAAAGACTGTGGTGCTTCAGATTCAAACTCAGATTGTTCGTGCTGACTGATCTTTCCCGGACGTGGACCACCACCCCCATTTAGAGTGACTCTATGCTCCACCTGTTTCTCAACACTACCACAAATAGATGATGTGACAACACCGGACTTAGAACAAAATAACGTAGACCCTTAACACATATAGTGTCTCCCGTTTAACACCTTTTAGGCTTCCCTTTGAACCCTTGTAGACATACAACCCTCCACCTTCACCTTTAAAACTGAACCCTTTTTTGTCTAGAAGACTAAGTGAAATCAGATTCCTCGTGAACTGTGGAACATGCCAACATTGTTCAACATACAAAATTTACCATCATGTGTCCGAATTCTGATGGACCCTATACCAACTGTTTTGCAGACTTCGTTGTTGGCCATAGTAACATTTTCATCAACTTGTTTGTAGTTCGTAAACCACTCCCTACGTGAACACGTATGATAAGACGCCCCCGAATCTAGAACCCACACATCAGATTGATGCGCACGCTCATCAGCAATCAGGACATAATCCTCTTTTGAACGGGTGTCTCCATCTGTAATATCTGCAGACTTAGAATTTTCCTGTTGTCTCATCTTCTTGGGACATTCAGATTTCCAATGCCATTTCTCCTTACAGTAATTACAGACATCACTAGGTTTAGGACCCCTAGAATACGATTTCTTGGATTTTCTCCTCGAATTCCCCTATCCATTACCTTCACTGGCTACTAATCCGGTAGCCTGATCATCTGTACCTATACCAAACGCCTTATGACGCAACTCTCTAGTATGGAGAGCAGATCTAACCTCCTCTAAAGACACTGTCTCTTTACCAATAATACAAGACTACACAAAATTCTTATATGACACCAGCAAAGACACTAACAAAATTAAGGCAGGATCCACATCCTCAACCTTTACATCAATATTACGCAATTCTAACCAAATTGTATTCAATTGATTTAAGTGTTCTTTAAGGGATGTGCCTTCAGACATTTGCAGACCGAACAGACGTTGCTTCAATAACAACTTGTTGGTTAAAGACTTTGTCATGTATAGACTCTCCAACTTCAACCACAGACCTGATGCGGTTTCCTCCTCCGCGACCTCGGTGATAACATTGTCTGCCAGACACAACATGATTGTTGAGTGTGCCTTCTCCTCCAAGACTGCCATCACAGCGGTTACCAGATCCGATGACTTCTTCTTCAACGGCGCCCATAGCCCTTGTTGCTTCAACAAAGCCCGCATCTTGATCTGCTACAGACTAAAACTATTCCCCTCGGTGAATTTATCAATTGTCACATTCATCCCAGACATCTCTCCCACTCAAGTTGAACCTTGGCTCTGATACCACTTGTTATAACGGATATGAGAAAGAAAAATTAATGAATGCAAAACAAATAAATAACACATACAAATTAACTTGGTTCACCAACGGTATGTTGGATACGTCCACGGGCATGCGAGAGTAATAGTTTTATTGATCTTGGAGAATACAGATTACAGATTCAGAACAGATTTGAAACAAATCACAGAAACAGATTGATTGTCTCTAAGATTTCTTATGTTATCTCTCTCAGATCTCACAGATGAGATATACACAAAAGATTCTTAGAAATAATCACTCAACTTATGATTGTCACGGCTAGAAAATAACCCTAAGGGGTATATACATATATAACTCTCCAAAACAGAATGATTTGGGCCAAAGCCCAATTAATAACCATACAAACCAAAACCACACGGCCGTGTACCTTGACCCACATGGCCGTGTATATCACGCAGTCAAATAGTGCGCCCATCTACACGGTCGTGCACCCTGAATCACACGACCGTGTGACAAGTCTTGTAGTAGTGGAACTACACAACCATGTACTATAACCACATGGCCATGTATATTGAAGAGTACATAATAACACTTACTACACGATCGTGTACAATGGACTACATGATCATGTACCTACTCGGTCACCGATTCAAGGCATATTTCTCAACAGTTGATATTGCTTTAAACGACCTAAAGGCATAATTTGCACTCATACTACTTTATTAGTAGATTCTTTGTTTTCGGCATTGTATTTTCTAACTAAGGGCCTATTCTATTTAGCTTATTTTCAGTTCAGTTCAGTTTAGTTCAATTCATCTCCAATAAGTTCAGTTCAGTTCAGTTCATTTCTTATCTTAATTTTCTTCTCTTATAAAATATTCGGTTCAGTTCAGTTCAATTCAGTTCAACTCTAATAAATTCAGTTCAATTCAGTTTAGTTCAGTTCAGTTCGGTCAATCAAAACATGCCCTAAATGTTAATTTCCTCAGCTGGGCTAGTAGGCCTAGTACACACTAGGAACCTCCTAAATAACACATGGAACTTGGGAAGAGTAACCAAAAAAAAAAAAAAAATCAAAATCAGAATCCTCTAACTAGAACGGAAAAGTGAAAATCTTGCGAATTGCACACAAATTCACGACTCAATGAACATGATTGAATTGGATCGATTGATACGCTCTATCACTATGAACTATCAAATGAAGAGTAGCAATTGGATTTAAGGGCTATGAAATCATTAAGAGCAAACCTCAACACTAACACAAAATGAGGACTAATAAAAACTAATCTTAAGACCAAAGAGACTCGAGAGCATCAACGTTTCCTACCTAATATTAATTACTACCTCCGTTAAATGTTATGTACAACTTTGAAATATTTTATATCTTACAAGTAATACCCCAACGTTGCACTTGACATTTAATGGAGGTAGTATTTAATTTTACCGAACTACATGCGTTTTCTCATAAAGTTTCAAAATTATACTATTTTAGAAAATGTAATTAATGATTATTCCACATTACTCGATAAATTATACAAAGTAATCATAATCTCAAATTTCTTTTGTATTTTAGAAAAAAAATTATATCAGTAATCTTGAGATATAATTAAGTAGGAGTATCTGTTAAACGAGCTTGGGACACACCCACATGCCAACCCTCCCCCTCACTCTTATCATTCAATTAATATTGGGCAATTCTTGTACTCATACGTAGGTTTGTTCGTGGGTTCAACATTCAGCCTCACATGTGAATTGTTCATAACTTTAGAGCCCAAGGAGGTTCTCAAAAAAAGCTTAGCCCAAGGAAATTGCAGCTCAAAATCATACGACAATAGAAGAATAGACCCTTAGACTTACAGTCTGTGATGCACGGAAACGGCTAATTTAACTGACGTACCGTCTCCGAAACGTTTCGGAAACGTATCACGTTTCGAAACGCGTTTCAAAACGGTTTACTGAGTTTCCTAAATTTTGGATACGCGTCTCATAATTTGGAAGTTTGGAAACCCTTAGGAAACTCAATTCTCAAGTGTTTTCTTTTGTCAAGTCTAAAATCAAATAACCGGTGGATTTTAAGTTGTACCCGCTCGGTGAGAATGTGAAAGGACTATTTCGAATTCTGGTGTGACTGTTGAAGGAGCTTGTAGAGGGAGGGGGTCCTGGAAAAGATTACACAAGTTTGGAAGGGAGGATTCTGTTATGGTGAATGCGGATACTCTATACAGAGTGCCTCGTTAGAAGTCTGCTTAAGATAAGGCTTGTAGAAGCTTTGGATAGTCAAGAAGGAGATTCAAGTGGTATTCAGAAGAAAAAGAAAGGTTCTAAGGAGGGTCAATCTTTTAACAACGTTGAGAAAGTTGCTGAAACCAAAAGTAGCGAGCGTTGGCGAAGTCCAACCTCGTGAAGAACAGTAAAAATATTATGTTGGAAATGTCGTGGGGCAAGCAACCCTCGTACAGTTCGTGCACTCCGCTACTGGAGTCGTATTCTAAGCCCGGATGTGATCTTTCTTTCAGAGACTAAAATCAGTAAAGTTATGTCAAAAAATATAAAAATAAACATTAGTTTTACCAATGCAATGGGGGTGGTAGGTGTTGAATAATTTAGAGTATGGTAGACTAACTTCATGTCATTTGTTTATAATACTTAGGCTAAGGTGTTGTATTTATAAATTAAATAATTAATCAAAGCAAATAACCTTTGTTAAAGAGGTTGGAAGTATTTCATTGATGAACAAAAAAATAGAGTACAGTGAGTTACTATCAACTCAGCCCGGTCAGCCGCCCGGTCTGGGTGGTGCTCGCCCGACCGGGTGCGAGCGTGAGGGATAACAACGCAAATCCGCCGCCCAGTCAAGGCCACAACCGTCCGACCAGGCGTGAGAAGGGTGAAAGGAAATTTTGTTTTGCTGCCCGATTGATTCACTCTCCGTTCGATCGGGCGTGAGAATGAGTTTCTGGAATTCGTTGCTACCGCCCGACCGGGCGCGAGAGCCTACGAAATCTGGAGATCCGAACTACCTGGTCGGGCGGTCTTCGGCGCGAGGTGGAGGTGAGGAGTTGCGAACGGTTACTCTTTGTAACTGCTATTTGGTTTGGCTTTGTTGTTGCTTTAATATAAATATGTGATTAACACATATGATGAAAATATCTTGAGAAAAAATATCAGTTCATTATTTTTTCTTGAATCAATTTGCAAACACCATATTATCATCATCATATTTTTTAAGTTTTGTTTACATTTGACCATAAATATACTACACACTATTGTGGTTGTCTTCATTGTATCTCCTGATAATTTTGTGATACCCAGTGTGTTTAATCAGGGTCAAAATATTACTTTGAAAAACTGATTTTGTTCAGGCCTCGAATTGAAATTTGTTCAAGTTTGTTGCGATTTTTGTGGCCTGGTATCCATTTTCCCCAACAGTAGGTCTAGGGGTTTGTGTATTTTTTGGAAGGAGGGTATTGATTTTCATTGGCTTCTTTTTCTAACCATCACATTGGTGGTGATATAGAAGAGATTGGTGGTCATTTTTGGAGATCTGTGGAGATGTATGGGTGGGAAAAAAAAACAAAAAAGAGTAACACGTGGTCTTTGGTTTGGGAACTTTACCTTGATTCTCCGTATCCTTCTGTTATTTGAGGTGATTTTTATGAATTCTCGGATCTCACGAAAAGACAGGAGGGGTGGCAAGGGATCAACAATGTATTGATGCGTTTAGGCTGATGCTTGACTCTTGCAATTTGGATGGTAACTGGGTGACGTAGGAAAGAGGTAATACTGAAGCTTCAATTGTCTGGGAGAGACTAGACAGATTTGTTGCTTGTAGTGGGTGGTTGACTTTCTTTCCTAAGGCCCATATAAAGCACCTAACAAAGAAGAAGTCGAATCATGTGGCCATTGTTTGTAACACTAAAGACCAATTTCGAGCAAAGAAAAAGGGGAAAAAGAAACATTTCAAATTTGAGACATGTTGGTTGTTAGATGAAGGTGTGTCTGCGGTGATTCAGAAGTCATGGGATGGGGCTAGGCATCTTGATATGGCTGCAAAACTGGATTAAAGTGGAGTAAAGTTCATTTGAAAATCTGAATACAAAGCTTGCAAAGGTTGAAGATGCTCTAAAAGCGACTCGGAATAATAGTGGGGTAGTGCCTAATTTTTCTAAATGTATTAGGCTGGAGGGTCACCTTGAGGATTTACACGAGAAGAACGAGGCGTATTGGTATTTACAGTCACGGATAGCGGAGAGTACTGATGGTGACTGTAGGCTTCGTTCGAAGCGCGCCTACGTTAAGCATGTGTGAATATGCTTGGCACTCATAAAAAGTGGGAATTGACATTACGATTAGGGACAAGGAAAGTAGGGAGCCGCCAACAAGTTTTTTAAGGAACTTATAAACCATTCACGGATAATTAAAGGCAACCACGAAAAGGGACAACGATAGGCAACAACGATTGACCCGTGAAGGTTACACCCCATTTATAATCCATGAGATTACTAACTCCATATGGTTCGGAACCACGAAAGGAGGATCGGGGATGATGGTACGAAGTGAGTCATGGAGTCACATTCGCCCGTATTGGCCTCTACTCGATTCTTATTGCGAAAAGTATTTCCTGCAATCTTAAAGGCATGCAAACAAATATTCAATTTGCTCCAAACTATTATTATGCTAAATAGGTTGAATATTAATGCAACATATCATTCTAATTATTAGTGATCACCTGATTAAATAACAATATTAAAGGAACCTAAACCGGTTGTCCAAATTATCTTATTAGTCGTTATATTCAATTACATATTCCTTAAACATGCAATATGGTGATCATAAATAATAATAGAATATACGTTAATATTGGAAGCAATTCAACAATAAATCCAACAATATAAATCGTTAGAAAATTAATAGAAATAAAAAGAACATGATTCCTTACTTTGATTTTGCTTGCTTGTAACTATAAAAACAATAAATGCGTTAGTAACTTCAAGGAAAATTAATAAAACAATAATTAAAATGAAATTAAATAAAGTTGATTTGGGGCCAAACCCTCAAACAGTTTTACCTTTCACGCCTTGGTTTAAGGACTGAACCTCGGGTAAAGTACGGACTCCTTGGAGTGCTTAAGGAAGGTATTTTGAAAGAATAGGGTAGGCTAGTGTTTAGGCTTGAGCATAGAAGAGAGAATGAGAGAATTAATTGATGCCCCGTACATCAGAAATGAGGGGGTATTTATAGGATAATGAGTAGGGGAACACGCGAAACCCTAAAAAAAGGATAAAAACCCTAAAAAAACCTACCGTGACATGGCAGACTTTTGTATGACGCGGGATATTCTAGAGTGACGCGGGCAGTATTTGACCTACGGGAGGTGAAAACGCATGAAGGGTTTTTGCGGAAAGGACACGTGACTGTCCCGTGCCACTGCACTAGCACCGCGTCACGGGGAATTGTACCGTGGCGCGGCACTATGCCCTGTGACGCGCTACAGTTTGCCGTGACACGGTAGACCCTGTGTCCCTTTTTCCCTCTAAATACAATTTTTCCCTAATTACATTCAACCTTTTTAAGTGCCGATTCATAATTTCGGGCCATTTCTGGCTTATTATTTATTAATTGGGCTAAAATAATAAATAATGTGAAATGAATACAAAAAAAAGGTTTGGGACAAAATAAAAAGGAACTATGCTTTAACTAAACATTAGGACTGATCCATTGACTATTTGATGAATTGAATTTGATTGAATATGAATTTTAAGCACTTCTGGGATTAAATACTCAACCTGACCAATAATGGCGGTGAAAGGTTGTTCATTATCGGGTTTGGTTTTGGAGAGGCATTTTTAGGTGTATACAGTGACCGTAATACCAAGAATTTTCAGTATAAAGCTTCTCAACGGATGATGATGATGATATTCAAGATGGTCTAATCCAGGAGGTTATTGAAGGGGTTCCTATGCTTATTACAGAGAGAATGAATGCTGCTCTTTGCCGCCGGTATTCAAAGAATAAGGTTCTATCAACTTGGGCCTCTAACTTGGGCTTTTCCCAACCAAAATCTGCCAAATCAATGGGTAGTTGGGCCCAAGAGTTTATCATAAGATATGGACATGTATAATGTAGGCCCATAAACCAGTTATCTAAGTCTCAATAAGGCCCCATTCTCTTCACCTTAATTTTGCTGAACTGAAATTAAGTTCACTGAACTGAAATTATTTTTGCTGAACTTAAATTATTTTTACTGGACTTAAATTAATTTTACTGAATTGAAATTATTTTTGCTGAACTGAAATTATTTTTACTGATTTTCTATTATAATTCTTCTTTAAAAAAACTGAATTTTACTAAACTGAACTTATTTTTACTGAACTGAAATTATTTTTACTGAACTGAACTTATTTTTACTGAACTAAAATTATTTTTACTTAATATTATTTTTTTTAAGGTGAACAGAACAGGGCCTAAGTCTATTGTAGACCCTCTCACGCGGCCCATATATACTACAAACTTCAACTCACGCGGCCCAAACACTCTCAATTTCTTCAGTTTCTTTCTTTTTGTAATTTCGCTATACATACATTTCTATCTCCTATGCAATAGATTTCATTTATTACTTTCATTTCATTTTTCAAACACTCCACTACTTATCTCTCTCCTCTACATTGATGAATCACCATGGAAGAAAACACAAGAAAAGGTCAAGAAAGGTAATTAAATATTTAAACAACTTAAAATTTCTTTAGCTTTCTTCAAATTCGTTGATTGATTTCCTTCAAAGTTGTTGTAATTTGGTAAAATTATTTAAATTTTTGTAAACACTCTCGAATTTTTGAACAATACTTACATTTTCTTAGACACTCGAGAAATTCTTCAACAAGTAATGATGAAGATGAACTGTAAGTAAAATAAACCCTATATAATTGTTGAATTTTGAAATTAGATGATGAATTAAAACCCTAAATTATTTGAACAGAAGAAAAAATTGGATGATGTATCTAAATGTTCAAATTTTGCTATTTTCGGCTTTTTTACCAAACGTTCAAAATTTGCAATTGTTCAAATTTTTTTTTACTAAATGTTAAAAAGTAAAGGCGTGGTATATTACAATTGCTCATATATATTTTTTACTAAATGTTCAAAATTTACAGTCGATCAAATTTTTTTACTAAATGTTCAAAAGTATAGGCGTGGTACATTGCGATTGTTAAGATATTTTTACTAAATGTTCAAAATTTTCGATGTTCAGTTCAGATTTTTTTACTAAATGTTCAAAATTTGCAATCGCTCAGATTTTTTAACTAAATGTTCAAAATTATAGGGCGTGGTACATTGCGATTATTGAGATATTTTTACTAAATGTTCAAAATTTTCGATGTTCAGTTCGGATTTTTTTACCAAATGTTCAAAATTTGCAATCGTTCAGATTTTTTGTACTAAATGTTCAAAAGTATAGGCGTGGCACATTGTGATTGTTCAAATATTTTTACTAAATGTTCAAAAAAATTTATGTTCAGTTCAGATTTTTTTACTAAATGTTCAAAATTTGCAATTGCTCGATTTTTTTTACTAAATGTTCAAAAGTATAGGTGTTACATTGCGATTGTTCAGATATTTTTACTAAATGTTCAAAATTTTCGTTGTTCAGTTCGGATTTTTTTACAAAATGTTCAAAATTTGCAATTGTTCATATTTTTCTACTAAATATTCAAAATTTGCGATGTTCGATTTTTTTTACTAAATAAATCGATCAAATAAATGAGCACAATACAAAATATCAATTAATCGATCATAATGGATTACGATTGAAATCGATCAGATTAGTTTCAATGAATTCAATTGATATTATTAAAACAATAATTTCATCCACAAATTCATCTCAAAATAAAAAAAAAATTAATATTGATCCCAATGAATTCATAATAACTAACCTGAATTGATCTCTTCAGAAATATCGACAATTACCATCACGTTAACTGCAAAAAAATCAATGGAAAAAATTTATGGGAAAAAAATCAAAGAACAAAGGAGAGAGAAAATGAGAATTTGAAAAAAAAAAAAAGAATGAACTGAAATCGAGAAATAAATAAAAGAGATCATATTAAAAAAAAAAAGATTCTGTATAGAATGAAACAAAAAACTAATTAAGAAAAAATAGGAAGAAGAAGAAGTAAAGATGGAGGAAGAAGGAGTAGAGTTGCATTTTATTTAATTACAAGGTTAGAGGCGCACGCAATGCGTGCACGATTATCTATTTAATTTGCTCCTCTGAACTTGACATATTTTTTCTTATAAAATTAGCTACGTATATATTATGCATACTTGTATATAAGAAATAAATTTTACTCTTTGTGTAATATATCATTTAAAATATTTTTCACTGTAAAATTAAGAAATTTAGTAAAATGGAATACTATATTAATTATAAAAAAAAATTATTATCATATTATATCAAATAATATATTGATTAAAAAAACACTATGACATTAATATTGGTTAGCCCTTAGCTTCTCTATGTCCCAAATATTCATATTACGGTCCTTAGTCTCTATAAATTTATACTTGAAGTCTTTGCACAGAAGGTTTAATTAATATTAATTGTCAAAGTATATACTATGAATTACTTGATACAAAAGTGGGACTTTGGGAGCAACTCACAGTTTATTCACAATCGAAAATAACCCCAAAAGACTTCTAATGAAAGTAGCTAAAGTGTAAACTAATTACAAATTGACAAAAATACCAAATATAATTCAATAAAAATAACTTCTAAATATTACTACCTGTTAAAATTCAATCAAAAGGCCCCGTTTAGTTCGCCTTATATTTGCTTATCAAAACTGGTCTCATCTGGTCTGATCTGATCTGGTCTGGTCTGGTCTGATTTGATATAATCTGAATGTCAGATTTGACCAAACTTTGACATTAAATATACGATAATCTATACGGAAAAAATATATCAAGTGGGGTCTTGTTAGATTCGTAATAATGTGTATTTTATTAATATGTGATTTTCAGAATTTTTTTAATTGCGAAATTATTAGAAGTAGATCGCCCATAATTGAGATTATTAAAGTGTATTTTTCCAAAAAAATATAGCGTGATACGGCCAAATATACAACAATAAGTTCGCTGTAGCAACACGACAACAAGCTTACGGTCGCACCTCGGAATTGACACATAAATAGTAAATTAGCAATAGTGCAATAATTATTTCAAAAAAAAAAAAGCAATAGTGCAATAATACATGGCAATATGGCATTAATGTAATACAAATTCAGAAGCATTAAATGCATTTATACTTATATCTAGCAACCACCGTTGTGAAAATAATGCATTACTGGACGAATATTAAAAATTAAAAAGATTATTGTAGTTGCATCTAAGTATTCCTATAATATTTACAGATCAATCAAAGTAAGATAAGCTAAAAATGGAGGTTTCTTGGTTACACTTAGTACTCTTCATATTATCTCTCGTTATAGTATTCAATCTTTTGAAAAAACATCCACCAAAAAATTTACCACCAGGACCAACAAAGTTACCCTTGATTGGCAACCTACACCAACTAGCATGGGGAAACACCCTCCCACACCGTCGCCTCACAGAGCTGGCGACGGTGTATGGGCCTATAATGCACCTCCGACTCGGAGAAGTTCCTACCGTTGTCGTGTCATCGGCTGACATGGCAAAGGAGGTGATGAAGACTCATGATGCTGTGTTTTGTAGTAGGCCAACTCTTATGGCTGGGAAAGAGCTTTTCTATGATTGTTCGGACATTGGATTAGCCCCGTACGGTGAGTATTGGCGGCAGGTGCGGAAGATCTCGGTGCTCGAGCTGTTTACGATGAAGCGGGTCGAGTCGTTTCGGGTTATAAGGGAGGAGGAGGTTGCGGAGCTTGTAGAGTTGCTAAGGTCGGAGGCAGGGTCTGTGGTTAATCTTAGCCAGAAATTCTTTGCGCTCACTTTTGACATTACATCTAGGTAACTTGGGTTTAATTTACTTTTGCTTTTTAAACTTTGCTATGCAGTATGTTTGACCTTATGCCAGCTAATTTAGTCGGTAAAGTTATACTTCGACACAAGGATTGTGTCTATAATCTAAGATTGTAGCCTCACGATCTGGTTGTTCGGATCAGATTATTTTGAGTCAAGTAAACAATTAAGTCGGTTATACAATTAAATTAATTAGGTACAATTACGTAGTATCTACTTACACTTTGCAAAATAAACAAAAATATAAAAAAGATCGGTCTGGTTTGGTTTCGGCTATCTTCGATTTGTATACTCAAGTCAATTCAAATTGGTAATTTTAGGTACATGTAATTTTGAGTGTGGTCACTTCGGGTCTAGTTCAGGTCACTTCAGGTATTGGGTCAGTTTGAGACAATTTATACAGATTAACATAGATTGTCTCGAGTTACTTCGAGCAAGAAAAAGTAGGGCTGGGTTACTTTGGGTAGTATCGGGTCAACCTCACTTCGAATTAACTTATCTCAAATGATTGACATTTGTTTATTTTAGAAATAATCAAATTAGATAAGATCGTTCTTATCGTAATTATTTTTTATTTATGCTAATTTTATGGTTAAATTTCTTTAATTTAGTAATTAAAATAAGTATAAAATTTGAAAATTTTATATTAGGAAAATTTGTGTAAAACTACCCTAAAGATAGGGTCATTTGTGAACAACTACCCATTTTTTTATTTGTTTAGAACTACCCGTAAGTTTGGAAACGTTTGGGTAGCACTACCCACTAACGTTCTCCGTCCAATTAAAATGTTGTGTTGGCCCAATTTTTCACTTTTATCAATTACAATGGCCAATTAATGCTAAAATAAGCAAAAACCCCAATTCAATTAAACCCCCAAACCTTAGAAATCAAAATCCCCAAATAATTTTACACTCATGAACCCTAAAATGAATTCTAATTAAAACCCTAGTTAGGTTAATTAAGGTGAATTGAAACCTTTAAACAAACTCGGAGAGTTAATTGGGTGGAAAAAGTGAAAAAGTAGGCTCCGATAACGTCTTAATTGGACGGAAAATGTTCATGGGTAGTGCTACCCAAACGTTTTCAAACTTGTGGGTAGTTCTACACAAATAAAAAAAAAATGGGTAATTGTTCACAAATAACCCTATCTTTAGGGTAGTTCTACACAAAATTTCCTTTATATTAATATGAATGTGATGATGTCTCATTTTATAGAACTTGATCATTTTAAAACATTGAGTGAGTGGAATTTTCATTTTAACTAATACAAGATTTTTTGTGCACTTAAGAATATTATGTATGTACTCTGTAAATGTTGATTAGGCCATGGAGTATCTTAAAGATCGAACTTGTTCATGTATAATTTAGAATTCCTAATGTGTAAAAGTAATTCAAAATTTTAATAAGTATGTATTGAATTAATGGTCTAATACATCAGGATAGCCTTCAATAAGAAAGGCAAAGAGCAAGAAAAATTTCAAGCTCTATCAGCAGCTTTTACAAAGATTGCCTCAGGTTTCTCCATTGCAGACGTCTACCCGTCAATCGATTTTCTTCATACGATAAGTGGGATGAAGAAGAAATTCAAGGACCTTGTTCAGGAATCAAATGAATTACTTGATCCTATAATTGAAGAACACAAGTCTAATAAGAAAAACAATCAGGGTAAAAAAGAGGAAGACTTAATCGATGTTCTACTCAACTTTCATAAGGATAGTGTCAAAACTTCTCATGATTTCTGCCTGAGAACAGATAACATTAAGGCGGTTGCATTGGTAAGTTGCCACAACTCCATTCATATATACATATCATGCACATATGCTAAAAATTTTACATGGTACTAGACATATCACATATGACATCTCATACTCAGTGCTTATATGTCAAACAGACAATTGATACCATGTTAACGGACCATCTCAACCAAAAGTTTAAACTGATGGTTGAAGCCTAGGAGTTTGTTTTATATTCTATCACTTTTCTTTCTTCTGCAAAGGCTTTTACTAACCAAATGACCCGTCTAAATACAAAACTTGTGTTGATCAAGGCTCAAGCAAAGCCCATCTACTTTCATTGAAATGAAGAAAGTTACCAACTAATGTAACTTATTTTCATTTTGTTTTGCTTATTTGGAAATTGGACATTTCAACTGGAGAAGAGAACATAGATATTGAAACACCACCTTAGGGTGTAACCACAATTGAAATCCTTTGATTGGTTATTTAAAATTAAGTCATTAGCTTAGCTAGCATTATAATTTGACTAATGGTGATATATGATATTCACGATTTGCTTGTGCTTGTAGGAGCTTTTTGGTGCCGGAAGTGAGACATCATCAACTGTAATGGAATGGACAATGTCTGAATTGCTAAAAAATCCAAAAGCAATGGAGAAGGCACAAGCTGAGGTACGACGAGTATATCAAGGAGAGGTTATAGTTAATGAGACAAAGTTACACAAGCTCACATACTTGAAACAAGTGATCAAAGAAACCCTACGTCTCCATCCCCCACTTCCTCTCTTGGTTCCTAGAGAATCCGTTGAAAGATGCCAAATCCAATCTTATGATATACCTATCAAAACTCGAGTAATTATCAATGCATGGGCTATAGGAAGAGATCCTAAATATTGGTCGGAACCTGAAAAGTTTAATCCCGAAAGATTTCAAGATAGTTCTTTAGATTACAAAGTAAATGATTTCGAGCTACTTCCATTTGGTGCAGGGAGAAGAAAGTGCCCTGGTGTGGCACTTGGTATAGCTAATGTTGAGCTCCCATTAGCCATGTTACTCTACCACTTCGATTGGAAATTACCTCTTGGTGATGGAAATCCTGAAATTTTAGATATGGATGATTCTTTTGGCATAACAATGCGAAGGAAAAATGATTTGCATGTAATTCCAATTTCTTGGTCTTACTAATCTTGAGTAACTTAATTTTTCTTCTTTGCTTTATTGAAATGTGATTTTTCTTGTATTGAACAAAAGTATGGTTATATATATAGGGAAACATTGTATGTGTTTTAATTTATTTCTTTTGTTGACTATATATCGATTATAAGTCAGAGTCGATATTATTTCATAGAAACTAGGTTGAAATTATCTAATTTAAAAGACGGGTGTGTGTTGTTCAAGACCACTCTCAAATGAAAGTAGAGTGCAAGTCGAATAGCACAGGGAATACATGGGCCTTCGTACAATTGAAAGATGACTTCACTCGTGGTGATATATACTACTTCCTTCGTTTTTAAATATTTAAAACACTTCCTTAAAATAGAAATATCACAATACTTGTAAGTTGTAACATACTAAACTGAAAGGTTTTTTTTTTTTTTTTTTTGGAAAGTTGACTATTACCTTATTTAAAGTTCATGGCCCACTAAATTACACTCCTAATCTCTCACCCGGTCACCCCTATTTTAAGTGTATAAAGTTATATGAGGCCCATTTTTCTTGAATGATGTGAAAAGGTGTGTATTGCAAGTAACAGAGGGAAATAATTCCTTATGTACATGTATTTTTTTTAACGCACGATTTTATACAATAATAATAATAATAATAATAATAATAATAATAATAATAATAATAATAATGAAGAAGAAGAAGAAGAAGAAGAAGAAGAAGAAGAAGAAGAAGAAGAAGAAGAAGAAGAAGAAGAAGAAGAAGAAGAAGAAGAAGAAGAAGAAATTTGAGTTATCTTAGTGAGGTCGTTGCCCCAAAACTCATGAAGAAATTGGTAGACATATATTTCATAAAGGTTATCGCTTCTGCAGAATCCACCTTTTCTTTATCTCCTCGGCAATCAGCATTGTGGAAATTGCAGCAGGGAGATCACATTTCTACTTGGCTTCGGGCGATTTCTATTTCAGGGTTAGGTCAGGCGATGAATGCAAAGACTTACCTACCGATGTGTGTTGTGCTACCGGTTGGGTGTTCCATTGTTCAATGTCTCAACGTCGTGCTTTGCTTGTTCAAGGGTTTTTACTGGGGATATTTTTGGTGATCACGCGGTGTCGTGTACTGGTATTGTGGGTATTAAACATCGGCATAATGTTGTTCGGGATACCCTTGTTGATGTTTCCTATAGGTTGGGATTTTGGTGAGAAAGGAGCTGAGGTTGACATTGGGTTGTCTGGAGGGAACGACGGGGCCCTTAGACCTGTAGATGTGTTACTTTATTCCTTGGATTGTGTCATCGTGGTCGTGATCTCTATGATGATTTGACAGGGTGTTCTCCGTTGATACAATCTGGGCTATCTGACTTTGTTCCTAGACGGATTACGGCTGATGCAGCTCATCGGAAGCGTGTCAAATATGAATCTAGTTGTCGCGCAATTGGATATGGATTCCTTCCCTTCTCCTTTTCTTCCCTTGAGGAATTAGACAAGGAGGTTGTTGCGAAAGCGGGTTCAAAAGTTCTCGATGACTCTGGACATTGAGGCTCATGCTGCTGCTCACATTCTTACTAGGATATGCTTTTCTATACCTAGAGGAGTGGGGGCCAAGATTGTATCTCGGCTTCTCACTAATATTCTATAGGTTGTATAACTTTATCTATTTTCGAGAGGAGTGGGGGCCTGGTTTTGGTGATTGGCAATGGTGGCTTGCCACCTTACCTTTTGCTTATGGTGGTTTGGGTGTCTATTCGGCGGGTGATGTTCGACATTATGCTTTCCTTGCGTCGCGTCTCCAGTCTTCAGGTCTTCAAGCTACGCTTCTTTGTAATTCTGGTATTGTTGGTCCGGGAACGGCCTTCGATGGTGTTCTTAGTCTTTTTAACAGGACTTTGGAGACTGACCTTATGAGTAACCCTAGTGAGATCGCTGCCCCTAGACTCATGGAAAGATTGGCAGATATATATTTCACGAAGGTAGATGTGCTGCTTTATTCCTTGGATAGAGGCCTTGATGTATGTGTTGACTTGAAGGGTCTTCACCTTTGACACAATCGGGGATGTCTGACTTCGTTCCTGGTCGTGTTGTGTCGGCGGCGGCTCAGCGGAAGCGGGACAAGTATGGGACGCGTTGCAGGGCCCCCTATTGGCTATGGTTTTCTTCCTTTCTCCTTTTCTTCGTTGGGAGAATTAGAGAAGGCTGCTATTACGCTGCTGAAGCGGGTACAGGTGTTCGCTAAGACTCAGGATATTGGTGCTCGTGCAGTTGCTCACATTTTCAGTAGGATTGGGTTTGCTATAGCTAGAGGGGTGGGGGCCCGGATTGTATCTTGGCTTCCCACTAATTTCTTGTAAATTGATTGACTTTGTAGGTTTTTTTGATATAATAATAATAATAATAATAATAATAATAATAATAATAATAACAATAACAATAACAATAACAATAACAATAACAATAACAATAACAATAACAATAACAATAACAATAATAAGAAATGAAATTTTAACTTTTAATACCACAAAAAGATCGAAAATATTTTTAACACCCAAAAAAATAAAAGATTTATTTTAATACAAAAAAAAAACAAAAAATATGGATTTCACCACCACTTAATAGATTTCATTCAAAAATTTGTTAGCTGGCCCCATAATGTCTACATGTTAGCAAGCAATTGATGATGGCTAATTGAAGATTGTGTTGAAGTTTTGGAGAAAAAAAAAGGCGAGATAGATTGTGATGTAGAAAAAAAAAAAAAAAAAAAAAAAAAAAAAAAAAAAAAAGAGGAGAAAGAGTAAAATATATGTATGGGTCGCACCATCACCTAGGATATGTTCACTTCAACTTATTTCATGTACTTATTACTTATTTCTTAATAAATTCAGATTAGACCAGATTAGAACTTTTAATTATCATTTACTTATTGTTATATATCGCGTATTATTAAAAATTATGAAAATTACATATTTGAAAAGTTTATAATGAGACAAATGTAACAAGATCCATTTTGACAATGTTTTCTTTATAGATTAGAATTATGATAAGGTCAAAGTTTAGTCAAGTTATTAAATCATATAAGACCAGATCAGATAATTAAAAATCATATCAGAGACCTTACTAAAATCAGACCAGGTCTCTTTGTTTCAGGTGAAGAGAAGAAGTCCCAAAATATAGAGGGTCCACTTTCATTATGGCGTGAAAAGGTACCTTTTTAGTCTTATGAATTTTTTAACTCTCTTACTCTTATAGTCTTGTCTTTTTTTTAATATGAAACATACATGTGTTGTTTGGGAAGCCTTTTTATTTTTTTGGAAAGTATTGTTTGGGAAGCCTATAATTCAAAAAGACTACTGTAAAATTTTTACAATATGACTAATAATTAAATAGCATGCATGATTTGATTTTTTTTTTTTTTTTTTTTTTTTTTTTTTTTTTTTTTTTTGTTTTTTTTGTTTTGAGGGATGACATTTTGACTAGCAAAAACAACTAACAATAAATACTTAGAGATAATTCATAATTTTATGACAATAATGACGACTACTAGATCAATTTCTTAATTAATAAGTTCTTTATTTATTAAAATTGCATGCTACATGATCTACCATTATTGTAATTTGACAATTTATAAATAATGTATAATTCATGCGTATTGCAAGGCTACTAGATAATTATTCTCATGAACTTACAATATTTATCAATAACTATATACTAAAAGACACACCAACAATGACACGTGTCATTTCCTGGTGTGTCTCTTAGTTTTTTTTTTTTTTAAAAAAAAAAAATCAAATTAGGAAACAAATCTTAAGCATAAATAAAATGTTAGAAAAGATTTAATATATCCTTCCAAATATATTAATACCATAAACATAAGAAAAAAAAAAAATTTAACATAACTTGTGACATATGTAGTGTTACGTACTACTTTACTATTAATAAAACAAGGATTTTTTTAAAAAAAAAGATTTAGTATTTAATTATGTATGATTAGCTTGCCAAGAAAAATATGAAAAAATGTTTTAAGTCGATTGATTATTCAGAAAAAAAAAAACTATGTAAGAAAGAATGAGTAATAGTGTCCAAAAAAGAAACCTATTTATGGGTTAAATACATATTGTTAAGATATTCATTTGGTAAACAAAAAGAAAATTATATAAATTGTTGGTGAAATATATATAAGTATACTTACATATGTATTTTAAAATATCGTATTTCGCTAATAATAGGCTTTCATAATAAATCTATTTTACGAATCGATAACTTAGTCAAATTTATTTTTTATAATTAAATATATTGTTAATTAATTCGTAGTTATTGCAAGTTACCGTGCATGGCACGGGACCTAACCTAGTTATCTTAAGTCTTAACACCGGCCCATGTGCAAAAATAAATATACAAAAAGCTTAATAAGTGAAGACTCAATTGCTTAAATAGCTTTTTTTTTTTTTTTTTTTTTTTTTTTTTGGCCATAATAGGAATATCAATTTTATAGTGGAGATTTCAGAAAGGAAAGAAAAAGGAGGAGAAGCTAGATATTAGGGGGAAAAAAATGGGAATTAATGAATTTCTTCATATGAATAAAGGTGATGGGGAGCTCAGTTATGCTCAGAATTCTTTTGTCCAGGTAAATTTTGGTTCATCTATCTCCAAATTTTATAATTGGTTAACTCAAACATGTATTAAACCCTTTTCAATGCATTTATTTTCACATGTACTTATAAAATAAGTAAAAAAAATGATTCATAAATATTGAGTAATAGAGTATTTTTCAACATTTAACCATTATTTGATTAAGAAAATTTGTCAATTATTACTCAAAATAGGCACCTTGTCCGTTAATTATGCTCAAAATAATTTATCTTTAATGATTTATACTCTAATTGATAATAATTATCATACAAATATACAATTAATAAATGATAGTCAAATTTATATTTATTTATTACTCGTATTTCAGTTCATTCAAACTTTTCAATTCAATGAGGAAGCCCTAATTCATCTTCATGATAAACAAAAAATGTTTATCTAGTGGCAATTCCGTATATAAGTCAATATAAATCTCAGTCAGCATAACATTTCTGTATTAACATTAGTGGGGTCGATATTTGACAAAAGTATTTTTATTTAATTACAAAAATGCCACTAGATAAACACTGTTTTGTTTATCATGAAGATGAACTTGTATTTTCACCTTTTTTAACATATTAGACCATCTTTTTTCTTAACTTATTAGATGTTTTTAGTTATTGTTTAAAAATAATGATATTAGTATAATGTGTAACAAATGCATCACATGAATAGAAAAATTAGTTACTTATATATAAGGTCAAACTAGTGTATTGGTAACTATATGTTAAATTTGACTGTGTCAATTATCATAGAGTGGAGATAGAGTTTCGTAATAAATAATTTAATGCTACTAGGCACTTTGGGAATTGGGACTTTGGGTGGGTTTCCCTACCTTTCCCTCCGCTAATATGAGCCCAGCCAGGATAGACACCGTTCAGAAGGGGTTTTGTTTGGCCCACTAGGGATTTCTTTCGATATTGGTTTAAATTGCATAATTCTAATCTGATTAAATTAAACTTTGACCTTATTTGTCCACTAATCTTTAAAATTGTACATGTTCCGGGTGAGCTCCGATACCGTGATGTCTTGGGGTTGAGTAAAGGTTTACCGTCCAATTTGATACCTGCACAATCAGCACAGATGATCTAGCCCGGGGGGTTATCCGGGAATAACCGCTCCGATGCTAAAGTTAGTGATCTGAGGAAGAGAATATGAAGAGAGAGAAAGGGTGTAGAGAGAGAGAGAGATTGTACCTTAATTATGAAAATGTGCCTGGATATATATAGGGGAATAACCAAGCAGGTGCCATCAATCCTTATAGGTGGCACACCGACCTTATAGGTGACGCACCGACCTTATAGGTGGCAGGTGCCTGCGTGGTTTTAAGCTGCTCTCCACGTGGCCGAGAAACCGGCCATTGTGGATGTTAAGCTGGTTTGCTAATTGCTGGCTAATTAGTAACATTTAAGCCATTTAACGGCCAAAGAGCTAGGTTGTAGGTATTATCCCGTACAACTAGCCCCCCAAGTGGGGACGTTGACAGAGGTCGACGTTCGCACTTTCAAATAAAAGATTAAAATCTCCGATTTGCCCCCAAAGTGAGCAAAGTACCGATAGTGCTTTGCTCAGTACAAATAAAAGATGAGATTTAAAATCTCCGATTTGCCCCCAAAGTGAGCATAATACCGATAGTGCTTTGCTCAGTACAAATAAAAGATGAGATTTAAAATCTCTGATTTGCCCCCAAAGTGAGCAAAGTACCGATAGTGCATTGCTTTGCTCAGTACAAATAAAAGATGAGATTTAAAATCTCCGATTTGCCCGTGAAATTCGATATTTACTTAAGTATGAAGCTTGCTTTTATTGGACATAGTGATGGGCGGGAAAAATTGAAATAAAGTAAAATGAAGTGGGGCACGTGTCAAACGTCGACCGTTGTTTGATGAAGAGGTGCTTTTTTCTCCACCGTTGGATTTCATGCACCAAACGTCAAATCAAAACACTGTTCACCGGGGGTATAAATAAGGAATACGAACAGTTTCCTCATTTGATCTTAGGTTAAAATTCTCCAAAAATTCCCAAAAATAGACTTCTTTTGCTATCCCGCGTAATCCCTAGTACGAAGATACTCTGGGTTCATACTCTGGTCGACGGATTTCAGTTGCTTCAAGCCTTGGTTGTTTCCGTTTGTTCTTGCAATTCGTCGAAGCTGTTCGCTTCATGTAGAGGTAAAAAACTTTGAATTTCTCTTTTTAATTTGTTTGTTCGATGTTTGTCACTTGTATGTAGTGGGTTGTGATGTTTCTGAATTTGTTGAGTTGGTTATGCGTGAATCTATAAAGAATTCTATTACGGATGAGGCCTGTGAGGCTGACCCGTTTGTGCACTTGTCCTTAGCGTCAGAAAAGGAAGCTGAAAAGCCTTCTCAGTCTGTTAACGTTGGTATATTAGAAGACATTGATCTTGTTGAACTTGAGTCTATCAGTGTTATTGAGGACGTTGATTCATATATCTTCCTCGACGAGTACGGCTCTAATCTCGGTAAAATCGGCGTCCAGAAAATGCCGAGAACTAAGCGTCCTAGCGTTGACCCTAATCAGGCTGAGAGCGCTGATAGGTGTCCTGTCAAAGAGCCCCTTGTTGACCCTGAAGCCGAAGTGTCCGACATCAATGAAGATGACGTGGAATCTACTGAACGCAGCATAGCGTCAGACAGGGACGAAGACTCAGATGAGGAATGTGGAGGGAGTGAAGATCAAGGGGAGGATGAAGAAGCTGGCGACAGTCAACAACAGTCTGGATCCGATAATGAGGAGACAGACTCAGACATAAACGAAGACATCAATGTCGGCGAGCAAATCATTGCCGAGGAAGCATTAGATGAGGGTTACAACTCAGAAGATGACGATGAACAACATCGACGTCCTCTAGAGGTAGCTGACAACTTAAAGGTAAAGACCGTTAAGGTTGATGACAAATGGCTAGAAACTGCTACCGAGAAGGATTATTGTGGTGTTGGGAAGAGATGTTTCAAGCTTCCTGATGAATATGCTCTTACTTTACCGCCTTCTGTTAGCACCGTATTTGATTTTCCAGAAGGGCATATTGCCGTGTATGCTAAACATCTGGAGTTTGGACTCTGTTTTCCGCTTCACCCCTTTATCGAGAAGATATTTAAAGCCTGGAATATTTGTATTGCCCAGCTAACACCGCCAGCCGTTCGCAACATTGTGTCCTTAGTGTGGACAATGATATATATGGATTTTCCGTTAACTTTAAATCTTATACGTAAGATTCACCGACTTAAGAAAGACAGCCAATCACCAGGTTGGTGGTCTCTTTATACTGCTACCGGTAAGATTACAGTGTGGCCAAAACTGACCAGCTGTAAGAAATGGCAGAATCAATTTTACTTTCTAAAGGTTCCTGATAACTTTGCTTTACGAAGGAACTTCTATCTTCCTCATACCTGGTTTGATACACTTAGGGATAGGGGTTTAGGCAAGCTTGAACGAAAAGCCTTTCGGTTTTTTGAATGTATGTATGTTAATGAAGGCACTAAAGTTAAGGCCGTTCCAAGGGAGTGGCTGCCCAACTGTAATTATATCCTGGGCAACGCTCCCCTGTCTCATGTCGGTCTCTGCCATACTGATGCAATGGGTATGATTTAAAGTCACCATTATTATTTATATTTATTATTTTTATTATTATTATTATTTTTTTTTTACTTCGTGTCTTGTAACTATGTTATAACTCTTTCCGTTATTTATCTCTCGAGCCGTGATTAACCTTGAGTGTTTTTCGAAAACTTATCCTTATGTGTCATGTTAATGTCGTCACTTCATGTTTTTGACTGGTATTTGTGTTACGCTTATTGCCATTTGGTTTCACATTCATTTGTTAACATTTTGAACAGGTGTCGATAAGTTAGATAACGCCCGGCTCGGACTCCATCCCGACGGCAGTGTCAAGCATCAGTGTCCGCCCAATCCCAAGAAGAAACTCGACAACCTTCCCAAGTTTGCTACCAGGGCTCAAAGGGGTAGGCAAAGAAATAGAAGAGACATGACTGCTCTTTCTCAATCAAAGCCGGTGGGATCCACTATTCTCCCCCTTAGAAGGGGTGGTGGTGCCGGTAAATCTAAAAGGGCCTCTTCAACAAGCAGCCGTGATCAATCCAAGAAACAAAAGACAACTCCTGCTTCTAACCAGCAAACAAATCAGCTAAAGGATTCTGTTGCCGAGCTGAGTGTTGTGAATTTAGACGAGGATGATGTCGGTGGTACTGACCTTTCGTTCCTGCAGCCACCTCGTATTGACGCCGAGAAGATCATTTCTGTTACAAAGGTGACCCCTCAGGATAATATCGGCTTATCTGGTCTTAGCGGTCAGAATGCGTTTGTTCCTGCCTCTGTATCAGAATTCATCGAGGTACCACATGTGAAAATTCCTCAGGAGGTAGCGGATGAGTTTTTAGACTTTCCTACCAGCAATGCCAGTGAGCTATGGCGTCCAAAATTGACGGTGAACAGAGGTGACTCTGTTTACTCTGATGATCCGTCATCTGGGGGTAGCCTTGGCTGGAGAATGCTGAAAGATCTGCCCACTCCCGCCGATAGGCCTACTGGTCGGGTCGTGGCTCCTTGTGGTGAAATGATGAACAACCTGCTGAAGGTAAGTCACTTAGGTTCTTTTATCTCGTTTCCTTTCTCCTTTCTGTTTTTACTCATTTATTTGGACTCTAGGCTTATTTTACATCCTCCTTGTGTTTTTTTTATATATATACAGACGTCAACTCTGCTGTTGAGGTTGTTCATATGTATAGGCATTATCAGAGGCAGGCAGATAAGGCTGAGCTTGTTTTGAAAAAAGCCGATGAGGAACGCAAGGCCCATAATGCTGAGATTGAAGGTTACAAGGGCAAGCTGAAGGTGCTGGAAGGCAAAGCTGCTGACCGTGATGAGCTATTCAAGAAGCTTGAGGATCAGACTCAGCTAAAGGCTCAAATTGCTGACCTTGAGCAGAAATTGGAAGCTGAGAAGGGCAGTAGGAAAAGGGCCGAGGATAACCTTGATCTTATGCGTTCGGAGAAGCCTACCATAAAGCGTAGAGCTGTCAACCAATTTTTAAAGTCAGATCTGTACCGTGATAAGCTGGTTGATCGCTATACCGGTGGTTGGGTTGCTGCACATCGGTGCGTATGCAAGGCCGAGGAGTGGGGTGAGGACAGATGGCAGGTAGTGGAGGATGCTTATGGTTCTGACCGACATCTATCTCCTACCAGCTACGAGAAGGATTATTTTGATGATCCTCCCAGCCTTGCTACTATGAAGAACCTTGACCCTCGCAGCCTTCCCGGCGAGGAATTTGATGACGCCATTCTTGCTACTCCTACCCATGATGATTGTTTAGGGAAGGAGTCTGAGCCCAAGAAGGATTAAAGTGTTTGGCAGTCATCGCCAAGGTCTTCAAGCGGCTCTTGCTCTTTGTCTTTGTTATGTTAATGAACAAACTATTTATGCTTTTTACGTTTGAAACTTATGTCTGTATGTTTCATGTCCGATAAGGGACTTAACTTAACTTGGTTTTGTTTTTTGTTATCCGATAAGGTGATGGCTGTCGGCTGTAAATGATATTCTGTTTTTTGTTGTGGCTATGTTTAATTTGCGTTTTATCGTTGGGATATTTGTGCTTGTGTTTTTATCAACTCTGCTTATCAGTATTATGCTTGCCCCGCAGTTTGACGACTAAATGTCTTAACATTTTGTCGTGAAACTTATTATTGTCCTTGAATAACATAATGTCGTAATGGGGCTCACGATACAAAATGTGACGGTATTGTCCTTGAATAAATCCGTGTGATTACATTGCGACCTTTAGTAGGCTGAGCAACGACAGTGGATCAGACCGTCTATTCAACTCACCTTTAGGTGCATTAGTTATCCAACCATCTCGACACTTGAATGGCTGCTATGGCTAGCTAGGCCGTTTGCACGTCCATATCGAAAGTGGGCAGATGTTTCTCGTTTTTGCCGCTGAGTGTTTTGCATTCTTATTTACGGCCTTCAGCCAAAATAAAACTTGCGTACAAACTAGCCCCCCTTGAGGGACATAATTACAAAATGCGATTCTAATAGTTATGCCGATATCTAAATATTACAAAATTAATCATTACTAGTACAAATTAGACATAACTAAACATAGTACTTTTTCAGGACAGCTGCATTCCAAACGTTTTTTAACTGGACCCCTTCCAGTGTCATGAGACGATAAGAACCTTGGCGTATTGTTTCATATATTTGATAGGGTCCTTCCCAGTTGGCCGTGAACTTACCATCGGCATTTCCCTTTCCTATTGCCGCTGTTCTACGCAATACTAGATCTCCATCTTCTAACGGCCTATGGCTGACGCGCTTGTTGTAGGCTTGACTCATTCTGTTTTTATAGACTGCAGATTTAATAGAGGCCATTAATCTCACTTCTGGTAAGAAGTCCAACTGCTGTCGTAATAGCAAGTCGTTTTGATCTTCGCAGAAGTGTTGAATTCGGAATGTCGGTAACCCTACTTCTGCAGGAATGACGGCCTCCGATCCGAACGCAAGATTGAAAGGTGACTCGCCTGTCGTTTCTTTGGTTGTCGTCCTGTTAGCCCATAATATCTCTGGTACCAAGTCTGCCCATAGTCCTTTAGTGTCTTCAATTTTCTTTTTTAGCGCGGTTAGTATCTGTTTATTAGCGACTTCAGCCTGGCCATTGGATTGAGGATGGCAAACTGCGGCATAGGCGAACTTGACCTTATATATGCCGAGAAAATCTTTGACTGGTTTACACTCAAACTGCGAACCGTGGTCGAACACCATCGCTATCGGCAACCCAAACCTGGTGAAAATATTTTTCCAGATAAACTTCTTTACTTCATTTGCCGTTATTTTCGCAACCGGCTTCGCCTCTATCCATTTCGTGAAGTAGTCTATCCCTACTATTAAAAATTTACGGCCTCCTGTTGCCGAAGTAAAGGGTCCGACAATGTCCATCCCCCATTGGGCGAATGGAATAGGATTGAGGATAGGTGTTAGGTCGTTGGGTGGTTGATTAATTACTGGACCAAATTTCTGACACTTATCACACTTCTTGGCATAGGATAGAGTATCTGAAATCATTGTCGGCCAGTAATAGCCTCTTTTCATTGCTTCCAAAGACATCGATCTGCCGCCTGAGTGATTGCCGCAATCACCCTCGTGTATTTCTTCTATTAATCTTGCTGATTCATATGCCGTTAAACATCTACGTAATGGCAGCGAGAAACCTCTCTTGTATAACATGCCCCGAAACATAACGAACCAGACACTATCTTTTTTGATCTTTTTTGCGTCGTTTTTATTCCCTTCTGTATCTTTTCATCTATACTTTTTTGTTCCAGGACCTCGACCATTACTGTACGTTCTAAGTCGTTAAAGCTAGAACTTGCCAACTTTGCCAATGCGTCTGCTTGAGTGTTTTGTCCGCGGGGTATTAGGTTGATTACAAAGTGATCAAGTGTTGTTGTTACATTTCTGAGTTTTTCTAGATAGGCTATAATCGTCGCCTCACGTTCTTCGTACCCCCCACTGAAGTGACTTGCTACTAACTGTGAATCTGTGGATAGTTCTACTTTCCTTGCTTCTGCCGCTATGCATAATTGGACCCCTGCCAGTGCCGCTTCGTATTCGGCCTCATTATTGGAGGCCTTAAACTTGAACCTTATTGCGTATTCGAATATATCTCCTTGCGGGGAAGTCATGATAATACCGGCCCCGGATCCTGTTGCGGCTGAGGAGCCGTCAACTGACACTTTCCATATGCCGACTTCATCCTCCTCTTCAGTATAAGAAGTTTCGACTATGAAATCGGATAAGGCCTGGGCCTTGATTGACACCCTTGGCTTATAAATCAGCACATATTCCGACAACTCAATTGCCCATTTCAGTAGACGACCAGAGGTTTCCATCTTTTGAAGAGATTTTTCTAACGGTTGATTGGTTAAGATCTCAATGGCATGCGCATCAAAGTATGGTCGCAGTTTTCTTGCTGCTATTACTACTGCATATGCGGTTTTTTCTACCAGAGGGTACCGTCGTTCCGCAGCATTTAACACATGGCTTACAAAATATATCGGCATCTGTATTTTCTTGCGTTCTACTAACAGCACTGCCGCTACTGTTTTTAGAGACGCCGAAATGTAAATTTGTAGCGTTTCCCCCATTTCTGGTCTTGCTATTGTAGGTAATGATCGTAGATGGTTCTTAACTGCTTCCAATGCTTTGACCTGCTTTCCCCAAAAAAAGGTTTTGTTCTGGCGGAGAACAACAAAAAATGGCAGTGCCTTGTCAGCCGATTTGTTGATGAATCTTGTTAACGCCGCCATTCGGCCCGTTAACTTTTGTATGTCTTTAATGGATTTCGGTTGCGGAAGGCTGAGGATAGCTTCAATTTTATCGGGATTAGCGTCTATTCCCCTTTCGCTAACCATGAAGCCCAAGAATTTTCCGGATTTAACTCCAAACACACACTTCTCAGGATTTAACTTCATTCGATACCGTCGAAGAGTATCGAAGGTCTCCCTTAAGTCTTCAATATGATCTTTAGCCAGACGGCTTTTTACAATGGAATCGTCTACATAGACTTCGACATTTCTTCCTTTTTGGTCTGCGAAAACTTTGTCTACCAGTTTTTGGTATGTTGCACCCGCATTTCACAACCCAAAAGGCATGGCCTTATAACAATAAACTCCGGCGTCCGTAATGAATGCCGCTTTGTTTCGATCTGGTTGATAGAGGCTGACTTGATGATATCCAGAAAAAGCATCCATAAAACTCAAGAGTGCATGGCCTGACGTGGAGTCAACCAGGCGATCTATTCTCAGCAGCGGATAACAGTCTTTTGGACAGGCCTTGTTTAAATATGTAAAGTCGACGCACATTCTCCATTTTCCTGACGGCTTTCTGACCATTACGACATTGGCCAACCACTCTGGGTATGTGCACGGCTTTATGAAACCTGCCGCTAGTAGTTTGTTAACTTCTGCTTGAATTGCTTCAATTTTTTCCGTGGAGAAATTCCTCTTCTTCTGCCGTACCGGCCAAGCTCGCCTGTCAACATTCAATTTGTGAACCATTACATCGGGGTGAATCCCCGGCATTTCGTCGGCTGAGAAGGCGAAAACGTCCGCATTCTCTCTTAGGAGTTCAATCAAATGGCATTGCATGTCAGTGTCCATATCGGATCCGATCTTCACTGTACGACTTGCGACCCCTGGTTGCAATTCGACATCAATAGTTTCTCCTCCCGACAGCGGTCTTGGGACAGTTATGGGCCTAGTATCAAAGTTCGTCATTGCCAAATCTTGGGTAAGCGAAGATCGCTCCCTCTTTTGACTATGCTGATTCGTTGGAGCCTGCCGACAAGGATGCTTCAATGCCGACACGTAACACTCTCTTGCCGTCGTCTGGCTCCCTCTGACGCGCTCTGTTTTGCCGACATTAGAAATATACACCATTGTCAGGTGATATGTCGATACGACCGCCTGTACGTCATGAATTAGTGGCCTACCAACAATGACATTGTATGCTGACGGCACGTCTAAAATCAGGAACTCAGTCATCACGTCCCGCGCCATTGTTCCTTCCCCAATTCTGACCTGAAAGTTTATACTACCTTTAGGTCTGACCGTTGAACCATTAAAACCGATAACAGGGTATGACACCGGCGTTAGGTATTTTCGACCTATCATCATGGCATCAAACACTCTTGCGAACAAAATGTTTGCTGAGCTGCCCCCATCTACTAACGCGCGCTTGACGTCGCACCCATTGATTGCTAATATCAATACTAACGGGTCGTCATGGGGAAAAACTATACCCTTTGCATCGTCCTCAGAGAATGATACACAAGGCATCGTCGTTGGCCGAGGTCGTTCATCCACCCCCAAAGCGTTTACCATGTGTTTGTACTCCGACAGACTTTTCTTTGCGCAGCTAACAGAACCCCCATGCACAGGCCCTCCGGTAATCACCTCTATGGTAATTTTACGTTCGGGAGGCGCAGTACCTTGCCGGTAAACATCAGCATGACTCGGACGGTAGGTATCATCTTGCATTGACGGGTCTCCTTGTTTCCGATATTCTGTCTGTCAGGCTGATGGTGCAGGCTGTCGGCTTGTTCCTGCTTGAGATCGGTATTGGGAAAGGTGCCCCTTTCTAATAAGGTCTTCAATGTTTTCTTTCAACTGGATACACTCCTCAGTGTAGTGGCCGACATCCTTGTGGAACATGCAGTGCTTCTTTACATCTCGGCCCTTCGTTATCATTGGCGCTGGCCGATTCCACTCTTCCTTGTGCTGGTTTATTGAGTAAATAGCGGCCCTTGGTGTGTTCAGTTGAGTATAATTATTGTACCGTCCCTGACCTCTGGTAGGTCTATTTGCCTTTTGCGGATTTTGTCTTCTAATCCCTTCTACCAGGGCTTCTGCTGACACGTAAGCATTTTGTCGCCGAGATGGTTTTGCCGAGGTTACATGGTTGCCCGCCTTCAGAAGCTCTTCGCTCTTGATGTATTCATGAGCTTTGTTAAATGTTATCCCAAGGTTGGGAAAGGATTTCCGTGCCATGTACCTCTTGAAATCACTGTCGGCTAAACCACTCATTAAAGCCATGACGGCTATCTCCTGCTGTAATTTTGGTATAGTATTGGCTTCATTATTAAAACGTCGGACGAAATCTCTCAATGATTCGTCCTTCCTTTGCCTGATAGACATAAGTTCCCCTGAGGTTCTCTGTCTTGCACTGTTGCTTATATATTGGCTTGTGAACAACTCGACAAGAGTCTCGAAACAGTCGATGGATCCGGGTGGGAGATTGGTGAACCAGTCTGAAGCAGCCCCGACCAGTGTTGTGGGAAAAACTTTGCACCACACGGCATCAGTGTCAGTGTACAACAGTATATGTCTTTCAAATGCCGCAATGTACCTCTTTGGATCACCCTTGCCGTCATATGTGCATGCCGGCATTTTTATTTTTTCCATTTGCTGATCGAGGACCTCTTGCGTAAAGGGAGATGTCCTTGGTCGGATGATAGCTCTGGCTAGATGCCTTGGCGGCCCACTACTGGCCTCCTGTCGGTATGATACTGATTCCCCCCTCTGCATGGTTCGTGTGACCTGTCGCTCAGAGGGTATCACCATCTCCTGTGGTGGCGGTCGCGGCTGAGGTTGCTGCCCGGCCTGATTGAACTGATCTTTGAGGTTGATGATTACGGGTGGTGTCGGCCTTCTCTGAGGTTCCTTCGTGGCCGCAATCTCGGCCTCTTTCCTTTTCCGGGACATTGCTTGTATGACTTTAGCCGTTATCTCTAACTCTTCTGGAGTGAACTCTCCCAAAGGATCCGGGATTGGTGCCTGAGTTCTTTCCGGTGTTAGCGGTACGTTTACAGTGTCTTTATGAAGAAGGTGGGTCTCGTCCTCCATCGTTATCTCTGGTATGGTGTTTACGGCCTTGTTGGTGTTAGTAGCTAGGATGCCGCTATCATAATTCCGGTTTTCTGATTCTGGGATGGGTGTAGTTTCATTATTTCCTTCCATGACTATGGGAGGTCTTTTTTGGACGATAGAAGTTATTACTAGACCCCTCCTTCTAGCGCCAATTGTTCCGGGTGAGCTCCGATACCGTGATGTCTTGGGGTTGAGTAAAGGTTTACCGTCCAATTTGATACCTGCACAATCAGCACAAATGATCTAGCCCGGGGGGTTATCCGGGAATAACCGCTCCGATGCTAAAGTTAGTGATCTGAGGAAGAGAATATGAAGAAAGAGAAAGGGTGTAGAGAGAGAGAGAGATTGTACCTTAATTATGAAAATGTGCCTGGATATATATAGGGGAATAACCAAGCATGTGCCATCAATCCTTATAGGTGGCACACCGACCTTATAGGTGGCGCACCGACCTTATAGGTGGCAGGTGCCTGCGTGGTTTTAAGATGCTCTCCACGTGGCCGAGAAACTGGCCATTGTGGATGTTAAGCTGGTTTGCTAATTGCTGGCTAATTAGTAACATTTAAGCCATTTAACGGCCAAAGAGCTAGGTTGTCGGTATTATCCCGTACAGTACATTGATCTGATATGTTTTTACAATTGTTGCATATGTTCTCTCTGCCATAAATTACTTAAGAATAATGTATATTAAATTTTAATCATGATTAATTATAACAGAATGGAGTGTGGTTAATGAACCAACACATAATAGAGAGCACAATACAAGCTCTAATCTCGGAGGATAAAGGCTTAATAAAAGGTCTTAATGTAGCTGATATGGGATGTGGAGTAGGACAAGTTCCATTGGCTCTAGTATCGTTGATAATTGAAATTATGCAAAGGAAGTGCAAGGAATTGAAGCATGATAGTGAAGTTCATCAAGTGCCTAAGCTTCATATGTACATGAATGACCTTCCCTCAAATGATTTTAGCTTATTGTTTAAAGATTTGCTCAATTTGGAGGTGTTAAAAAGAAAGAATGAAGGTGAGCCCGTGTGCTTCTTGATGGGTGTGCCCGGTTCCTATTATGACGTGCTTTTTCCCCACAAGACTTTGCATTTTGTTCATTCTAATTACACTCTTCATTGGTTATCTAAGGTTTGTTTTGTTAAACACTTGTTTAGTTGATTTTTTATCTTACCTTGAGCATCTAATAAGCGGGCCTGGGCCACATCCGACACAACTGTCCACTTTACACGACCAAAGAGGTTCCACCTTAAAATCATATGGCAATGAGGGGAGTAGCCCCTTAGCCTTATAAAGTGGATATAACTTTCTTATTTCTTCTTCAATGTGGGATACACATCCCATTACAAACTCAAACTTATAAAGTCAACCAATGTGGGACAACACACAACTCACATAGTCACGTGTGGGTTTATTCATGGGCTCAACAACATCTTTTATCTTTAAGTGACTTATTACGTGGCCGTGGTAGAATGCCCCACATCAATGTCCACATAAATTATTTTGTGTCGTGTCAATTTTTAACACCTCCATTTGAAATATGTACAGATACCACCAGGGGTTTATGATGATCAAGGTATGTCTTTAAACAAGGGAAACACTCATATAGTCGAAACAAGTCCCAAACCAGTTGCTGAAGCTTATTGGGCTCAATTTGAACAAGACTTCAATCAGTTTCTCAAATGTCGCTCAAAAGAAGTGGTACCAAATGGATTTACGCTCTTAACAATTACCGGTTCACCATGTTTGACGGATTCATTGCCTTGGGCGCTGTTCTTGATGACCAAAATAATGACTCAAGCCCTTACTTCTCTTGTTTCAGAGGTCTTACACACTCTCCTTTATCAACTTCCTTCTTCAATTTCGCTACATAATGCATATATATGTTATTATTTTTCTAGACCTTTTGAGTCTGGGTAGGGTCTGGGTCTAGGTGACATTGGGTAGGACACGAGTCATGATATAATTAATGTTTTTTGACCCATATTCTACCCAAACTCTACCCATGACCCATAAGACCAGTCCTTAGTCAACTTATCTATACCCGTGCATAGACTTGCACGATATATTAGATAAATTAATTATTTCAAAATCAAATTAAAAACATCCTAAGGATCTTGGTAATGAAATTGAGTATGATATGAAAGACAACATAATATGAAACAGAGGTAGTATTTATGTAAAATTAGAGGATGTTTATTACTCTGTATCATATAGAGTAGATAAATTTTCTTCAAATAAGCCACAAGGAGTTTAAAATGATAACTTACAATGATATTTTTCAGGGAGTAATCAAGGAAGAGAAGCTAGATAATTTTGAGTTCCCGTTGTATTTGGCAAGCACAGATGAACTTGGAATCATAGTCCAAAACGAAGGCTCATTTTTGGTTGAACATTCAGAGACAATGGAGCTTGATATGGTACCTGAAATTGAGGACAAATGGGAAAGATCTAAGATAATTACGAACGTCGTTAGGGCATACACAGAATCAGTACTTTCGCATCATTTTGGTGAAGAAATAATCATCCCTTTATATGAGAAGTTCAAATATTATGTATTCCAGTATTTAGCTCAAGATCAAGCTCCGAAACACTATTCTGTTACGATTTTACTTAGAAAAAAATAGGCATGATATGCATGAACAAAGATGTTTGGGTCCACTTTAGTCCAATTGGGCCTAGTCACTAAATGATCCAATTAAAAGCCCAAGGTCAAGGTTCAACTCTCCATTTGTGCTAAAGTCAAGATCAGTCCATAAGGCAAGTCAATTGGGCCAAGGCCCACTTCTCCCATATGTGCAAAGGTATAAAAGCCATCAATATCTCCATTTTACATTCATTCACATAAAGCCTCAAGCAATTAATTCTCTTGCATAGCTTTCTCTCTCTACACATTGTACTGACTTTAGCATCGGAGGGGCCTTCCTCGGCAACACCCCCGAGGCTAGTTTACGTGTGTTTGCTGTGCAGGAAATCCTCGGCCCAACATTACTTGGACCGAGCCCAGTCTTCACCGCTTCTCTGGACCTTTGGCAAGGTCCCATTGTTTTCACCCGAAACAATTTGGCGCCGTCTGTGGGGAAGACTTTCAAAAAATCTTTAAGCCAATTTCATTAGTGCTACCTCAATCTTAGTTCCAATGGCTAAGAATCGCAAGAAGAAAAACAACTGTGCTTCTCCTTCGAGAAAACGCCGAAAGTCACTAGGAGGGGGACCCGTAGAACGCCCTACTCCTAGTTCATCCCCTCCGCGGGACCGGAGCCCCACCGGGGGACCCGATTCTCAAGGGGATCCAAGGGAGAGGTCCGAATCTCCCATAATTCAGTCCAATCATCAGCCGAGTCCACCACCTCGGTCGAATGAGGAAAACCGGTCCACTCAAAGGACTCATTCTCATACTCGGAGTCAACCTCGAAGTATTCATTCTCACTCTCGCTCTCAACCGATAACACCCTTAACCAGGCCCAACTCGGAGGAGGTAGTGAGAGCCCTAGAGGTCCTCATGGATGCCATGAAGGCCCAAAACATGCCACATCCACGCGACCGAACCCCTCCGTAAACCAAGAATCAGCGGAGACATCTCGGTCAGGAAGGGGGGAAACCCTCGTCCTTCAGGGAGTTGGGCGAATGGGAGGAGCATACCTGGAGAACCGAAAGGGAAAAAAATAGAAACTCTCATTTCTTCAGGGAACCTTCTACCCAGCTCACTTTGAGCAAAACCAATAGGAGTAGCAGTTCTGCCACTCGGCCAGAAACTGCTCGCCGAAGCGTCCTCGACCGTCTCGGCGACAGGGAACGGAGTGTGCACAGCCGCCTCTCCTACCCTGCAGCCGAAGCCCAGACCTCCCAGCCAGGGACGAAAACCACTTCTACCTCTCTGAGAGGGCGGAGCTCGGTCCCTTCGCCTGGGAATAAGGGAAAGGCCGTGATGCTGCCTTCCAGCTCTCCATTCGAGCAGTGGATACTGGAAGCCCATGTGCCGACGGTTAAAATCCCGTCGCACATTACTTATGATGGAACTTCGGATCCGAAGGACCATATTGCCTCATACGAGGCACACATGCATCTTTGCCCCAGGTTCGAAGCGACTTGGTGCAAATACTTTCCAACCACTCTCAAGGGGTCGCGCAAGCGTGGATCTCCAAAGGAGTAAAAGAAGGCTCGATAACTGGGTGGGACGATCTGTCCTCCAAGTTTAAGAGCAAGTTTTCCAGGGCAAATCGTCGAGAGAAGACTACTGCAGAGCTTATGGGTCTGCAGCAGGGGGAGGCCGAAAGCCTCCGCGATTATCTGACTCGCTTCAGCAACGAGTCGTCCAGCATTTCTCAGCTGGACCAAGGGCTGGCAGTTTTATCCCTTCAACACGGTCTCAGAATTGGACCGTTCTCCGACTTCATGGTCATGAATTCACCCAGGACCTTGGAGGAGGCACTGAATGCTTCGGATAAGTTCATCCGAGCTAAAGAGTGGAACAAAACAAAAACCCAACCTCAATCTGGGGGAGGGAAGCAAAAACAACCCTCGTCTGAAGGCCAAGGCCAGAAGGCAAAGGGAAAGGCAAAGCCTCGGAGCAATCTTCGGCCAACGAGTCGAAGAAGGAGAAATCTGCTCCTTTTACGGGCAGATACGAATCATACACTCCGCTCTCTCTTCCGCGCGCTAAGATCTACAGCGTAACGAAGGAGAAGCAGAGTTACAGAAACCCGAGACTACTCCTAGAGTGGTATCAGCGAAAAAATAAGAATCAGTGGTGTGAGTTCCATGAATCACCGGGACACAACACTGAAGAATGTATCCAGCTGAAGGACCAAATCCAGGATATGGTCCGGAAGGGGTACTTGAAAAAATATATCGCGGATCACCGCGAGAAAAAAGAGGCTGAGAAGTCCGAAAAGGACTCTCGGCAGGAAATCGACTTCCCCCGAAAGAACGGCAAAACTGCGAAGGGAAAATTCCCTTCAATTCATATTATTTCGGGTGGAGCATGCTCTCGGAGGGAGCACAAACGTCACCTTAGGGCTCTGACCCACCAGGTGAATCATGCTGACATTCAGCCACCCCAGTCACCGGTGCCGAACATGACGTTCACATCCGCTGACTGCCAGGGGGTGACGTACCCTCACGAGGACCCGTTGGTGATCATCGACACGGTAGCCAACCACGACGTCAGTAAAGTTCTGATTGACGGTGGTAGCGGAGCAAACATTTTGTTCCGAAAGGCCTACAACCAAATCAAGCTGAAGCCCAAGCACCTCACACCGGTACCCTACCCGGTATCCGGATTCAATGGAGCTTCAACTTATCCTGATGGGAAGGTTATACTTCCTGTCACCATCGGCTGCGATGAAGCAGCCAGGAACGTCATGACTGAATTTTTGGTCATCGATGCTCCTTCAGTGTACAACGTGATTTTGGGGAGACCCATAATTCACGAGATCCAAGGGGTTGTCTCAACTTATCATCAGCTGATGATTTACGTTTCAGACGCCGGCTTCCTCGAAAGGATTCAGGGCAGCCAAAAGGAGGCCCGAAGGTGCAACTACCTCAAGCCATCTACTAGTCGCCCAGAGGACGACGTTGAGGATGAGGAGGAGAAAGAAAGAGAAAAAGAGCCGAGTAGGAAAAAGCCGAAAGGCATAAGTGCTTCGGCCCAAGGTGCTGTGCCCAAAGACAAGGGGACAGAAAAAGAAAAGGCTAGCTCTTCATCTGAGCCGAAAGACTCAGAGAGCCAGCCGAAGAAGAAAAAGTCTAGGACGCCTGCTGACATAGAAAGCAGACCAGATTGTGAAGAGTCCGGCCCAGCAACAATGGACCTGGACCAGCAGACTGAAACGGTCGAGTTGACCGAAGGCGATGCTGAGAAATGTATGACAATCAGGATGGAGCTTGATCCGAACACCCGTTGTGAACTTATTCAACTCCTTCGGGACAACAGAGATGTGTTTGCTTTCTCGGCAGCTGATATGCCTGGGATAAGTCCAGGCCTCATCTCCCACAAGCTTAACGTCGACCCAACATGTCGGCCAGTTAAGCAAAAGAAGCGGAATTACTCCGCAAATAAGAACCGAGACATCGTAGCCGAAGTCAAAAAGTTGCCGGATGCAGGCTTCATCGAACCTTGTCAGTATCCAGAATGGCTGGCAAATGTGGTGATGGTTCAGAAGGCCAATGGTACCTGGAGAATGTGCGTTGACTTCACGGACCTAAATAAGGCTTGTCCGAAGGATTTATATCCCTTGCCAAGGATCAATCAGCTAGTCGACTCGACAAGTGGCCATGCCTTGCTTAGTTTCATGGACGCATTCTCGGGGTATCATCAGATCTTCATGCACCCCGACGACCGAGCAAAGACGGCATTCGTCACGAACGCCGGGGTGTACAATTACAAAATGATGCCCTTCGGATTGAAAAATGCGGGGGCAACTTATCAAAGGCTGGTATATCAAGTTTTTGCTGAATTGAAAGGCCGAAACATGGAAGTCTATGTTGACGATTCAATCGTCAAAAGCGAAAAATCTGAAGACCATGTTAAGGACCTGGCCGAAACCTTCGCCACCTTAAGAAAACATCAAATGAAGCTGAATCCGAAGAAGCGTGTCTTCGGCGTGAAGTCAGGGAAATTCCTTGGGTTCATGGTCAGCAAGAGGGGGATTGATGCCAATCCCTCCAAAGTTCAAGCAGCGCTCGATCTTCCTGAGCCGAAAACAAAGAGGGATGTTCAGCGGCTCACCGGAAGAATGGCAGCGGTCTCGAGGTTCATTTCTAGAGCTTCGGATAAGGGGTTACCTTTCTTCAAAGCCTTGAAACTCCCAAAAACAAAAGAGCTTGTTTGGGAGGACGAGCAAAAAGAAGCCTTCAGGAAGCTTCGGGAGCATCTGACTCAGCTTCCAACACTGGCTAGCCCAGTAGAGGGAGAAACCTTGTATCTGTACGTGGCTGTTAGGCCAGCCACCATCAGTGCAGTGCTGCTGAGGGAAGAAAATAAAATTCAGCAACCGATCTACTTCGTCAGTCACACTCTGACGGATGCCGAGACCCGCTACCCTCTACTTGAAAAAGTTGCCTTTGCAGTAATGGTAGTTGCTCGGAAGCTGAGGCCCTATTTTGATTGTCATCAGATAGTGGTTTTAACTGATCAGCCACTGGAAAAAGTTCTTGGCAAAGTTGAAAAATCCGGTAGGCTGGCCAAGTGGGCTTTTGAGCTCACTGAATTCAGCATCAGCTACCAGCCAAGAGCAGCCATCAAGGCTCAAGCTCTAGCGGACTTCCTGGCCGAATGCTCGTACCAGGAGACGCTAGACGACGAAAAGAAAATCTGGACCGTGTTTACGGATGGATCCTCCACCGTAAATGGTTCGGGGGCAGGGGTAGTGATAACCTCTCCCGAAGGCAAATCCTTTTAGTATGCACTCAAATTTTCTTTCAAGGCTTCGAACAACGAGGCTGAATATGAGGCACAAATTGCTGGCCTAGAACTGTGCATCTATCTGAAAGCCGAACATGTCTTCCTGAAAACAGACTCTCAGCTAGTTGCATATCAGATCGGTGGCAGCTACGAGGCCAAAGAGCCCTCCATGATAGCCTATCTTGCCAAGATCAAATCAGTCATTGCAAAGCTGAGAACTTTCGAAGTTCAACTGATCCCAAGGGGTCAAAATGCTCAAGCCGACGCACTCTCCAAACTTGCCAGTTCAACTCTGACCGAGCTGAACAGATCCGTTTATGTGGAAGTGCGCCGAGAAAGAAGTGTCGACGAAGCACCTGAGGTGTGCTGCGCCGACCCAGAGCCCAGCTGGATCGATCCCATCCTAGCTTTCAAGCTTCGGGGAGAAATTCCCGAGGACAAAATTTTGGCCTCCAAGCTGAAGAGAACCAGCTCAAGGTTCATTGTCTTCAGAGGGGAGCTTCTGAAAAAATCCTTCTCAGCCCCATTACTGAAATGCGTGGGCCCAATAGATGCGGATTACATCCTTCGGGAAATTCACCTCGGCATCTGTGGAAACCACATTGGGGGAAGGACCTTAGCCCACAAGGCATTGAGGGCTGGATAATACTGGCCCACCATGGTCTCAGATGCTAAGGAGCTGGTTAGAAAATGCGAAAAATGCCAAAAATTCGCACCAGTCATCCATCAGCCAGCTAGAGACCTTCAACCAATCCTTAATCCGCTTCCATTTGCCCAAAGGGGGCTAGATATTTTGGGACCCTTTCCAGATGCACCATACCAAAAAAGATAGTTGATAGTCGGCATCGACTATTTCAGCAAATGGATTGAAGCTGAAGCAGCTTCGAATATCACAGAGCAAACTGTCAGGAAATTCATCTGGCAAAACATCATTACCCGCTTTGGTATTCCGAAGATTTTTGTCTTTGATCATGGGAGGCAATTTGATAATCTGCCGCTGAGGGGGTACACAGATTAATTCGGCATCAAATTGGCATACTCAGCAGTGTGTCACCCACAAAGTAATGGCCAAGCCGAAGTTGCAAACAAGCAGATCCTCAATGCTTTGAAGAAAAGGGTTGAAGATCAAAAGTCCAAGTGGATAGAGGAACTTCCAGGAACCCTCTGGTCACTTCGGACAACTGAAAAAGAGGCAACGGGCTATTCACCTTTTGAGCTGGTGTATGGTGCCGAAGCCGTTCTTCCAGTGGAAATCGGTTCTGAAAGTTTACGAGTGCACCACTTCTCGGCTGAGAATGAGCAACTTATGAAGGAATCTCTCGATTTCCTCGACGAAGTAAGAGACTCAGCCCGAGACAGAATGGCTGCTATAAGCAGAGAATCAGCAAATTTTATAACCGAAGGGTCCATGCGAGGCCTCTCAAAATTGAAGACCTCGTCCTTCGGAATGCTGCTGCAGTTCAGAAAAGCCGAATCCATGGGAAACTCTCAGCTGCATGGGAGGGACCCTATGAAATTTATGATGAGCTTCAGCCAGGGACATACCGATTTCGTCAGTTAGATGGAACTGAGCTGAAAAATCACTGGAATGCTGATGTACTTAAGACATATCATGTGTAAACCCTTCGGGCAGAACAATCTTTGTAAGTACATTTTGAATTATTAATGAAAGGCCTCAGAGCCACCATTTCTATAATTATTTGCAATTTTTTATTCTTTCAAATTTTCTTTATGCTATCTACTCTTCAAGGGTTTTTATTCAGCCTTGTCCGAAACCTTCGCCTTCGTGTAACTGGGTTTCAGATTGCTGACAAACTCGTCTTTTAAAGAACTCTGGTCTTTCAGCTGAAGTAAAACTTCAGTAAGACTTGTTCTCCAAGACAACGAGTCCATGGACAAATCTGGGATATTGCCTTAACTGAGCCTTGTATCCCAGAAAGCCATTGTCTGAAACATTGCCTTAAGTTGGCCTTGTGTTCAGATATCCTTTCTTTCAGATAGACAGAAAACCAAGAATAATAGCAACTGTTAAAAATTTTTTATTCAGCTCCGTCTAAAGAAACAAATCCCAACTCAGAAATCCAAAGACTTGAGTCTTCAGATTACAGGGGGGGCAAGAGGCACTATCAGTGCAAGTTTATCTTCAGCAGAATTCTTCAAGCCGAAAGCTTTGTACTTAGCAAATTTTGCGCGAAAATATTTTCAAAGTTCAGAAACAGCAAACATTCGAAATAAGGCCAAGCAATTGAAGAAGACGCATCAGATAAATGAGATTAATGCTCAGAAAACGAGCTACAAGTTCAAATATTCAAAGACAATAAAAATCGGCAGCCGCCCACAAGCGGAAAATTACAGCTGCCGAAGTACGTACAAAAACAAGAGAAAGCAGTTTGTACATCAAGGCAAGCTGAAGCAAAAAACAAGGCAAAAAATTCAGAAAGCGGCAAGTCTAAAGTTAAGCACATGATGAACCGCAAGATTCTGAAGATGACTGCCCGAGTTCCTATGCTTCAGCCCGAGAATTAGACTGATCAGCAGCACTGGGTCCCTTAGTGGCTTCAGCCCCAGCAGCAGAAAAGGCAGGTTTGGCACTCTGCTGAGCCTCCCTTTCCCTTTGTTCAGCCTATATCTCCTTTCTGAAGGCTTCTTCCTCAGCTTCTTCAGCCTCTAGAATTTCATCTTCGATTGGAGTTGGATACTTCATGTGAGGGTCTTCGGGATCCTGGATCCATTCTGCGCACTTGGACCAGTCCAACTTTGGCTCAGCATGCAGGCAGACTCTTCGGCACACCCTGAACCCGTTTCTGAAACCCATGTCGTATTCTTCCTAGGTGTAGATACGGACCTTGAGTAGAGCCTCAGCATCAGCTAGCTTCTTCTTGGTCTCCTCCAAGTCTTCCTTGGATTTCTGCAGCTCGTCAGCAAGCTTGGAGGAGGAGTCTTTCTGCTCGATCAGCTCCTGCTGAACCTGGGAAGCTTCAGTCTGTGCCTGGGACAGTTCGTCCTTCTTGGCCTTCAGCTGATCCTCAACCTCTGAAGCTTGAGTCTCTAGGCCTCAGCAGCAGTAGCAGCCTCGGAGAGCTGGACATTCAGGGCTTGGAGTGCTTCTTCGGCAGCCATTCTACTGGCCTCTAAAGCTTCCAGCCTCTGTTGCACTTCAGTTTGTGCAGCAGCCCCATCTCTGATTTGGCTCTCAATGGCATCCTTGAACTTGGAGACGTCCACTCCCATGTGCTCCTGAAGGAACTTCTCCCCTTCTATTAATGGGGGAAAAATTTCCTTCTCCATGGCCTCGCAGAAGGTCTGAAGGGCCTTAGCAGCTTTCTTCTCGTAATCTTCATCCTTTTGCTGCTTCTCTTCAGCTGCTACCTGCTTCAGCTTGGCTAGCTTCGCTTCTTCCTCTGCTACTCTCTTGTCATCTTCAGCAGCATCCACCCTATCTTGGAGGGTGTCAATCAGCTCTACAGTGAGAGTCTGATTGTGCACAAACTGGAAACAGAGGCACGAGTCAACAAAAAAAAAAAAAAACTGAAGAGCTGAACTGAAAAAGAAATAAAGGCAAGGAAGAAAATTTACCTGCATCATCAGCAGCTGATTTGATCTAGTCGGATCTGGGACTGATCTGCTGGATTCGCCCATCCCAGCAGTAGCCTTCAGCGACCAGACCCTTGCTCTATCTACTTCGGACATACCAGCAAAATTGCCGAAGTAGGCTGCAGCACCTTCTCGGTTCTGACCCCATATGACATCCTAGATGTGATCTGGAATTGGAATTCGGGGGGCCGAGAAACCCATTTCTCCAGAATGCAGCGTCTGGAAGGAAGGAAAGGAGGACGAAGGATCTTCCTAAACCTTGGATGGTTCAGCCTCTTTCTTTTTCTCGACGGAGTCCAGCTAAACCCTGTCTTGGTCGATTATTACGACCTCCTCTTCTTCGGGGGTGAGGACAAAAGCCTCAACCTCCCTTGCAATATCAGCTGTGAAACCTTCAGCAATAGGTTTCACAGCATCTTCAGCAGAGTGCTCTGCGGCACTCTCTTGGACCTCCTCCTAAACCCCTTCCTTCGGATCAGGAGTTTTCTGGTCCACCTCCATCTCAGGAGGTGGTGAAGGAGTCTTTGGAGGAGGATGAACGGGTGCCTGGGGAACTCTCGGCGATCCACCGCCTTCCTCAAGTTCCCTAATGCTGATGCCGACGGGTCTCGGCCTCGTCTGAAATTCATGAGGGCCAATAATGGCCATCCTCCTTCTTCTTTTGAGAAGAGGCTGTTCGTCCATGTCCGATTCCTCGGATTCTTCTTGCGGTTGATCTTCGGGACGAACAGGGGACTTCCCTTCTCTTCGTCTTTTGCTCTCTTCAGACTGCAAAAGACAAGGGGGCAAGAAGCGTATGAGTAAAAAAAAAAATTTGCTGAAAAGCTAAGTCTGAAAACTTACCGAGGTCTTCAGCAAAGCCTCGTCTTCTTCGGCTGCCCTAGCCGCTGCTTCTTCTTCAGCAGCTCTGGAGGTCCCTTCTCCTCCTTCACAAGCTTCTATAACCCGTGCAACCTCTTCGGCTGTACGGGCAGCTTAAACCTCTTCGTCCAGCAGTTGATACCAAGGATCCCTCTTCTTACACCAGGGCTTTTGCCTCTGATACAGAGCAACAGCCTCAATCTGGAGGTGGGAGTGATCTAGATGAACCTCCCTATGCTTCGGATCGGTGATGGAAGGGGCTTGGTCTGTTATAATCCTTTCACGGTTGACGCCGAGACGACCGTAGTCAATGCCTACGTTGGTCTCATTTCGCTCTAAGCATAAAAAGAAGGGGCAAAGGTCAGCTCAGCAAAGCAGAAAATGCTGGATAGCCCAAAAGAAAAATGCAAAGCAAAAACAGAGAAAAAACAAATAATAATAATAATAAAGGCATCGGCCCCAGCCGAAGAAGCTTACCATCCCTAAACTTTCGGCTGAAGCCAACAGCTCCTAGCATTTTCTCTTGGAAAACGTAATGCGTATCCGGGAGCCAAGTCTCCGGGATATACTTCATTCGGCCAACACCCCCAGGGTTCAGCTTCTTGCCAAAGATATTTTGCTGATTGAGGTTCAGATCTGGGCCACTATCTTCCGGGGGGCCCAGACTTCCCATGTCGGGATCTGGCTCAGCTAGGTACCTGGGGGCGCTGAAGACGAAAGGGTGGCCAGGATCTGTGGGTGCCCTGACCCAAATCCATTGACCTCTCCAGTCCTTGTCTGAAGAGTCGTTCGGCCACATTGTCAGGTATTGGGGCCGGGTTTCAATCCGATACCACCCCAAACCATGTTCTCCATACCCACTCTGGACATTCGGCACCAGCCGATGAAGCTTCTTGAAGCAGTGTACGTTCGGCACATATCTGAAGAACTTGCAGACCCACAAGTACGTCATCACCCTTCGGATGCTGACAGGGGTCAGCTGACACAGGGAGATGTTATAGTGGATCAGCAAATCTCGGACGAATTCGTCCAAAGGAAACCTCAACCCATACTGAAGCTGTCTCATATACACCCCCACGTACCCCGGGGGTGGACGGTGAATTCTATCAGATGCCACAGGCATTCGGCACCAGTACCCATCAGCCTCAAGGATGCCGTAATGCAGTTCTATCTGCTCGGCAAACCGATACACTTCGGCGTTATTCACCCACCATGAGTAGGGGCAGTTCTTCAGCATAGCCGAAACGGCTTCAGGATTCTCCCACTCCATAAATCCAGGGAGAACATCCCAAAGTACGGCAGGGACTCCTTCGTCCTGCCCAGAGACGCTCGGCCCCTCCGTTCCTTCAGGAGGTGCCGAAGAGATTGGGGTCGCCCTAATCCCCTCAGCAGGATCAGGCCTCACCCTCTCTCCATTCCATGTACCCGTTTGGTCCCTCGGATCGGGAATTGGCCTTGCTCTCCTGGGAGCACGGGCCCTACCTCTCACTCCTCTCACCATTATCGGGTTTTCGAAGAGAAAAATCAAAAAAACGGGAAGGTGCTCAAATTCAAAGAAAAGCAAACAAAAATCAAAGGAAATTACCTTAATCTGAAGCGGAATTTGCCGATCTACAAGTTCGGAGTGACGAATTTCAGTTTCTAAGCTTAATGCTCGGGGAATTTGCGAAGTTTTGATGCGGGTTCTTGGGTTTTTCGAGAGTTTGGGTTCGTGTTTGCGAAGAAATGAGGAAAGATAATGCGCTACTTCTGATTATATTTCCAGAGTTGGGAAGTTTAGGAGTTCGCGCTTTGATTTTCTCTTAAATCCCTCATTAAATAACCGTTAAACACGTTTCTCCTTAATTAACTACCCCTTATCCGTCTAACTTCCATCATTATCCACCCAACTGCCGTTATTTCATTAATTGCAGTTTAAATTCAAATTTTTTGGATTAATTAAATCATTTACTTCCCTCCTTTTTCTGATTAATTAAACCCGACCCGTCATACTTCCAAATCGGGTCTGGGGGGCAAGTTGTTTGGGTCCAATTTAGTCCAATTGGGCCTAGTCACTAAATGATCCAATTAAAAGCCCAAGGTCAAGGTTCAACTCTCCATTTGTGCTAAAGTCAAGATCAGTCCATAAGGCAAGTCAATTGGGCGAGGCCCACTTCTCCCATATGTGCAAAGGTATAAAAGCCATCAATATCTCCATTTTACATTCATTCACATAAAGCCTCAAGCAATTAATTCTCTTGCATAGCTTTCTCTCTCTACACATTGTACTGACTTTAGCATCGGAGGGGCCTTCCTCGGCAACACCCCCGAGGCTAGTTTACGTGTGTTTGCTGTGCAGGAAGTCCTCGACCCAACATTACTTGGACCGAGCCCAGTCTTCACCGCTTCTCTGGACCTTCGGCAAGGTCCCATTGTTTTCACCCGAAACAAAAGATAAATACTCCCTCTGTTTCAAAAAGTTATTCATGTTTAGAGAGTGATTGTCGCACAAAAAAGTCAAACAACCAGAAAACTTTAAGAAACAGGGAATATTTGTGAAGGAGTTGGATCATTTGGCATCGAATTATCAATGGTGGTTAAGGAAGAGTCCTTGTTAAGATAAAAAGAAGAAATGAATAAGCGTTAGTATAGAAGGATGCATTGCTGCTTCTTTGCTCTTTACCTTGCTTTTCTTATTGTATTTGTTCTATTCCAATTATTAATCTCTTTGTTAGCATATCATTTTGAAGAAATAAAAAAGTTGTGTCCACTTTATAAGGTTAAGGGGCTACTCCCCTCATTGCCATATGATTTTGAGGTGGAAGTTCCTTGGTCGTATAAAGAGGATCATTGTTGCGGATATGGACCAGGCCTATATATCAGAACTACTTCTCTAAAGGCTTGATATAGCTCTCTGAAATGGTCTTTTATTGGCTCTAGAGTCTAGATGAGCATAGTATCAACTGTATATTTATTGAATTTGATAATCGGAGTATTATTTTGCAGGCTTCGGTATAATGCCCTTAAAAGATCCACCTTACTACCTATGACATTGGAAATTTACTCCTTTAGTTTGATTTCTCCTGGTCTCAACATGTTTTAAAAAAGAAAATCTATATCTAAAGATGGGCATGGGTCGTGCCGGCACGGGCCCAGCACAATTCCGGCATGGCCCGGCACGGCACAGCGGCCCACCTGTGGGCCGTGGGCCGTGCCGTGAACAAAAATCTGAGAATCGGCACGGGCACGGCACGGTGGCCGGCCCATGGGTCGGTAGGCCGGCACGACACATGGCACGGCCTGGCACGGCACTGGTAATTTAATTTTTATTATATGTATTGTTGTTTTTTGCTAAATTAACAAAATTATTTATACAAACTTAAACATACTTAGATAAATAAGTTATATAACCTTAATTAAAATAAAGTTGTTCAAAACAAAATATATTAACATTAACATAAACATAAATTTATAACATTATTAATAAAATTAAGCTATACTAAAAAATATTTATATATCGTTTTTTTATTTATGTTCATTTCTTAAAAAATAAAAAAATTATAAGAAAAAGGGGCACGGTTTGGCCCGCGGCCCGGCACGGCCCGCCAGGCACGTGGGTCGTGCCGTGCCGTGGGCTGGGGTGTGCCAAATTTAGGCACGGCCCACCGCCCATCTTTATCTATATCTATACTTATATATTAAAAAGGTGACATGTCACTTTCACATGTATTAGGTTTGCATCAAAAAATGCTTATAACAAGACTTGAACTCAAGACCAACAAGTCTTAAGTTAAGAGTCTTACTATCTTAGCCATTTATTAATTGTGTTTTTTAATCCAACAAAATTATAATTAACTTAGATAAGTTAATTTGTGTCTTATTATACTATTTATTTTCATTATGTAATGATTGAGTTTGACAATTAAAAAATGTTTATAGTAAGACTTAAACTCGAAACCAACAAGTCTTACTATCTAAACAGTCGAATTTGATTAGCAAATTAAATAAACTAGCAAGCCGGGGCATCGCTCGGACCACACACTGTTATGCTTCATTATTTCATTACCCACCAAGATATTTATTAATCATTGATCACTGAAATTTTTTAATTTTATTTTATAAATTAGAATGCAGATTTGTGAGAAGATCTACCCAACTTTCACATCAATAACTTGTTTTTTTATCTTCTAAAAAGTAAAAAATTTGTTGGACAACCTACGTTTAACAAATACTCATTGTACGTAACGATATTACTGACGTAGTGACGTACAATAACTTACTACTTACTAGTAGTAATCACTGTCAACGTGCTATATGCCGGATAAATAGTAAGGTTATAGTGTAGTACGGAGTACTAATTTATTAACGTGGATCTAAGTTTACTATTCTTATAATAAATATAAGGAAAAATATACTCTAATAATTATAACTATGGACGATTTACTTTTAATTTGATCCAACTAAGGTTTATCATCTAAGGGTTTGTTCTCATACGTTGAAATTCAGTTCAGTTCAGTTCAGTTCAGTTCAGCTCAGTTCAGTTCAGCTCAGCTCAGCTCTTATAAAATATCCATTTCAGTTCAGTTCAGCTGAGTTTAGTCAATGAGAATTGGCCCTAATGCCTCAAAAAAAAAAAGGTTTATTATCTAATAATGTTAATTATAGGGGTAGTTTGCCAACAATAGTTCCAACCGATCAATATCGAGTCAGTGACCTGTTATAACAGGTTAGCATGACACGTGTCGACACGTGATTGGTCCAAAATTAACAAAAATTAAAAAAACAAAAAAATCCCAACCACCTATCCCCACCGTCAAACCCTAACCCCCACCCTTAGCCTTGCCGGAAACTGGCCAACCACCCTCTTACCCACCAAAACCAAACAGACAACCACCTTTGACCCACCCCCGACCTCCAAACCACCAACCCAACTAACCTTGACACCCATAACCACCTAAAGTCACCGCGCGCATGTTGGTGTTTTTTGGGATCAAAGTGACTGGGTAGGCGGTTACGGGGGTCGCGGCTAGTTAGTTGGCCTTCTAGAAGGCTGGCCGGCGAATTTAGGTGGTCAAGGGTGCGGGCGGTCAATTTTTGTTGAATTTAGGGTTTCGCGGTGGGTGTGGCGGTGTCTTGGACTTTGTAGTTGTTTTGGGGATTGGGGTGGCGGTTGTGGGGGTCAGGGCTACGTCAGGTGGGGGTTTCGGTGGTCGAGGGTGTGGCTCTGAGGTTGTTTAAGTACCTGGGAGGTTATTTCGGTGGTCAGGGGTTGGATGGGAGGTGGTTTCGGTGGTCGAGAGTTGGTGGCTGGCTCCTGCAAGGTTAGGGTTTGTTGGGTGGCTGAGAATTTTTAGGATTATTTTTCTTACTCTTTTTTTTTTTTTTTTTTTTTGCACCAATGATACGTTGACATGTGGTGACTATCAAAAAACAAACAAAACTCTTTCAGCAGGTTACTGGTCATTGGGACTATTGTTAGCAAACTACCCCCATGGTTAGGATTATTAGATAATAAAGCTTAGTTGGAATTATTAAAAGTAAATCGCTCATAGTTGGGATAATTAAAGTGTATTTTTCCTAAATATAATTATATTCATTTGACATCATGCAGAATAATATTTCGTCCAGCAAAAACTATTACTTCCTCCGTTTTTTAATTATTGTACTATATGCTTTTTTAGGTGGTTTCACAAATATTGCACCATATCTCCATATCCATTTTAGGAAACAAAACATCTATATTCATAATGTATAAATACTTAATATACCCTTACTTTTAACACTTGATTCTTTAGTTTATTTGCACCACATGGATAACTTTGTATTTTTGTTCCTCATTTTCTTCTGTTTTCTCACTACCAAAAAATGTGTGTCTAACCTCTATCGTGCAATAATAAAAGAACAGATCATCCCCCCCTAAAAAATTCATAATTTATGGAAGTTATATTAATAAAGGAATACTTATATAAAAAAAAATCATGCTTATCGCAAGGCTACTACATAACACATACATATAAAAATATTTTTTAAAAAAATTATAAAAAAAAAATATATATAAAAAATAAACACAAAAGTATGAAAGTTATGGACTCTGGATCAAGTTCTTAGTTAATAAGATCATAATTGTTTTTAAATTGCATGTTACTTTTTCTTAAGAGAAAAACTGCATGTTACTTGGATCATAGAATAAAATAAAATAATTCATGCGTAACGCAAGGCTAATATATAAACATAGTCATAAATTTATAATATAATCTTATTACGTACCAACCCATGTGGAAAAAATTTTAAATAAAATTTTAAAACAATATTCCAAAAAATACAGTAGACTCAATTGCTATAAATAGCTTTTGTGCCTAGAAAGGAATTTCAATTTATAGGGGAGATTTCAGGGAAAAAAGAAAAAGAGGAAGAACTAGAAGTAGAAATAAATAAAAAATAAAAATGGGAATTAATGAATTTCTTCATATGAATAAAGGTGATGGTGAGCTCAGTTATGTTCAGAATTCTTTTCTCCAGGTAACTCTAAACTTTTTGTTTAATTATCTCTGATAGTTACTAATTGTATCACTTTTTTTTTTTTTTTGGAATAGTACTAAATGTATCACTTTAAACGTACTAGATAGAGTTAAATTTTTTACAATGCACTTTACTTCTTGATTAAGATATAATCACATATGTTTTCAATATATACTCTATTCGTTCTCAAATAATTTTTAAATATACGAGTACTTTTCAACATTTGACTTTTATTTGGTTAATGTTAATTAGTCATGCTCAAAATTAGGTTAATTTTAAATCACTAAACTCATCTTGGTAGGTTACATACTTACATTACACATGATTCTAATGATTGGATTTTGTTTTACGAGTATCTGATTAAACTTTGACTTTTTGTATATACTAATATTTTAAAATTTTACAATGATCTTGTGTTTTAATAATCTGGAATTTTAAATATTTAGAGATACACAAACAAAAGTTTAAAAGATTTATATGATCCAATCAGATAAGATCATATTTGGACATAACTTATAACTTGATTTACTATTTGGATTGTTTTAGATTAATATCTTGATTATAATTTTGACCAAGTTAAAGTCAACCATTTCCAATACATAACTGTTTCTCATAATTTTATCCTCACTTGCTTGAAAATAAGTTAAAATTAATCATGTTCAATTGTTGTTGTATGTAACGAACAGAATGAAGTGTGGCTAATGAACCAAAATATAATAGAGAGTACAATACAATCTCTAATCTCGGAGAATAAAGGCTTAATCAAAGGTCTTAATGTAGCTGATATGGGATGTGGAGTAGGACAAGTTCCATTGGCTCTAGTATCATTGATAATAGAAATTATGCAAAGGAAGTGCAAGGAATTGGAGCATGATAGTGAAGTTCATCAAGTGCCTAAACTTCATATGTACATGAATGACCTTCCCTCGAACGATTTTAGCTTATTGTTTAAAGCTTTGCTGAATTTGGAGGTTTTAAAAAGAAAAGACGACAATGGTGAGTCCTTGTGCTTCTTGATGGGTGTTCCGGGTTCTTACTATGAAATGCTTTTTCCTCACAACAGTTTGCATTTTGTTCATTCCAATATCACTCTTCATTGGTTATCTAAGGTTCGTTTTGTTAAACACTTGTTCTGTTAACTCATTGGTGTTTGCCTGTGTCAATTTTGAATAAGGTCGAGTCAGTTTTTAACACCTCTATTAATTGTGATACATATAGGTACCGCCAGGGCTTTATGATGACCAAGGAGTGTCAATAAACAAGGGGAGCATTCATATGACGGAAACAAGTCCCAAACTAGTTATTGAAGCTTATAAAGCTCAATTTGAACAAGACTTCAACCAGTTTCTGAAATGTCGCTCGAAAGAAGTTGTATCCAATGGATTTATGCTCTTAACACTTACCGGTTCACCGTGCTCTACAGATTCATTCACTTGTTCTCCATTCTTGATGACCAAAATGATGACTAAGGCCCTTAAATGCCTTGTTTCAGAGGTCTTCCACTCTCTCCTTTATCAATTTCTTTTTATAGAGATTATATTTTAATTTCTTTTTATCAATTTTTCTTAATAATTTACTTGAATTGCTACACTTTTCTTTTATATCGTATTGTTTTATTATCAGATACATGATATATAACAGCAAAATTAATAAATAACGAAAATAATTACAATTTGTACATCCATAATTCAAGTATATGCATGTAACATATAAAGTAGAGCAAATAATGTGTTTCAAAAAAAAAAAAAAAAAAAAAAAAAAGGTAGAGTAAACAATTAATGATGAGTTATAGCTAGAGTATACAAAATTGTTTAACCAAACATGTTTGGTGGAGAACTTAATTGTGTCTTTGATATCATAAGTGCGAACATGAGCTCCATCCCCTTCATTTCCTTAGGAGTAGGGGATCCTCTTACCTAGAATATACAACATATTTAATCAAAAGATAACTAAGTTAATAAAGCTTATAACTTTATCGTTATTATAATGTTCACATTATTAAGCAGATGTTCACGAGGGAGCCCCAATTTCTCTTCTTGAGAAACATTTAGTGTTTCTCAAAATGGCAAGAATTGTAAATAAAAGCAACTTTAATAATATTTTATTATTTTTTGATTGCTGATTCACTCATGTCCCTCATTCCCTTCTCTCTCCTGCTTCCTTCTTTTGAACTTATCAACGTAACAATGGTGGGATTGTTACCCAAATTAGACAGCAACCCACCACCACAGCATAGACCAACCCCAACCCACCATCTCGACAGCCATTTCCGGCAGTTTCTTCCGGCGGCGAAGCCGCCGAGTTCTACGAAAACCCTAAGAAAAGTGGAGAAAGAAATGACATTTTTAACCCTAGAGGGTAAGTGTTTTTTTTAACCTCAAAAGCTGCTTCAATGGTGGAGAGAAAGGTGCTTCAATGGTACAATCTAAAATGTCAGTAATTGTGGAAAAGGAGAAATTTTTTTAGAAAATTATATTTTTATCCCTGATTTACTAGCTAAAAAGACAAGTTTATCCCTATGAGAAACACTCCTTGTTTCTCAAGAAGAGAAACTTGGAATTACCCGATGTTCACAATTAAGTAGATGATGTACCATCTTCTCGTGTATGTGAAGGGAACCACGTGACACCTGTGCTTTGTTAGAAACAATTTTAAATAGTTTTAGATTCACAATATACAATCTCTAATTTTGGTGGGGTTATGTTAGATTCAATTCGTCTTGAAATATGTATTGGCAAGTGCAAAATAAGAAGTGTTGGTTGAAGGAAGTATATATATTATCATACAATGTAGAAAATGTTTTCAAGATAAGTCACAAGTAGCTATTGATTAATTATAGTTTACAATGTATATTATTCAGGGATTAATCAAGGAAGAGATGCTAGATAATTTCGAGTTCCCTTTGTATTATGCAAGCACAGATGAACTTAAAAGCATAGTGCAAAAGGAAGGGTCATTTGCAGTTGAACATTCAAAGACAGTGGTACTCGATACTGCATCTGAAATTGAAGACAAATGGGAAAGATCTCAAATACTTACCAAATTCGTTAGAGCATTTTCAGAATCAATAATTTCTCAACATTTTGGAGAACAAATAATTACTCCTTTATATGATAAATTCAGATATTGTGCATTCCAACAGTTGGCTAAAGGTAGTGTTGCTGAGCACTATGCAGTTACGATTTTACTTAGAAAAAAATAAGCATGATGGTATGCACGAACAGAAATAAATACAACTTGTATTTCTAAAAGTTCTTCCAATTTGAACAGTGATTGTCACACAGTAAAAAGTCAAAACATAAACTTTTAGGGACAGATAGGGTATCTGTTTTCGAGTGTTGTGTTGATTTGGTTTATGCATGTTCGTGTGAAGGAGTTGGATCATTTGGCGTCGTTTTGTATTTGCTTTTGAGGTGGAGGAGAAGTCCTTGTTCATGAGATGAAAAGAAGAATTGGGAAGCTTTTAAGTGTATACACATTCATGTAGTTCTTGGCTCTGTTACATATATGTTGCATTTCTTGTTGAATTTTTTCATTTCCTTTTTTTTTTTTTTTTTTTTTCCTTCTCTTGTTACTTATTATTCTGTTTATGTTGATAGTGATACTTGTACAATACTACAATTGTATGTAATGGTGGTTGTCAGAAAAATAAGGCAACTAACTGTTGAGATCAACTATAATTTCTTCATATGAAATAAAGTGTTTTGGTCATGAGAATTTTTCTGTCTGTCGGTCTATCTAGCCTAGTGTGATCATGTCTCATGTTTTGAATGGAATTTGACATCAACTTTTTCTTGAAAATACATTGTCCTTATTAGTGATGGGAACACTGAATTGTTGAAATATGGAATGTATATGATTTTGTGAAAAATAAACATGTTGTATACAACTTACTCGATCATTATATACTAGTACTTTTTAAAGTTTTAATTAAATAATGCTGACGAGAGAAAAAATTGATGGGAGCAAAATACTACCTTCATTACATATTATTTGCAACGATTAGACATTTTTCCTCTCTACTTTATGTCAAATCGTTGCAAATAATATGTAACGGAGTTAGTAAGAGTAAAGTTGTGGTATCTCATATTCTCATGGCTATTCATGATATGAGATTTGATTTGTATTAAAATGTGCTCTCCCCAATTGATCTTCATGATCAACATATTATGTCAATCTAGTGCCTACTCAACAGCCAGCTCATCCTTTTGCTTTGTCACTTGCTTAATCATTACAAACACATGGCCTACATCCTAACTCTGTTTATCTACGCTAACAATGGTGTCCATTGTCCAAGCTATTTCCTCCATTGAAGCTTAACACCAACACCACCATCTTCATCATGTCCACCGACACCATCATCTCCCTCTATAAAACCGTCCATCGACACCACCACCTTCGGCGGCTCCGCCGCCAAAATTAACGAAAACCTTAGAAACAAAGAGTGAAATTAAGGGCTAGGTTAGCCCCAAAGGGTAGGGGTGACCATTTCACCTTGAAATTAATGACCGCCATTATTAAGACTTGAGAGAGAGGACAGAGAAGGAGTGATTTTGTGATTTGGGGCTTTGCTCTTAACGGATGTTTTACGCTTGTTGTTAACGCCATCAAACACAATAGTGCATAGCTGGCATTATGAACACATCATTACATGTACAATGACATTACTATCCTTGACTTAATAAATGAAAAGACTCCACCACCCCTATGATTGACAAATTATGTTGATCATGAAGATCAACCAGGAATTTCCCGTATTAAAATATATTTTCAAAAACTAAAAATTTCATAATATCTTAATTACAAAATCAAAATGTTTAATGATAAGAATATACAAATAAAATAAAAAAAAAAAATTGGTTTGATCTTATATGTTAATTGTTATAAATAAGTTATTAGAGTGTCAACAACTTTTGATGGTACTTGAAGCCTAGGATTGTATTATGTACTTTATCACACTCTCTTGCATGAGAGCTACAAAGGTTTAAAATGTGGATGCAGCTGGTAAGTCTCCATACCAACGCAAAAGGATGAATGGGATTTGAACTCGATTATACTACCTCCGGTCCAATTTACTCGTAACAACGGAATATTTTATGTCTCACAAATAATACCCTTTTATTGCGAGTAAATTAGACCGGAGGTAGTAATATTTTTGTCACGATGGTTTTAGATAGTACAAGTATGTTAGATAACGAACTCAATCAAAAGCTTTAACTAAAATATTTTCTTGAATATGTTGAATTGAACCTAGCTTCTATCTTAAAGAAAGGGAGAATGGGAGAAGAATTCACCAACAATTTGTCATGTTATGTTTACATGCATTGAAGGACAAAACTCTAATAATACAAGCCTAAGGCCCTAGGCTCGTCAAAATAAGTTGTAGACATTAATAATTTTGGACCATGATATGGTACTCTTCAACTTGTAGGCCTAAATGAACAGTCGTACGTGTGGCTCAAGAACCTCACGCAATAGTGCACCAAACAATACCAATGCCCACCATAGTAAATAATTCTATTCTATTATCTCTACTCATAAAAGAAATTATGAAGTATATAGCAATATAGGGTACCGACTTAACATTTTTTTTTTTTTCATAGACAAGTTGAGTTTTGAAAACCCTAAAGATTTAAACCGAGGGAGGAGAGAACTGGTTAGAGCTGAACTGAACTGAAATAGAGGATAGGGTTTTAATTTCCTTAACTTATAATATATTTGACAGCTTTATTATATACGATTGAATGAACCAAATTTTGTTACATAGATTAAAATTTACAATTTGTTTTTAAGCAAAACTTAGTTTTACTTTAACATTTATAAGAATGCTCGATCTCTCAAGAAATCTTTTTTAACTACTTTTGAGTCATGTATAAATAAGTTGTTTCATTGTAGTGGTAATAATACAACTGTACATTAATGTACAGAAGATTATTAGAGCATGAGTTCCAACATTGTTTTAATTTTTTTTTCCTAAAAGTCAATATGTTACCTCCGTTACATGTTATTTGCAACGATTTGACATAAAGTAAAAAGGGAAAATGTCTAATCGTTGCAAATAATTTGTAACAGAGATAGTATATTGACTTATATGTATTGTGCGAATGACTTGCGCTCATGGCTCAATGTAATGTTGCCATATCACTTGTGCAGTGCTATTGCCATTTGCCAAGTCATAGTGACACGTGAAAAGATGACATGCATTGTCATCATATAGATATCTATATTCTACGGAGTAGTATAATAAAAAGATTAAAAAATAATAATAGAGATTTCATGATACATGTGCAAAGCCAAGTAATAATCAACAAGCCAAGTAATAATCATGTTGATATACACCTGTGTTATTTTAAGACCCTCTAAAGATTCATTTGGTAATTAAAGCAAGGAAGAGCACGATAATGTGAAATAATGTGGAGCCAACCAACAAGTAGGAAGAGGATGATACAAATCCACCACTGTTGTTTACACAAATCTTTCCCATCATTTTCACATCAATTACTTCTCAATTATAAAAGTTGAACTGGCCACCTACAAATACTACTATTCCCTATTGTAAAGCACCCTTTGATTCTAGACTTTGTCCGCAAATTATTACATACACCAGAGTGTGCATGCAATGTCTTGTGGCCAGGGTGTGCACCTGGCCGGGTATTGTCTGTGAGATTAACGTGTTTAGGTACACTCAAGTGTATAATATAGTTTTTTATTTCAAATTCACCATAAAATTGAAAGAAAGGTGTTGACAATTTTTTTCGTTCGGACAATTTAAATTTATTAATTAAAAAAAATGTCGAATTGGTGGAGGAGATAGCAACATTCAATCCATAAGTGTAGCATTCTCGATCATTTTTTTAAGGAAAAAAAGCAGGGTGTGCATTTTCAAACTAGGACGACATGAAATCAGACCGGAACCGAGTCGGTTTGGATCGAAGAAGACCAGACCGGATTGGTGGATTCAGGTTTGGTCCCTAGTTCATACAAAAAAAAAAAGGTGATTCTGGGTTTCCGGTCTTCCTCTCTCACCCTCCTAAACTAGTCTCCCTCCCACACGTTCAATTTCCCTCAATACGTAGACCATCACCGAGACACTGACGTCTGATGAGCAGCAGGCCGACGACCATCCCCACCAATCACCAACCATCGACAATTAACCAGTGAGTGAAACACATTCCATTGGCTGCCAATTAACGAGCAAACCACCAAAATTGAGTGAAGCGGCTACCTAAATTGCCAGCAAGCGAACCACTAGGTCGTGTGACTTCGGTTGTCCTCGTCGTCTCTCCCTTGCCTCTCTCAGTCACTCTTTTGTCCTATGTGACTGCCTGTCTACCTAACTTCACCCACTAGTCACCAGTAGGGATGTTAATGGGGCAGGGCGGGGCGAATGTTGGTCTTCCCATCCCTATATATGCATGCCAAATATTTTCATACCCATTCCCATCTCCTTGGCGGGTTCAAAATTCATCCCCATCCCCCTCCCCCAACACTTGGATATCTACACTCACCTAATACCCACTGAGAGCCGCCTAATCCCAGTCTCCTACATACAGTAATAATATATAATATAAATTACGATAAAAAAAAAAATCATTGTTAATATAAACTTTTTTTTTTTGTTTATTTTATAAGTCTATTACAAAGTATTATACGTAGTATTTTATACTTTTAGTATAAACGTATATAATTTTATGTTTTCAAAATATACAGATCTGGATATGCGGTGGGTATGAGAAAGGTAAGAAGTGGGGTGGGGCAGGTACAACCTAAAATAATTCGATCATCTCCGCCCCATCACCCATGACGAGTATGATTTTAATCCCCATTGCACGGTGCATGAAGTTTTAACATTATGAGCACAGTAAGAAAACTCTCATGTATTTGAAAAAAAAATAATAAATAAATAAATAAATAAATACTACCTCTGGTCCAATTTACTCGCAACAAAGGGGTATTATTTGTTAGATATAAAATATTATTTTGTTGCGAGTAAATTGGACCGGAGGTAGTAAATAAATAAATAAAAACAGTTCAGCATCAATTAGCATTAAAGGGGCACAAAAAGTGAGGAATAATGCAAAGAAAAACAAAAATATCACAAGAGACGATGTGGAGTAAAAATAGGAGTATTGAATTTGACAATGACATGATAAACTTTAACTATTAATAATGATGAATCTAACTTAACTAACCAAAAACCATTTAATGATGTTTTAGACTTTCAAAATCTTATTCTACCCTTGCTTAAACCGTACACCCTAAATAATCATAACACATTTGACCAACTAGATGGCTATCATATAATGTGGCTATGATGTTTTGATAAGCCTACTAGCTGCGCGGTGATTGTTTTGAGTTAGACATTTTGGCTTATTAAATTTAGCTAAAATTACTTGTGACTTGTGAGGGTCCCCGGCAATGCCCCTAATTTTGCGAGTTTCCCCGGCAATGCCTCACTCCCTCAGCCAGATTGTTGCTTTTAGTAATTTTTTTGGGTGAGAGGAAAAGTTGATGTTGTAACGTGATAACTAATTGTTTGATGATCCATTTTCAAAAGGAAAAAAAAAAAAATTCTCAGTTTTTTTTTTTACTTGTAACACGTCATTTAGGCACCTTCTTTTTTTATACTTCGTGTTTCATAATTAATAATAATAATAATACTCCCTCCGTTTCAATATGATAGTCTCATATGGAATCAATCACATAAAATAAGAAAAGAAAAATATTTGGAATCTAACATTAAAGTCAAAACACAATTCATAAATTGTTTTGCCTTCTTTAAATTTTTTGATTTTTTTAGGAAACTGTCAAACATAATTGCATAATTCAAGGGGAATAATTTCTTCACTTAGAGTCATGTCATCAATTCACAATTAATGAATTTAACCAATCAGAATTTAATATGTATAAAATAGGAAATAAAAATTAAGTTAAAAGTGGAATACATTCAATATGGATAGATCTTTTTGAAACGCCCAAAATAGTATATGGGACTAACAAATTAAAACGGAGGGAGTAATAATAATAATAATAATAATAATAATAATAATAATAATAATAATAATAATAATAATAATAATAATAATAATAATAATAATAATAATAATAATAATAACTACAAGGATAATAATGTACTCCCTCCGTCCCAAAAAGAACGACCCATTTGGGTTGATTACGCGGGTATTAAGGAAGTTAAGTAAAAAGAAGTAAAAGTATATTGAAAAGATAAATTTATACAAAAACTTTTGCGTGCCCCCGGTTTACAATAATTTTATTGTACATCGAACATTTTGCAAAAAGTGACCCTTTTTCGTACAAAAAGTGACCCTTTTTCTTTTACAAAGGTGACCCATATTTTCACAAAAGTGACCCTTTTGTTTTACAAGAATAACCCTTTTTTCATAAAAGTGACCCTTTTTTTTCACAAAAGTAACTTTTTTTTCTTCACAAAAGTATTTAGCTACAAATGCAAAACAGAGTATCAAAATCAACAAAAATAAACACAAAATAAACAATAGTCATGAAAAAACAGTACAATCACTCAAACAAATCAAAAGTCGCCACCGGAACCACTACTAGCGACGTCGATAGCGCCGAAACCATCGCCGATTCCACCAATTCTGACCATCTCACCGAGCAAAGTGACGACAAAAGTTACCCTATAACTCACAAAAAAATACTTGTAGACCATAGCCAAAATCATCGAAGCTAAGCCAACATACGTAGAAGTTAATAAGGTTTGTCAAAGTCTAGCCCAGATTTGTAGTTTCTTAAAGGACGAAACTAATTAAAAATATGAACAAAAAGATTTAAAAAAAAAATCAGAAAAAGAAAATGGAAGACAGAAGTACACATTAATGGAGAGGAGATAGGAAAAATTCAGGAGAAAGAGTTTTTAAAAGTGCGTACAGTTTAATTTGGGAGGGGTGAGAGAAAAAGAAAGGAGAGGGAAAATGGAATTGTCATAAGCTGATGTTAAAAATTGAGTTACTTACACGTGTCGGCCCAAACTCACACACCCACACTTGCTTAATATGGCTTGATTTACAATGAGTTATTGTAAACCGGCTTTTTTAAAAAGTTTGTGAAATTTATATGGGATTTGTAAAAAAATAGACAGAGAAAGTAATAAAATAACATGGAAAATCAAATTTTTATATGGGAAGCTAATTTTGCACAAATATTGTAGCAAATTAGTGGGTGTTTTAATGCAAATGGGTTAGTGGGTGTTTTAATGCAAATGGGTCATTCTTTTTGGGACAAAGTTTTGGCCAAATGGGTCGTTTTTTTTGAGACGGAGGGAGTAAAAGAGATTTGATCAATCTCATGTTTTGAATATGGAGTACCACCTGTTTCAAAACAAAAATACGGAGCACCACCTTTAATAATGTAACCAACTAAGTTAATTGACATCTATATAAAATATTGGTCCAGTGGTTAAGATTGGACTAAAATTGAACATTAAATACCTACCTTCATTAAGTAATAGGTTAAAATTTTCCATCCTTATTTATAATGTGTACTTCCTCCATTTTTCTTTTATTGCACCATAAGGACTTTTACACTAATCACATAATCTTCTTTGATGTTTCAAAAAAAAAAAAAAAAAATAATCTTATTTGACCATCTTTTGTGATTAATTCGTGAGGAAAATATAGTCTGTGAGATTTAGTTAGATTCGTCTCGAAAACTACTAGTGTGAGTGTTGTGAGTTGTGACTAACCTATAAAGGAGGTTTATAATAAAATATTGGAACGGTGTATCTATTGCTAATGAACTTTTTTTAGGACCATTGTTTTCTTTCTCAATTAATACTAAGATACGGGACGCATCTGCACAGTTTTTGATGAAGATTAAAGGCTTGTTTAAAAGATTAAAAATGAGTTAACAGAAATTAGCTATTAAATGAATATTAACAGATCCGTGTTCAGTTTTCCACTTGTTGGGAACTGCAAGTACCAAATCCGTATACAAGTAGTAACAAAATCAAGGAATTAATGGATCATCGTACTCTCTCTATTACGAACAATTAGGAGGAAAATCGCTTTTCATCTGACATACATAGAATCTGAAACCAGTTAAAGTGATATAGCTAATTATTAAGGTTAGACGAACAGAAGCTTTAATATAAATATATTAAACTTAAATATATAAATCAATGTTAATCGAGCAATAAAAAATATTAAACTTAAATAAATAAATCAATCAAAGTGACATACTCGTAAATAAGTATTCGTCTGAAAGAGAAGGCGAAGAAAAAAGTTAGACAAGAAGAACCAAGGATAAGATGGTGGACCCTAAGGGATGCAAAAGCTAAGGTTTTTACAGAAAAGGTAATTGAAGAAGCGGATTGGGATGGAGAGGTGGATCCGGACATGACTTGGTTACGAATGAAGAACTGTTTCCTAAGAGTGGCCAAAGAGGTCTTAGGGGAAGTAAGGGGAAGAACTTCGGTACAGAGAGATACTTCGTGGTGGAATGAAGAGGTGAAAGCAGTAATTAAGCAAAAAAGGGAATGCTATCAAGCTTTAGGAAAATGTAGGAGTGATGAAACCTTTGCAGCGTATAAGGAGGCTAAGAGTAAGGCAAAGGCAGCTGTTCGCCAAGCAAAAGAAAAGGCATATCAGGAGGTTTATGAAAAGCTTGATTCCAAGGAGGGAGAAAGGATCATTTATAAGATGGCAAAGAGAAGACAAGAGGCAAGGAAGGATATTGGCATGGTGAAGTGTGTCAAAGATAAGAACCAAATGGTCCTAGTGCAAGAGGAGGGCATCAAGGACAGGTGGAAGGGGTACTTCGATGAATTATTTAATGGAAGTAATGGAGTTGTGATAGGAGATACCTCTATGAGTGATGAAGAAATCAACATGGAGTATGTGCGAAGGATTAGGAGAGTAGAGGTGGAGATTGCACTGAGGAAGATGAAACCTAAGAAGGCGGTTGGCCCTGATGGGGTACCGATAGAGGTGTGGAGGTGTTTGGGTAAGATTGGTATTGATTGGTTAACAAACCTTTTCAACAAGATATGGACGGCTACAAGGATCCCACAAGATTGGAGGAAGAGCACCTTGGTCCCGGTTTATAAAAACAAAGGAGACGCTCAAGATTGTTCTAACTATCGAGGAATTAAGCTTATGAGCCATACTATGAAGTTGTGGGAAAGGGTGATTGAACAAAGGTTGAGGGCATGCACAAGCATTTCAGATAACCAATTTGGTTTTATGCCTGGGAGATCTACTATGGAGGCAATCCATTTGATAAGACAAATGATGGAGTTTTATAGGGTAAAGAAGAAAGATCTTCATATGGTCTTTATTGATTTAGAGAAGGCATATGACAAGGTGCCAAGAGAGATACTTTGGTGGGCAATGTTGAAGAAAGGTATCCCACGAAGGTATGTAGACCTAGTTAAGGATATGTATCGGGATGTGTCAACAAATGTGAGGACATGCGGAGGGTTGACAAAAGATTTCCCTATTACAACCGGATTGCATCAAGGGTCTGCATTAAGCCCTTTTCTTTTTGCAACGGTTCTAGATGAATTAACTAGACCAATTCAAGATGAGGTTCCATGGTGTATGCTGTTCGCAGATGATATCGTTTTGGTGGATGAGACTAAGGATGGGGTTAATGTCAAGTTGGAGCAATGGAGGCAAAGGTTGGAATCTAGAGGGTTTAAGCTAAGTCGGAGTAAGACTGAATATTTGGTATGTCGTTTTGGCACTCAGAGGGGGACAAGCAATGAAGTGGTGAGTTTGGATGGAAAGGATTTGACCATGAGTGAATGTTTTAAGTACCTAGGGTCGATCATCCAGAAGAATGGTGACATTGATCAAGACGTGACCCACAGGATTAAGTCAGGGTGGCTTAAATGGAGAGCGGCCACGGGAGTGTTATGCGACCGCATCATTCCCTTAAAGTTGAAGGGAAAATTCTACAGGACTGCCATAAGACCAGTGTTGCTCTATGGTACAGAATGTTGGGCTTCTAAGAAAGAGCATATTAAAAAGATGGAGGTTACGGAAATGCGCATGTTAAGGTGGATGTGTGGAAACACTTTAAGAGATAGAATCAGAAATGAGGTTATTCGCAAGAAAGTAGGTGTGGCGGGCATTGTTGATAAATTAAGGGAAAATCGTCTGCGTTGGTTTGGACATGTAAGACGGAAACCCGAGGGTGCACCGGTGCGAAGAGTGGAAGAGTGGGACCATGGAGGGATTAAACGAGGAAGAGGGAGACCAAAGATGACTTGGTTGGAAGGAGTGAGGAAGGATATGAAGTGCATGGATTTACGTGAGGATGAAGTTTTGGATCGTAAGGGATGGAGGAGAAAGATTTATGTTGATGACTACACGGAATAATCAAATTTGGTTCATGTTAGCCGACCCCACTTTTGGGATTAAGGCTTTGATTGATTGATTGATTGAAGGATCCATTTGATCCAATCCGAAAATTTGGCAATTTCATCCCAAATTTTGTTTCTTCCATCCCTTTTTTGGTTTCGGATGTTTGGAATGAATAGGATAATTTTAAATTTTCAGATCGGGTCAAAATAGCATATTTTCGATAAACCTATAGTTCAATCAGAAAATATGGTAATTTGATCCAAAAACCCGATCTTAAAATTATAATATTTGAAATGTTTCGGATTGGATACATATGAATTTTTTTATAATTGGACCGATCTATTATGTTGGAATTACGAGTTAACGACCCAATTCAACTCATCTTAATTTGTGATATGCTTTCAAGTTTCAACTTAAATGAGCTTTTTACTTTTTTGCACGTAACTCTACATCACACGGACTTAAAACTAAATACTTCCTCTAATATAGTGCTCATTTCAATTTTCATAGTCAAACTTTGCAAATTTTGGAAAAAAAAAACATTCATTAAAAAAAATCAAGAAATTGTTTTCTTACCACCAAACCTTTTAAAAGTTTTATTTTACCACCAAATATAAAATTAAAAATTGTTTTTCACCACCGGTCGTAAAAAATGAAACGAAATTTTTTAAATTACTTGATTTTCGTAACACATGTTTTCAGGGGTTTTAGGGGGGCATTTTGGTCCTTTGGATCCAATTTGAGGTCAGAATTGACGAAGAATATCGAAAATGCTTCATTTTGCGTGTTTAATTTTCCTCGATTTGCGTGAAAGCACAAAACAAGGCATTTTCGATCATTTTTTTTGTCAATTTTGACTTCAAATTGTTCCCATAGACCCAAAATGCCCCCTAAGCCAATGAAGAACATGTTTTGCGCACAAAAATCAAATTTTTTTTTTTAAAAAAAACCGCTAGATTTAACGGTTTTCTTAACGGTGTAAGAATATTCAAAATATGCAATGCACAAGCTTAAAAATAGAAAACATTTAAAAAGGAAAGTAAAAAATGACAATTTTTAACATTTTATCGCACATCACATAACCCTAAAGGTTTAGTAACAGACTCAAATAAGTACAGTAATGTATTTTTACTAAACAGTGAATTTTATTAAAGTCGATTAACTTTGACTTTTTCATTTGGTCAAACATCTAAAAAAATTATTTTATAAAGGACTTTTTCAGCCATAATGCAAAAGCAGTGTGTAGTCAAAATGAAAAAGTTGTTTAGAGTTTGCTTTTGTCTTTTGCTTACCTAAGTTGCTAATAATATCCAACAATCAATTTTGAGCAAACATGTTTTTAACAAATAAAAAGTTAAACAACCAACAAAAACCCAATACTCCGTATAAACAACCACCCAAACTATGCTAATCAAACCAGCTGACCGTCAATGACCTATTGAGTCAATCGACTGATTGGGTTGGGGTTTGATTGGATTGGGTTGGATCCAAATTAAATTTGAGTCATGCTAAATCAGCGTGCACATACAAGTAGAGTTGATCACACTGAGTCCATCCCGCTGGCTCGGACCAACCGAGCCCGATTTTTAAAAAGATTGGACGGGGTTGGGAAAGAGATTTTATGCATTTTTAGTTGATTTTTTTGGCCCGACCCAAAATTGGCTCAAAAAGCCCGCACCACCCGACTATTTTGGGTGGGTTTTGGCACATTTTTTCCGGCCCGAGTAATGGGCAAAATGTTTTACCTCAGCCCAGCCCATACAATGATCACCTCTATATACAAGTCAAAATCTAAATTAGGCACTTTCAGGTGAAATTAAATAGGGTTTATTGAATCAGTCGAGTCTGTTTTTGACACATTTACCTAAATCTCGAGGACACGAGGTAAAAAATAAAATAAAATAAAAAATAGTGGAGAAGAGTGAAGACCAGACACCTGCCGTGAATAGTAGCTTACGAGTGTTACAAGTAGTTGCAACAAGTGTGGAGCTATGATAACCATAAGGTAGTCCTATAATTAGCATCCCTAACTTCAGTAGAGCTCAATTAAAATTAAAGTCCTGTCTTTTATTTACATGATTACCTAAAATCTTTCTTAAATTAATTAAAAATTAAATTAAAGTAAAAGGAAAGAGATGCAACTGCTAATGTGACTGTGCCTCTAAGATGCCATAAACAAACAACTCATAATTTCCACCCTTTATAAATTTCTTATCAACACCTCTTTCCCACCACACAGACCCTTCAATAATTTGCTCTTTTTTTCCCTTTTCTCTCTCCTCCCTTTACATTTTTCATCATTTTTGTGAATGCCCACCAAGTGTTTGTTGTTTTGCCTCAGAGAAAAAATTCAATCATTCTGAAACAAAAGAAGCAGAAAACTGTTGTAATAATCTGGTGAAAATGGTGGCTGAAAGGCCAAAAATTGTGATAATTGGAGCAGGAATGGCAGGTATAACAGCAGCCCATAAGCTGTATACAGCATCAGGGGGAAAAGATGCATTTGATTTGTGTATAGTTGAAGGTGGGCAGAGAATTGGGGGTAGAATTAACACTAGAGAATTTGGGGGTGATAGAATTGAGATGGGTGCTACTTGGATTCATGGGATTTGTGGTAGTCCAGTTTATGAAATTGCTCAAAAGATTAAATCTTTAGAGTCTGAGAAACCATGGGAATGTATGGGTGATTTGTTTGAGGAGAAAAGATCAGTTACTGAGACTAGAGCTGAAGGTGGGTTTGTGGTTAATCCTGATATTGTTGATCCAATTTCATCACTTTTTGACAGGTTAATGAGTGTTGCTCAATGCAAAGCTGAAAAGGGTAATCTGGGTGAGATTCAGGTGAGCAGCATTGGTGAATTTCTGAAGCTTGGGCTGCAGCAGTACTGGGATTCCAAGTCCGATAAAACCGAAGATATTGAGGATGTTAAGGTTTGTGGGAATTGGACCAGGAAAATGCTGGAAGAGGCTATTTTTGCTGTTTATGAGAACACCCAGAGAACATATACTGGTGCTGGTGATCTGTTTAACCTTGATTATGCTGCAGAAAGCGAGTATCGGATGTTTTCTGGGGACGAGATCACGATCCCTCGAGGTTATATTACCATTGTTGAGTACTTGGCTTCAGTTTTACCCCCTGGTATGATTCAATTAGGTAGGAAAGTGGTCAAGATTGAATGGCTAGGATCTGAAAATGATGATTATAGTGGTAATATAAGTAGTAAACCTGTGAAATTGCATTTTTCTGATGGTTCAATTATGCAAGCAGATCATGTCATTGTCACAGTTTCATTAGGTGTACTAAAAGCTGCAGTCAGTGAAGAATCTGGTGCAGGGTTGTTTAGTCCACCACTGCCTTTTGTCAAGAAAGAAGCAATTTTGAGACTTGGGTATGGTGTGGTCAACAAGTTGTTCTTGCAATTAAGTCCATCAGAAAGTCAAGAGGATGGCAATCTTTGTAAGATGCCCTTCTTGAAATTGGTGTTTCATAAGCCAGATTCCGAGTTTCGGCATAAGAAAATTCCATGGTGGATGAGAAAAACATCTTCCATTTACCCAATATACAACAATTCTAGTGTGTTGCTTTCCTGGTTTGCAGGGAAAGAAGCTCTAGAGCTTGAGTCTCTCGACGATGAGGCTATAATCGATGGTGTTTCGACAACAATTTCGAGTTTTATCTCAAACCCTAATCAATTCCATGAAGATTGCAATGGGAATTTGGATTTTAAGGATACAGAGTTTGAGTTCAGAGAAGTCTTGAAGAGCAAATGGGGTACAGACCCTTTGTTCTTAGGGTCATACAGTTATGTTGCAGTGGGATCTAGTGGTGATGATTTCGACACACTGGCTCAACCATTGCCAAGAGCCGAGGACCGTGGCTCTACGACCGGTTCGCCACCTCTACAAGTCCTCTTTGCCGGGGAAGCAACACATAGAACCCATTACTCCACAACACATGGTGCTTATCTCAGTGGTGTAAGGGAAGCTAGTAGGCTTCTTCAGCACTACCAATTGGTCAAACATATTACCGACATTCAGTAAATTGCCCTCAAATATTACAACTTTGGCTATGTTGCAACAAAAATAGAGAGAATCAATCTACATCATTGCTATTTTCTTGTTTGATTTTTCTAGTGGTTTATAGATTTTGTACAACACTATGTTGGTTTGAACAATTAGACAGTTTAGGTAATCATCTTTAATTATCGCCCCGGTCGGCGGGTTTGTCTCCCTCCTATTGGACAGTTACTTCTGTTCATTGTTACTTAGGACTCTCTAAATTGGTAAGAGATCATGCAAGATATTAGTCATGAAAAAGAGAGGTTGGGACAGCTTTTTTAGATGTACTAGTAGATGAACAAAAGAAGCTTCTTTTGAATTTTTATAGATTGTTTTTGTTGCTGAGTTACTTTAATTTGTGCAACTTTGTGTTCTTTAGTCTCTTACGCTATTATGTATAGCTGGATATTATTGTATTTTGAGCACTGGATTTACTTAATGATGAAGCAGAAACTTGCAGCACTTTATATCCTTTCTCTTTCTGTCTAATTTGCAACTTAGCCCTCAATGCAACAATAATAACACCTAATCATTGCAGCAGTCAAAACAATAATAACCCTTTAGTTTATCTCAAAAAAGGCGTAAATTATTTCATGCACCTGTGAGTATCCAAGATAGTGCTTTGTGCACCTATTAGTCCAGTGTTTTTACGTCTATCATGGTCCCTCAAGTGCAAGTGTATCGATGCACACACTAGACTGCGTGCAGGGTGCTCTCGATGAACATAGAACTATGAGTTGTCTTGGTAGATTAATAGAAGCCATTCAAGCCAAAGTGAGGTTCAAAGTTCTATTTGTTTAGTACAATACTTAAAGCCAAAGTAAGGTACAATCATCCAGGCAATTCAATTATAAAAAGTCCAATTTACCATAAATCCTTTTCTATACAAACACTTAATTGAGGAATTTTGGTATCACTCTCATCACACTTGCCCCTCTACATTCTTAACTATGGGTCATTTCATTCGTTTTGTACCACCTCATTTCCCCTTTTTTAGGAGGGAAGGCAATCAATGTAAGGGTAGGATGTACTCTATAGGCACATGACTTGTGAAATTTTAGATTTTAATGTTATTTGTGGACGTGACCTATTGTACTTAACCACAAGTTATAGTGATTGGTCATGCTATATGAGGCCAATTTTATCGTTTTAATATAATGAATAATCAATATCTCAGGTGAAATTTATGGTCTTGATCAACATCATCTATGTCACAATGTCACATGTTGCTCCAGTCTTTTTACATTCATTAAGTACTTAATAGGAAAATTGATTTTGACACGCCTATTATTGATATTGGTACACTTCCATGTGAGAGGAGTATAGACAATTGTACTCTCACAAAAGTCACAATAAATGTGCTTAAATCACTCTTTGATATGCCAAAATCATTTCCCGCTCGTACTCAAGTGATCGATCAATGGACAAGCAAATTACGTATCAAAAATTACTTTGATTTGGTGGGAAAATAACCAAATATGGACTAGAGAAGTTACATCAATTATGTAATACTTTAGGACAGTGAAAAATGTGTTTGGCCCTCAATGTCTCTATTGGTTACAATACACTTTAAATGATTTGTGTACTATACAAGATATCAATTTGTGTCACTTGTCTCTCTCATTTACATCATAATCATGGACATACAACATCAATATCTTCCGTAATTTCCCTACCAATCGCCAAATGTTTTACGACTAAAGTTGTGATCCTCTTTCTATCACTAATAAGGACATCAATTATAAAATAAAGATAATAATTATCAAATTTTATTTTTTGATAAAAAGATAATGATTATCATTTGATTAATTATTACCTTTTTTTTTTTTTTTTGAATGGTGATTAATTATTACCTAAAGATGTCAGATGATTTAGATGTTTGATTTGCCTTAATTGGGCATTATTAGTGTTTCATGAGTGCTCTAATTAGTAAATTAAGGTAATTTATTCAACACCACGACTCATATGCCACCTTTCGCTCAATTACTAGTTCGTATTAAACTTCTATTAATACAAAATTACTTTTGGTTTAGACATGAAATTAACACAAAGGGCCCCTGATTGAGATCTATAATTAAAGTATGTAAAGATAATATAACATTATTGGCATATACAAGGAACCATAAATAAATAAAGATAGGTGATATCACTTGAGAAACATGTGTAAGGTTATTTTTCACTAGCAAATTTCTAGAATTAATTCATTAGCATGATTATCATCCAAATCACAGATATGAGGCTTATTATTGTTATTGACCTTATGTTGTTGTCATGATATTTGGTTACTTCTTACTTCGCATCTTTAATTTTTTTTTTTAAGAGTTTCCATAAGGAGGATAAGTTTGTTTTAGCTGACATATCTTTAAGTACATTAATATTTTGATATCTAAAATTTGAAATTAAATTTCGTCTACATTAATTTCTTTTCATTTTCACAAGTCATTGCGCACACAAAAGGGAATATGTATATACATAATACGTACAAGTATATCAAAACCCACACCATGTGAAATAAATGGAAAAAAAATACATTACATAACGATATCATTTAATCAAAATTTACACAAACAATGAAAGAAAAATACTATACCTCGATATGAGCACACAACACTTCTTATATATGTATGTTTCTTGGTTGGTAAGGAGAAGGGTCCTACCGGGCCGGAACATATCACATGCCCTCCCAACCCGGGTTAGCAGACTAGGCATTATTTTAGAAGTGAGGGGAAAAGGTAAGGAAATCCCCACCCCAAAGTGCATTTAATGTAGTTTGTATCTCACAACCACTACCTTACCACTAAACCAAGCTATGCATGTTACACAACACTTAATATACTTCTAAACTTTCAACTAGAGATATCACTTTCTTCTAGACATCCATGAGAATGAGGTTTAAATTAGCTCTAGTCACCATGAAATTAAATTATTATTCATTCTCCACTCAAGTGTAAACCTGTCTTATGATTCTATTTAATTAACTAATTAGGTAAACTAGGTCTAGTCACGTTAGTATCAATTAGATTTACAAAAGGAGATTAATTTTAATGATTTTAATATTTATGTCTGTTTATAGACCATAACTATTTCGGATTATCTAATTTCAAGTATAATTTGTGTTTCTATCTGTTGAATTATACGTAGCAGTCTGTTTTATCTGGATTACATACTTGTGTTTATTCATGCACAACCTACCCTTACATCATTTAAACTAGACCTTATCGACCACAGTAAGATCTTATATGTCTAAATAATCAACTCTTTTCTTATTCAAAATTATTAATCCTTATATTACCTACTTAAGCTGACTATAACTTATGAAAATTGATAATTTAGATAAGATCTTATAAGTAGACTTTACTGTAACTTGATGTTAACCTTATATTAATCTTATCTAAATTATCAGCTCTTTTCTTATACAAACTTATTAACCCTTATATTACCTATTTAAACTGACTATTACGTATAATTTATGAAAATTGAATTTTTCATAAAGTGAATAAAACGCGATCTAAGTGGTAACTTAAATCGTAATATGGCCACTAATCAGATTGGGACATCACACTAATTAATTATGTGCTTTGTTTATCCGGTGAAGGAGCACCCATCAAAGTTAAGTCCATTTCGTTGTTTGAGTGCATGGGCTTTATATCCTTTTTGAAGTTAAAGGAAGCAAAACTCCACTAAAACAACATCAATTAACTTATTACTACAAGTTCCTCATTTTATGATAATATTTGATAAATAACCTTTTACAAATGAAATTGACCAATGCTTTTGAGCATAGTGGTGATTTGCAAATCTTGGACTGAAAAAAGACACCAAACATTGGGGCCAATTTTACTTTATTCACACCAAGTGAAAAGGGCTTATCGTTTTCTATGATATCATTAGATATGATGAAATAATAAAAACACTATAGTATTAGACAAAAATAAAGAATTTACAATGTTATCATAGTGGAATCAAGTTTTTAATAAAGAGTTTAACCCCCAACAAAGTTTGTTTTAAAGAAGACCTAGCAAATTAGAGCTTCTTTAACAATCTATATGTGAAGGAATCTAGATATCTACTAATAGGAAAACACAAATAATAAATTTTTAATAGCTCATTTGCAAAATCACTATTTAAAGTAGTTATTTTTGTAAATCAGAAGTTGTCAATTGAAGTATAAAGTTATGGAATAAAATCATTACTCTAAAATGTTTGAAGCCCGTAACGACAATTTATGTTTGGTTTCTTAGATTGAGCAACGAGATTGATTTGATCGAGTATTGATCTCTTTGATAAATTCTAGAAAGCTTTATGTTTTTGTGCTTTAAGGTATCAATTTTCTTTAAAAAAAACTTTCTTGGAGTTTGCCTAAGAGATTGGTACTTAAGTCAATCGGTTGCTTTGCTTCCTTAACTCTCAATCTAGGGTAACAATTACACTAAAATTGTTATTTGAGGTAACTTCACTCCAAAATCATAACTTGTACTTGAGATAGGATAACATCATTACAATGTTTATAAAAAGACTTGCCAATCCTATAGTGGATAGTTGTTAGTAGATAAGTTTAATTATATATGCAAATAAGCTATTAAAATACATTATTTGCATAAATCATTCTACTCATTGGACATGCTATATAGGAGGTTAGGTCTTTATCTAAGCCTAGCGTGGTCCACCTAACCACATTGTGACTATTGATGGTCTTAACTCATCATCACAACTAATTAGGTTTGAGAATTTAAAGGAGATCTTTTCGAGTTAATATATTGACCAATACTATAGCTTATAGATTGTATTCAAATGATATACTAGTAACAAGGATTACGCGCCTTGTGTTGCAACAGCTGTTTTCTCTATTACACCAAGTAGGCAAATACAACTATACAAGTATGTCTTTTATGTATACTTTATCAATCAATTTATCGTTAATTCACCCATAAAATACTTAAGAAAAATGGGTTTCAACAATCTCAACACTAACCAAATTATATATATATATATATATATATATATATATATATATATATATATATATATATATATATATATATATATATATATATATATATATATATATATATATATATATATATATATATATATATATATATATATATATATATATATATATATATATATATATATATATATGTATGCTTCCTCCGTTACATATTATGTGCAACATTTTCCAAACACGGAAGTTACACATTATGTGCAACAAATTGAAACTTTCCTATTTTAGTAAACTTTTTAAAATAAAATTACCAACATGCCCTTACTAAAATTCAATTAACACATTAAAGCAAATATTATTAAATTATTAATAACTCAAATTAGAACCTGTTCACATTTACTGAACTGGGCTAAACTGCACTGAACTGAACTGAACTGATTGGAGCTGAAATGAACTGAATTAAATTTAAGCTAAAGTGAACAGGCCCTTGATCTAATGATTTTTACTTAATTCAACCCCAAACTAATCAGATTCATAATTCCAAGTTCCAACCCCTATACTTTCATTCTCACTAATTTCTCACCATCTTCTTTAACCACCACCTTCAATGGCAAACACCACCACCAGCCCTCCAACAACACCACTACTACCACCGTACTAATCTCCACTCTATCTTCAATTTATCTACCCATAAATTCCCCATCTCTTTGTTCATCTCCCCTCAAATTCAACCACCACCTTCCCCGGAAGTCGCTGCCACTATCATGCTTGTCGTCGTCTACGCTTTCTCTCTCTCCCTTTTCCTTTTGTTTCATTTTTGTCACTGAAGTTCAAATATGAAGGTATTATTAGGGTTGGTTTTTTTTAGGGGCGGGATTTATGGTGTTCGATTTTTCCGGTTGGAGGTGGTGGTTTTGGGGTGGGTACGACTATTTGGGGAGGATAAGGTGGGTATTTCGAGGTGGGCACGGCGATTTCTTGGTGGATTACGAGGTGGGGCAGATGTCGGGATCTTGGTGGTGGTGTGGTGGGTTTGTGGCTAAGGTGGTTTTATTCGGCGTGGGTGGCTCGATGGGACGATCTGGTGGTGATGGTGTGGGCGATCTAGTGGCTTGGTGGGTGGTGGTGTGGGCGGTCTAGTGGCCTGGTGGGTGGTTTGTGGGATGAATTAATTAATCATCCACTTTACCCTAATCACATGCCCCCACTTTGTTAATTATGCTTTTCTATTTTTTTTCTTGGAAAATGTGCACACCTCTTTGTTGCACATAATACGTAATGGGGGAAGTATTTTTAAAAAGAAAAAAAAAATCCAACCATCGCATTCCTCCACCAACCCCTTCCCCTTCCTCGAAACCACCCCTCCCATTCCAGTCCCAAAACAAACCCAATAGGCGGATGAATTTGCTACAATGAGCTTTGTTGACAAGCTTTTCAAGGTCCGACACCATAGTTATTGAGGAGAGGGAGTAGCTAATGTATTTGTGGGTTTTGCACAGCGGAGGTAGAGGAGGTTGAGCTTCAGTTGGAGGAGAGAGAAGAGAATTGTCGATGGTTTAAGTAGGACGGAGAGAGAGTTGATGGGGCTGGTGTTGCGATGGTGAGGATGGTGGGTGGCGTTTCAGTGGTCTGGGATGGTGAGGAAAGGAGAGGGGGGAGTGTAGGTTAGCATGGTTTAGACGAAGGGGAGAATAAGAGATGGTGGCTGGGAAGGAACGAGGTCAAACGTGTGGTGACTCGGAGTTGACTGAAGTAAAAAAGAAGAAAAAAAAAAGTCATCTATTTAACAGGTTATCAGTCACTTTGGCCCAATAAAAGTCAATACCCCCTAAAAATCGGATTATAATATAATAATTCAAATGTGATTATTAAAATAAAAATAAAAATTGAGGGGGTTATTAAAACCAATTTTTCCTATAATTAATTGATTCATGCTAAATGTTACTCCCTCCGTCCCCTTTTTACATTCCTGCTTTCCTTTTTGGGTATTCCAAATTTACATTCCTCCTTTCCTTTTTTAGTAAGTATTTTTTTTCCAAATATTCCAAATTATCCCTCTTTTTCTGTTTTGTAATCAATGCTCACTCTTATTTTTTCATTCTTACTTTCCTATTTTCACTATTATTTTTTCACTCCTCCTCCATCAATCCTTGTGCCTAAATTTAGATAAATATGATTGATTCTTAATTTTCCAGTAAGAGCATGTTATAGATCCTTTTGTTTTTGCAAAGGATTGATGACATAGCATCATTAAAAATGAATCTATCTTTGTTTTACTCAAAGACATCATTTAATGTTTTGTAGTTCCCATTGTGTTTTGTTTTATTGTTATTTGTTCTATTCTTAGCTCCTTAATTCCCGTGTAATTTTACAAACAGGAATGTAAAAAAGGGACGGAGGGAGCATCAAGTTTTACCAATTTACATTTATACTCCTTCTGTCCACAAATAGTTACTCTGTATTCGCTTTAGAATATCTACAACAAATCTTCCTGTTATTTAAAATGAATTTTGTTTTCAATCAACCCATGCTGATGTGAATTTCTCCAAACTCTCTCTCTCTCTCTCTCTCTCATATTCTTACCCTCACCTTAGTAAATTTATAAAATGCTTGTTTAAACCTGAAAGATCATCTGAAGGCAGAGAAACTATAGATGATATGATAGAATTACTTTAAAACGGGAAAGAAGATTGAACTCCAAAACTTTGTTCTATTGAAACAACTAAGTGAAATGTAAAGGAAAGGTTGGAGATTATGCCAAGAATAAAGTAAATGATTTTGAAAATAAAAAAGAGGATAAAATAATATCTGAGTGGCCATTAATCCCAAGTGTGTGCTTCATCAAAGCCTCAAATACATCAATCTAGAATCACTTCCTAATCACAGTTGTTGATGTTGCAACTTTTTAGCCGGATCATTACAACACTTCTAATCACTATATGTCGAAAAGATATAATACAGATTTTTGACAAACTGATTAATTTGTTATAGGAAGAATTGCCTCTAATCATTAACCAAGATGGTAAACGCAACAAGCTTTCCTTGTGTTGATATAACACGGACAGTAGTGCTGCTGCTGCTGCTGCTGCTGCTGCTGAATACGGAGTACTAAAATTCTGAGACTCGAACCAGTAATACAGCTAATAATTATTCAGCTACCAGCAATATTCTGAAACAGTGAATGATTGTAATTTTAATGATGAGGAGGATTTAAGTAGATTTTTACTTACATTACAGTACATGATAAGATCGATAACAGCAACCAAAATTCCACGAAGATTGCAAAGATGAACAACATAAATCAGACTTCAGAGCCACTGGTGAATGGTAAATATGATGATTACGAAGATGAACAACATGATTCAGGTATATTGGATGACAATTGATTTAATGAGTGATGACAATTGAACTCATGCAAGCTATAAAATCCGGATGACTGCCAGAAAACTGAAAGCCTTAAACAATTCTCAAGACAATCTCTCAAATCTACGCTCTTTTGTCGCTAGTTGATTGTCATATGATTCATATTCTGCTGACAGTCATTTGGAAAGTACTCATTTTGTGGTTGCATTTTCATACTCCCATAAGTAGTCAAAGTTTTCCGCCTCAAACAGCTCCTCCCTACTTCCCTAGATACTTTTGCGAGGAGGAGACATTTACTTCACTAATATAGCTCAACTAAAGATTTCTTTAACTGCTCTCCTTACTAGACTAGTACTCTATTGTATCAGAGAAGCTGCAACTCCCCCCACCCTATAAACAGAATGGGGGGAGTTCTAGAAACCAAAAAAACGCAGGTCAGGATTCAGTAGACCAACCACATGGCATAATGTTCAATGTTGGCTGATAGGTGTAACTCGATTTGTAAGTTAATGTGTTGCTCTGTTTTTTAAGGGTCTAAGCTAACAAAGAGAAGTCTTAATGATGAAACCGAGAACAAACTACGGTATCAAGAATACAGGAAACTAATTTGAGGCAATGAATCTTAACATACAATGGTTGGATATTATTAGGTGTCAGTACCTTAGTGTTATCACAGTTTTAGAATCCTACAAGACTTGAGCCAGAGAATAGGGAGTTACCTTGTAACTTCCATATTCATTTCATTAAGTCCATTCTAAATATTTTGGCAGCACAATGAGTTCTCAATCTCTCTGAGGGATACCTATAAAAACAAGAATCTATATTTGTCTTTTCCTCTTCTCTTCCTTCTTTGGCCCCTTGACCTCCAGGCAGTATTTACACCCAATCCGTATTACTAGAAAGAAGTAAGTTCAAGGCCATCTTCCTCCTATTAAACATGTCGAAGAAACTCACTCAACTGCTAGATATTATCAGCAGTAGAGGAAGAATGAAGTTTGTGCCTCTCAGATCCTATTGCTAGCACATAACTACCTAGTTTGGTGTTAAGCTATTTTTAAGTTCAAGGAGTATTCTCTTGATGCTGCATGTTGTGACTAAGGGTTTTATATTTTTATCTAATTATTTTCAAGGTCAAAAATTACTACTCTCGGTATCCAAAAAAAAAAAAATTATGTTTGAGCTATTTGGCATATAAATCATTATTCGAGTTGTCTTATGTTTCTTTTGAAAGATTACCCTGTTGATTCTGTTGCGACCTTTCTAGGTCAAATTATGAGCATGTTTCTTTATGATAATAAAATAGAAAAACAACCGAGGACATAAAATTAGGAAATTTATCTCTTACAATAATAGATATATGCATATTGAGAATCAACATACTGTGTGAAAATTGTGACAGATAAATGGTTAAAGTCTAAATTATTTACTATGCAAGTCAAAACGGAACCATAATATGAATTAATTTATTGTGTATAAATTCTAGTAATTATAAATATATTGGTAATATATCAAAATCAAAGTTGATAGAAATTGACAACAAGGGTATAGCCTATAACTCTTTTAAGTTTGAGCTTATGCAGCAATGTTTAATAATTCTCAACAGAAAGGTGACAACTCAAAAATTTGTAAACTAAATATCCCTATTATGATGATAATACATCAATTCAAAAGATGTTAATACTCCTCTTTCAAAAAAAATAAAAAATAAAAAAATATACTCCTGATTCATAAATGATTTCATTTCAACCTTGTGTTCTTGTTTACATGTCTCTATGAAAAGCCAACTTCTAACGCAATGCCTGGCACAGAAAACTCGAGTAGTACAGGACTATCTTATTGACTACTGATCCTCTAATTAGCTTCTTTTCTGTATAGAACATTAGCCCTAAATCAATTGGCTAGTATACCCCAACTACTTCAAACATGCAGCTGATTCTACAGAACACATAAATCTAATATCCGCACTGAAGCAATGTATCATATGAATAAACATTCAGAGGCGGAAAAGGATCAAACATAAAAGTTACCAGGGTTTGCAAAACCTGACATCTATGCTCCTCAGAGGACTGTTATAGAAATTCAACGAAAGATGTGGTTGTGCAGACAGGCTCTTGGCAAACCTTTCCAAAATCTGTTTGTCACCACTGGATTAGGGGCATACGACAGTCTGATCATCACTAGTTATCACTTATCATGACTGCTTTGATCTTCCATCGTGTTTCATGCGTGAAAATTGCAAGGAAGCAATGATGATAAAAGTTGCTGACAGGAGTGCTGATGTAAAAGTAACAACAGATACGGTTCTTGAGTGGGCCTTGATACCCGCTGGCATAGTCCACACAATATCATCAAGTTTCAGAGCACCACTACTTGTAATGGGTAACAATGAACAGCTTTGAGCTGGTGACTTCCCATGCAATTTGCAGTATAAGAACAAATCAGGAGTACCAAATCTGACTTTTGAATATCCACTATCTTCAAGGGGCTATTATAAAGCATTGGGATAGTAAATGCATCTTAGTAACTATTAAATAACATCAGCATACAGTTATAGATACCATAGCCAAGTCAAAGGAAAGTAGCAGTAATATATGTACAATTTTTATGTGGCATGCATCAATCTGCCGATGAACTGAGCTAGAATTTTTATAGCCTTTTAAGTTGTACAACAAATACCCAAAATCATTTCTGAATGTTAGAGAAGTCTGAATGCCTTGTATATTGAGCTATGTCAACCAATTGTTGGATTATGAAATAGAATATTATCAAGCATGTAAAAGATAAATGGTGAATGCAAAATTAGAGAATTCCTTTATATTAGGTGGAACATCAGGGTCACAGACTCACAATGCTCTATCAGTGAATTAAATGACACGACTGTGCTGCTTAAAAGACGCATACAGAGTATTTGCCAAAAGAAGATATTCACCTAACAGCAATGTCTCCTAGAATAATAATTTCAGCAGACGTAAAAACTTAGCACCTATGCACCATTCATTGTAGTGCAATATGCTTCTCTAAAACCTCACCCCAGTCCAGATACCAAATAACATCACTGCATCCACATTATATAATATCCCCTAACTTGAACTCAGCACCAAAGCATTCATGACAATAAAAATTGAAGTCTAGAGTAAGGAGAACTTCAAAAACAAATGTTAAATGGCCTTTAATAAGCAATTCACTAGCTGAAGATCTCTCAAAAATTTTACTTATATTCCTAGGTTGGATGAATAATTCCACATCACTTAGGACTATAAAGAATCACCATTCACTTTATATAAGTGTAATCTACCAGGCAGCCTTTATTCTTATGTGTTCCCAAGCCAAGATATAAAGTAACACTGCCATTGTAACAGAGACAATAACTCCTCACAAAATTTGAATACATTGCAAATAAAATAATTTGACATCAGTGCTCCATGGGGAATGAAACCCTTTTTTTAAAAAAAAATGGATAGTGAAGGCACTAGGCAGAAACTTTTAGCAAAACATATTCACAAAATGCTCAGACATAAATATTTTACGAAGCCAGAAACTTTCAGGTAGTAGAAACACTTCTATAAAGGATTTCAGCCAATTAAAGATACTACGATAATTTATGAATTATGATAGTGCTTACAGGATATCGAGCATGCAATGGTATCTCTATCTTGAACTCTTGCACCGTCTCCTGCCCTCCTGAATTATTCAAGGCTGCATCCAAGTGAATTTCAACAACTGACTGATTGGAAAGAAATGATGGCAATTCCAAATTTGTATCACCAAAAACAGAAGCATCCTTGAATACTGCAACAAAAATCCGTTGGAGTCAATGTCAGGAAAGAGAGATTGATAGGGAGGGCCAATATCAAAAATACACATAAGAAGCACCTCCTCGGTCAAGAAGATGTTGAAGCTCAAAAGGATCAGCAAAAACCCCAGATGGTAGTCTTTCAATGATTATGAGCTCACAGATCTGTGAGGAAAAGTCAGCAATAAGATTTGGCTCAACACTTATTTTGAATGATGAAGATAGACGACGATGAGAACCCTCTCCAATTAAACGGCGCTCTAAGTTCAAAAGTTTATAAAATGTTGGCTCAGAGCGAACAAGAATCTTTTGTTCCATATACTCTAAGAAATTTGAATCAGTGAAGCTTTCATACTCTTTGGAAAATGACTCGAGAGCATATCTTGCAAAACAAGGCAAGGAATTCATGCTGTGCTTCTGAGATTCATCATTATACTGATAAAGAGTTTCCTGAAAAAAAAAAAAATGAAGGCAAGCATGGTCAGACACTGAACTTTCTTGTTCAGCTAGATAACAAAATGGACCAGAGCATGCAATACATGTTCAGAAAATGAAGAAATTACATATCTTTCCATAATACCAAAGTTTAATGAAAAGTACTCATACGAGATAAATGATAAAAATGAATTTCTAAGAGTCATTAAATGTTAAATTACGTAATGCATATGCCATAACAAAATGTCACATTTCTCAAAAGCTAATACATGTTCAGAAAATGAAGAAACGACATATCTTTACATAATGACACAGCGATTTGTTATGGAGAGTTGGTCAGAACTCAGTAAACGAACACTCTGAATTCAATAAGAGTAACAAATCAATCATACCTCAAAGCATCAAAATGAATCCAAGTATCCAACAACATACCACTACTTTGAAATTAAGTCTTTTTTCCCTCTCCCATGCAAAAATAAAACAATGACCTTGCATTATGTAACTTCATGACAACATTTCCAGCCAAGAATTCTGAGCATCACAGAAAATTCAAATTCCAAACAACAGGATTCACTTAAAAGGTTAAGAGTTAGGACATCACATCTACCAGCATAAAAATAAACCCGCTTCCTCCATTATATAGGTATTTAAAGCATTGTATTCTGGTGCTAAACATCTGGTGTCCTTCAAAAAGAAATAGGCGAAAAGTCTTATCAGTCTCAACAACAATTCCACCAGAAGCTTAAGCATGCCATGGTATCTACTCTCTTGTAGAACTTGTATGAGAGGTATACATCCTATGAATGCAAGAACTATTTTAAAATAATTTGTCACCACCAAGTAGATATTCATTCCTAAGATCGAAGCAATGACAACCACCGTCATTTATCAATCCGAATAAGGCGAGGGGAAAATCAAACGTCAGCCTCACCCCTACTAATCAAAGAGCATTATAAATATTGCCTCCAAGGATCTAAGCAAATCTTCCATATAATCAGCCTATCTCGATAAAAGATCTAGAACTAATTACCCCGTTACATCGAAGAATAGGGTGATCATGCTCTAAAACGGAATGGTTCCAAAGCCAACTCTCGGTAACTTAATCAAACAGTTGCTAGAATGTTGTACATTTCAATAGGTCAACCCTACATAGTTCACTAACATGGTCATAAACCATTCTTCTTCCACAAACTATTCCAATAACAGAAACTAAACAAGTCACTAACCAATTACCCCACAAAATCAACACTTTGAAGCTTTCACCTAATGTCAAAGTATCCACGATACAACCGGTTATACCATGTGCACGATACAACCTCACTAAAGAGCCATTAAACATAATAAGTAACTCGGTTGTACTGTAAATTGGTTGTACATTACAAATTGTATCATCAAAAAGCCTAATCAACCTAAAACATTCCCATTCTACTAATCTCGCAAAAACATACTACTTCCGTTACAGGTTATGTACAACGATTTGACATAAAGTAGAGAGGAAAAATGTCTAATCGTTGCACATAACCTGTAACGGAGGTAGTAAGTGAAATTATTACAACGAACTACTCAGAATTCAACAAAACTAACAAATTACATTTTATTATTCTCTTAAATTAGTTGCCAGATCATTCAATTTTTTTTTCACGATTCAAGAAACTAAAGCAATGAAATAGCAAAATTGGGGGAAAAAATAAAAAATTAGAGATTAATTTTCGGGATTACTAACCTGATTTGAAGCTGAAGTGATGATACAAAAGCTGAAATGAAGAATTAGCGTCGCAATTAAAATGTGTCGTTGAGAAGTGCCAAATTTGACGCCCATTTTTCTGTATTATGATAAAATAGCGAAATTTCGACGGAAATAATTGAATTGTTGGTGTTGTTGTTTGTTGGTTGAATCATCTGAAATGGACGATCAATTGATCACCATAGCCGGCGAGGGCAGAGATTTGTACTCTCCATTCCACCAGCACTTTCCCATTTCAATTTTGTTCATATTTTTTAATTTTAAGTTAATTAATTTGATTTTTATTTGTTTTTTTTTTTTTTAATTGCACAATTTGAATTGGATACGAGTCATACAACGAGGATTTCTTTTAAACACAAAATATTTGATTTTATCTATTTATTGTCTAAGATAGGTAAGATGAACTGCCCTATTAGACTGGAACCTCTCACAGGTCAATCTAATCGAGAGTTTAGGGAGATTCGGAAATCTCTACCTTAAAGTTAGAAGACTCAATCCTTACCATTTGGTCAAACTTTACTTGTTTTTTATTAGATTCAATGAGAATCCTATACTGACCTCTAATATGGAGTATTTCATATGATTTATGAATTTACGTAGCTATGTGACTTAAAGTCCCATGACCTCACAATTGAATGTAACATTGATCATCCATCTATCAAAAGGTAAATAGGTAACTGATAGAGATGACGTACATTGGCAATCCTCCAAGGCTAGGAACCTTAAGGTCCAATTAAGGTAATGAAACTTGAGTCCACATTGGTTATATGGGAGCCTGATGTGGGTTTACATGGGATTATTGGATCTCCTTCCTTAAACTAGCATTTGGGAATTGGGATGGTTCAATTCTCCTGTGATCTTGTATCATAAAATTGTGATCTTATACTAATTTTTTTTCATCATACTTTAGTTGCCTGGCCTACTTTTGATACTGGTGGATTTTTGTATGTAGTACAAAAGTATTCCTTCTTATTCATTATTCTCTTGCACCCTTTTCTTTTATCTGAGCTGCCCTCTTAAACATCGAGTAAATGAAAACTATTGATGTAACTTCCTCAATCATAGAGATGTAACCGTGAAGGTTATTAGAAGTGTAGCTTACACATGATAGTTTGGTTGCATTTAAGTCTACCTACTTGTTTTGAGCAATTTCTGCCATTCTGGTGTTGCTTGTGTTAAAAACTTCAAACTTGGGTATAATTTTTACTAATTAACCAGTTGTAAACCAGCTGACATCAAACATGTATCTGACCTGAAGCCAACCTGATTGACTGATTTGCTAAGTATATGACGAGTCCAACAGAACTGTATTGCAAATAATGACCAAAAGGTATGAGATGAAGTAATGGAGAAAACGGTAGCACACAGTATAACATATACCAAGAATATACATTTCATACTTTGTATTTGATACTATTTGCCTTAATAGACAAATAATACGAACATAGGCTGAAATGCTAGGTCTACAAATGAAGATGAATTTTATAGGGCATATCATGTCTGAACAATTTTCTGCTCTTAAGGTTACAATCATGAGCTAGGTATATTTTTTTTGTTCATTCAACCCCCTAGAATTTCTTACAATAAGAAAGCTATATCTCCGAATCTGTCATGTATTTATGTACAAATTACAACTTAGTTGACAGTTTTCTTGACAGAAATTGCATTCGGCTTTGATCGAATGACCTGTAATCGGAGAAATAGAAGCATAGATCCACCTCTTGGTTGCTTCTCAGCCAAGGGTGCTTATCATATACCAGAAATAGAATCAAATCATGAAGACTATGACACTATGTACCATCTTGTAGTTTAGTTAACAAAGTAATCATATACCAACTGCAGATTTTGAGTTTGCAGTTACATTGCTGTTCTTTTTACCAATGAAATTCCCCTCGGATCACCACCCATCTCTTCGAAAACAACCAGAAGATTGCCACTTGGTTTCAACCATGAGCGCGGAACATGGTACCTATGATATAACATATATTTGTCACATGTACTAAGATTTTAAAGTAGGAAATATTAAAAGAGAAAGGAATTTTCTTTACCATCTTTGGGAGGGCTTTCCACACTCGCCTAGGCATTTAGTTTCAGTGAAAGTTCCAGCATAATTGCACTGCCCACATTTGCCACTCGCTTTGTTTGCAGGCCAATGACGACCAATGCTTTCACCATTTATCCACATTTGCCCTTTTCCCATGCTGCTCATATCTATAGCCAATGGATCACTTCCTGCTGGTGCATTGAATGTAGTCTGAATACGGGGAGCAGAAGTCAGAAATCGCGCAAGGCTGAGGATTTTATTCAATAATCATCCGTGCAGAGAAGAAACAGAATGGTTGTTTTACATGGAAATGAGATAGGATATCCTTACCTTATACCATGTCAATGGCTGCTTTTGTGCCACTGCTGATTGCTCCCACTCCACGGAAGAACTTCCACTGATAGTATGTAGACCAAGTTGTTCGCCCTTCATTCCAACCTGCTCACAGAAGTACAGATTAAGATATCTTATTTTTTGGTATTTTTAAGGCCTTGTTCACAAAAAGAAAAAGTGTGAACAAGCACAGACCTTGTAAGACCATTTTGATCTTGTCAAGTCCCATGTTCCTTCGCGCAGCCCCTGCAGTGTGACTGGACCAAGAACCCCTTGATTATACCTTTCAAAGTGTGCACCAACATTCTGAAGGAATTCAATAAAATCAGATAAGTTAGCATGAAGGAAAGGTGATAACTGCTAGTGAGTTTCAGTCATAAAAACACTTCTCATGATAGAAACTAACCGCGAGTCCTACTGCAGCACTTAGTAAGGAAATTTTGTTCAAACCAGCCCTCAATGGCACCTTCTGGCTGAATGTCAGCTGCGGCTTCTCCAGTGAGCCATAAGCAGTGCCTGAAAAACACAGGTATTGGCAAGTTTAATAATAAAAAATGTAAAATGAACAAATATTACAAGTTGGAGAACAATGTCATACTATTTATCTCTTTTTACCTTGAAATTGGCCATTGACAAACACATGTAAAGTATGTCCTGCTGACATAACTGTGAGAATTGGTTCTTCTGAGGTTTTCACAGTGACACTGGAAAATGCAAAGTAAATCAGAAATCAATAAAACATTCATGACAAATTGAAAGAAAAGGTGACAAATATGTATGTCAAATAGAGGAAGATACATACTCTGTCATGTACCACAAGTAGTCAGAGTTATCTCTAGTCACATTCAATTGTTCATACAACCCTGAACCAGAGAAAGTACTGTCATCATCAGCTGTTGGAGTTTCATCAATGTATGATTGCCAGGAGAAACCACTGATCGGCGTCATCTTTGCATGGTACCGTGGAGCTGAAACCTATAGACAATTTCACAGAAACAAGTAAGCATGAGGTTGACAATAAACCAGAGCTTTTAATTTTGATTCCATATGGGTGATCTGGAAACCCGAGGAATTGTGGCTATGATGAACAAAATTTCGATGATTTACGTACCCTTGCAGTGTTGTACACTTCTTTCTTGCAATCAGGAAGGATGCTAATGGACCATGGAGGCAGCTCATACTGTGTACCGCTGAAGGTAACTTTCACACTCCATTGCGTGTCATAGTTTGCCAAGAAGGCTGCACAACTCCCTGAATTTGAACTATAGACGTGAGCCTGCAGAAGTTTTTTTCAATCAAGTTAGCTGTTAATAAACAAATAATTATGCCGAATGTGTTTACAGACAGCAGTGCAGTTTAGTCTGATTACCTCTTGGTTTTTTCCGAGTTTGGTCACTTTTGCATCTGCAGAAACTAAGGCAGGCTCACACATTTTGATTGCTCTGTGCAGATTTTTCAGGTGAGTGTATTTTGGTTCCCTTGCTAAACCTACACAAACATTAAAATTCAAATATTACATAAACTATTAACCTATATATAGTTACTCCTTGATAATAGTTTACTGTCTTAATGTGATTACCATATTCATCAAGTGGAGCATCATAGTCATAGCTCGTAGCAACAAAGCGACCAGCAGTGTTACCAAAGTTTGTTCCTCCATGAAACTGAGGCAAACAAACAAGAGAAGAAGCAAATTCAATGATGGTAAGTTGTCCGAGTTTATGGACTGACCAAAATGTGTTGACAGTTGATATGCAGTTGAAGTTAATTTTTTTACCATATAATAGTTAACAAATGAACCACCATTTTGTATGAATCTTGCAACTGAAAAGGCAACATCTTCTGCAGGTCTGTAAGGAACTGCTCCACCAAACTTTGTGTACCTTAAGAAATCATAAGTAAATAATTTCAGTAACTAATTATGATCAAAAGAAGAACGAGGTGGGAATAATACGACAAAAGGCGATGTATGTGTGAGTGTGACATACCAGCCAGTCCAATTTTCAGTCCACATCTTGGGTTTGGATTTGGAGTTTGGAACAAAATTTTCACAGTAGAAGCCATTGCATGTGTTAATCTGTCATAGTCAAATGCCAAAAAGTGGTTAGTGAATGAATGTATTGGGTGCAACTCAATCAAGGAATATGATGCTAGGTGAAACTAGTACCAAATAGAAAGATTAGAATAACAGAAAGTTGGTGAAAAAATCATTTCAAACTAACTTTTTTAGTTCAATTATTACATATGGTAACCAAAACCTTTAATGATATGGAAATAATTGGTAAGGAAGTTTGAAAAGCAAATAAATAAAAACGCGGAGGAATAATGATAAAACACTCTTAGGGATCGGACTTGAAAATTTCAACAAGTGGGATTAACTTACAACATCACCAGGAGCATCATCTTGCTTGCACATGATCCAAGGTACACCAGCATTGAGACCTTCAGCCATTTGAGCTGCCCATTTTGTGTAAGCTTTACCAGGTGCACCTATTTCCCATTCCACTGGTCCATACTCATTTTCTATCTGTTGTATAGTAAAAATTGCATTAAGTAAATGAGTTAAAAGACTATTAAAATTATGGTACAAAATCAAGTAAAGGAGGAAAATTAAGTTTTAGGTCAATTCACAAGATGACAGTAAAAGAATATTTTTAACTTGTACGAGGTATATTAAAACGTCACATCTTTGGTAACGTCACATCAGCTACTTTATGAGATAGGTGATAAATGTAAAGTATAAATGACGTATTTTAATGAAAGAACAATAACAATCATTGGAAATTTTTGTCTTAATAAAACACGGATAAGACAATTTCGTGCCAATCATGCTATAAAATTATAGAAAAATATCATTTTCCAAGGATGATGGATCATCATTCTTTAAGTCGATAAAAGTCCAATATCATTTTATCTTATATATCACGAGACTAGTAAATAATATACATGATGAACGATAGACAAATAACAATCATTGCAATTTACAACGTGCTCTGAATAATATATAATTATTACTCTTAAAAGATAGTTTATAACTACTAATATATAGATGAACTTTGACAAAGAATAGAATCATTAGTCCAAATTTCAAACCTGAGACAGTATAATTGGACCTCCTTGCCAATGGAACATCTTTTCTGCCTTCATCATGTTGACTATCTTTGCTGTGAAATCTTGCATTTTTTCCTTCATTGCACAAAATTTTCAAAAAGATAGAACAACATATTAGCCACAAATTTTACTGAACTTTATGTGTACAAAAAAAAGCTTAAGATATAAGAAAAGATGATTTTAAATACCCAAAAAGACAAAAATAAAATGAAAAAAAGAAATGATTTTCAATAATAAAAACAAATTAGTGACTCACTTTGAAAGGTCCATTGTCAGTTCTAAATTCAATGCCAGGAACATACTTGAGCCACACAGGAAATCCCCTGAATTTGAAACAGAACAATTATCCATTAGAAATTTTATTAATAATAAATTAATTATATTATTAAAAATAAAATATTATATTAAAAAAAAAAAGGTGGTTGAGTGAATATTAGACAAAAGGAAAGCACCATTCACTTTTCCTGTACACTAATTTATGGCACTAATAATATGATTAATCAATTTTATCCATTTTGATCCTTGTCAATGACTTGATTAGGTCATCTCGAATGACTTTGGGTTCACCTAAGTCAAGTGTCCTTTACTTTTTTAAGTGAACAACTCTTTATAACTTATTTATGATGGAGTATTTCGAGTTCGCCTAAGTTAAGTGTCTTTAACTTTTTATAAGAAAACAATTTATTATTGATAATACGAGTATTTTTCTCCCCTTTGGCCCTATACTAGAGGGTTTAGCTTACGTGACATTTCTTAGCATATGTGCTTGTGCTTTAATAATATGAAATATTTAGTTATAGTAATAAAAAGTTATCGAAAATAATTGATTAATGTAATTGCCACTATTAAAAATAACAAATTTTGCATTACCCAAAGTTCCACTCAGCACAAACAAAGGGTCCAATTCTGAGATGAACGTAAAGTCCAGCTTGCTGTATTAGCTTAATAAACTTTACTAAATCATATCTTCCTTCAAAATTAAACTACAAAACAAAATTAAGTAAAACAAAATTAGTCAAAATATTACAAAATCAATATAATCCTAGAAAAACTAATAAAATAAATAAATAAGAATTTGGATTACCTTGCCAGGAGAAGGCTCATGCCCATTCCAGAAAACGTAAGTTTGAATAACATCCAATCCATTTTCTTTAGCTTTTTGTATAAGATCAGGCCACATCTACAAACAAAAAAATTATGCACAAAATTTCAATTATTATATAGATTTTCAATTTCCGACATGCATATCAATCGCATAAACTTTTTTATTACCCAAACTTCCTATAATACCCTTAATGAGGTAACATAGTGACCAAATTATGAACGAGTGATATGCATATCAACGAGACAAATCAGACAACCTCGTAATAAACATAATTACCTCGGGGGTACTCCTGGGGTAGTGAATGGACCCAGAGAGGAGAATCCTCCTCTGTTTATTGATAGTAATAGCTTTATTATCATACCAAACATTCCCATAAACAGGGGAAATCATTGATAAACATATGTAACTCAACATGATTAACATAATAATATTGTTAAATCCCAACATTTTTATTTTCATAATTGGGATTATAATTTTTTTGGGAAAATGAAGAAGAAGAATAAAATGGAGTAAAAAGGGTTGTTTGGTTTTGGTTTATTAAAAGAAGAGAGAAAAAAGGGGGGAGTTGAGTTATTGGTTAAGTTTGAAGTTGGAAGAAATGGGAGGGTGAGAAGCTGAATTTAAACACATTTTTGTGGGCCCATTTTTTTTGAGGTTGAACCTCTCTGACAAGGAAAGTTTTCCTTTAAGATTTCATCCAAACATGGTATAGTATTATTATATTATTGGTGTTTTTCTTTTCTTCGAGTTGTAACAAACATACTACTGTAATTTTTATTTTAAGTAAAGAAGTTCATGGGGGAGAAGAGAGAATAGAAAGATAAGGTTTAACTATTTTTGAATATAGGCGCCCAATTTGGCGTAGGATATGATTACTGTTTGTTGAGTAGTTAAGTCACATTTTGGATTCCTAGGTTTCTCTTTAGAAGAGATGCATGGGCCGGGCTGAGCAGCTCGGCCTTGTCTCATATTTTTTGGTGTTTAGAAAGCCACGAGGCGGGTGATGAAAATCGATCTCAAGATCTCTTGGAACCGGGAGGGAAGCTCTAGCCACTTGAGCTATCCCTCACTCTCGGCCCTTGTCTCGTGCTAACATGTTTCATGTCTAAGTGAGTCTTGTTTGGAACGGATAACGAAAAGGATATATTGTGTCATCAGCCCTCTTACTAAATTTTTACATTTTTTAATGGATCTATAAGTGGGCTGACTTGTGAGTCAGATATTGTATTTGTGTCCATGTTGTGCCAAATTAATAAATGACGTCCATGCATAATCCATGACATACTAACGTTTAGCCTTCTTGTAGACATGTGCTAGGTAGGGCTATTATTACAGTCTTTATAATGACGTGATGATTCGACTCATGTCCAACTCTACTATTAATCTATTTCTCCTTTATTTTCAATACAAATTACAAGTACAATTACTTCATTTGTATGTAATTGTTTGTCCCATTAAGGTGAAACTTAATTACTTCTAATATTTTTTTTTTAAGGAAAAAAAAAAAAAAAAAAAAAAAAAAAAAAAAAAAAAAAAAAAAAAAAAACCTTCTTATATATAGTTTTAAAATAAAAAACGTAGTGGAACTAAATGTAATCAATGTAAAATTAGTTATGATTCTTGTTATCCTTTATATGGAGTATTAATGTTTGTTTGACATTATAAAAGTTATGGGGAATAAAAATTGTAGAGATTTTTAGGGTTTTTTAAAAGGGAAAAAATATTACTCTTCGATTAACAATCACCTCTCAAATTTAACCTAACATTATGTACATTAATAAGGAGGCAAACTAAACTAGAACAAAGGAAGTGAACTATATATATAATACAGCACCGTAAATTTCAGCTGAACTTTGACTTACGGCCATTATTATATTTGTTGTTCAATCAAACAACTATGTCCATGTTTTCTGAAGAAAAAAACAACTATATCCATAATTTAATCACTTTTCTAAGTGTTAAATTTCGAAACAATGTGAATTGGGCCTGGACAACCCGAACAAGGAGGAGGAGAGTTAGGTCCACAAACAAGGCTTTGGAGCTTCCATACTAAAATCAATTGGCAATAGTAGGAGTTACTCCTCTACCTTATAAAGTGGAACCACCTCTCCTCTTTCTCCAATGTGGGACACTCATAAGTGGGCTACAATGGGATTCAACACTCCCCCTCACTTATGAGTGTCCTTAGAACTAGAGCACACCAGAAGGTACAATATAAATCCTCTTTGGGAATGAACATCCAATAGAGGCCCCTTAACCAGTGGCTTGACAAATACCCAGTTATAAACGGCCCAACAAACCTGGGCTCTGATACCATGTTAAATTTCGAAACAAAACAATGTGAATTGGGCCTGGGCAACCCGAACAAGGAGGAGGAGAGTTAGGTCCACAAACAAGGCTTTAGAGCTTCCATACTAAAACCAATTGGCAATAGTAGGAGTTACTCCTCTACCTTATAAAGTGAAACCACCTCTCCTCTTTCTCCAATGTGGGACACTCATAAGTGGGCTACAATGGGATTCTAACACTAACAAAGTTGTTTAGAAATGTCAAATGATCCAACAACTCCCTTAGAAGTTGAGATGAGAAAAAAGAAAGAAATGAAGAAAACTTGTAAATTAAATTACAACGAGCAACCACTGCCCACTAGCTTATTAGCCGTCTTTTGCTGCGCATTAGATACATTGTTGGCCACTTTGGTTCATAAACTAAATTGATAGTGATTTGTGATATAACTTCAACTTCTTGTTAAAAAGTCGTAGCGATTAGTTATATATGCTTTCACCAACATTATTATGTCTCTTAGCAAATGATATGATATATTAACAATCAATAATTAACTCTAAATTAGGTCATTCAAATTAAATATTCATATCACCAAAAAACTAAATAAATAAATAAATAAATATTCATATTAAAGAACTACTTATAATTTACTATGTACTCCCTTTGTTTTGGAGTTTTTAAGCACGTTGTACATATACAGTAATACAGTAATACAGAGTACTAATTTACAATTACCATCCTGCAGTCATAATGCCAATCTAAGCTTGGTCTACTGGCAAGATTGTCACCTTCCAACCTTGAGGTCGGGGGTTCAATCCCCACTAAATACACTTTGAGAGTGGTGATCCCTTACCCTTCCCCTTCACTCTCAAAATAAAGGAAAATTTGCAAATCGCAGCCATTAAAAGTTACGCAAAACGAGATACTTACGTTAATTTTTTTGCTAATTTCGAGCTCAATTCGGATCTCTTAAGGGCTAAAATGGACCCTAAAACCTTAACCGAAGATTTTTTTGACATGTAAACCGGTGAAAAAGTTGAATCGAGCTGCAATTTACAATTTATACGAACTTTTGGGCTGCAATTTGCAATTTTGTTTTTGAATGGCTGCAATTTACAAAATACGAACTATAAATGGCTGCAATTTCCAAATTTTTCTAAAATAAAAAAAAAATCCTGCAGTCATAATGCTTTCGACCGGATAAAATCAAATCATGAACTAGAGGAGGGTAGAAATGTTCTACATATACTGTATAGGTATGTACCACAACTTTATACTTTTCCTATAAAAACACTGAATTTATTGGAGCTGAACTGAACTGAAAATAATTTGAAGAGAACAGACCCGGCCTTATACTTGACTTAATCGACATTTGTTTTGTTGTGTTACGTGTTGTGTCAAAGAAAATAAATTAATAAACGTGAAAGCAAGACCTTTCCTTTCCATACTCTTTAGTTTAAAGAAAAGCTTGCTAGTGAATAGTGTAAGGAAGTGGTAATCAATTAAATACTTATGAAGTCTAATGTGTACCTAACAAAGAACATTGCATGGAATGTGATTACTTCGCACAATAATGATTGTAATTGCATCATGTACAAATAAAAAACAACATTATCTGCTAAATTATACGAGTATGTAGTCAATCTTTATAAATTATGTAGGAAAATTGAATCAACATAGTCAACTTCTTTTGATTCTCTACGTAAGTTAATTAATCTGAATTTGAGCAAGTTTTGAATTATGTAGTTCGATTTAGGTTGCAATTTCTTCTTTAACAAGGAAACTACAATTTATTAGTGACATTCATGCGCTTCGACCTAATTGCAATAATTGGCTCATTGACACAAACTTGGCACGCAGTGATCATAAGGGAAAAAAACCCTCAAACATACATTGGCTAGAATTTATAGCTTAACAAACATTATATATGGCTACTAGAACTTAGCTATCAATCTAATTGATTATTAAAATACCCATCATTTTGGAATCAATTCCACAAACGTGTACTACTTCTATTCTATACATTTCTATCCATTTAAGCTAGTTCTAGTTTAAGTTCGTTCCATAAAATTCTACCCACTTAACATTATTGATTTTAGCCCGCACACTCTCCCCTACAACCCTACCTGATACCTCCTCTTTTCCTTAAAAGCAAGTGGTCCCGTAAATTACACAAATCTCTTTTATTGCAAAAAACTTCTCCAAAGTAAATTAAGGTGATAGAAATTCAAATTAATTAAAGAGTAATGGAGGTATTATATTTGTTCATTATTTTTCTTTTCAGGGCAATATCACCTCTAAATTAAGTGGTAACGAAAACTTGGGTTGCATGGATTAATATTATTATGATCATTGGCAAAAGACAAGTTCAAAGAATCGTTACTCCATTTTCATTATTATTTGTAATAGTCGTTACTGAGTATCCAAAATGATTTTTTTTTTTTTTTTGCAACGCTCTTGATATAGGTTAAATATACATGATTAGAGAGATAGCTATCCATTTTAACTATCTACTCTTGGCTTTTTTCAGTGAAAGTGCCAGTAATTTACATATTCTGTCTAATTTATACGGAGTTCAATACTCCTTGCATTAACTTGCTTATATAATTTTCATTTTTGATCTAAATTATTAAGGTAATGGATTGTATCGTAATTTCAAAAATCATTTCTTTAAACTGCATAAGAAATGATTAATGATACTGATGTAAACGAGATTTAACCACCTCCATGAAATCCTACTCGGCTACTCCTATTATCGTCAATTAGCTAGTGTTAGAAAGAATAACTTTCTAAGGATTAAGGATAGGTAGGTGTGGGAGCAGCCGAATAGGGTTGGTGTTTTGAAATGTTTTATTCGGATAGAAAGCTAGCCAAAGGGGGACCAAAGAAACAATCTGTAACGAACTATATCTAGTTGGTTATAATCTTTACAAAGACTTGACCCAACTGCTGGTGAATTGTCAAATTAAACTTCATGTGCTAGAGTTTAGCATCTACTTCCAAAAAACATGTTCTATTTTACCAAATGAGCTTTTTGTTAGCTTTCTGTTATTGTAAAATGGTTGGTTTATTTTCAACCGATATATTGAGCGTATCAGACGGATGAAATAATAATTTCTTGTTGGTAAGTTTACAATTTGTTGTAATGTGAAAAATAAGGAAAGAAAATGGGAAATTTATACATAATATATCTCTTATTTCTCCTATCAAAAGTTTTACTGAATTTAAATTATTTTTTTCTGAATTTAAATTATTTTTACTGAACTGAAATTATTTTTATTTTTACTGATTCTCTGTTATTTTTACTGAACTGAAATTATTTTTTAAGGTGAAGTGAATATGGTCTTATCCTAAATTGTCATGCTTAAAATAGTACAAATTTGTTTTAAAACCTTATCCTCTTATAATTATGAATAAATACTATTACAACTTTGAGATAAGAATTGATTTGTTATTACAAATTATATACTACGTACATCAATATCTTATTTATAATTATTAATAGTTCCTTTCTACCATTTTACCCACCATTGAAATTAGAAAGGAATATATTTTTTTTTGGTACACTTGAGCTATTCCTCACTCTTGATTAGATAGGAATATATCAATGAGCTATTATGTCCATTTACTGTTGCAATGACAACATAGTTCATTCTTTCAAAGAAATTAAATTCGATCATATTAGTGAATAATTCAAATAAGATAAAGATAGAATAAAATAAGTTTACTTATATAGTTTGTATTTAAAATCCCGTGTAATGCATTTTGTTAAATATTTTTGACAATAATATTACAAAATATAAAGTATATAAAAGATATTTAGAAATATTTTATTTGGGTATATATGGAATATGATTGTCAAATTGGAAAGAAAATATCATAAGGTATTAATAGTTTAATTATATACAAAAAAAAAATAATAAAAAGGTGAAACAGGCGGAAAAACTTTTCACAAGATCATGACAATTGTAATGGAAGGATTTTCTTTTAATATAGGTTAATAGATAGATAGATATATTATCCTACTTCTTTTTACAACCGGCTCAAATTCATGTAAAAATCTTGCATGGGCTATTGTAGACCTAAGGTTTATATACACACGTAACTAACATTATATTCAACATAGTGATCCCTAATTTCTTGTCAAAAAAAAAAAAAAAAAATATCCTAATTTTAATATGGTAACCTTATTTTTAACATAGTAACCCCCTTTTTAAGACTTGTGTTACCTTTTGTGTCAAAAAAAAAAAAAAAAAAAAAAAGACTTGTGTTACCTTTAATGTTATTATGAACTTAAAATACGACATTATGTTAAATAGTGACCTAATTTTAACAGGAATAGTGACTTAATTTTAACATAGTGATCTTTATTATTCATTTTGACCATTATATTAAAAGTTTCATTACAAAAACTAATGCTACACTAACATAGTAATCTTTATTATTCATGTTGAATAATGTCACACTAACTTTTATTTCAACATGATAAACTTTATTTTAACATAGTGACCTTTTTATTTATTAATAAAACAATCATATTGTCTCTAATGTTAGTGGTCCACAATAAATTAGTGTAAGCCAGGTCCATTAAAGATTGTACAAATTCATATATGGATTAATTTCAATTGAGTGAATTTCAAGTGAACTAATTGAAACATATATCGCCATAAATATATAAAAGTTTTTTTTATTTTTTATTTTTTATTTAATAAATTTGAAGGGATAATAAATATATAAAAATCTGTTCTTCACTATCTAAAAATAATTTGGATAAGTTGACGACGTGGATTATAATTGATAACTTTTGGTGGGGCTTATGAATTGAAGTTCAACTTGCAACCATTCATGTGTTGGCCTTCTTATCTAAGACAACATAGAAAAGTGAATATTGTACACATATCCTTTTGCTTGTTTGTGTCCAATTTGATGGCTTGCCTTTGATGATTCCCTTATTAGAAGATTATCTCTTACATTCTACTTCATCATATCTAGATATAGTAAAATTTTATACTTGTAAACTTTATATATCGATCTATTTATTATACACATGTCCCCTCAAATGTATACATTTATAGGCAGATCAAGATTTAACTTTCAAACATTCTATCATTTCGTTTTCAAGAAAATTTGTTCATTTGAAATACGAAAAATGAATAAGTAAAGAGAACACAACCTTTGTTGGAATATGTCTATTTCGAATCACTCACGTATGTATTAATGCAAGAATTAAAAGTTACAAAATGGATAAGATTGATCGAATTTATTTGATTGGCTTAAATTGAAAATTCTCATCCATTGGCCAACCAAGAAAACAACAGATCATGTCAAACTCAAAGAAATAGTAATGTGGAAAATAAAAAACGTAAAGAGGATATTTGATGAAATTTATACACTACAATAAAATCACTCGTTATCAAAAGGATTTATGAATTCTTAAAATAGAAGTTTTAGCTTTTAATTATCCAAATATTTGATGTGACAACTTTGTTAGCTTTGGCCCTTGATAGTTTGCTTGAGCTACTACTAAGAGAATTCATATCCAAACTTATGGATAAATAGACAAGCAGTAGGCCCAGCAACTAATATTAGGAATATATTCATAACTCGTGAATAGATTTTGGATTATATTCCTCCACTATTTAAAAGCATTATAATTAATTAATTGATCCATTTTATATTAAGGATTGTCTATCTCTACTTCTATTTACATCTTGTTATAGATGTTCTCTGGTACATGTTAGGCTAACTTGTAATGGGGATAGAGAATTCAAAAACTTTTGTATACACCCGGTTTACGCTAATTTTACTGTACATCGAGCAGTATAAGGGTAACTTTTACCTAATTTTAGGGTAACTTTTTGTTTTTTTTTTGGGTAACTTTAAACATAATACAATTTTTATATAAATAGACAATAAGAAAATTTTAAAATGGTAATTTAATTACATTCAATTACTAATAATTGATTTTTAGTCATTTAAAATGTAATTCTTTTATTTGTATTGAAGTACTTTTATGCATATTAGGGTAACTTTTATTTATTTCAGGGGTAACTCTTGATCAATTTAGTCTATTTTTATAGTGGATGTACAATAATTATTGTACACCCGATTTTTTAAAAAGTTTGTGTAGAGAATTAGGGATGCAATTAACATTGTTCTTAAATTAATATTAGGCTCGCTATAAATTAATATGGATTTCTAGCTAAGCTATTTCTAAAATTTCACTTGCAAGTTTCTTAGAATAAATAAATAAATAAATAATTTCCTTTCCTCATCAAAAAAAAAAAATCCTTCGTGTAGTATTAAATATGTTTGTATGAATTGTATTGGATCCTTCTTGCAAAATATTACAAGGATTGATTTACATTAATAAAAAGTAAGAAATAATTTTTTTTTTTTTTTTTTTTTTTTGAATGGCATATGGAGGGGTGATATCATTAAATAATCAACAAATATAGATATATATACCCATAAAAACATGAAATAGCTTTTTTTTTCCTTAATTTTTTACTACGTATTTTGTAATATCGACAGTTCAAAAGTGCTAAGAACTTACATTGGTGTTTCAAAGTTGGTAAATAAATTGTGATAAAATTTGGAATTGAAGATGTTTAAATGATTTTGATGAAGTATTTCGTTTCAAATTTTGGATTAGGATCAATTGATGAGTTCTTTGGAAGTATTTGGAAATGGATTTGGCCCAATTCTGTACACTAACAAAAAGAAGCCCAATTCTATACACACTATATATATTCCATACACTAAATAAAAATAGAGAAACAGCTCAATTTATTATCTAACTTAAGGGCATGTTCTCATTGATTGAAATGAGCTGAAATGAACTGAACTTATTAGAGTTGAACTGAACTTATTAGAGCTGAACTGAAATGAAAATAATCTAATGAGATCTAATGAGAGCAGGACCTTAATCTAATACTCCAAGTCTCCAAGCATGAAAGCCATAAAGCGTGTCACTTGCCATCTATTAATCGACATATGAAAGAATTTTGTAAAACACGATGATATGAAAGAGTGTATAAAAGAATGTTTCATGTGCAACAATGATGACATGTTTTGCTCTAAGGTATTGTATTATTTTTATCAATAGTGATATATCTCTTAGATATACTACCTCCGATTACCCCAAAGTTGCAACTAAAAGAAATAGGAGGTAGTAAATCTCTTTATATTGTTTGTCAAATGATTCAGTGCAAGATCTCGCTCTTGGTTGACAATTGAGATACTGGCAAATGAGAGAGAAAGAGAAAATAGAATAGCTTGTATTGCTTGTTTTTTATTCATCAATAAGTTGAATATTTATACAAAATCTAAGCTCATAAAATAGAAAACAATCTTCCGATGTACTAGCCTAACCATAAACCCTAAAGATATATTCTTAAAATGATATCTTAACATAAATATCCTAAATATATTATTCTCTTAATGATATCTATGATAAATATATCACACATATATTTTCCGATATCTTATATGTCTAACACCCTCCCGCAATCATAACGACAGTAACACGAACGTTGCGACTGGAAATTCTTCACTTTGTTGAAATCGATCGAGTTGCACTACTCTGTTGATGTCGCCTTCATTGTTTTTTTTTTTTTGAATGATGAGAACATTCATCTTTTCAAACCATCAATCATAAACCAAGCAAGAATGTTATTCTTTTCGAACTTGCAAAAAACACATTACAACAAGATCGAGAACGTCTCTTTTCCTCGAACTCATTGTACTTAATTTGGTTTTTCCTAAGCAAAACCAAGCTCCAATCAAATATTGGTTTTTCATATTAAAGCACACTCAAATCTCTTATTGGTTATTCATAGAAAACCACACTCAAATCTCTTATTGGTTTTTCCAGAGTAAACCACACTCAAATCTCTTATACCAAACTCATATCCAAAGGAGCAAAAGTGCAAAACCATGTTCGAATCAACTCACAAAAAAAAATTTTACCAGCAGGGGATTTAACTTGGCTCCAATAACATGTTATATACGGGTTTGGGCTGCACCTGCAAACCAAGATAGAGAGTCCACTTCACAAGTCTAAGGAGCTTTCATCCCAAAACCATATGGCAATAGGAGGAGTAGCCCTTTAGCCTTATAAAGTGATTAACTCTCTCTTTTTCAACTAATGTGGGATACTTACATGTGTTATTTGGTAGAGTGCTTCTTCACGACCCCTCACATGTAAGGTCCAATTTTTTTAACTTTGTCTCATGTGAATTTTCGGGCTAGTGTGCTTCTTCACTCCCTCACATGGACCTATTCTTGGCCCAGTGAATTTTAACCATTTAGGGTCCCATATCGTGAACCTGGCTCTGATACAATGTAAATTAGAAAGAAAGAGAAAATAGAATAGCTTGTATTGCTTGTTTATTATTCATCAATAAGTTGAGTATAGTTGAGTATTTATACAAAACCTAAGCTCATAAAATAGAAAACAATCTTCCGATATACTAGCTTAACCATAAACCTTAACACTTTGTTTAGGAAGAAATGGAAGGAAAGGAAGAGAAGAGAAATGGAGGGGGACAAATCTCTTGTTTGGGTAAAAGATTGGGGGAAGGAGCTAGAGGGAGGGATCCATTTTCCCTCTCTCTAAAATAACCATAATCTCTCCAAAATTGGAGAGATTTGGAGGGAAAATGGAGCTCACCTCCCCCTCCTTTTCTTTTCCCTTCCCTTCCTCCATTTTCCGTCCCCTTCATTTCCTTCCTTCTTTGCTATCCAAACAAAGCGTTAAGATATATTCTCAAAATAATATCTTAACATAAATATCCTAAATATATTATTCTCTTAATGATATCTACGGTAAATATATCACACATGCATATATTTTCCGATATCTTATATTCTAACAAATACTTTTTAAATGCTACTTTGTATATCAGCTGGTTTCTTATAAAACCGCAAACCAAACCGCAATTTTGCAGTTTGGTGCGGTTTGTGGTTTCAAAATTGCGGTGCGGTTTTTGAAAGTGACCAAACCGCGGTTTACGGTTTGGTGCGGTTTCAAAAAATAATAAAACCAAACCGCACCGCAAACCGCACTTTAATAAAGTTTGCAATTTTTATACTATATTTTTATTAAAAAAAATACAAAAGAAATAAAATATATGAGCTAATCTTTGACTATTAGTTAATCAAAGGTTAAAAAGAGTTTAATATTAAAATTATAAATAGATAATTACAAAATAAAATAAAAGTTTTGTTTTTAAAAAAATAATAATAACCTTTTTAAAATTTATGGTTAAACCGCAAACCGCACCGCACCAAACCGTATTTTGCGGTGCGATTTAGTGCGGTTTTTTTAGAAGTGCGGTTTGAAAAAGTTACAAACTGCAATTTTGTGGTTTGGTGTGGTTTAGTATCCAAACCGCACCGCGAACACCCCTAATGGTTTGTATGATTTAATTTTATAAAGAATTTTGGGGTCATGAATTATTCTTTAGAGAATTGAAGTACATCATTACTACCAGGTTGATGATAACCTTCTTGAGTCTATTTCTTATATTTTCCAAATTATTTTTGGTTGCATACATTGATACATAGAGATGTGATGCAATAGTATGGTTGGCTTCAATAACATAATGAACTAGTGTCATAAGATACGCCTCATCATCATCGTCGAGAATTTGAACTCAATGGCATTAGATATGCATGATCAGGAAATAAAAATTTCTTTCCACCGTGTATGTATCTATCAAATCCAAGAACTGTGTACCAGATAGCGCATAATGATAGCAGCAACAGCAATCCTAAAGAATTGGGCAGAATGGCCTCCTTGATCGACCAGCTGAAAGCAGGTAGATATAGTAGCACAATTCAGTACATCACAAACAAGCGCGATTCTCTGAATTCTTACAGCAAAGAATAGATATTGAAGCCAGAAGTACAACAATTGGCATACAAAAGATCAGAAAGTATCTCAATGTCTAAAAATTAAGTATAATTTCTATTAAGTTCATAACATAAACATTAACATAATAACATGTTGAAGGATTCGATTTCATCTCTATAAGATATAAATTGTCAGAGCCTGTGGCTGCTGTACTGTTAGTTGCTGGCGCGGCTGCTATCTCTTTCATTGCAGAAGGAAGTGCAGAGAATCGCGGTTGTTAGCTTAGTCTAGGATTAAGAATATGTCACTAAGGGTATGACAAGCATCAGGAGTAAGGTGCATGTCAACAAAAACGCTGTATTTTCAAGTAAAGCCAATGTCAACATTTAGACATACAACAACAGTAATAAAACAAACCAACATATAATGATATTTATGATAAAAAAAAATCAATGTGACATAATTTTATTAATTTCTTCAATGGCAATATGGCATGCTAGTACTATGCTAGCATAGAGATGCACAAGTTTATTTGCAAGGTTGTATGGTAAGGTATATCGCGAAAATAGACATTAAATGACATTTTTATCTAGGTTGATCTGTTTTGCCATAGTTCATCTATGCTTGCATAATAATCATTAAGTTATTCAAAGATTAAAGTTCTGACCTCCGGTTGGCAACCTAGGATTACGATCATCATGGGGGCTAATCCTTGAATAGCGAGAACGAAAGGGCCAAATCGAGCTCAACCGGTTCCAATTCAAGCATCTACGAGGCCTACCAATTTCAACAGTACTAGAACTTTCTGATTCAAGTCCTCCTCCTGCATCTTCACATTGGGGCAATGCCGGTAGCTCGGTTCGACAAACAGGACAGGAGTTGTGCAGCCTTAACCAGGGTACAATGCAGTCAGAATGATACACATGTTTGCATGGTAACTCCCTTACTTCAGTCCCTATTTCAAACTCCTCTTTACAAACAGGACACTCTGACCCTCCCTCTTTTACATGCTCTGCAGTCAGCTTTACCGTTGGCACCGCCTCGATTGCGTTATCCGGGGCAGGTGGTGGGCCCTGGCGGTCGTTCTCCGTCAGTTCTTCAATTAGCTGTTGTAAGCCTGGTCCAAGAAAATAGTTCCCTGGCTCAGACTCCATAATTGGGGGTATGATCTCGGGCCTGGAAACCGGGCCTGATGACCCGGGTGGCAGGCCCGTGGGCCTAACAATGACCCACCTGGGCCGGGCACGTAACCCCGGCTGAATATCCCAGTCATCTCTACGGTTTGAAGGCCGTGGGACCGGGACTTGAACCCATCTAGGTCGTTCAGAAGTAGGCCCTTCAAGTACTACATCCCTACTAGACTGTCGTCGTGGGACGGCCCACGGGCTATCAGGCTCATGGTTTCGTAACCTCAATGGCGGGTCTAGCATAAGGGCTAAGGCTTCAAGGAGACGGGCTTGAGGGGACGGGTCATCGTATGTAAAATTAAAAACTAGTCTTGGCCTCGGGATTTCCATTTCACACACGAACTGACCAAAACATCGTGGGCAAACAATTTCTGACGGGTTGTCCGAGGAGATTCGGACAATCCGTCGACATTGGTAACACCAATAAGAATTAAAATTTTGAGTCGAGTCAGGTCGAGTTGGAGGAGGGCTCAAAGACATTTGCTTAAAAAATAAAATTAAAATGATTAAGTTGGAAGTTGTAACATTTGGGGTATAACAAGTTTAGATTATATATTTGATTGTACATTGGACAGGAAATTAGGAAAGGAATTGTTTAAGTGTATGTAGAAAGAGATTCTTTATCTTTGTGTTTTGTTTCTGTTTTTGTGAGTTTGAATGTTAAAGAAATTAGTTGAGTGAGAGCTGTGCAAAACTTTGTTATTTGCCCGGGAAGAAACGTTACTATATTTGATTCTCTTTTCTTTGAGCGCAATTCTCATCTTAAACGACGGCGTATGAGGAAGGGGTGTTTAACTTTAAGGTTGGAAAAGGCTGTTAAACCTCCATTATAAGTTTATTAAAACAATATGCCGATATTATTAATTGATGAGTACAATGCAAAACACCATTTACGGGGATTTAAATTTTTTTTTTTTTTTTTTGACAAGACAAGAATTTATTTTGTTTATGCAAGATTTGATTTATCTTGTAGATGTCATATGAATTTTAATAAAGAATTATTTTCAAAAAAGAAATTATTAAAATAAAAGCACTAAGGGTGAGTGCAATTTGTTATACATTTTTTTTTGTGCAAATTTGTTATACATTAAGCAATAAATAGAAATTACTTCCTCAGTATTTTATTATTTCTATTTCTTCAGACACGAAGTTTTAGATGGAATGATAGAAAGAAATAATATTTTGTAATGCAAGTGGGGATGATTGAAAAATAAAAAATCTTAAAAAAGCAAAAGCGAAGAGGAGAGAGAATATGAAGATATTAAAATATAATATGAGAGGGCCACTAGTGGGAGGAAAATAAGCATGTTAAAAGTTCCACAAAAGGTAATAAAACAAGTAATAAAATACGGTCACAAAAGAAAAGTGGGGCAAATAATAAAATACAAAGGGGGTACTTATATTCTGTGTTACCTTGGTTCCATAGGAGTCAAGCGACCGCCCTCTGAATTAGCATGACACTTGAGTTTGTGAGCAGTCACAAATCCAATGGGACTGAGAATAGTGCCCAATAAACAGAAGTAATATCTTAGAGAATAAGAAGAATTAGTATTTGTATTTTGTGTTTTATTACTTATTTTATAATAATCTAAAAGATGACTATGTATGGCAAATTAGGGTTGGAATTCAACTTCACTTGAATGGTTCATAACTCATAATAATCGAGCTCATGACATTTAATGTCTTTACTCTATTATATACGATTGATGACACCGAGTGCCTTTATTGACACCTTCATGTCAATTGATAGTAAAGATAGGTTGGTGTCAATGGTTGCAATTGGATTATATTTCATGATAATGAGTGTAATTTTTCCTAATTAAAGTTGTTATAGTCACAAATAAGGTAACATTGACGATTACATTTTACTTTTCCATGAGAAACAATTTTGAGTGGTCTTCTTCAAATTTTAATTTTTGATGTAGGCCTTGTTTGATTCACCTTAATTTTGCTGAACTGAAATTATTTTTACTAAACTGAAATTATTTTTACTGAACTTATTTTTACTGAACTGAACTGTACTCTTACAATTCTTTTTAAGGCTCATTGTTTCTAATTTTGGTAAGTGTGTATGACTCAAAACTTTAACAAGTCATTGCATACTACTAATATAAGCATTGTGCTAACCTTGGAGAAGAATCCACGAATATTTTTAGCATCCTGATCGCGCTAACTATTACTCCGTATTTAGGCCCTGTTTGATTCACCTTAATTTTGCTGAAGTGAAATTATTTTTACTGAACTGAACTTAATTTTACTGAACTGAAATTATTTTTACTGAACTGAAATTATTTTTACTGAATATTATTTTTTTTAAGGTGAAAAGAACAGGACCTTACTAATGAATTCCCACAACACATCATCTAAAGTTTTATTCTTTTATCAATTTTCAAATAGTGTTAAAATTTCATGGAATATTTCTTACATCACGTACGCCAAAAATGAACACAAGCCATTATAGATTCACAGTCCACACAGTCCAATATTGACTATATTGTGCATACCCTATTACACAAAAAAGATAGGAGTCTCACACAATTACACACCCGTAAAAAGAGAAAGTACCCAAAACTCTCCTCAAAACCGCCAAACACAAATCTCTATAACTCAAAAAATATTCTCTCTTACACAAAAACTCAAAAAAAAAAAAAAAAAAAAAAAAGTTAAAAATGAAGGAGTTTGAATTTCTAGCTCTTTTCTTAGCTGTATTCACACTTGTAAGCTCAAGCTTTGGTGATGTTGCTACAAGTACTAATTACGCTAACATTGGTATTAATGGTGTTAATTACGGGATTAGCATCCTTAATCGTACCACTTTTCCACGAGGTTTTCTATTTGGCTCAGCTTCTTCTGCTTACCAGGTTACTAATTACCCATTACCCCCTTTTTTTTTTTTTTTTTTTTGCTAATTTCATGTTTTATTTTCATTATAATGTTAATTTATGTTTGAAGTTGGTTATGTGTTGATTTTATTATAATGGGTTTTTCATTACTTGGAAAACGAAAATTTTCATATTTGGAAAATGGAAATGTAATTAAAGAATAAAAATGTGATTTTTTTTTTTTAGTATATAATGATTTTGAAATGGGTTTTGAACAAATTTTATACATTGATTTAATTTTTTAATTTTTCAATTTCTAGAAATGTAAATTCATGATTTTGTGTGTTTTTGTGTAGTATGAAGGAGGAACTAAAGAAGATGGAAAAGGGCCTAGTACATGGGATACTTTCACCCACAAATTTCCTGGTTAATTTTATTTTTTTTTATTTATTTTTATATAAATTAGCTTAATCTTTAGGTTGTAAATAAAATGAAGATTATAAATTTTCATATATATGATGGATATGAGAGTCACAAAGGACAATGATGTAGACTTGATTTGATTCGAGTCAAGTATTGTATAATATATTAATGTACATTGAATGTTTGTTTAAGGTTATTGGTGATGATATATGATTATGTGCAGGAAAAATAGCTGACGGAAAGAATGGGGATGTGGCAGTTGATTCATACCATCGCTATAAGGTATGGGATCCCTTGCTTGATAGCTACTCGTATGATCACAATATTAATGTGGTTAATTAATTTTGTTTTATCATTATAATTTATTTAATTTTGTTGTTGAAATGTAGAATTCATGTGGTACTCCCTCTGTTTTTTTTATATGCATCAGTTTGACCGGCACATTTGCCGAGACGCTACTTTGACCATAGATATCTTTAATTGTGTATTAGTAAAAATTGTAACAAAATTATATTATGAAACTAGACATTATGACGAATCCAATGATATATAATATAATAACATTTATTCATTTTTTAGAGGTGAAAAAATTAAGTCAACCATGGTATGTGAATGGTGCAATTGTCAAAGTGATGCATATAAAAAAAAAACGGAGGGAGTATTAGACTATTAGTATGACTACTATACATGGGTCCCCTAGAAAAAGTTAAAAAAGATTTGAATTTGAAAAATTGAGCTTTTTACCCCTTTTATTCGTTGTAGCTTTTGCATGTTCACAAAATATTAGGTTCTTTGTAAAATTTAATTTTCTCCACCTTTGTTTCAACTTTCAACATATAGAGTAATGGTTACCGTTTGAAACTTTGAATTTTGGCATCATTTAGACTCTACTTTGACCATTGATTTTTATGATTTACACGTAAAGAAAAAAGTAAAATCACATGGGATCTTGTTAGATTCATGTCAATTATGTTTTCAAAATATCAACATTTTATACAAGTAGAATTTTTTGTAGTGTGAAAAGCTAAATTGTAGTTGTTATTTTGAAATGGTGGGAGTAGTAAAAATTTATATAGACTCAATAGATGCACTAGTTTTTCAGAAGTATCATCTCGAATTGGAATGAAGGGCTGGGTTCTTGTCGAAGCTTCTCGTCCTCTCTTAAGACTCCAAGAAAACTAACATTATTTAAAAATTTTATCCTAACTGTCATTTGTAGGAAGATGTGAAGATCTTGAAGGAAATGGGACTAGATGCTTACAGGTTTTCAATTTCATGGCCCAGATTATTGCCTTGTATGTCATCTATCTGCAAATTAGCTTTTACATTTAAAAAATATTAACTTGTACATGTGAGCGGAGTTTAAGCTGTCATTGCTGTAAATGGTTGCAAATTAGGGATAGATAATACCCAAACTGTTGAGTTGAAACAATCTAGCTGTGTCGGTATCAAAACATTTCAGTCTGTATAAAAGGTAAAGGCAAGCTTTTGATGGACTTTATCTGCATTTATTTGTTACATTTCTGCCACTATATCGTGTCTTTTACAAAATTAAAAGCCCCAAGAACTTGGTCTCCATACTGTACTTTTCTTGATAAAGTTATAGAACACTTATTGATGATTACTTAAGCTCTAGATCCAACTATACCTGAATCCTTAAAAAATTCAAGTCGAATTATTTGGTCTGAAGATCTATGACTTTGTGTCTTAAAAACTTTGGTGTTTGATAAATCCTTGTACTCCCTCCGTCCCTAAATTACATTCCTCTTTGGAAATTTACACGGGAATTAAGGAGAAAAGAATAAGACAAATAACATGCATGGGAAGTACAAAGATAGAATAGTTATTACTCATGACATGTCATCAATCCTTTGCAAAAAAAAAAGGACCAATCACATACTCCTAATTGAAAATTTTTAACCAATCATATTCATTGTAATTTGGTACAAGGATTATGAGTGAGATTAGGTAAGGATGAGTGAGAAAGCATTAAATATAAAACAAAAAAAGAGAGTTGATTTACTAAAAATAACTTACCAAAGATAGAAAGGAGGAATGTAATTTTGAAATACCAAAAATAGAAAGGAGGAATGTAATTTAGGGACGGAGGGAGTAGGAATAAGTGAAATGTGAGCTACTTTTCTCTTTAAATTCTCAAACTGACATTGATGATCTTTGGATACTTTTATAATTTTCAGATGGAAAAGTAAGCAAGGGTGTGAACAAGAAAGGAATAGCCTATTACCACAACCTTATCGATGAACTTTTGGCGAATGGTTAATATTTTGTCACACTTTTTGTTATTCCTACGTATGTTATATTATATGCGACATTGTGATTATTTTGTTGCTACATAATGGCAGGCATACAACCATTTATCACCCTTTTCCATTGGGATCTTCCTCAGTCGTTGCAAGACGAATATGGTGGTTTTATTAGCCCTCAAATAGTGTAAGTTATTAACTTTATAGAAATATTCACAAATTTTGTCATAGTGGTTAACACTGGTTCATTACTAGAAATGATCTTCTGAAAGCATAATGGATGTATGGTAATTGTAAAACATACTTCATTTTTAGTACTTGTTTTAGCCGTTTTCAGTTTTTTTTGAGTAGTTGGTACTTTGGAATCATTTAAGTAGAAAGAGAAGGTTGGCGATGTTTTAATCCAATGCTCAACTCGATGAGAGTTGAGTACGTAGTAATAGAGGTCGGAAAAAAATAAATTGTAGTTGGTTAAGATTAGTAATGGAGAGAAAATTAAGTTAATTAACTACATAAATGAATTGTTAATCCTTGTGTGGAATGCTAAAACGTGTAATATTAAAGAACAAATACCTGAAATCAATCTCAAAAGTTGTCTACCAGTTTTAAGACATTGTTACCTTGATCCCTTTGACTTGGGGCATTGCATCAGCTTATTGCATCTAATAGTTTTCTTTTTATGTATATTTGATGTGTTACATATTGTTTTACTGGACAGGGGTGATTTTCGGAACTATGCAGACCTCTGTTTTAGAGAGTATGGTAACAAGGTGAAGCATTGGATTACACTCAATGAGCCATGGTCCTATAGTACAGGCATTTACTCAACTGGAGTCTTTTCGTCCAAGCAGTGTTCTACATCAAACCCTCTGAAGTGCAATATTGATTTAGCCACTGACCCTTACAAAGTTGCGCATTACCAGATTCTTGCTCATGGTGCAGCTGTTCAAATTTATAGACAGAAATATCAGGTCTTACTTCATATATCCTGAACTTTTCCAATGGGTATAGATGTTGGTATCTGAACTTTTACTATTTTTAAAATTACTAAAAAACTGATGTGCATTCTAATATATACTACTCCCTCCGTCCCCAAATGATAGTCCCTTATGGCCTATTTTTAGTCCCAAATTGATAGTCCCATTTGCTTTTTTCAAGTACCATTAATATCAATTTTTTATCAAAATTTCCTCCAATTACAACAATATTTGTGCAAATTTAACTTTCCAATGTAAATTTTGTTTTTCAATGTACTTTTATTACTTTCTCTCTCTACTATTTTACATACCCAATGTAAATTTATCTTTTCAATGTAATTTTACTACTTATATTTAATTTTCTTAATTCCCGTGATTTTTGCCCATAAGGGACTATCATTTGGGGACGGAGGGAGTATATGCATTGCTTGATTTGCTTCCCTTTTGCTTATAAGTGGATTTAGTTTTTATTCTTTCCAAATTCCAATCTTTGTTTGAGGGGTAGGTTGATTTCAGAGCATGTTTGGTAAGGGTATTATTTTGGTTAGAAATGGATTCAATTAAACCATTATCGTTACAGCATTACCAAGTGTTTGGTTAGAAGGAATGGGTAACAGCCATTACCTTTGGGTAATCGTTTCTACCTATTTGATTTGTGACCTCTCTAAAACCTAAGGTAGCAATAACACTTACCCTCCTCAAACAAAAAAACAGAGAAGTTAAGTTTAAGCAATTCACTTCCATGGTTAAACAAACCAAACAAATGAAAAGTTTAATGATTTCTTTCCCTCGTCTTATTTGTTTTCTTTCCATTCTGTTTCCAATGTTTGGACCAAACGCCCCTAGAAATTGTATGATCAGAGGTTTGAGTTTATCTGGGCTGTAAGAGATAAACTTGTTTTATGATTCCACAATTATTTTGTTCATTATCCTTTGCTTATGGGTCTGTCTCTAGTTTTCCAGAGACCTTGTTGGCAAAACTTACATGATCCTTTGCTTTACATACCACTCAAATCACAAGTAAGGATAGTGAATTCACGACACCTTTTAATTTGAATTTGGTAGGATATATACAACCTAATCTTATATCCTAAACTTCAGCTGAATTTTTAATTACTCATCTTATGTTAGGTTCCATTAGCTGCCTGATCAATAAGTTACATAGAAAATAATGACCTGATGTAAGTTAATATGCTAAGGATTATTGATGTATATTATATTATGATCAGATGTTGTTAGTTTAGATGAACTACTACAAGAGGGGGGGTGAATGGTAGTAGGTTCCAATCGCGGAACTTAAGCGGAAATAAACAATTAAAGCGTAAAGGAACTTAAAGCACACAGCAAGTTTTACGAGGAAATCCAGTGCCTAACTGGAAGTAAAACCTCGGCCCTATTGGGACTTATAAACAAATTCCACTATAATAGGCAACTCTCCTAGTACAACCTATTACACAGACCTTTGCTTTGCAAGTTCCTCTTAAGACACTTGCTAATTGATAAGAACCTATCCTATCAGACCTAAGACAAACTCAGGCACCTTTTTCGACCCAAGACACACTCAGGTTCCTTTCTCGACCTAAGACACACTCAGGTTCCTTTTTCCCACTTGCAACCCAAGACAGACTCAGGGTGACTAACTACCACTCGAATTTTACGAGATTTCAAACTCATCACTTGTGTGAATTTAAGAGAATTCACAATCTCACCCCAAAATACAAAACACTCAAAAACCCTTTTTCCCATTACAAGATCTCATTGAATATCCCTAAATACATATCTATGAATAAAGAGATAAAACTAATATGTTGAACACTCGAGACCTGTCTGGAACTCATTGGACGTACTGTAACCAAAACCTGATAGGAACTTTGACCAGGAGAACTGACTTAGCTTCGTGGTGAAGGCTAAAACCATTAAGCACGACCACTACACTTCGTCAGCCTCAACTTTGAATGAATACATATGAGCATATTTATAGTACACTCGAATTATTCATTTCATCTTGAAAAAGATAGATTTTCTGAAAAGATAAGTTTAAAAGATATTTTCTAAAAACAAGTTTTCCGAAAATATATCTTTTTGTTAAGAATAAAATCTGTCAATAATAATAAGATAAACTTAACATAAAATCAGATTTAATTCCAATCTTATCTTTTAGTTTAAAAATACTTTTTTAAAAAAATTTATCTTTTTCCAAAAGGGATTTATTAGAAGATAAATATCTTTATTCAGTAAAACCAAATCCCTAAAAGATATGCACGTATATATATATCATTAAAACCGACTTTTAACAACGTGCACACTTAAGTTCCTATTAGGTTCCTGAACTCTGACAGTCTTCGAGTTCCTGACAAGTCAGTTACTCTAGTTTCATTGACTGTTTGGAGTTCACCTTGGTTCTATAAAGACTTGTTCCAGACCGACTTTTATGTCCAACATACTTACATGAATCCTAGAGCAATATACTTCTATTTCTCTGTCTTCATGTTGCTTCTCTGAAACTCTTGTTCTGGAATCCTGTAGTCTTGATATATTCTGGATCTTAGGGTTGCCCCAGCATTACACCGGAACCAGGTCGTTACAACCCGTTTCGAAGTTCCTGTTAAGAAACTTCTGGAAGTTCCATTTCTGGAACTCTTCTTCTAACTTTACTTGTATCCTCATGGATCTTCTAAAGTTCCTCTATTTCAGTTCCTACTTCAGCCCTCAACGCTTACTGAACCTGCAAACATCACAACACTAGAAAATCCTTATTAAATGGAAGTTTGCTCAATTCTTAACATCATCATCAAAACCTCATAAGGATCAACAAGTTGCCCCTTTTTAATGATGACAAACTGAGCAAACTTCTGAGGATAACAAAGCAACTCAGAAGGTTAGTTTTTTCATTTATAAAAACAGTAAAGAAAACTAAACTAAATTAAAAGACTTCTACACATACATGACGTATATATGTATAGGATACTTACCTCGTGAAGCTAACATATGTAAACACCTATTTACATAGTTACCTTCATGGTTCCTTAGCCATCATCATGCTTATCAACCATAACACTTATCGTTGTTCTTGTTCCTCTATTGCTTATCCTATATTGCTCAAGTTCCTTACATATATACCTGTCATTACTCAGGTTCTTGTATCCTGTTCCAAGCATAACTTGCTCTTTCTATGCACAACTTAACATACACGTTAAATAGATAATCATCATTAGTTTATAATCATCAAAACCTAATTGCTCAATAGATGTGGATAAAGTGCATGTATCGTAGGATTTCTGAGCTATATGTATCTTCTTTTGCATACCACAGGCATCTCAAAAAGGTGTAATAGGCATTGCTTTGAATTCAAATTGGTTCATCCCCTTTTCTCAAGCTAAGCAAGACCAAAGTGCGGCACTTAGAGCTGTTGACTTTATGTTTGGATGGTGAGTATGTAAGTTAGTGAGGAATGGATTACAACTCTAGTTCCAAAACATAAAGTTTATATTTTATGTTCTACTTGATTTAAAAGATTTTCTCTGAAATTATTGATTACTAGCTGGAGGTTTCTTCAGTTGTTATTATTGACTCCAAAGAGTCCAAACTCATTGTATTTCTTCTAATCTTATGAATATTCCATCCTTGATAGGTATATGGACCCTGTGACATATGGTGACTACCCACATACGATGCGCTCTCTTGTTGGCAGTCGCTTGCCTAAGTTTTCAAGGGAGCAATCTAGCCTGCTAAAAGGTTCATTTGATTTTATTGGCTTAAATTATTACACTAGCAGCTACACAGCATATGCTCCTAGTTTCAGGAATGGAAAGCCTAATTTTAATACTGATTCTCTCATCAATACGACAAGTAAGTCCATTATACTGTTTCTCATTTGAGACTTTGCATAAGATCACTCAAGTGTAACTCACTTATGCTTAAAACTTCTTTCTACAGCGGAACGTAATGGAATACCAATTGGTCCAAGGGTAAGTGCATGACTTCCAAATTATCAGGAAGCCTTTTTGAAACATGCACTGATTTCTTATGATCAAGTATTTGTGCTATGCCTTTTCTATCTATAAATTGATTTCCCAAATCCCAACAATACCTACTATCTTTCGTTTACTGCAAACAATGGAACTGTTACAAACAAATTAAATTTTGCATGTACTAATTCTTGTGCAGGCCGCTTCAGATTGGCTATATATTTATCCAAGAGGAATTTTTGATCTTCTACTCCATATAAAGAAACGATATAGAAATCCAATCATTTACATCACAGAAAATGGTGAGTCATATTATGTTTGGTGTTTTCTAACTCAGTCTATTCGTCAAGTGAATTTGGTTTAAGGAATGGGCAAGGGGTGATATATTGCTAGATACAGGCAATACTATTTTTCAATTAGCCAAATTGACATTTTTCTCTTACTGGCTACTGCTTGTTCCTAATAAACCTTATACATGCTTCCCTTTTTACATTTTTAGATGACCTTGTTCATGCATACACCAAGATTAATTTGAAAAATAATAAATGTGATTTGTAGGCTGTGATGAGTCAAATGATGTCAGATTGTCTCTTAAGGAAGCTTTGAGTGATGGCATGAGGATACACTACTACCATGATCATCTAGCCTTTGCACAACTTGCTATTAGGTAAGTTAATGCTTCTTCGGAAGTTTCTTAGCTCTTTCTGTATTCTTACAAGGTCTACTTTCACTATTTATGGGTTTCCTCACCATCTCCCCTTTCAGCTTCAGTTTTGTTATCACTGTTTAAGGCTTTACGTTTATCCCTCCTTTGATGGTTATCTACTAGTAGAAGTGACTGTTGGATTTCGGAAAAACTCCTCAATTTGGAGTGTGTACCATTGATCAATATATATAGAGTTTTACAAGACTCGTAATCCTGGAACGATAAGGATACAGAATATTTACAAATATCAGTGACCAACCAAGCTTACGTGTTTATATTCTCTTTCCTGTACAATTTATGAAATTTAATGACAAAATCCATAGATTTGGACCAAAGTGATGTGTCTAGTGCCCTTAATTATATCAGAATAATGTTGTGAAACTGATGTCTGAGTAAGGCAGCTTGATTGCAAGGCTGCTATTAAAAAGAAAAACAAAACCATTTATTGTTCAGAGTAAAACCACTCATTCAACTTCTACTGTAGTTGCACTTTACCTCTTTATCTAGTTAATAAGTTATCTTAGTCTAACAATCAACTTTACAAATTTGTTTAATTATCCTTGCCCGTCATCCCTGACATCTCTCTGTTACGTAAAAGAAATGACTTGACATAGAGTGGCATGGAAGTTTCAGCTGTCAAAATTTGAGAAAGCTAAAAGAATTTTATTATACCAGGGGAGAATATGACTACAGTATAACTTAAGGAGATATTGAATATTTTGCTTCCTAATGTAGGAACTATCAAATGTCATCAGCTTGAACATCTTGTGCAAAATTAATCCTATCTTGAACAAAATTTTGCAATTTCTAAAATTTGGATGATATTTCCCTCCCCCTTCGACATGTTTTCCTTCTTTATCAAAGGAAAGTACCAAATTTGTTTGTTAATTAAAGCATTAGTTCATTGTATATCAACTATTTGTTTGTTAATCAAAGCATTAGGTCCTTGTATATCAACTAATTGTGGGTGCAAAATCCGAACTTTGGCAGGTATGCAGTTAGATTGAAAGGATACTTTGCTTGGTCATTGTTGGACAACTTCGAGTGGGGCTCTGGCTATACTGTTCGTTTTGGCATAAACTATGTCGACTACAACAATGGACTGAAACGATACCCTAAGCATTCTGCTATATGGTTCAAGGGTTTCCTTCACAAATAAAACATTACCTGTAACTTCTAGAACTTTTGCATTTTGGTTTCATTTCTTGCCCTTGTTCCTTTGGCTACATAACTTGATCAGATGTTGTTCTTTGCAAGGACTTGGTTGAAATGAATTACTCATTTCTGACTATAATGATTTTTTTTTTTTTTTTTTTCACCAATGATATAAAAATTGATTCATCTAAAGAGAAAACAATGTTTGAAAGAACAACATTGTGCTAGCCTAAACTCTGAACAGTCTGAAATGCATTCTGTAGTATGGTTTGACAGCTGCAACATAATTGCAGCTCGATCTGCTTCACGAAAAATATATTACATTCTATGAATGCTAGACCCGTTGCAAGGCTCCATCAGGCGTCTGATATGTTTAACATTGATATCGTCATTGGAGTTCATATTTCACTTTCATCTCCATGTATTATCATGGTCCAGCCATTGATATATTGATACTACCCTTATTTGAGAGTGAGGGGCTACTGGCTAGAGGGTGGTAATCATAGTGTCTATTAAAGGCAATTAAAGCTTAGTTAGGGATCTCAAATTGAGTCTCTATTTTGTGGTTAAAATTATGATATATTCTGCTTTTAGCACTAATTCTGTAGCTGAGTAATTCCTGCTGTTTTCAGTCCTTTATTCAATTTTCTTTATGTACTTGCATACTATTGTTTCCATGATTTTCCAATATTGAATTCCCTATATGATGGGTAAAGGTAACAGTTTAATTAAGACAAATTATTATGTATTAGTATAGTGATTTAAATTCATGTACCAAATTTGTTAAAATGGGTTACCGTTGTCATACCGACAAGACACTTGTTTGTTTCTTATTGGTTTACATTACATACAATCTTTATCTTAAATTAATGGGTACGTTGATAGTTGATCTAAACTCCTGTTCATATTTACTGAACTGAGCTGAACTGAACTGAACTGATTGGAGCTAAACTGAACTGAACTGAACTGATTGGAGCTGAACTGAACTGAACTGAACTGAACTGAATTGAGCTGAAATGAATATTTTATGTGAGAGGGAAATTAAGAGCTGAACTGAACTGAACTGATTGAAACTGAATTGAATTGAACTGAACTGAACTGAACTGATTGGAGCTGAACTGAACTGAACTGAAATTAAGTAAATGTGAACAGACCCTTAATGACAACTAAATTAGTACAACAATAATACGGAGTACTCGTATTATATGGAATACACACTACTCATTAACGTAACAAATTAACAATTAATTTGTTGGAATTTGGTCCTCTCATATTTTAAGTTATTAATGAGCAACAAGAAATAAATTTGGTCCCTTAAGTATCTTTTAGTTACTTCAACAACAAATTCGGTCCCTCACATGCTATATAGTTCCTTACTTCCTTAGTCTTTTAACGTTTTTTTTTTTTTTTTTTTTTTGACGAGACTTAATCTTTTAACGTTAAAATGTGCTACTCGAAAGCTCACATAAATTAAATTTATTAATTACGTTAACAATTAATTTGGTCCCTCAATATAAGAAAGCTCACATAAATTAATTTTATATACGGTGTTTATCCAAAATTAGTGTGATTTATCTTCAGATGTGACAACTGAATTCGTACTATGGTAAATTGGTAATACTGTACGTGGAATATACACTGAAAAAAAGATCAATAAACTACCCTCTTATGTGGTTTGATTCTATTTATTTTTTATTTATTATTTTTTTTTTCCGAAATGCCCAATATGCATCAATAGTTTACTTCAAAATGCCATTTATTAGCCTGTCAAACATATATCCCCAATTTACGAAAGGTTACAAGTGTACGACAGTAAGGGGGACTACTCGTATGTTCTTTAGCAAATTAAAAGGGCCCTTTACAAGAGATTTCAAACAGAAATAATGAGATACATATGTTGTTGGAAACAAGTTTGTAATAAAAATGTGGTATATGCATTTTCAATAATGCAAGTAACACATGTTTTTGTTCAACTTTTTACTGCATGTATATAACTGTATAAGAAGGCAACATAAGTAAGGGAATAAAAACTTAGGCATATATTCAAGTGATTATTTATTAGTGTATAATCATGAGTGTAGACGTTCAAACCCATGTTTTCCTTGTCCAACTACTGGTCCTTTTGATGCTTGGACACTCCAATGGTGCCCCTGAAATCGATGCCATTCAAGCCGATTATGGGATTGGTGCACTCAATAGGAGCAGTTTTCCTGCAGGTTTTGTTTTCGGGAGTGCTTCATCGTCGTATCAGGTGAGTTAGAGCTACATTTCTTTCTGTATAAACAGTATGAATGTAATGAAAACTTAGTACATTGTGAAAACATTGAAAGATAAATACTAATTGTGTTTGAGACGTGTTTTTCTGTAACAGTATGAAGGTGCAGCTCATGAAGATGGTAGAGGCTTGAGTATATGGGACACTTTCACTAGTAAATTTCCAGGTTTTATGTAATGTCCCTTGAAGTTTTCTGCATTTATTCTTGATTATGTATGTAAATAGTATATGCATTCAATCGTTTTTGTTCTACATTGATCCAATCTTTATAAATAATCTGTTTATATTAGCATAGTTGAATTGTTTTCCTGGTCTTATTCGTTAACTAGAAGAGAAGCAAAAAAGATGCTTTGTGTATAATCCTATGTATTCTCAAATGTAGTCGATTTTTAATATTCCTTGTGCAGATAAGATCAAAGATCGAAGTAGTGGTGTTGTGGCTATAGACTCATATCATCGCTATAAGGTAACTTCAAGTGTTGCTCAACTTAGACTTTTGTGATCCTATACAAGTTAATCATTATTAACTGTGTTAAATCATGGCTATTTTGTAGGAGGATGTTAAGATCATTAAGCAAATGGGATTAGACGCCTACAGATTTTCAATATCTTGGTCACGGATTTTACCTTGTACGAAATATATCACCCTTGTGCCTTGTCTTGATTTGTTTTGAAAGCATGTGTGTCCGCCATTATTCTGAGCTACATGTTCTGATGACTGAACAGATGGAAAATTATGCAGAGGCGTGAATCAGAAAGGATTAGCTTACTATCACAACCTTATTGATGAGCTAATAGCGAATGGTGAAAGAATTCATACCTCAATCTTTTATCAAAGCTTTCTTAATTTTCTTCACTATATAGTGTTAATCTTGTGCTGTACTTGTTTAGCTGATCTTCCTTGCAATGCTGCTGATTATATTTTTGTATCGGCAGGTATAAAACCTTATGTGACTCTTTTCCATTGGGATCTCCCACAAGCATTGGAAGACGAGTATGGTGGTTTCCTCAGTCCTAATATCGTGTAAGTTATCTTCTGAGTGGCAAGATTAACTTTTACAGACAGATATTGTAGCCTATCCAATGAACCGCGACAAAAAGGATCAGGATTTAAAATACCTGTGCCCAAGCCATACATGTTCAGTTTTTCCCATAATTTAGCTAACAAATACAACATTAGAAGTTTTAAGAACGAAAATTTCAAATCCTTGTTACAATCTTGCAGGGATGATTTTAGGGATTATGCAAATGTTTGCTTCAAGGAATTTGGTAACAAAGTGAAGCATTGGATTACATTGAATGAACCCTGGACCTATAGTAATGGTGGGTATGCTTATGGGGTTTTGGCTCCTGGCCGATGTTCACAATGGCAACGGCTTAACTGTACTGGTGGAGATTCATCCACTGAACCGTACTTGGTTACTCATCATCAACTTCTTGCTCATGCAGCAGCAGTGGACTTGTATAGGCGTAAATATCAGGTTTATAAACTTTTACTGCTATGTTCTTGCTTGAATTCTTCTTTAACTTCTTTGATATAAGACAACTTAACATTAGATATGTTCTGTAAGTCATAACCTTATTGATCAGTAGCGCTTTGAACTTTGCATTTCAGCTTATTGAACTTATTTAGTTTTTAAAATATCCTTGCATTTTTTTGGTTATACACCAAATCGCTTTAAAATAATGTATCTTAGCATGACCTACAACATTTTGTCACATGAACTAAGAAAACTTCTCTGATCTGTAATCTGATTACCCTGTTATGATCACAGGTTTCTCAAAAAGGTGTAATCGGTATTACTCTAGTGGCACATTGGTTTGTTCCACTGTTTGAAGTACAACGCCATCAGTTTGCAGCAATGAGATCACTTGACTTCATGTTTGGATGGTGAGCTGTGTGTATACTGGAACTTAGGTCCTTTGCTGAATCTACATTTCCTAACACCTATTTCAATTTTGATCTTGTTCTATTATATCATAATAGGACATTTTATATCATCTATCTTTGTTCGAGCATAGAAATGGGCTCTCATATTGGATTAGTTGCATACAGGTTTATGGATCCAATCACGAAAGGTGAATATCCACACACCATGCAGTCCCTTGTAAAAGGCCGGTTGCCTAAATTTTCTGCCGAGCAGTCAAGGATGGTGAATGGATCCTTTGATTTTTTGGGTTTGAATTATTACACTGCTAATTATGCAGCTTATTCTCCTGGCCTGAAGCAGGCAAAACCCTCTTACATCACTGATCCTATTGTCAAACAAACAGGTTTGTATATAGTCTTACAGACTGTAGTACTGTACTGATGTATGTACCTCCAACATTCTAGATAATTACTGTTATACATAAATGAAGAAATATTCGTTGATTTCAGCAATTGCTAAGTAATCATGAAGCTTTTGTTGGTTTTTACTTTTTACTATGAGTAAAAATTGGTTGTTTTCTTGCAGTGGAGCGAAATGGAATTCCAATTGGTCCAAAGGTATACGAGTGATTCCTCAGTACCTCAAAATTTCTTATATATGAATTATATGTGTTATCTTTCGCTTAAATCTAAATTACTACACCTGCCCTTTCATTCTGCAGGCGGCTTCAGATTGGCTGTATGTTTATCCACGAGGGATTCGAGACCTTTTGCTGTATGTGAAGAGAAAATACAACAACCCTTTGGTTTATATAACAGAGAATGGTGGGCTGAGCACTATTTTTATTCAAAGTTTTACCAAGAAACTTCATAAATTGCACCTTTTGTTTCTCTATAACTCGAGTGCAAGGCAGAAATTTGAATGATCACACTCGAAACTGTTGCCTCCCCTTTTTGCAGGTGTTGATGAGGCTAACAATAACAATTTGTCACTTCAGGAAGCACTTAGTGATAAAATGAGGGTGCAATACCACCATGATCATCTCTCTTTCTTATATCTTGCAATTAAGTAAGTAATTTGAACTAGTTCTTGATAGAAATGATTTAGTTCTACCACGAACATATGTGTAATTTTCTGATAATACATGATAGAATTCTTTCACAAGATAACTTACATCCAACTCTTTTAAGTTCACAAGTTTAACTAGATTTGATCTCAGTCTATCCATTGGTGCTATGTTCGGTCTAGGCTGAGGCCGACTTTTTTCCAGCTCAAAGTGTTGTTTTCCTATGTTCAGCTCTAGGTAACTCATAAAAGAACAAAGGAATCCCTTGCCTTACATAGGTGCCAATGCAACTATTACTATTAGCGGTAGTTCCCTCGAATATAGATTACATGTTCTTATAGAATCAAGTGATTGATTGCATTGATTTCGGATTGTAGGGAAGGTGTTAACGTGAAGGGCTATTTTGCTTGGTCATTGTTGGACAACTTTGAATGGAACTCCGGTTATACTGTCCGATTTGGGATCAACTATGTGGACTACAAACACGGGCTAAAACGATACCCTAAACTTTCTGCTCACTGGTTCAAGAAGTTCCTGCAAAAGAGGATACATTAAGGCCATTCAAGTAAAAAAGAAAGTGGAATAAACTGGGAAGTCATACTCCTGAATGTCCTAATGGCTAATGGCTGGTTATCTTAGTGTTTGGAACAGATTGTCATTTTGATAGTATAATTCAAACTAAACTTGTAACAAATAAATCGAGATCATAAATTCAAACAATTGTGTGGTTCTATTCAACATATGTTTTCTTAAATACTCGTACATATAAATATATAATTTGTTGAAATTTGGTCCTCTCATATTTATTGGGTTATGATTGATTAGCGCTAGCTTCATCATTGTAATCATTTTTTTTCTTAGGTACATCATTGTACTTCATCATTTAATTGTGGTTTAATACCTTTCAATTAGTTTCTTTAAAAATAAAAAATAAAAAATAAATAAAAATATATATTTCTTTCTATTATTGTTTCTAAAGCGTTTTAACAGTGGAGCTAAAATGTGAAAACTAAACATAAGTCCATAATTTTTGTCCGTTTGAGAGTGAAGGGTAGCTTAAGTGATAAGAGCTTCCTTCCCGGTTTCAGAGATCGATCCTCATCATCCGCCCTTGTGGCTTTCTAAACCAAAAAAAAAAAATAAAAAAATATAAAAAAAACCTGAAAAAAACCTGAAAGAAAGAGAGATTTTGTCTGTCCAATATTGTTGACAAGGGCACAAGGCATTGCTCAATAAAACCAGGCATGACGCATGAGCTATAGTTTTCCGGGTCTAGAACCATCTCCATATAAAACACATAAAATGAGGCTCAATAGTTTGAACCGAGGGCGCCTATCATGGACTACTATCACTGCAGAATCACCCATGGTGACAAATAGCCATAGATGTACAACCCTTCTATTAGTTCTATAGCTGTATTGGCTGCATACATCATACTGCATTTAAGTAACGATACAAGACATTCACATGTAATTACAACAACTATGTCAAGAGTTTTCTTGTAGATTTCTGAAACCAATTTGTTTTTGCTTGCAAGCTTCTTGAAACGTAACCTTCTCAAACAATACATGCAAGTGGCAATTGAAACCTTAAAGGCATTTGGTGAATTTTCATTCATTCAAAAGTCGACAAGTTTATCTGTTTTATGTCAAAGTAGGGTTTTAGGGTACGATGAAGGAATCGGGAAGACGGATAAAGGGAAATGTATGTTGACAGGTTGGTCAGGTAATTTAACTCTCTTTCCTTAAGTTAAACTTCAGGATTTCAAAGATACATGCAAGGCGCATTTCAAACAATACTAAAAGAATCTGTTGAATGTCACCAAAAAAGGTTACTTTCAGAGCAAAAGGTATAACATATTTTATGAAGAAAACTACATAATCATCAAACTCATCACAAGTCCTATAGCCGAACTGTACACAGCTTTCGTGATGTTGAATGTACTTTCCATGAGCTTCATCAGTTAAGCATTTTTCCATCTTACAAATGACCAGATTTTCAGTGTAAAAATACGCTAAATCTAAAGCGCAGTTAATTCCTTTTCAAAGTGTAGGCATGATTGCATGTATATTTACCCCTAAGAGAGCCCTCAAATCACTAAATGGAGCACCCAAAAAAAAACTGGCTCACATCTCTGAGATACTATCTCTTGGAGTTAGACATGTTGCAGGATCCAAAAAATCAGGTTCAAAAAGATAAATGTGATGGTCTCTTATGGAGGAGGCTAAAGGGAAGGGTTTGATTTTCCTCGTATAAACTGCTTGAGCATGGCCTTTTCTTCATCTATTTGCTTCTTTTCATCTCTATTCCTGGGTTTGACCTTTCTTTTCTCATCCAGTATCCACTTGAAGATCTCTCGTTGCTGATCCTCAGTAATTGGCTCATGCACCTTCACAAGCTCTGCAATCGGGGTAACAGGTGGATATTCTGGCTCCACAATTGCATCAGTAGAAAGTACATCCTCTGCAGCTGGGGTTGCTGGTACGATTGGCTGCCCATAAAAATTAACTGCCGGTTCACTTGTCTGAGCAGGAAGTGCAAGCTCTGCAGTTGGGGTTGCTGGTGCATATTCTGGCTTCTCCACAGAATTGACTGTTGGTGTACTTGCACTAGCAGCAGGAGGCGGAGCTTCTTCAAGCTTTTCACTTTTTGAACTTCCTTCTTTCCTTTTTGACATTCCAAAAATATAAGCTGCATTGTTGAGTTTGTCTTATAAGTGACAATTGATCAAACTCATAGTTCAAAACATAACCTGATGAATTCACTTTACAAACGAATTCTTTCCTAATTGCACCCAACATAACATGCACCAAAAAAGAAGGGGAGCAAGGGCAATGAGGGCTAGATATAGGCAAAAATAATATTTCAGGAATTGGAATCAGATAGGAATTGTCTTATCTTTGATGTTAACTTATTTAAGTGCAAACTGTTTTATGGACAAGAACTAAGCAATAGTGGCAGTCTAAACTGCTTGTTTTGAATGCCATTTATTTCAGTATCCATAAGCAAGGTACCGAGTACTTTGGTCCAGATAAAAGAATGACCAAATCAAATCAGTTTGTACTGGATTTATCAATATTGATCTTTGAAATGGGCAAAGGTATTGGATCAAAGAAGAAACATCTTGACTGGACAGGTAAGACTCTCTTCTCAACATCTATACTTAGCAGATGCTGTTGAAACAATTGGTGCACAACCGGAAATCATTATATTGATGACACAACTGTTACAAGTCATATGTAAATCAAAATCAAGTCATAGAGAATCATCAAACTACTCTATAGTCAGGCACAAAGATTTATGGTGAAAATGTTCATCACTGGACAGCAAGAACAAGATAAAGCTGTCACCACACAATAGTAAAAGCATTATAAAAGCTAACCATGTTAGGTAGCTTTTTATAGACTTCAATTAAATTTTACTCTCAAAACTTGTAAGGACTTATAAACCTGCTTGCAAGCCCTTAAACCAGTATGAAAATAAAAAGCAGCTAAGCCTTAGGTGATCAACTAACGAGCAACAAACTAACAAGCAACAAAAGTAACAAAGGTTGAGCAATTACATTGTCATCTTTCCCTATCCCTCAGCCTTATGTTAGAAGTTGAAAATGCAAGATTCTTGGACTTAACAACATTGGTCATCAATCTATTATACTCGTCAATGGAAGTAAGAAACAAAAAACCTAATTAATGTTGGGTAATGGCTCAGGGCTCAGCTAAGATTTTCACATTCCCCTGCACATTTCAAAAATGCAAGGATCGACTACCTCAATCTTGCATCTCATCTCTCCCATACGTAGAACAGAATTTTCCTTATAGAACTCAGCAATAACATACTTCACCAACGTTTACATAGAAGATTCTAGAAATAAAATCAATCCTCCGGCCTCCACTAAAAAATCATCGATGCAAATCGTATGAATTCTAGATATAACTACCCAGCCATTGAATCAAAGAACATTAGAATTCTCACTATTAAACATTCATGTTAAAGATTCAGACCCCATTTGGTTCAAAAGTAATCTTGAAGACAAAATGAGATCAACCCGTTCCTCGGATTCGTAAACATTCTAATACAAAACTACTTCGTATTTAACTTCAAATTCAACCCATACCCTAATTTTTCTATTCTCCCCTCTTTTCCAGTTCATCAGTTCATCAATGTAGCAAATTAAACCCTTCTAATACAAACCCACTATAAAATCTCATTCCCATGTATCCCTAAACTCAAGAAAATCACACTAAACAACAGAAAAACCCTATAAAACTAGGTATAAATTAGAAACAGAACCCTACTTCTGATTCCATTACCTAGTTCGAAGTATCTCAGGCACTAAACAGACAATTATCCAAATTGGCCAAGAAAAATGCGATTAAATATGCAATAATCAGAAGAAATAACAAGAAATTAAGCAAAGAAATTTTTTAAAAAAAAATAGTGCTAATTCAGCAAATTAGAGCAGAAATGTTGTGATTAATAGCAAAAAAATGCAATAATCAGAAGAAATAACAAGAGATTAAGCAATGAAATTGAAAAAATGTAGTACTAAATCAGCAAATTAGAGCAGAAAAGTTGTGATTAATAGCAAAAAAAAATTGCAATAAAGGGAAGAGAGAGAAAGAAAGTGACCTCCAAAACCTAAGTTGACAACCATTAAGATTCTCCAAACAAATTTGTAACGCTGCATTCGGGAATCCATGGATGGGTTTACTTTCTCCTCCATTGACGCTTTTGTTTTGAGGTTGGGAAAAACGAAGGTGTAGCAGTAGAAAACTTGTTGAAGGAGGTACCAGTGTACCACTTATTCTTATTAATTCTTCTTTTGAAGTTGGTGATTTTTACTTACTACTCTCTGCGTCCCCGAAAGAACGATCTATTTGGCCTAATTTTAGTTCAAAAAAAATTACCTATTTGTATTTTCCAACATCTACTAAAATCACAAAATTACCAATATATTCTCAAATATTTTTGTCATGTAGCTCCATCTCCCTATTTTACCCTTGTATTTGTTCAGATCTTTGTGCCATCTCCTCTCTAATTTTCTAAACTTTTTTTCTCTCTCCAGCCACCATTAATTTTTCTTGTATTTTCCCATACATTTGTACTTGCAAATTATTGTTGACTTGTGTTTTTCCATACATTTGTACTTGCAAATTAAGTTTCTAAATACCCGCGAAATCAACCCAAATGGGTCGTTCTTTCGGGGACTGAGGGAGTATTATACTTGTAGTAAAAGTAAGATATGAACCAGGAAAGAGATTGTAAACGAGAGAGGAATAAAGATAGATATTTGGAAAATTTGTCAAGATTAAGCCAATCTTTGTGTGGTTAACTTCAAATAAGGGCCTATTCACATTTACTGAACTGAACTGAGCTGAACTGAACTGAACTGAACTAATTGGAGCTGAACTGAACTGAACTGAGCTGAAATGAATATTTTATGAGAGAAGGAAATTAAGAGCTAAACTGAATTAAACTAATTGGAGCTGAACTGAACTGAAATTAAGTAAATGTGAACAGGCCCTAAGTCAACCTTTTAATTAACTCAAAATAAGTCGACATTTAAGGGGTATTTTCTTATAATAGGTTAAATGACATACAACCTACCGAATAGGTCATTTTTTCAATTGATTTTTTTTTTTTTTGAAACCATTGTAATTTATTAATATTATATTTAATTAACTAACTACAATTATATTAAAGCAACAAAGTATAAAAATTATAAAAAAAATAAAATAAAATAAAATAAAATAAACCCAAACATCCCCTTCCCTCCCACACACTGCCAGCCCTGCTAGCTTCCGCATCGGTGACCACCTCCCTACCCTAGCGCCGGCGTCCCCACTCCCCTCCCTTGCCCCCAACCCACAAATTCTCTCTCCTCCACTTCCTCCCAACCACCATTACTTCCTACACTCATTAGCTCCAATATCTTTTTTTCCTCCGATGATCTCGCAAACGCTTTTCTCTGGTGGCTATTCGTAACATCCATGTAGCGCTTCAAGAGCTGGGTATTCATCGTATTTCTGTCTTATCCACTTTCTCTCTCATCACCTCTGCTTTCCTCTCTTCTTCTACTGAGTATGGTTAACGGCTAAACGACCACTTTATCCAGCCATTACTTTATTTCTTGGAAGAGGCGAATTCTTCTTTCGTGGTGAATATTCATCCCCCGGCCGTCCCCCACTTGGATCGACAAAACCCTAAACCCAACCTCCGAAACCTCCCTAAACGTCACCCCAGAATCTCGTTTAGGGTGGTTTCGGGTACTGGGTTCAATAATGGGAATGAGGAAAAGGAGGGGATGGGTTTGCCTACAATGAACGAGGGAGGTGGCCATCGGACGTCGGCCATCGGAAGGGGGAGGGGCTGGCAGTTGTGGGTAGCTGGAACTTTAATTTTCATTTTTTTAGTTTTTTTTTAATTTATTTATTTTGATATAATTAATTAATTGTAAATTGATTTTTTTAAAGAAAAATAATCAATCAAAAAATCAAATCTTATTAATTTATTTAAAAAAGAACCAAATACGCTTTCAAAAAAAAAAAAGAACCAAATACATAATGACACATGTCATACTTTACCTTAATAACCGGTTAGGGATGGCAATGGGGCGGGTCGAATGCGGATGATGGTATCTCCATACCCATACCCCCCCTAAAAATCTTATACCCCATCCCCGCCCCACCACCCATGGCGGATACAATATCCACATCCATACCCGCCCCACCATCCATGGCGGATACAATATCCACATCCATACTTGCCCCACCGAGTACAAGATAGGATACATCTCCACCCTATCACCCACTTGGATATCCATACCCATCTTATATTCGCCCCAAAATCGTCACAAACCCATTGCCATGAGCCTGTATTGTATCACATTAATGACATATATATCAAATTAGGTTGAAAAAATTGGGATTTTTACTATTCAAGCTTATTGGGCCTTAGGGGATATCAAGTTTCATAAATTTCACCTCTTTTAAAGGAAATATGGTGCGGGTATAAGGCGAGTACGGGACAAGGCGGGTACGGAGCTGGTCTACTCTAAAATCCATACCCGCCCATCACCCATGGCAGGTACACATCGTATACTTATCCCCGCCCCAAGCCATCACCCGCCAAACCACCCTCTATCCCCGCCCAATGGGGTGAGTCTCCCATTTAACCCAACCCACTGCCATCCCTAGGTTTTGGCTTATTTTGCGAATATATCTAATAAAAGTTGGCTTATTTTGAGTTAATCAATAGGTTGACTTATTTTGAGCTTTTTAATTTTATTTATTTTTTTGAGCTAACCACACAAAGGTTGGCTTATTCTTGACAAATTTTCCTATATATTTTGATTATTTAAGTAGGGACCATGGAAGAGAGAAATGATAAATAATTTTAGTGGGGTTTAAAGTAAGAGAGAGAAATAATAAATTATAGTATAAAGTTACTAAATATAGAAGTGATGCGTTTAAAAAAAACATCATAAAAGGAAAGTGATGCAAATAAAAAAACGAAGGGAGTACTTATAATAATCCCAACTAGTGAGTTATTTCTAATAATTTCAACTAAGTTTTATTATTTAATAATCCTAATTATGCTTTCGTAGTACTCCCAACCTGTCAACAACCTGTTATTACAGGTTACCGAGACACATGTAAACACGTGATTGGTTCAAGAAAAAACTTTTTAAAAAAATGGAAAAATAAGTAAAAATAGAAATAACCACCCCCTTCCCCACGTCAGCCACTCCCCTACCACCCATGCACAGCTTGAACCCCCACCCCGGCGCCGACCAGCGCCTAGAACCCTCCTCCCCCTACGCAAGACCTCCATCTCCTTTCCGAACCATTTTGGTATTATCTCACTCTCCTCGGTCGTACTTCAACTTTCATACTTCCTATAAATTAGCAACAGTAGCACTTCTTCTTCAATCATCATCAAATGTTCAATTAACCAAAAAAAAAAAAAGCAATCATATTCCCAAATTCAGGCTCCACTAATGGCGCGTCCAGCCGTTCACACCTTCTCCTCCCTCGCTCCATCCTTTCTCTCTCCTCAATGCAACTCCCTTTTCAACTCTAAAACCACCCTCTTTGTCAGGTGTTGCTTTTTCCGACCACAATTGGGGGCCGAAGACGATGTTTGAAGCTGAAATTATCCGCCATTAGAGCCGCCGTCGGAATCGTAGAGTTCTTCTCGTGGGAAAGGGGGAGGGGTGGCTGGGATTAGTTTTTTCTTTTTTCTTTTAATATTTTTTTGAATAAATCGGAGCAAATCACAAGTTAGCACGTGCATGATTTAAAAAAAAAATTACCATTTTCACCAAATTACCAGCCATTGGGACTATTACAGGGAAATGGATAGCATAATTGGGATAATTTGATAATAAAAGGAAAATTACACTTTAATAATCCCAACTTTGCACAATTTACTCTAAATAATCCTAACTTTTCATAATTCTATAATAATTCCAACTTTCACTTGTGTTTTCTTTCTACAATCCGGATTATTGGTTACCTGAAGAAAGTGTTAATTTTTTTGCAAAAAACAAATTATATGACACATGTCACATTCTAATTGGTACAAAAAATAAATTAATTAATTTAAATTAAATAACAATTAAATGACAAAAAAAAAGTAAAAAAATCAAAGACAACCAGCCACCCGACGCTGGTGGCCGCACTTTCCCCTACTGGCAAGGCCCACACCCATAGCACCCTCTTTGATCTCCTAACCCCACTTTTCCGACATACCGAAAACCCTCCCATCAATCCCTTTGATTGTGTTTTTCGACAATTAGAGGAGAGCGAAAGGGTTGCTTTTTTGTGGTTTCGGGGGTAAGGGAGGTGATTTCGAAGGGCTTTGGTTATGGGTGGTTTCGGGTTTTATGGGCGACTGTTTCGACGCAAGGGTTTTAGCTATGGCTGGTTTAGGGGGTGGGGGTAGGGGAGGTAGAGGAGGCCAGTTTCGCGAGGTTCGGGAGGTTTTGGGGGCTGGGGCAAGGGAGGCGATGGTTCAGGGTTGGCTGTGGATGGAAGTGGCCACCGCCAATGGTTGTGGGTTGGTGGTTGTAACACCCCCAATTAAATCTCCCTCTACTTAAATACCAGTATAATACGTATAATTATACCGTAGAAATAGACTTGGGCGTATTACCGCCGCGTGATTACGCAAGGCTACTCAAACTTACTAAATAAAACCAATACTTTGTAGCGGAAACTCAACTTTCTTTTATTAATACTTATGAAAATAGTAACATTGTTATGAGTACTCAAAATAAACACAAGACCAACATTCCTAAACTAGGTGAAGCAAATCCCGGGACTCTCATATGCTCATTCATGACTCCACCTGAAAATAGTCAACACTGCTTACCACACGGTAAACAGGGCGAACCAAAATAAATAGGAAATACGGATTAGCAAAATATGCTAAGTACGATAAGTGCAAGATAATGTAAACTCAATTTATTCGCAAACATGCTTTAAAACCAATCTCCAATAAATAATCCAATAATTTCAAAACTCATGATTAAAAACCAATTCCAATGATTCAACATTCAAAATAATTGATAAACCAATTCCTTTAAAATCCAATTCCTTTTTGAACCAATTTCTTTTAATCCAATTCCTCACCCAAGTGTGCACACCCCCCAAGCCCAAATCCGCATAGTGGGATTACCAACATGCTTATAAAGCATTAATAACAATATTTTAATGGTTCAATAATAAATCCTTTTAATATCCAAAAATTCCAATATAATTCAAACTCCTTCCACATACTTTCAAAATCAAAACCTTTTAAATAAATACTTGAGAATAAAATCTCATATTAATACTTTTCAAAATCAATAACTCTTCCTTGAAAAACCTTATATTTAATTCAATAAACTTTTCAAATCAATTCCTTTAAACATGATAACTAATTCGATCAAACCATTCAAAACATGATTTAAAAATCAATCGTTAAAAATACTTTTATCAATACCTCCAAACATAATTTATTTCAAAATTACAATTCAAATCAATTTAATTCAATCACCAATCAAATCATATAAAACATGTTATTCAAACCAATCACTTTCAAAGGTATCTAGCCACCTAGCGTACCTTGATCCTTGCTTAGCAAACACACCAAAAGAACCTCATAGCAAAACACACCAAAAGAACCTCAAGAATCTTGATAGAACACACCCTACAAATAAATATAACCTTAATCAATATAAGGTTAACAAATAATAAAAAAAACCCCAACTATATGTACATGAACCTTTAATTAATTTCTCATAAATATCATTAAAATATGATTTTATATAATTAAAACTACTCATAATAATTTTTATAAATCCCCCATAATAGTAATAATAATAATACTTGAATAAGATAAGAGAAGAAGAAAAGATAAGAAACCAAGGAAAAGAGAAGTATTGGATTTGCGTTGGAAAGAATAGGCAGAACTTGCAGAGGCTATAACTCCTTCGATATAACTCCGAATTGGGTGATTCTTGAGCCTAACCTCAAGGATTTTTTGAGAGGAACAATCTTCTGTGAAACGTTAATACCCCAAAAACTGACCAGAAGTGCCCGAAAATTGGCTTCAAAGATAAACGGGATGATTTGTGTAAAATTTAGGAGAAGAAAAGAAGAGAATTGGTGTGAAGAATGTGAGAGGTATGAAGGGGTATTTATTTGGCTAGTATGAGCATGAATTATGGTAGGAAAATGTAGGAAGAATTATGGTAATTAGGGTTTAAGAGATTACTTGGAGAAGTAAGCAAAGATTCAAGGAAAGTTTTGATATTTGAAGGGATTGTGTATAATTGAATATGGAAGGTATGTATGTCATGAAAAATAATAAGGAAATTAGAATTACTTGGGGAATAATCAAGAGGAACAAAAGGCAAGAGAATATGATGATTGGATACTAAAAAGATGGAGAATTAGAATTAAGGAAAATAAGAGATTCCCTTACTAGTATTTAGGAAGATTTTGCTCGATTTAAGGAATAAAAATAATTGTGTAAATAATATAGAATAATTAAATAAATAATTAATTAATTAAATACCAATTATTCACCAATAATTAACTAAGAAAATCAGATTTTCTATACATAGAAAATCCAAATTTCAATTCCTAGCTAAATAAATGGGAATTTTCGGCCATTTAATATAATAAATAAAATATAATTTTTCTTTAATTAAAATATCCGAAATATGTAAATAATCCGGTTTTTAAGATAAGATAAATGGATTCCCTCAAAAAAAAAAAAAAAGATAAGATAAATGGATAATAAATCTTATCCAAAATAATGATTACTTTTCAAAAATGCTTTTGGTGCCAAAATTCAAATATTATTTTGGCTCCAATTAATAAATTTACTAAAATAACCTTTTTATAAAATAATTCCTAATTAATTAATTTGGAAGATATGTATGAAAATACGGGGTATTACAGTGGTGGTTGGTTTTGATTATTTTAATGATTATTTTTATAATTTTTTTTAAGACTATATACGACTTGACACATGTCAAGTGACCGTACCAAGGATATTAGGTCATTGACTTTTGTTGAACGGTTTGAGATTGAAGAAAGAAAACACAGATTAAAGTTGGGATTTAGTACAGAATAATCGAAAGTTGGAATTATTTAAAGTAAATTGAGCAAAGTTGGGACTATTAAAGTGTATTTTATTTTTCCGATAATAAATCTTAGTTATTGGGAGAAGTAAATAGTCGTCAATAGTTGAAATTATTAAAGTGTATTTTTCTTTTTAAAATTGTTGAACTTAACTTAACTTATGAGTAGGGAAGGCCTAAATTACTTTTAAAACAAATTTTAGGAAAATTTGTTAATTACTACCTCAAAATAGGAGTCTTTGTGAATTACTATTCCTAAAAAAAAGATATTAATTACTACCCCTAAAACTTATTTATTTTAGCGATTGCTACTCTTTTCCCTAATTAGCCCCTAATTAGGTGATTCAATCTATTAATGATATTATTATTATCCGGCTAATTTCTAATTAGTTGCTTATAAACCTTAAATAATTAATTAAACCCTAGAACCACCTCCACACCACCATTGCACCACCTCCGTCCACCCTCCACCCACTACCGAACCCACCTCCTCCAACTCCCCACCATGACAACACCCCTTTCTCGGTCCCCACCCTAAATCCACCATTTGCTCACCCTAAAACCACATCCCTTTCACGATACTCCCCTCCCCACCCGCAGCGCCGCAGCGGCCCTGACCCCCTACCCCTTGCCGGAAAACCTTGCTCGACCATCCGCAATTTGCCTTTATCCCCTTTCTCCCTAATCACCGGCCACCCTAGGGTTTCATTTTAAGGCTTTAGGGTTAATTTTGGAACTTTAGGGTGGTGATTAAGGGGGGGAAGGGGGTGGATGTAATCCCCCATATTTTCAATTTAATAATAATGTATTTATTTAGTATTTTTTTACAAATATTTCTATTTTAGATTTTATAAGTATGAATTATTTTGAGTTAAAGTAATAAGATTTTAATTATTGTCAAACTAAAACTATTAAGTTTTTGGTTGTAATCTAAACTCTCTTTTAAGTTTAGTGGTCTAACACACTAACTTACTCAAGCCCAAACAACAATCCTAATTCTACTTGGATTAGGAAGTCAAGCCCATACTTCTACAAAAAAAAAAAAAAAAAAAAAAAAAAAAGCCCTCAAACTTCTCTTTCTCCTCTTCTACGTGAAACAAAAAAAAAAAAAAAAAAAAAAAAAAAAAAAAAAAAACCCTCACTGCTTTCCTCCTCTTCACGTTATTCACAAAAAAAAAAAAAAAAAAAAAAATTTAACTGCTGCCTTCACCGCCCAGCCACCGCCAGACCGGCGCCGCTGCTCCACCGCAGCCCACCGTTCGCCTTATTCCCCTCTTTTCTCTCCTTTCCTCTCTTTTGCTAATTTTATTAAAGTTTAATCTTTATTGAAATTTTGTTCATGAATTGTTATTATTATGGTTTGATTATGTATATGAGTTATAAAAGATTGCAAATTTATGAAGTACATATGTTTAATTTATACTACAAAATTTCAGATTTTATATTATATATAATTTAGGGTTTAAAGCATTGATTTTTCATGTTTTAGGGCTTGATAACGTACTAAGCAAGTTATTTAATTATTCTATGTTTAAATTATATCAAAGTATGATTATTTTGGTTATATATTAATTTTCAGATTTTATATATTGTAAAATTTGAGTTTTATGTTGTTTATTGAAGGGTTTTAAGGTTTAATATGCTATATACTACTCTAATTATTGAATTATGAATACAAATCTTTAAAAGTTTGAAATTTATAATTTAAATTAATTTTCAGATTTGATACAATCTGATTTTTATTAGTTTTGAGCCAAAAATAAGGTTTTAGAATGCTTCTATATGATTTAAACAAATATTTATGCAATATGCTAAGTATAAACTATTTGAATTTCAAAAACTATTAATAAAACAAATTTTCAGCACATATTAGTAAGTTAAACATGCTGTAATTTTATGTATAAAGGTGTGTTTGAAGGTTTTTATGAAGGAAATTTAAAGAACTATATATAAGCCTTTAATTTTCACTAAAGGGAAGATTTTTGAAGTATTGTTTGATTTGGATTTCGAAGGTTTTAAAGTAAGTTAGTATTGCTGTAAATTTGATTGATTGGGAATTAATTGAGATGTTATTATTTGGTTTAGGAGAGGAGTTTATTGAAGGTGATTTCTAGATAGTAAAGTGGCATACCAATTCGTTTATTCAAGGTACGTACGAGCTACGAAACCTTGCCTTTAGAAGCATGTTTAGGAATGAAACGAGAACTTAGTATCATGTATAGAGAAGACTGGGAATAATTGTTTGGTTATACATTGTGATTTCCGAATGATGTGCACTATTTTACTTGACAAATATTATTTATGCATTAACTTGCAAGGTGCGATTAGAGGCAAAGGTATGTAAGTATGTGGAATGATTTATTTATTACTCATTCATGATTATTGAAATAGGATGAGTAAAGGAAGAATTCATAGGTTAAGGTTTTGGGGTGCCTTATGCACTCAAGGTGTTTATACACCGAGGTAGTTAAAGGAATAAATAATAAATGTTGCTTGTCACTAATAAATCAAGAATTGAAATTGGAAAGTTGTTTTACTTGATTGAATTGATATTGGATTGATTGTATTGTTTGCATATGAATCATCACCAAGTCTAAACCTGTAAATCACGTAAAGTGCAAGATGGATGAGCAATAAAACTCTGGATTGGTGCACATCTGGAGTAATGACAATCAGGGGTTGGGGTACATAGGGTATTAGCCGTGTACTTTTCTCGAGGTCGTCTGATCTACGAGTCTCTTATTTCAGACATATTTTTTTTAAAATTAGGAGTTAGGTGAGATCTCATACTAACTACGGTCACGGAGTCGCACCCGTGGTCGTTGGATGTATATTGATGTTTCCGAAAGGAGGCATGGGGTTTTTCTTTTATTGATGTTCTAAATGAAGCATGGGTTGGACAACCTTGTCTGTTGCTTAATCCAATGAATAAATTGAAATGAGTTAGCTACTATTAACTAGTGAAGTCTTAATAAAATTGATAGTTGAGTCGTGTGTTGAGTCTATAATTTAATGATGCATGATGATTGATTGTTAGTAGCATGTTAGGGATTTCTTATTTTATTTCACAGCTTGTATGTACTCAGCTTTGCTGATTGCGTGCTTTTGTGTGTGTCTTTCTTTGGTCATGGCCTTCGCCTTTCAATGACCCTGTGACGATCCAATTTTTACACTTGTAATATTAGGGAGCAAATTAACCACATGTTCTTACACATGCCACATCCGCATCAGGGTTGTGGGATTTTGAGTGGAGAGTTGGTTGTTGTTCACAGTTTATTTTTTTCCATGAGTTTGGAATTATTTTAACTTGGTTTTATTTTACGCTACTTATTCTAGTTTGAATTTAAACTCTATTTTTGTTGAGTTTTGAATAAGGGCCATGATGGTTCCAACTTGTAATACTTAATTTGATTTTATTCGTTGGTTTTGAAACTTGTTTATTTATAACTGATTTAGTTTTCCGCTGCTAATTTCTGATATAGCCTTAACGTTTGAAAACGTGGCGGTAGCACGTCAGTAATTCTCTTGGATTTTGTTCAAGGTACTCACAAGTTTAAAGAGAGAATTATTGGGGTGTTACAGTGGAGGAGGCTTAGGGTGGGCCTAATAGGGTTGTCTGGGAAGGGGGAGGGGGTTAGGATCGCCGACGGGTGGGGATGAGGGATTTTTTGAGGGTGGGAAGGATTGTTGGGGGTTTAGAGGTGATGCAATGGGTGGTTTAGAGGTGGGGTGGATGCCGGGGCGGGGTAGGCTGTCGGAGATGGTGGGGATAGGGTAAGGGGTCTGTTGGAGATGGTGGGGATGCGGTAAGGGGGTTGTCGGAGGTGGTGTAGTGGTGATTTAGAGGTGATGTTAAGGTTTATTTAATTAATTAATCATGCCTTAAAAGCAACTAATTACAAATAAGTCGGATAATGATATCATTAAGAGATTAAATAACCTAATTAGGGGCTGATTAGGGAAAAGGGTAGCAATCACTAGAATTAATTAGTTTTAAGGGTAGTAATTAACGACTTTTTTTAGGGGTAGTAATTCACAAAGAACCCCCTTTTGAGGTAGTAATTAACAAATTTTCTTAATTTTTGTGATTTACATCCTCTGTTTCTTTATACTTGTAACACTTCTCTTTTCACGCTTGTCATGAACATTTTCGATCGTTAACCAATGTGTAAAAATTATAAAAATTTGATATTATGAAAGTATAAGATGAAACGAGTATAACAAGATCATATGACTAAGCTATATTTTTCCTAACCTATAAATCATCACCAAATCTAGTCAAAGTGAAATATGTGAATAGTATAAAAGCCAAATCGTTGCAAGTAAAAAAACGGAGAAAGTATAAAAATAAAAATAAAATATTAGACATTAATTCAAAATTATACAGGTATTTTTTATACATATGAAATATTAATAATTTACCAATAATAATACTCCAAAACAACTTTTTAATTCTAAATCATTTATTCGTACTTTACTTATTTAGTATCGATCAATATGGTGGTTAACGCGCGCGGTGCGCATGCCATAGCTAGCAATGTTCGGGAAATTCTTTCTATTTGGCTTTATGTCATAATTTTAGTTGTTAGTAACATTAATAATAAGTAAACAAATATTTTTAGGGGTATAAATATCCGCACACTATTTTTAAGAGTTATCTCATACTATTTAATTAAAATCAGTAGGGGTTATTTAATTAAATTTTCTCTCCTTTAGCATAAAAACTTTATATATTTCAATACTCTCATTTGTAGTGCGTCTTATTTCATATATTCGTGTATATATAAGATCAGATTTTGACAGTGTTTAAAGCAAGTGTTATTAAGTATACTAAATTTGACGAACTAAAAGTTTTATGAAAGTGAAACATTTTTTTTTGAAGACGTGAAACATTTAATATTGGTTTTATTTAATTTATTTGTTTCAATAATAAACAACATTTAAGCATGTGATTTGCAAATTGAGAACAATTTGTGTCAATTTTATAAGTTGATTTTGTACCTCCATCGTTAAATTACTATGCATAACTTTATTCAAAAATTTAAAAAATGTTAAATTATAACTTTTAATATTATTGTCTTACAGATTTATTACTCTTCTATTAAAATATTCACTACGTCAAAATAAATCCATTTATAAATTTTAAATTGTGGATGTTATAAAATTAAGTCAAGATCCACCAAAATTTAAATTAATTTGGAGGAAATCATACATAAGTATATTCTGAATAATACTGATCTCTTATCTTAGCTAAAATTTTAAGACATTAAAATCACAACTTATCCTAGAAATTTCATCGATTAATACGAAAATAGGTGCAACTTCAAACTGATTTTTTCTAATAATTACTCTGACCATGCTACTTGCATCACTTTCAAGACTACCATATAATCCAAATTATTTCCTAAAATCATCCATATCTATATGAGAGGTAATACTATGTTTTTGTTTTTTATTTTACAAGTATGATTGTCTAAAAGAGATTATTAATCCATGAGTAGATTATTCAAATAACAAATTTATTTTAGATAAAAAGTTTTATCTTAAAATTCAATAAACAACCTGGGCATCAAACGGGCACAAAACTAGTTATTATGATGTATTTTAATCGGTTAAAAATAAAAAATTCTCAATCTAAAACATTTGTTATATTATACAAATGTACAATACTTTGTAATATCCCAAAAGTCCAAAACTACTACTCCCCCTGTTTTTATAATAATCAAATGACCATTTTCTTTTCATCCGTTTTGTAATAATTATTGCAACATACACTTCCTTTTATGATAAGGATCTACTACTATTTTATGAATTATCTCTCTTACAAAACTCACGTGCACTACTTTATTACTATTATTATTTATTATTATTATTATTATTATTTTTATTATTATTATTATTACTACTATTATTATTATTATTATTATTATTATTATTATTATTATTATTATTATTATTATTATTAGATGAAGCTCGTGCAATGCACGGTTTTTTTTTTTTTTTTTTTTGAATTTTTTTAAAAAAATTTATGTGCTAAAATTTGTTATATATTTAGATAAAATTCATACTATCAAAAGATAATATTTTGTATATAATTTATTTAAACTTAAAAATCTCATTCGTCAATTTTGCTTACGTGGCATATGAATTATTTAATTATTAAAGAAATTAATAATCCCTTATTTGGTTGTCTGAAACTAAAATTTATAATCCTACATGGCGCGCTAAGAAAATTCAATCCTATGTGGCTCTCTAAAAACTCGGGAAAAAACTCTCCTTTAAATATATGCTAGATGTAAGTCCATGCGATGCACGATTCTAGTAAATTATTTTATTAAGATTTTGTAAATTTATGAAAATCATTCATGAGATGAGATATTTGGATAAAATTCCTAATATCATAAGATAATTTTTTTAAATTCTAACATTAAAGTTATAATTCTTTACTTTATTTATTTTACGTGTCGCTTGAATTTAAAAACCCAAACCATTTTCTTAAATTAAAATTTTTAATTCAAAAATAAATGACAAATCTTTTTTTTTTTGGTTAAAATAAGTCCTTTGCTTATTCGTTTTTTTATATACTCGTTTTGTTCCAAAATGTTAGTATGATATAGAATTTTTTAATTATTAAAAATTAGGGAGAATCTTCTAAATTTCTCTCTCTATATATAAGGAGTAAGGACAAACATAGTCATATGAGATTTAGTTTATTCGTCTTGATGAGTACATTATTAATATCTAATTTTTATAATATTTTCTAGGGAGAGATTAAAGATATTTGTGATCAAAGATTTGTATCCATATATGTGAAAAAGATAATTATTAGTTTTATATACAGTTTAAATTTTAATTATTCACTATTCACTGTTTTTACGTAAGGGGCAAAATTCTTGAATCTTATTCGTCACTTTTTCTTAGGTGTTAGAGTGAATTTTTTAATTCTGTAATAAATTATTAATCTAATTTTTCATTGGTCAAAATAATATATTTTCTTATGTGACGCGCTGAATGCTCTCGAAAAATGTCTACTATATTTATATATATTAGATTATTATTATTATTATTATTATTATTATAAAATATATATAGAAAAACCTACAGAGTCAATCAATTTAAAGAAACTGGTGAGGAGCTGAGATACAATCTGGGCCCCACCCCTCTAGCTATAGCGAACCCGATCCTGCTGAAGATGTGAGCAGCTGCACGAGCACCAATATCATGAGTCTTAGCGAACGCCTAAACCTGCTTTAGCAACGCAATAGCATCTAATTCCACCAACGAAGAAAAGGAGAAAGGAAGAAAACCATAGCCAATAGCCCTGCAACGCGCCCCATACTTGTCCCGCTTCCGCTGAGCCGCCGCCGACACAACACGACCAAGAATGAAATCAGACAACCCCGATTGTGTCAAAGGTGAAGACCCCGTCAAATCAACACATACATCAAGGCCTCTATCCCAGGAATAAAGCAGCACATCTGCTGGTCGTAAAGCCCCGTCGTTTCCTCCAATCAACCCAATGTTAACCTCCTTTCGAACAGAAATCCCAAACCGAAAACAAATATCAACAAGGGTTATTGTTATGTTATTGTTATTATTATTATTATTATTATTATTATTATTATTATTATTATTATTATTATTATTATTATTATTATTATTATTATTATTATTTCTTTATTCTACAAATAACTAAATTTATCCCCACTAACTATACTTTACATTATAAAATAAAATTGTCATGTTAATCCCCACCCTATAATTTCCCTAAAACTTTGTGTTCTTCCTATAATTGTGATTATTCTGAAATGGAGGGAGTAACAACTTTTACGAGCATTGGTACTTTACAAATATAATCATTGAGTGAACATTAATTCATGAGTATCAAATTGAAATAACATTGATATGTGTTACTAATGAAACTATATTTTCACTCATGTGAAGTATAATTCTATAACATATAGTGCTCTTACCTAACGTCAAAATATCATAAATCAAATGACATATCTGCCTTTTAAAGAAAATAATTGATTTATATCAATTATACGTGTAAATATTTGACCTTGGAGATCGACAATCAACAATAATGCCGGGCACAAATTGATAATCTCATTCGTAAAATGAGCAAACGAACAAGTTACGAAGCACGTTATAAGGTATTGCTATAACGAGCTCAATCCGAGCCACCTATCAATCATGGCAAGCGATTGTCGAGGCTTATACTCTGGTGCAGTGTGCCCTCCTCCCTACACAAAATTACAAGTGTTACACCAACTTTTATATATGGTTGGCACACCGCATGGCCAGCTATCATGGGAATTACTTTGTTAGTGTTATAGAGGTTATTTGGTTAGTGTAATAAGGGTTATTTCGTCAATGTTATAGGGGTCACTCGGTCTGTATTACAAGGGTTACTTAATTAATATTACAAGGATTAGAGCATGTTCTGATTTAATGAAAACAACTGAACTGAACTAAACTGAACTAAATAGAGCTGAAATGAATTGTTTATGAGAGAAGGAAATTAGGAACTATATCGAAATGAACTGAATTGAACTCATTGGAGGTGAACTGAAATTAAGCTGAACAGAACAGGTCATTATTGCTTTGTTATTTTATAAGCGACCACACGCTATGGCCAGCCGCACACATAATGTGCTGATTTTGTAATTATAAACAACTTACTTCGTAGTTCGTACTATGTACACAAAGGTAAAATTTCACACAAAAAACAGTTAGTACAACATAGACCTGACAAATAGATCGTTCGTCCACTACAAGAAAAAGCTCGATTTCCAACAGTTGGGTACTGACGGACACGAAAATCTGTCGAAATTTTCTGATAGATATATTTCCATGAAATTTTTTTTTTATCCAATGGCTTATTTTCTGTCGAAAAACTCATTTTCGATGGGATTTCCGTCGAAAATGAGACTTTCGATCGACAGAATATAGGGTATTAATTCGTAGGTAATAAGTATTTTTCTTGTAGTGGTTCCGGTAGGGTGAATATAGGTCAACAAATATTCAGGTCGGGTACAGGTTAGGTCAATAAATAATCGATCAGGTCGGGTATCAGGTCAACACTTCGAGTTGAGTTCGAACGGGATCAAGTTCCAATCGAGTAACTTCGATCCAGGTCAATTTCCAAGTCCCGTTGTTGGGTCAAGTTCGGGTCAGGTCAATAGTGTGATGCTCAAAATGTGGTGCTACAATAAAAAATTATTCATTGAAACCTCAATTTACATCTTAATTTATAAATTAAAACATCTATTGATAAGATTTTTTCAAAATGAAAAAAACTACGCACCCTCTTAAGTTTTAACAACATATTAGGATTAGTTGTGAAAGTTTTAATATGAATTTTAGTGGATAAGAAAATTGTATGCTAAAAAGGTAAATACTTGCATATTAGAAATTAGTCTTTACATTAACAACATATTAGGATTAGTCGTGAAAGTTTTAATATGAATTTAACTCAAATGGAAAAAAAAAACAGCAAAAATAAAAAGAATATTCAAAACGTGTACATAATACAATTAATTTTAAATTAAAGATAAAGACAAAAAAAATTAATTTGGTTTAGACTATTTTCGATAAGTGTATAAGGTAATTACAGTTTGGGTCAAATACTTAGCCCTAAATCTGTTAGATCATTTTGAGTATCAATTATTGGTGGATCTGGTCGTCATTCCGCGTATTAGGTAATTATAGTTTGGGTCACATCGGGTATCAGGTCTGTTCAAGTCAATCAATTTGGTTTAAATCGGGTCGGGTCTCTTTGGGTTTTGGATCAAATTTCGGTTCGGGTCACTTCGGATTTTGTGTCACGTTTGAGTCAACTCCATTTCAGGTTGGATAAGTTCAAGTTCATGTCATTTTCAGGTCGATAATTTTAGGTCATTTTTTGGGTTGCAGATTGAGTTAGGATTACACATGTCATAGGAATAGGGAGTAAAAGTAAGAGTAACATAAAAACAATTACCTTAATTGTAGCAAAAGTTAAGCGATAAGGAAACCGTAAATATTCCGTAACATATCTGCAAAATGATTTAAAGATTATTAGTTTTGATAATAAAGGATGGTTTTGTAAACAACAACAACCATGAGTTATGCGCCATAAGTTATGCCCCCATACAATCTATACTTATATATTTCCTCCGTTTTCTTTTACTTGCCATACTTTCCTAAAAAGGAAATGTCACAATACTTGCAACACATTATAAAAGGAAAGTTACTTTAGATAAAAACTATACTATGTCACTCATCCTATTTTAAAGTTTATTATATCATGTAAACCCCACCTTTCTTAATTACCGCACTAAAGGGTGTATTGCATCTAAAAGAAAACGGAGGAAGTATTAAACTAGGTTAGCTCCCGTGCAATGCACGGTGATCTATAGTTGTATATAATTATAGATTATTGATTGATAAGTATTTTATTATAAATTAGTCGAGAAATAATAAAAGTATGTGATATGTTGATTTTTTAATTGTAGCTTCTAGTACACAACTAAAACAAAAGCAGGCAAAAAATCAAAGCTATATATTTTCTTGCTATAAAGTAGGTCACAAATTACTCAAGTATGATTTTTGGTTTATATTTTAGAAAGATTTGTGAAATTTTTTTATTGTAAATAGTTATGGAAACAATTAGTATTAAACACTAGTAATTGTATTCTAAGCATTCCCAAAAACGTTTATGTGCCACGTGGCACCCTTGCCATGTCGTCTTCTAACTATGAGCATATTATAATAAAAATGTCTATCATGAGATTCGAACTCATAAGCACAAAAACATGCATTAGGTGTCTTACCATCTCATCTATATATTAATCATGCTTTTATACTCGATTCATAAATATATAAGTATATTGATTGGATGGAGATCTAAATATTTAATAACCACAATTCTTTTTAAAAAAAATGATCATATTATTTGCTAATTATGCTAATCGAGGTAATACATACAAGCAAGAAAAAAAATAATTTATGTTATTTAATTATTTTGATAATAATTATGTCTTTATTTTCATTAAACTATAAATTATAAACAAAGGTCATGTTTATATAATTTTTGTTGACAGGAACGCGTTAGTATAAATAATCAAAAGTTGTTCCACAAATAATTTATTCAAATGTTTAGTGAAAAACTATTATAAATTATAAACAAGTAATGAATAAATATATAATAAAGAATGAACCTATTTATTCAATTACATGTGTTCAAAAAAAAAAAACCCACAGGATTGCCTAGGCCACACACTAGTTATTTAAATTAAAACTTACAAAAGTTTCGTTAATATTTTCGTTATTATTGGCATAAAATTCCCGATATAAATCATCGGAGTACTAATATTTGTCTTGTAAAATTCATAAAATACTTTATTTACGACATGGAGAACTCTACTGAATCTGAATACACCACCGTACTTGGTTAATTAGTACGACATACTACACTAGGCTTTGTTTAGTTCAACTTATTTTTACTTATTTCTGAAAAAATAAATTAGAAAAAATAAGTTCAGATTAAATCATCGTTTAATGTGCAGTTTTTTATCGCTAAATATCTTTAATTTCATGTTTCCTCAAAAAAAATATCTTTAATTTCATAATACAAAAATTATAAAAATAACATATCAATGAAATGCACATTATTACGAATCTAACAATGCAAGACCCCACTTGATATATATTTTTTTTTATAGATTATCGTACATTTAAGTAGGGGTGAAAGTTCGGTTTTCGGTTTGGTTTTTTGCCCAAACCGAAACCGAACCACCATAATTCGGTTTCTTGATTTTGCAAACCACACCGCACCACTTTAGCTTTGAAACCGAACCAAACCAAACCACCTAAATTTCGGTTTTCTTAAAAAAAACCGAACCACACCGAATTTTCATATCAAACATCATAAACATCAAATTTTGCAAAAAAGTCCAAACCAAAATAATATCGAATTGCTATAAATTCGAAAAATTTAAGATAAAACCCTAATTTCATTGAACTAAAAATTGGAATAAAAATCACCGAAATATCAGAAAAAATTGGACAAAATTAGTAGAAAAAAAAAACACAAACCAAATTAAAAGAAAGAAAAAGAGGACAAACCTCACATTCCACCGAAAAAACGTCGAATTTGGGTTTTTAATGGTCAAATTCGACCATGAAAACTCTAGATCTAGAGTTTTCATAGTCGAATTTGACATGAAAAACCTTTAGTTGATGGTGTTCGAAATCAAAACCTTTAATTTAGTTGATGGTGTTCGTTAATGGTGAAGCGAATTCGAATTTTATTAATCAAAAGCTCGATGTTTTCGTTAATGGTGGCGAGGAGAGACAAGAAAAACGATAAGAAAAGAGGAGAATGAGACAATGAAAGCGAAGAAGAGGAGAGAGAACGGGAAATTGGGCGAAATCCGGGAAAGAGGAGAAGAGGAAAGGAGATAGAAAGGGTGGAAAGAGAGAGAGGGAGGCTGAGAGTGATTAGGGCTTTCTTATTTTTCATTATATACCTAGGGTATTTAGTTTTGGGCCAAGGGTTTTGTAGGATTGGGCTTATAATTTGGTTTGGTTCGGTTTTGTTCGGTTTTTCAATTTCCCGAACCGAAAACCGATTTTTTTTTATTTTTGACACCGAAACCGAACCACCCTCCCAAAAAACCGAACCACATTCCTTATTCGGTTCGGTTTTTCGGTTCGGTTCGGTTTTACACCGATTCACTTTCACCCCTACATTTAAGGTCAAAGTATGGTTAAATCAGACAATCAGATCAAATTAAATCAGACCAAATCAGATAAATTTAGATCAAACCATACCAGACCAGATAAGTTCAGGTAAGCATAAATAAGGAGAACTAAATAAGACCTAATACTACTCTATACCCTAATTAAAATATTCGATAAAATTTTTTACAGTAAAATATGAATTATATGAAGTAAGTAGGAGATTTAATTGATGAGGAAACTCACCCTGCTACTTGTCCATCAACGAACCATGGTCTCCAATGCATGTCCGTTGAGAGATCTAATTGCTTGATCCAATCTTGAGAGTCCACATATGATATTGAAAGATCTTGGTCTCCACTATAGTACATTAGAAAGTTATACCCAAAGACAATTAGAAACAAGTTTGGAAAATTCTCACGGTGTAATTGTTTTCAGAAGACCGAATAAAGTTGGGATTATTAATTTCCATTTTTCCTTTATAATATTAAAAAAAAAATATCTTTTAAATTGATCTCTTAGCAGATTATTTTATTTTATTCTTTTTTATAAAACATAGTATATTATTAATTCGTATTTATTTCAAAAGGTTTTTTTTTTTTAAGAATATTTCAAAAGGCTTTTGTATTAGAGCAACTCCAATGGTTGTAGCTAGGGACTTGCTTGCAATTTTAAATAATCCCTAGCTACTAGCTTGACCATTGGAGCAAAAATATGTAATTAGCTTAATCAAGCAAATTAGTTTTGTCAAGCTAATTTGCTTGAAAAAAACTTGCCAAAAAGAAAATGTTAAAAGTCAATTAAATTAGTAATTAAGATAAAAATAATAAATTGATAATTTAAATAGTAAGCTAATAGCTAGCCATTGGGGATGAAACTAGCTACAAACATAATTAGCTTGAAAGCTTATGTGGCATGACAAGCTAATTTGACAATTGGCTTGCCATTGAAGTTGCTCTTATTAGTAAGATTTTTTTTAAAGTTCGTTCATTTAGTGGATAAGAAATTTTATGGTAAAAAGGTAAAACAACAAAAATAATTTCAATTCAATGAAGATAATTTTAGTTCAGTAAAATAATTTATTCTCATCATCTGCCCTTATGGCTCTCTAAACGTACACAAACAAACAAACAAACAAACAAAAAACAAACCTGTGTATCAATGCTTGAAGGAAATTAAATATCTAGGAAAATTTGTGAAAAACTACCTATTATAATCCAAAATTTACGAGAAACTACCTATTAAAAAAAGTTGTAATTGACTACCTAATTTTTGAAAATTGTTGTAATTTACTACCTTAGGCCGGAATATGAAGTTTGACCATAACTCTCCGGCGTTGACTTGGTCACGTTGATTTGGGAAAGAAAGGGGTTATTAAGTGTGTCACATGATGGTCACGTGACCAAGTCAACACCGGAGGATTTTGGTCAAACCACATATTCCGGCCTAAGGTAATAAATTACAACAATTTTAAAAAATTAGGTAGTCAATTACAACATTTTTTTAATAGATAGTTTCTCACAAATTCTGGATTATAATAGTTAGTTTTTCACAAAATTTTCAAATATTAATTAAAAGAGGCGCAAACCTGTATATCAATGCTCGAAGGAAATATTTTGCGAAACTTTTATGATAGCTTATACTGCTTTGACCACTCGTCGTATATGTGGATAAGCTGCGATTACATCTAACCCAATAATCAACCATCCCCTGCTTCATATAAAATAGTTAGGTTATCAACTTTACTCCTGAATCCTGATTTTCTATTATATTTGCTCTTAAGTTTTGCCGAGCTTAAGTTTATTGGTTGAACTTATTTTACTAAACCCTAAATTTATTTTTTACTAAACTAAAATTATTTTTACTAAAAGTAAATTTTTTTAACTGAATATTACTTAATGTGTGAAGAGAATCGAATCTTGGGACTTATTCTCTTCAGATTATTTTCAGCTTAATTCAGTTTAGTTCGGTTTCAATAAATTCAGTTCTTTATTTCATCCTTTCATAAAATATTCAATTCAATTCAGCTCCAATAAGTTCAGTTCAGTTCAGTCAATTAGAACACGCCCTTACTCTTACACTTAAAAAAGAATGACATGCATTTGTACATTTTTATAGAAAATTCTACCCTTTTTTAAAAAATAAATTATTCTAACATATATTACAAATATAACATACAGGTTATGTTCTCCGAATATTAAAAAATCCCGAAAACAATACCTGCAATTTTTTTTTTTTGTTAAGTAACAATACCTACCGTTACATTGTTGGATGTAAGTGTACTGTCTCGCATTGTTAAAAAAAGAGAGAGCTGATCACCTTAAAAGTTAGGCTTTGATGTTAGAATTTTTCGTAGTAACATAAAAGAGAGTTGATAGGTTATAAAACTTTGGCTATTTCCAAATGATTTGCAATAACTCCTAATTGTTTTGAAGATTGCAACACCAACTCGTAATTGTTTGGATGATTAGTCTTTGTTTATATATCTAAGATCATCGAACATCCCAATTAACACCAATAATAAGGCAATAATTTGTGTTTGCCGTTGTTTTGAAGCTAAGGGTTGTTATATGATAAAAAGAACTTGTAAATAATCGATCATATCAAACGTTGAAAGTTGAAAGCATACCTCTCGAATGTGAAGTGCCTCTTGAACTTGAATGTCATTTGCCCAAGTGTAGGAGAGCAAGTAATGGGTATTCTATCATTTAAAAAACAGGATTAAAATAAAGGTTGATAAATTAAAGCTAGCAGAATCAAGGAAAAGTGTAAAACATCATATAGCTAAACCAAACAAATTTTTATGATTATAAAACTTCAATTATATTCACATGTTAAAATGGTTCTTTAACATGGTATCAAAAGTCAGTGTGAGACAAAAGTCACAGGTTCAAATGTCATCCACCCCCCACTTTTAAATAGAACATTTTGCGCTAGGTATAAGGGGTCGAATTCATGCTACATCCACACTTCAAGCACCATAAACTCTCATATAAAGTGACATGATAGAGTATATAAAATGATCCTAGACTTCAACCGTACTACTTCGTAAACTTTTGGTGGAGTTTGTAACAATTTGATTCATGCTATCTTTGGCAAACACCTTTTACTCTGCCCACAACAATATCCACTTTCTTTTACTATAATATTTATTTTTTTTCGCTCTTACACGTCCAAATTTTCACAATCAACCACATTTTCTACACACACTCACAAAAGTCACCAAGGCACCACATCAACACTTACTATCTTATTTTCTGTATATTTGTGCAAATAGTAACGTTAAGATTAGATTATACGAAAACAAAAGTAGTATTCAATAAAAAAAAAAAAAAAAAAAAAAAACAAACAAACAAACAAACAATTGAAATAATATACCCGACATTTTTGTTTGTCATGGAGAAAGTTCTTAGGATCGTCGTTGAGAAAGTTCTTAGGATCTTTGTTTGTATAATTTTGTGATGGAACCTCTTTTTTCGGCTTAGGAGATACAAATATGCACTTGTATTCTAAGATATGCGGTGTGCAAATGCCGTCGCTTTCCTGCATATACGTAGTACTAAATCATCATTAACTAAATTACTTAAGAAAATAAGAAGAAAGTAATAAGGAATTAAAGAGTGATTAGTGAAGTGATTACTGGAAGATTATAGGTTACTTAATGCATAAGCTAAGACTTTTATGACTTACCTCTGATATAGCTTGAACTGACTCCAAGCACTTTGTATTGTTAGCATCTATATTTGCAAATTCACTGTTGCAATTTATTTTGGCAGACTGGAATAAATGTACAAAAGTATACAAATTAGTAAATTCCAATATGTAATTTCAAACAACAACTTTAGAGATGAGGAGTACTAATGTGGTATTTGATATTACCATTAAGACTCCATTGGTACCATTATATATCCAATAACACCATTGAAATTTAAAGTTCCATTAAAAATGACTAAAATACCCCGTATTGCATGATGCTCATATAGTATAGTTATGTACCAAGAATCACTCCTAATTTAAGGGTGTTTCAATTCACCTGATTTTCACTTATTTGAACTTATATGAATTTATCAAAATTTATTTTAATTGTACTTTGAACTTAAATAACCCTTATCAGAACTTATTTTTTCTGAATTGAACTTATTTTCTTGAACTGAACATTTCTAAACTTAATTGAACTTATATAAACTTACCTGAAATAAGTGAAAATAAGGTGAACATAATAAGCCTTAAGAGTCCTAACAATTATCAAAAAATTAAAATTGATGTTTAAAAAAAAATAAAAAAAAATTACCTCATAGAGCTCATCAGAAAGTAGTGACACACGATGCATGTACTTAGGTACTGCATTTCTACTTACATCATTATCTGTCACTGGATTTCCAAGTATATATCCCTAAGTCCAATAAATATTATATGCATGGACGGAAAAATAAAATTAATAAATAAAAAAAAAAGCTATGAAATAATAACAAAAACCAGAATAACTCTAAAAAAAATTATCTTCATCGATAGTATTTTCGATAGTTTGATTTACAGTATATTTGATGTAGCTTAGCAAAATAATATCAACAAATGTGAAAAAAAAAAAAATAAAACAAGCAATGTAAAAATAATGGTGGAACTCCGTGGAAGTTATTGCTAGTTACTTTGCAAATTAAGTATTTCACGTACATTATGAGTTTAAGACACTTCATGTGTCTTAAAATCTTTAAACGTTTACTAAAGGTAATTTCTAAAATGATACACATATATCATTCTCTGATAAAAATGTTTTCCAATAATTTATTTTTTCAAATTTTTCTTAAATTTTGTGTTACTAAAAAATCTAAACATATCTTAAATTATATGATGATTGAATCTAATAATAATATCTTGATATATAATATGGAGTAATTCAAAACATGTCTATTATGGATTATTTCATTACCTATCGATCAAAAAGGAAAATATTTTTTTATATTAAAAGAAATAATCTAAGGTTTGGTGAAAAAAAGAAATCAACAAAATTTCAACAATAATACAAAATTTTTTTGAAAACTACAATTTTTATTGTTCTTAATCTTAGTTTGTCATGCATAAAGCATAATCACACTTTTAGTTTTGCACACAATTTTGACACAATAAACTATTATAGTAATATTATTATGAAGAAATGAGAGACATATCATGTGCCAATTGAATTTAATTAAAATACACTTTGAATTATTTAAAAAAAATATCAAGGTAATATATATGCTTACACTAGATCTAATTTAGCTAGTTTAATTTGAAAAAAAAAAAAAAAATTAGAAATTTCCTTAATCATGTACCTATTAACTTGATTCTTGAATCATATGACTAAATGTTGCAAAATGAAAGTTATTTAATTACATGTCCAGAACATGCATGGCATGCATGACATGCATTAGTTTTGAGAACTTACATTCATATTCATTTTTGGTATGAGTCTGTTTTTGTTTCCTACAAAATAAAGGATAGAGATAGATATATTTCAAGATTCAGGATTTTCTTCATCACAAACCAGTACGTAGTACATATGTATAAAACAAGCTAGTTAAGAATGCATGACAAATTAAACAAAGTCAATTCAGAGTTCAGGTTGTTAGATAAATACGTAACATAATATAGTTCATGATTAACTGTGTTTTTGTATTTATGAAAAATGAAAATATTGTGTGTGTATATATATATATAAAATATATATATATATATATATATATATATATATATATATATATATATATATATATATATATATATATATATATATATATATATATATATATATATATATATATATATATATATATATATATATATATATATATTCTTAAGGGCTTCTTTAAACAAAATCAAGCATCAATTACAAAGATCAATGCATGTAACATGAACATGCATATATTCCTAAGTTATTGTTAAATTTTAAGATTTTCATGTTTTTAAAAATAGTAGATGGTAAAATACAAAAAAAAAAAAAAAAAAAAAAAAAAAAAAAAAAAAAAAAAAAAGAATTGTAGGTGGTACTAAAACGACAACACTAGTAGGTAGTTATTTCCAAAAAAATCCTGTTAAGTCAAGATAGTATAAAATGATGGGTTTGAGCAACCAAAGAGGAGAGTTCAGTCCACTTATAATTAAGTTAAAAGTAGGCCAAAGGAGATTCCATATACTAAGAGAAATTGGTGATAGTTTATTGATAATTTGTTAAATTCGTCTTGAATAATGATAATATAATGATATTGATAATAATGATGAACTGAAATCACCCGAACTGAATTACACTGAAACACAAGTGTAAAAGAACATAACCTAAGCTATAACAATATATAATAAGATTACCATTTAGAATCTCGTTGACAACAATAGGAACAATCTTGCCTGAGTATGAATCTCCTGATATGTACAAAGAATTTGTTTTGAATTTAGAATGTTCCAAAAGCCACTGCATTCATGTAAATAAGCTACTTTAGGGAAAATAATCCACATCTATATACTTTTATTACACATGTTTTAATATATAACTACAATGATTAATAATACGAAGTATTTAAATTCACTAACCTTTCTCAAAAATTCATATATATGTTTTGATTGTAATATGTCATCACTGTAGTATGCGTCTGAGGTTGTTCCATATGAGAACCCAGTGCCCACTGGAGAATCTAGAAATATAATGCTAGCTACCTAAACAATGCCGTAATAAGGAATGGTCAAAGTTACGAGTTAGCAAGTGTAAACGTTCATAAATTGTGTAAATTAATAGAAGTAGAGCAATCGAGGTAGTATTAAAAAAATTTATTCCCGTATTGAAGAATAGTATTTTATTTATATTTATTTATTTATTTTTTAAGGCTGAAGAATAGTATTTTATGTAAAATGATACTCCTCCATTATTTTATTTTATTTTGAATAGCATACTCCTCCATTATAATTAAATTGTTCCATACTGATTTCACGATTTATTTGTCTTAATTTAACCATATATATTGATATGTATTTTAAATAAAAATTTATTGAGAATACGGAGTATCTTACTAGATTTATGATAATGTGCTGTATTTTTTAATTATCTGTTTTTTTTTTTTACAATGTACCTCAAGCTTGATAATAAGATGTAATGATATGGTCCATACCTTAAAATTTGTGAAAGAGGATATGATACAAACAAAAAAAAAAGGACCTTATTAAACCAACAATTGATGTACAGCTTACAATAAGCTAAGTGAGGTTAAGACTATAAGTGAGGCTAAGACTATTAAACCAACAATATAATTGATGTACAGCTTAAAATAAGTGACGCTAAAAATACAATGATATGTTGGTTTAATTGAAAATTTGTACTCCGTAATGATATGCACAGCTTACAATAAGTGTGAGGCTATTGTTACAACTAATTGCTTACATCATCATAATAATAAAAATGTTATTATAAAATTCTATAAAATACAACAAGCAAATTTTATGGGTCAAATTAAAGGACCCTAGCTATTTCAAGTTCAACCAACCAACATCTCTCACATGTTAGCCAAGCCAGCTACGCATATCATAACTTGAGAAGTTGAGGTTAAAAGAGAAGGTAAGAAATTCCCCAACTCCTATAGGTAGTTGGTTCGTTGAACTCGAAGTTATGATCTCAATGTACATCACAAGTTGAGTTCTCCACCAATGTTTAGTTGGTTTGACGGGATATGCAATGCAAATTAAAACAATAATAGTCTTTTTTTGAAAAAAAAAAAAAATTTATAGCAACAACACTAGTTTATTTAGATAAATCCTTAAACGCAGCAAGGAGCCAAGGAATAGATAATTTACCTTAGTCCATGAATATGGATTTAACTGAAATTGTGGTATGCTAGCTGAATAAGAAGCGCTGTAATTGAATGTTAGTGGACCTGTCAATGCAAGTAAGTTTAAATGTTTTAAACAACTGAAATTAATTACCAATTCTACCAAATTATAACAAAAGGGGGCTGCAAAAGAGAGAAAACTTCATTTTCAATTCATGCATAAGAGCAACTTCAAATCTCCAACCGTTGATTTTGGGAACTTGCTTGCAATTTTTATAATTTACAAGCTTATAGCTAAATCATTAGATGATAATTCACTAATAATTAGCTTAGAAATCAATTTTTTCATATAGAATATTAATTAATTAAAAAGTAAAGTTAAAAAAACTACTCGTATATGATAACTAGTTTACCATTGGAGTTAAAATTAGCTAAGAAAATTATTATAGCTAAAAAGATGATGTGGCAATTTAAACGAGAAGATAAAGTAGCTTGCCATTAAAGTTGCTTTAAATCTTAAATAATACTCCATACTCCAAATGTTAAATGGTGTTATTAAGAAAGTTTATGTCATATGATTCTATCCCATCCATGCAAAAGCCTGATTACCATGTCGGTCCCTCAATCAAAAAAAAAAATATAATACACAAATATAGTCACGATAAGCTTGACTAAGAAACCTTTGAAATAATAAGTCAGAATTTTACTATTGTACTAATCATCTAATCTAATATATTATCTGAACCTATTTAATCTTATTCGAGTGTATTCGACCTTAGTAGATCTTAATGTGAATAACTAGTATTAACTTAACTCTTGTCATAGGTTGTTTGATATATTTTCAAAACTATTAACTTATCAGACACTTATTTTTCCTCGACTATACATAAGTAATAATATTTTTAAGTGAAAGATACCTACCGATTTCATAAACAAGGCCAGACAAAGCAGAGCAACCAGGACCTCCAGTGAGCCAAAGCAGAAGAGGGTCTTCTTCTACATTTCTTTCTGATTCAATGAAGTAATAGAATAATTGCACTTCCTCTGATTTTCCAACCCCTATATATCTGCCTCATAATAAATAACCAACCAATTGTTATTAGCGTACTTTGTCTAATCGTTCTATCACAGTGTTTCTAGGAAGAACTGTTAGAGACGGAGGGAATATAAAATAAACAAATAAATATCGTACGATAATATGTCTTACCCGGTTTCAAGGGTGAAAGGTAGATTGCCAGGATAACCAGGTAGAGACTTGATAATCTTGGGTTGTGATTGAGAGAACGAGATTAAAGTTGAGATCAAGATTAGCTGCAAAATTTGAATTTTGTGTAAGTTTATCATGTTTGTTTTGGTTAATACCAGAGAAACAACATAGACGTACTTTTATTGAATAAATAAAAAAGTGGGTAGATTGTTTGATTAATCTGCTTACTGACTCTTAAGCGCATATTATTAAATTCTGATTCGATGCAAAATCACATGTTTAATGCTCATATGTTGACTATCTATTTGGCGATTTATTTAGCAATTTGTATACTTCCTCCGTTTTCTTTTACTTACAACACTTCCCTAAAAAGGAAATGTCACAATACTTGTAACACACTATAAAAGGAAAGTTACTTTAGGGAAAAACTATACTATATCCCTTATTTAAAGCACATGGCCCACTAAATTACACTCCTAACAACCACTCATCCTATTTTAATGTTTATTACTAGTATATCATGTAAACCCCACATTTCTTAATTACTGCGTTAAATGGTGTGTTGCATCTAAAAGAAAACGGAGGAAGTACTAAATAATACTCCCGCTATCTCCATGTTTTCACTCCATTGCAAATAAGTGGGTCAAATTTCAAAAATTTTGACAAAAAATTCTTATCAATCATCCACCAAACCGGCCATGGTCATGTGGAGTCTTGTTAAAATTGTCTCATTGTATATTTTTATATCAAGTTTTTATTATTTTTATGCATATGATAATGAAATTATAATCTCCCTCCGTTTCGTAATAATCGCCATAGTAGGGAGGGCACAAAGTTTAAGGAAAATAATAAGGTGAGGACCAAAAAAAGGAATTTTATAATATAAAGTATAGTGTAATTGTTAGTTGAAAGGACAAATAATTAAAAAGTAGTGTAAATGAGGTTGGTAAAAGAAGGAAATCAATAACTATATACTAAAGGCGAAACCTAGAATGACACTTGTCATTTCCTGGTTAAAGTTGAGATCAAGATTAGCTGCAAAATTTGAATTTTGTGTAAGTTTATCATGTTTGTTTTGGTTAATACCAGAGAAACAACATAAACTTCTATTGAATAAAAAAAAAAAAAGTGGGTAGATTGTTTGATTAAACTCAAATTTAACTATATCATTGGTAATCCAACTCAATTCCATTTAATAGCCAAAATCAACTTGAGATAATTTCAAACCCAATTCAACATAAATAACTCAAATCCAACTTAATCTGACCCGTTATTAATCAATTCATAGTAAACCTAATTAAACTCATAATTTTGTTGATTCGAAGAATCAAATCAGATGTATAGAATCTTTATCAAAATTTTATTAAAGCTCGTGTTGATTATATATCATGTCCAAGCTTTTCTTGGACCCGAGGTTTGTCTAATCCGAACTCTACCCGTACCCAAGACACATGCATTGTTTCGAACTTGAATCACACTATACCCAAGACACATTCGAATCGAGCTTGATCTAATCTAACACAATTTGATCTAATTTTATCCGTAGTAATCCGACCATGAATTGATCTAAACCTAATACTCAACCGTTCTAAATTTGACCCGGACCTGAAAATAAATCATTATAAACTACAGGTGATCATTGAGCGGGCCAGGCCGGATTTAGGCCGGATCAAGGCCAAAATACGCAACCCACTTCTCGGGCCAGGGCGGGATTGTTGTGCATAAACCCCAAACCCAACCATTCTTGGGCCGAGCCAAAAAAAAATCATCTAAAAATACTTCAAAACACATTCCCAAATCCGATAAAAAAAATTTTAATATTGGGTTGGGCCAAACCGGGCCCGATTTCGGGCCTAAAATCTACCCAAATTTGGGCCGGGCTAAGTTTGATCAAGTATATTATAAACTCATCCCAAATAAACAATAACCCCAATTGAACATGATACAAACATGTTTAGGGCCTATTCAGCTGAAGTGAGCTGAATTAAACTAAACTGAAGTTAAGTGAATTGAACTGGATATTTTATGAGAGAGGGAAATTGAAAACTGAATTGAACTGAACTAAAAATAATCTGAAGAGAACAGACCCTTAACTCTAACCAGAAATTATAAATTATGTGGTTTCACTCGAATTGGAAGTAACCCCAACTGATACGATTTCTTGTACCCCATCTTTTTATTATGATCATGATGTTGTGACTTGCTTGAATTTCTTTTTTTTTTTTAAAAAAAATAAATTTTTATGAAAGAGACAAATATGTGATTTAGGCATGTGAAAATTTGAGGTCACCACTAAAAAATCTTTGAGCTTAGGTGGGTCCATGTCTTATATACCTTCATCACTGAGGTTCATCCACATCTAATCCAAACTCCTTACCATCCTATCCTAAAGCTTATCAAAATTTCCCTGAAAAATGTTTTTTTCTTCATTTAACAACTGATTATTTGCATTTAATTTGACATTGCTCGATTTTTCGACTATAATCGTTTGTTTTCAATGCCTGGAACTATCCATGTATCGGGTAAGTTGTAGCTCATCATGTTTCAGTTTGTGTACCAACATGAAAAGTGTTATAACTGATGTAACAACTTTCTGCTTTTTTTTTTTATCAGTACTTGAATTGGTGGGACTACCATCTCCACCACAATCTTCATCAATGGGTGTTAAGGGTATGAAAATTGTTTCGTTTTGATTAAATCTCGTCTACATCTTTACTTGTGTCGTATTTTAAACTCTTAGTCTTGGGGCAATGCAGTTTCTATGGGAAAACAGGCACATGAAATGCAGGACAATAAAGAAACTTCTTTGTAATGTCACTTAACTTCATGCTATTTCGTCGTACTCCTTTGTATGTATGTATGTAGCACTTATTTTAATTGGATGCTAATGATGGAAGTTTATACCTTTTTGATTCTTGTAGTGCATTAGCTTCTCTTCGGGACAAATTGAATGTGTCGATACGTGACTCTGAAGGGAGTGAAATAGCACACACAGGTTAGTAAATTCTGTTTGGCATACCTATCAGTAGTAGTGATTCAGTGACAGCTACTGATCGAAGTGTATTTTGCTTTGCAGATGTTGAAACTAGGTCCATTGTCGAAAAAGGTACTTGGGATGATCTATTCCCACTTAAAGACGGGGGGCATATCCGTATGAGACTGCATTTTATCCTTACAGAAAATGAGCTGAACAGGATCCGCAGTATGGTAATTACCTGTCAAATTCTAGACTGAATCAGTCATTCAAAAGAACCTTATAAAGAATTTGTCGATACATTTGGGATAATCATTGCAAAGTGAATGATCACTAATTAAGTGCGATTGTGGCTATCATATACGAAGTATATATATGAGTCTCTAAGAGTTATATCACCGCCATTGTGCCTAATATAATGTGTAGGAGTTTTATTGACTTGCAGAGAGAATCCGCAGCTCGGAAAAAGCAGGTGGATTTTCAAAAGAGGAGTCATAGTAGCTCAGATTTAGCAGTTGCTTCTGGTGGTAGGTCCGCATCATATTTGTTCCTCACCTTTGTACTATCATGAACTGTGTGTCACTGTGTGCATTTAGCATGAGGGTACGAAGGGAGATTTTGTTTTGACAGTTTTCTTGTAGTGTGATTCTGAATTGAAATTGATATCAGCCCTGCATCTTCACAAGATTCACTCAAGTCTCAGCATCAGACTCGGGAAAGTCATGAAGAACCGTCTGATGGCCAAGCTAAAATAACATTCACAGATTTTAATGAAGTTTTGAACAAAGCTCAACCTGGTCAGAAGAAACAAGTAATTCTTGTCATGTTTTTTTATTCAGGTTCATTGTAAATTCATGAATTGCATAAACATTGTTTCAAATAAACTTTCTGCAAACAGGCATTTTCCACCTCAAAATCAACTGGGGCATTGGATAAGTTTCCGGCTTATCAACAGCTGAAGGAAAGAATTCAAGGACAAAATGTGGAGCAGCAGAGTCGGTCGAATAAAAAACCTACCAATGTAAGGAAATTGATGCTTGCTATTGAAAATAGTCCAGTGAAGGTTTCTGTTTACTGACGGTTATGCTCATAGTGTTTTTTAAGATTTTACCTTTGTTACTCGGACTCTTTAATTCACCTCAAGCACCCAATTCAAATCTCCAAACTAAACCATGGTATAAAAAATTGATACTTCATTTTGGAACCAGATTATGGAAAGTAATCATAATATAGGCAGGTCTATTATGCTGTCACATACTTGTGTTTTAACTTTAGTATCTGAGTCCGAGTAACATAGTCTTTTACTGTATTTACACCTTAAATATGAGATACCAAGATTTTTTGTTATTTTCCCTGAATCGCCTGCTACTAATAAAACACAGGCAACAACTCAATTTAGCAGTAGTACTATGGTGGATATTCCTTCCAAAGAGCCAAGCTTTAAGAAGATGGTTGCTGTCAATACTGAACCAGATTTGTCCAAATTAGATTCAGCACCAGCCTCTGCAGCTCAAAAAGAGATGGAAAAAGAAAGAAAGGAAACATCACCTGATACTAATAAAACAAAGAAAATGGTTCAATCAAGCAGTGATACTACATTGTATATTCCTGCCAAAGTGACAAAGTTAAAGAAGGTTGTTATCAATACTGAACCAGTTGTCTTGAACTTAGAATCAGCAACAGCTCTTTCAACTCAGGAAAAAGTAGGTGATGAAAGAAGGGAAAGATTGCCTGCTAAGGAATTGGGTCGATTAAGGAATAATAATAAGGTGGATAACCCTTTCAAAGCGCCAATCTTAAAGAAGACAGTTTTTGCTAACACTAAACCAGTTTTGTCCAAATATTTAGCCGCATCAGCTACTTCAACTACAGGGGAATCAGGGAAAGAAAGAGGGGAATTATTAACTTTTAAAGATAAAACTAAGGAAACAGGTCAGTTAAACAGTGATACAAGAGTGCATACTCCCATGAAATTTTCAATCTTAAAGAAGGTAGTTGCTGTGAGTTCCAAAACAGGTATGTCCAATTCAGAATCAGAATCAGCATCAGCTTCTTCTACTTCAGAGAAAATGGGGAAAGGAAGAGAGAAATATAAGGACTACGGATCAACTCAACAAGAGACTTCTGATGAGTACAGCATATCTAAAACCGAAACTACAAACGAAGAGGTTAAAGAGGAGAAAAAAGCTATGAAAAAGTTGCATTCATCACCCATTTCGGAAAAAAGTATATTTTCTTTGAATACACTTCTTGAAGCATTACCGAGAAGAAAACAGTCTTCTACTGATTTGTCCAACCATAAGTATGAATATACTACTAATGAGGCTTTAGTTATTGATAAGAAATGGAGAAGCAAACAATGGAAATCTTCTCAATGTAGAGCAACATCAAAAGTGTTTGATGGGAATCAGCATTGCTCAATTGATAGCTTACGCGGCTGGATATTTTTGGATGAAATGATACCCTCATGTGTTTTAAGAGATGACAGTCCACAACTGAATGTACCCGAAGGTTGTCTTTCAAATTGCAGTCAAGATAATGATCAAGAAAAGGTCAGTACACACCTAGCTGACCACAAGAAATGAAGCTTATACTAGTATATACTTCCTCTTTCAACCTAGACAGATCTAAAGCACTCATTCATTTACAAGTGCATCATGCATAAAATGTTCTAATTTGACAGCAAAACTGTGAAATCACTCCTAGCAAGTTCTAAACAAGTTACATTAGTTCGCTTTGAAATAAAATAAGTGAAATCACTCTTAGCAAGTTTGTAAATTGCATGCTTAGTGCTGTGGTATGTCATGTTATTATTACAAGTAGAAAAAATGAAGTCGGAGGGGAAAATGCAATTTAGCAATTTGTCATCATGCTGTACTGTATCATCAAAATAACTGTAATAAGGAAACTTCTGATATGTTTTTTTTTTTTCTGTAATAATTTCAGCTCACTGATACTGGTCTCAGCCAAAGAAGAATTGAGAAGAGATCTACTGCATCAAAAAAATTGGAGTCCAAGAGACAGCCTGACAACATACCGTTTACTGGACCAGGCGGGCAGGTCTTGTTTTTACTATCTCCATCAGTTTTTTGCATAAACTAGTGACTGAAATACAAAACAAAATTGTTTATATACATGCAGGTAATGAAGATCGCGATCATGGCAGGCTTTGGCCTCCTTGTATTTCTCACAAGACAGGGAAAATAAGAGGTCTTACATCTGTATTCGTTCAAAAGGTAAATGCTTCATTCAAAACCAGACAATATGAAACCTCATAGACTCATAGTTGATACGTACATTGAAAGACATCTTTTCCAATTATTAAATGTAGAAATATCTTTTAAGGTTTAAGCTATTACATGTTACATAAAGTAGGTTACGGAGTATATTATTTGCATCTAATTAGCTCTATTCTATGAGCTGGGATGATCACTGATTCTTAATTTCTCCTTTATATGCAGACAATACAGCCAATGGTTAATTTTGCGATCAGCTTAGGATACGGTTATCATACAAACGCTCTGTATATCATCAAATCGACATGTATGTAAAAGCATATCAAACTGCTTTGTGCTAATGTAATTCTAGTATTGTATTTATTCATCTTGCTGCAGTCTGCAGACTCTTTTCAGAGTTTCAGGAAACCATAGACTCGGAAAAAAAGGGAGAGAAATTTTGTATTTTCAAAAGGCAAGTAAGAGTAATAAAATACCATAATGAGCAAGTGATGCGAGTTCAAGGTAATCACCATGATAAACAAAACGTGCAATACGACAAAGCTAATCTAACATGCTTTAATCTGCTCTTACCAGTATACTCAAGAACAATTGAACAAATATAGACAAGCCTTACCAATCACGATCTTTTGGTGTTCATCTTATTCATTTTATTTACCAACAAACAAACAAAATTAAAGGTATTTTTCCCCCAAGCAACTAATTTAAAAACCTATATTGATCAACAGGATCATGATTCAACAGCCTTGACTTCACATTCTAGTTACAAATTATTGTTTTTAGTTGTTTGATTTTATTGTTTATTGCTTACATTTTTAGCAATGAATAAAACGAGCAAATGCAAAAATTGAGTTTAATGCTCATTTATGCAACTGAACAAATATCATAGAGACAAATTTGAAAATCCCAAATTTAAGTAAGAGAGAGTGTGGAAATGTTTTTTTTTTTTTTTTTTTTTTTTTTTTTTTGATAGAAGTGGAAATGTTTAATTAATGTCAAGTAAGAGGGGAAAAATGATGAAGGGCGTATGCCTAAGTTAGAATAAAGCAAGTACATAGAACAAAAAAGACGAAGAGAGTACCTGATTGTTATCTCCTCATTCCGGCATTCCAATGCAATGAAATCATACATTGCTTGTTCCCTGGACCCTCAATGGCCAACTCGAACCATTACCATTATCTTCTCTACTCAAATTTTTGTACCCCTAAGAGTCCATGATGGAGTTGCTACGATCTTCAGCAATGAGATCTTGGGTTCTCCCATTTTCATCACCCAACTATTGTTGAATTGTACCTTAATCCATTTTCTACCTGCACAAGTGCCAAAAATAATCTGCAACGGTGATGATTCTTGGGTTTCCACTTTCCTCCATATTAACCGACTCTTGGTTTCCGACATGATTGTTATCCACCATTGTAGCCTTGTAGGAAAAAGAAAGTGAAGATTGCAGAGAAATAGCAAAGCCACCCAAAATGAATATACTGTTGAGATTTTTAAGGGAGATGAAAGCCAACAGCAGTGGGTGAACAGGTGTAGGCTGTCTTTCTGAATATCTGTACCACGTGAAATTTGATTAACTCAAGCATGATGTACATTATGTTAATGTACACCTATTGTATCATAGTATTTACCATCAACAAAACATATCACAAAAATTAAGGCAAACTTGGCAGTAAAAAGGCCAAGTCTCCTAATATATTCTCTAGAATTTGATAAACATAAAGGATTACTAAAGAAACAAACTGCTCATGATTCACTCCTTTAAAATGTTACACAAATCTTATAGGTGATGTCCAAATTTGTACATAAGCACATCTTCTTGTAAAACCAGTTCCACTGTAGCAGCATCAGTACAGTACACACAGAATAGCAAAATGAGATTCAAAATTTATTAAAACGAGTATTCCTTGAGATCTTCCTTTGAGTCACCAAATTCCACATCAGCCAAACATTCGTCAGCACTAAGGGGAGGAAGGTTTCTAGTCTTACGCTTAAGGTTATGTCTATGCCATTCACTCTTGAAGTGCTCTCTGTATTGTTTTGCATCACCTACCAAAGCGTTGCATGTGCTGCATTTGGTTTGCTTCACTTCCGGCTCAGAAGTTTTAGTACTACTTGAAACCGACTGCTTTTGTAACCTCTCACTTAGCTGATGAACAGAAGATTCTGCAGGTTCCTTGGGCAGGCTTGGTGGAATGTCTTCACTGAATTCATCAAAAGCATCAACACCAGTATCTCCCTCTGAATGAACAGAGACGGCAAGAATTTCTAGCCTGCCTTGTAGATTCCTCACAAAGCTATCAAATTCTCGGAATATACCTGGATCCAGTTCACAAACCTGCACTCATAAATCAGAGCACATGAGTACCATGGTAAAAATTTTGAGCTTATAATTCCTGTATGAGCAGGAATTCAGGAAATCAGCACCCCACACATTATTATATTAGCATACGTTGACAGGCTGACAGCAATCTCCTTGAGTCCATTTTCATGTACTCAAAAACTTTTCATCCCTCCAAAAAGGCAAAAACTAATACATAACATCAAACAATAGAGAATTGGAAAAGGCTATTCTATATTGGGCAAGGGCAAAGACTAAAGTCAATAAAAATATAACAGTCATTACAAGTTGAGCACCTAAAGGTTGTAGTATGTTTCAATGCAGGGGTGATTGACCTATGGGCCAAAGAGCAAAATAACTAAGACCTCAATCTAAACAAAACGGACATTTGAGTCGGATCATGAAACGCAAGTCTGACTAAATATTTCCAGAAATTTTAGTATATTATTGGCTAAACTCATATCATGAAGCCGAAGCCGAAGCCGAAGCCAAAGCCAAAGCCAAAACTACAGGAACACACTAACAGTATAGTTGCATATAGCTCAGGCTGTTAAAGACTTCAATTTGTCCTTGCCTAAACCAAAAGCAAGACTGATCACCCGTTTATAAATCAATTAGCAATTTAGCATCCTTTACAGCTTCCACGACACGACATGCTTTCTCGATTCCCTCATGAAAGGGGTCATTCATGCTAGACAACACCAAATTGACCTAATACTTTTCAAGTTGGCTAGTCTGTCTTCTATCCTTTCACTAGAGATGCTGCCTTCTGTAGATGTGTAACTAATACCCAGATGTCTGCTCCACATACTGAACATGCTCAAGCCAATGTATAGAATAACAAGGTGAATTGATAAACTTCCCTAGTTCCCTACTGCCTCAATATGAATCAGCACCACTAGCACCAGTCTATGAAGGAAAATAATGTTGGATTATTACCTCAAAAGTCTATGCCATGATTTAATGGAGCTCAAGAGATGTGAAACGAATGCACAATACCTTAACTATATGCCCTAGATTACTTGACCTAGGGTTTGCAACAGAAAATTGAATTTTAGGCCAGCTTTCCACGCTAGTGGTAGGGAAAGAAAACTTTCCAGGTAACAAGATTTTTCAGCAGACAGCACTAATTATAGGATCAAGATACGTAAACATTGAAGCAATGTAACACTGCTGAGAGTTTGGGGTTTTTTTCTTTTTTTTTTTTTTGGGGGGGGGGGGGGGGGGGGGGGGGGTTGGGGATGGTCAGAAACAATCCCTTTACTAGTTCCCAACAGATTCAAGTTGTGGTAGTGTACATCCAAACCTTCCCACACCCTACCAATAAAAGGATCCACGTCCATTTGTTAATGATTTTGTCGTACGGTTTCCAGAGCTTATTCATTAGGATATTGAATCATTTATGCCTTGGAGAATTAATTCTCCAGTTGAACATACAGCAAAGGCAGATCAACTTGCAGAAAGCACAACAACAGATAGCAATTCAGAGATTGAAGATTTGAAATAGCAAGGAAAAGTTTGCGTAGATAGTTCACTGAAATTCAAAAAACAGATAAGCTGGCAGGTGGAAAAGGCTTCTTGAAGTAAAATTCAACTATAATATGACCAAGTGTAACAGCGGACTGCACAGGGATGAGCACCCTTCTTAATTTTTTCATGGAATATTTGTATAGCAGTACACTATCTAAGCAATTTAGAGCAATACATAAATACTTCCTTTTAAAAAAAAAAAAATATTGCAACACTAACTTCTTCACTACACTTTAATTTTTAAATTTATTGGAAGCAAATTTTATCAAGTAACATGTTGGATTAGTTTCATTGTAGTCATCTAAAATGTCAATGTTCTTTATGGTTATTATACAAACTAAGGCAATTGGAGAGAGTTAGGATTAGTTCTTTACGGTTTCAAGTAGTACAAAAGAACTTGATACGGTTATGAGGTTTCACAATCAAGATAGCTTAACCAATTTCTGGGTAACACATACCAACTGTCCCCTAATTGTTACGATAATTAGGCACATTATCTTCAGAGATAATCCAAGTCCCAAATCATTCAAATAACACATCCAAAATAGTACTTCATTTTTCAAGATATAGGCTCAACTCCAAATTAAGTTGCAGAAATGGAAGAAAAAAAAAAAAAAAAGGACAATTTAGAGCTGCAAACACAATAGTCAAGTAAAACAATATCAGGACTGCAAAATTAGGGGATGAGATGCACTGATGTAAAGAACAAACTTACAACTGAAAGTTGATTTCCAGATTCCTCTTTTGACACAATATCCCCATGTCCTGTTTCTAGCTTCTCCTTGATAGAGGGAAAGCTCTCTGGAGAAACAGTGATTCGGAGCCTCATTGGAGATCTTTTAATGGGAAATTTCTGCTGAAGCTGACGGATAACCTCTAGTGCCTACATTATGTTCGTAATAAAATGAGGAGCTCATTACATAAGAAAAGCGAGGCCTATTTCAGGACTACGATAAAGTTGCAATTCAATAATCAAAGGCATTGGCTTAACAAAGATGCAAAACTATACTAATGACTCCAACAACAACAGAACAAGTCAAATCCATAAAGCAAGATATGAATATTGCGAGAACAAATGATTGAGATACTAGCAATTCAGGGACAAGAAATTTAAACCAATGAATTGAAAGACTCCTAACCTGCTTCTTTGAACTGCTATGGGGATCAACAGCATAGTGGATTTCATGCATCAAACGTTCAATCATACTAATTGTGTAAGGGTGCTTGGTCTCAGGATTAATAGTCTTTTGCATGACAATAGTTGCAATATCCCGAAATTGACTCGATAACTGGGCCTCCCTCTCTTTCCCTGCAACTTGAAGCTCACCTTTCTCCAAAATCTAACCAAAATAAACTTGTATCAGAAGATCAAGCTATTGTATGACTACGACATCAGAGTTTCAATATTAAAAGGCAAAGGGAATTCTGTACACCTCCAAACATATCTTTGACTGATCATCTGTCCCGAAAGCAGCAATCAAATCCTTAGACTTGGCAAGGACTCCTTTTGAAACATTGGAATACACAATTTGGGATTGCAATACTTCATCTATATCTCTCTCTCTGTTTCAAAATAGTAACAAACTCATAACATAAATAATGAAGAAGAATTCACATTTAAGGAGCAATTGCTAAACCTAATATCACATCAAATTTCAGCAAATCAAAAACTCACAATGTGTTTAACCCCTATTTTTTTCCTAATTAACTCATTTCTCAACCAAAACTTTCTTGTCTGGTCACACATCCACCATAGCATACACATCTCCACCACATAAATCTTAAAGAGAACATCAATTCAATACCGCATAATAGTGCAGGCCATAAGATAGAATTCTAATAATAACATATACAAAAAATGTTATTATGTAATATATTTTCGGATTAATCTCATTTTATAAAATCAAAATAACATCATTTTGTAATTTTAATTAGTAAAACATTAATACAAGTAAGATGGGTAAATACTTGGAGGTAAAACCCAAAAAGGAAATTGATTAAATGTTACAAAACTCTCATCAAATCAAAGCAATCCATTCATACAAGTAAGAAAGAACCCTAATCAAATATGACCCAAGATATAAAAAAAAAAAAGTCATTATGAAAAATAATTTTGGATTAGTCTCGTTTTATACTATCAAAATAACATCATTTTGTAATTTTAATTAGTAAAACATTAACACGAGTAAAATGGGTGAATTCTTGGAGGTAAAACCCAGAAAGAAAATCAATTATATACTACAAAACTCTCATCAAATCAAACCAATTCATCCATACAAGTAAGAAAGAACCCTAATCAAATTAGACCCATCATTGAATTAGAAAGAAACACACCCAAATGAAGGTTTAAATTGAAAACACAATGAATAATTCATTTGAAAAAGTAAAAAGTGAAGAAAGGGAGAGAAAATTACACGCCAGAACGCCAAGAGAGGACTTTGTTCTTGTAGCAAGCAATTTCAAAGCGGTTGCCATGCTTCTTCAATCGAACGACGGCAACGTTTGTGAGGCGTTTCTGTCCTATCGGCTGTAACAACGTCCTCGACATTTTTGTATCTTTTTTCAACCTTGGCTTTGTCTACTGCCGCCGCTTCCACCGTCTATAGGGAGGAGTTGTAATGGGTGCTTTCTATGTTTTTGTGAATACGGGTTTTAGAACTATGCACATGTGGATTCATTTTTACTCATTTTTTTCACTTTATATAGTACGGACTACGGAGTAAATAAAATGTTATGGGATACTTTCGTAATGATCGTGCTCCCTCTATTTTGTAATAATCGTAATAAACCAATAAGTGGGGTCGTGGAATTAGGTAGTTGACATACGGAGTAGTGTTTTTGATTCAATGGGGGTATAAGAGTAATTTAACTTTGAGATATTGAAATCTATTTTTGAAACAGGGTGTATTTAGGGTCTGTTCTCTTTAAATTATTTTCAGTTTGGTTCCTAATTTCCCTCTCTCATAAAATATTCAATTCAGTTCAGTTCAGGCAATTAAGGGCCTTTATTACATTTACTGAACTGAATTGATTGGAGCTGAATAAAGCCAAAATGAATATTTTATGAAAGAAGGATATTAGAAACTGAATTGAACTGAAATTAAGCTAGAGTGAACAGGCCTTAGTGGGATAAACTCTATAAATTAGTTTTTCACCTAACACACCAAATTACTCCCTCCGTCCCATATTAGGACACTTGACTTTTTTCCGCAACTTTGACATCTTTTTTTTTTTTAATAAAAAACTGAAACTTAATTATTCCACATAGACAAGGAAACAACAGTCAATTACGGAGAAAAAAAAAAACATTAAAATATATATGGTGGTGTTTGGTAAGATAATTGAAAATGGAGTGGAAAGGAAACAGATAAGAGAGGGAAAAAGAATCATTTAACCCTTACCTTTTCATATGTTTGGTTTAACCATGGAAATGATTTACTTAAACATAATTTTCTATCTTTTATTTTATAAGGGTAAGGGTAAGTATTACCTTAAGGGGTCGTTTGGTTCGTACGGGCTAAACGGAATGGAATGAACAACCATTCCATGTAATATGTTGTTTATTTTAAAATAACAAAGTGAATCACCACTACCTCAGCACCACCACCAACACCACCACACAACCCCTTTTCATTCACTTTCCCACTCCTCCAGCCATCCCACCGTCCAACTACCACCGTCGCACCTCCCCCATCCCTCCCCTCCCCGGAATACCTTATTTTATTCCCTTTCAATTCGAACCCCAAAAACCCATATAAGAACCCTAAAATCCCAGAAAAACCCCTATTAAGAAATCCAACAATTTCACGTTTTTTCTTTCAATTCGAACTTGGCTGAATCAAACAAATATTCGCTCGTTTTTCTTCAATTGAACTTTGCTCGTTTTTCTTCAATTCAAACTTCGATCGTTGGTGGGGGGGAAGGTTTTCCGGAGAGTGGAGATGTTTTCGGGGAAGGGGAGGGATTGGGGAGGTGCGAAGACCTCCCTCGAGGGGTAGGGGAGGTGCGAACAAGGGCAAAGAGTTCCGACGAGGGGTCGGGGAAGGTTTTTTAAGGAGCTGCGAGATTGTTGGGGGGTCGGCGAGTAGCGGGGGAGGGGTGGTGAGGTTGCTGGGGGTCGGCGATGGCTAGTGGAGGGACGTCGAGGTTGCTGGGTGGTGGTTGTGCGTTGTGGGTAGGGTAGAAGGGTGGTGGCTGATGTGGCATGGTGGTGGCTAAGGAAAGGGAATGGAAAAGTCTAGGGGAGTGGGGAATCAATTTAGAGTGATTTTGGGTACACTCAAAAATAAAAATGGGTAAAGGGAATGATTAAAAGTGACAAACAAACAGCAACAAAGAGAATGAGACTTGTTCATTTCCTTTCCCTTTATTTATTAACCCAATTAAATGACCACTAAGTTTAAGAGAGATTACAATTAGGTGGAAATTGGTACCCTTAGGTAATGGTAACGATAATGGTTTAATTAGATCCGTTTCCAACCCAAAAGGTGTTTGGTTCGCGGAATATAGGTATGAGATATGTGTTTAAAATGACTAAAACCCATACCATATGTTTGGTTGTCAAAAATATGACTCATACCTCAAATCCATGAGGTATGGGGTAAAAAAACCTTGGGTGAGAGTGGATTTGACTCATTCCATTCGCTTATGTATCAAATGGATGGTGTTAAGGGGATGAGATTTCATTCCATAATTAAACCAAACACACGATATTAAGTATCAAATTCCAACTAGATAACCCTAGTCCTGATTCTAAACTCATATTGCTTTGCGAAATTTGGGTAAATAAATTAAGTAAATTTACTGATTTTTACTAATTAAAAATTATTTTTACAAACTAAATTAATTTTTACTAGACAAACTAGGCTAACAAAGGGAGTATTTTTTGGTGTTTAGAGAAGCTACATAAGCGGGTGATGAGAACCGATCGCACTTAAAATCGGGAGGAAAGATCTAACCACTTGAGCAGTTGAGCTATTCCTCAATCTCACTCTGGGAGTATTTAAGTGCATCACTCCTCTGGTGGTTCGGTGGTTTAACAGTTGAAGCTAGTCGAAGTGACAGTATCCCTCCCATTTCCCCCAACTCTCTCTCTCTCTCTCTCTCTCTCCCCCTCCTCTGTAAGCTTCGATATTACATTCAAATGTCGTCAAACAACCCCTCCCAACTCCTTCCTTCAGGTTCTTCTTTTCTTCTGCTTTCAATTTTCAATCTCTATTTTCCTCTTTCTGAATTTGAATTTGAATTCAATTTAATTAATTAATTAATTTTTGGTGTTGAAATTGAATATTGGCAGAGCTGATTGACAGATGCATAGGTTCCAAGATTTGGGTGATTATGAAGGGGGATAAGGAGCTTGTTGGTACTCTTCGAGGTTTCGATGTCTATGTTAACATGGTCCTTGAAGATGTTACTGAATAGTATGCTTTCTCTCTCCTCTTTTTCTTGCTTTTTTTCAATTTAGGGTTTAAAAGTTTTGGGTATTGAATTACTCTTAATATGTTGCCATTGAATTACTCAAAATATGCTGCAATTTAAGGTTTAGGGTTTTAGCTTTTAAGTATTGAATTACTCATAATATGTTGCAATTGAGCTAATGCTAGGGTTTAGGGTTTTTAGCTGTGACCCTTATTGAGCTGTTGCTTTTGTCTATTGGGTTTGTACAGAAATATATGAAATTGGTCATTTTTGGGTAATGAATTGATTTTACATCAGGGTTTCTCGAAATTTGGAAAATTTGCCTTGGGTTAGAGATTTACACTAGCGAGGGAAAAGGAAAAGAACCAGGAAAGTCTCCATACTATAATGCAATTATATATTGACAGTCTTCAATTGCTGGGTTAATTTAATCTGGTTATGTTTCTGAGTGATAATATATGGGATGAGATTGTATCTTATGTCAACATTGTGGTTTTTGCGTTTTACGATGACCATGATATCTAATGATTTATAGGAGTGATTTTGGCTACGGAACAATTAGTCAAAGTTGTTTAGCTGTTTACCAGCTCCCGTAATTTTAGAGTTTTTGCTACTCCCTCTGCCGGTCTGCCCCAAGAAAATTTTCATTCTATACAAAATGTTTGTCCCCTGTTAAACTTTTCATTTCTTATTTTGGGTGGGTCTGCTAAATTATTGTTTTTTATTCTCTTATCTTTCACTTTCTCTCACCTTCCCAAAGACATCTGATTATACTTATAATGCCACTATGATTTCTCCTTCCAAACTTGTACTCATTAATGGAAAGAATGGAGGGAGTAGTTGCAAATTTTCATTGTTAGTGAGGTAGAAAATCTGTACATTCTCTCTCTCTCAAACTCCCCTCTACCCCCCCCCCCCTTCTTTTCTTTTACTATATAAATAGTTTGCCTCCCAAGTATTGTTGTTTACAAGGAGGCTTAGAGCAGTTGAGTTTCATTGTGCCATGAATTTTAAGTTATGGAGATCTTGATGTCTGGCTTTCAGGGTTTCTACTCTGTGTTCTCCCCTTTGTCTCAAGATCTGTTTTTTTTTTTTTTTTTTTTTTTTTTTTTTTTTCCCTTTTGAACATTTTCTAATGAGGATCAATATGGCTAATTTAAAGCACTGTTAAAATTCTTAAAGGGGTTGTATTGTGGGTATCATCGTGTGAGTTAGTCCATGCATCATAGGTAAGACACCCTTTGTGAAGGGTGCTAAGATTTCATTCTTGACTGTTCCTGTCACATTGGCAGCAGGGGCTGCAGGGAATTTGATCCTGCTTGGAGTTTAATGCAAGACACGGTGAGTTAATGGTTTAGTGTGGGCTGCTCTACAAATGGGAACTTTTTGATGTGAGACGCAAGTCAGGAAGCATCATGTTGGTGATGGGATTTGTTGTAATAGTGTTAGTGGGTTGGCCAATATATGCATTTGGCTTAGGTTTAGGATGCCTCTGTTACTTTGGAATCAAATCCTTTATAGGCCAAATGGCCTATACTATAGTGGGTTTGGACTATTTCACTGATGAAACTTCAATGGCGATAGAATGTGTCGTTTTAGGTTATTTCCTGGAGAATATTGTTGGTTTTATAGATAGCTTAAGGGAAATGTTGTTTTTAGCTGTAGTTCTTTTGGCAAAAGCTATTGCAGTTGTATCAAGCTGCATTAATTACAAGTTAATTAGCTGAATCTAGTGGACTCTTTAAGTTAAGATTGGTAGAAACTGGTATTTCAAAACTATGAGCCAACACTATTTGATGTCCCTTTCTTTATATCATATGGTTCCTTATGATGATTCATGTTAGCCAACCCCAAATTATTTTGGGACTAAGGCTTTGTTATTATTGTTGTACCATTTACGAGACTACTTAAAGCATTTTATTGTGTTCAATTGTTCATCTATCGTCTACTTTGTGTGGTTTCGTACTGGGGTATGGAGCTTACTTATTGGAAAATGGATTAGAGTGTGCTTAAATTAAGCGTTTCAAGGTTTTGGACAATCTACCCCTCTATAATTAAGAACAAGATGTGTTTTCCACGGGTTCTTGCTGTGCGTCTACATTCCTCTTTATAATTTATTTTTTATGTTATCTGATCACGTGAGCATTTTAGCCTGGTTATATAATTTTATCTATTCCATGATATGGACTACCTGACTTACTCTTTCATATTTTTATGTCACTTGAAGTATCAAGGTGCTATTGCTGAGTCAAGTTAATTTCCAATGCAACACTTGACTTTATGTACCAATACAATAACATCTAATAGTTCCTTACTTTGTGCATAGTCTTTAAGACAACTTATATTGGTATGGAGGGAGGACCTCCTACTTCTTGGAGATTCTATAGCCAATAGTTATGGCCGTGATGAGCTCTGGTCAAATGGCATTCCTTGTAATATGAAGATGTCTTATTTATCAATTAATTATGGACTTATTATATAGTTAGTTTCAAGGATGCTAGCAGACTTGCAAATTATTTCTTCACTTTACCTGTTTGAAGGTCTAGATTTAAAAGTTTAAAGCTGTATCTGCAGAGTTTGTGGGTTGTATTAAAATACTTTTCTATAATTCATTGAAAATGCTTTGGTAAGATGAGTTAGCTGATCCTTCTGTTGGCAGTGTCAAGTTCATCAACATATAAGATGTTTAAATCCTTAACCTTTCCTGGTATAATGTTATGAATCTTATGATTGGGACACCACTCATAATGCTACTCCTTCAATTCTTTGTATGCCACTTTGATTCTACACAATTATTAATATAATGTAATGTATGCTGAAAAGAAAAATTGTGGAAAGGACTAAAGGATAGAAGTTGTGTTCTGCTTAAATGCCAATTTTGGATACTAAGACCAACTAAAAATCATAAATGTGTTTTGAGATTATTAAAGCTGGATGTTAATCTGAAATTTCAAGTTTTCTATGTAAGTCAGTAAGTGTGTACTGTGTAGACAACTAGAAGAATTAATAGAATTGCTGTCTAACCCTATGACTTATCCTGAACCTCACATTACAGTATGACATGTCATGGTTTAGTGAATTTTGGTCCTGTCATTTATATTTTGTTGGTGCCTTTGTCGGAATAGAGCTATAATTCATTGAGTTAAAGTATGAACATAGAAATCGAAGAGAGATTGATGAGAAATAGAGGTGTCTAGACCTAGTCTTATTTCCACTTATTTGTTAAGTTTAGATAAGGGTTAATAATTTCATATAAGATAGCTTCTAGAAAATTATGTTCAAAATTTATAAGAGTTGACATTTGCTCACATAATGTATTTTTGCTTGGAAGGGTCTTTGGTAAGAAAGGTGGTTCACACAGTCACAGCTGGTTTGGTGGGAAAATATTGGTTTAAGGTTAAACACTTGTGTATTTTAACAATGGTATTCCCTTTTTTTTTTTTTTTTTTTTTACTATTTTGGCGCGGATTGATTCTGGGGTGACTATTTTAATGTAAATCCTTTGTGAAAGGTTGAGGAATCAATTATACAATTTGTATCGGTCTGTTCTGGTTGCAAGTAAGGTGGTTGATACCTTAGATTGGCTGGAGCCTGGACAAATGATGTGATTCTTTAGGTAGGAGGTGAGTGAACCTGTCCGCTTAAATTGCTTGAGTCCGTAAAAGTGAGTGGAAAGAATTTGTGCTGGTTATAAGCTGACTATTGAAGGAAGGCTATGCGAATAATTCTCAGAGTTCAATATATATGGATAATTACGGTACTATGAAAAATGGTACTCATCGATAATGTGATTCTTTTTTTTTTTTTTTTTGAGAGAAATCGATAATGTGATTCTAGAGAAACAAATAAATTTTAGATTATTTGCTCAATTAATCTTACCTTTTTGGTTCAATATCCAATCATTTGCTTTGGGTTTCTCTTAAATTCTGACTCGTCTCCCATCATCGTTTGAGCTGTATGGTTGTCATTCTTTTTTGGTGCATGGTAGAGCCGAGTATCTGATGTCAAAATCTATCTTTAACTTGGTATTGCTGTTGATTTATACCTTCATTATCTGATCTCTCGACTATATGACAGTGAAATAACTGCTGAAGGACGAAGAATCACAAAACTTGATCAGATTCTGCTTAATGGAAATAATATTGCAATTGTAAGTAGGCTGATTGATTGGTCTCTTTTTTGAAAAATTATTATGCAAGGACTAGAAAAATATCTTAACTGATGTTGTTGGGTGATGCAGTTGGTTCCTGGTGGTTCACCTGATTCAGAATGACAGCTTATTGCCTCTCATGTGTAGCGTGATTCTTTTGGTGTTTATGACCTTGACGAGTTATTAGTTTACTGAATAGTTTGGCCTGGCAGAGAATCTCTGATGCCTTGAGCTGATTTTAAAGTGTCACTGGAAAAACAGGGTGGCAGCAATTTAATCGTACAGTGATGTATTATTACTTATGTTTTGATTATGGCAGTGAGGTTCAATTATTTGGAAAGCCTATCACTGCCAATGCTTGGACATCAACACTGCTATAGATGTTATTTGCTGAAATGATAGTTTAATGCTAAACTAATTTATATTTAGAAATGCTCTCACCCTTGTGTTCTAACATCCTCGTGTACATTTTTTTAAATGCTAGTTAGATCATATTGGCATTTTGCCCATGGACGTAATTTCTATGGTTTGACGTAAGTTGATTCTATATTATGCATGGAGTATTTGGCAGCAACATACGATGATGCAAAGCTTATGCTTTTGTCTGGTTTGGTGCAGTCTGCAAATGTTGTGTGTTTTTTCAATGCCCAAATCGTAGTGCAAACACATTACTCTTCATGAAGTCCGTATCTTTGGCATAATATTAGCCAATGTCACTCATTTGATCCGTTACACGGGAGCAATTTCATATTTGATAGGACCGGTACCATATAATGATACAAAAACAAGGGTAAATTTGTATGTTTAAGTAAAATACAAAGTAGATTACAAGGGTGAACTTTATAGTTTAAGTAAAATTTTAGTTGTTCTAAACTTCTAGGGTTAACGTTCAAAGCCTCACTTGATTGTTCTTCATTGCTTCAGTTATCTACTTAATGGTTTTTTTTAGAGGGTGGTGTTGAATTGTTCGGTCGACTTTTCTAGATCTTGCCTAGTGACAGGCTTTAATTCCCTTCATCGACAAGTTGTTATCTCCTTGTATCCTCCCGATTGGATTGTTAATTGTTCCGTGGTTTACGGGGTGGGTGGGACTGACCTTGAGTATTATCGGTTCGATAAGTGGTTACCATGATTTTTGTGGACAATATTCCCCACAGACGACGCCAATTGTGTTTATGCAAATGAATTCCAAGATTTGAGTTTGGGGGAGCTTGCTCGCTTGGTCAAATCGAGTCCTACAAAACAAAGACGGTAAATCGAGTCCAATATTCCGAAGGTCAAGTCAGTTAATCGTTTAGAGAGAGAAAGTTTGCAGAGAGAGAGTGTGTGGAGAAAATTAAGTACCCAACTTATATGTGTTGACCAATATTAATAGAGGAGAACTAACAAACTAAGGGCTTGTTTGACATCGTTTTCTGTTTTCTGTTTTTTTTTAAAAGAAAAATTGCTCCCATTAATCTGAACTTTGCCTCGTCCGCCGAAAATAATCCCAACTTTCGTTTATTATCTATTGCACCCAACTTTAGGGGGTATTAATTTTCGTTGCACCCAATAGGTCATCTAACCTGATGTAGCAGGTCACCTAGCCACGTGTCAGCGTATGATTGGCTTAAATTTTTTTTTAAAAAAAAAAAAACAAAAAAACAAAAAAAAAAATAAAAACCCCACAAACCACCCATACCCAGCAGCCGGCCACCACACCCCCACCCTCACCCCGCCGGGAAATCACCCCCACCCCCGAAAAACACCTCCCCAGGTGCCGGAAACCACCGCCCATCCCCGGAAACCCCTCCCCTCCCTCGAAACCCACCCCTTCCCTTCCCCCACCCCCGAAAACCCCTCCCCCACCCACGAAAACCCCAGAAAATCACCTACCCCGAAAATTAATTTCCACCGTCCACCCCCGGAAACCCATCCCCCACCCTCAGAAAACCCTGACGGAACCCCTAGCGATGGCTAGGGAGGTCCGATTAGGGTTTTCGAGGGTGGGGGATGGGTTTTAGGTGGTTTTGCGGGAGAGTGGTTGCGGGAGAGGGTGGGGAGGGTGGTTGCGGAAGAGGGAGGGTTTCGGGGAGGGTGGTTGCGGGAGAGGGGGTCGGCGCCGGTGATGGTGGTGCTGGTGCTGGTGATGGCAGTGCTGGAGTGCTGGTGGCTGTTGGGGTTTTTTTTTTTTTTTAATTATGTTTTTAATTTTTTTTTCCCTATTTTTTTTCAACCAATTACATGTTGACACATGTGAAAAAAAAAATTAGAAATGTTTACCTGATTTACCGGTTGCAGGTCATTTGGGTGCAACGAAAATTAATACCCCCTAAAGTTGGGTGCAATAGATAATAAACGAAAGTTGGGATTATTTTCGGCGGATGAGGCAAAGTTCAGATTAATGGGAGCAATTTTTCCTTTTTTAAAAACAAAAAACCAAAAACAGGAAACAAGAAAAAGGTGTTTCCACTTTTCTGTTGTCAGTTTTCAAAATTATCATGATTTTAATAAGTTTGACTAATTTTTGTTTAATTATTTGACTTATATAATATGAGTTTGAAAACCAAAAAACAGAAAATCACAGCAATACCAAACGAACCCTAACTAATTGATTAGGGTTCATATTAGGGTTCTAGATCGTTTTAGACCGTGTTAGACATTAATGGGCCATATTAGGGTTTCCCGGGATATGTGTTGAGCATGATTATGGAATATTCATGGTCTAGGGTTTATTCCAAGGGCATTACAATTATTTCATCATTTTTATTGAGTTGAGTCTATAGTGGGACTTGAACAAAATGTTATGCTCAAAACAAACTTCATTTGGACCTTCTAAAGCATCATGAAGTTAAAGACTGTGGCAAAGAATCAAAGTAAAAAATTAGAGGCCAGGTGATAAAAAATCAGGTCAAATCGGGCTCATGCACAAAATTTTATTCTCAACCGCGTAAATTAGCGGGTCATTGGGCCAAAACGAGCTTTTTTCGGGTAGGGTTCATTTTTTTGCATTGCTTAAACTCGATTTTTATTTTTATTTTTTTTGTTTTTTCGCCCAGACTAGCGGGCCATTGATGAATTCAAGTTTATTTATGAGATAAATCTGTGAATATATCTCCTTTCACAACTTAGGGCCTGTTCACATTTACTTAATTTCAGTTCAGCTCCAATCAGTTCAGTTCAATTCATTTCAGTTCAGCTCTTAATTTCCCTCTCACATAAAATATTCATTTCGACTCAATTCAGTTCAGTTCAGCTCCAATCAGTTCAGTTCAGTTCAGCTCCAATCAGTTCAGTTTACTTTAGCTCCAATCAGTTCAGTTCACTTCAGCTCAGTTAAGTAAATGTGAATAGACCCTTAATATAATCATGTGACAATTTTTTAAAAGGTTAAATTAAGGTTATTAACTTTTCACATAAACCCTAAACCCCAGGAAGACACATAAATCACCAATTCAATTAGTAGACACTCCTCTCCTCTCCTTTTCAGCAGCAGCGGCAGCAGCCATTGTTGAAGCTTGAACATCTAAATCAATGGCACGAAGCATTAAAAACCCCAAGAAAGCTAAGAGGAAGAAGTCCAAGGTTATTCAATCTTCCCCTCTTCCTCCCAATTTTTTTATTTGTCATCAATCAATTATGCTTCTGTATTGTTTTTAGGGTTCAAATGATTCCGAGGCTTCATCATCTACGATGCCGCCGCCACGAGTATGGCAACCAGGTGTCGATACTGTCGGAGAAGATGAAGAACTTCAGTGGGACCCTTCTGCTTACAATTCTTATCATGCCTTCCATATGGGTTGGCCTTGTTTAAGGTTTTCTCTTTTTCCCTTATTTTTTTCATGGTTTTTGCACAAATTTATTTCGCAATGTTGTATTACCTCCGTTTCATATTATTTGCAATTTTGGGTATTATTATTTGTGAGATATAAAATAATCGTTGCAAATCATATGAAATGGAGTTAGTAATATGTATTGGTGTTTGGGTTGTTGAAGATTAATGTTAATTCATTTCACTGATTTGGGTGCTGTAAATTCTTAGCATGTTAGTTGATAGTGCTTTTATCTTCATGAAGTGGAGGGTGATTTAGGCCTTGACTGGTTCTTTTTTGTGATTAATATTGCAGTTTTGATATTATTCAAGATTCACTAGGATTGGTTAGAACTGAATTTCCTCATACCGTCTATGTTGTCGCCGGAACTCAGGTGAGTTCTATCAAATGTTTTGAACTGTTATCAGTTACTTAACATAAAATCTGTGTTGGTTTACATGGTAAAGGCATCATCTTGTATTGGTTACTGACTTACTGTGAATGTTCTGTACCCTTCATAAAGTTGTGACCTTTCAAATATCTTTGCCAGGCTTAAGGTTGTTTAATTTTTATTCTTTTACTAAATTGATGATTATTCGTTTGCAGGCAGACAAACCATCATTGAATTCTATTGAAATATTCAAGGTATCAAACATTTCTGGTAAAAGGCGTGAATTAGTACCTAAAAAAGCTGCCGATGGCTCAGACATGGAAAGTGATAGTGACAGTGATGAAGATGATGATGAGGATGAGCATGGATCAAAACAACCTATATTGCAGGCAAGAACTCATTTGCATTTGATTTCAGCTTCATGGGCTTGGTCTACTCTTTTTGAGATGTTTATGCGATGGAGATAGAGATAACATGTTATCTACGAGCCATTGCATTTATATATTCATGAGATTTTACTGAAGTGTTTTGATTATTTTGCAGCTGCGCAGGGTGGCTCATCAAGGATGCATTAATCGAATTCGATCCATGCCACAAAGTCCCCACATTTGTGCCACTTGGGGGGATACAGGTTTTGTGCAGGTTAGTTCAAAGGGTTTTATAATTCCTATGCACTACAATCATGTAGACTTTTATGTTGGTGTACTGAGGTGTACACCCATGGCTATCGGCCACCCTGCTTATTTTTGTGCCTTTATAACCAGTTGGGAATCTTGTCTACAGGTTTGGGACTTTAGTGCTCATCTCAATTTCTTAGCTGAATCAACAGACACCAGTCGGGGTGGAAATTCTGTGGCTAATCAAGCACCACTGTGTATGTTCAGACATAAAGATGAAGGATATGCCATGGATTGGAGTCCCCGTGAAGCTGGGAAGCTTGTAACTGGTGAGATGACTATATATTTGTGTGACATTCATTCTTTTGTCGACGATTCTTTGATGATTTATTGCTGATACGAGCTGCTTATTTGTATGTGAAGGTGATTGTCAAAATTCTATTTATTTGTGGGAACCCACATCTGGAACAAAATGGAATGTTGATAAAAATCCATTTGTTGGACACACTGCTAGCGTGGAAGATCTGCAGGTACACTTGTGTATTTTTTTAATGATTCTTTTTTAGGCAGGAGTTGAGTATATTCAAGAACATTGATTTTTCTATTGGCATGGAGAGGAAATTGCAAGGGATTATTACGTAAAATGGTGTTTTGTACTTTGTTCACTCCTGTTTTGATGTGTTAACTTACAGTGGAGTCCTGGCGAGGACTGTGTATTTGCTTCTGCCTCTGTTGATAAGACCATTGCAATATGGGATACTCGTTTGGGGAAATCTCCTGCAATGTCATTTAAAGCCCATGATGCAGATGTAAATGTAATCTCATGGAACAGGTTAAAATTCTGTTATCTCACGTTTTTATCTTATTCATTATTTTACCACTCTGCATATTTTGATTGATTTGGCACTTTCTTGGCATCAGGTTACAAAGCTATATGCTTGCATCAGGTAGCGATGATGGGTCGTTTTCCATTTTTAATCTTAAAATGATTAAGGTACACTGTTTTGCATCTGATAGGCCAATACACATGTGACCTAAAATTTTCTTTTTCAAGCAACATAACTATATCTAAATACTTTGTTTTGCTTTTGTCTATGATTGGATTGCCTTAAATGCTTCTCTTAATTGTGTTAGGTGTGAGGCTTAATGAATATATTATGCACAGATGAAGCATAAGAATTGTTTAAAGCTTGCATTATATTATGCTTAGTTCTTTATCATTCGTAATAAGCATCATATTTCGAATAAAGCCAACATCTGAGTTAGGCATGTAGTTATGAACCTTTGAAAAGTTTACAGGATGATCGAGCATCACAGTTTGCTTTAATGAAGGAAAAAAAATGTCATGAAATGTGGTTTGAGAAAGAATGTGCTTTGGGATATATGTGTGTGTGCACGGCTGCGCACATTTGGGAATGCTTTAATGCCCCATCAAAGCAATCCTTAAAGCAGTGATTTCCTTGGCTAATTAGAATGTTGCTTCTGGGATAGAGATCATCTTTTCAATGATACGGTTTTGTTTGGAAAATGTTTTTTTAGTCATTGTTTGGCTCTTAGATTGCAGATGTAGTCAAACAATTTGAAAAAAATAAACGGTGTATTCATTGATACTGACTCTGAAGAAGCTAATTCTAAGAGCTTTTTTTTTAAGCTGATTGTACCTAACATCTTAAACCACCAAACTGTAGATAACTCGATACAGACATTCAAACATTATTAGCTAGTCAAACAAGCCAAGTAGCCCTCTTTTGTTTAAGAAGATACTAAACTTGCGTTGAGGGGCAGGGAGATATGCGAATTTAAGGTGCTTCTTGATGCATATTGCAAACAGGTTAAGAAAATGATGCCAATGTCTCTGTCATGGTATTTGACTATCTGTTAGAGCTGGCCTTGGCCAGGTCGTACTCAAAAAGTCTGTGCTTGGATCTAGGTATCTGATTGAGCAACATTTTGGGTTGAAAAGTTGGCTGAAGCTGGTAATATCAGATCAGGCCTGATCACTTAAGTGTTACAAAAACTCCATTTGGGCAGGGCACAGCTGCATTAGAGGGCTTGGTCAACGGAGTCAGTCTGGGCTGACTTGACCAGCTGTAGTACACTAGTACATGTTAAAAAGATTGACGTCTTAAGTCTATTTGGACCTTGCACACCTCCAAAAGATAGCTGGGCAATTGGTCTGGCTGGGCTGATTTAGCCAGCGCTAGTACATGTAAATGAATTGACTATTAAGTCCTTTTTTCCCCTTTCATCAGCATGACTTTGCCAAATTATGATTCATTGTCCGAGGCGTCTTTTGTCTATTAGCTGTCATGTATGTATGTGTTTGATCTAATTGGGTGAGATGCTTGAGTGTATCTTCTGGTGCTGGGTTTGGTGCACACTTGAGTTTAAATTGCCCCATATTTTTCTCTTTCACTTTTATTTTCTTTGGGTGCAAAGAGTTAAAAGTATGCGCAGCCTTTGATCATGACTTGTTCTTTAGGAGAGTAAAAACAAAAACAAGTAATAAACATGAAGAGAAGAAGTTATAAAGAGATAAGGAATGATGATCATGCCATGGAGTTGTCTAAAAAGGAGAGAGTGAGAGAGCAGGAATATGAAAGCAAAACGTTGGGTAACCATTAGGATTACTTGGTCATAGTTGGGCATGTGTGAGGAGGATGAAAAATAGACCAATAGTTAATTGCTCTAAGGGTGCCTATTAAATTTAGAAGAGGCTTTGACTAGTGTAGAACCACACTGCTATTCTTTTAGTGATGTGCTATTGGCTAATACCTTGAAGCTCTTCTTTCTTGTCATGTGCCCTAGTTTTGACGACCTTTCATTTTAGCATTGATTAACCTGTCTAGCCAATACACTCTGTTTCTGTGATGGGCTCCTGTTCAAGCTTTTGTCCATAGTAGAATGGACCAAGGACATGGAAAAAACATTACTTCATTATTGCATTTGCAATATTATGTTCACCCTGTTCCTCATATAGGTCATAGTTTCTACAATTGGCACTGTTGAGGACTTGTTAATGTTTATTCTTTATATTGCCACATTATAACTCTTCTGAAGAAAAGTAGGTTAATATGTGACCGATAGTTGGCACTGTTGACGACTTGTTAATGTTTGTTCTTTTTATTGCCACATCATAACTGAACAAGAAGTTGGTTAATATGTGACCGTTTATGTCATTATGTGCATTGTCAGATTTGAACCTTTCATCATTGGGGTGTAAAATACGAAGTGAGAATTTTCATTGAGTTATATAAATGGCATTTTAGTTCAACCAAAAAACAAAAAATGGAATTATAGTTACGCAGTTTCTAATATTTTTGTGTAAGAATAAAGTTTGTGGCTAGCACCAATTGGTTTCATGATTGATCCAATCAATTTTTTTCTCCTCGGAAACAAATAATGCGAAATACATGTGCTAATTTAGTTACGGAGAAATGGATATAGACTGGAGAGGCTTTGTGTTCTGACATTTACTGTATATTGATTACATTTCTTTTCAGGATGGTGAACCGATGTTGGCACATTTTACTCACCATAAACACCCTATCACTTCCATTGAATGGAGTCCCCATGAGGATTCTGTATTGGCAGTCTCTTCAGCCGACCATCAGCTGACGTAAGAATAACTTGATTAGTTGTGATGTATAATGCTTGTTTTTGCTTGATATCTGATACTTTTATGCTCTCCATTTCAGAATTTGGGATCTAGCACTAGAAAGAGATGAAGAAGAAGAGGCAGAATTTAAATCTCTAACAGAAGACAAAGTGGATGCTCCTGAGGAATTGCCTCCACAGCTTTTATTCGTCCATCAGGTTATATCACTAAAGGTATCATAAGTTGGTATGTTGCTGTCTTTGGTGCTAACTGTTTTTCATCCCAATTGTGTTACAGGGCCAGAAGGACTTGAAGGAGCTACGTTGGCATGCCCAGATACCAGGAATGATCATATCAACTGCTGCTGATGGTTTTAACGTCTTAATGCCTTCAAATGTCGAACGAAGCCTTCCACCGAATGGTGCTTGAAGCATAGATGTTCAAGAATGATCATATCAACTCCTGTTGATGGTATTTAACGTCTTAATGCCTTCAAATGTTGAAAGAAACTTTCCAGCGAGTGGTGCTTGAAACATGGATCTTGCATATGGTCTTCCTATGCATTCCCAAATGGCAGCACCAAATGTTGTGATGACCACTGCTTGGCTAGGCATCTGAGTTTCAATAACAGCAAATTTTGTATTAGTTCTTCTAGATTTTATGGTAATTTAATTTTCTTGGTCATGGTGGTGGAACAGGCTAGTAATTTGGTTCTCTGTTGTGTAATTATTGTTGGCTATAATTGCTTTAATGACTTTACTGTTTTGATATAAATGTAACAATTACGTCTGAGTCTGTCCCAAAAAAAAAAAAAAAAAAAAAAAGTATAATGATTAAATTTAAAGTTTCGATTTAATTATTTATTTATTTATTTATTTTTTTTGAACTTTTTGTTAATGTGTCTTTTCAATATTATATTCTGGTTTCAGGTACCTAAATGATGCTTTTACAGTTTTAGATGCAGTTTTTAAGGGGTACCATGTAGTTATATATGTACGAAATTACTCGAATTATGTTTTAACTACGGAGTACTTTGTTGTTCAAAGTTTAAATACTTCAAAGGAAGTCTGAAAACAAGTCTGTTTATTTAAATCTGTAACCTAATGGGTAATTGGGTTTGCCTGCCATATAGGGTTTGGGTCAAGGTAAGAGTTTTATTGTACCAAATGAGGGGGGAAAAAAAAAATCGAATATTGTACATGTGACCTGCGTTGGTCCAAATGAGGCCTAATAAAAGATAACCCTTTTTGAGCCAAACCTACTATCAACCATACCAAGCCTAACCCATTGTCCTGCGGTCCTGTCCAATAGTCAAACTATGGAGGACTGTTAATTGGTGTATATTAATTCCCTAGTGCCGTGATGTTAACCTGCAACGGCTGCAACGTACAACCTCTATAAACATGTATGTGCAAAATAACAATTAATATAGAGATGCAAATCTATCTTTCAGTTTACAAAATGAAGCGACTAAAAATCTTATGGAACATGCCTAGTTGCCTACCTTATTCAAAATCTGTCTTCCTAGTTAAGTAACAACCTCTATTAGTATTGTTGAGACTTAGCTTGGGACTAGAGAATCCCAATCGTACAGGTGGGGAGACACATTTAGGTCTCAAATAATAACACATTGACACTCTTCCAAGTTAGTGGCTATACCAGAGATACTAAACCAAAGCACGAGACATACAAATAAAATACATCCAGGTGAAATTGATAAGCAGTTTAGCACACAAGCCAATCAACTATAAATTACAGGATATTACAAGCCCAGTCAAAAATTGGAAGCAATGAGACCAAGCTACAGAAAGGTCACGCTATTTCGGACTGGACAGCTGCATATCTGCATTGGCTATCAATGTTCATTCAGCAGTTGGAAGAAACACAACTGCCAGCTTGATTTGCATCAATTGATTCTGAGCCAGCTTGACACTGAAGCATATTGATCAGAAAGGCGTCAACCTTTTTTAAATATCACAAACCCACCGGCTTGCCCATTAGTTTGGGGAAAGGGTCTTGCTTGCTCAGAACTACGACTTTACTCTTGTGTGCAAAGTACCCTTTTATGAGGTTTTTGTGAATTAGTATTGCAACTATACATTCCACCTGCATCGAAGTATTAGCACAAAGATTAAGCTCCCATTGCAACTGGTCGATAGCAGAATTAATAGTAAAAAAGCAATCACCTCATCAAGATCCATGTGTATCTGAAGCCATTTCAGTGCTTTGACTATAATGTCCAATTTCACCTGATGTGCTTTACTTGGATCTTTTTGTTTTTGAATGGTATAGCTACAAATGTGAAAAGATACATGAATAACCAGCTTGATGAGAGCAACCAGTATATGAAGATTATATGTGCTTACATTTTTTTCAGTAATCTTCTGTAAACTTGCAGCTCAAGTTTTTCTAATACAAGGTAAACACCTGATCTCAAGAACCTAACAATAATAAAAATTTCAGTTTCATAATAGCAAATCAGCACACCCAATGAATAATTTTAAGGGGCCAAACATTAAAAAAAAAATACTACAAAATAATATACCTATCTTCGTGTTCTTGGAGAGCACACCGTAGTAGTCGAAGATCACCTCTTCTAAGAGCTAAGACAACATCCCTGTACTGCATTATGCGAAAACCACATATAAATGTAGGACTTGAGTGTAACAAAAGCAGATCAAATATGTTAAGAATAATAAAAATCCCAATGATTGCTTTCTGCAAGGATATTTAAGGGAAGACGATGTTTTAAATACTCAGTTGATCAAGTATGATTTTCTTTTCTATATGCAGTCATATTCTTTGCTAGGTTGTATCCTTGGTACATGGAGAACATTTGGAATTGTAGAAATAGCAATAAAAGAGAAGTAAACAACCAAATAACATATTTTACCTCAAGAAGATTATACTTCTGCAACAGTAACTCTCCAGGCAAGATGCCTATTGAAAGCTTTACAGGTATCAGATATTTCAGGATCATCCTGTTTTATCCAAGAAACAAATAATAAACATGTAAAAAACAAGTAAATGAAGCATACAAAACTAACAAAAGGATGCAGAAAAAGGTATGGAAACTCAAATAATTGAATGTGAATCCCCCGTACCCCCCTGCTCTCTCACCCCTTGCAAGAACAACCAGAATTCAGACCTATTCAATAATAATAAAATCTGCCAGATAATTGAGCAACCACACTGAAACAAGCCCATCCCTCTCTTCAATCATGTAAGAATAAGTAAAACACTGAGCATGAACGTGGAATTCTGTCTATACAGTATAAAGAGCAGAGGAATTTCTTCTGTACAACAAGGATAATTTTAAGTGCAAGATAAGGCAGTGAACTTGAATCTCAATAGTTATACTATATTTTGGAATGTGCAAATGTGGAGAGGCTGTTCAGGCAACATCTCATACCAAGAAATCAGAGATGCAAACTGGGGCTTCTTTGCCAAGGTGGAAAAGTTGCATAGATCAAAATTTAGTATAAAGGTTACTGAATAAACAAAATTAACATAAATTGCAAATATTATATGCACAAGGCTCAGCTACAAAACTTGTGATAAGAAAGAAACAAAGCAGAATTCACTATTTTTTTTTCTTAACATGCATATTTAGCTGTCAATCATTTGAACCACAATGAAAAATATATACTTCGTACATGCCTTTTGCTTCCAGAAAAAGGAATATCCCTTGACCTACAGGTATAACGTGATTCTCAAAGAACTTAAGATATCAAGACCAGAGATTGCGAAGGGGATGCAAACAATACCTTATATTGGCTGCATGGTCAGGATGGCAATGAGCCAGAGCATATGACAATTTCTCATCAGCCTGCAGGTTAGAAACATTGATTTTAGATAAAAGATTATGCACGAGAACCAAGACCAAAATTTTCCACAAATCCAAAGGCAAAACTAGCACACATTTTGTCGTAGGTTGATCCAGTGAGTGTTGCTTTGGATCTAGGTTGGTACATTGTGACTTAGTAGTAATACAAACATACTTAGTGAATTGAGCTTTGGACCTTGTTCCGTTAATTGAGAGAGTTGTTAGTGATACAAGAAAATTGAGGACCAATGAGTTTATGTTCAAGAGAAATCCTCTACAGCTGACTTTTTTCACCCAAAGTTATTAAGAGCTACAGCCAAAAGTTATTAAGGCCTACAGCCAAAAGTTATTAAGGGCCACAGCCAAAAGTTATTAATTCTTTATATAGTATTTCCTTACTTTCTTAGAATCTTTCAATACGTTAATTCCATTGCCAGATCTGAGGCTACTAAACATATACCCAGCACCAGTGACTTTTTCCAGCCATTAATTAATTCCTTACGTTTTCCTTAATTTTCTAGGATCTATGGTTCTTAAAATCCTAAAGTGTAAATGAATGAGGATTGGTCCTATGTAACTGCCTCAAGCACTAAGATAGTTAAATGAACCAGAATGAAGTTCAGTTTCCATGCTTAAAATCCATGCTCAAGTGATTGACCTCTCAAATGGAACATGTTTCCAGGAAGCTATTTCAAGGAGAGGTAGCAAACAAAGCTTTCTGACTTTTATTTTGGTTGATACATGAGTTATGTAGGAATGGTGGCCATTCATTCATCTAGAAAATAATATGAAACAATAGCAGTTTGCTTGTTGGAGAGACCTTAAATTGCTTCAGAAATATCACAAAGGGTCAGACAAATGGACCAAGTACAAATTCAGCTTATATATGATGTATCTGGCAACAGGAAAATAGTAGAATCCTCTCCAACAAACTGACTTTCAAAAACATATGACCAGTCATGAGATGCAGATACTGATTGGTCAGCATAGAATGTTTGAGTTGTCAATCTGAAACTTAAATACACTAATTGCTGATCTTTGAAATTCTGAACAGTATGAGATAATGTATTCTTGTAATACTCGAGAATTATGAGCTGTATGTTTATTTCTAAAAAAGCTACAAGTGTACAAAGGAATCTAAATATTTGATGCTAAACGTAGAGAGCTCTGTTATCACAGTTTCTTAACACCTGACAACTACAGCAGATCGTCCAACAAACATTTGTATAAGATGTAAGGTAATTACAGGTTTAATATGAAAAGAATATTATCGCTGTACAAATACAGAAAATCACTTACAGCTGGGAAATTTTCATTGAAAACTTCAAGTCGACCCGTATAATACATGTAAGTTACCTGACACAGCATAGGAATCCAACATCTCCTGAATATAAGTATACATATTGATATATGTATTTTGACAAGAATAACCAACATTTGGAGAAATGCATTTTGAAGTACCTTATCTCTGGGTGGAAACTCCTCAAAATCAAATATACGCGCAGTCTCAATGCTTCTTATTACACTGCGACAGAGATGGACAGTACCAAGCTGTAAAGAGGCAAATAATACAAGCTCGTCAAATCATGAGAACAATCTCCTTTCGATAGCCATAATCAAGATTATATAAGTCTTAATTAACTAAACTAAGTCTAGTTATGCATAATTAGACATTAACACCATGTTTGGATAACAATAGTGAAGGGAAAGGGAGGGGAAGGAAAAAGAGGGAAGGGAAAGGGGGGTGAGGGGAGGGAGAAGACGATCTTCCATTTTCCTTCCAAATCTCTCCAACAATGGAGGGATTTGGTCTATTAAAAGGGGAAGGAAAATGGATCCTTCCGGTCCCCTCCCCTGCCCTCGAATTAGATATCCAAAGTTTGGAATTGCTGCAAGTTCACTTAAGGAGCATCATTAGAAGCTAGAGCAAAGGAGAAGATGTCATGTCATAAATGCAGCAGTGGCAGTTTTGTGGTGCTGCTCGAATTTTCCAAAGAATCATGCTAGCTAGTCATCTGCTTTGGGAGCAATGGCAACTTTGTGGTGCTGCTCAAGTTTTTTAGAGAACCATCCTAGCTAGTCATCTGCTTTGGGATACAATTAATTATTTAGCATCTTCTTGGGCGCTAAGGCAAAGAGAGCTTTTAGTAGTGGGAGAAATTAAAAATAACTGAGCTAATTTATAATCTGATTTTGCTTCTGTTCATTTATTAAAAACAATCTTATATTACACCCGCAAGGGGAGTGGGGACCATGTTATCATTCCTCCCTTACATCAATTTCTACTCTAATAGGTGAAAGAAACACCCTCTAAATAGTTGGTGAAGGACTGATACAATTAGAGATTACAGCACATATTTTACATTCATGAGATAAGATAATATGATTATGACCGAATGGAAAAGAAGGCATTAAAAAGATAAAAGCAACAATCAAAATGCACCTTGAAGTAGATTTTGAACAACTGACAAGTCACATGCAAGGCTCCAACACGTTTTGGCCCTTTTCCCTGCCAAACACAGCAACTCATATCAACAGCATTCCATCAAAACAAATGAGTCTAGGCATTGTTCCTGGAACAGCCCTCTTTTATGCAAACAGGCAGAACTCAATAAGACACAGCCACCATGCATATACATGATTTTATATAAACAAAAGATAGAATGAGATGATAAGAAACCAAGAACAAAAGGCCACAAGATATACCTAATTCACAGTTTGCAAGTTTAGCCTAAAGACATCTTACAATAAAGCTAACCAGAGTATGTGACGACAGGAGTCTGAAACTTATATTTTCGTCACGTATTTGTTGGAAATTTGAACTTTGCCATCTTTTTGTACATAGATAATGTTATTTTAGAACAATACATTAAAAAAATTAAAAAATATGTTTGCTAAGCTCAACACGATAGTCCAAAGCATAATGCATCCACAAGCTCCAAGGAAGTCACAACAAAGAAAATCCACAGTAACTCAATCTCCGCAGGTCCAAGATTCTACATCATCTATATACTTCTAGATTCACTTATCCAGTTTCCCCCTTTAAAATGTTCATCCTCTGTAATAGGCCTCTTTGAATAACACTTTTCTTTTAATTTCAACTGGGAAACACAAACAAATCCACTAGTCTTACTACATTTGTATCTTCAGAGATATCAAATTCAGGTACCACCCCTCCACCCCCCCCCCCCCCCCCAGTCCAGACCCACAATTTCTCTATTAAGAACTGAGTAGGGCTAAACACAACCAGCAAGGCTCATGAGTTTCACTAGATTATAACATTAAATCTTTACATATAAAAATTCTGGCTTCCATTTACTAGTAAAGACTTCAAACTAGTGAGGATCCCAATATAATAGCAAAGATAAGCTTAATGGTTGAAATAAATTTTAATTTAGTTCGAGATGTAAACTACATTAAACTTCAAGTTTTTGAGTTCGATAAAGTTGGAGGCTTGGAATGCTACAAACCAAGTTGAGGCGTTGAACTCACTTGAGACTAGCTACTCCAAGTTGGAGCTTGATCAGTTGATAAATCATTATCACCCTTAGCTTCACCTAAAGGTGTGCTCTTTTCACCTTAATTTTACTCATCTAAGTTTATTAACTTATCTTGAACCTATCTAAACTATTTGGCCCAAAATTAAACTGAACATAATAGAAATTATTGTAGTTGTGAATACAACTCGAGTTGCCTTTATTAACCTTGGAACTCAACTTATGGCCATGAACTTTATTTATCAAAGCTATTAGTCCTAGCAACTTAGCAAGTGGATAAAAGATTAAAAGGTGAGGAAAAACTTTAAAGTCATCATCACTACCTCCATCCCTAAATGATTGGCCATATGTCTTTTTTGGTCTTCCCAAAACAATAGGCGACTATCTAAATTTAGTTAGCTAATCTATAAATTTCTCACATTAGACTTGCACAACTAAGAACTCCAAAGAACGACATATAAAAATGTAAATAGTGAATATTTGTAGTACTTTAACTCAAATATTTAGAAATGACTAATCTAATGGAATCTAACAAAGTACCAATAGAGGGAGTGTTGGGTATGCCTTGGGATTTGTCACAGCCTCCAATTCCAGGTCTTGGCCTCTTAATAGTTATGTTTCCAGTCTACTTCACACAATCTATGAGGCAAGGGTGGATGTCCATTAAGGATCTAAGTGAGGCAAATTTCTAACTTATAGACATAAAGTCAAAAAGGTGCTCAAAGTGCACTTTAATGCTCGAAATCGTCTAAACCCACAAACTAAAAAAAAGCCGCAATGATAAATAGGGCATTGTATATTTGTATATACTGAATCAAAAACGAAACTAAAGTAACTTGGAAGGAAGCAAAAGAAACATACAGCAAGGACACCGAAAACTTTCATGAGAAAAGAACCAGCCGCCTTCAATTTGTCCGGGGTTTTACCATTTGATGCCAACTCTCTATCAGCCTATGATCACAACACACAAAATAATAATTCATTAACCAATACCAATAACTACCACAACACAGTATATACTAAAAACTACAGTGAAGTATCAATCATACCCTCTCAGCAATAATCCTAATCTCATAAGCAACAACATATAACGCTTCCAACGCCCATGCCGATTCCCAGTTTCGAAATTCCTGAATAAATGCACTAAACAATCACCCATTCCAAATTACAACCTACCCTTAAAAATTCAATAAAAAATAAATCAATCTCAAATTAATCAACAAAAAAAAGTATTATACTTGGCAAATTTCTCATAGGAATTATAAGCATCAACCAATTGACCAAGCTTGTAACATTGCAAAGCTCGAAGTAATGGAACCAAAGTATCATGTGATTGTCTGATCAACCTACTCACATCCTGTAAGATTCAATTAAATAATAAAAAAAAAAAAAAAAAAACCCACAAATTTGTAAGATTGAAATTCAATTACTTTGTGTAGTAATAATGATAATAATTAAGAATTGAAATAAAAACCCTAGGAAGAAGAAGAGAAAGACCTGGAAAATGTTGAGAGCATCAGCAACAGAGAGGAGTTTGGGATTGTTGGAGGAGAAAGAAAGAAGGCGACGAAGTAAAGGTCCGTTTTGGGTAGCAATGGCGTCGGAGTAGTTGTTGAGATAATCTGTTATTCTTCTGTGCGCTTCGCCCATGCTTATGTACGCCATTGTTTCTTGCTCTAGTGTTTGCAAACCACCAACTTGGAGTTTTCAACTCAAGTTGTAATGGGCAAAGAAGGGAGTACCAATAGTTTAGTTCTCGCAATAGTCACAACTTGAACTCACAACTTCACAAGACTCACAAAGTCACAAGGCATGTGAAAACACTATTTAGGGGTAATTTTAACAAATCGATGTTGGTTTGGTATCGGAAAATTAGTTAAGTTGGTGTAAGTTTGGAACTTGATTTTTAACCTAAGTGTTGTATTTAGTTTCTATATTTAAAAGTTTTTTTTTTTTTTTTTTTTTTTTTTTTTTTTTTTTTTTTTTTTTTTTAAACAAGAAGAGAAAGGATTTCATTAATGAAAGATAGCCAAACGGCACTTACAAACAATTCCGAGGAAATCTAAAATTCCAATACAAATACAATTCACCTTAGAACTAGTTACATCGCAGATTTGATCAACGATCGCCTTTATAAAAATCTTCATCTGAAGCAATACAATCTGTGAGTTAGCACTAATTCGGCTTGAGATCCACATATGAATAGTTGTTTGAGTGAAAAAACTCATATGGCCTTCTAGACACTTTTGGAGATTGTGAAACCCTAAATCTTCAAACTTTGACAGACGAACAAACAAATAAATTAAACCTAATAGTAGATCAAACTCCATCATAAAGATGTGATCTTTTATTGAAAGCAATTAAAAAGTTTTTTTGGGGCTTACCACCGGTAAAAATACCGATGGGAGCCCCTACAAAAATTTACAATTAAGATCAGAAGAAAAGAGATGGAAGAGAAAGAGAGAGAAGGAGAAGATTGAAGGAAAACCTTCAAAAAAAAAAGAAAAATCTAGCAATGGAGGCTAGAAAAACCCTCCCAAGGGAGAAACCCTAGAGGGGACCAAAAAACCCTCCCAAGGAGAAAACGAGGGAACCAATTACTTATATGTGTTTAACTTTGATTGTGTGTTGATTTACTCTTGAATTGATTAAATTTTATGCGTATTCTATGAATTATTGATTATGATTTGGGTGGAAATTTTGGAGAATGTAGAATGGGGGTAAAGCATTGCTTATTATGGGTTTAAAAAGGTATTATTAAAGTGATAATAAACCTTGAATAATCGTGCGGACCTAACCTAATATAATATGGAGTAATAATAAAATTAAATTTTAGTGAGTCATACTCATACGGGATCGTTAGCTATTGTTGTAATTTTCTATTTTCTATTTTTTGTTTTTTTTTTTTTTGTTTTTCCAAATATGTTATATAATAAATTAAAAATTATTCAAACTTATTAAAATCGTAATTATTCGAAAACCGTCAACAAAGTGAAAACAATTTTTCTCCTTTTTTGTTTTACGTTTTCGTTTTTTCGTATAAAAAATAAATTAAAAAATTATTCAGAGAGTAAAAGATAATTCAAGTGATTAGAGTGTCCCTTCCGATTCTCATCACCCTACAATCGATCCTCATCGCCCTAAGAAGAAAATAATTTTTGTTGTATGACGAGCCAACAATATTTAGCCCAATATGTGACTTAATATGCATATGCCCATAGTCCATTTCCCAACCTCAGGAGCAAAATTCGGCTAAAATCCACCAACCACTAATCCACTACATCCTTCCCACCACTTTCAACGTTTCTTTCACCATCTTCATCTTCCTCAACTCAACTCCAAACTCTTCCACTCCATCATCAATGGCGTCCTCAGATCTCCACCACTCAACTCCCTTCCCAACCATCAATCACAACCACCCAAACTCCAAAACACCCCTCATCTCCTTCGACACAGATCCACCCACTTCCCCACCCCCCACTCTCCATTCCAACAAATTCCTCACTCTCTCTCTCCTCCTCACCACATTCATCTCCCTCATCACGGCTATCGCATTCGCTTCCCTTTTCTTCTCCGCCACTTACGGATCGTCAATTGATAATAGTCGCATCACAGCTCGTCGTCTCACCAAACTCACCCACCCCGTCGTACTCTTAATCTCATCAGACGGGTTTCGATTCGGGTACCAATTCAAAGCTCAAACACCCAACATTCATCGCATTATCAACAATGGCACTGAAGCTGAACATGGGTTAATCCCTGTTTTTCCAACACTAACATTCCCTAATCATTACTCAATTGTAACGGGTTTATACCCGGCTTATCACGGGATTATTAATAATTACTTTGTTGATCCTAAGACAGGTGAGAAATTCTCAATGGCTAGTCATGAACCTCACTGGTGGCTCGGTGAGCCCTTGTGGGAGACCGTGGCGAACCGCGGCCAGAAGGCGGCCGCGTATTTTTGGCCTGGTTCTGAGGTAATTAAAGGTGACTGGAATTGTCCTGATTATTATTGTGAACATTATAATGGTTCTGTGCCTTTTGAGGATCGTGTTGATAAGATCATTAGTTATTTTGATTTACCAACTGAGGAAATTCCGGTTTTCATGACATTGTATTTTGAGGACCCGGATCATCAGGGTCATCAGGTTGGTCCAGATGACCCGGAGATTACTCGGGCCGTGGTTAGGATTGATGAGATGATTGGGAGATTGATTAAGGGGTTGGAGGAAAGAGGGGTGTTTGAGGATGTTAATGTTATAATGGTGGGTGATCATGGGATGGTTGGTACTTGTGATAGGAAGTTGATTTTTTTGGATGATTTAGCTCCTTGGGTTGAGATTGAGTCGAATTGGGTTCAATCGTATACTCCTTTGCTTGCGATTAGCCCTCCACCGGAGTTTTCTGCTAAGGAGGTTGTCGCGAAGATGAATGAGGGTTTGCAATCAGGGAAAGTGGAGAATGGGAAGAATTTGAGGGTTTTTCTTAAGGAAGATCTCCCTAGTAGGCTTCATTATGCTGATAGTTATAGGATTCCGCCTATAATTGGGCTTCTTGAAGAGGGTTACAAAGTTGAGCAGAAAAACTCTAATAAGAATGAATGTGGAGGTGCTCATGGTTATGATAACGCGTTCTTCTCCATGAGGACTGTTTTCATGGCTCATGGTCCTAAGTTTGCTGGGGGAAGAAAGGTGCCATCATTCGAAAATGTTCAAATATATAATCTGGTTACTTCAATACTCAACATAGAAGGAGCACCTAACAATGGGAGTGATTCATTTCCGAACTCTGTTCTTTTGCCTGATGCATAAGATTACACTTGATAATCACTAACTGAGTGAGAATTCATGGCTAGGCTTGAAATGCAGGCTTAACCGTGTTGTGGATGTAGTGTACTTGTGTAAATACTTCACTCTACTAGTTACATATGTCGCTTAACTTTTGGATATTGGATATTGGATATGATGTATGCTACAAAGTATAACAATGAGTGTATAATTCAGGAATCTGGTAGTCAAAATCTCAATCTTTCAGTTCCAACAAGAATGATGAATTTCTCATTTGCAAGCTATGCTATGCTGTTCTAATGGTTTTTTTTCCTCCTCTTTAAGGTTGATGAATCTTATTTTCAACTTATTATTTGTTATCAGTATGTTCTTCATTCCATTCCAAGTTTAATACAAGCATAAATACGTCAAATGACAAACCAAGAAGCTTTGATTCAAAGTTTAGTTATATGCATGAGATCTGCAAAAGTATTATCCACAGAGGTATAACGGTCTATGCTAAGTCACCGCCCTCTCTAAATGCCACACATCAAAACAACTGATAGCTTGCAGGACTTCTGAAACTACTTTCTGGTGTTTTCCAAAGCCAGCCTTTGTGGTTTTACAGTTCATTGCACCAATTATTTGCAGCCTTTTAAGAGCTACTGCTGCATTCTCCTCCTCATCGTGCACAGGGGCTGCTCGGTTATGAGGAGTTCCCTGCATCGATATGCTTTTGGTGTTCTTTCTCCTGATGATAGAAAGTTAGAAACCACATTTTCCTTACAATCTCTGCTCATTGCTAACTTGAACATCATTGTTATCTCTTTCTTTAATCTCATTGCCTTCCTGAAGTAGTTTTTGTTCATCTGAATCACTGTCCTCTTCGACAGCAGGCTAATGTGTGCTTATCTTATGGTAATTAAATTGAGGTTTTCTGCAACATTTCAAATAAAACACCAATTTGAGAACTTGTTCATTTTCATTAGAAAATCCGATCAATATTTTAAGTAGCGATTTGAGTTATTTTAAAGGCCCTTTTTAATGAGGAAGTGCTATTATTGCATTATCAATGCTAATCTAGTTCTTCCCAAACAATCACACTTCACATGAGATTATACAAAGAGTCAAAGTACTTGCATACGAGTATGGAGTACAATACTTCTTATGGATGTCATCAGCCTCGTAGAATCGTAGTCGGAAAAGAGTACGTATTTCTAACCTCCTCCTGTGGCAGACTGGCAGTATGATAGTTCTCTTGCTGCAGTCGCACGAGATCAGCGGCTAGAAGCGTTGTGTACTAGTATAAAGGGGATATACTTGTTGCCTTGTTGGCTGCTATTCTATGTTGTTGTAGAAAGCTACTCAGTTAACAATTGTATGGCTAATACATACGGTAGTAAAAAGTTATTTCCTCTATTTGCAAAAGGTCTTCCTATTAGGACGGTGATTGTTTTACAAAAAATATTTGATCAGAGACTCGAGTTTTAAAAATTCAAAGAAATGAAATCATAGTTCATATAATTATTTGTCTTACCGATCCTTCATGCTAAGTATCATTTTCCTTTCCTTGTCAATTTCATATGCCTAAAAACAATTACTACGTGCATTGATTTTAAGTTAATGACACATCAACAATTTTCTTTTGTGGTCCGTGCTAAGGACCAATATGATATCATTTGATGTGGATTTAATCAAGTAATTTGGAGCAATACTCATTAAATTAGGACAAATAATGACACACATGTCGTATCGGCCTTTTACTATATTAGATTGTGCTACGTGCCCGCGTCACTTGTCAACCAAATCTAATGTTATTCTTATTTTACGACCACATCTAGTATCATCCTTACTTTACGATTATATTGCTAGTTTATAATACACCTTTCGTTTTTTTTTAAGTGATACATTTTTTTTTGTGGACACAAAGAACAAGCCCTAAAACAAATGAAAGAAAACAAACTAAAAGCAGAACAAACAACGAAAAAGAAGACCAGAGAGTGAAGGATAGCTCGAGTGGTTAAAGCTTTCCTCCCGATTACAAAAAATTCTGGGATTGATTCTCATCCCTGCCCTTGTGGCTCTCTAAACACCAAAAAATAAAAACGAAAAAGAAGACCAAAACATTAGCTAAGAAGTCAATAAAAAGCTAAGTCTTTGAAACTAATCTTGGGCCTCTTGGCCACGCTACTCTACTAATTCCTCAAATAAAGCGGCATTTAGATCCCTAAGGAATTAAGGAGCGCTTCAAATCCGTAGGGTCCTCCAATACATTTTACTAACGAGTCTACTATCTATATTTATGTACCTCTTCTCTTCTTCAATCCCCACTAGGCCACTACTATTCCCTTGTCTATTTTAACTTTTTAAGTACCTCAATTATATTTGACCGACATAGGATTAGCAAGGCGTGGCGTTCCCACGATTTGTGCCTCCTTGATTGGTTGTTTGGTTGTTTTATTTTGTAATTTTCTTTATTTGGTGTATTCCTCATTAGCATAAAAAAAATAAAAAAAAAAAATTGACCGACATAGTTATCAACTTATCAACACGAAAATTTGACCAATACTGTTGTGTTTTACTATTTTAGACCATCTCTGAGACCCTTTTTAATGGTGAGACTTGAGTGAGTTCTTCAAGAGAAAGGGTTATTTTTTGCAAAAGATACCAATAATTTGGTATTTAAACTTAAACTTAATTCCACTTTGAAGGAGGGGGTGGATGAGATTTGAACCCGTGACCTTTTGTGTCACGCTGGCTCCGATATCATGTTAGAGGACCAGCTCAACCAAAAGCTTAAGCTGATGGTTGAGGCCTAGGAATATGTTTTATACTCTATCAATTATAATATGTTTTGTAATTTATTTAAGTTATAATTTTATTTTATTTTTTTTCTAAAAAAAACTTAAAATATGATTTGGTAAGCCATAAATTAAAAGTGACATTAATATATTTTAGAATATCTCACCATTTGGAAATTAGATTTCATATGAGTTGCTAAATTGAGAAGTGGGTTGGGTATCACCATTGGATATAAAAAACAAATCATTTTGTATTTCAATACTCAAAGTTGAGTCTCATCATTAAACATGGTCTAATTATGGAGTATTAAGTATAAATAATAAAGAATTTTATTGTAATCATATAACATATTACTAAAGCAATTTCCCTCCAATTATTATTTTTGTTATTACTTCCTTACAAAATATTTTCACTTCTTTATACTTTTGATTCACTTCCTTACAAGTATAATTTTGATTCACTTCCTTACAAAAATATACACCAAATCATATAATTATGATTCATTTTCTAAAAAAAAATACTTACATATTTGTTATATCTTTTACTGCATAAGATATTATATCAAGAAAAAATAATTTGAATGTAATGCAATCTTTCACTCCTAAGTTCAGTAATATATATATATATATATATAAACACAAAGTCTTACATGTGGCTACCCACACAATTTCAATATCCATTATAAGGGTTACTTTGTTAGTGTTATAGTGGTTAGTCGTTAAGTTTTACTTCGTCAGTGTTACAGGGGTTACATAAAGGGTTACTTCGTCAGTATTATCAGGGGTTACCAGGTTAGTGTTAAAGGGAAAACTATGTTCTTTAACAAGTGACCAGCCGCACACAAGACGCACTGATACATAAAACGTATGGGTACAACTTAAAACTTTTATTATGAAATCATGTATAGAATATGAATACCTTATTGTACATTTTATAAAGAGAAAAAAATTTATAAAAATAAATTAAACTACATATTATTATTATTATTAAACATTATAATATTTGGTAAAACTGTGGGTTGCACGGGATTTAAAGCTAGTACATATGAAAACTATGTATTGGGATTTGGGACCATTCTAAAAAGTACTCACATGAATATATTTAATCTTTTGTACTCCGTATAAGACCATCTCTAATTGTGAGACTCAACTTTGAGTATTAAAATACAAATGAGTTGTTTTTTTTTTTACCTCAAATGGTGATACGTAGCCCACTTCTCAATTTAGCAACTCATGTGAAGTCTAATATTCCAATGGTGAGACTTTTGAAAGTATATTGATGTCACTTTCAGTTTATGGCCTATCAAATCATATTATAAGTTTTTTTAGAAAAAAAAATAAAAATATAATTTAAATAAATTACAAAACGTATTATAATATTGATAAGGGCCGACACTTTTTGTCAAATCTAATCTAATCTAATATATATATTTGAAGGGGAGTTTTTTCCCGAGTTTTTAGACAGCCACGTAAGATATAATTTTGTTAGCGCGCCATGGAGGATTATAAATAATAGCTAATTAAATAAGAGATTATTAATTTATTTTACAATTAAATAATTCAAATGTCACGTAAGCAAAATTGGCGAATGAGATTTTAAAGTTTAAATTAGAGAGTTACGTAGGATCTAATTTTGTTAGCGCGTCATGTAAGATTATAAATCTTAGTAGTAGTCAATTGAATAAGAGATTATTAATTTATTTTATAATTAAATAATTCAAATGTCACGTAAACAAAATTGGCGAATGAGATTTTAAAGTTTAAATTAATTAAATATAAAATATTATCTTTTGATATTTGAATTAAATAATAGAGAGCAAGAGGAATGTAATTTAGGGACGGAGGGAGTACTCAATATTTTTTATTTCATAGTGCTACAAATTCACCTTCCAAAATTTCAAGAAAAAAATGTCATGTAATACATTATTAGCAACAATTTTGTCACAAACTTACACCTCGTGCACCCTCGTGCGTGGTTTATACGAAAAAGACCTCATTACAAAATACTAACACTTTTATAAATAAATGTACGTGCACCTTTAAAAGTGTACACCACAAAGTCATGCTAGGAAACATGCTAACTGATATTCTTGCAACTAGAGGTGTCAAAACCGAACCGATTCGAAAAAAACTATCCGTTTCGAACTGTAACCGATCCGATTTGATCCGAGAAATTCAAGACCCAAACCCGATCTGTAACCGAACTGAACTCAACCCGAATCCGAATTCGACCCGATCTGAACTTAACCCGGCACCGATTTGATCCGACCTGAACTTAACCCGAATCAAATTTGACCCGATTTGAACTCTAACCGAACCGATTTGATCCGACCTGAGCTCAACCCGATCCGAAATTGACCCGGCAAATAACCGATCTAATCCGATCTGTTTTGACCCGAACTGATATTAACCCGACCCGATTTTAGCTCGATTTGATTTTTACCCGATCCGAATTTAACCAGGCCATAATTAATTTTTTGATCTTTTTATTGAAGTTCTTATACTGCTCCTGTAACACCCTTGAAATTCCTTTCTTTTAAAATACCTATTTTGCTATGTTTAAAACTCAAATTAGGAATATCTAAGATATTACCGCCACCGTGATAACGGCTAAGGCAACTATCAAAGACACACAGCGGAAGCCTAATTTCAAACCCTTCCAAAACAAGTCAACTTAAAAAAAAAAGTAAATCAACGAAAGTAAAGTCAAACCAAAGTCAAACGAAATAAAATAAAATCAACCTACAACTTAGAACCATTATAGGCCCTTATTAAAACCAAACCAAATTCAAAACCTCTTTGTTAGTTACGCATAATAATATTATCATAAATAATTAAAGCGATAACACATCATAAACTTATGGAAACTAGCATGATACGCTCTTCACTCATGCCCATTCATGAATATGCTTCAACACCTGAAAAACTTATCTCTACCTATTTCCATTACTCTCCATTATAAATGGATCATCATAGGGCCAAGATAAAGACAAGGCCAACAAACACACAAAACACACAATCAGAAAAGCTGAGTACATAAGCGTAATTAACACACTAACATACAATTTCCTATCAACACACGACTTACCTTGTTGCACCTGTTTTCCAAGCATACAACACTCAATAAAAATTCTCACTAGACACTAAATAATTTATTTAGCATTGATTACGCATCGAACAGATTTCCCCCTACCCTCCCCCAATAAATTGAGGTTACTGATACGGGAGCTAACCGTGCCAGCATCAAAAACCACACATAGGTGGCGGAATTCCTGCGCATAATAATAATAAAAAGGAATATACAGCGTCCTGTACTCCATTAGAAGTTATGGTTAAATATAAAACCCCATAACTCCCCCCATATGTTCATACTCAAGGTATATACGTTCCAAGAGTTTTGGTGCGTAATCTCTTTCACTTTACGTTATTTACCGATTACTAAACTTGGTGATGACTCTCAAACCATAATCATTCAATCAACAATAATTATTCAAACAATCAAATATATCAATTTAATTCTTGAATAATTAGTGACCACATAATATTTAATGTTGAACCCTTCTTAATTCTACCTCGGTGCCAATGACACCTTAAACGCATAAAGCGTCACAAATCCTATCCCTCGGTGTTAAAAATACCTTAAGTGCACTAAGGCACCAACATACAATTTATTCCTCGTGTACATAGACACTTATATAGCTCCTTTCTCATGCTTAAAGCATCAATAAAAATTATATGAACCATAAATAAATTCTCTTTCAATATTCCAAACCAAATTAAACATTTAGTTTAATTAAACATGCTCTCTATCATGCCATAAATAAATATGTGGTTCATAAATAATATTCCAAACTATTATTTTCCATCCAATATTCCATCACAAATAAATCATGCTTCATAATCCAATCACCAATAACATCCAAATCATAATTTCCAATCCAAACCTAGCATGATACTACTTGTAATCAATCAAACACATTTAGCATGCTATTACATCAACATAATTATGCTAAGTACGCGAACGTACCTTGAATACGATCTTAATATCGCCACAATTAATAGAAATCACTCACTTCAAAGTCTCCTACAATTTAAAATCATAAAAGGATATTAAAACCCACTCTACACAAATTTCCAGCAATATATACTATTATAAAACACCTCATAATTTATTTAAAATAAGCTGAAATTATATTTAAAACATCATAATTAAATCTCAATTAATGGGTAATTAAAATTTCCTTAAAGAAACTTGATTTCTAATACTTTACCAAAAATTCCAGCACTTTATTTTAATTAAATCTTGCTGTAATTTAGTCTTAAAACACTCTAATCAAAGATTTACACCATTATATATCATAATCTTTCAATAATTTATAAATCAAGAACCTAGGGTTTCAAAAATTGGGTCTTTTTAATTAAAAACATAATCTGAAAATTAATTAATATAATACTTTTAATCAAACATCAAAATCAAATCACAAAACCCATAATTAATATTTAGATCTAGGATTAAATTGATTTTTAAAACAAAATTAATAATTTTTTTTTTTTTTGTATTCGAAAAAGAGAGAGGAAGAAGGTGGCAGCCACCACCAAGCCGGTTGCCGGCGCTGGTGGCCGCCTGCTGCCGGTGGCTGGCAGTGGTGGTGGGGGTGGCCGAAAAAAAAAGAAGGGGAAGGGGAGAAAGGAAAAAGAAAAAAAAGAAAAAAAAGGAAAAGGAGAGAGAAGTTTACCTTGGGTTTTCTCCACTCTGGGCAAAGTTTGATTTGCCTCATATGTGGGATATTTATACCCCTTCTCTAAAACCCTTCTCCCTAAACTTTCCCTTTTTAATTTTCCTAATCCCATCCCTAATAAAACTTTACTAAAATAAACTTTACTAAATTAAACCCCAACTTAATTAAAATAATTAATTAAATAAACTTTCCTTTTATAAAATATTTCCAACTTATTAAAATAAATAAATAAAATACTTTAAATAAAACATTTAAATTCAATTAAATACTTCTCAAAATACTTATTTTAAATAAAATACGTATAAAAATACGAGGTATTATAGCTCCGTTTATTATTAATAAGTTTACGTTTTTTACTACAAAGAAATAATCCGGAGTAACAAGTTTACTTCATGTATTTACCAATTATATAAAATTATTTTCTAAGCTTTATATTCATCTCATCTAAAATTTGCTACAAATAGTTTGTAATACTTAAACATTAAAACCTCTTCTTTTAACTCGATAAAATATACTCTGTATGATACATGATGACTTGATATTGACCCAATAATAAGGTAAAAACTCAATAATAACTCTAGTTTAAAAATAACCTTATTTAAATATGAATTGGGTCAACTCGATTAAAATCCAGCCAAACACAAAAAGGAATTGAATTGAAATTGACCAATTTAATGAATCAACGGATCAACTTTATCTTAATCAAACAGAACTTGATCGAACCGAAATCATCCGAACCGAAATCAACTCGACCCAAATTCATCCGACCCGAAATTAACCCGATTAAACCCGTTTTGAACCCGATCCGAATTTATCCGAACTGAACATGAACTGATCTGGAGTTGATCCGACTCATATGCGACCCGAACTCGATAGACCATGACCCAAATTTGATCCGACCCGAATTTGACCCGACCCGACCCGATCCGAATTATAAGAATAATTTTGACCCAAACATATCCGACCCAAACAGACCCGACCCGAATAGACCTAACCCAAACTCCATCCGGTTATCCGAATTGACACCTCTACTTGCAACTATCTTTTTAGTGATAGTATTAGTTTGTGCGTCATTGCATCTCATCAATTCACTATGGTTGAAGCCAAAGAGGTTGGAGAAGTGCTTGAGGAATCAAGGCTTTCGGGGTAATCCTTACCGTCCGATCTATGGTGATCTTGCCGAGATCACAGGCACGACTAAATCTTCACTCTCCAAATCCTTCACATCACTCACTCATGATATTGCCCACCGTGTCTTGCCTTTTAATCATCAAACCATTCAATAATATGGTACGTTACAATTACTTTAATATTGTATCTTTTATAATCGTTTTTCATTTTATTTATATGTACTTTCCAATGCATTTCAACATTAATATCTCTAGAAACTTTTTAATTAAATCAATGTATACTCTAATTATTATTGTAAGTACAGACATAATACTTTCCTCCGTTTATTTCAGCTAAACACCTGTATTTTACTTTTATTTGATCATATATTTTTAACCAATAGTTAAAATCAAAACGTTACACATAAAAATAAATGATTTAACATGTATTTGTATATAGGGAAGGAGTCCTTTATGTGGTATGGGACAAATCCAAAGATCAACATTACAAAGATTGGGTTGATTAAGGAGATATTTAGCAAGTATGAGGTATTCACCAAACAGTCTCCCGCAATGAAAACAAAGTTTGGGTTACCAATGCGAGAGGGTGAAGATTGGGCTAGAGTCAGGAAAATCATCAACCCCGCTTTTGAAATTGAAAAGTTGAAGGTAGTCCTTGTTTTTATAGGGCCCATACCAAATTCTTATTATTTTAATACTCGTATTAAAGCTTGTTTAGTTGTTTGTTATCACCAAGCTAAGTTTGATTTATTGGAAAGGAAAGCACCTTTCGACTATGACCTTAGAGGTTCAATCCCCACTAAAGACAATTTGAAGAGTGGATTTCCTTACCTATGACTAATTTAAGCTCATTTAACAAAACAATGGCTTCTAAAATCTAATAACATTATTTTTATTTTTTTTTGGGTGAACGAGAGGGGTTAAATGACTAAATCCCATAAAAAAACACAAAGCTAGCAAACTTAGAGTACTAGAAAGGAAAACAAAAAACTAAGGGGTTGTTTGGCATCATTTTTGGTTTTCGGTTTCCAGTTTTTTTGAAAATTGAAAACCAAAAACAAGAAATAAGAAAAAGGTGTTTCCACTTTTTTGTTGAATTGTCAGTTTTCAAAATTATTATGAATTTAATAAGTTTAAATAATTTTTGATTTATTATATGACATATATCATATACTTTTATACAACAAAGAACCAAAAAAACAGAAAACCATAGCAATGCCAAACGAACCCTAAAATAACGATATCGAACAAGTCCTTAGTTAAACTATGTTATTATATTTTTCGTTATAGTTGAGTACATAAAGTAATTAATATTTGTCGCGATTTGGGCCAAAATGCAGGCCATTTGTGTTGGATTGAGTTTTAGATTGAACTTGATTGGGCTTCATGAGCAAATTAGACCATACTTTTATGTCTGAAATCTACCTTGTTCAAGTGTGATAGAGAACAAAACTAATACAGTAATTTATTTTTGGATTGGAAATGTACACAAAGCATAACTATTATATTCATATATTGGAGGAAGCCGCATTTAATTACTTAGGTTATCAAGTTGCAAAATCGAAAATAAATCAACAAATAATCAAATATACATAGTCAGCAGGACATTTTAGTAATTATAATGTAACACTAAGAACCCTTTTTTTAATGTAAAGTTCGTTGATGATTTGAATTGATTTCTGTACATTTTGGCCACTTAATAAGCAATTTTGTTTATAAAGGTGATAAACTTATATCTTTTTATTATATTATTGCCCGTCACATTTCTTACATCATCAATTTTCTTCCTACGTTACATTGAATAAATGTGGTGTCATGTTCAGAATATGTTGCCTACAATGGAAAAATGTTGTGACAAAATGATGAGTAAATGGGAAGAAATGGTAGCAGCAATTGGTTCAGCTGAAGTGGATGAGTAAATGGGAAGAAATGGTAGCAGCAATTGGCGACGTAATTGCAATAACATCTTTTGGAAGCTCTTATGAAGAAGGTGAAAAACTATTCAAGCTCCAAGATGAAAGTTTGTCCCTCGCTTATCAATCAATGCGATCCATGACTTACTACATTCCAGGATGGAGGTATGATCGATACAATTTTTTCAATTCAAACTAGTTAAGCTAATCAATTTTCGTACTCCTTGTTACTGATACCAACATTAAAAGATAACTTAGATCGATGATAAGATTATTAAATAATGTGACATGTTTCTAATGCCGCATATTTTAAAAAATGTATGTTATAATAATATTGTAGCATTTTATTATCATTATAAAAATATTCGTAGTGGATTAAGTGATGTAACATGTTTCTAGTGCATTAGATGATTATTACCGTAGAAATATATATACATATATAACATGGAAAGTATTCTTTCTAAAGAACACTACTAAATACAATTAAATATTTGAAGTTTCAATATCATACATTTTGGCATTTTGCACTAACTTGGAGAATATCAATAATCAATAACTATATACTAAAAGACACACCAGCAATGACATGTGTCATTTTATGGTGTATCCTTAATTTTTTTTTTTTTTAAATAAAAAAAAAATTCAATTAAAGTAAAAAGTCTTATTTATACAAAAATAATTCGCTAACCTTACATAATATAATTACTTAACATAAAAAGGGTTTTACATATCTTTAACATAAATATATAAATGGCTATAACTATATACTAAAAGACACACCAGCAATGACATGTGTCATTTTATGGTGTGTCCTTAATTTTTTTTTTAAATAAAATAAAATTCAATTAAAGTAAAAAGTCTTATTTATACAAAAATAATTCTCTAACCTTACATAATATAATTACTTAACATAAAAAGGGTTTTACATATCTTTAACATAAATATATAAATGGCTATAAAAAAAATTCTAAACATAATTTTGCTCATTTTCTTCATCATTTAATATCTAACATATATTTTATAATCTTTTATTTTGCTCAAAATTTGTCAACTATATATTTAGAATTTTCTTTGTTTATAAGAACTAATTATATAGATAGTTTAATAATGGTTATTGAAGATTACCGTGCATGACACGGAACTAACCTAGTTGATCTTAAATATTCAGTTATCTACCCACCAAGATTAATCGCAGGAAAAATAAACTAGAACGAGAAATCAAGGAGACTGCGAAGGAAATAGTGGAGAAAAGAAAAAAAATGAAGCAAATAGGAGGCTCTAAATATAAAGATGATTTGCTAAGTATAATGTTAGAGTCAAATGAAAAAGAGATTAAAGAAAATGGAGTTGGACTGTCAATGGAAGATTTAATTGAAGAATGCAAGTTATTTATGTTAGCTGGAAAAGACACAACTTCATCTTTATTAGTTTGGGTAATGGTGCTCCTTTCTCAACACCAAGATTGGCAAAACAAAGCTAGAGAAGAGGTTTTGTCACACTTTGGGAAAGATTCTACTCCTGATTATAAAGGCCTTAATAGCCTTCAAATTGTAAGTCTGCTCATCCTTGATACAGTATATATTATCGATCTTATATATACATCAATACACATAGAATTTGTTCGATTAGATTGTATAAACCTTTGTATTTGTTAAGGTATGTCATCTAAATAGGGACGGATAAAGTAATATACGTTTTAGATAAAGAGAAATTTGAATTTCTGATGTGGTGTAGTTTAATGTGATCATATTCAAACAAGAATAACTTTCTTTAAAATTGAAAAAAATTTAAGAGAAAACATCGTTGGAACTTGGAATTAGATTTATTTCCTTAAGCTTCATGATTTAACAATATCGATCAAACATTGTTTTTTCAATTCGGCTTATTTACAAGATTAAGTAAAATTAATTTATTTCAAATCTTGGCCTCCTCAAACTTTTTTTCCAAGATCCGCCTCTGCTAGGGTTTGATGTAATCTCAATATAATAGAATGTGTTGAACATAGTGAAAAATTGAACATAAAAGTTGAAGTTTGGAAGTAGAGTTATTTTCTTGAGCTTCATGATTTTACATAACTCACACATTGTCTTTCCAAATTGTAGATGAATATGATTATAAATGAAACATTAAGGATCTACCCACCAATTCCAACTCTTTCTCGAATCATCCATACAAATACAAATTTGAAGCAACTAAGTCTACTCAATGGAATGGAGATAAGTATGCCAATGACCATGGTGCATAGAGATCGCGAACTATGGGGAGATGATGCTTATGAATTCAATCCAAATCGATTTTCAGAAGGAGTGTTAAATGCATCGAAAGTTCCTGGATCTTTTTTCCCTTTTGGTGGTGGACCGCGAATTTGTGTTGGAAAGAATTATGCATTGATAGAGGCAAAGCTTGCCTTGACAAAGATTCTTCAACGCTTCTCATTTGAGCTCTCCCCATCTTATGTTCATGCACCAATGTATCAAGTGGCGATTGTGCCTCAATTTGGTGCACAACTTATCTTGCACAAGATCTAGGTTATTTTCATGCTATGCTAAGAAATTCATTCTCTATTACATCTTTAATCAAATATTTTGAATTGTAATAAATTTTACAATGGTTATGTTCTACTATACTTTGTATGATTTTGATGAACTAGTTGCAAAGCCTCTCAAGCAGTTCGGCTAGGCTTTAATTTGTTGGTTTTTTTTGCTCTTATAGTTAAATTTGCTTTAAAATAATTCTATTACTATTTTTTTATTTTTTTTTTTGTGACATGAGAAATGGCATGTCGTCTTTTGTGCTAGCTTGGCTCTTTTGAGTCTTGATAATACTGAACAATTGGGGAAATGTAAATGGAAGGTTATGTCAAGTGATAATTAGTTAGGAAGTGAAAAAGTTAGTTTGGTTATAGACTTATAGTGTAGGTGTATGTTTGTACTTTGCACCTAATTTTAGGTAAATAAAATGCAAAGTGATCACCGTACGTGTATAATTAGATTTTATAGAGTGAATACAATGAAATATGAAGTACTTTACACATACTATAAGAATGCTGGTTTTAGCGATAGAAATTGCCAAACGAACATATCAGTCAATAATCACTAATCATTTTCAAATAGTTACCGACTAAAACATTAGTGGTCAGTAGTTGCGATTACTTTTAAACCATTACGAAAGAGTAGTTTTTATAAAACCTTAAAAACTGAGCCTATACCCTACTCTTTTTCATCAGTTTGCCTAACTCCCCTCCCATAAAGCCCCTTCCTCTGTCCTCTCACTCTTGTTCTCTCTTTGTCAAAAAATGCCTTGAATTAGTTATCCCTCCTTAGACAACTATTGTGGAGGTGTTGCTTATAATTATTTAATCTTTTAACCATTATCTGTAATATGTACTATCTTCAAGATTAATTAAAACTCATCTCTCGCATGTCCGTGGATGTAGCTAATTTCTCCGAATTTCAAGTGACTTCCTTTCAAGTGATCAATAGTGTCTTTGATTGATGGGTTTAAACCTGGCGTTAATGCCAATGGTCATGGTCCGAGTGTTTTGACAACAAATCTAATTCAATGCACTCTCGTCTATGGGCAATGAAGGCACAAGCCAAGATTGATAATGATTTGTGCAACATAAGCGAGATGTGTTTTTAAGGAACACTCGTACTCTTGTCTATTGTTAACAAGAGTAGGGAAAACGGTCGATTGGGGCTTGTGAGTTGTGACGGTCATAATAAAAGGCAAACAATTGATAAAGTAAGAGGAATGAATACAACAAAAATTCACAATCAGAACAAAACTTTATACTAACTTGATTTCAACAATGGTATAGAATTAGAACATAACTCGAACCTAATATTGCTCGTCCAAATATTCTATCGAAACTAAAATTTTCTAAACCAAGATAACTCAATAGCAAAATAACCTGACTTGAACTCGACCCACATTCAAAATGACCTCTATTAGCCTATCAATAACCTAAACCGACTTTATTTGAATCCAGACATGTAAATAGCCAACTTACCACAATTCAACTTGATCACCAAACCCAACAAGCTAAGCCAAGTTAACCTATCTTAATTGAATTTGTTAAGTGCTTAAGTCCCAGTGTCCCGCCCTGCTATGGATCAACCCAAAACCGATCCGACAACCCATATCAACATTCAACACCTCTTCTCATGACCTTTCTTTAGAAGCCATATTCCAAATTCTCCCTTAAAACAACAACCAATTTCCCAAAAGACCAAAACCAAAATTTATAAGTTAAAAAAAAAAGACAAGAAATACTCCAAACACGCGCCACCGATTCCCATTCTCTCTCTCCTACCTTCATCTTCCCCACTCCAAAATCAAACCCAGATTCCAATCACCCAAACCCAAATGACAACCTATGGTACCATACCCACTTCCAATTCACCCGACCCACCTCCATTAACAAACCTCCATTTCATCTCCCACGCCAAACACAAGATCCAATCCACCTACACCACCCACCGCCGTCCATGGACCCTCCTCCTTTCTCTCTCCTCCCTCTCCCTCCCTTCCTCCTTCAACGACCTCCTTCTTCGCATCAAAACCAACCTCTCCTTCTTCCGTATGAACTACGCCATCATCACCCTCCTCATCCTCTTCTGCTCCCTCCTCTGGCACCCCATCTCCCTCATCGTCTTCCTCTGCACCATGTCCGCTTGGCTCTTCCTCTACTTTCTCCGCGACACGCCGCTATTTGTTTTTGGGTACATCGTTGATGATAAGATTGTGCTCGTGCTTCTTGCGGTGTTGACGGTGGTTTTCCTGCTGCTTACTGATGTTACGGTGAATATTGTTGTTGCGCTCAGTGTTGCGGTGGGTGTTATTGTGGTTCATGCTGCGGTGAGGAGGACGGATGATCTTCCGCTTGCCGCGGCCGGGTTTGATGATGAGGGTGATGCGCGTGGGGGGTTTAGTCGGGGGGTTGGTGGGTTGGGTGAACGGCTTCCTTTGAGGGATACGGCCTCGTCTTCGTTTTCGGCTTAATCAGATATTGTATTATTTGTGAGTTCGTTCTTCACTTTTTTATTTAATTATTTTTTTTTGTTGTTGTGGTGGTTAAACATTTAGTGAATTAGTGATTTCTGTTTAAATTGGTTTAGGGGAATAGGCAAATGTAGTGTCAATTTCATGTAATTTTTTGAGTTTAATTTTCATGTTTGGCATGATCATAGGATTCATAAGTTTAGAAATTTGTATGCTTGTTTGAATTTGATTAAATTGTTATTTTGTAGTTCAAATTTTCAATGCCAATCTCATTGAATCTTTACTTTGTCTTTGTTTTTCTTTACATTGGTATGAATTTTCCTGTCAATTAATTGCCATTTTGTAAGCAAATCTTTCAAGAAAGAGGAATTTTTGTTGAATCTTTGAAATTAGATCATTTTTCTTGTTACTGGTTCTACTATGTTACAAATATGAACATTTACAATGAGAGTCTCTTATTGAATCTTCGAAATAAGATCATTTTTATTTAATCTTGATTGTGTTCATTTACAATGAGAAACTCTTATTGAATCATCGAAATAAGATCATTTATTTAATCTCGATTGTTTATATTCCCACGATATAACCTTTTATTCCATAAGTGAGGAAAATCCCAACACACTCGCTTAATAACATGTGTGGATTTTGATTCTTTACTAACACTTGCCCTGTATTTTCCGAAGTTTTCTGTAATCTGGAAATGCAGTGAACATAATGCTGCATCGGCTGTAAGTCGAAAAACAACATTAATCACCAATGGATGATTATTTGATCCCGGTGATTGATTTATCACCAAACGACGTCTAGCTAGTGTGTTACTGGCTTACTGTTTTCATTTACAAGATGACAATTCTCTGTTTTCCCAATTTCAGTGATTTTGCACTGATTTAGTAGCTCAATTGATGAACATTGGAGTATATGAGACACAGAGATGATGCCACTTTGTTTAGATTGATTGGGTTTTTTTATGTCGATGAAAGGGATATTGTTGGCGGCAAATGTAAATATATGTTTGTCATTTTGCATCATTTGAACATGGATGAACATGTAACAAATGTGTGTTGGACTGTTACTCTTAACGCCGATATTTTTAAACTGCATTTGTGTCCGAATAAAAGTTTCATTTAGCTTTTGTACAAGTTTCTAGAAAGTCGAATAAGAAAAAAGATACTTCTACGGAGTAGTAGTGGTGTTTGATTGATTACAGGTGAATATATAAAATACTCCGCTATTCATAAGATTTTACGGAGCACTTCCCTATAGTTTGGTTGATTAAAAAAAAGACTGGTGCTAAACTGCTAATAATAGAAACTTTGAGTCACTGATGCTCTGGAACAAGCTGGACTATCTCTGATATTCTAATCTCTACCTGGTTGTTTGCTTGCTGATATCATTATTACTTTGTTAGTTAGACACTCATTCATTTGTGTAATTGTGTTTGTTTTATTTCCCCACATTCTAGGACTCTTTGAATAAAAAAAACTAGTGGAGGAAAATATAATCCCAATCAATTTGTTGTTGGTTTTGTTCACATTTTATGTTTTTTGAAACGTGTAGTCGTCCACAGAATCTTGGTTGTGACTGCCAATAGTTTAGAATTGGCAAAGTATTGGATTTACATATCTTAATCTTACATGTACTACAATTTTTCTTGTTTTTCTAGAATGAAAGGAAAAATTGTCTATAAAAATTTAACGTTTTGTCTTGTTTTTTCCAAAATAATCCAACTTTTGAATTATTCCAAACTAATCCCATCTTTGATAACCATTTACTTGTAACAACCCCAATAGGTCACTAACTTATTGTAACTATTTATCAATCACTAGAGGTGATAAAAAATTCAAGTCCGATCGGGCTTTAATGTCATATCTTGTGCCAATACCCTTAAAAAGTAGCTGGCTTGTTGGGCCAAAGTGGGCTTTTTTCTGGCCAACTTTGAGTTGTTACCTAAAAATGCGTTTTTAGCTTTTTCCAAACAACTCATCCTATATTTAGGCCGGTTAGTGGGTCGGGCCAATGTAAATCACCTCTACAATCCACGTATTATGTAATTGGTTTAGGGATGGCAGTGGGTCGGGTTAAATGGGAGACTCACCTCATCCCCACTCGTGAAGCGGGGATGGAGGGAGGTTTGGCGGGTGATGGGGCGGGGATGGGTATAAAATGTGAACTCGCCATGGGTGATGCGACGAGTATGGATTTTAGAGTAGACCTGCCACATACCCGCCCCGCCCCGTACCCACCTTATATCTGCACTATATTTCATTTAGAAGAAAATTTATGAAATTTGATACCCCCTAAGGCCCAATAAGCTTGAATTGTAAAAGTCCCAATTTTTATTTAACCTAATTTGATATAACGGCTATTTCACCAAATGCCACTGACAAATTTAAAAATTCACCAAATGCCATCGGACTTTTCAGAATTCACCAAATGCCACTGAGTTTTTAAAAAATTCACCCAGTGCCATTAATGACTAACGACTGTTAACTCCGTTAGTCATTAAGACTAATTATGCCACGTGGTGGCTTATGATTGGTTGCTTATTAAATTAGTAAATTAATTACTTAATAAAAGACTTATAAATAAAATTAAAAAAAAATGAAAAAACCACCCACCATGACTCAGCCCCAACCACCGTCTTTCACTGCCACCACCATATCCCCTCTTCCAGCCAGTCCCCACCGTGGCGGCGACCATCCCTGAAGAACCGCGCCGACCACCCATGATAGCCATCCCGCACCGACGACGCAATCCAGCCACTATTCCCGCGATTCGCAAACCCTCTTTCTCCCTCGAAAATCCCTCCCCTCCCCACCGCCGACGACCAAACCCCCCTCCCCACGCCGGAGAACTCAAATAAGTTCATCCCCTCCGAGCTCCACCCTTTCAACCACCACGCCGGAACCCAAAATTAAAATCCCCAAAAATCAAAATCTAGGGTTTCAACACCTTAAATCCCGAATTTGAAACCCCCTCCACTCCCCACTGCTGGTGTCCATGATCCCTCCCCGCTCCGGCAAACCAAAACCGCCCCTCCCCCTCCCATCTCCACACCCTGAACCACCTCGCTTAAACCCCAAAATCGAAAAACCTTAAAATCGAAATTTAGGGTTTCGTTTTTGGAGAAATCAATTTTGGGGTTTTAGGGTGTCGAGGATGGTGGTTTAAGGGGGGTAAGTGGATGGAGATGGTAGGGGGAGGGGGAAGGGTGGCCGCCGACACCAAAGAGGATGTTGTCGCCGGTGGGGGTAAGGGAAAGGGGTTGGGCTGGCGTAGGGGCGGTGGTGCAGTGGGAAGAGTGGCTGTGGTTTAGTTGTTTTTTTTTTTTTTTCTCTTTTTTTTTCTGATTTTGAATTTTTTTTTTTTTTGAAAACTTCTTATTTTAATTTTTTTGATAAATAAAATAATAATAATTTGAACCAATGATAAGCCACCACGTGGCATAATTAGCCTTAATGACTAACGGAGTTAACTGCCGTTGGTCATTAATGGCACTGGGTGAATTTTTTAAAAACTCGGTGGCATTTGGTGAATTCTGAAAAGTCCGATGGCATTTGGTGAATTTTTAAATTTGTCAGTGGCATTTGGTGAAATAGCCGTTGATATAATTGTCATTAATGTAATACAATACATCATCATGGGAATGAGTTTGGGACGGTTTTGGGGCAGGTATGAGGTGGGTATGGATATACGAAGTGGGTGATGGGGCGGGTATGGATGTAGATATTGTTCCGCCATGGGTGGTGAGGCGGGGATGGGTATAAGATTTTTAGGTGGGTATGGGTGTGGAGGTACCATCATCCGCATCTGACTATACCCATTGCGATCCCTAAATTGGTTACCAATTTTTTTTTTTTATTACTATCTTCCCAATTGGGTGGGGGGTGGTTTTGGGGTGGGTGGTAAGGTTGGTTATGATAAATAATAGAGGTAAGGTTTAGTGGAGGCTTGGGTTTGTTATGTGTAGTGTTAAGGCAGTGACAACGAGTGGTTAGGTGGTTGTAGACTTGTGGTAAGGTGATGCTAATGAGGCAATGAGGGTGGTGAGTCTAGTGACAGCGGTTGGACGGTTTTGGTGGGCAGTGGTGGTTGGAGTAGTGGTGCGATAAGTTAACCTTGGTGTATTAAGTTGTATTAAGTTAACATTTACTAAGCCTATTTTGACAGCTACTAAATTATTAGAGAGATGAACACTAAGTTAACCTTGGCGTTGGTGAAAGAAGATCATCTTAAGAGGCCCTGTTCTCTTCAATAATATCAGTGTAGTAAAAATCAGTAATTGTAAAGAAAAAAAAATATGATAAAAATAATTTCAAGTCATTTAAATAATTTAATTTCAATTTAGTAAATATATTTCAGTTTGGAAAAAATATGATGAAAAGTTTGAAGCCTTAGAAGTAGGGCTGTCAAAAGCTGACACGACACGACAACACCCGACACGAACCCGACACGAAATAAGCGGGTTTGGGTCAAGAATTTTTGACCCGTTTAAATTATTGGGTCGACACGAACACGACACGTAATTAGACGGATTAGGTTTGGTTTGAAATTTTCAACCCGAAATTGACACGCATAACCCGATTATGTAAATGGGTTAAACGACAACACGTTAACACGAACCCGACACGCTTAACCCAATTATTAAGTAGAAAAAGAAACATGAATTTTTTATTCTAAACTTTTTTTTTTTTGAAACATTATTCTAAACTTGTATATTACTGGTTGTAGAAAGCATTGGTGCTATATACTTAAGTTTTGGGGATTGTTTTGCGGTTAAATTTGGCGTATAAATAAATTTTTCTATCTTTTTTACATTTTAGTTTTTCCACTTTAGAGATTTCTAGATAGTACTTAGTTACTCTTCATTTAAGACTTTCATGATTTCACCCACCTTCGATTCATCAAAACTAACGCCATCTTCCACCTCCCAATATTCTTCATAATTTATCTTTAATTTTCACTAAAAAGTAAATATTCTCTAATCTCCTCCTCTTAGTAAATCTGTGGGCACAACCATATATCAATAAGGTAATCTTCATCTTACACAGTGGCCAAAATCAGTAGCTTTAATCGTTTGTAGTATCGTTATTGATGTATGTCTTTTTAATTATTATATTGAAAATTAATTAGGTTATTATATATTATATGGGTTAAAAGGTTACCTGGGTAACCCGTTTAATAAATGGGTTAGGTTTGGGTCAAGGGTTTTCAACCCGTTTAATAAATGGGTTAGGTTTGGGTCAAGGGTTTTTCAACCCGTTTAATATTGACACGAACATGAATACGATACGACACGACACGTTTGACAACCCTACTTAGAAGTAATTTAGAGATGGAAATTCCTAACCCATCCCTCCGCTCTTCCAAATTGTCTAGCTTGCTAAGCTTCTTTTTTTTTTTTTTTTTTTTTTTTTTTGGGTGGAGTTTAGGTTGCTAAGTTGTTGGCCCAAATATCTAATGGAGCTGAAAACAGTTAGGAAGTGGGCCAAGTGGAGATGGTCCAGCCTTGAGCCCTAAACCACAGAAAAACAAATTTAACAATGTCACATAAAAAATCATTAAACAGAGATTTAATCTCTTTCCACCAGAAAATTACCCACATAAAAATGGCTCATTCACTTCCTTTCTCCCAAGTTTCACCGACAACAACAACTCTCTGCACAAAATACTCTTTAAATAATCATCTAACCCAAATCATCAACACAACCCCTCTTAAAATAAAACCCAGAAATCTCCATTTCAGGAGAGAGAAAATAACAATAACCCCAATCATCCTTTACAGCGCAGATAAATCAAAATCAAAACCAAAACCCTTAAACTTTCATTGGGGCATTTTCACAAACATGTGGTGGGCAAAACTCAAAGGAGCAATAGGCCAACGATTCAACCTCGAGGGCATAATTTCTTCCTCAAAAGTCCTAACAAACGACCCCCATTTACTCATCCCACATCTCAAAATCTCCAACATTCGGTACATCAACTGGGAAGAACTCCATCGAAGAGGGTTCAAAGCTGTTGTATTCGACAAAGATAACACAATTACATTACCTTATTCGTTGAATCTTTGGGACCCACTTAAGGGTTCTATGGATAGCTGTAAAACCGTGTTCGGTGAAGGGAAAGTCGCCGTGTTGAGCAACTCGGTTGGATTGTACGAGTTTGACCCGGATGGGTTGGCGGCGGAGGCGGTGGAGAGGGAATTGGGGATCGCAGTGGTGCGGCATAAGGTGAAGAAACCGGGTGGCGGTTCCGATGAGATTGAGAAACTATTAGGGTGCAAAACAGGCGAGGTTGTCATGGTTGGTGATCGCCGGTTCACCGATATTGTTTATGGGAACCGGAACGGGTTCTTTACGGTTTTGACTGAACCATTGACAGGGGAGGGTGAGAATTTTGTGGTTAAGATGGTTAGGAAGATGGAAGAATTGGTGGTTAGTAATTGGTTTAGGAGAGGTTTAAAGGCTAAGAGTCATTGTTTTTTGGCTAATGATGAAGTGGATTTGGTTCGTTTGGATGAACCATTGTAGTTTCTTATGGTTAGGTAGAGATTGGATTTTTGTTATACTAGTAATTGTTGCTAAGTGTTTAGCATTGATGTTTTGTTAAGATTTTAAGTTTTGGCTGTTTAATGTACCTAGTTTGTGTTTGATAAATGTGTGATTTTTTGAGTATGGAATTTTTGTATGAACATGATGTTGATGTTAATGCCATACTTGGGTTTATTGAACTGTGATGCATTTAAAAATAATTTTGACCCTTTTGGATGTTAATAGAATGGTACTTCCTCGTTCTCTTTAAAATACAACACTAACTTGGAATAGTAGAAAGTATTATTCCGTATTTTTTTAGTAAAAGTGAGGTTAGTTATTTTTTTTTTTTTTTTTTTTTTTTTTTTTTTTTGACGGAAACTTATTATGAATTTATGACATTGTAGCTTTGTAGGTGTGGCCGCATCAGGGTTTATTCATCCCTAGGTTTATGTTTATGTTTATGTTTTTGTGTTTTTTTTTTTTTTCCTCTTCAACCAAAGAGAATATATTTAACATTTTGATGTAGTATTGATGTGTAAATTGAAAAAACAAGCAAATGATACACCATCGTTTTGGGGCTAGAATGTTGTGGATATGGCCTTGAATCATCTATTTGTTTCTTGTTGCTGGTATTATTATTGCCAAAAAAAAAAAAAAACTATTTGGATATGTATCCTCTATCTTTAAAATTAAGTGTTTTACTACCAAGCTATTCCATATTTTATTATTCTATATTTTTTGTTCTTTATTAGATACAAAGTATTACTCTAATATGTAGTGGATGAAAAGATGAAAACCAAATTTAATTACAAAAAAAATTGAATCATTAACCAAAATGTATATTAATTAATTTTATAATCAACCATATGTATCTGACCTAGGGTAGAGCTGTATAAAGCAGATCCAACCCGAAATATCGACTTTAACCCGATTATTAATCGACTCTTCTGAACCCGAAAAAATGGTGACCCGGACCCGATCTAAACCGACTTGAAACCAACCTTAGACCCGAGTTAACTCGGATATTTGAGACTCGAACCCGAACATGAACTGACCTGAATATAACCCGACCTAAATATAAGCCGTAAATTATTGACCTAAATCGAACCTGACTTGAACCAAAATTGATTTCAACCTGTTTTAACTTGTCAAAACCCGAATTTAACCCGACCTGAATTCAACCCGTTTTGTTCCTAACCCGACCCAAATTTAACCCGGCTTGTTACTAAACCGACCCGAATATAACTCGACCTATTACTAACCCGGCCCGAAATTCAACTTGATCTGTTACTAACTCGATCCGAAATCAACACGACTTGTTATTGACCCGACCCAAATTTAACCCAAATTGTTCTTGATCCATTTCAACTTCAACCTAACCTATTATTGACCTAACTTCTACCTCTTAAATTCAATTTAGACCACCTTATTAATATTGACCAAAATATAGTTACGTTGTCACTTGTGTAGTTGTGCGCTTGTGCAAACAAGTTACTATGACAAGTTCAATAGTCAGCTGTAGTTAAAAACATACGACTCTTTACATGAACTTATGTTCTAAAATTCTAAACTAAACCTATCTTATTACTAGAATTAATATGAACTTATTATGTAGATCTTATTTAAGTTTATTAGAACTTGTTAGCTCGAATTTAAACTAATATGAAATTATTTCTCTTACAACAAATAAAGCAATTGACAATGATTAAACGCGAACGTCATTACCTGAACTATTAACAAACCGACCCAAAATATGTACCCAAACCCGATATGACCCGACTTGAAACTTAGATTAACCCAATATTTGAAACTCGAATCCGAACATGACCCAACTTGGAAATGACCCGACCTGATTATAACCCGCAAACTAGGTTAGGTCCCGTGCCATGCACGGTAATTTTAATTATTATTTTTTAATAAACAATGAATTTTTTATAAAATATTATATGGTGTAATGAATTTATTATAAAATACCCTATAATTAATTATTATAAAAGAGCCTATTAGCCCGGTAGTTATTTTTAAAACGCATTTGACAATATGTATATTATATTTCATAAAAAAAATTGGTACAATTTTCATGTCGTTAACCAAATGGGTTTCTTAAAAGTTTCATATTACACTTCTATAGTCACTATTAGGGATGTCAATGGGGTGGGGGCGGGGCGGATTTTGGCTTTTCAATCCCATCCCTGCCTAATATTCTCATCCTCATCCCCATCCCCACCCCGCCAAGTCCAATGCTATCTTTTTATTTATGTATAAGATTTGTCAAATCTTTTATTTATGTATTATTTTTATGTATAAGATTTTTTTGCTAAAGATTATTTTTTTAAAAATAAAAAAAAAAACTAAAGGACACACCAGAAAATGACACGTGTCATTGTTGGTGTGTCTTTTAGTATATAGTTATTGATTATTGACTTGAACCAAACCCGAACATGATCGACTTGGAACTAACCCAACCTGATTGTAACCCGCAAATTATTAACTTGAATCGAACCCGACTTGAACCCGAGAATGACCCGACTTGGAAATGACCTGCCCTGATTATAACCTGCAAATTGTTAACTTAAACCTAATCCGACTCAAACCTGAGAATAACCTGACCTGATTATAACCCGCAAATTATTGACTTGAACCAAACCCGACTCAAACCCGAGAATGACCTAACCCGTTTTAACCCGTGAAAACCCAAATTAAATCCGACCTATTATTCACTCGACCCGAATATAACCCGACCTGTTATTAACTCGACCTAAACCCGACAAGATGTATGACCTGACGTGACCCGACTCAAGCATGATCCAACCTAAATTCGTCTCGCATAGGTTACGACATTAACCCGATTTGACCCGAATTAACATCTCTAACCTAGGGCATGCCCGGGCCAAAATACTACTCCTTCCGTGTTTTTTTAAGTGTTACAATGTAACACCCCAATAATTCTCCCTTTTCCAAACCACTTACTTTAAATAAAATAGTGGAGAACCATTGACATGTTACCGCCACGTGTTAAAACGTTAAGGCTTTATCAAAGTATCGCAGCGGAAAATCAAACTTAAGTCTTAAAATAACATAGTTTAGAAAACAAATAAGTCAAAGCTTACAAATTGGAACCATATAAAGCCCTTAGTTAAAACCAAACCAATAATAAAAATCCAAAACATAAATAAGTTCAACACAAAGAACGAATACTCTCAATCACACCAATTCCTTGACAATGCGTATGTCAAATCCCCGAACTTCACATCATCAAGCTAACCTGTGCGATACTGCTTCCCAATAATACAAGTGTAATAATTGGATCATCACAGGGTCATTGAAAGGCGAAGGCCATGACCAAAAGAAAGACACACACAAAAGCACGTAATCAGCAAAGCTTGAGTACATACAAGCTACAACGCACAAAAACCTAACATGCTCAACTAATTAAAGTCAATAAACATACAAAACGAATTCATAAATCAAGACTCCACACTTAGACAATTCAGTTGACTCAACATACTCACTAAACAAATCCAAACACTTGACTCTATATATTTAATCCAATTAATGTAATTTGGAGTAAGCAATAGACGAGGTTGTCCAATCCACCAAATCATTTTGGTCCCAAATGACCATTTGAAATAAAAGTTTAGCGCGATGCAAGAATGGGCGCGACTCCATTCTCACAAAGTTAGTCTAGGATCCCATCTAACTTTCATTATAAAATAAAATGTAAATACCAAAAGAGAAGAGGACATGTTGATCAAACAAGCCTCGAAAAGCCACGGGCTACCACCGTGTACCCCAACCCATAATTGTCAATACTCTAGAAGTGCACGCTTTCCAGAGTTTTATTGTTCATCCATGTTTCACTTTACGTGATTACAATTTTAATTAATAGCCGACTCAATCAAGAAGACCATACATAACAATCATACATCAGTTCACTTTTAATCTTATTTAGGACAATGGTGATCACATCACAAGTTGACCTTTAATTCCATTAAACTTCCAAATTATTCAAAATGGTTGAACATAGTCAACCCACCTAGCCATTTCGGCTTAATCCACATTTACTCAACATACTAACAAGTCATGATTGAGTAATAAATAAATCAATAATAACCTTGTGGAATAATTAATAAATTCATTCCACTTAAACCATTCAATTCCAATCCTCTAATAATCCAATTGTGGTTAACAAATCAATCCAATAAAATTATGCTTGTATCAACATTCCATACAAACATTTAATCCAATATAATTCAACATTTTTGCATCCATATTCCATACAAACATAATCAATTCACCAAAACATGTTTCATAAACATAAGCACATGAATTAAATCATTGTGTAACCAAACAATTTCCATCCAAGTGTTCTCTAATCATGAAACTAAGTTCTTTCCTTTTGGTACCTAAACATGATACTACTTATAACGAAGTAGACATGTACGTACCTCGTACAAATAATCCTTTGTGCCACTTTTAATCACTTAAAATTCTCCTAGGAAATAATCACTTCCTAGAAAACAACCACCAATTAATATTACTAACCCAAGTAATTTCCAGCAATATAATATGATGAATAACCTCTTAAAACTTTAATAAAAACATATATTTATGCTTAATTAACTTTAAATATAATTAATTTTATTAATCAAACTCAAGGATAAAATTTTAAGCATAAAAAAAAATTCATTAAAAATCAAAAACTGCCCGAAAATCATATTTAGAGGCTGAATTTGGCCACGAAAGGGTGGTGCTCACTACAAACAGTAGTGAGTCTTTCTTAAAACATTATTTCTACATGGAAAACACTACTTTTTTGTCAAAATCGGATGATTTTAGAACCTGATCGGGATTAAAACGGGATTAATATTAACGAACCGAAATCTAAACATTAAAACACAAATTTACGTGTTCAAAATAATCTGGAATTAAGTTAAACTAATTAGTAGTTATAATCACCAAAATTTCAAAACATCATTACTATAAAAGCCCTAAATCAATTGTTCATAAAAACCCTAAAATCATGATTTTCAATAATTAAAAACCCTAGGTTATTAAATTTACAAAATCTGAAAATTATAACATTTATAAAATCTGAAATTATAAAGTTTAATCATCAAAATACAATTTGATACTAATTAAATTAATTTCAAACAATAAAATCAAAACCCATAATCAATAATTATAATTACACAAATTAATAAAACAAAAGAGAAAGAAAATAAGACTAACCTTTTGTGTGTGGAAATTTTGGGGATGTATGGGGTATTTATAGGAGAGAGAGTGGTGTAGGGTTAGTTTTTAAGATTGGGCCTCATAAAATTAATGGGCCAATTAAGAAAGTAAAGTGAGTTTGGTTTGTTTGTAAGACATAAATTATTGAAGAAAGGTTCATAAAAAGTTCTTTGTAATAAATTCGTTCATCAAACCCAAATAAAATTTGAAACTTTTGAAATTAAATCCGAAAAAATACAAATAAATATTATGAATAAAATATAATTTCATTAATAATATATTTAAAAATACGGGGGATTACATACAATTTGACCGGCACATAGTTTTAGGCAATTTAATTGACTTAAATAAAATAAGAGGTAAGTGGGGTAGTTGGATTATTAAAAAATTATAAAGAAAAAATAGTGAGGTTAATAGTTTATTAATGTCCATTTATTACTCACATAATAAGGAGAAAGTGGACATTAATAAAGAGACGGAGGGAGTGGTAAAAAAAGTAGTAGTGAGTTGGGTAGGGATCATAAGAAGAGGGAGAGATATAATAGTTTAGTGTAGTTTTTTGCCAAAATAGAAAGTGTAACACTTATTAAAATACGGCCGGATTTGATAAATGTAACACTTAAAAAAACACGGAGGAGTATAATATTTGAGATTTAAAACCATGCTTTACTTGGATTTCGGACCTACCCTTTTGCTCCAACCGTTCCTTGGTTTACTAGGAATTTGGACCTACCCTTGCATTGGGTCACTTGGGTGCAATGAGTGCAGATTGGATACTAACTATTGGCTTCATGTTTCTTGGGCCGCCTTTGAGAATATTCCTTCTTTTTAAGGTATGGGCTAGTAATTTTGCCCTTAATGTCCATACTAGATTAAAAATAACCAATTAAAACTAACTTACTAGATTAAAAATAAACAAATAAAACTAACTTTTGGAGCAATATTTGTCAAAAAAATTAACATTTTAAATTACCATATTCATTGATTTAATACTATTTCAATAGCTATTTTGTATCTAACACATTAATCAAAAGCTACTTTAACAACTAACTCTGATAGATACAAGTATTTGTTAATAGTTAACACATAGTCATACAATAACTACTACAGTACCTACTATCAACTTGTTGTTTATGCCCTAAGCTTGTAACATAAGCAATACATATGGAGTATAATCTATAATCTATTAGAATAATACATTCTGTCCTTATTGTTTGTCCCATTTAGTACATTTCATTTAGGCTCCGTTTGTATTAATGTACATTACAAAAATAAGTGTAACAATTTAACAAACGAAGAGAGCATTAGCTCTTATCCTAGGAGGGTAATTTATGAAAATTTGTGATGATCTAGCAATCTAATTTGTGTACTTTTATAAATAAATAGAGATTTAAGATTGAAAGTTTAAAATTATGTTAAACTTGCTAATGGTTTCTTACAAAAGGGGAGTAGGTTTAGCCTACAAAGCTCATGCTAGTAACTTGTGGTCACAACTCTCTAATTATTAAGGTAAAGTTTTGGGTGAGACGGACTCACGTGAGTCCACTATATTTTTTGGTGTTGCGGGCCTCGCGATCGGGTTTAATTAGCCCGCGCCTTTTTATTGGACTTTTGTTATTGAGCCCGGTCTCACGTGAGTCCGGTCTCACACAAAACCTTTTGAATTATTAATGACTTGAGGTCATAACTCTTAAAAAGATTCACTCCAAAATTCTGCCTATATTTTCCTTCCCCCTCTCTTTATTTGTACTAAGCTAAAGACGCTAACCTAATAATATTAGACTTTTCATATTGCCCCCTCCTTAACTTAGGGTGTATTCTATTTACCTGATTTTTACTTATCCGATCTTATCTAAACTTATCTGTACTTATTAACCCTTATTAGAACTTGTTTAGGGTAATTTTACCCCGCCATGTGGCCCAATCAGAGGGCGACACGTGTCAGCCCAAGGATGGTCCAAAGTGGACCTATCCCTGCTTGACACGTGTCATCCCAGATATTTGGGGAAATGACGGCCTTTCGGCCCAAATCCCGAGAAAGCCGCGATGCGGCGCAGCCCACCACTGATTAGGGTTCTGTGACCTAATCAGGGTCACAATTCCCAAGGACCCTATAAATAGGGAGATTCCCCTCTTTTGGAGGGCACGTTTTTCCACTTATTACAAACTGTCCCTTTGATAGAGACAACTGAGCTAGAAATCCTAGCAGATCCCCACCTAAATTTCCGCACCTTTTTCTCTCCTTTCAAGTTACTAACTTGATCGTCGGAGGCGGAGCACCTACCAACCGGTGTCTCCGTTTGTCTTGCAGGTACAGGCCGCTCCGGACCAGTCTTCGAGCTGTAACTCTCCCGAGGGACAAAAACACCCAAAACATTTGGCGCAGTCTATGGGGAGAGTACCTCAAGATGGTTCAAAGTTCTGTACCAATTCTTAACTCTACTTCTCTACGTCCGGTTACTCAGGCGGGTAACCAAGAGGACTTGCAGCCGGTTATTCAACCGGAAGGCTTTGAAATCCCTCAGCCTCCGCCTCAGCCTCAGCCAGAGGTATTCACTGAGGAGGAGGAAGAAGAAGACAATGATGTGGAGACCTACATAACCAAAGATGGCTCCCTCATCTCTAAATCCATTCGTTCCAGAGATCAACTGGAGCGAAATGTAGACCAGGTGGGCCCAAGCAGGCGCCTACCTGGAAGGCCAGAAGGGGAAACCCAGAAGGCTAAAGGTCAAGCCCCAGTCACCCGGGATGAGCTCATGAAATTCATGACCTCTTTCAAAGGTGAAATCAAGGCCATGATCAACAAAAATAAGGCAGGCTCTAGCAAGAGCTAGCCGGCTAAAAAGACTCCCAATGATGGGAAGAAGAAGAAGCCGGTCAAGGACAGGCAGCCAACTCCTCATCCAAAGGAGAAGGCAGCCGCAAAACTTGATTGGTCTAAGATTCTGATGCCCCGGCGACCCCAGCCGGAGGCCCAAAAGGCGTCTACCTTCGATGCAAGACATGTCATTAATCGGAGGAGACAGCAACAGTCTGAGTCAGCTTCTACCTCAAGCTTTCCAGACAGCTTCAAGGAAGGTTCTGCAAGGAATTCTATGTCCTTGCATGAGAGTCGGACAGGCGGTAAATCCGTCAACACCGAACCTCAGCTGATGATAGGGTCCATGCCATACGCACCCCAGGCGCAGTATGGGCAGTATGACCTCCAGTTCATGCAGCCACCCCCATTCGGAGGTCAGGCGACATATACCAATATCCAGCCACTGGACTGGCAGCTGCGGCTGATGAGGCTAGCCGAACAGCCGTCTGCCTTCGCAGCCAGTATAACCGAGGCGGCTCAGCCGACTAAGGTTAAGAATGTGTTGGTGGGCACCTATGATGGTACCACCAACCTAGAAGACCACCTGATGGCATACACCAACCTCATGTGCTTACAGAGTTGGGACGATGCCACCTGGTGTCGATGTTTCCCGGCTACACTGAAGGGCATTGCCCAACAGTGGTTTGGCAACTTGCCAGTCGGCTCAATTGATTGCTTCAAGAAGCTAGCCTTCTTGTTTGCTACCAACTTCTCAATGAACATCCCTGCTAAGGAAACGAGCCTTGATTTGAGCACCGTTAAGCAGGGTGAGAAGGAAGGGCTACGCTCATATGTCAGGCGGTTCAACCTGGTCAGGATAAGATCCAGGGACTGTCTGACGAGGTAGCTTTTACAGACTTTTTCAAGGGTCTGAAGGACGGGTCGGCTTTTAAGTTCAACCTTGTTCGAAAAGGGGCATTTACGCTACAGGCGGCCCTTAGGGAGGCGGAGAGCTACATACAAGCTACCGACCTCTGCACACCTGGTAGCCAGTCAGACTCCAAGAAGTCTGACAAACAAAAAGAAAGCCGGTCAGCTCAGTCGGGTAATAAAAAAGAAGAGAGCAAAAAGAGAAAAGAAGTCTGGGCGATTAGTGATTCTGACCAGCCGTCCTAGAAGAAAAAGAGAGAGTTTAAACCGTACGTCCCTAAGTACGAGTTTAACAAAGACTGCAACTCCATCCTCATGGAGGTAAAGGACCGGCTGTCTATTGAGAAGCCGAATCCAATGAAGAGTTCCGTCCAGACACGGAACAAAAATAAATTTTGCCAGTTCCATGAGGAGGTTGGCCATGACACCAACGACTGCTTCAGTCTACAGCGGACGTTGGACCGTCTGACTGACAAAGGGCTTCTAAAGTCCTACATTTCTAAATCCCCAGCTGGGGCAAAGAAGAAGAGCAAGGGTCAGTCCTCCAAGGCTACCCCCCAGCTTACTAGTAGTTCGGATACCGACAAGGATCCGGTCTACACTATAGCAGGCGGATTTTCATGTGGTGGCCCTACCATCCGGGGCACCAAGAGCCATCTTCGAAAGATGGACAAGGATGATGATGAGCAGGCGTCTGCTTCTTCCACCTTCCCAGATGTCCTCATAACTGAGAAGGACAGGGGCAGCGTCCGCCGTCCGCATGACGACCCGGTCGTCATTGAATGTAAGGTTTCCAACCAGCTGGTTGGACGGATCCTTATTGACACCGGCAGCTCGTCGGACATTATCAGCCTCCGGTGCTTGCAGAAGCTGAAATACAACTCCAGCAGCATGCATCCGGTAACCCACCCCTTGGTTGGTTTTGGGGGTGGGATGGTCTACCCAGCCGACAGAATTGACTTGCCCATCCGGCTGGGAGAAAAAGGCCAGGGACGGCATATTGTCGTCAGGTTCTTGGTCGTGGAGGAGTTGACCGCCTACAATATCATCCTTGGTAGGCCAACCCTCAACGAAGCCAAGGCGGTAATCATCCCGTCTCTCATGCTCATCAAGTATGAGCGGGATGATGGCTCTGTTGGTTCCCTGAACGGGGATCAGAAGACGGCTCGGGAGTGCTACCTCTCAGCCGTTAAAGATACTTTGCCCCAGACGGCCAAGAGAAAGAACCAATAGACCTTGACGCTGTCAAGGATGCCAACCCTGCCCCACAAGCCGTTGGTAAGAAAAGAAAAGCGCCTCTGCTGGTGGAGGTGAAAAAAGAGAAAAAATAGCAATCACTGACCGGGGAACGGTCAGACGAGCTCCGTCCCCAACCGGTTGGAGAAAATATTGATCTCGTGTTGGACGACAGCCGTCCAGAGCGTACGGTGGAGGTTGGGACAGTTGCTTATGCTACTCTGGGTGCAAGCTTGCACCTTCTGCTGAAAGAATTCAAAGACATCTTTGCCTTTGAAGTGGAAGAGATGCTAGGCGTCAGCCCGGATCTCGCTGTCCACAAACTCGCCGTGGATCCCAAAAAGAAGCCCATCCGGCAAAAGAAAAGAAACCATGGCGAGGAAAGAAGTCAGGCGGCAGCTGCCGAAGTCAAAAAGCTGCTAGACGCCAGGTTCATTCGGCCCTGCAATTTCCCCAACTGGGTGGCCAATGTGGTCCTTGTTAAGAAACCGAATGGGACCTGGCGCATGTGTGTTGATTACACAGACCTCAACAAGGCGTGTCCAAAGGACAGTTACCCGCTTCCAAAGATCGACAGTCTGGTCGACTCTACAGCCGGTCACGCCTTGATGAGCTTTATGGATGCCTACTCCGGCTTCCATCAGATACCCCTCTGGAAAAAAGATCAAGAGAAGACGGCCTTCGTCACTGATTTGGGGTTATTCTGTTATATTGTGATGCCGTTTGGCTTGAAGAATGCGCCTGCCACCTTCCAACGGATGATTAATACGGTCTTCATTAATCAAATTGGGAGGAATGTGGAGGCGTACATCGACGACATGATAGTCAAATCCAAGCAACAGACGGATCACCTTGCTGATCTCCGAGAAACATTCACCACCCTCAGGCGGCATAAGGTCATGTTAAACCCTAAGAAATGCGTCTTTGGTGTTGAGTCTGGGAAGTTTCTCGGATTCCTGATTGATCAAAGGGGGATAGAGGCTAACCCCGAAAAGATACAGGCGGTAATTTACATGAAGTCACCCCGTTCTGTCAAGGAAGTTCAGAGACTAACTGGTTTCCTGGCGGCCTTGGGGAGGTTCCTCAGCCGGTCAGGTGACAAATGCCTTTACTTCTTCCAAGCAATCAGGAAGAAGACCAGGTTTGAATGGGGAGACGATGCTGAGACGGCATTCCAGAAGCTAAAAGAGCATCTGCACTCTCTGCCTAGGTTGGTCAGTCCTCTACCTAGGGAGACGTTGTATATGTATTTAGCCGTCTCAAATCATGCTCTCAGTGCCGTTCTCCTTGCTGAGCGAGACGGCGTTCAGCTCCCGGTTTACTTCATTAGCCATGTTCTTAAAAATGCTGAACTCCGGTACCCCGTGGTTGAAAAATTTGGCCTTGCTTTGTACATGGCATTCAAAAAATTGAAGCCTTACTTTCTGGCTCATCCGGTGGTGATTTACACCGACCAGCCACTCAAGCGGCCAATGTCTACCTTGGAGTCATCCGGCAGAATGTTAAAATGGGCTATTGAAATGCAAAGTCTTGAAATCACTTACGAACCAAGAAAGGCAGTGAAAGGTCAGGCATTTGCCGACTTCATTGTGGAAATGACCCGTCCGGTGGCTACGGATAATCTTGATCAGGTTTGGAAAGTGTATGTAGACGGGAGTTCTACAAAGAACGGCTGTGGTGCAGGCGTAATTTATGAGTCTTCTGAGGGGGAAAAATATGAGTATGCACTACGGTTCAAATTTCAGGCCTCAAACAATGAGGCGGAATATGAAGCCCTGCTAGCCGGAATCCGTATGTGTAAGGCGGCAGGGGCAACAAAAATTGACGCCTACTCTGATTCACAGTTGGTCGTTAGCCAATATGAGGGAATATTTGAGGCAACTCACCCGGCTATGATCAAATATCTTCAGGCGGTCAAGGAAGAGGCTGGGTCACTTGAGGAGTTTCATTTGAATCAAGTACCCAGGTCTGATAATAACCAGGCGGATGCACTATCAAAGCTTGCATCTTCCGCCTGCCATGATACGCCTCGGTCAGTCTTTTGGGAAGTACTTGAAAAAAGAAGCATCTATGAAGATCCCATTGGAGTCCTAGACCGAAGCTCTACCTGGATGGATGACATCCGGGCATACCTCTCAGACGGTACACTTCCTGATTCGCCACAGGAGGCAGCCGTTCTGAAAAAGCGAGCCGCAAGCTTCGAGTTAAGAAATGGAGAGCTCTTCAAGGCAGGGTTTCTTAAACCTCTTTTGAAGTGTGTAACCCCAGAAAAGGGGAAGGAAGTTCTCGAAGACTTGCACTCGGGATTCTGCGCCTCCCATATAGGCGGCAGATCTCTAGCCGTCAGAGCCAGACGATATTACTTTTGGCCCACTCTAGAGGCAGACGCCAAGGAATTGGTGAGAAAATGTGACAAGTGCCAGAAATTTGGCAAACTTATTCACCGTCCGGCTACTGATCTGACGTCCATCCACAGCCCAATCCCGTTTGCAAAATGGGGCATGGACATTTTAGGTCCTTACACGCCTGCACCAGGCGGAAAGCGTTATATCTTGGTGGTTGTGGATTACTTTACCAAGTGGGTAGAGGCTGAGGCGGTAAAGAATATCAAGACATCAGACGTCATTTCTTTCATCTGGAAGAATGTTATCACCCGGTTTGGGGTCCCTATGTCCATGGTGTTTGATAATGGTCCTCAGTTTGAGACGCCTCAGCTTAAAACTTGGTTGGGAGATCAAGGGATCTCAAGTTATTTTGCATCAGTCGGCCGTCCCCAAGCAAACGGCCAAGTTGAAGCCTTCAACAAGCTGATCTCAGACGGCATTAAGAAGAAAATTGAAAGAGCTGGTGGCTTATGGGCTGAGGAATTAATCCATGTCCTATGGGCCATCCGGACAACAGCAAAAGGGGCAACCGGTGAAACCCCATTTCTCATGGTTTACGGTGCTGAAGCCATCTTGCCCATTGAACACTATGAGCCGACTCTTAGAGTCATGCTATATGATGAAGAGGCAAACTGGGAGGCAATGCGCCTGGCATTGGACTCACTTCCAGAATGCAGGGGCAATGTCGCCTTGCGTCATGAGATTTACCGTCTGAGAATGACAAGAGCCTACAACAACAGAGTACACAGGCGTCCTTTGAAAGTGGACGACCTAGTGTTACGGAAAATGGAGGCAACCGGTAGGGCCAATGAGCTTGGAAAGCTAACTCCTAATTAGGAAGGCCCCTACCGGATTTATGAAGAAGTAAGAGACGGCACCTACCGCCTGAAAACTCCAGACGGCAGGCGCCTGCCTAGAACTTGGAATGTAGATAATTTGAAAAAATACTACTTCTGAGATTTTGTAATTTTTGTAAACAAGAAGTACATTAATGAGAAGTTGCTTTTTGCTGTCATTTTTGTCTTATGCCCAGTCTGAATTTCAGACGGGTCACTTGTTTGTTTCTCTGAGTTTGACACTTGGGAATTGAATTAACGTTTGATTGACGAGAGGCCAATGGTCAGATAAGTAAGCTAAGCACAAAAACGCTTAGTGGCTATACAGCCGGTCTAAAACAAGACTAGAGGCCAATGGCCGGATGGCTGCTTCACCCATAAATTCGCCTGTCCCAACATGGACAAAGGCGTCCGGCGACACCCCTCCGGGTGCAATCGTCGCAGAGAGAAGCCAACTTGCTTACTCTACGTATCAATGCAGACGACCACCATTGGACGGCTGAATCAGCCATTCATAGCCGTCTGACTTGAACAGTCTAAGGAAAAATCAAGTTTCGGAACCCGGATGTCCAAGGACATCAGTCGGCGACCGACTGCATTTCTTACTCAGCGTTTTTTCATTTTTAAATTGTACACATCCTCATTTGGGGCAAAAGAGTTGTGCAATGGCTATATGAACTTCACTTAGACGGACAACACCGTCTAGCTAGAAGCTGAAAGGCCTGTTAATGTACGGCTGTGTACTTGGTTTGGGGCAATCACTACTGTGATTGATTGACTTACAAACGTATCATGCTCTTTGCAGCATCAGACGTTCCCAAGTCAATCAACCAACTCCATTTGAAACCAACCACACAGCCGTCCAGGGGCAAGGACAGCCGCATACTTTTGATAAGTTAGGCAAAATCAGCCGCATACTTTTGATAAGTTAGGCAAAAATTAAAAATACAAAAAATTTGAAAAGTGCAAACACAAGCGCAAAAAAGATCAAAACCGACTCAGTCGGTACATTCATTAATTATCCACCCAACCAAACGGTTGTGGTGGGGAAAATGTTATCCGGACCCCGTCCGGAAAAAAAGAAATTGTTGTTGAACACGGCTCCTCAGCCGGTAAAGATACAAACATACTCGGCACACAGGCCGGAAAAGCAAATCAATGGCATACTGCCGCAGAAAAAATGAAAAAAAAGAGAAATTGGCACACAGCCGCTGAAATCATTGCCCCGCAGACGGTCCCTCCTGGCCCTTCTCTCTTTCTTCAGGAGCTTCAGTCGCTGGAGCTTCAGCCTCAGGCTCGGGATGCTCAGTTTCAGCCCAGGCGAGGAAGGACTCAGGCTCTGGCTCACCCTTCTCTCTCAATAATATAACTTCATCAGCATACTTGTGAGCCAGAGCCCAGACGCCATAATCCTTTTCAGGATACAAGGCGTTCCAGGCGATCCTCATCATAGCCTCGTTGTCAGCGGCCATCTCAGCAACCAGACGGTTTTGATCCGCCTGGAGAGTTGCTCGGAAGTTATCCTGAGCTTTGGCCGCCTCCTTCTCCAACTTAGCAATTTTGCTCTTCAGATCAGCATTCTCTGAAGAGACTCCTTGGAGCTTTTGGAGGTCTTCCTGGGCCTTCTTGAGGTCCTCCCTGAGCTTGGGGAGGTCCACCTCCACCTGCTTTTGGGCCAACTCGGCATCCTCAGCCCTTTTCTTGGCCGCCTGCAGATCCGTCTCCAGCTCTGAAATCTTGGCCGCCTGTGTCATTTAGGTTGCTTTAGTTTCAAGATCGTCAATTATGCACGAGTATAAAGCAACATTATTGGCGTCTGAGGCGGATTGCTTGGCCCGTCTTACCTCATCCCGCTTGCGGGTGTAAGGACGCTTGAGCCCGTCTACCCGCAGCAGAGCCTGCAAAAGCAAACAAGGTTAGTAGTGCAGGCGGAGAAAGACTTGGAGAAAATTATTGAAAAATAGTTCAAGTGTCTTACCTCAGCCAGGAGGGTCAGAATACGTTCAAGGTTGAACGTCTCAATCCCCGGGATAGTATCCTTATCCCGTTTGCTGACAGCATCCAGCATGGCCTTGGCATGCTTCTGGACGTCTGGCCAACGGGGAGATTGATCTGCACCATAATCAGCGTCAGATTGAAATACTAAAGCAGCGCCTATTTGGTCTCGACCGTCTGAGGATGACGTCTGCTGGGAGTGTGTTTTCACTCGCAACGGCCATCCCAGCTCAGGCGGGGATTCAAAAGGGTTCTTACCTGCAGAGCCGGCCAGACGAGAGCCGCTGACAGGGGTGGTGAACCCCCCGGTTGCAGATAGGGGGCTGGCCAAGTCAAGGCCAACAGAGCCGGACACTCTCTCATTCCTCCCCCCTATCCGCATTTGTCTCCCGACTGGGGCGTTGGGAGTTGCAGTGGAGGTGGTCTTTTTTGAGGACTTGCTGGGGTTAGAGGCGGTGGTCTCCTCCCTAGCCCGTTTGAGTTTTTTCTCAAACGTCTTTTCCACCTCTCCTCCCTGAAAAAATAAAACAAGTTAATGTTAGCAGTCGAAGGAAGAAAACTTTGAAAGTAAACTCACAAAAATGGTCAGGCGTTTACCTTGGCCTTAAGCTCTCGCGCCTGGGCCTCCGCCAAGTCACGGCGGATCTGCGCAGAGGACCGTCTGGGGGTCTTCTCGTCTGGCAACATGTTCAAAGCTTCTTCTGCAAAAACAAAGAGGGTAATCAATTAGTACATCATCAATAACATTTCCGACACAAAAGTAGTACAGACGAAAAGTATTCAGGCGCGTACGTCTGGTGAACATGTGCCCTAGCCCGCAGGCGGCTAGAAAGCATTCATCCCTGAGCCAGGCGCTCTTAGGGATCCAGTTCTTGGGGACTTTTATTGTCTCCCCGGTTGACAGTGTAGCGTTTGTGAGGCCGAAGAAGTCAGCCTCAATTATTTTGTCGAAGTCCTCATCCGGGATCCGAGGAAGACAGCATTTCCGACCCAGAAGGTCGGGCTTCTTATTGTACTGGCGGAGCTCGAAGTTCTCCCGCCTGGTGGGAGCCGTCAGCAGATAGAATCTGTGCTTCCAGCCGTCAAATTTTGAGACCTTGTCCAAGGTCATCATGTATTGAGGGAACGTGGTTAGAGTATACCACGCTCTGTACCCGCCTGGGTTGCGACTAAGATAATGCATCTTAGCAAAGGCTTCCCAGCCGGGGTGAATTCCTTGGAATTCACAGGCGGCAACATACCCCAGAATATTTGCCCAAGAGTTGGGGGTAAGTTGCCAGACTCCGAGGCCATAGCCTCTCAAAATTGCCTTCACCGCCTCGTGAAGGGGGAAGCGAAGTCCTGCCTTGAACGCCGCCTCATAACAGCCGAAGTAGCCGTTAGCGTTTCGTTCTTCGTCTTCCCAGGAAATGGTGCCGTCTGGGGGAGGCACCCTTATTTTCCACCCGTCTCCCATTGGGTGCATCTTCAAAAAGTTTTTAAGACCTTTTTCCATGAGGTCTATGTCTTTCATGGAGACGTGGATTTTGAAGGGATCGTCCTTCTCCTTCCATTTCTTCCTTTCTTCTTCCTCACTATCCTCAAGCGGAGGAAGATCGTCACTGCTCTCTGAGGAAGAGACGTCAAGTCCGCTTCCCGTCTCCTCCCCAGATTGGGAAACGGAAGCTGAGGCGGCCTCCTCACCGCCTTGGTTGCACTCGTCCAAAAACGAGTCAGGAGGAGTTGGGGGGCCACGCAGAGGGGACCTCTCCGGAGCCGTCTGGTGTTCAGAGCCAGACGCCTCTCCCTCAGGCGTTTGGCCGCCTAAGCCTTCGCTCCTATAATTGGGATCCTGTGCCGTCTGCATAGTCCGAGCCATTGTGCCCTGCACAGACGCGCAAATGGTCGGAATCCAAGCATGAGGGTGGTCCCAACACCTTGAGACGGCACTACCAGTCCTAGACTCAGCCGTCCCTGGTGAACGGCTGGATTCTACCCTAGGTTGTGCCGTGTGTGTTGGTGATGAATCCATTTATTGCAAGGAATATATACAAGCGGTAAAATGAAAAAAGAGCTGAGAGAGTCAGAGACGGTACCTTTAGATTTGAGATCTTAAGGTAGACGGGTCCGCCTGTGTTGAAGAGGCTGAGTTCTCTTAAACTTGCGCTTGACTCAGACGGGTGACTTCTACTCTCTTTTTCAAGATTCTCTCTAAGTTTACTCTGAAAATTTTTGTGAAACGTACAAAAATATGAGGGTAAACGACTATATAAAGAGGGTAAATGAAGGGGTATTCTTGTAATTTACCCAGAAGGTGAACAGTTAATTTTGGCGGTAAAATTACCACCATTCAAAGAGTGACACGTGTCACAGATGCCACGTCACATCTGTGAGGGGCAAATGTTTAGGGTAATTTTACCCCGCCATGTGGCCCAATCAGAGGGCGACACGTGTCAGCCCAAGGATGGTCCAAAGTGGACCTATCCCTGTTTGACACGTGTCATCCCAGATATTTGGGAAAATGACGGCCTTTCGGCCCAAATCCCGAGAAAGCCGCAATGCGGCGCAGCCACCACTGATTAGGGTTCTGTGACCAAATCAGGGGCACAATTATCAAGGACCCTATAAATAGGGAGATTCCCCTCTTTTGGAGGGCACGTTTTTCCACTTATTACAAACTGTCCCTTTGATAGAGACAACTGAGCTAGAAATCCTAGCAGATCCCCACCTAAATTTCCGCACCTTTTTCTCTCCTTTCAAGTTACTAACTTGATCGTCGGAGGCGGAGCACCTACCAATAGGTGTCTCCGTTTGTCTTGCAGGTACAGGCCGCTCCGGACCAGTATTCGAGCTGTAACTCTCCCGAAGGACAAAAACACCCAAAACAGAACTTATTTTAGTTATAAATTAAACTTGTGTAGCCGTGATTAACCCTTATAACAACTTATCTAAACTTATTTTTCCTGAACTTATCTTATCTGAACTTATTAACCCTAATCTAACTTATCTGAACTTATTTTTCCTGAAATAAGTGAAAATAAGGTGAATAGGGCCTTAGTCTAGCTATTACAAATTCCTTCTAAAATGAGCTGACTTCAAAGTCAAATAGCTAGCCAAGTATAACTTCTTATCTCATCCTACAATTCCTACATGTACCGAAAAGCTTATATTAAGCTCCACTTAGGAAACAAAATCATCACAACTTTTGCACCCAAGTGCATGAGCCGTAAGACATTAAAGAGGTTGAAAAACTACTTTGAATTATTTTCATGTCAAGAGGCAAACTCCATAACACTCCGTAGCTTTTGCAATTGCATATACTCCCTAAGTAAATTAAAGGGAGCCGATTAACCAATAAGGCAATAATACATACTTTAGTTGAAAAAGCATGTATTTTGATTGGATGGGATAATGTCTCATCTAAAAATTTCGTGAACAATTATTTTCTAAAAGTTGACATTATCAATTTATAAATTCTACTAATGTTAGCATCAAACTTTAAAGTTGTCATTAAAGTATAAAGTCATTGATGAATGCAACTGGTATAACACACTCAAGGATAATAGACATAAAATAAAACTCAAAATGTAAATGAGGACCCCTATTTAAAAGAAACGTATTCATTCACTTTGAAATAATTCAATTCTAACTCTAATACATCAGATCAAACAAGGCTTGAATTAGCAAATGATTTGCATTCAATCTTTTTATTTATATGACCTGATTAGTTGCATTTACTTTAAATTAATTTAATTCAGACCCTAGTATATCAAATAAAGTTTGACCTATTGAAAATATATATTTACTTCAAGGTCTAGAGATTGTATGTAGGATCAAATCCCATTAAGTTACACTTTAAAGCGGGGATTCTCTTACTAGTTTCCTTGATATTCAAAGGGTTTTACTTGCTAACTCGATCGGAATTGACTTGAAAAAGTTATAGTTAAAAAATATCTTAACCTTACCTATACAAATTTTTAAAAAATAAAAAATTCAAGAAATCTAAATTAAAGCATAAAAAACTATTTTGGGCCTGTTCTCATTGACTGAACTCAGCTGAACCGAACTGGACTGAACTGAATTCGGCTGAACCGAACTGGACTGAACTCAACTCAACTCAACTCAGCTGAAATGAATATTTTATAAGAGAAGGAAATTAGGAGCTAAAGTGAACTGAACTGAACTGAGCTGAACTGAACTGAACTGAACTCATCTGAACTGAATTTCAACGTAAGAGAACAAGCCCTTTGTGTATAATTTTTTGAAATAAGAATTAAAACATGACATCTAGAAGAGGGTGGAAAGATCATAAGAGTATTTACTTATACTTGAGATGAGCTGGTGGATCATATTATTTATCTAAAATCCAAGCTGTCTCTGAGAATATGCAAGTCTAACGTCTACATCGACCTATCCTCTAGTCAGCAATAATGCATGCATATACATCAACAACAATAAGTGAACTACATGTAAAGAAAACACCAAATTGAAATGAAAAAGACCATATCTATCTATAACACTTTTCAACATTTTAAAGGTTGAAGAGTAAGAAACCTCTATTTTTTAAAACAAAAGAGTTTGTGTGCACATTAATCTATCTTACACAACTATTATTGTCGCTACAAGTACAACGTTTCTCTCTTTTGGCTGCAACTTTTAAGGCATTAATACGTGTACGATTACAATTAGTTGTGGCCACTATGAACAAAAAGAGTCGTCTTTTTTGTTAGATCTTTGTAAAAATTTCTTTGTTATGAATCATTTAGTGATCGTTACATGGATATTAACTAGTTTATTTGGTGAAATTTTTTAGTTCGAGTAACTAATAAGAATCAATTGGTCCGAGTTAATTTTTAAGGGGCTTTAGTCATATTCAATATAATAAGTTTATGATGTAAATATTAAATTTGTTATTGAAAGCTTGATTCCTTTACTATTTATGATTAATGTAAGTTTTTAAAACTTTAACTTTAATAATTTTCACTTTTAGATAGTTAAAAATTTTACGATAAAAAATACGTATAGCAGATTATGAAAATATCAAGTGAGCCAAACTTTCAAAAACCGCATGAGTATAAAAGATCAGTTACAATCATTGTGTTCGTTTTGTGTGGGTTTAGGTCACATCTCTTTCCAACTAGGTCACAATCGAGTTATCTGATATTGAGTACACTTTAGGTGTGATTCATGTTATTTTAATTTTAAGTCTAATTTTATGTTATTTTAATTTTAAGTCTAATACTACGTAATTGGATCAAGCCCAATTTTTGTAGATTCATCTACTAGAATAGTACTACTCGTATCGTAGTATATAGACCTCTAAAAAAAGTTAAAATTTTCTCTTGCTGGCTACTCCTTTTGGCATGATCAATTTAACATACCTTAGGGCCTCTTCACATTTACTTAATTTCAGTTTAGTTCAGCTCCAATAAGTTCAGTTCAGTTCAGCTCCAATCAGTTCAGTTCAGCTCTTAATTTCCCTCTCTCATAAAATATTCATTTTGGCTTAGTTCAGTTCAGTTCAGCTCCAATCAGTTCAGTTCAGTTTAACTCAGTAAATGTAAACAGACCCTTAAGTAAAAGGCCCAAATTGAGCAAGTAATTTAATGACAAAGTATTTTTATAGTACAAAATAGATATGCTGATCAATTAAAATCACCAACAACTTTGTTCACAGCTGTTTCACATAAAAAATTTCAACCTTTTCTCCTAATCAAAGGGCAAAATTAGATTATCAAATGCTGAATTAAATTACCCATTTTAGAAACAATAACAAAGTTAACTTTATAATTTTTTTTTTCTTTACACAATAATGATCATCAGAATTATTACAAATAATCGATTACATGAAACCATTTCCGATGTTCTGATCGTAACAATAAATCAATAACAACGATGAACATCATCAATTGCCTTTAACCGTCTTAGCAGAGCTTGATTTTTGGCAACGTAACACACGAAATTCACACTTTGGAATAACAGCATTTAAAAACAATCTTACAGTCTCTTCTTGTCTAACAACAGCATCTTCAACTTCAACCAGAACAGCACCTACAATCTTCTCGTAATCAGTGTCTGCATCACATCCGCCAGTCCCAGACCCTGTTATGAAAGCGATTATGGCGGCTTGTACAGGGCCGATACTCGGGTTAAAAGCAGCAGACTCCATGTAACACCCCTTGTAAATTTTACCATCCACATCAACCAAAGCAACCCCAGATGGACTCCCACTGTAAGGTGCATGAGACCGATTCGCAGCCTCGAATGCAGCCGAAACCAAATCTCCCACCTCAAATTTCGAAACTACATTACACAAATTACCCATTTCAACGATTTTACCATCATCAACAAGAACCAAATTATTATTAATTGTTTCCAAAATTAGAGGAACTTTTTCATCCAATAAATCATGTGGACCAAATCTATTAGGCAAAAAACTAGATAATGGCCTAAACCAATCCGATTCTTGATCTGGGTATCCATTAATTTGTTCAGATTCACCATTTTTGTCCAAAACAAAGATCTGAATATCTGGGGCACCACGAATTTCTTGAAGAAATTGACGACAATGCCCACATGGGTACGCCGAAACGACGACGTTTTTGAGATGGGTTTGAGGGTGAAGTGAGAGATTTGTGATGAGACATTGTTCAGCGTGGATTGAATGATGAAGGGGTAATCCTGGAAATTCGACATTGACGCCGATGAAGATACGGCCGTCGGTAGATAAGCCGACGGCGGCGACGTGGAAGCCAGAGATTGGTGGACGAGCAAGCTTTTTAGCTGATTTAGATATCAATGGTAAGAGGTTGACTACGGATTTTAAGCCGAGTTTGTTTGCTAGTGATTGTGCTTCGGATGATTCGATCACAAATTTGAGATCATCCATTTTTTTGGGTTTTTATGTTTTTTTTGGGTTTTTGTGTTTGTTTAGGTTTTGTTTGAAGTATTGAAGAATGAGGAAATGAGAAATGGAAAATGAGAAAGAGTGAAGAGAGATTGGGGGGATAGAGTGTATGTGATCCGATGAAATTGGGGCCTTTGTGGGAGGAGATGGGTAAAATTATGAGTACAAATGTGGGCTATTTATAGTGGAGATTTTTTTTCTTGTTGCGTGTGGATGAAGGACTGAAGTAGACTTAAGCCATGTTCTCTAGATCAGTTCAGTCCATTTCAATTCAGTTTCTAGTTTGCTCCTCTCATAAACTATCCAGTTCAGTTTATCAAAACAGGCCCTTAGTAGAGGTGATTATGGATCGGATTTTGGCTATAAAAAAAATGGTGTGTTTGTGCAGAGCAATAAGTCTCTTGTGCACCCTAATCCATCTAGAATAGCTGGACCACAGAAGATTGTTCAAATTTTATTACCAAATGTTCATAAGTATGGGCATGATGTGTTCGGATTTTTTTACAAAATGTTCAAAATTTGCAATTGTTCAGATTTATTTACGAAATGTTTAAAAGTATAGACGATTGTTCATATATTTTTACTAACTGTTCAAAATTTGTGACGTTCAGATTTTTCTTATTAAATGTTTGAAATTTGCAATTGTCCAGATGTTTTACTCAATGTTCAAAAGTTTAGGCGTGGTCATTGCGATTGTTCAGATATTTTTACTAAATGTTCAAAATTTGTGATGTTCGGATTTTTTACTAAATGTTCTTGCAATTGTTCAAATCTTTTTCTGAATGTTCAAAAGTATAGGTGTGGTGCATTGCGATTGTTCAGATATTTTCAGTAAATGTTCAAAATTTTCGATATTCAGATTTTTTTTTTTAAAATAAATGTTCAAAATTTGCAATTGTTCAGATTTTGTTTACTAAATGTTCAGAAGTATCAGGTAATCGATCATAATAGATACAATTGAAATCGATCGAATTAACTTCAACAAATTCAATTGATATCAGAACAATGATTTCATCTACAAATTCATTTCAAATTCAAAAAATACATACAAATTAATGAGAGCAATAAAAACAATCAGGTAATCGATCATAATCGATTAGGAATTGAAATCGATCAAATTAGCTTCTACAAATTCAATAATATTATAACAATGATTTCATCCACAAATTCATCTCAAAAATCAAAAAATAAATTAATATTGATCACAATAAATTCATAATAACTAACCTGGATTGATATCTTTGGGAATTTAAACTAGTTCCATCACGTTAAATGCAGAAAATTAATGGAAAAAATGAATGGAAAAAAAAATCAAAGAATAGAGGAGTGAGAAAATAAGAACTTGAAAATAAAAGAATGAAGTAAATTCAATAAAGAAATAAAAAGAGATTAGATTAAAAAAAACAAAGCGAGAGTTTTTGTGAAGAAGGAAAGATGGTCGGAAGAAGAAGAAGAAGAAGAAGAAGAAGAAGAAGAGAATGGAGTAGTGTTTCATTCATATAAGGTTGTGTTTTAGTTGGGGTCTAGATATTTTAAATGGATTAGGGTCCATAGAAGAATTTGTATGTGAAAGTGGATTTTAGGCTTAAAAGTTGAGGTCTACAACCGCTAAATTAGGTTGAGGAGGGCTTTTTGGATTAGATTGAGGTTTGGTTTTATAATCGTGTACTTTCGGATTGTCAAATAGCCCGATTTATGCTTAAACCCTCATTTTTTTAAGGTAAGGTCGGATTAGCCAACAAGGTGTCGAGGTCAAAATGGGATGAAAAATTATTCAATAGCCATGAAAGGACAAACTTAGTATTTTATCAAAAGACACATAACGTGTACGAGCATAATATATACTCCTTCCGTTTTTAAATACTTGCTCCATTTTCTATTTTCGGCCGTTTTTATGTACTTGCTCCATTTACTTATTTGGAAAGCTTTTACAATATTTAATTAATTTCTCTCACTTAGTGGACCCAACATAAATCACATTTTATTAATTTTGTATTCTTTCTCCTCCAATTCTCTCTACTACTTTTGCTTTATACCACCCTACTACCTCCATATTTTATTACTTTATCTTAAAACTCCGCGCTTGGAGTAATGGAGCAAGGATTTTAAAAACGGAGGGAGTAATGATATAGTTCATTTAGCTCTTAATACGAAGTATTTAAAACATTAGATTTTTAATTTTTGATAATCTAATTTGTACGAAGTACAACAGTTTGGGCTGTTCCAAAAAAAAATACATCATTAGTATGTTTAATTTCTTTTAAAAAAAAAAAATTCTTAATGGGTTTTACTGCTCAATACTCCCTCCGTTTTTAAATACTTGCTCCACTTTCCATTTGCGGCCGTTTTTAAATACTTGCTCCATTTCTTTACTTGGAAAGCTTTTACAATATATAATTAATTTCTCTCACCTAGTGGACCCAAAATATATTTTCTCTCCACCAATTCTCTCCACTACTTTCACTTTCTACAATTTTTTTTATTATTTCACCAATCCCACTACCTCCATATTTTATTACTTTCTCCAATTTCTCCTAAAACTCCGCGTATAGAGAAATGAAGCAAGTATTTAAAAACGGAGGGAGTATATTATTTTAATTTGTTTTTAAAAAACCTCATTTACTTACCCCTCCTTCAGTATTTACTTCTTTTCATTCACTTTCTCTTACTTTTTCCACAATTTTTATTTTTTTGAAAGAAACCCATTAGGGCAGGGCTTATATTAAAGCATCAGATGAAGCAAGTTCTACAATACGGGGTGGGATCACATCATCCCACACGTCAAGGCCAACCTCCCAAGGTTGAAAATGGGCCAAAGCGTGAGCAACCTTATTGCCACCTCGTTTAACAAAGTCCCAACAAACAAAATCAAAACTATTACAAAGAAATAAAATATCTCCAATAATCAAATGAAAATAATTAGCACACTTCGTCTGATCTCATAGCGCCTTAATGACCAATAAGCAATCGCTCTCAATGGTGACCTTCCCTAAAACTCATGTTTCTTGCAAGCTCCAAGCCACATACCACAGCCTTCGCTTCTGCCATCATAGGATCTCATTTATCACTCGACTGAGCTGTTGCACACGCACGAATCTTGCCCTCACTGTCTCGGATTATAGCACCTAGACCTGAGCCTAAGTTGCCAATTTGCCCTGCATCCACATTCACCTTAACGCAGCCAGCAGCTGGAGGGGACTAGTTGGAAGGCACCAGAACCTCGGCAGCCCGGGTAGCAAGTTATGGGGTTGCATATTCCATCATAAAATCCTCACAAGTCTTCCATGCATACTTCACAACCTGATTAGGATCCTTATACTCGTTTTCCATCACAATGGAATTTCTCGCGCTTCAGATCGCCTAGCAAAGAGTGATAACCGCAGCTGCCTCTTTCTTCTCAAGCTCATTAAAACAACTCTCCCACCAATCAACAATACATAAAGTATTGGACTCCGCAACGAACTCAAGGGGGCTGCAATTCCAGATTTCCCGAGCAAGCTTACAGTCACCAAGAGCATGGAGGACTGTTTCATGACCACGGTGGCAAACGTAGCAGCAAGGATCAAAATCCTTGATACGAGAGAATATCCCTCGACGAGTAGGGATGGCATTGTTACAGGCCCTCCACGCAAAAAATTTGATGTGAGGGAGAACCTGCAAATTCCAAGTCTTCGGGCACTAGCTACAGCACCTTCACTCAAGTAATCATCACTAAACAGAGCTCGGTAAGCCGATCTCACAGAGTATTCCCCACTTTTTTCCAAGTCCCAACAAATGGTATTAGGTGGCTGCCTTAAACTCAAAGGAATTCCCAAAATTTTCTCACACTCAAATGGTAAACAATGCTGCGAAAGTTTACTAACATCCCAACAATTGAGACACTTTCATATCCAAATTAGCACCATTCCTAGAAGAGATAATCCTATGCGTTTGAGTATTGGGAACCCAAGGATCAGACCACACCTTTATTAATCGCCATCACCCACCCTCCATCTCATACCCCGACGGACCACCCACCTAGCTTCAGCTATCCCACGCCAAGTGTAACTAAGATTAGCTCCCATTTCAGTCTCCATAAAAGTAGAATTTGGGTAGTATCTACCTTTAAGAATCTGTTCCACTAAGCTGCCCGATTTCAACATCAATCTCCACGCTTGCTTCCCCTATAATGCCCAATTAAACAGTTTAAAGTCACGAAAACCAAGACCTCCCTCATGCTTTGGCTTACAAAGGTTTTTCCACGCAACCCAATGAATCTTTCTTTCTCCTTGCTTTTGACCCCACCAAAAATGGGCAACCAAAGATCTCAACTCATCACAAAAAGAGGACGGAAATTTAAAAACACTCATCGTGTAGGTAGGGAGATATTGGCCATTGCCTTTATCATAACCTCCCTATCTGCTTTAGATAAAACCATCCCCTTCCACCCTTGTAATTTTTTAGAGCTTCTCCTTAACTCCTCTCGTAATCACCTTCTTTGACCTTCCAACAACTGTGGGCAAACCCAATTATCTATCATGAATGTCGACGGTACGGACACCCAATCTAGAGGCCAAATTATTGCGTTTCTCCACTGGCACACCCTTGCTAAAAGAAAGTGTTGTCTTATCAAAGTTTATTTTCTGACCGGATGACAACTCATAAACATTGAGAGCATCCTTGATAGCATCAACATCACCAGAAGTTGCCTTAGGGAACACAATACAATCATCCGCAATAACAAATGATTGATAGAAGGAGTTGTAGGAGCAATATGGACTCCATGAAGACTACCCCTTTCCTCCGCTTCACGAAGAAGATAAGAAAAGACCTAGGCACATAAAATGAACAAAAAAGGAGAAATTGGCTCCCCTTGCCTAATTCCCCTCCCTAGAGAGAAATCATCAGTAGGCCTCCCTTTCACAAGCACAAAAAAAGAGACCGAGCGCACACAATCCATCACACACCAAGTCCAAGAACCATCAAAACCAAATTTATTCAGAACAGCTTCCAAAAAATCCCACTCAATCCTGTCTTATGCCTTTGACATGTCTAACTTAAGAGCCATACACCCGCCCTTATTTGGCAAATTCTTCATATAATGAAAAAATACGAAAGCAACAAGAATATTATATGTAATTAATCTAGCTACCAGGACAAATTGTACTATTATTAACAGATATAATCTTGTCTAGGAAAATTTTGAGACGGTTAGCAAGAACTTTCGAAACCAACTTATACACCACATTGCAAAGGGAAATGGGTCTAAATTCAGACATACTATCAGCATTACTCTTTTTAGGAATAAGAGCAATAAACGCACGATGGTTCAAGAATAGGTGCACTTCTCAATATAGCTAGAACACTACTAGTTACCACGGACCCACAATATGCCAATACGACTGAAAAAATAGAGGGCACATACCATCCGGACCCCGGAGCTTTGATTGGATGCATTTGGCTAAGGGCCACTTTGACTTCGTCCGCCGAATAATCAGCACTCAAGCGGCGATTCATATCATCTCCGACTCTTGCTTAGAAAGATTGCAAAGCTTGGTGAACAAGAGATGAGTTTGAGGAAGTAAAGAGCTACCTGAAGTAAGCATTTGCTACCTTACCTACACTACAAGAAAATAACCTTTTCGTAGCGATTATTTTAACCTTGCAACAAAAAGTTTTCCCAACGAATGGTCATTCGATACAATATCCCCTGTTTCCTTAGCCTTTAGTAGTGGTTTTCAATATCGCTGGGGTTGGGCTCAATAATTGATACGAAAAACTACATCCAATCGTGGTGATTATTGTAGCGATTACAATCGCTATAAATAGGGGTGCTTATGATGCGAGTCGAGTTCGAGTTTGGGGTAGCTCGACTCGACTCGTTAACATATCGAGTCGAGCTTTATCGAGTCGAGTTTTAACCGAGTCGAGCTTTGACTAAGTTTGACCGAGTCGAGTCGATCTCGAGTAGCTTGAAATTTGATCCATCTTTAGTAAAACTCCGTATTTACTATAATATCTCTTCATTCTCTTTAATTTTGTCATTTGAGAAGTATATATATGATGATTAGAGTACGTAAATAATGTTTATTTATTAATGAATAATCTAAAATAAAAGTTTTTTATCAAAATATTTTCATTTTTTGTAAATATTATACTATATGAAGGATTTCGAGCTTCTTACGAGCTTTCGAGTCGAGTAATGAGCAACTCGACTCGACTCGTTAACATTACGAGTCAATCTCGAGTTCGATTCAAGCTCACTCGAGTCGAGTTTTGACCGAGTCGAACTCGAGTAGCTCACGAGTTGTCTCGTCTCATTATCACCCCTAGCTATAAATGTTGAACTCATTTTCTTAAAAAAAAAAAAAACATGCATATGATCTTTACAAGATTCGAACATGCAACCTCAAACTCTTATATTAAATGTTTCACCAATAAGCTATGACATATTTTATGTATTCACTGTCAAACAATATTTACATATCTAGTGTAGAAAATGCTTTTCGTATCGAGTTTTGGGATTTAGTGGCGATTGTAAATGATACGATTTCTCAAAATTACATAAATGTGTAAAAATAGTGTGGATATGTATTATTATGTTTTCCGTATCGATTTTATATGGGAAAACCATGGCGATTGTAAAATGATACGACTTCCTTAATTATTTCACAAACATACTTGCATATTGTAGCGAATGTACAATCAATACAAAATAATCGCTACGAAAAGCCATTTTTCTTGTAGTGTTACTGCCTCGTCCCCAAAGTGCTCCTCCCCTTCATCATCCTTTATTTTCCGAATCGTATTCCTTCTCTTGCAACTAGAAGCCCTTTGGTGAAAAAATTTAGAATTTTTATCACCCTCTTTCAACCACAAAACCCAAGATCGCTACTTCTAATAAACTTCTTCGTATTGCACAAGGTCAGAAATTTCATGAAGCAATTTCTTTTGGCGCCCAAGCTTATTAGAAGCCGTGAGCCCATGCTTATTTATTTTTAAATTTTTTTTTCTTTTGCTCCTTAGTTCACGAAAAGTTGTACCAAACTTTGTATCAATCCAAGCCTTAAGATTAGCAACACACATCGATAGTTGAGACTCAAGAGAAAATCCACCCAGCCATGCACTCTCTACTACCCCTTCACAGCCATCATCCATCTGCCACAATTTTTCAAAACGGAAGGGTTTTTCGTGTCGAGTTTCACCCATATTCCACCCTAAAATCAGCTTGATAGGAGCATGATTAGACCACTCTCTATTAATATGCACAAGTTGGGCCATCGGGAATAAGGACATCCAAATCTCAGTAGCTAAGGCACGGTCAAGCCGACATTGGATGTTTTCAATCCCCTCTCTACCATTATCATAAGTGAACTTATAGCCTGAGAATGGAACATCACAAAAAGCGCACCTATCAACTGCCTCCCTGAAATTTGCCACTCCGCTCGATCATCATCCCCACACTTCTCAAAAGTAAACAAAATCTCATTACAGTCACCGATACAAACCCATGGATGGGGGTGATTGAGCAGCCAGATCAGTCAACAATTGCCAAGACAAAGTTCTATTTGCAACCTCAAGCCACCCATAGAAACCTGTGAGCCTCCAAACTTCCTCTCCTAACCTTAACATCTATATGGTGAACATACATAGTAGACTAGCCATTAGTATCAAGAACATTACCCTTACTAGCAGTTGGTACCAAGTGAGTAATTCTCCCAATAAAATCCTCCCCATGGTCCCCATGAAGCAAACTGACATCTTTCGTACTTCCCTCCTCCAACTCCCTGGAGTAGTAGCCACTTCATCTTCATTTTTGAGTACAAATAAAGTTTTCCTTGCCCCTAACAATGCTTCTAACTCCTCCTTTTCTTTCATCTTCTTTTTCAATGGAGATGCTTTGAGCCATCTACCCCAACCCGATCTTTTCTTCTTGCTTTCCTCCGGTACCATACAGCAGTCCCGCTCCGAGTGGCCTATAATGCCACACGCAAAGCAGAAAAACGGAAGCTGCTCATAAGCAAACTCAACATAGACTTCGTTCCCCACTTTATCACGAATTCTCTAAACTCTGCAAAGCGGTTTGGAAATGTTGATCATAACTTTCACTCTCCTAAAGCGGTCCAAACCAAAAACATTCTCTTCAATTTCAAGAACCTCCCCCCAATTCGCCACTAGTTCTTTCACGTCATCATCCGAGCGACAGTCAAAGAGAAGGTGCTTGATTCAAACCCCAAACGAACAATGATACAACGGTATTTTTTTTCCGGTTGTTCATCACCCTCAATCTCACGCAGCACCAAAAGATGGTTATCGAAGCACCATGGACGACCCTCCATAACCTTCTCTTTATCCATCCAATGAAAAAACTGGAAAGCGTAAAGATTCGGGCCTAAGACCCTAATCACCAATTTGTCCTTCAGAGCCCAAACCTTTGTCATTGTCGATTTGAAAGCCTCAACATTGTAAGACCTTTCAGTAACTAGTCTCTCAATTAAGATTAACCGAAAATTTTCAGAGTTTAATGAAGAATTTGCCGTCCCTAAACCCCCCACACCACCATCTTCTTCATCCAAGTTAGATTAGCATAGCGCTCAGCAATTGTATCATCCATACTGACCAGTGCAAACAGATCAAATTCCTATGTACAGCCGAAGCAAACGGCAGGAAAACCCTAATCCCTAGAGAGCACGACCCTTTCTTTCGAGGGAGTTTTTATTTTATTTTATTTTAAGTAAACCCAATTTTCATCTCCACAATTTTTCTTGTACTGCTACCTACCTCTTTTGTTTTTTACATTCAACCACCTCTTTTTTTTTTTTTTTTTTTTTTTTTTTTGGACAGGAACCACCTTTTTATATACGTACAATCTCTTTAATTGAATTTACTACGTATTTTTTTTTCTTTGTACAACAACTCGGCATATTAACACTCTTTCCAATTGATTAAATTCTTGTGAAAATAGTAAATATCAAGAATAAAGGGACATATTAAAAATAATATTTATTATAGATATAAGTCATATAACATTGATTGATATAATGCATTGACACAATAACTCTTATATAAGGAAAACATTTGTTAATATTATTGAAAGACGGTTAATTTGAGGGTAATTTAACGATTATTATGGTAACTTTAACCAAATTAAGGGTACTTTTTAATTTGTAATGAGTTTGATTGTATTTTAATGTGTATTTTTTTTAATAAAATACATATTATGTAAAGACTAATATGATTAATCTAATACATTATGAGTGTGATCTAAGAGTAAAATTTATGGTAAAAAAGACAATATTATAGCATATAAGAGGATTTTTAAATATTTTTGGATAGCTTTAACTCATCTTGCAATAAGTTAATGAAAATCCAAAGTTCGTCTTATTTAATAATAACATCAATTTCTTAATTATTAGGTTGTAGGATGGATTATCACTAATCTAGAGACAACTTGAGGGTGGGATTTCTCTTATCCTCGTGCCTCACCTATACGATACATTGAATATTTGAACTACATCAATGCTCCATATTATATAATTGCTTGCAAAATCACTTGCTCAGAAAGTTCGAACTGCAACGACTTATTATTTTTATAAAATCTAGAGAATATACTGTCTCAAATCTTGATCCAAGATGAGATTATTATATTTATAGAAAATCATGAGTCCAACGAGGAACTTTCATGTAGAGTCCACCGAAGTTCCTACTTCCTAACAATGACAATTTAGTTTAATTATATATGTATTCGCAACAATCGAGTGATTGATCCTTACAGCTAAGTCACTACTTACGTGGAGATATATGTATGTTTATATTACACTAGTTTTTATGCATCTTATTAATTAGATGAATCCCGTGCGATGCACAGTTTGTTTGATTTTTTTTTTTTTTTTTTTGTATTAATGTGCTAAAATTTGTTATATATTTGGATAAAATTCCTAATATTTTTTTTGAAGAGAATAAAATTCCTAATATTAAAAGATAATATATAATATTTAATTAGTTTAAACTTAAAAATTTCATTCGTTCTGTCAAAAAAAAAAAAAAAAATTCATTCGTTAATTTTGCTTGTGTGGCATTTGAAATATTTAATTGTAAAAGAAATTAATAATCTCTTATTTGATTGGCTACAACAAAAAATTATAATCCTACGTGGCGCTCTAAGAAAATTAAATACTACGTGGCTCTATGAAGCCCGTTCGATGCACGGGTCGATCTATTTTTTAAAAAAAATAATTTTTAATATTTATATGATTACATTTGTTATTTTATTAGTTGTACGTAATATATCATTTTCTCCGTATTTGTTTTAAAATATTAGATAAAATTCCTGATCTATTTCATATTTAATTGATGTAACCATTAAAATCTCATTGGTCAATTATGCTTATGTGGCACTTGAATTATTTATTGGATAAACTATAATTTATAATCCTACGTGGCACGTTAACTAATCTTATATTAGGTGGCATAATCCTATTGTAGCGTTTTAAAAATATTAATCCTATGTGGCGCTCTAATAATTTTTTAAAAATAAAAATCCTACGTGGCGCTCTAAAATCTTGGGAAAAAACTCCCCTTTATATATATATATATATATATATATATATATATATATATATATATATATATATATATATATATATATATATATATATATATATATATATATATATATATATATATATATATATATATATATATATATATTAGATTTATTAATTATATTTTGATTAAAAAAAAAAGCTAAAATACTTAGATAGATTTCATAGATTTAAGTTTTTACTGTATATTTATATGATTAAACCAATCATTGGAGATACTCTTAAGTTATCCGAGATTAAGAAAATGCATAATTGAAACTTCTACGTGGCGCTCTAAAATCTTGGGAAAAAACTCCCCTTTATATATATATATATATATATATATATATATATATATATATATATATATATATATATATATATATATATATATATTAGATTTATTAATTATATTTTGATTAAAAAAAAGCTAAAATACTTAGATAGATTTCATAGATTTAAGTTTTTACCGTATATTTATATGATTAAACCAATCATTGGAGATACTCTTAGGTTATCCGAGATTAAGAAAATGCATAATTGAAACTTTCTATCTACGAATAATCCTAATAAGAAATTGATATCAACATAAAATTCAGATCGTGACACAAAAATTTGTAAATTAGTTGGTAAAGAAGAAGTTTCATCTCAACCAAGGCCTTAGGTTCAAGACTTGGACACAAAATCATTTGTTAGAAGAGTTTCCCCCTTAATTGAATCCCAATTCGCCTCCAATCCAAATTAATTAAAGTCTAGTAGGCTTTAAATAATTAAATATTCTAATGTGAGACGAAAATGTGATCTTATAACTAAATTAAAAACTTTTTTTATTCATTTTATTAACCTTATTACTTATTTTATATCTGATAAGCGATAAGATGTACTATCATATATGTGCGAATAATTATGGATTTGGAGTTTTATTACGTGAGAATATTTGTCCCCCGTGAAAGGATGTAGAGAAGATGGCCTTCAACTCAAAATGTGCTAATGCTTATTAATTTGGATTAATTGAGCCCTTTATATGGGTTGCTTGAGTGTGTGCAGAGATTTGGGTTCGATACTTGGATATACTACGTACTATTGGCACGAGTAAAAAGAAAATATGTTCACGGTATTGATTAGGATGAAGCTGTGAAAATTAGTTCCTTAATCCTATTTATAATATATATTTTTTTTTGTTTATTTTTCCAAAATCATGTCTTCTCTCCCTTAACTTAGAGATTCAATTAATCCGTTCACGGTAGATTAGGATGTAATTGGTTAAAATTGTTCCTTATTCCTTTGTATAGTGGGGGCTAAGATTATCCAAGGATAGAGTAAATCTCGTCATATTTCTACTTTTCTAGTTCAAGTAGTGATAGTATATTGTATATAGCTTTATACGCAGTACAATCGATTCTAACTATAAGGGCATGTTCCGTTCAACTTAATTTCAGTTCAGTTCAGTACAATTCACTTTCTAATTTTCTTATCTCATAAACAATTCAATTCATTCCAGTTCTATTCAGTTTAGTTCAGTATAACCTCAATTAGTTCAGATTAGTTTAATTGTTTTCAGTAAATCAGAACATGCTGTAAGTAAACATTCACTTTATTTTGGAATAATTAACATGCTTATTTTTATGTGGAAATTTTACACACTTTTTATGGAAATTTTTATTATAGTTTGTCCTTTGCCACAAGGGAAAAGCTAAAGGTATTCCTCAACTCATATTTCCATCCTCACGAGTAGCAGCATGTGGATGACATATATCAACACCTCTCAATATTAAAAGTCATCAACTCATCATCTTGTTCTTTACCAAATTAAAAAAGATAACTTTCAATTCATACAAGATTGTCACTTTCAATGTATGCAGCTATTGAATCACGCAAAAACAAAGAGATGAATTACTTTTTATGTTTTCCTCAAAAAAAAAAAAAAAAAAAAAAAAAAAAAAAGACTTTTTATGTATATTTGTAGGACAACATTAGTATTATTATTATTATTATGACGCAGGGATGTCAGCGACTAGTCCATGATCTATCGGTCTTTTTTTTCCTCTGTGTAGAATTTTATCCACCGTAGTATGTTGCTAGTAATACAGTTACTCCTTTTAAATTCACTGGTTTAGCACCATAATTGCATCACTATCAAAATTGAATGAACTACCTAAGATGGCTAAGATAGATACCAATCTTTTTGGTCATTGTCACTTGACCCACTTATATACCCTCTTTGTGCGAAGACTTTATAACACTTAACTAAGGGCCATTAATTTATGCCATGACGTTGACACCTAGCTAGAATGGATATTTTCACATTTTACATGAAAGAGGTTCAAAATTATGATGGATCGACCATGCTTTCATGCTAGTCATTCAACTAATGGCTAAATTTATCAGGTGGCCCAAAACCACTAAGAAGACTGAGAACAGTGACGATTTGCCGAAAAAATGTTTTTAAACCATTAGATTCCCTTTTCTTAAATATTTTTTTTTAATTTATAAATAAACAAAATACTAAAGACACTATAGGAGATGACACGTGTTGTTGCTGGTTTGTCTTTTTACAATTAAGGTTATGTTCCTCCATTCAAAACATCTAATTAGCTTCTATCAAAACTAGAAAATCAACATTTTTTTCGACGAAACATAAAGTTATCTAAGCTTAATGGAAAATTTGTTCAAAAGGACCAAGAAAGAGGACACTTTTGTTCAAAAGGATCAATTAAGCCAAAAGTTGTTATAAAGGACCACAAAACACACTTTGAGTTGTTGAGTGGGACCATATCGCATTTTCAGGCAAGTCAATGCCGAAGTCCGGCGTTGACTATCACGTGCTAGTCACGTGGCTCATGAAGTTGGGTCAAAAATTTATTTTTTTTTCCCTTTTTTTCCCATTACTCTTCACGAATTTCCCCCAAAATTCACCTTTTCCCCCAAATTTTCTGATTCTTCTTTCTCTCTCCTCGAATAACTTACCCTAGGTTCAGTTGAATCTGAAATTGTGTCCTCTTTCTCCTAACAAATTCATCCAAAGTGCAATTGAGGATAAGGCAAAAGGTAAGCATTGTGAATTGGGTTCGAATTTGTCGAATTTTGGGAATGTGGGTGATGTTTTTCGTTTTTGTGTTTTTTTCAAAATTTGATTTGTAGCAAAAGGAATCTGGGCAAAACGAAGAGAGTTAAGTGCATTTGTGGGTGTTAGCCTCAATCCGACATGACATGAGTGTGCCGAAGGCAAGAGCAGTTTGCATGGAATAAGAGAAGAACAAGCTAGGTGAAGAGCATGAGAGGATGAAGAGTTTGGTTTTGAATGAGGCTAACATCAACGGTGGACAACAAGCTGTTATTAACAATCATCAACATCAAATGGTAGAGCAAAGTTTTTTTTTTTTTTTAACAAGAAATGGCAAAGCAAGGTTAATGCCATGAACAACGAACTTCAAGGAGAGAGAAAGAAGAAGAAATGGGGTAAAAGGGGGTAATTGGGAATTCTAGGTGGAACTCGTGGAAATGAGGGGAAAAAAAAGGAAAAAAAAATTGACCTAACTTAATGGGTCACGTGCAAAGCACGTGACGGTCAACGCCGGACTCCGGCGTTGACTTGCCTGAAAGTAGAACGAGGTCCCACTCAACAACCCAAACTGTGTTATTTGGTCCTTTTGAGAAACTCTTAGCTTAATTGGTCCTTCTGAACAAAAGTGTCCTCTTTCTTGGTCCTTTTGAACAAATTTTCCAAGCTTAATTGTCTTTTCTTAACTTGGCCCATTTATTGATAGCCTTGTCACGATCAAGCGGCCCATTATTAGAACCAGGACCCTCAGTGTCCATTAGATCATCAAGAAATTGTCTAAAATAGTCACCAAAAACTTCATTGAGCTCATGGCAATCTTAGAAGAAAGACAACAACGGAGAAATGAATTAAGTGCTCGCCAATGTGAAGGATTACACTTTGTATAATGTGTTACTCTCATCGTGTGTTCCAAGCCTTCTTACATAAAAACTTATGTAACCCATTGAAAATTCGCTACTCTCATCGTGTGTTCCAAGCCTTCTTACATAAAAACTTATGTAACCCATTGAAAATTCGCTTACATGAATCAGATGAATACACACATAAGTATGATTGGTTCGAAATCAATTTTTGCAAAAGACATCTAAAGGGAGAAGTAACGAATCAAAAAACATTATGGGATAAACAAATAGGGACAAAAAGAGTGACATATCGGGGATTGTACAACAAAAGGTTCCACATAATAACTTCACTATGATCAAATGAATCAAGTTGGATTGTTAGATTTTTGATGCTTACTTAATCCATTAATGAAGGAGGAGAAGAGTTTAATTCACTTAAAAGTCATAAGGAGAAGAGTTTAATCCACTCTTGTACTTTATAAGGTAATGTTTTCTCCACCTTGTTTTTTCAATGTGTTACAACTCTAATGTGCTCGTTTCAACACTAATCTCACATTAAAAGTGGCCTATAGTAGGGCTAGATGACTAACATGTTTTGTGGCTTTGGATCTAGTGAGTTGGCTCGATCAATTAAATTTGACATGACGGTTAGCCGGCTTACATGCACAACCTACTGCATGATGTATGCCCAATGGACTATTATTAGATGATATTATAGAAACCAAATTTTGCTTTAAACTTCATGTTTTCATATAAGGCTAACATTATTCTGAGTTACACTCATACATTAGAACTTATGAAGTAGTAATAAATCAATTGGTATTATGCACCTAAGATAGGTGCAACAAGGGAAGGCCCAAAACGCGCGGCCCAAATTAATAACCCAGACAACATATCCGCGATCCGCCAAAATCAACACTACACTCTACAAAATGAACAATTAGTAAAAAAAACATGAACATGAAAAAAATGAACATATAATAAAAAATGAACAAGTAAAAAAAATTGAACATTTAATACTTATAATGCATATATTTCATAATCATATTATTTTTTATTTCTTCAAATTTTTATGTTCATAATTAAATGCAATATATTCATAATAATATTTTATATGTTCATATATAATTTCAAATATTCATAATGTAAATATGTGTTGTTCATGAAATATTAATTAAATCTATTTATGCATATGTTGTCTTTCTTAAATGGTTATGTTCATATTTTTTTTTTACATGTATGTTCACCATTTAAATGCGTACATTCACTTTAAGAAAACCAATGCTTACGTTATATTTTGAAAAGTTATGTTCGCTTTCTGAAATGCAAAAGTTCATATTTTTTATGCCTATGTTCACTTTATGAAAAGCTAATGTTCACATTTAAGGGAACCTATGCATATACACATATTTTGCATGATTATGTTCATTGATAAAAAAAAAAAAAAAAAATGCAGAAAATCAGATAAAATTCAATTCATTAAAATTAATAAAATCATATCTAGTATAACCTAATCAATCGAAGTTAATCACAAAGTCACCACATAAGAAATCGAAAATCATACATTTTTATGCCTAAGCGCACTTTCTGAAAAGCTAATGTTCATATTTTTTATGCCTATGTTTACTTTTTGAAAAGCTAATGTTCATATTGTGCTGTTGTTACACCTATTTCTAGGTGCATGAATGTGCATCTAAGAATATGCAGTAATAAAGTGCGTTGACGAAATTTGAGTTTGTTGCCCTTGCCTAAAGGTGATCAATATTAGCCCAGCCCGGTAGCCCAGCCCAATCCAGCCCGAAAATAGGGCGGGTTTGGGCAAGTATAAAAACACATTTTTAGTTAAAAAGCCCGAACTCGGCCCAAAAAGCCCGCTTTGCCTTGACAAGTCCGCTACTTTTTTACGGGTTTGGGCACGAGAAGTTTTGTTAAGGCCTGGCCTGATCCGATTTTTAATCACCTATCCTTGCCCTTGTTGATCTTTAAGAATGGAGGAAATTACACTTTTTTCTCCCGGTTATACTCCTTCAGCTCTATCCTTAAGCTTCGTTCCCCTTTTCTTTTTGGGTTGTTCCTTAATAAAAAATTTTCTACTTTCGGTTCATCCTTTGTTATTTGACAAAAATAAGTCATGAAGAACATAACTTTCTTAGTTTTCTTACCTTTAGGCTTTAAGCGATTCATCACTTTTACTCTCTTCGAATTTTTAGTGCCATTTGCTTGTGTGTGATAAACAAAAAGAAAACATTGCCTTAATGTATTATTTGACAATACTTTTTCATAAGTACAGTTGAATAATGGAGTAAAATTGTAATAGGAGTGAAAATGAAAGAAATAACAATGAATTGGTAAACATAAATAATCCTGTTACATGTTTGATCATATTCTCATTTAAGCTTCTTTGTTCTCCTTATTCTTCATAGACTCAAACCTCCCACTTTTCTCCGAAAACTTAGTACTCGAATAAAACTTCAAATAGTCCTTAAACCTGTAATTCTTAGGATACAACAATTTTTCTGCAGGAGAAATAACAGCATCTCCTGCAGGATTATAAAACGTCGCAACAGACAGTCTGCTTCCACATTTTCCTGTCATAACACGATGCAGAATACTCTGATACCTTCCGTTGCTTAGCACTTCAATCTGATCCCCTGTATTGATAAAGATCGTGTTGTTTTTAGAAGGTGGTATCTTAACCCATTTACCATCTTTGAAAAACTCAAGGCCTGGAACTTGATCATCTTGCAGTAAGAGAATGATTCCGCCTGCATCAGTGTGCTCGCGCAGGCCTCTGACAAGTTCAGGGTTCGGACATTCAGGGTATTTTGCCACTTTTGTTCCTACTGCAGGGCCTTTGATTCCTGAAAATGTTTTCTTTATGTGGTCTTTTTCTAGTCCAAGATTTTCACACATTAGCTCAGATAGTTTTTCAGCAACTTTAACTAGCTGATCAACGTAAATCTCCATCGTTTTCCTGCGGATCATAACCATATGTTTTACTAATTAGCTGATTCTGACAGATTTTGTTAAACTCACACTATGAACAAATGACTTTGTATGGATGTATAGTTTGTAAACTAACCGAAATTCTTCAGAGAAATCAGAGAAATTGTTTATATTAGACTCGGGGCGATGCCAAACGAAGAAGCTGCTTTCCCAATCTTTGTTAGAAGTATTCTCCTTGTTCTCCAAAGCCTTGCTAATATCTGACTTAAAGAAACCATCTTTCAGCTTTTCTTCATAATATTTGTTGATGAATTGCTTCACTTTCTCCATCAATTCCTTATCTATGCCATGATTTTCTATCTGAAATTGTAACTATTTGTTATGATCACACCCATTTTAATCAATCAATACAAGCATAAATTATGAATCTATTCAGTCCTCGATCTGTGTTCTTCATGTTTTGACTTTTTTTTTGCGAGACAATCACCATCCAAATAGTAACAAATTTTAAAGTAAGAGGGTGACTATATGTAGGACTTGTATGTACCATGTAACAAAGTTGGAACACTTTATTTACACAGCTATGCTATTGATTGTTATAAAAATTCGATCTTTATTAGCGTTTCGTGACATTACAATCGTGTTTAGTGAGTTTAAGCTTATGTTATTATGTAATATATATAGATTGATTAAATTAGACTCCATAACTAATCAATAATTAATCGGACATGTTTTCTAAAACGAAAATTATACCAGATTGTGCCATCAATTCAAGATATATCTTACTAATATATGACATGCATAATACACGCACATAATTTATGAATGAATGGTTTATTGATTTTAGTACGATTTGAAAGACATTATCAAATAAATAGCTATATGCCTATATGTTTTACGATATTATTCAAATAAAACACAACTTACTTGGAAAAAGCCCCATTTTTCACAGGCATGATGCAAAAGTGCCATTGTTTCACCTCTTTTTTCACCTTCAAGCTCACCAAAGTTTATCGTTGGTATCTCCATTTTCTCTCTTTAATTCTCTTATTAGTCCTAGAGATACTTATAATTTATAAATTGTAACTTTGAGAAAGTGGCTATTTATAGGAAAATAAAAAATTAAAAAACAAACTTTACTTTATTTTATTTATTTTTTTGTACTCCTTATAATATAATAATTAATAACTTATAGTACTAAAGATGAACATATAATTAATTAATTTATTTACCGTAATCTTTGGGGTGTTAGATTCTGCGTTAAGGTAGTTACAAATTGTTATGAGAAATGCATGGTAAAAAGTTTGTCCAAATTCAACTGTCACTTGGGTGACATTCTCCTAGTTCTCCGTCTTTAAATTAACGTAATTGGTAATTCTACAAAACATAATCTATTAAACTTTACCTAATACGTACGTTTATGTTTTAATAATTTCTTTCACCAAAAAAATAAAAATAAAATAAAAAAAATAAAAAAAAAATAATTCAACGTTCGAAATTCTGAAGCCAAATTTTCATATTTGTGGTCTAGATTGCTAGCGGATTAATATCTTGCTTTACCTTACTAATTAATTGATTTTTTTTTTTTTTTTTTTTTTTTTTTTTGGGATAAAATTACTGTTATTCATAATTGGTTTGAATAGGTTATATCAATCGTAAGGTTGTATTATATACATATCTAACTTTCTGCCGATAAATAAGTTGTTAGAATATGTCTTGAATTCATTTGATTTACCCTTATAAACAACCAGGTATGAGAGTCTTGAGATTCATAAAACTTTATCTGCTTGGGACGTAGCTAACTAATCGTTATTGATCTTAATCACGAAAATTTGTATGTACATGTTTGTTCTTTGAATTTTTTTTGCTATACTTTATATTGTTGTAACACAAGTCACCTTTGGATTCAGAATTTGAAATTATTGTTTGATGTGTTTGCTAAGTTGTTCTTTCTGATTTTTGTTAAAGTGATTGAGTAGTTTTATTTGTTTTACTTTTACTGGCCTAATAAATTGTAATACAACAAAATTTAATGATATAAGTAATTTCGGAATATGCGAAAAGTGGTAACAGATTCATTGGACAAAAAAATCAAACGCACAAAATTAGTTTTGGAATACGATTTCATAATTTTATTTATAAAGTTAGCAATAATTTGGCCTAAAGCAATAGCCTTAACGAGTAACGACTTACTTTAGTTGATAGGTATAGAAGCACTTGAGTCATTTTCTTAATTCTTTAATTGCAATTAAGTCTAAATATGTTAATTAGTGAATGTAGCCTAAAAAGTAAAACCACTCTAAGTCAAAAACTGGGAGTCTCACTTCCAAATTCCAATGGGCATTATTACAAATGAATTACAAAGTAGTTTCTTCATTGAGTTAGGTTTTGCGTGGAAATAAGAGTTTGAGTATTATATTAATTGTATAAGGTAACAATAATATTAATATGTGAAAATATGATTAACCATTATAAATATAGTTCGTAGCTAGCGAACTTAAAAAAAAAAAAAAACACTCTCTTGCAAGAGAGTAATATATAAGTTAGATAGTTATAAAAAGAATTGTTAATAAAAAAAAAGAAGGGGAAGCCTCAAAACTTAACTCAATTGAGAAAAAACATTTGCTATGTTAAATACGGGTCTGGGCCGCACCCGTCACGCGAGAGTGCAAGTCCACCACTTTTACAAGACCAAGGAGGTTCTACCTCATAACCATATAGCAATGTGGGGAGTAGCCCCTTAGCCTTATATTGTGGTGGTAACTCTTGAATTCTTTCAATGTGATATTTCATTACCACTACACTCCCCCTTTAGTGTTTAGTATTTTTTTAGTGTGGGACAAGAAGAATGCTCATATGTGGGTTGTTTATGGGCTCAACATGCTCAAATCTTCTCACACAAGAACTACTATATTGAAAATTAGTTAAAACAAACAATTCATAAAAAATAATGTGAATCCTATATTCAATTGTTGATAAGATAAAATTGGGAATATTGAAGAAAATACCCATCTACTATTCTCTACTCACTTTAATTTTCTTTTCTTAACTATCACCTCTTGTAGACATGTTATTTTGTACTCCCTATGTCTCACTCGTATTTGAAAGTTATTCTTTTTACTTTGTCTGTTTATTTTTTTTTAAATAAGAAAAAAGAAAAAATAATCACTTAAAAGGAAAAACATAGCGCACATGCGAACCTATACTCCTATACACATAGCCAAAGTTTAATAGAGTGATATCCACTCATAGATCAATTTAACAAGACAAATTTAGAATGACCCCAAATTTTCTTACCAACCCCCAAACAAATATATTGAAACTTGAATAGAGAGTTAGGTCTAAATTCTAAATTCTAAATTCTAAATTCTAAATTCTAAATTCCATTTTCAAATCTTACATACCAATTAAACCACTCTAATCATTTTTACTCATTATCCTTGTCAAAGATAAAGTTATGTCAGAAATTTCAGTCTCTCTCAAATCCATTAATTGTTTCTTTCTAAATCATGTGCATAAATGTGCATAATATGACAATATTTTGGTTAGCCCATTGGGTCGGTTAAAAAAGAGAGAGATTCGATTCGGTTAGGAAAAGGCCGTATGTCTTTATTAATTGTCTGACCCAACTTTAAGTTGCCTAGCTAAATGCCCAATCAAACCATACATTTAAGCCCTCTAATATGATTATGTTACTGACTTATTGTTTGTGTTGGGATAACAATTTTGGAAGGGACCAAAGAAATCAAAGAATATCACACAAGAGATTCTTTACCAACAAACAAACCTCCAAATTTGCAATTGTGTAATGATTAATTAATGACATCTTTAATTAGAGGTGTCAAAAACCGACTCTACTAATTCGATCCAATCCAACTTGAAAAAAAATCGATTATATTGGAACTTGTAACTTAACAGGACTCAATTTTGTCATACACCCTATCTGACTGACCTTATTGAATGTTGTATTCCAATTCACACCTCTAATCCAAATATATGTAAGTATGATACTCATCGTGCACTCGGTAGTTGCTACTATACACGTGTTCTTTAGTACACAGATATGTTGTTTTGATTATCAAAGATTGATGGTTTGTGTATGATAGGTCACGAGTTAGATTCCCCCCCCCCCTTTTATAATTTGTAACCCTTTGTAGCTCATTGCATAAAAAAAATGTGTTGATTTGGTTATAAATATAAAAAAAGATATGATGAAAATGCAGAGATTTTTTAAGCAAAGAAATGAATAGATAAAATACTGTATGTGTTGTTTTCAGTATAATGTCTTGCTCATTTATCTTACATGAATAATGTATAGGGTAAAAATAACCTTGAAATTAAATGTGGACCAATGCCACTGCAACACGTGTCCCTAAGCTCAGCGCTCAACGAGCCAATTAGAGCATGACACGTATCACTCAATGATAGAAGAAGAAAAATGGGCTTCAAGCCCATAACTCTAGAAACCGTACAATGGGAAGCCTATCTACTTAGGTTAAATAACCTAAAAGGCACATGTTACAAATGCACTATAAATACTGATAATTTACATCAGTTGGAATACAATCAATATCCTCCAAGTGCAATGACTCCCAAAATTTCACTCCCTTATCTCTCTAAAATACCTTCTTCCGGTCACTAACTAATAAAGGCACACCGGAGGTTCGTTGTTTTGCAGGTAACCACACTAGTAGAAAAAAGCAAAAAGGCACCGCTCAATGGTCACCGGTTTTCAAAAACCGGTGGCAAAAATAGGGGAAAAATGGGCGAGATTTTGATGGATTAGTATTGCCACCGGTTCAAACCGAACCGGTGGGTGTAGACACCTAAAAATGTCTCCCCAAAATCAAACCCGATGATGAACAACCTTTTACCGCCATTATTGGTCGGGTTGAGTATGTAATCTTTAGAGTGCTTAAATCCATGTTCCATTCAATATATTTCATAAACAATCCAATTCATAGCCCATTTTCCCAAACCATAACTTTATTCTCCTCTTTTCGTGCCTATAAACCCAAAATAATTCATTTCGTGTCCATTAAAATCATTCATTTCGTGTCTTTTATAAAAACGTTTTGAGCATCTTATTTTGGTCCATAATATGGGTCCAACGATTAAATATTTGGATAGAGATTGAAAAGAGGTTTCCAACGGTATATTATAAGCCCAAATCCGAGTTATAACGAATAAGTTATGGCCAAAATACTAAACTAAGCTCAAACCGAACCTAAGTTCATCTTACCTACGGCCCAATGATCATGTGGAGGGTCCAAAGGTTTTAATCTCATTCATAAACCAATTAGGATTAATTGGAAGCTTCTATGAGTTTCTAAAATATCTTAATTATCCTTTTTGAAAAGATAAGATTAAAGCATTTGAAATTGAATAAAACTTTTATTTTTGAAAGTCCTAATTCTATTCGAATTGAAAGACGTTCAAAGATTGTCAGATATTGTTTTCGTGCTTCATATTTTTTATCTAATTCTTACATGGTTTGATAGCTCTTGAAATTATCTTTCTAATGATATATTATAATATTAATTCCGAGCTATAACGAAAAAGATATGAGCGAAATACGAAACTCTATCCAAAACTGACACCGTCCCACTATTTCGGCCATATCTTTTATTCTACAAAATATTTTAATCTGATTCTTATTGGTTTAGAAAGTAGAGTTCAAGAGCTTTGCAACGATATCTTATTAATTTTATTTCGATTTCTGGATCAAAAGATATGATAAAAACAAAAACCGCAAAAACTGCTGTCTATCGCAAGAGTTTTATCCGACTCGAATTCTTATCTTTTCTTGATTCGACCCCTCTTTTTTCCTTATAAATAGAGGTCATATCTTCCCTTTTCAATCATCAACAAGCTTGATCATCAAATCCTTCTCTCTTCCTCTCTTTTCTACCAAAAATCATTCTCTTCTCTTTCTCTTATATTCTAAGCCTCAAACCTATATTCCTAATTACATCATTCTTCCCCTAAGCACTCCAAGGAGTCCATATTTAACCCGAGGTTCCGTCCTTAAACCAAGGCGTGAAAGGTATAATTAACTGAGGGTTTGGACCAAATCAACTCTACTTTTTAGTTAATTTAATTTCAATTTGATTTATTTTTTATTGAAGTTACTAACAATTTATTCATGATGTAGCAATTTAAAGGAACGCGCGGAATGTGAGTAATTAATTAATTTAATTACTTATTTTATTTTCTTATTGCTAGTATCATGATTAGGATTATTTTTATTTGATTTGGACTAACGCTATTATTGTTGAATTGCTTTCAATGTTAATGTTGATTCTATTATTATTATTTATAATCACCATATTGCATGTTTAAAGGGAATATGTAATTGAATATCACGCCTAATAAGATAATTTGGACAATCAGTTTAGGTTTCTTTAATCTTGTTATTTAATCAAGTGATCACAATATTTTAGAATTATGTGTGCATTAATATTCAACCAATTTAGCATAATAATAGTTTGGAGCGAATTAAATATTTTGTTTGTATGCCGTTGAGATTACAGGAATTTTCACAATAAGAATCGAGTAGAGGCCAATACGGGCGAATGTGACTCCATGACTCACTTCGTACCATCATCCCCGATCCTCCTTTCGTGGTTCCGAACCATATGGAGTTAGTAATCTCATGGATTATGAATGGGGGTGTAACCTTCATGGGTCAAACGTTGTTGCCTATCGTTGTCCCTTAATCGTGGTTGCCTTTTATGATCCGTGAACGGTTTACAAGTTCCTTAAAAACTTGTTGGCGGCTCCCTACTTTCCTTGTCCCTAATCGTGTCCCTAATCGTATATGTCAATTCCCACTTCCTATGAGTGCCAAGCATATTCACAACATGCACGTATGTGCACTTCGAACGACGCCTACAGTGGGTAAAATATTAATCCCACCGGTTCAAACCGGTGGCTTTGTTAAAAAAAAAAAGATCGGCCTTTTCTCTAAAACCCACCCCTTTTGTTCCTTCCTATATATATAGTAACCCCTTTTACCAAAACCTAGCCTCCTCATCTTCTCTCTCCTCCTTCATTCTTTCTGACCTTATCTCTCCTCACTCCTCAGCTCGTCCAGACCCATTTTCTCATCTCTCAGCTCAGCTCGTCCTTCGCTCCTCCTCTTTCGCTCCACCTTCATTCTCTTTTCTCTCGTCCCCTCATCCTCTCTCCTCTTCCTCAAAACCGGTGGCATAAGGGGTTTTGAACCGGTGGGCAAATGCTTTTTTCGCTTAGTGCCAGGCCGTTCGAGTGTTGCATTGCAGATCTGTCTCCCGCGGAAGTACACACCCTCCTCTCGGGTACATACAAAAAAAACCCCAAAACAAATGACATTGTTGATACACTTATTGATAAAGGAATGGATAACGCCATGTTGTGTTATTTATTATATTATTTTTACGGGAAGATGAATAATATATTAATACGAAGTATCATTTATAAATGAATAGTCGTACGACATATACAATAATAACATAGATTTGTAAAACACGGATTTAGAGAAAATAACAAAACTTTTATAATAAAAACCAAAACTATTTTGCATATTTGGCATAACTCACACTCCAGCGCTTTTAGCTTGATGTGAGCAGTGATATTTGGCATAACTATTTTGCATATTTGGCATAACTATTTTGCATCTTTTGACCTAAAGACCTTCGCAATGTGCGCGCTGATGCTGATTGTAGAGTTGATGACAAATCCTAAACTCATATGAATCCAAATTACCTTCCTAATTATTATTAGAACCCTAATTATAAAATTCTCATCTATAAATGAAATTCAAAATTCCAGAATATGGAGAAAAATCCAGAAAATTAGAAAAGAGTCGCTAATGGAGAGAACAAAACAAAGCAAAACAAATAAAAACTAAGCTTTCTCTTTAAGGAGATTAAATGAAGATGGATGACAAAAGGAAATTCTAATGAATATTTGAAAATGTGTGAATAACAAACTTGTAAATTTGTAATATGGTTTGATTTATGACAAAAATCGCATTAAACTAAAACTACAACAACCTAAACACAAATAGATCAAACCTAGAATTACCTATTATAATAAATATTTGAAAATGTGTGAATAACAAACTTTGAAAGGAATGGTGTCCTTTGAACAAGTGTATTATTCTGATAGTGGGTTCAGAATTATTAGAAAGCTAATATATTCAGTAAGGTCAAGTGATCGGAATGCCTGGGTGGAGGCCGCTTCCGATCAGTAATATTAATGTATAATTAATATTACAGCTTAATCTTAGCTGAACCCTTCGGGTCATACCCAAGCAACTAACAAACCGAAGCGACGAATTAATTCGGAAGGAATTAATGAGTCGACCGAGTTATAAATATTTAAACGTTGGAAATTTGAGCTTAAAGCATCGAAACCGAGCGTCGAAAGTCGAGTCGAAAATAGTAAAAGACGAGACGTGCAAACAGTTTTAAATCAACGTATTTCCCAAAATACCCTTAGCATCGGAATGCCCCGAGCAAACTGAGTGCTAGGGGCACAATGCCTAGCATGGTGGCTAGCATGCACACCAAGCCGAGCCTAGGCTGGCTGGTGCATGCTAGCACACCAATGCTAGCATGGCTGCCGTAGCCAATTGCATGCACAATGCAGCAGCAGCCCTCGGCATCAGCCCGCACTCATGGTGCGCGGCTTGCTAGCCGAGAGCACAAGCAGCTCGCACTTATCGTCCTGGGCTTGCTGGCCGAGAGCAGCAGCAGCCCGCACGCTCGTGCTGGGCCTGCTGTGCGTGGCAGTCGCAAGCATGGCAGCCCACATGGGTGCCTTGGTGCCCAAGTGGGGCTGCCATGTGGCGCGACATGAATGGAGATGGTTTTGATGTTTTGGGAAAGGGAGCGGGGAGCAAGTTTGGTCCCCCCCTCTCCAAGTGGTCCTCACCTACTCCCTCATGTATGCTTGACACTTGTTGATTTATTACTAGTTTGCTTAATAATTTTATTTTAGCTTTAAAATAAAATGTGAAAATCTCATTGTCCCACATTGATGGGAGAGATTTTCATACTCTCATCATTCCCTATAAATACCCAACTTGGGCCATTGGGAATGATGCTTGAGTAAGAGTTGAATCGGGCATTACCCTTGTAAAAACCCTTGAACTCATTATTACTCAGGCTTGGTCGGGCCTTGCTAACCCCAAGGCAATAGACCCTCGTCGGTGGTCGTGTTGTGGGTGGATCATCGCTGGAGGCCGTCGTATTATCGAGGCTTGCTTTCAAGTAAGAGCCCTTGTGGTCGGGCGAAGCACGCGACAAAGGTATAATTACTATTCTACTCTGTCTTTATTTTGTTATGCTTATGTGGTTTTAATTATTGCGAGCGAAATCCTTGGATCGGGTTTCTTCTGCGGTGAGTCGGACTCACCAAACCCCAACAAACTTGTCTCAAATGGTTAATATACTATATTTTGAAATATGAAAAACTCATTGCACGCATCTAGATTTAGTATGCTGGTCGACATTTCCTTAGGGAAGGTGGAATGAAATTAAATTAGGGAACAACCCTAGAAAATTTTCTTTTTCCAAATAATTAGATGAATTGATGATCGGATGACAAAAATAGAAATTCTGATCATTTGGGATGACACAAACAGGATGGAGTTAGACCTTTAGAGGATGGACTTTCTCTAAATGAAAATTTGAAATCTACATCATAAATAAAGTTTTAGTATCCTTCAATATAATTAATATCAAATTGAAACAAATTGGATTAATGGCCTAAGGGTTAGAAAATTGAGATCACCCTCAAGATTATACCTTTGTGCATGGCAAAAAGGTAATGCCATTACATTTTGTTTTGGATTCTTAGCTTTGAATTAGTTGAATAGGTTAGAAATAAAGTTAAGAGCAATAGAATTGTACATCTTAGCTCTACGTTTAAGCCTTTTTTTTAGTCATGGAAAACTGATTTAGAATAAGAATTTGTACAGTTTTGGTCATCTCGAAGGTTGTTTTGTTGATACCCAAAATTAACTAGATGTGTATTTATAATTTAACAAAACGAAAAAGATAGAAAAGTTTTGAGAATGAGCTTGACATGCTTGAATTTAGTGTTGTCGTTTATCAGCTAGATTTCCCTATACTTAATCTATCATATTCTATCCCGAACTTGGAATAAGACCTATAATATATTGTTGAAAATCTGTAGAATTTTATTTTCTAATTAAAACAGTTAAAATAAGGTCAATGTATTTTATAAATTTTATTATAGACGGTATATATAGTGCAATTAAGGGTGTCGGTTATGAACCATATCTTCTTTATTTTGAATTGGAATTGGGCTTATGATGTATCACTGGAAAGGTTATTTCAAGGGATATCCATCCATATCAGATTTGCATAAAAATTGTGAGGCTCGCAAATTAAATTGCTTTATTTCGGGGCTAAGGCAATGAGAAGGGAAAATGGGAATATTTATGGATTTTTGGGAAAGAAAAAGGGGTTGAGGCTAAATAAAGAAATATTTTGGGTTCATAAAAAGCCTAAAATATTCAAGAAATAATTAGGAAGTGAAGGTTGATTCATCAACAAGTTTTATTTGGAGAGACACATTTTAATGTCTACAGTACCTTGATTTTCTAACGTTTGTTATTTCTTTTTTTGTCTAACTAATTATTAATCCTACAAATATGATTTTAAATTAAAATATCAGTGTAATTTTACTGCATCAGAATACTTTTAAACTGCAAATTTATCGCACCAAGTTATGTCAATACGGTTAGGCCGGTTTGACTTGTAATATGGTTTGATTTATGCCAAAAATCGAATTAAACTAAAACTATAACAACCTAAACACAAATAGACCTAACCTAGAATTACCTATTATAATAAATATTTGAAAATGTGTGAATAACAAACTTGTCTCAAATGGTTGATATACTATATTTTGAAATATGAAAAACTCATTGCATGCATCTAAAGATGGGCAACGTGCCGTGCCATGCTGTCGCGTGTTTTTGGTCAAACAAGTTTAAATTAAAGTTGGATATGTAGTATGGTTAACAGATCTAAACATGGATCATATCGAACAGTGGAAATTTAAAAATACTAGATTTTAATGAATAATAAAAACCAGTCTAAAGCTTAGACAGAATTGTTGCGGGTCGTGCCGCGATGGGGCTCGTGCCGTGCCGTGCCAAATTTTGGCACACCCCAGCCCACGGCACGGCCTACGTGCCTGGCAGGCTGTGCCGTGCCAGGCCGCGGGCAAACCCGTATATTTTTTTTATTTAAAAATATATATATATATATATATGTATATAAAAAAAAATCGATGTATATATTTTATTTTGAACAGCTTAAGTTTATATAAATAATGTTATTAATTTATGTTTATGTTAATGTTAATATATTGGTTTTTCGAACTTCTTTGATTTAATTAAGTTTATATAAATAATTTATGTTTAAGTTTATATAAACTTAATTAAATAAGTTTATATAAATAAACTTATTTACTTATTAATTAAATAAGTTCATATAAAATAAACTTAATTAAATAAGCTATAATTGGGCATGGGCTGTGGCACGGGTTGTGCCGGCGTGCCGACGACCGTGTCACCCGCTGTGCTCGTACCGTACTCGTGCCGAATTTCAATTTTTTGTTCACGACATTGCCCACGGCCCAAAAGTGGGCCACCATGCCGGGCCCGTGCCCATCTTTACATGATGCATCTAGATTTAGTAATGAGGCAAAACATGTAAATATATATTTTTTAAGGGTATAAACATCAGCACATTATTCTTAACATTTTTTTTTAAAAAAAAAAAATTAGCGTTAATGAGCAAAAATAAGTAAATAAACATTTTAGAGTGTATAATTGTCCAAATATTATTCATAAGAGTTCAATCATTAAATCATACAAAGTAAAGCTTTGATGCAATTAGCATCATCAATAGGTAATATAGGTAAACAAACATTTTTAGGATATATATAATTATCCTCTCACTGTTCGTAAGTATTTTCTCATACTATTTAAAAGAATAGGGTAGCTAACGCGCTCAATGCGCGCACATAGCTAGATATCTCTGTATCGAAAATCTTTTTCGGTCTAGTTTTAAGTCATAGCTTTATTAGTTGTTGGTAAAATTAATGAAGAGAAATATATATGTTAAAAAAATATGGTTTAAATATCTGCACACTATTTTTAAGAGTACAATAGAAGAGTCAAATAACATTAATGAGCACAAATAAGTAGATAAATATTTTAAAGGGCGTAATTGTCTTAAACATGATCTCAAACTGTTTTAAAGGTAGGGACAAAAAGGCGAAAAAAAAATAAAGCTATGCTGGAAAAAAAAATGACAGACATGTGATTCGTATGCATAAATAATGGTATATATGTAAATAGACATTTTTAGGAATATGATTGAGATAACACTATTTATAAGTGTTTGGTTAAATTTTTAAAAAGGTAAGGATAGGAAAAAAAAAAGAAGAATAGGGATATAGATTATTTATTGAATGGATATGATTGCATATTGTAGGGAATATTTCAAGCATTATGATAACCCCAAACTTGAACCCCACTGTGATCATACACTAAAGTACGGTGGCGTTCCAAAGGGAAAGACAAAGAGCAAAAAGAGTCGCCAACAAGTTTTAGGAACTTGTAAACCCAAAAGACAATCCAAAAGGACCATCAACTCCATAAGGTCTTGAACCAAATAGGGTCCGGGGATGAGGGTACGAATCCAATCTACAAAAGAAAGGACCCGCCTTATAAAATAGGCCTCTACTTTGTTCTGCTCGTATTCATGTGCGCTTTTCGAATAACATACAAACATTATATTGATCCTACCCTGTTTATCTATGTTGGTTGAATATTAATGCAAAAACAAAACTATTATTGGCGATCACTTGAGTTAAAATCACATTAGCCTAAACCAAATTAATAATTATCTTATTAAGCGTGATTTCAAGTACAAATTCCCTTTAACAATCATAAAAGGTGTGATCAAGCAATAACAAAAAATATATATCAAGCAACATAATAAATAAAGCAATAATAATAATAACGATAATAGCATGATAAGGCATAATAAAGCTCAATGATAGCAAGATCCTAGGCATGATACTAACAAGATTAATAACAAATCCTAGCATGTCACTAAACAATAAAGATCAAAGCTTTAAACCTAACATGGTACTAACATGATAACATAATATTAGAAATAATAAGAGGCAACCTAAACATGATACTAGAAAGCATTAAATAACATCCTAACATGATACTAGGAATTAATCAATAATAAACATGCTTTCTACATTGAAAGAGAGTAATAAGATTACATACTTTGAAGCCTCGTATCTCTTTCTAATAACAAAATACACAAGTTAGTAAACTTCAATGAAAATAATAAACAATAATTAAAGAATTAAAGAATTAAATTGAAATCAAATTAAATAAAGTTTTGACTAGTTTTGGACCAAACCCTCAGAAATTATCAACCTTTCACGTCTAGGGCGAAGGCAACTTCGAACTTGGCTAGGTGTCTCAAGATCTTGTGAATGCGGAATATTGTATGTAAAAAGGTTGTTTAGAAATAGAGAGAAAAATAAGAATTAAGTAATTCTTGATGAGAGTTGATAGAGAGAATTGATGATGAGAGTTGATGGAGAGAATTGATTGTTGATGAATAAAAACAGAGGTTTGAGACCCTATTTATAAGGAAACAGTCCGGAAAATCATAGAATTTGATAAGGAATAAAAATCCACTCTGTCGCTAACCAAACCGACCTTGTCGCCAGGCGACAGAGTCTGTCGCGAGGCGACAAACCTGTCGTTTGGCGACAGAGACAGTTTTTGCGGATTTTGTTTTTATCATATCTTTTGATCTAGAAGTCCAAATAAGTCATATAATATGTCGTTGGCTTGAAGTCTACTTTCAAATGCAATTTGAATCAGATTAAAATATTTTGTAGATAAAAAGATATGGACGAAATAGTAGGACGGTGTCAGTTTTGGATAGAGTTTCGTATATCTTTAATATCTTTTCCGTTATAGCTCGGATTTAATATTATAATATATCATTGGAAAGATAATTTCAAGATCTATCCAACCATATAAAATTTGGATAAAAAATATGAGGCACGAAAATAATATCTGACTATCTTTGAACATCTTTAAATCCGAATAGAATTAGGAAAGTTTTAAAAAAAGAAAGTTTTATTCAAATCAAATTCTATGATCTTATCTTTTCAAAAAAGGATAATTAAGATATTTTAGAAACTTATAGAAGATTCTAATCTATCCTAATTAGTTTAGGAATAGGATTAAACCTTTGGACCCTCCTCATGATCATTGGGTTGTAGGTAAAATCCGGTTTGGGCCCAGTTTAGTATTTTGGTCATAACTTCCTCATTATTCATCGGAATTGGGCTTATAATATATCGTTGGAAAGGTTTTTTCAAGCCCCATCCAACTACACCATTATTGGACCCTTATCATGGACCAAACTAAACTGGAATAGACGTTTTCATGAAATAGAGTGGGTTTTCGAAAACAGAAAGAAGGATTTTAATAAAAACTAACCGCAACACTTGACTTTTCACACTTTCACCTCATTCGATTATGGTTCTACGCAAAAGGTATTCATCACTGGGTTTGGTTTTGGGGAGACACAATTTGGTGTCTACACATATGCAATGTCTAACTATTTTTTATCTTTATGATGGATCATCAATCCTTATCTTTTGAGAAAAGTAATGAGAATGTCAAATAATTTTTTTGCTTGTGATAATTAGGCCCGTTCACTTCACCTGATTTTTGCTGAACTGAAATTATATTTACTGAATTGATATTATTTTTGCTGAAATGAAATTATTTTTACTGAATTGAAATTAATTTTACTGAACTGAATATTATTTTTGTTGAACAGAAATTATTTTTACTGAATTGCTATTATATTTCTTCTTTAAGTTTACTGATTTTTACTGAAGTGAAATTATTTTTTACTGAACTAAACTTATTAATGCCGAACATAATTTATTTTTACTGAACTGAAATTAATTTTACTAAATAGAAATACTAGATATAAATTATTTTTACTGAATATTATTTTTATAAGGTTAAGCGAATAGGTAGTCTCATGTATGTGATTGCATAACATTAAATGAAAGTAAATCATAATCTTTGCATTATTAGCTACTATCTTAATTATTTGACCAATTATTAGTGACTGTAAAATCTTAATGCTTTTTTGTGACTAAAGTAGCTATAAATCATTTTACAGATTGAAAGATAAGATTATTACCTATTATATTGATTTGAAATTATATATATTTCCCTTAAAAATTATTTCATGTCAATTATATGACCCTGATGTTTAAAAGATGTAGATTAGCGCAATTTCTTTTGTAATCCTGGAGTACCATGCACAAAGTATTCCAGGTTGTGTACATTTTATGTTATTTCGGTGTAAACTTTTTATTATTTTAATTTGTATGTATGTTATTTTAAAATTAATTATATGTTATTTTGTATGTACATCCTTTTGTACTCATGAAATACAAAGTTTTTGTTGTTTCATGTTAATTCAAAATTTGTATTATGTTATTTGGTGATGTATTCCATGTTATTATACTATACAATAATGTTATTACATAAATTTGATCATTGTATACGAATGCTACTTTAGTGCATTATACTATTCAGTATAATATAACTCTATGCTATTTGATTGGAAACTTTCTGTTACATAGCATTATATGCTATGTTCACCCGACCATATTCATCTCTTTCGATTTTATTCTCTATTTTTATTTAGCTACTTCCTCTAAAATAAGTTTAAACAAAATAACAAGTTTTTGGCAAAAAAAAAAAAAATGTTTAATTAATATAAAAAAATAAGTTATACTTCCTCCGTTTTCTTTTAGATGCAACACACACTTTTTCACGGTATTTAAGAAATGTGGGGTTCACATGATATAATACACTTTAAAATGGGATGAGCGGTTGTTAGGAGTGTAATTTAGTGGGCCATGTACTTTAAATAAGGGAAATAGTATAGTTTTTCCCTAAAGTAACTTTCCTTTTATAGTGTGTTGCAAGTATTGTGACATTTCCTTTTTAGGGAAGTGTTGTAAGTAAAAGAAAACGGAGGAAGTATTAAAAAAAAAAATAACACCAATTTTAAGCAAAATAACCTCATACTTAAAAAGATCGTCATATGATTTAAACCAAAATAACACAATTCAAAGTTTTAACAAAAAAACAAAAGGCTAATATAATATATACTAACACAATATTTAAGCAAATAATATTATAGTTTAGCAAAATAATATAAGATTCAATCCAAAATAACTCATGGCTTTAACATAATAACGTATATATAGCATGATAGTATGGTACCGAAGGAGTACCATACTCCAGGAGTACTTAAGAGTAACTGGTAAATTAGTTATTCCTTATAAGTTGATTAACAAATTGGTTTCAATAGTATAGTTGTCTAAACCACTTACCTTTCTATGTAGTTTTTCTTTAAGCATCCTTGAATCATTTTGTTTTCAAACATGGTAAAAAATAGAAGAGTGAAAAGCAAACCATCCACGCTACCGCTGGATATATGGATCCAAATACTCACCAAATTAAACTACCATTAAATCCTTATTGAAATATTGTTCTGTATCTAAGTTATGAGAAATTTTGCGAAGAATTACGATATAAATGACGAGTTTTAAGAACTACCATTTAAAACTTTTTTTTTGAAAAAACACCACAAAAACATAAACAGTTTGAGTAGCACTATCTTATCAAGTTTTTTGGCTAAAATCTCCAGCTATGGGCCCTAATCTCGTCATTTCAATCGATTTAGGGTGAGAGAAGAAACAAAATTGTATGGCGAACTCAATTTAAGATAATTTATATCTAATTTGCCTTGTAATTGACACAATTTCTTAATTGAATCTTCAAATTAGGGTTAATGTTTAAAAAATTTGAAATTGGGGGTTTCTGAAATTAGGGGATTTGAGGAAATTGTTCTGTCTTATCCAATCTAGGGTTTATTACTCATTATTTGTTATGTATTTACAACAATTAATTAACTTTAACCATGAAGAGATTAGGATTTTAATTTTTTTTTTAACATAAGCAAAAAAGGGGAAACAAAGATTAGCAGTTATAAATAGAGGAGAGCAAAATAATTTTAGGAGGAAAATACTAATAGGTGGGCCCCATAGTCGGAGATTCTAACTGAAAAACTTGATGAGGTAGTACTACTCAAACTTTTTATGTTTTTGTGGTAGTTTTTTCAAAAAAAAAAAGGTTTAAATGGTAGTTTTTCGCAAAATTTCCTTAGTTATGGTGTTCTCTCATAGATGACCCACATTTTGTTTATGCTCACATAAAAAATTCCCAAATTAACATACAAAAATCTAGCTTAATAATCCTAGAACCTCCTAACGTCTTCAATTCTAAGCAATTATGCACAATACACAATTGCGAAAAACTTAGAAAGATCAATAAATTTAATATAGATGCTGATTGGATTGAATTTTTCCAACCTATAGGATATATCAATAGGTTATTTTGCATGAGAAAATATGTATTAAAAGATCAAGCATCTAAGGTTTTCTTATGGAACCCTTAATTAGAAAAGCGCTAGAGATCAATTCTCCCAAAATTCCATACATAAGATCATTAAGATTTTTCATTATTGATTTTTCCTTTGGTTTTTGATCACTTGCCTTTAAAAAAGAGACTATTAAAATATCACCAATAGAATTAAGTCCACTCTTTATTGAAAAATCCAAAAAGTTTGTTCCATTACAATTTACAAACCTAGCTAATCATTGTGCGCAAAAATTCCAATTAAAAGGCCGAGAGAGAGCGAGAATGTGGAATATATGCCATGCATATTTACATTTGTATAGAAGATATTGCCATTTCAATCATTTTCTCTAGACGATCCTTTTCCTTTTCACCAGCCTATGAAACAACATATATAAACCAAGTGAGACAAAAGAGATATTGCAGATTAATAAGAAAGAAACAAGAAAAACAAATAAATTTCAAACAATAACCAAAAAAAATAAAAGTTATTCAAAAGTAGTTTTTTTTTTTTATTTTTTTATTTTTAAATTTTTTTTTTATTTCAACAAATAGGCACATAATAGAAGCATTTATATTGAAATACATTGTTTCCAACTATCCATACTATGGCTCTTTTTAGTTGAACACATTTATAGCAAATTCGCGTACATATGTAATTAAACATAATTGTAAATCATGTTTATTTTCGGATTTCAAAAAAAAAAAAAAATATCATGTTTATTTTCTTACATAAAATATAAACATCTAAATAGGCAAAATAGCTAGTATAAATGAAATGTGATGATTTTTTGTACAAGTATGTTATAAAATACCAAGTAGTGAAATTGTGATGGTGACATGCACTTATTAGTCGTGTCTTGTGTGGAATATGTGCATGTTATGCTGAAAAAATGCAGTGATTACGGAGTAATGTTTAACTTTTTTTTTTATGATATATGGATTATGGTCTTATGGAGTATTATTGGTTGATCGCTAGAAACTCCCTAAACCACAAAATCAATACAAGTAGGTTTAAAGTGGAATATATTTCGCAAAATCTTTTTATAACTTTACTTTAATTTATTAATCATAATTAAAGATGTTAATAATCGAATTTATGCATTAGCAAACACAAAATTTAAATTCTTGCAAGTAAAATACATGAAGCGGTGTAGATATGTGATTATGCTATAAAGTTGATATAAAAAATGATACGAAATACTTCGTATTTGACAGTCTAAGGCAGACTTTAATCGTGTAATGTGAGACCATATGATTGTACCATCACTAGAGCTGGGCATGGGCCGGGTCAGCACGCGGGCGGCCCGGGCACGGCACGAGGATGGCCCGGCACGGCACGGCCCGACGGCAGGCCCGGCCCGGCACGATGGCACGCCCCTCGTGCCTCGTGCGGGCTGCGGTGAAAAAAAACCCAAAAGTGGCCCGGCACGGCACGAGCCCGGCCAATAGCCCGTGGCACGGCCCGCAGGCACGGCCCGCAGGCACGGCCCGCAGGCACGGCCCGCAGGCACGGCCCGCGGGCTAACGGCTATAAACTGGCGCTGCTCTTGTTTTTTCCCTCCAACGGCCATAAACGGCTATAAACGGCTATAAACGGCTCTATTTTCACCTATAAATACCACCCTCAACTTCCAATTCTTTCCACAACTCAATACTCATCTTCTCATCTCATTCTCTTACTCTCTTACTCTCTTATTCTCATATATTATAATTTATAAATTATAATCTCTTAATATTTCTTAATCTCTTATTCTATTATAAATTTTACATTTTTAATATTATTAGTCTACTACCAAAAAAAAAAAAAAAAATTGTTATATTTACATTCGGGAAATTATAATTTCGGGAAATTATAAATTCGAGAAATTATAAATTTGGGAAAGCATTGAAGCGTCATTGTAAGATCTAACTCAACTTTATTTTAATTTGTTATTGTTATTGTTATTGTTATTATTATTGTTATTATTATTATTATTATTATTATTATTATTATTATTATTATTATTATTATTATTATTATTATTATTATTATTATTATTATTATTGTTGTTGTTGTATACTTGGAACTACTTAATTACATAAAAACTACTTTCTATTTTAATTGTGGGTTATTTGGATTGTTGAAATCTGTCTAAGGCGGGATTTGGGCTCTGGACAACGTCGATCCTAACCATAACCTACCTGGGATCTCATTGATTTAGATAATCTACTATTATTATAATTATTTTTGAAAATTTATTAACTTACTAATTAAGTAATAATTAAGAAAAAAAACTTACTTATACTTGTTAATTGTTATAATTTGTTATAATTTGTTACTTTGTTAGTGTTATAAACTTATAATTGTTAATTTGTTATAATTGTTAATATTGTTGTTAATTATTATTTATTAGTTAATAATCTTAATTAATCATGGCATCAAACCCGAACCAATCCTCCTCTAAAAAAGCCAAATCTAAACGACCATTGGAAGGCTCTTCTATGCCCCCCCCTACAATGCAAATCCCTACTATGCAAATCCCTACAATGGCCAATCCCACCCACCCCGGGTTTTCTACCGGTTTTCCCACCGGATTAGATCAACAAGGGACATTCCAACCATGGCAAAGCACCCAATCTCCACCTTATTATGCCTCCGCACATGATATGCCTTTTGAATTTAACTATCAAACAACTCAAGCAAGCAACACACAACCTGCCGGCTCTAGTGACCCATCCGTCCAAAATACTATTCCCACATCTGATAACCCATTCATTGAATGGTACACCGAAGAAGAAATGACCCTTTTGAAAAACCGAAAGAGTAAATGTTGGCAATATTTCTTGTTAAGTAGAGATGGTGAAAAAGCCAAGTGTAAAACTTGTGGTAATATTTATTCGGCTCCAGCCAAAGGCGGTACGGGGCACCTAAACCGACACAGTGAAAAATGTGGTGCCCCTAGTACTGACCCAACTCAACCAAAAATTTCTCAATTCCATCCTTATGGCTTCACTTACAATTATGAGAGGGATAGGGATGAACTTGGGAGAATGATAGTCCAAGCCGAACAACCTTTTCTTTTTGCTGAAAGTGATCCGTTTAACAATTACATTAAACGAGCACTACAACCCCAACACAAAAAAATCTCCCGAAAAACCGTTAAAACAGCTGCCATGAAAACTTACTTAGAATACAAAATGAAATTAATTGAAGAACTTAAAACTCTTACTTCAAGAGTTTCTATAACTTCTGATGCATGGGATGGTGGTTATGGTTTACATTATTTGTGTGTTACTTGTCATTGGGTTGATAGTGAATGGTTATTGCAAAAACGTATTATTTATTTCAAATTGCTTGAATACCCCCATACGGCCTTTAATATTTCTAATTGTATTATGAGTGCTCTTGATGAATATTGTCTTAGGGACAAAATCATGTCCATGACGTTTGATAATGCAACATCCATGACAGCTAGTGCTAATCTAATTAAACCAAACTTGCATAATGCCATAATGGATGGAGATGCATTACATATTAGATGCATTTGTCATGTTTTAAACTTGTGTGTTAAGGATGGACAAGAAGCAATTGGTCCATACTATTCCAAAATTCGAAATGCTGTTTTGTCTATTATGTCTTCTAGCAGTAGGTATCAGGAATGGAGGCGATATCTTAAGCAAAATAAGATAAAGCCTATTAGAATTAAAACGGATTGTCCAACTAGGTGGAACTCCACCTATGACATGTTGAGTCAGGCACTTTCGTATAGAGTTCCATTTTCATTGTTTTACAATAATAAGTATCCACAATTCATGATAGCAGACTCCGATTGGGATAATTGTGAAAAATATATGCAATTTTTACAATTATTATATAGTATGACTCACTGTTTTTCTTCTGTTTATGTTCCTTGCATTCATTCTTTCCTTCAAAATGCATGTTTATTTGCTCAACTTCTTTATGAACATCGATCACAACAAGATTACAATGATTATGTTCCACAAATGGAGGCTAAATGGCGTAAATATTACACTAAGCTTCCTATGGTTTATATGTTTGCTTCTATTTTAGATCCTAGATCAAAGTATGATGGCACATTTATGCTAATTGATATTTACTATGAATGCATGCAACTCGGTGATGGTGTCGAACAATATAAAAATCATGTGAAAGATAAATTTTTTGAGTTATATAGAGTTTATGAATCTAAATATGGAACCGTCACTCATTTTGCCCCTTCTCAAACATCCAAAAGCGTAAGTAAAACGGGCAAAAGTTTGGCGGCCCAAGCTGCTAACATGTTATCTAAGTTTTCAGGTAGTGGATCATCATCAAGGCGAACACAAAGCGATGTTTCGGAGTTGCAAATGTACTTAAACTACGACTTCATGAAAGGCTTGGACGAAGATTCGAGGTTGGGGATGGACATCCTAGATTGGTGGAAATCCCAAAGCACAAAGCATCCAATTTTGGCGGCAATGGCACGTGATATTTTCAGCATCCAAGCCTCCTCCGTTGCCTCGGAACGAGCTTTTAGTGCTTCGGGAAGGGTTCTAGACGATAGAAGAACAAGTTTGAAGCCCGAAACACTAGAAATGTGTGTTTGCTTGAAGGATTGGATGGATGCCCAAGAACGCATCCAAGATCGTACTTTTACGGCCAACGACAACATCGATGGTTCCGATCGTTCTGGTTCAACTAGCTCCTCCGCATTAGCTAGTGAACATGAAGCCGAAGATGAAGACGAAGAAGATAATGAAGACCTTGATTGAAGATTACCAACAACTCGAGAATTAATATTAATTAGCGAAAATTCTAGTATTTCCTATGTACTCTATTAATTAGTGAAAATGTTAGTATTTCCTATGTTGGCTATGTACTCTATTAACATTAGCCGTATAATAAAATAACAAAATAAGTTATTCATCAATTATTGTTAGTTGTACCCTTGTACTTCATATTATCTTTTACTTAATAAATTTTTATGAATGAATTTTTTCAACTTTTAATTTTATGGAATATGTTATATTGTTATTTAATTTTTGTCTAATACTTATATAGTTATATGAATAATATGATATATAGTAAATTATGAATGAACAATAAATATTAATATAATTTAAACAATATTTAATATAACTTAACTCCATAAAAAATTTAATAATTATTAAATTCAAATATTAAATTGTATAATTATTCAATTCAATTTTTTCTTTCATAAAAAAAATTCAAGTTTTTTTAAAGTTTTTTTTAATTTTTTTTTTTAAAAAAAAAAAAGAAAAAAGGGTAAGCCGTGGCCCGTGGGCCGGCACGGTGGCCGGCACGGCCCGCCTCCACCGTGGGCCGGCACGACGGGCGGCCCGGCACGGCACGACCGGCACGGTGGGCCGTGCCGTGCCGTGGACAGGGAAACCTTGAAGGCCGGCACGGCACGGCACGGCCCGCCTCCACCGTGGGCCGGCACGGCCCGGCACGACACTGTTCATGGCCCGCCTAGGCACGGCCCACGGCAGGCCCGGCACGGCCCATGCCCACCACTAACCATCACTAATGTACCGAATCTACAACAACGTTATTGAATTGACACCTATGGTGTTCATGGGAAGTATACTACACGTGATGATTTAGAATTTTCATGTATAATCAATTCGAGTAGTCAATTAACGAACTTGAACTCGTGGTGGAAAAAGTTCCACTCCACTCGTTTCTAAAATCTTCACAAACAGGCGAAACAGCTTATCTATACACAATATGTCCACATATTTTGGGGTTGAGTACGACAAATATGGGACCATTTAATCCATGGATTGATTTTGTTTGTTTGTTTTTTCTTTACTTTTTTTTTTAAAATTAATTTAGGACGTTGGTCCCAAACCTAAAGAAAAGTCAAATAAATGAAGACAAATATTAAAGGGACTAATATCTGTAACAAACAGAGACTGCAGCTTGATAATTCTTACTAAAAATATCCCCTCAAAAAATAAATAAATAAATAAAAATTAAAAAAAAATGTCTTACTAAAAATATAACAATTATTGGCAATTTAGGTTTGTAATTAAATATGTTTCGTATTAGAGTACTATAAGTTTTTGTACATGAATATGACTGTTCGATAAAATTCAAATTGGTCACTGTCTATCTAGTGTTCATATTTTATACTAGTATTAATAATAAAAAGTTACAACAATATTTAATAAAGTGATGAATATAAAGAGTTAAAGACACTTGTATCAAAAATCTAATATATATATTTAAAGGGGGGTTTTTTCCCGAGTTTTTATAGGATCTAATTTTCTCAGCGCACCATGTAGGATTATAAATCTTAGTAGAAGACAATTAAATAAGAGATTATTAATTTCTTTTAGAATTAAATAATTCAAATGTCACGTAAGCAAAATTGGCGAATGAGATTTTTAAGTTTAAATTAATTAAATATTAAATAATATATATATATATATATATATATATATATATATATATATATATATATATATATATATATATATATATATATATATATATATATATATATATATATTCAAACAAGTTGTGCATCGTACGGGCTTTATCTAGTATATATATAATAATGAATATAAACCCAAATTCAATCTAAATATGACTTTTCATTTTTATAAATATAATTTTTTACTCTCTTATTTACATGCGTAATTTGGTTACATATATGATCATGACCTAAAGGATGAAATATTGTAAATCAATATACTTGTAAATAAAGTATTCTATTTACACTTTTTTTAAATATATATATATATATATATATATATATATATATATATATATATATATATATATATATATATGCCTACTCATTAGATCTGACCCATAGACATCTAAACCTAAATCTACCCTTAAAATTTTTAGACTTGTAACCTCATAATTATGGTGAATCTAATGGGATTAGAATTGAATATATGATTCATATTAGTAGCACGATGCTACCGGAGTCTTCCTAATTAACAAAAGATTTTAAGTAATATATATACTTGTATATGGAGATAGAGCAATGGAAGAGATTATAATCAAAGACTGACCTCAACGTAAATGGTCTTCAAAATTCTTCCGCCAACGACAGTGATATTAGCCGTGATAACCTTGAGCTTTAGACATTCAAACAGTTCACACAACTTCACCATTACCCCATTTCTATTACTGCAGCTCAAGCTCACTATAATAGTCTTCCCTCCTGCGTATGTCACCCCTACCTATACAAAAATTAATTAATTAGCTCATTAATCTTAGTTAATACTTTGTACATATTATTTTATATACTAGGCATATATCACCTCGTCTCATTTTACTTAGCTTGTCTCATTTTTAATTCTTAAGTGTCTTAACAAATTAAGCTATCTATCTTTTTTTTTTTTTTTTTAAACCATCTATCTTTTATATTACTGGTGTATTAATTTTAAGGGCATGTTCTGATTAATGGAATTGAGCTGAACTGAACTTATTGGAGTTGAACTTAGCTGTACTAAACTGAATATTTTATGAGAGAAGGAAATTAAGATAAGAACTGAACTAAACTGAATTTATTGGAGCTGAACTAAACTGAAAATAAGCTGAGGAGAACAGACCCTAATTCTATTGAGTTGGATTTCACAACCATCTACCTATTTTCTTCTCTCTGGTCTCTACTCTCTTATTTACATAAAATTCTAGGTAAACATGCATGTAAAATAGGAATGGAAAATTTCACAGAAATAATCCAACCTTTCGCTGGTTCTCCCAAAATAATCCAACCTTTAAATTAACCCTGAATAATTCTAAGTTTACCTATTATTCTCTCTGAACAAACCTATTTTACCTGCAACCGGCTGAATAAGTCAACATCAGTTTTTTTTTTATTATTATTTTTTTATTCCCCCCCCCCCCACCTTTTTTTCTTTTCCTTCTATTCTTTCCTGCTTCTTCCTCCTCAGTTCCAAGTCATCAATGGAGGATGGATTGAACAATCATGAGAGAGCCCTAACCCACCATCCTTTAAACACCACCACCTCTAAACAACCTCCCCCGAGCCACTCCCTAACCTTCCTTGGTTTGTCGCCGCTCCCACCATTGGCCACCAGTGACACACCACTCCATTTCCCCGCCTTCATACTTGCAAGCCCCTTTGCGATTAGCCTGCAACCTCCGCCACCACTTACCCCACCACAACCAAACCCAGACCTGAAACCTTTCCTCCACTCCTAGTCGTCTCCTACCCATACTCGAACCACCAACCCTGTCTCACCCAAAACCCGAAACCCCAACCCAAAACCATTAAACCCTGTCCCACCCAAAACCCGAAACCCCAACCCCACCTACCCATAAACCGAAACCCCAACCCACACCATTGTCCTTCTCTTCTCTCTCTTTCTCAATTTAATTTGGGGCCGAATTGGGTTGTGGTAGTACATTGTTGATGTTATGAGTGGTCGTTGATGTTGTGGACGGCGTCGTTTGCGATTGAATTGTGGGATGGTACTTGGTAGTGGTTGGATGTTGTGTTGAGTGGTAATGTTAGTAATGTTGAGGTGGTTGTAGGTGGTGGTACCGTAGTCCATAGATGGTGGTGAGTGGTTAAGGTGGTGATATTGAAGGAAAGGAGAGGAGAGAGAAACGGGCAGGAAGGAGAAATAATTTTTTTTTATTATTATTTTCAATTAAAAATATTTTTTAAAGTAAAAAAAAATTGACCAATTAAGAAGTGTCACGTGGATGGTAACCGGTTATAAAGGGTAAGGTGACCTGCTAGGGTTGTTGGGAGAGAATGATAGGTAAACTTAGGATTATTGAAGGTTAATTGAAAGGTTGGATTATTTTGAGAGAATGAGTAAAATGTTGGATTATTGGTGTGAAATTTTCCAATACGAATAACGGAATCATAAATTCCATTTTCCTTGAACAAGCTACATTCCAAATCTCTGATAAATGATCATATCATAGAGAAAGCGATAGACCGATAGTTGCATCACAAACACATAAACAACTCCAACCGTTGAATATTAAATCTCCAGATCTACGGTTCTAAGATTCACTTGGAAAAAATATTAATTTTCTATTTTTTTTTAAAAAAAAAAAAATCTTGAACGCCATATATGATATATGTATACGAAATTTTGTAGCTTGACATTACTTCCAATTTAACTAGTTGCAATTAATGTCGAAAACTCTGCTAATTGTTAGTTGATTAAATCATTTTCTCCGACTTATCTCAATCAGTTTCAACAAAAATAAGTTCAGGTCGGCATATATTCCTGCAAACGATTTAGAACCAAACAAATATATCCAGAGAATGATTGAGAATAAGCACTTACTTTTAAATCTTCTACAAGAAATGATTTGCATCCACTATTATTGGAATCGTAACATCGTTTGTCATGAACATTACTCTTGTTGGTTAGCAAAGTAGACAATTCTTGTTCAAGCACAATTGTAGACGAACACCAAGATGAGCTTGCATTGTTGTTCTGTTTTCTGAGCTCTAATTTTGATATATCTTCTTTAATTCGTCTCTCCTCCTCTTGTAGTTCCTTTATATAGTCAATTGCATCCTTGATTGTTGATGCTTTGTCCATCTACACCAAGATGCATTTGCAAATCGCGGTATAAATTATAACACGCATTTGCAAATAAGTTTGTGACAACTATTGGGACGGAGGGAGTTGCAAAAGTTAAATCAACGGTAATTAACATTCATATTCACTAATTAATTGAAGTACAACCTCAAAAAAGTCACAAAATATTTAATTTTCTATGCTATTACTTGGAAAGTGTATAAAAATATTTAAAATTATTGTCCAATATTCACTCAAATATTTCAATTTAGATATACCCTTTTAATTTTTATGGGTAAAAGCATGATTTAGGAAGTAATACTAGATTTTCAATTTCGCCAATTTTCTAAGAATGGGAAAACTTTTGACAATAGATTTCTGAAAATGAAGAGTGTAATTAATAACTAGGAACAAATGGAGTAATACTATATTTTGATAACATCTAATGAATGATGAAAGTAATAATTTAGTAATAGGTACTCAATTCTTTTGAGCAACACCTAAATAACAAATTCCCAAGCTAAGAAAGATTATATTATTGTACCTTGCTAATGTTAGGAACAATTGCTCGGAGACCATAAATACGGTCGTTTAACTGCTTCCGGCGATTTCTTTCCGACACGACATTTTTAGATTCATCCATATACATCTTTGAGTAAGCACAACCATCAGGCGAGCTCGAGCTCAAACTGTTGTCGTTGTTATTGTTGTTGTTGTTGTTGTCGTTATAGCATAATGTTATAGGCCCTATAACATTTCCAAACTCCCAACTACACTTGACAAAATATAGCTTAATTTAATTATTAAACATACACTACGACATCTGAAATGAATTCAAATGCTCAAACACAAGCAGAGCGAATCTCTCCTTGCGTTAAAATTCCTAGATACGCCACTGAAAAAGTTCCTAAACACGTTACTGAAAAAGACGGTAGAGAATAATTAAATGTACGTACCTTTGAAGTTCTTGAGTGTGGATGTACTTGTTGGTCTCCCAATAAAAATCGTATTCTTCACCAAAATTATCCATTCGAACCTTATTTTTTTAGTGAGACTTGTTGAATGTGTATTATAATGGTTCACTCATTTTATTATCACTCGTGGCCGAGACTGGTTTCTTTTATATAGAGCGGGTATGTTGCTTTCATACTTTAGACAAACACGTCCAACATTTTTGGCTTTCGTACCCCACCTTTTCTTTTACAACGTGGTCTATTTGCTTTTTATATTACTTAGCTTGTACTGTATACATTTAAACAACATTATCTATGCTAATCTATCATATAATACTTAATTCATTTAGCTTATTCTAGGTCTATTTCGGGGCATCAACGATAATTTTATACGTTTTTTTTTTTTGAAACATATAATGGGTTTTTAAACTAAGCTACAAATCTACAATCTAGTTTTAGATGATACCGTACATATGATATGCATAATACTTTAAAAATTTGAGACTCATTGCCCAAAATCCAAAAACCTCTATAAGTATCATTGCTTAAATTTGAGACCTATCATCCAATATAATAGATTCAATCAGTCTAATTGCCAAAATTTGAAGAGGGATTTTAAAGGGAGGATTGTTAGGCATTTAGAAATGCATAACAAGGGGTATTCATGTAATTATGCATATGTACAAACGAATAAATATTCTGGTATCATTGGATGATCAAATGGTACCACTGAATATACAGTGATACTATATGTGCACATAATGGTATTATATATGCATTCGGTTGTACTAAATTTATGCGTAAATAGTACCACTAAGGATTCAATGGTACTATATAAACTTTCAGTGGAACAATTAACATGTGATCCCCCATCACGTGGTACAATCCGACCAAAAAATAGGTGGGGTCCACCTACATGCCTCTCTCTTCCTATCTCTCTCCTCTTTTCTCTTTCTACCATGTGTTTTTATAATATTTTAATCAATGTTATGCATTTATAAATGTCTAACTTTCTTCCGTTTCTAGTTCCTCAAATTTGAATATCCTTGCAAATAATCTAAGACTTGTAGTTTGTTATCACATCACCTATCATATATAGCAGTATGACACGTCAAACACAATTCCTTTTCTGATATTAAATTTTACAACAGTAAGGGCCTATTTTGATTTACTGAAGTGAACTGAACTAAACTGAACTTATTGAAGTTGAACTGAACTGAATATTTTATTAGAGAAGAAAATTAAGAACGAAACTGAATTAATCTGAACTAAAAACAATGCGAAGAGAACAGGCCCTAAATCATTCATAGATGGTATTATCATGATTATCTTAAATTGTATCCTTATTCTTCATAACACATATAACTTGCCTATACAAAATTACAAATGAGCAAAACAAAACATTACAATTCCTGGTATGACATGGATGATGATTATCTCTTTGATAATAGTACTACTAGTAACAAGTAACCTAGCATTGGTCACTTTCCATTCCCACCAAGCTTTGTTCCGACCACACCATATCTCATACTTGGTGCATAGTGGCAGCAACAACTGATGATGCGAACGTGGCCTAAATCCAAAAGTGAGCTTTGACTCAACATGTGTCATTATTACATATACTATACTTAAATTAGTACTCCGTATATAGGAGTGTTAAAAATGAATATGATTAGATTCTGATTAAAATTTGAATTTGTATGGACACAATAATTTAGTATGGCTTAGTTAAACTCAAATCCAACTAAACTTAATTGAACATAAGTTAGTGCCTTGAACTGACACCTCATTTTACAATAGTCGAGCGAAATGTGGTATCAAAAGTGTCTAGTTGACAATATTATTTCAAATGTTGTGAAACATTTAACATATGTATACCAGCAAAGTGTTGACTCACTTGGTAAGACTCTTACCTCATATCGTAGAGGTTTGGAGTTTAAATCCTATTAAGTAAGGGTACTTGCCGGTAGGGATTCCCTTACCCTCCCCCCTACTCCCAAGTGCCAAGCCCGCAAATATTGGATTAAAAAAAACCTTGAAGATGATGTATGGTCAGAATCCTCTTTACCATAAAAAAAATAATAAAATAAATAAATAAAGTTAACGAGTACGTATATAACGCATTTATTAAGAAACAAAGAAAGCTTTCCTAACTTTTTTTTACTTCATTGCCAGATCAAACAATCAATATAATTACGAAGTATTTTTATATTTATATACCACCACAGCAGCTAATTAATAGTCTAATAATTGCTTAATACTTGTTGGTAAGAATGCAAAATATTTGTTTTTGGTGTTTAAATAGCCACAAAGACAAGTGATGAGAATTGATCAATCGCATCATCACTTGAAATCTAGAGGGGAATCCTAATTGTAGTAGTTATTTTATAATTATGGCACTTGTGAGTTGAGAGGCTAGTTAATTTTTTTCTAAAAACTTTGACTTATAGTTAATTATGGCACTTATAATGATATATTATATTATAGTATTTATTTAGTTTTTAAAGGTGAAAAAATTAAGTCAACCATGTTTATAAATAGTGCAATTGTTAAAGTGATGCATATAAAAAAAAATGAAGGGAATATTTTTTTTTTTCCTCATTGACTTAGATTTTTCAGTCACCAAGTCAATAAACCCGCGTCGAGATATTTTCTTAGACAGGAAATTGACGACCACCCAAAAATCAAAATTATGAGATCCCACTTTTGGAATCAAGCACGTTTAACTTGTAATTTTTGTGGGGAATACAGCACAGTAAGTCAGTAAGAGATAAGGCCATAAGGGGGTGTGCCGTGCGAATGAGGGAATGACGTAACTTTATTATACGTGTACATTTAATAATGTCCAAAAAATTGACTCGTGACTGACCTCAACTCATGTCAAGTGATAAATTATTGCAAAAAACACGCACCCAAAAATATAAAAAATGAGAACCTTTTAAATTAGATAAAACCATGCCATTATTATTAGCCTTTATGCAATTTTTTTTTCTCCATAGAAAAAGCATGAAGAATGATTTGGAAGTTAATAATGAAAGACATGTTTTGCTAAATTAGGGTCTGTTCTTATATGTTGAAATTCAATTCAGTTCAGTTCAGTTCAACTTCTAATTTCCTTCTCTTATAAAATATTCATTTCAGTTCAGTTCAGCTGAGTTTAGTCAATAAGAACAGACCCTAAGTTAGCTACAAGTAATATACGAAGTATTTGATAAATTTTGTATTTATTCGGGAACTGCTTTCTCCGTTTTTAGATATTCTACCTTTTTAATTATTGTAGTCTTGATTAAAAAATGTCAATTCTAACCAGTATACAAGAAAAGAAATGACATTCATGTGAAGTCTTGTTAAAATTGTTTAGTTATGAATTTATTATCTATTTATGATTTTATTTTTTTTTAAGAATTAAAAAAAAAATATCAATTATATAAGCTCGTTGAAAAGTATGTGTTTGGGTCCAATTTTGCCTAATTGGGCCTTGTCCATAAATGATTCAATTATAAGCCCAAGGTCAAAGGTTCAACTCTCCAGTTCATGCCAAGTCAAAATCAAGTCAAGGTTCGATTAACGTGGTAAGACCACTTGGCTCTAGGCCCATTTCTCCTCATGTGCAAAGGTATAAAAGTCATTAATTGTTCCATTTTACATTCATTCACATCAAGTCTTAAGCAATTAACTCTCTTGCATAGCTTTCTCTTCCTTACGCACTATACTGATTTCGGCAACGGAGGGGCCTTCCTCGGCACAACCTCTAAGGCCAGTTTACGTGTGTTTTCTATGCAGGAAATCCTCGGCCCAGCATCACTTGGACCGAGTTTAGTCTTCAGCCCACTTCATAGGATCTTGCCGAAGGTCCCATTTTTTTTTTTTTTTCTAGAAGAAATGCCGAAGGTAAAACAATATGTATGTGTGAAAAAAAAAACAGATAGCTATGTGGCTGAAATGCCAATAGAGTACTTTTTCTAATATACTCCCTCTGTCCCCTTAATTAAGAACATATTGAATTTTTTCATGGAACATTGGAACTTAAGAAAGTTGGTGGAAGCTAAGTAAATAAGTGCATGTGGAGTTAGAGAGAGATAGAGAGGAAAAAAAAGTGGTTGAAAATAATTAAAGAGAGGGAGAGAGAAAGTGTTGAAAATTGATGTAAAAAATCATAATTAGTACAAAAAAGTGCTGATAACTCATCAAAAAGTGGAGAATATTTTGAAATAGTACAACCTGAAAATAAAAAATATAGGTTCTTAATTTTGAACTCCCCAAAAAAGAATACAAGCTCTTAATAAACTAAAGGGATGGAAGGAGTAAATTAGATTAGAAAATTTATGTTTAGGCTCAATAAGTGTCCCTTGATCCTATACAATTATACTTGGGATTTGTTTGAGAAAACTTGCTTTGAGGGTAAAGTCAGTTGATCAAATCTGAAATGAAGAGTTATAGTAATTTTAGTGCTTGTATATAGAGAGTAAAAATGTATCTTTTAAATAGGATTGGATATAGTATAAGTATATATAGAATACCCAAAAGCATGACATGGAGGTGCCACATTACTTATCAAGTGGACGATAAAAGTCTACATGGATAAGTGCAGTTCAAAACACTAAAGATCTTCGAAGAAATGCATATGTTCTTCCTTCAAATCAAGATCCAACAAGCATGTATATATTACATACATCCTTCAGATGCTAATGTGTGCTAATGCAGTTCAGCTTGTTTCTTACGATTTGGTGGTGATTCACCAGCTGGAAGAGATCAATGCTGCTGACACTCTTAGCGAAGAATAAGTTACGATTTGTCAATTAAACAATACCTAAACCAAATGCTAGAACAACTGAATGTAAATCTTGGGAGAGATGCATTGATTTGGTGTGTTAATTATTGATTTACAATTTGGAAGAATCAACATCTAAGAGTGTCATGTTTTTGAAATCCACATAAGAAATCTTGACTAATCTCAAAGAGAGGTTTGGATATGCTTCCATGGATTAGATCTATTCACTTGAGCAGAAACTTTTGGAGATCAAGCGTAAGGATATAAGTCAAAACTGAATTCTTTACAAACATCAAGTCTGGGATGCAATTGAAGATGCACATCCTCTTCCTTACTATATGCTGCAATTCATGATGAAACTAATTGGATCGGAATGCTACCATTAGAGGTAACATACTCATGATGCACAATTTGCCTAAGGTTACTGAAAATTTTAGGCTACTTGCATAGGAGGAAAGGCATAAGGAGATTTCTCAAGCAACAGTTAAGACAGAATCACTAACTGTTGTAGCAGAGAAAAGGAGGTTTAATAATGACGTAACTATGGTCATAATAAAAAACCATATAATTCATGGTACCAGAAGATGAACAATAATATTGGCGATTATTCGGGAAGTAGTGTTAGTTGGGAATAATGCTAGAGTGCAGTACAGTATAGAAGGTAATTGTGTTAGCTTGGAGCTAACTATTTCTGCACACATTGTCAATAGTGTTGACAAGGGCTTCAAGCTCAAAGGTTACACCAGGTTTTAAAGGTTTCAAAGATAAGAGAGTCGTTGCATTTTCATAGGAAATGATTTGAAACTTGTAGCGCCTGCAATGGAACGGTACCAACAATATAATTTATGGATTACTTGGCAAAGCAATGACTGAATTCTCAAAGTACTGGAGTAATACGCGTGTTGTGTACCTAACAAAAATAGCCGAACTAACCCTACTATGTAGTTGAGTAAGTAGGGGTCAGATCCCAAGAGACTATGGTTTGACTAATTAAACAGACCCAAATAAATACTAAGCAAGTAACCAAAGTAATTGTGAGAATTAATAACTAAAGAACTAATTAAAATGTTTAAATCTAAGAAATGTAATAAATTAAATGCAAATAACATCCAAGATCAACCATCACCACGAATATAATTAATGCAATAGTCATTCTACCCTTAACATATAATTCAATTGATTAACGACGAAAAGCAATTCCTAAATGACCTCTCCCGAGTTATCAATGGCTTCCCTAATCACAATCAAGCCTACTTCCGTGGAATCATGTAAATTAAAGACTTTGAACACATTACTCTAACTTCCTGTTGACCTTAAGATTTCGATGATGACACAACTTAACTTATTTACAAACTAATAATAGCTTGATTGTTTGAACGTGTGATCAGCTGCAATGACTAGGAGAATTGAGTGTCTTGCAAAGATTCCATGAGGAACAAGAGAGACAAGAACAAAGCAATCAAAAAAGAGAAGAGTTCCCTCTCAGGAACTGGCGCTTCAGAAATGAAGACTTGAGAAGAGAAGGTTCCCCTCAGGGAACAGAAGTTTCAGGGTAGAAGCTTCACCAGAGAAGAGAAGTTCCCCTCAAGAAACAGAAGCCTCGAAGTAGAAGCTTCATTAGAGAAACATGAAGACTAATGTGTAGAATTGGTCTAAGAAGATAGAATTGTGCATACTTGTTTTTTAGGAAAACAGTTGATTTTAAAGTTTTATCTTTTTAATTTATAAAAAGGATTTTATTTTGTGTTATTTTCGAAATATCTTTTTACAAATAGAATTTAACGTTATTTTTCCAAAACTTGCAGCCTACTCCCCATGATCTTTTCCATATTTAGGACATGTTCTTCTTAGTGAGATTGGAGTAGTGGCGTTATGGATAAGTTGCACAAAGAGGTTTTTCCAAAGCGATTTTTTATTTATAAATAGTCATTGATTTCAGATGGAAAAACTCACCCTTGCTAAAATAGATTTCATCTTTTACTTTCCTTAATCAAGTAAAGAGTCCAATTCCACATTAATTAAATAGAGTGTTCTTATGTTCTTATACTAGAGTTTATTCTTTCGAGTTGTATTTTGGGGAATTGGGAAGTTTGGGTGAACTTCTGATTAAGAGAAAGAGAAGTGAGAAAGAGAAGAGAGAGAGAAAGAGAAGAGAAGAGTAACAAGTTAGGTGTTGTTCCTTTAGGCTTAGGGTTTGTTGTGAAACTCAAAGTTAGAGTCGTTAGTTTGTAATAGGTCTTTTGCCCTGTTCTAGTGAAGATTCTTTTCCTAAAATCCCAAGTGGTCGTGGTTTTTCTCCTTGTTTAAGGCCAAGGATTTTTCCACGTAAAATCTCTCTTGCACTTTCAGTTCCTTTAGCTTACTTGTTATTATTTCCGCAAAAAGTTTGACAAATCTGTCATACTACAATTCAACCCCCCCTTCTTGTAGTATTTATTGAAACAACAATTGGTATTAGAGCCTAAATTCTAGGAAAATCAGGAAGCTCTGAGGAAGAAAGGTCTTGGAAAGGATGAATACGCATGAAAAGCTCGAGGAAGGATACTCAACTCATAGGCCTCCGATGTTCAACAGTAAGTTTAATACTTACTAGAAAACCCGAATGGAGATCTTTATCAAGGCAAAGAACTACCAAGTCTGGAGGGTCATTGAAGTTGGTAATTTCGAAGTTACCAAAACTAACGCTCAAAATGAGGTAATCCCTAATCCCATGTCTGAATATGAGAAAGAGGATTTTGATAAAATGGAAATCAATGCTATGGATGTGAAATTGCTCCACTGTGGACTTATTGGACCTCACGAACACAATCGTGTTATAGGGTGCAAGAGCGTAAAGTAAATTTGGGATTTGCTGTAGATTGCGCATGAAGGAATCAAGGAATAAATGAGGTTAAGCGCTTAAAAATCGACTTGCTTATGAAAGTATGAGAGATTTGAGATGCAACCTGAGGAAACCATTCAAGAGATGCTAACCCGTTTTACTAACATTATAAATGAGTTGGTTTCCCTTGGTAAACAGATTCCTACTGATGAGCAGGTCGGGAAGGTTCTTCGAAGCCTCCTATAGGATGAGAGATGGAGAGCTAAGGTGACAGCCCTTCAGGGTACAAAGGACTTTACCAAGTTCAATATCGAGCAACTGGCAAGTTCACTCATGACTCATGAGCTGCACCTTGGAGTCAACAATGAACCTGTGAGGAACAAGGGGCTGGCACTTAAAGTTGAAGAAAAAGAAGACTTAGAAGTAGACAAGGATGAGGCTGCCATGATTATGCAAAGATTCAAAAAGATGTTCAAAAAGTGCTGCCCTTCAAGGAACTTTGGGAAAAAGTCTTCAAATCCTAAGCCTGACTACAGCTGCCACAAGTGTGGATCCCATGATCACTTTATCAAAGAATGACCCCTCTAGTAAAATGATAAAGGTAAAGGAAAACCTAAGGAGAAAGGAAAAGACAAACTCAACAAAGCAAACTACTCTAAGTCAGATATGATAGCAGGGGTGATTCAGACAGTGAAGAATAAGAAGATGATCAACTAGATGAGGAGACAACAAATCTTTGTCTGATGGCTAAAACAGATGATGAAAAAGCTTACTTTAAGGAACTCCATAAAAAGGTATCACTTGATCCTAAACAACTTAAAACTCTCTTTAAAGAAGTCCTAATTGATATATGTTTAGAAGAAGAAGAATTCTTTAGAGAAATTTGTGTAAAGCTAAATAAATGTGAGAAGGCTTTTAATCTTTGCAAAGAACATGGCACATGGTTGGAAACAACCTATGCCAAGTTTCAAATAAAATTAAAAGAGCTAGACATTAAGTATAAACACATAACTGAGATAGCTTATAGAATTAAGAATGAAAGTATTATTCTGAATGTTTTATTAACTCAGTATAAGCTCATGAATTCTGATATCAAATCTAGTAGTTACTCAAGTGATCAACTGCTTAAGTTTAATGTTGATTTTGAAAATCTGAAAAATGAACTTTCGACTTTGAAAATTCAAAGAGATCAACTTGAAACGGAACTGAATGTTAGAAAGGATAGAAGTATAGATCCAAAAGTCATACCTAAGTGGATAGCGAAGTTCAAACAAAACAAATTGAAGGACTTGGTTATATGGCCAAGAGAAAGGGTAAGCTAAAGAAATATGTTGAGCTTCCTAGCATGAAGGTTTTTGTGGTAAGACTAGTCATCTCTATGAGCAATGTAGAAATAGAGAAGAAGCAAATAAAAGAAACTATAAGCAACTGTGGGTCAAGAAAACTGATATTACATCCACGCCTAAAGAACCCAAGGAAACCTGGGTTCTTGATCCTAATGCTTAGTTTTCTTACATTTTCTAGTGAGGAGGAACAACTCGTGGTATCTCGACAGTGAGTGTTCCAAGCACATGACAGGTGATAAATCAAAATTTCTATCACTAGAAGACTACCCTGGAGTAACAATAACCTTTGGGGATAGTAATAAAAAAAAAGGCGAGATAGTTGGAAAAGGAAAGATTGGAAAATCAAAGTCTCACTCAATAGATAATGTGTTCCTCGTCGAGGGCTTAATGCACAATCTGCTCACTATATCACAATTTTGTGATAGAGGAAATTCTGTAAGTTTTACTTCTAACTCCTGTCACATCATCAACAACAAGTGAGGAAAGGTTGTTCTAGAAGGAACAAGAAGAGGGAACACATATACTGTCAACCTCAACTTAATCCCAAGGAACAACCTTACATGTTTGAGTGTTGTTGAAGATGATCCCCTGCTATGGCATAAACGTTTTGGACATGCTAGCTTTTCACAACCCGACAAACTGAGGTCAAGGAAGTTGGTTGTAGACTCCATATAATTAAATTCCTACATCATAAAGTTTGTGATGCATGCGTGAAAGGAAAGCATGTTCGTTCATCTTTTAAATTGAAGAAAATGGTGAGCCCTACAAAGCCTCTGGAAGTAATCCATATGGATTTAATTTGTGTAGTCTAATGAGGATTCAAAGTAGGAGTGGCAGGAAATATATATGTATTGGTTATTGTTGGTGATTTTTCCAAATTCACTAGGGTTACTCTTCTTGCTAGCAAAGATGAGACTTTTGACGAGTTTGTTACATTTACTAAGAAAATAAAGAAAATCAGCGGTCACTCTATAATCCATCTCAGATCAGATGACAATATCACATAATTGAATTTGAGATCTTTAAGTTCGATGAGTTTTGCAGGGTAAATGGTATATGTGTTTTTCTTGGTTATTTGGTGTCTCAAAAAGGTTATAGAGCGTTAAATCTAGATTCAAACAGATCATTTGTTTCTAGAGATGTTCAATTTCATGAAAGTCACTTTCACTTTCACCTTTGCAATATATGAAAAAAGAATCAACCCACCTCAAGCTATATAAAATGCCATATTCTTACCTGTTTCTTCTTCAATTTCCTCCACATTTTGACATCCTAGATTTCACTTCTCCACATCAGTATTTTTCTTTTCATGATTCAATTTCTTTTGAATCTCAATCACCACCACCACCACCACCATCATATTCCTCCCCTCCTTCCATTTCTTCTCCTCGCCCTTTTCATGTTTCTCCTATTTTTCCTAAAATTTTCCCTACTCATTCTTCTTATTCTTTAGATTCCTTGGTTGACTTAAGTATTCATGTCACTGGTGAACTAATAAAATCTTCCAAAACTCACAAGTCATCTGCTTACTTGGAAAAATATCACTGCTATTTTGCAGAATCTAAAGATGTTATTATTTAATGATGATCATGTGGGACATTGGTATAATTTTGTTTCATATAATTCTTTTCCTTAAGATTTTAAAGCTTTTTTTTATCTCATTCCTGTGATATAAAAGAGCCCTTAAACTATATAGAAGCTTCTCATGATCCACTTGGGTAGAGGAAATGAACAAGGAGATTTTAGCACTAGAATAGAACATCACTTGGGAGTCAGTGGATTTTTCTTGCAGGATAGAAACCTATAGGTTGTAAATGGGTGTATAAAGTAAACCTAAAAGCTGATAGGAGTCTAGAAAGGTGCAAAGCTAGGCTAGTTGCTAAGGATTTCAATCAAAAAAAATGGAATAGCCTATGAAGAAACCTTTAGTCCAATTGTGAAGATGAGTACAATCAGATGCTTGATTGCAGTATCAGGAGTAGCAGCTAGCAATAGTTGGCCTTTGTTTCACTTGAATGTTAATAATGCATTCTTGCATGGAGACTTGAAATAAGAGGTCTATATGAGAATTCTAGGAGTTTCAAACCCATGGAACAAGGTTTGTAGGTTGATCAAGTCTATCTATGGTTTGAAACAAGCATCAAGACAGTGGCATGAAAAGTTGATGTAGTCACTGGAAAAGCAAGGTTTCATTCAATGCAAATATGATTATAATTTGTTCATATATAGACAAGGTTCTCATATTAACATTGCTACTGTTTATGTTGATGATGTGATACTCACTGGTACTGACATTAGTAATTTAGAGGGTTTAAAACAACATTTACACCAAGAATTCAGCATCAAAGACTAAGGCAAGCTTAATTATTTTCTAAGTATAGAAGTAAGATATATATAAAGTGGAGTTATCTTAACTAAGAAGAAATTTACTAAAGAACTTTTGCAAGACTGTGATTTTGATGTTAGCAAAAGAGTTGTCACACTATTGCCTACGAATTTGAAGTTATCTGCTACAGAAGGAGGAATTTATGCTGAGAAGTACGACACATACAAGACCAAATCTATCTTGTTTAGTGCAGACCTTGAGTCAATTCTTATAGCATCCAAGACATCCACATTTTGATGATCTTGTGCATACTTTGAGATATTTTGCTCACACTATTGGGAAAGGTATCCTACTTAAGGCTACAGATCAACTATATATGCTTACAGGTATTCTCAGATTTAGATTTGGCATCTTGCCTTGATTTTAAACGATCTATTACTACCTTTGTTTTGTTGTTGGGAGGATCTCCTATATCATGAAAGTCAAAGAAGTAGGACACAAAATCAAAATCTTCTATTGAGGCTGAATACTGAGCTATAGCTGCTTCGTAATTGGAGGAATTGGGAGTTAAAAATTTCAAGCATGTCACATTACATTGTGATAATCAATCCGCCCTACATATAACTAAGAACTCAATTTTTCATGAGAGAACAAGGTATACAGAAATTGATTGCCATTTTACTCGAGATAAGGTACTAGAAGGTCCCTTGTAGCTTACATATCTTCCTACACAACATCAGTTAGCAGATGTGTTCACAATGCAGTTGTCCTCCTCGCAATATAATTTCAAGACACTTTTATCCAAGTTGGGACTATCTAATGAACATACAGATCCCACCTTTAGTGGGGATATTGGATAGTTGAGCTGGAGGTTGCTAGCCACGTTAGATTTAGTTAATTGAAGGTGGTTAGAATTTGTTACAGGTTGTTGTAACAAACTTTTGATTATAGCCTTTACTTCTAGAAAATTGTAGAAAGTCCTGACTTATTTGATGTAGTATATATACTCAGAAGGCTAAAACATTATTCATGCAATCGATACAAAATTCTATTAATTAGATTGTTCCCGGCCCTAAATTCTCTCCATCTCAGTTTTTCAGAAATTTTCTTTGATCAGAAAATTATCATATATACTAGCTTGATAGAATGCTCAATACTCTTAATATATTGTGGGGTTATGATAGGTTTGGTACAATACTAGTAATATATGCAGTATAACATCTTGTAGAACTAGCTCTCAAATGTGGGTGGTGCATCTCCAATTTTCTCCTAAAAGTGAGTGCCTATGCAAAGGTGATGTACTCAGTTGAAATTAAAGTAGACTGCTGACACGATAGAGTCAAAGCAAGGGCATGTTCTCTTCAGCTTAATTTCAGTTCAGTTCAGTTCAGCTCCAATCAGTTTAGTTTAGTTCCTAATTTTCTTCTCTTATAACAAATTCATTTCAGCTCAGCTCAGTTCAGTTCTGTTCAGCTCTAATCAGTTCAGTTCAGTTCAATTCAATAAATCAGAAGGCCCCAAGTTCCGTGAATTGTAAATAGTGCACAAAGTCGATCAAACTATGTCATTTAATTTGAAACGAAGGAAGTAATACTTTTACTTGAGAGCTATAGCTTTCTAAATCAAGATTCTGAATGTTAAAATCTGTAGTTATCTATATGTAAACAATTTATAGAAAAAAATGGACACTTTCATTTGTTATAATTGTATTCTAGATTTACATTAAATCAGGTAAAAAAAACATAAATGATACAACTATGGGATAAAATAGGAGATCATTGATGCAACTTTTTTTTTTTTTTTTTTTTTTTTTTTTTTTTTTGACATCAGCATAACAAAAACAAATTACAAACTAAAATTAAAGCTAATTAGACTAGTTCGACTATTGTTGGCTAGGATATGTGCCCGTTGAACCTTGTCTCGGTCCACCTTTAGGATGTTGCAACACTTAAATTTCAGCCCCATCTGTTGTATTTCCCGTATGGTCCAGAAAACGTTTAGGGTGTCAACTTCCTTCTTTCGTAATAGATTGATCATATTCATTGAATCCGAGTAAAGAAGAACCTTGGAGAATCCCATAGTTGTACACCATTTTAAAGCTTCAAGACACGCCTGTGCCTCTGAATGTAAGGCTGAAGTTGTTAATCCGAAACTTGCTCCCGCATCCAAGAAGTCCCATCATTAAGATTCATTGCCCATCCAAAACCACTTCTTCCACTATGTTTTTCAAAGGAGCCATCAATCTGTAGTATACAATTCGGTTGACCCTGACTTGGACAAAAAATATATTTTTCCTGTCCAATATGTACTTGGCAAAAACCCGGGGGTTCATGCATATCCATGTCCGGGATGTGAATAGCGTACCTAAAGTTGTTAGACTTGGTTTGTTGAAATCTTCCAAGTATTGCAAGGCCTGTTCAACTTACCAATAACCTTTCTTTCCAAGAAATTAAGTAGAAGTATAAGTAGTAGCTGTTGATAAATTTATTACCTTATTAATTATTATTAATATATTTGTTATTATTAAGATATTAATTATTATTAATTAATTAATTAATTAATTAATTAGTAATAATAATAATATAATTCAATCCAATTCATTTCTATTTAGTTTGGTTCAGCTTAAGAAAAAAAACCACCAAGGCCTGAGTGTTGGTTCACATTATAACTTGTTTAAGTCCTAAAATGTCCACTAAGCAAGTGGACATTTTTAGTACAAATACAAGATTTACAAGAACTTCCAATGAACTAAATCTTGGACATTTTTATCCACCAAAACAAACAATAAAAATATTAATGTGCAAGAACTCAACCCCTATTTTACATCTATTATTAAAATTCTAAGGTAGATCATTTGCAATGACTTGAAATGATTAATTCAAATAGCTCATTTATGTAAAAATGATACCTACAAATAGTCTGGTTTATGTGCATTTTAGGGTTTTAATTAATTGCATTTTCACTATCTTTCGAGAAGCATCTTTTTAGGTAATTTTTTTACTTGTTGTTTGGGGTTACAAAAAATAGTTGTTTTTATCATGAGATCAATTAGTCTAATCGAAAGCCACTAGTGTCTTAGACAATTGATTGATGTACACATCACGTGCATGTTAATACAAAAAATAGTTGTTTTTATCATGAGATCGTTTAGTCTAATCGAAAGCCACATATATATATATATATATATATATATATATATATATATATATATATATATATATATATATATATATATATATATATATATATATATATATATATATATATTCATGTTGTGCTATAAAAACAAATGAGCAACCAATCTCTAGAGTGGAAGCATCAAAATATTTTTTTTTTCTTTTTTCTTGAGCAAATTTCCAAACTCAAAAGAAAGGAGAAATTTGTTTTGATACAAGCCAAGTATTACAAGAAGAAAAAATAGAGCACTTTCCCTAAATAATGTTGTCTTTTTATCTAATTCCCAAAATACAGTCACTTTTTTATAATTTCCCAATATACTGTCCACGTCATCGGTTTAGTGTGGTTTTTTTTTTTTTACGGTTTTATTGCAAAACCGCTACTTGAAGTAGCGGTTTGTACTTATTTTTTTCTTTTTTTAAAAAAAGCTTTCCTTTCTTCTCTCTCCTAATCTTCATCAACAGAGAACAAAACTTCCAGAGTTTTGAAAACACCTCCCTGCCATTGCTATGAGATGAGTCCGCCGCCGATGAACCTCCACCACCAAAGTATTATGCCTAACCATTTTATCCATTTCAATTCAATTATTAAATTTGTCAAATAATAATAATTTTGGTGATTGTAATTTTAATGGAGAAATTGGAATTGGGAGTAAGTTTTGAGAGATGATATTGGAATTGGGAGTTTTTCAATGATTATTTAGGGTTGAAATGTTGGATTTCAGATTTTGATTGGATTTATTTGGAAGATTTACTTTGGATGAAGAGGATAAATGGAGTTGAAAGGCAAACGGTGAATGTCGATGCACGATGCTCAAGGCGGTCAAGCCTGTGTCTGGGATTTTTTTTATGAATAATTTTTTTTTTTTAAAAAAGATGAAAACCGCCACTTCAAGTAGCGGTTTTCATGTTTTAACAGTGTAGGTGGAAACCGCTACTTGAAGTAGCGGTTTTCATTTGAACCATAAAAAAAAAACCGGTTTTTATACATTTGCTTACGTGGACAGTATTGTGGGAATTTTTAAAAGAATGGCTGTATTTCGGGAATTAGATAAAAAGACAACATTATTTAGGGAAAGGACTCGAAAAAATAGTCACTGTGACGTGCGCTAGACGTGGGTTGACGATATCACTGTCTCAATCTTTCTTCTCAAGTGATCCTTTTCCAGCTCATCTGCCTGAGAGACACAAAATCAATATTAGGTGTAAGTGAACGTAGATATAAGATACTCTTAATCTAACACTCCATTTGTTCGATCGGATCTATTTGTCATTAATCATGTTAGCTAACAGTGTAATTTGAAATAATAATGTGACAAAAATCAATAAAGAGCTAATCATTTGAAGGAACATGTAACTATAATTTGAGTGAGGAACTTTTGATTAAAATGGAGTAAATAAAACAAGACGAATGATGTTACTTCTCATAAAATGCATTGACTATTGATGTACGAGTAGTAGTTTAGTTTGTTAGTTTGTTTTATGCATCAAATGCAGCAAACAACGTATATGTAACGCTCCTAATTTTAAACAGCGCATGTGCAATTGTGCATGTCGCATGCACATCTATTGAAGAAGTTGGTATGTCAATACAGTAATTACTACTCCGTAATTAGAATATTAGATTAGATTCTAGCAAAGTACTAGCTATACAAAAAAATAAAGATAATTCTAAAAAAATAATGGTTCCATTGCTTAGCATAGTTATGTAAATAATTCATATGCCATTGAATACAAGAATTTGCTCAATCAAGGTATAGGGAGTCGAAAGGCCAATAAAATATAGACAAAATTTGATTTCAAAGAAATTGATATGCCTATAATGTAATTTCTATTTACTAATTACGGAGCAGATTAGATGCTAGCAAAGTACTACCTATGCAAAATCATAAAGATTATTTAAATTATTATTTTAAAATAATGGTACCATAGCTCAGAAAAGTCGAGTTAATAATTCATATGCTATTGAATACAGAGTACAAGAATTTGATCAATCAAGGTACAGAAAGTCGAAAGGACAATAAAATATAGGAAAAATTTAATTCCAAGGAATGTAAACCAAAACTTTAACCAATTAAAGTAACATTATAACCAAACAGTTTGCCCGCAACTTCCCAATTTGTCGTGATTGGCAGAATACAAACGCAACCACAAAATATGGAAATTCTTAAAGTCTTAATAATCATTTGCCAATTTCAGGTCTATATAGGGTAGAAGTTTCAATATACTACCTCCGTTACATATTATTTGCAACGATTAGACATTTTCTCTCTCTACTTTATATCAAATCGTTACAAATAATATGTAATGGAGGTAGTAATTTCCCATTCCAAACCAATATGGAATATGTGTTCGTTTTTCTGTCCCTATCAAATGCAACACATTTTTCCTATTCAATCAGTTGTGAACTGGCCTATTTTCTAGAATTTCAGTCTTATAATTGGTTGTGAAATGTGATCTTTTCGTTCATACATACAATGTGAAATTGAGAAACAGTGTATTCAAACTCTTAAAGTATCACCGTCCTCGTATGTGATGTGTACCGTGGAAACTAATTGACTATATAGCCTGTATCGGCTGTATAAATTGCATCTAGGATCTAGATTGGTTATGCCCAGATATTACTCGCGCTTTATAGTTGTTAAATTTAAGACTTTTATCTAAGGACGAGTTATACTAGTATGAGCGAAAAGGAAAATGATAGAGTATAAAAACGGATCTTGAGCTGCTTAACCATAAATTTAAGCTAATAATTGAGTTAGTCATTTAACATGGTATTAAGAACCAGTCTAATAAAAAATGGAAAAAAAAAAGGAAAGAAAAAGATGGAGTGTATTCAATAAAAAGGTTGTTTGTTGGATGGAGACATGGAAAACGGAGTTGATTGGTGTCATGTAACTAATTCTACGGTGTATGATTATCTTAATGTCCCCTTTCTTAATTGCTATGGTGGGGTTCTATTCAAACCATAACAATAATATTTGCTCTTGTGGGGTTTTCTTGTTGAAATCTCAGTCACTGGTGACTGGTGACTGACTGACTGGTGAGGTGGTTAATTTAGTTCTTTCTTTATTCTTTGTGTGTGAGTAGGGGTGCTTATGGAGTGAGTTGATCACGAGCTGAGGGGTGCTCGACTCAACTCGAAACTTTTTACATGTACTCAACTCGTACTCGCTAAAGTTTCGAGCAAATAAAAACATGCTCGACTCGTGCTTGTTAAAGTTTCGAGTCGAATCAAGTAGCTCACAATCTGCTTATTAAAATTTTGTTCCTTCTATTATTATATATTTATATGTCTTTATTTATTTTTTGTTCAATTCATATTGTTTTCCTTAATATATATAGATATTATTCAAAATTTACTCTTTCTTTTTTTATGATATAAATTCAGGCTTAATTAGTGTCAAATTTGTTTAAAGATAGTAACTTTGTTTGCAAATTCTATATTAATAATATATTATCGAGTTACTCATGAGCTTATCGAGTCGAGTTAGATTTTGCTCAACTCGTGCTTGTTAACATCTCGAGTCGAGTCGAATTCGGGTCGAACTAACTCGAGTCGAATTCGAGTTGAGCTAACTCGTGTCGAGTTTTGATCGAGCGAGTACGAGTTGCTCGCGAGCTGCTCAACTCAATTAGCACCCCTATGTGTGAGTGTATGACAATATGGCTTCTGAATTACAAGTGACAAATCAAAATTTGTCTATATCATTTTTTTTTTTATAATTTTGCATAAAAATAAATTTTATAATTTTAATCAATGCAATAAGTTGTGATGAATTACAATAAGTTCATACTCCGAATCACTTAATTCATTGTCAATAAGTTCAATGAGTTAGCTTTGGATAATAGGTTCGTATTAATTATAACTCAAATAAAGGGAACACACAAATACACAATAGAGTTGTTGATGAGGCAATGAGCTTATATTTTACACTTTGATAATGGCTCAAGATTTGTAAGATTACATCATTAGTTTTATCAACAATATTGCTTGTATCACAAACGATTAATTTTAATCGAAGCTCATTACTTGTAACAATTATTTGAAGTATGAGATGTCATTTATCAATGAAATTCAATTTAATACTTTGTATTTATTAATTGTAATAAATTTTGGAGAGGTTGTCAGAACACATTATTGCAATATACAAATAATTCAGAATTTTTAAGTATGCTACACTATCAAATAATTCAAAATTTTTTTTTTTTAATAGTTAAATCAAACACATACTCCGTATAACTGTATGGAGATTAGGACCATTTTAATAAATTTATGTATTTGATTTATTTAATGATCTTCCATTGTCTATTTAGTCACATAAATGATTGAGTATTTGAGCTGGCTTAAACAAATTTCGAAGCTTTAAAACGTCAAAGCCCAGCCGCTTAATCCTGGCCATATGAACGAATTTCAAGGCCTTTTTTTCCACGTTTATTGTTTTACGGGCTCCACCCCATCAACACTTCAACACTGTTTAGCCATCTTAATGTTATTGACTAATTAGCTATTATGATTTCCTAAACCTTTGTAATTTGTTGTCTTATTCATTGATTAGAAGTTTAGAGCAAGTTAACAAGTTGTACTCATAACAAATACAACCATGTGCTTCCAAATAATGCGATAATGATTTAAAGACTAAAGTCGTTATATTCAATTCCATATTATATAATGTACTCTGTATATGAAAATATGTACTCTTTTGTAAAATTATTTGAGTGAGGTAAAACTTGGAAAAGGAGTCGAATTACCAATTTGATTTTGAAGCTTTAACAAATTTAAAGTATCTCAATTACTGGGTATATAAGGCAATTATATATGTATGTTGTATATGTATGATCCTTTTCCTATATATTTAGTAGAATTTAGTAAGTTTAGCTTAGAATAGAAACTCATAAGTAATGTCACTAGAGACAAAAAAAAGATCCACACACATTTATAATTGGTTACTTGTCATATCAATTGATAACATGTTTTGAGTGAACATAGAGGTGTCAATTCAAATAATTAGGTCGTATTCGAGTTTAAATCATTCTAAATCATTGTAGCCATGTAAGTCAGAATTTGAATCGAATAACTTTCATATTAGATAAGGTTTAATCAGGCCGAGATGATTTTTGACTCCTCTAAGTGAAACTACAAGTAATATATTGTAGGTTCTAGAAGAGAATTATGATTACATGGTTTAGAATTTCCTTGTTATTTGTGGTTTAGAATTTCCACGTTAATTCAGCTTATTTGTATTGGGTATTACTTTCGCCACTTTTTTAAATGAAACTTGTAAGCTCTTTACCTACTTTATTTCCTATATATAATATTTTTTATAACAAAAAACCAGTTTTGTAACTCTATATAATTTTTACTTAATAATAAGTTAAATATATTTAATGATTAAAAAAAATGGTTTCAAGTATGAATTTATTATCCAAAACAAAGTTAAACTAAAATTTTCTAAGTAAAGAATTATATGATTCAAAATTGAGTTAGTTTCAATTAAATAAACCTAACAAATACATACACCTATGACCTATCAAACACAAAATTGTCATCTTTATAAGGATCGATTAATCACATATTCGTATAATCAAATAATCATGTTCGTGTATATTTTTTGTTAAAGTGTAGAAAGTTACAAACATCAAAAATATAGATGCAATTTAATTCAGAAAAAAAGTACTCATAGTAATTTAAAAGTATTACGGAGTATAAATCTAGTTGACATCTACAAGATGATGGCCATTTGACACACTCATGAATTCATGATGACACATGAATCTAATAAAGTATCTACCAATGAGAAATCTACGTACTAAATTTAGGTCAAGTGATGGGGGTAAATCAGAACCACAATACAGAAATTAATGATAGCAGAAAGAGACTGACCTCAAGAAAAACTGTCTTCAAAAGTCTCCCAGCAAAAGCAGTAATATGAGCTGTAATTATCTTGAGCTTTAAAGATTCAAACATCTCACACAATTTTACCATTGTGCCCTCTCTTTTACTGCAAGTCAAGCTCACTACTATAGTCCTCTCCCCCACGTATGACACCCTCACCTGTATTTTAATCAAACAACAATTTAATTAACATCTACATTAATATTTTAACAATTTATTAATATTATACAATTTTATCATATCTTCCAGATTTAGTCAGACCATTATTGCACATATTTTTTAAGTGGGTGTATCAATCATTTGACAATAAAGGTACAACTACTTGATAAAAATTAGAATAAAAATCTAAAAATAAAAGTATGTTATTAAAAAACTAATTAAATATAAGTTTTAATTACACAGATTAATACGTGATTTAACTTATGTTTTGTATAGGAAATAAAAATTAAATCAACGAATTTGATTTTGAACATCCACTTACTTCTAAGTCATCGATAACAGATGTTCGACAACAACCATTGGAGTCATAATGTTGTTTCCGATGATCGGTCCTCTTCTTCTTAGACTTAATTAGTAAGCCAGGCAACTCTTGTTCATAATCCATCATTGAACATGTATTGTCAATTCCATTCTTCGATTTCCGGTATTCGAGATCCGATATATCAGATTTGATTCTCCGTTCTTGTTCATGAAGCTCTTTTATATAGTTTATTGCATCCTTGATTATTGATGCTTTGTCCATCTAGTTTTGTACATACATAAATAAATAAAAAGTTCAGTTAATAACTTGTCTAATTTTGTGGGATCAATTACTAGAAATAGTAAATTCAGCACTTAAAAATTTTTTTTTAATTCTAGCTAAATGTTGAAAATAATGAAAAGATTATACTCTAAAATGTCAAAAAGGGCCCAAAAATAGATAAAACTCAAACCATAACTGAAAATTGAAATTCAATAACTACCACCTTCTTAGTTCTTACTGCAGTATGCAGCTATTTCAAAATAATCGAAAAATAAAAAATAATATGCACCCGGGTGTATATAAAAATCGCTCCGTACCTTAGAAATGATGGGAACAACAGCTCGAAGACTGAAAAGACGCTCGTTAAGTTTTTTGCGACGATTTCTTTCCGAAACGATGTTCTTGGAAGCCATCGAAGAAGCACATCCATCCGGCGAGCTCGAATCGTAATCATAGTAAGATGATAATGTTTCATCTAATCCCAAACTACCAACAAATATAAACAAAAATACAACTCAATCAATATCAAATAAGTATAAGATCAAAATCAAAATCAAAATCAAAACCAAACAAAACAAAACATAGAAGAAATTAAACTTAAATTAAGAGATCAATAACAATAAATTAATAATGAAATTAAAAAGTTTGATTTGTAATTGTAAAACAAACCTATCGAAGTCTTGATTATCGAACAACATTCCGATATCAGCTGTTCCCCAATAAAGTGGGTATTCTTCAACAAAACCATCCATTATTTTCAAGTATAAAAAACTCTAGTGTTTTTAGCCAACAAATTCAAGGAAAAAAAAAAAAAAAAAAAATAGCACCTGATTCTTTTCTTTGTAGTAGAGATTGAGAATCAAGATTTTGTTATTATTTTTCTTTTTTTTTTGGGGAAGAAATTTGTATAGTTTTAAAAGAGTAAGGAATTAGTTGGGAAATATATATAGTTGTACACATTAAGTGACATGGAAATGATTTTTGGTTAGTGGTGGAGTGAATGAGAAAGGTTAAAATTGATGGAAGACTTTTGAGTAGACTACCTATTTTTGTATTTTTTGTTATATAATTAATAATTTAAATATTTATTAAGCACGTGTGAAGTTAGCTTAAATTTATGATTAGTTGATGTTTGATATGATCATAACCGTCCATGTGTAGTGTGTAATTTACACGGTCTAATGGACTATGATCCCCGTGTTGAATTGAACAAGTTATTAATGACGTCAATGTTTGCGTTTTGGTTCACTAATAGACAAGTCAATTAGTCAAACCATGAAGCCAATCATGGTCAGATCGATTGATACAATTTGTATAGTCTAAGGTCGTGTTTAGATTGTGCAAATGGAGGTAGAAGTTAAGAGGGTATCCGTCGTAGTTTTGCACTTAAACCCAAGGCTTAGGTTAAGGGTGTCTTTAAATTTTATGTAAGGTCACTGTATATTTGAGTGTTATGTCGTATCGAAGTGTAGGAGGTTCTGAGTTTTGACACCTTAAGTCCTTAAGGGCTTGTTCTCATTAACTGAACTGAACTGAACTGAACTGAACTGAGTTGAGCTGAGTTGAACTGAACTGAACTGAAATGAATATTTTATAATAAGAGAAGGAAATTATGAGCTGAACTGAACTGAACTGAACTTCAACGTATGAGAACAGACCCTTAACGTACAACAGGGTGTCAGAGTAATATAGAAACTAATACTTAAAATTAAATATTTTTTGCACACGTCGGAACTTATTTGAGTTATTTTCTATTCGTATTGAAATGACATTAACAATTATTGTGTAAGCCACATTGATTTTAAAAACCAAATAGTCAAATAAAGTAATAAGGCAATGTTATTATGAGCTACTTTCTACTCCACATTAGCCAACAATTGTAGGCTCATATTAAAGGAATCTAATTGTTGGATATATTACCAAGAACTATTTTCTATTAAGCTTAAAAAAGGCATTAGCAACAAACTAGTGAAACTACATGTTGGCTTAGTAACAAATGAGTATATTCATCAAGCAGTGTATTCATACAGCCTAATCACCCATGATCTGCAGAACTTACCATAGTCGCGAGTCTGTTAATCCATTGATTTTTCCGTAGAGACTCAAACCACTCCAATCGATCCAAATTAATTTTCCTCCAACCTCAATTCGATCTGCTCTGATTAGTCCTGGTAAGCACAATTAAAACTAGTTATAACCAAGTCTCAAGGAAAGACTGCTTAATTAGTTAATTACTGCACATTGCACAACATTAGGCTGCCTTCCAAGTAGAATGACAAAAAGAACGATTGGCTACGAATGTTTCGAAAACAGAACATCATATCACATCCGACGTAACACTTTCTCACTAGCTGTCTGATCTCTCCAGAAATCAGATTCCTCATGTTTGAGTCCCTAAGTGCTAAAATGTCTTTTCTAGCTACAGGTTTAGTGCCTTCAGAAATTCTTTTTCATGCATCTTATCTTCCTTTCCTTGCTCAATTCTCACAGTTCTTTTTATAATTTTGACTAGAAATAGAGAAGATGAAACGAATTCAGTCAAGTAAAAATAAAATGAATACGAAATAATAGCAATTGTTATCTAGACTATCTTGTTAGTGCTAGCTTGTCCTTGCCTCGTTTCTAGGCGCATTGGAAAATATGCTTAGATCATTAGCAAAATCAATCCATATATACTTAGTGCAGATTGTGCACTTATTTTTGTTATGATGAGCATAAAGACTTCTGCTGGGCCATCAGCGAGGGCCGAGGAGCCATCAAAACTCCGCGGTCCTCAAGCACAACACAGTATGTTTAGGACTAATAATGGGAGCAATGATTTTTTTGTTAATGGTCCGCAACTTTATCATTCCATTAGATTTTCATGTTTAGAATCTTCCTGGACCCTGCAGTACAACATATACCAGAAAAGGAAAACTTTTCTAAAATGTAAGTTATCACTTAACTTATAATGCACAGGTTATAGACTGTTTGAGACTTTGAGCAAAACCAAATGAAACCTGTGAAAGTAGGCAACCTTAACCACAAGTATGTAGCATTGTAGACACTTTATTTTTTTACTTGCAATACTTCTCATTTTTTGCTTGCTAATGAATTGTTTCAATCACTTAATAAGTAAAAATCATAAACAAAAAGTAATGTTATTGATTCTTGGGGGAAAAAAAAAACAATACATTGATTCATTTACGTAATAATTTCCTTTTTACTTTTTAAAGAAAATTGAATATCATTCATTGCTAGAGAAAAATGGTAGCATAGTTACTTTTGAAAAAATTGTTTACCAATTGCAAAAAAAAAAAAAAAAAAAAAAAAAAAAAAAAACCCCTCAAATATACTTCATTTCTGAATAATTAACACACTTGACTTATCTTAGCTTTGACAATCTTTTATTGTTATTATGTATAATAAAATGTTAATAAAAATTTGTATTCTAATAATATACATTAAGATTAATCCAATAACAACCTTTTAACTTTTTATTTCAAAAAAAAAAAAGGTCAAAGATAAGAGAAAAAAATCAAGTGTTTTGATTATTTGGGAATGCAGGGAGTAATAAATTACCATTTACTACGTATTTTAATTTAATTCTAGCCAGATCCATTATAGGTTTTTTAGGCATCTTGTGGCTTGTAAGCTTTTTCATTTTTATTACAAAGCACTTTTTCTTTTTTCTACCAACGCACCTTTAGTCAGAAACAAACAATGTTAGGGGCCAACTAATGATTATTACATGCCAAAATTGTACATTTTACGCTTATCCTTGATTTGCAATTTGGAAAATAAGATACACAAAGATAGAATATAGTACAGTATTTAGCTTTTTCATGGGTACCCCTTTGTCCCTACCTTCTTCTATATGAGCTTTGGACCAATGGTACCTATGGATTATTCCAAACTACAGGATGACTTTTTGTATAATGCAATATACCTCTAAAACATCTCTTTAGTGTCCATCCATGATTTAAGGGATTTTGAAGTTTTTCCGACACGCGAGTGATGGCTCAGGCATCATTATACGCAGTTTCATCCGTCAAATTTTGTAGCATGGTATGAGTTGCATGTGGTGGTATCCTAGCCAGCTCCTCGCCACAAAAGAATCGCACATCTTTGTTCACTCCATGTTCTTTGGGGATGTAGTTTGTTGATGTGCAACAATTTTTCCCCCTTTGACAAGAAAAGAACGTTTCTCATTTGCTCAAATAAGCTTCCCACCCATCTTTATGTAGTCTTTCAGCCTTTACCAACACGTCATTTTTAGCATCTTCAAGATACTGGGCCATTCTACAGGAACAAAAGTACAGCATCACCTTTAGTATTATGCAAAATATCTCCTTAAACGTCTTAGTTTCATGATTTGGTGTTAAAAAGAAGTATGCTTTGTCATTTTTTATAATACGAAAAAAAGAAGTGGAAGACCAGTTATGACTGACCTAGAGGTCAAATCCGAATCAGCAACACCCAGCATCCTCACTGCGAGAAGCCCAGCATTTGTAGCATTGTTTATTGCAACTGTTGCAACAGGAACCCCTCTAGGCATCTAAATTGATAAAAGTAAACAAGTCGTATTCTATATATCACCCAAAGACAGATAATGACTATACATATACCTAAGACGGTCAAACACAGATTAGACAAGGAATTGTACAATGTACATGAACTGCATACTACAACAACAACAGCAATTGAAGCCTTCATCCCACAGATCGGATTACCATGTGTAACATAATATTTTTGTTCTACTAATTTAAGAAATGAGGAAATCATGTAAAGAACAAGGGACTCCCACGTCCATGCAACATGCACAGGGAGCGATTGAAATTTTAAGACATAGTTATCTAGAGCTTCCAACCTTTCCACAATCCAAGTACAGGACAACAAGAAAGGGTTACCAATTAATAAATTTGTAAAGAGTACCTGGACAATTGATAAGAGTGAATCCATTCCATCTAGCGAGGAACCACGCACAGGGACACCAATTACTGGAACTGGAGTAAGCGCTGCAACCATTCCTGAATAAAACACACTAAATAAATCAAGATTGTCAACATAATACAGAGATCTGGAGGAATAGGCAAGTGTTAAATGAGTAACCTGGCAAATGAGCTGCACCACCAGCACCAGCAATGATAACTTGGATACCTCGTTCCAAAGCAGATGTAGCATATGAAAACATCATATCTGGAGTCCTGTGTGCAGAAACAATTCTGACCTACAAAAATCAACAAATGCCAGCTGCATTACATGATTCATTGTGTCTGATTGGTATATATAATTCACAGAAGTTAAGAGAAATTCACCTCATGTGCCACTCCAAACATATTTAAGATCCGGGAGGCCTCTTTCATGACAGGAAGGTCTGAATCGGATCCCATAATGATTCCAACTCGAGCTGAGACTGCATCTAAAAAAGAAATAGCATGAATTCCCACTTACAATCTAACAAGGTTGACACATAATAAAGGTCCTCAACTATGATAATGCAGCTCTCTTTGTACAACACTTTGAGACGCCAAGCAGCATGGCTTCAAAATTGTTGATTTTTATTACAATATTGCTTGCCATACCAAATTAACCAATTAACAACAGTCCACAAACTGCTTTTACTACATTGGTGGAACTTTGCATATCCTAACGTTTAACAAGTAAAAATATAAGACGCCAAAAATGAAAAGATAAGCCAGCTAGGTTTCAAATCTTACGATAACTTCCCAGATCCAGCAATGGGGCACATTTTATGAAGAATAACGGAAGGAACAGAGTCCAACAGACATCACTAAGTAGATCTTGTACCATGCAATGTATAAAAAGGCTCAAGGTGCAATGAGATGACGGTCCTGCTGCACCTAGGCACGCCTCACACAATATAAAACAATTAAAGAAATTTGCCTATGTGCGCCTCTTAGAATGCGCCTCGCCTAGAGCAAAAAAGGTGCTTTACCCTAATCCCCTAGCGTCCAGGCGCGCCTTTTTACACATTCGTATCATGCCCTCGATCTATAGGGTAAAGGCTCCCTTTTTTTTTGGAAGTGTTTAATTTTTTCAGTTGTTGCTAACTTTGCTGAGAGAGGAGACCAAAGATAAATTGGATTGAGGGATTCATTATTATATTAAAAGAGATGATTTACAAGAGCACGTAGCACTTAATAAAAGGGAATGATGAGAGATGATTTTGTCCATGACCGACAGAAATAAAGTACTGGTACATGCTAACCCCATCATATTGGGATTAAAGCTTTAGTTGTTGCTATTTGTGGTCATCTATCGGAAAATTTGAATGGACTATTTAGAACACAGTATGTGATATAGCAACTTTTCTATTTGTTTTTGTGAGTTTGTGACAAGGTACCTTATAAAAGTTGTAAACATTTTTATTTAAAAGGAAAGTTAGTCAAAAAAATACTTTGTACAAAAAACCTTTTAAAAATAGCATTTTGCTTAAAAAAACATCCTTTTTTTTTCGCAAACAAAAACTACCAACTAACTTTATTTTGCAAGATGAAACCTTGATGTACTTTTGTCAAATTTTCCGACAATGACTTTTATTTTCTCTCATCCCTCACAGCCATCACATTAACCCTCCAACCATCGCCACCACAATTCTCTCACCTCTCTCGCACCACCACCACAGTTTCTCATCTCCTCCTTTCAATTTGTTTCTCTCCTCTAAACAAAAACCATCCCACCATAGTCGTTCATCCTCTCTCCCCTCCTTACCCTGCTAAAGTTGCTCTCTCCTCCTCCCGCTGCCATTTGTCTCACCCCCTTGTCTTGCCACAATTTTGAAATATTATCCCATATATACAAGGAAAGTCAAAGATTAGCTGTGACTTTCAAATGGAGCTCAACATTTGTCAATTCTTTAGCTTTAGATTATAATGGACAATATAAAAATGGTTCATTATATATGTGGGCTTATTGATTGTAAAATGGCAAGTGATGGTTACAAGATGAGCATAAAGTATAATGGAAGCAATCTCTATTATAGCATAGGTGTGGCAGCAAACAACCAAACCCTACAACCCCACCCCACCCCACCCCCTTCCCAAAAAAAGAAGAAAAAAAACCGGGAGCTTTGCTTTTTTATTTTATTTTATTTATTTATTTTTTTAAATGCATTAGGTAATTTGGATGAATAGAGAAGTCAGACATCAATGCACTGTAAATTTAGTTCTCACTTCGTGCCACTGCATATTTTCAAGAGTTTATAACTCTCTTTTTGTGTCATATCAAGCAGGTATCTGCCAGGAGTAAAGTCAAAAGACCAATGTTCAAGAAGAAGCTAACTAACCATCCAGGTTGTCTTCTTTCAACAAGGATTTCAGATGACCCTCCACAATGCCCATAGAAGAGCCAACAATAGTGATGTGACCCATCTTGCGTTGCCTTTTCATTGCTGCAATGACAAATAAGCAGAGCTATTATTCATGAAACATAATCATGTAGCCTCTGTAGAAAGGATAAAACAAACTCAGAATTGAATTCTCTCACAAACCTGATTTATCATACCAATGAACAGACGCCCCTGGCAAAGCTAGAGCTCTTGTCATGAGTTCATGAGCAATACGGAAACCTGGTTCCCCCTAAAAAAAATAAAGATGAATCATATAGAGATTGGGGAGGTAATCATCATCAGCTAACTCAAAATGAGATTGACTTGCAAGGAAAAAAAAAAAAAAACACCTCATCTTCTCCTAAAATGTTATACATGATTGCAGCTGGTGTCTTCATAGATGGATCACCGAGTGGAAGACCAATAACCGCTCGCAAATGCTGCTCATATTGAGAGGTATAACATGATTCAATAGTATGATGTCCACTATTATGTGGTCTGGGAGCTACTTCATTAAGCAAAATCTGCCACAACCAAATGTAGGCTTAGTGTACAGCAAAAGCAATGGAAAGAATGGTTTGTAGACGTATAAACAAAATACATAAAGTGAATTTAAGGATAAGAAATTAAGAATAAACAAAAAATAACCCTCCAAATGCCTAACATAAAAAACAAACCTCTCCAGCCTCTGTCAAGAACAATTCTACTGCAAAGACTCCTGCACCTTCCAAAGAACTTACAGCTTTATGTGCAACATCAGTGGCTAGTTTTCTTACTTTCCATGGTACAGCAGCTGGAGCCTTTACAATGTGACAAATATTCTCCCTACCAAAACATCCGCAGCCAGTAAGTATACACGTTTTTCAGTTCCTCTTTTTATCGGGGAAAGGATGAAAAAACAAGTTCTGATCCATGCAGGTGTGACAAATTAAGCACTTCAAAATGTCAAACAACTTTCTAAACACTTACTTGTGTATAGTTTCAACGACAGGATAGCACAAGACAGAATTGTCTCTACCTCTTGCAACAATGACTGCCAATTCCTGATCAAGCAGTATATTGTCATTAGAAATTGCTAGATTAAAGGGTTTTTTTTTTTTTTTTTTTTCCCCTCGTAACACTTATTTGCATAATGGTATATCCAAAAGCTTGATCACAAAAGCAGGAATTTAAAACTAAATAGGTTTATCCATATTTTCTCTCCCTATTCTCCACTTAAAATAGCCGCTTCCCTCTCTGTCTCTCTTCTCTAGCTACTTTTCAGCCTTCTTCCTGCAGCAACTCCTAACAGAGATAAAGCAACCCCCATAGTATTCTCTTCCCTTTGGCCTAATGCTTAACATTAAATTCAAAGCAGTCAAGAAATTCTTGGTTAAGATGAAGTCTCAAATATCCAATCCGGATTTCCAGCAATAATATAGCAAAATGTTAGGTACAGAAATTGGGAGTTTGGGGCCAAAGGTTCCATGCGTGTTCAGAAGTAACAGAAACTTCACTTTTCTTACTCTTACGAAAATCCTTTCGAGAGAGATAGAGAGAGAGAAGAGGGGGGGGGGGGGGGGTGGAGGAGAGGTTAAAACTTGCTCAAAAAATGAAACCTATGCCTCACCCTACTCTTAATCAACTTGTTTCATAACTCCTTGGGCATATGAATTAATATTAGAAGATTGTTTTTTACAAAACTATTTATACCACTTGAAAAATTGTACAGAACATTCTCAGATTTTCAAGGATGTTAACCCAACTACCCAAGACCTGACTACAGCCTCTGCTTGCGAAAAGGATCTTACAGCCTAATTTACGTTCAAATTGGATGTTTTTGCACATATTATATCATTATATGTTTCTGTTAAGACAACCAGCCTTACACCGTTTCAAATGTACATAGCGGTAGATCATATTGAACTTGACCCCCAGGTTAAAAAGAGTATCTTAGCCTTCTTCTCTTGCACAAACGGCAAAAATTAGACAGATCATATTGTTTCCTTTTTAATAATTTTGGGCAAGACAGAATGCTACACCATAATTGGTTAAATTCTAATAAGAAAGTATGGAGTAATACAATTCAGACAAATTTAAAATCTTGCCCGTGTTATGCAGATCATTCTGTTGTTAACAAATATAACCATTTATCATATGCACAATAAAGAAACCAAAATAACAACTCATGGCTTCTAATATTATGATGCTAACCTTTATAAATGGAGCCCATTTCTCGACATACAAGCCTCGCTCATATCCCCCAAGAGCTGCAGAATATGAAATGCACATTATAATCGCAGAAAAAGTCAAAAGGTAGAAAAACAGACAGAGAAAGAGAGGGACTATTGTTTATGAGAATGAACAACCTATAAGACTAGGCAGTTCATTTAAAAATATTCACTGGGCCGCTCATTCATAAGTCATAACTATGTCAACAGCAAAGGTAGTAAAAAGAATCCAGCCCGCCATTTACTAAATGCTTAGAATATAATGTCAAGCACTTAAAGACATCTAAAAAGAGCTTAGATATCTCCAATCAGAGTACATTCTTCTCTAGTTCTGATAATCAGTAGCCAGTTAAAATCACATGTTCCCCCTATCTTCAAAGAAATTCCACAGTTTCAATGTAGATAGATTTAAGCAAATGATTCCTAGAGCCACAAATGAGCAATTCTATCATCCTTTAGATTAGAAAAATTACAAGATATTCAAGGAAAGAAGATTGAACATATAAAACAACAAGATAACAGAAGGTTATGAATTTCTATCAATTACTGCCAAAATGTTTCAATGAAAACACTTCATAGTCAATATATAGAGTTCGATAGAGAAGATCATACCACTGACTGCAGAAGTGAGATCTTCTTCACACTTAGCAACAGCATTACCACGTCCATCGTAGGCAAGCCTTTTACTCTTGATCATAAGAGGATAACCAAACAGCTTCCCAGCATTACTTGCACTTTCATCATTATCGATCTGCATGGAACATAATTCAACTGTAAGATCCTTAAAGAAGGAATTACAAGCAACAACATATGCTTCCAAAAAATTGTAGATTGACTAATACCTCATAGGGCACTACCCACCTCCATAAACTCAGGCAAAGGGATCCCATGTCGAGAAAAATGTAGCTTCTGAAGGTATTTATCCTGCATAAAAGTAATATAGACAGACAAACACAAGATTCATTATTTGATAGTTTAAGTCTTCCCTAATTGCACTTTCAAATGTCCCCCACAAACATAGCAAAAAAACCGTAAATCACATACTGTAGATGTAAGCATTAAGTTAAAAGGGGTAAAAAGTAAATATCTTGTACAACAAAAGTATTTGCCAATTTCATGAATAAAAAAAACTAAGATCATCAAATTTTTGTACAATATAAGTAGATAATAAAGATACTGTGAGCATAAATTATATACCTGGATTATCCTAATGGTAGAGGCTTTGGGTTGGCAATCAACTCCTTGTTGTTCAAGCTTATCAAGTGTGGCAACATCAACATGCTCAATCTCCACTGTCAAAACTCCACATCTAGCCACCAAAAGGACACTTGGTCAATATCGTCGAATACATAAATGAACTTCAGAAGAAAGGGATGGAGGGTGAGGAAGGGACTACTGAAATTCCAACCTCTTTGCAAATTCCTCAACTGTGGTACTGTCATCAAAGCTCCCAACCATATGATAATGTGACAAAGAAGAAGCTGGGCAGTTCTCAGAGGGGTCCAAAATAGCTACTTTAACAGCCATTTCTGATGCAGCTTGGCATAACATGCGACCGAGCTGCCCACCTCCCAAAACACCCACAACCTTTTCAGACACACCTTGTACAACCAAAGCCCTACTCTCACTCCTGACCAAACACAACAAAGCAACAAATAACCCCAATCCCCTTGTCAGAAACTAAAATACTGAAATCATCAATTCAATCAACTACTACATACTTCGTATTTTTTAATAATTCAAAAAACCCACATGCATCTTATCAATTACAGTATTAACAAATTTACATATTCAAGAAATAGTGAAGATACCCACATGTTTGTACTATCAATTCATTCATAATTCTAGAAGTTCTGAATACACCCACATTTCTTTTTATCTTTTTAATTCAGCTAGAGCCTTATCCCAGAAAAACCCCCAAATGTGCAGATAATCCCGCTCCCCACAACCCAACCTAAAATGCTCGACCGTGCAAGCTTAAGCATATTAATTAAGCACATAGCATTCAAAGTTACAGGAAAATGCAATAACTTAGCAAAAAGCTAGTTTAACAAGGGTTTTGTGAGCAAAAATATAAAGCTTCAAAATAAAGAATAAAACTGTACAATTAAAAAGAAAAGAAAAAACATACTGGATTGAAGAATTAGGAGCATCAATGGAAGCTTTGCAAGAGACTAAAGGGAGTTTCCTGCTATTATCTGATTTGAAAGTAACAGACGAAGATGCAGAAGAAGCCCAAGCCCGACCCGGACTCAGAGCAGGAGCCGCCTTAGTTCCAGGGAGAAAAACCCCATTTTCACACATTAGTCCCAACATTAAAGAAATTTATCAACAAAATCCTGCAACAAATTAGCAACCAAATTTCACTCAATTTTTATTACTTATAAAAAAAAGCTTGCAAATTTACGTTAAATTCTACTCTTTAAAGGGTATTAAGGGAAATTTTTTAGCAATGGAATTGATATGAGTTGAGTAATTGTAATTAACAGTTGAATAATATACAGTGGCGGATCCAGGATTTTTCAAGTGCTGGGTCACTACCGTATACTAATCAATAATTAACGCAATAATATTAAAAAAGCTAATAATTATTAAAAAAAAAAAAATACATTCCAAAAGTATAAAATATCCATATTACAACCAAATAAAACAATATTACAATTGCTCTCTACGAGTTTTCAAGTTTTTATATCTCCAAAAACATATCTCTCTCTATACAAGTAACCAAGCAATCATTCAACATTCCAGAAAATACTCTTTCCACACTTTCCGTTGCAACGGATAGAGTTAGAACCAACTACAAAAGCAACTAACTTGATAATACAGTATAGCTAAAAGCCTAATACACTAATAGTGAGCTAAACATATACAAATTCAAGGCAATTATTCAAAATCACTATATCCAATTGACCAATTCTAATATTATTTTCAAATTTACTAGCCCATTGTCAATTTATAACATCAATTTAAAAAAAAAAAAAAAAAAAACGGAACTTCAATATTATCAATTCCAAAAAAAATCAGAACCCTAACTCCCTAATTTGACAAATTTAATAACAAATCAACAATTTCAAAGAACATACACATAAACTGACTAGATTTAAATAACACAAAAAACTCAATTAAGCACAAAATCAACCCAACAAGTCAACAATTAGTGTATAATACGAAATTAAAAACTTGAAAATCATCAAAGTTACCTAAAAGGCTGTAGGAGTGGAGGCAGTCCTGGAGTGCGGCTGTAAGGTGCGGCGCAGCGGCTGGAATGTGCGGCGGCAGGCGGCAGCGGTGTGGCGATTTCCGTGACTTTCAATTTGTCGAAGAGAGAGAGAAGAGTAATAATACTGTTGTTCTATTTTTTGTTACCTCAGAAGATGCTTCAATGGAGGAGAGTAAGCTCAGAAGAAGCTTTAATGGAGGAGAGAGAGTGGGAGTGGTGCAGTGAGGCAGCGTAAAACCTGAAAAAGCTCGAGGGAATAATTATCTTGTAATTTTAAAACTCAAATAGTTTTGAATTATTACCCGTTTCAAAAAATAAATAAATTAATTAAAATACTGCGTAAACATTAAATATACCAATTGATGCGTAATTTATCATGTATTTTCAAATTAATACCACTTAATTTAATATTGAGGATCATGCTCACAAACGCATAAATTGGTGTTGATTTACACTTATTTTAATAGTTCATGAGCATGATCCTCAATGTATTAAAAATAAGTGTAAATTGTGTTTAAAAGACATATACGGAGTATAAAGTACATTATATGAAATAAACCTCAAGTACAATACTAATTAAAATTGTCACTCGCAATTAATATATTGAAAATAAGTGTGAATTGTGTTTAAAAGACATATACATAGGGCATGTTCTCATTGACTGAACTCAGCTGAATTGAATTGAACTGAACTGAGCTGAAATGAATATTTTATAAGAGAAAAAAATAAGGAGTTGAGCTGAACTGAACTGAAAATAAACGTATGAGAACAGGCCCATAGTACTTCATTTGAAACATGAAGCATTAAGTGAAAGACTTTCATTTTTTTCCCTCAAAAAAAAGCATTAATATGTAATTTCATTTGGCCTAACATGTAAGCATTAAAAGCAAAGGGAAATTGCCACACTGAGCTACCATTATCATTATAGAAATACTCTGCATACCAAGATCTCCTCGACCTTCAAAATTTCAAGTAAAATTATACATGTAAGACAAAAAATTATCACAAATAGATGTTCTATACAAAGTATATAACTAATTCTAAACCACAAGATTGCATTTTTATGCCTCTTAAACATTTTTAGCAAAAAAATGATCTCCTTCCAAATTATCTATTTGCAAGCACTTTTCTTTAATCATCATTCAACTTACAATTACATTAATACCAATTTATTCATACTTGCAAGTTTCTTTATGAACCTGAAACACTAGGGTTTCTCTTTAGTTTTGCTCTTCCAAACAATGTCACTCTTCTAAAAATCTTCAATAATCTGCCAGCATATTTCCTCTGAGAAGAAAAATTCACTGAACCAATGCAACTAGTAACTTGTCCAAGTGAATTATTCCTCCTTTTACTACTATATGATCTTCCTTCTAACCCAAAGTTACTCATTTTAGGAGGGTCTTCTTCTGTTTCTTTCGCGCTCTTCTTCAGCCTAAGACTCTTCTTAAGAGATACAAGCTCTTGTTCAAGATTCTGAATTCTGAAACTCGTGGACTCGTACTCCTTTTTTGCTGCTGCAAGTATCTCAGACTTTTTTTGCATCACTAATTGATCACTCTCTAGTAGGCAACTTAATGGTTTGTTCATGATCATTATTTCACCCTCTTGATCACTTTCTCCTAGATTTTGGCTCTTCGAATTTTGATATCTTGAACTTGAAAGACTTCCTGAGAGTTCCCTTGAATATGCAAACCTGAATGACTCTGAACATTCCTTAAAGGCATGCTGTGTGTTGAGTTGCTGAATAAAGAGTGCTTGAACTATTAATCGAAGTGGCATGAACTCGTTCTGTACTGCCTCAACACATAATTCTTGGGACAATTTTTGACAGTTCAAGTACTTGCAGACCGTGTTTTTTTCTTCTTGTGACAGATGTGGATGTGCCTGAAAACAATTTACAGATCACACTGTTAAACATATTCTCACATGTATACATAAGTTTCATACAAGGTTCTGTTTTTAGACTATTTTTTTTTTCATTACTAATATGCTTCACCAATCAGACTGCAGTACTGAATAGTTTTCGAGTATAGATATATGCTTACCTGAATGTATGTGTTCATTGCTGCATAAAGATGATCATGGTTATTTCTGTAGGATATAGGCACTATCTCAACAAGATTCATGAACTTCTTTGGTGTCATATTCAGATCATGAGCAATCAAGGAGAGGTAAGAGTCCCATAATTCTGCCACAATTGTGTTTCCCATAGGAGGGCTTTGCTTCATTTCAATATTAGACAAAACATATGAGGAAAATATACTCTCCATCACACCCACTTCCATACTTGATGTTAAGGACTCTGTCAATTGCTTTGGAAGAAGAAAATCTTCGACGTGTGCCAGAGGTAAAAGATACACAATTTGCTGTTGTAGCCTTTCCTTTCCTTCAACCATGCTTGATCCACCAAGCTCAAGAGATCTAGCTAACAAGGCGAAATAGAACCCAACCGGAATTATTTTACTAACTTTCGATCCTACATGCAACAAGTCTAGGATTCCTTTTAATGTTTCCAATACCTTATCACTTGTATCATCATCATGAGTGTTACTATTGTTGTTGTCATCATCATTGTCACATAAACACTCCCAAAATTGTCGCGTTTTCTTAGAGATCACCCATTTGTTGGCATAAAAAACAATTATGGGACTTACATATTTCTCCTTCATGCCTTGCCTTCTTAATGACCCTATAACCCTTTTGAAAAACCCAAATGGAAGAGCAACTAAATCTTTTACCCAAAGATGATCTTGATCACTTACAATCTCCTTTACGAGTTTGCTGTTCCATGGTTCAGATGCAAGAGCTTCTAATGACACAATTCCCTTCTTCCTTTTCCTCTCAGGATCAAGAATCTCCATACAAGCCATAAAGGCCAACGATTCTATACAACGGCTCACAATTAGAAGCTCCTCTGCACAAGGGAGCAATGCTTGACATTTTTGGAGCACAATGAGGGTATCATCCCAACTTTGTAGTATCACCTGAGTTAAGTACAGGTCAGTTCTTTCACATAAGTTGCCAGGGCCACCCAATGCTTCTGTCATCTCTAGAAACTCGGCTGCACAACGAAGGGATGCAACATTGAAAGGATCAATAAATGTGGAAGAACCATAGATGAATAGCGCGATCATCTCAAATGTTTCTGAACCTCCAGGAAAATTTGATGGCAGATCAACTTCTTGCCATTCATCTAGCTGCCTCTTGAAATATCCACTCTTAGATATCAATGGAGACTAAAAAAATCATTTTAAACAAGACAAAACATTAGTCTTGAGAAAAACTTCCAACTTTTGAATTTCATACATGACTAAATTTAGTATTGTTTGCTAGCTTATTATTACCTTGTGCAAGTTGAAGGATCTATTAGCAACACGAACACGAACAGTTACAGGCAATCCAGTCTCTTGACTCCTGAAGTACAAATATAAAATCATTATTGTAACACAAATAAATTCATGTCCTAAACTTTGTTACAAAATTCAATATAAAATGAACTATTATTAGAGGAACTAAAAAAGGGTGAAGTACTTACCATGATATGACTTTAATCTTCAGTAAGGCACTAAGATTTGGTGATGAGTAAGGACTTGATAGAATCGACGAATCTTTTGGCCTAAATGCTTCCATTACTGCTAACAAATCTTCAATCAGAGTCATTAAAGAGAAACATTCTGTATTAGTTAAGCATTATCTTTTGAGTTTAATAACCGAACTAGCACATTAACATAATTTAAAAAGCTCTAAACAAAATTAGTCTATGTAAATGCTTGAATCTATGAACGTTGACAAATCAGAAAAGTGAGAAATGAGTAAACTAAAGTAGGCAATTAGGCAAATAATGTAATCTCTTAATTTCTCATGCTTTGTTTTTCAAAAAGTGGTTTAAGTTGAAAATTTTCCATAATTTTGTCCCTTGTTTATGAAATAATATTTGTACTCCTAATACAATAATAACTCTTAGGCCTTATGTGTGATATCCTGTACATTTACTAAATCGATACGGGTTACTAGGTTAAAAGGCCACATATATTATACGAAGTACTCTATACAACCTTTTCGAATAAATTATTATTTATTAATGATGACAAGCTATTTATTCTGACCATATTGTGTAAAAAACAAAAATTGATCGATATTAAAGTCCATTTTTTTTTAAATATGAGGGGTCGAATGTTTTTATTTACTCTACAAGAACATTCTGTTTTTAGTATTTTCTAAACTAATCGTAAGAGAACTTATTAAGACTACCCATTTATTGCAAATGGGCTAATACTCCGTAGTTATTGCTGTAAACAAATGCTTAACAAAAAGAACAAAATGAACAAACCCATTCACAATACCACATATCACAATAAGTCTTCCAAACAACAAGTAAAGGAATCACATAAAATCTAAATATCGACTTGTTCTAAAACAGTAATGATTTATGATTCAAGCTTAACCTGTAAAACAAAGCATAAAATACTAACCAATTCCCGGTTGTCGAATCCTATGAAGATGAAGGACAGCTTAACTAGATGATAAACTCAGCACCATCAATTTTCTCTCCTCTGCTTCTTGCACAACTACTTTTACTTGTGCTCAATTATTGACTATTACCATAAAATTTACCCATTTGAAACAACACACTAGTAATAATGTTAACTAAGACAAAACAACCTGAACATTAAGTTTAAAAGTTTTGAATTTGGTAAAAAAGAGGAGTAATTTCTGAGGAAAAAAGTTAGTAAGTCATGAATTACGGAAGAAGTCATATAAATTTGTATGAATTTGTGTTACGCCCAAGACGGCACGGCTACTGAATACTAATACTCCGTAATAATCTAGCATGTTATGTTATAATACTATGTAGTAGTATTAAATTTGTTTTATTTACATTAATTTCATCAATTATTTTTTCAATCCCAAAAAATTGAATCATGGTTGTTATTTGTGTGTTATATAGTATGATTATTAATTTGCATTTTCTTAGATTATTTGTGGAAAAATGTGAAAGTCCTGCCTTTGGATTCGATGTTCAAAGCATGGATATTTGTTATGTGCGTAATTTAATGCATGTAATTTGGGTGAAGGAGGTGGGAAATATTATAGGTTTAGCTGATTAAGAGGTTGATTTGCTTGTAACTCAAGCAACACATTCTTTTATAAGGTCAGAAATTGTGTGCCAAGAATTGGTTCAAGTATTATATACTACATATAGGGATATTTGGTACGGTTGTACACGTTTGGATTTGTAGACATAAGAAGGTAAGAGTTCGATAAATGCAAATAAAATACTTCTATTAGTCGACAACTTTCATATAAATGAGTGTATGTACCATATGCGCGAGACTAAATGTTTGCCATTTGCTCCTTTGGAAGAGCTTCCAATGAGCAAAAACAGTGTAGATGTATTGTGCACATGATGCACTCAATAAATGCAAAATAGTGTCTAAGATTTATAGTCGTAGAAGGTTTTTTGAAATAAGTTGTCACCGTTCTTACCATAGAACTATAGAAGCTTATTCGATTTCCCAGGAGAAAGAAAGTAAAAAAAAATGACATTTAAATTTAGAGTTACAACAATATAACATAACAATGTTATGAGGGAATTCATAAGTTTACCCTTGATTTTGAATATGGATGATAAAGTTGAGAATTAGTAGTTGATAAGTCTGATAACCATCCCTTGTTTACTTTCAAAATTGACAAAAATTGGAGGTAACATAGTTGATAGTTACATAGTATACCTGCTAAATATGAATAAAATGCTTAATAAATGTGGCATATAACTAAATGGCATTTCAATCTCCTTTCAATTTACAAAAACGAAGAAGGAATTCAAAATAAAGGAGTTTGAATTGTCAATAAAAGCAATATTATGAGTTTGCTACACGTAAAATTTAATCAGGAAAACCTTTTCAGAGATAAAAATTGATCAACATAATTCTAAAATCAGCCTCCAGGGTAAAGTACAATGTAAGACGAGCAGATGAACACCGAAAAATTTGCATCTACTATGAATTGAGGTTTTTCAAGATACAAAGAACGAGAAATTACTTTTGCATTCACTTCTATTTAGTGTTGTATGGATAGCTCAGGAAAAATAAGCTCTGATTTCTGATTATACAATTAACATTCCTATAGCTGCATCAGAAGTTCTACTAAACTAAGGAAAGGGTTAGGAAACAGGAAAAATTAATTGAATTACATTACAAAAATGAACACTAATATACAAAAAATTATGCACGCAATGGGGAAACACTTCCAGCCGCCGGAAACTTTGGCAAGTTGAATTGTATTTTTGTACATTTTCCATTCTTCACTTGCCATATACCTCAGTTCTCAATCTGTCAGAGAGTTTGTATACAATAGACGCCAATCGGTGCAGTGTGGCACAAGTTGATTGTCAGTCAACCTCCTTTGCAGTCTTAGGCACCTGTCCCCCAGAGTAAGAAGCCCATCAGGTAATACCCGAAATTTGCTTTTCTGGTTCATGTTTTTATTTAATATCATGAATCATGAGACCCCCCTTGAACGATCAAAGCTATACGCTTAACACTGTCTGAGCGAAGGCTATCGCCTTTAAATCCAATCTGGGAGGATAAGCAATATACAAGTAACCTCAAAACACTAAATTTTACGAGCAGGGAGAAAATGGCATCTGAATTAAACAGTTAAAACCCAATGCACATATAGAGCTGTTACAACTATTAAGTTCACAGAGGAAGATGATTACCTCACTAGAAACGTCAGGAGAAAACCACCGCAGCAACACTCCAAGGTGAACAACTGCAGGTATTAACTTAAACAGCAATGGTGTCGTCACCTGAAATATTTAATTATTAGTCCATAGGGAGAAGTCTAAAAGGCACATCAAAGAGTGATTCACATTGCTAGGACAAAACCACCAAGAAAGGAGGAAAGAGAGAACAGGAAGATAGTGGGTAATGGCAGTGAAGATTTAACCACCAGGGTTACTGCAGGAGTGCAGGTTGTCTATGCAAACTTCACCGTCCTGCTTGAGTTCATTATGTCCAACTAAGTTGTTATCATTTTAATGTAATTTTTCAGTTACTGAACAGCCACTTAATAGCTATAGTTTTTTAATCAGTATCTGGTCTAGCAATCCTCACGCTATCTCTCTTTCTGTACTCCTTTATTTTATTTTTTTTTTTTAAACACTCATTTAAGACATAAAGTTATCCGAATATAAAAAGTGGAAAAGGGGTCAGATCATAGCCTAATATCATTCAATCACTGAAGTAAACAATGTTCCCACTTCCCATACATCACAAAAGCTAAAGTATTTCCTTAGTGACTGGCATCAGCATACAGCAGAGCATAGCCCTAAACCCACTACATATGTTGATAATTAATATTCGATAGTCCATCAGTATAACAGTGCTAAATGAAGAAAAGAATAAAAAGAAATATACAATCCACAAAAACAGAAATCATTAAATGTAATTATTCCTAAATGTAAAGTGATCTGAAACCCATGAAACTTGAGTTTCAGACATATCAGTAGTCACTTACCAAACTGAGAGCGGTTGTGCCAAGCAAGAGTAAGTAAACTTTTCCCTGCAAGAAAGAATTACACTCATTATGTCATGCAAGAGAAGGGTCGTGAGTGGAATTCTTTAGGGGGCTAAGCCCAGCATCAGCCACTCCTGACACAGGAGTTACAAAAAGTATAAAACCAGTTCAAATCCTTTTTTTGTAGCAAAATAATTCAAGAAATCCTCCAAGAAAGATAAGATCAGAAGATAGTAAGAAAAAGGGGGGAAAAAAACACTAACCCCAACCAAATGCAAATTGGAAGCACGGCTAAGAAGAACAAAAGCAAATTCCCCAATTTGTGCCAATGACATCCCGACCTGTTAATACAAATCAATATAAGTTTGGCCATAACAACTATAGTCTTAAAGACTTGCTAATTGGAAAAGCTGTAATTACAAAATTAAATCTTACAAGAAGTGAGGTCTTGTTGTTGTAACCAAATGCTTTGACTACTACAGCAATCACAAGTGTTTTTATGATTATGACTAATATGACAGCTGCCAGTAAAATGTCAACATGACTCCAGAGGAAATGAACATGAATTAGCATTCCGATGCTCGCAAGAAAAAGAGCAGCAAAGAAGTTCCGTATTGGCTCAATCTACAAAAGCAGGCATAATGTATAAGGAAAAAAAAATACTGAAACAGCATTCTCAAATTATCAAAACGGAGACAGGATTAACAACATCATAACTAAACGTTCAGAAATTAAATGAAAAGACTATCTACCCTATGTTTGGAATAATGATAAATAAAAGTAACACAATGCTCCTCTGAGAGAAGAAAAACACAAGAGCACGCATACTTGATTATTATGGTCAAATTTTCACTACTTCCACTACCTTCCATTAATTTGTAAAATGTAATAAGTTTTACTAACCTCCATTTTTTTTTTCCCTACGTAGTTTAAGAAATTTGAAAAAGATGAGTGGGTGTAAGGAAAAGTAAAAGAGAGGCTGGAAAAAGGTGGTAAGTGTACGATAAAGAAAGAGTGTGTAACAGGGGGGGGGGGGGGGGGGTATGATAAAGTAAGTGAGACTGAGTGAAAACAGGGTGGGTGTAAGAAAATGGTAAATAAAGTAAAAGACATAGTGAGTGAAAAGGTGTAAATATTGTGGAGTCAAAAGGGGTGAGGTAGGAGAAGGATTTGCCAAAAATAAAATAAAGTGATGCATTCAATCGTTAAAAAAGGTGTTAAAAGCTTATAGAAACAAAAATAGTTTTATAGGAAAATGAATAGTGCAGAGAAATGTGGAACTTGTTGCAAAATTACAGGAAGAATAATACGAAGTGCATTTAAGTTAAAAAATTGTAAAATCAATTTTTTTTCCTTTTAAAGAAAAAAGCAAGTCTAGAGAATGAGTTATGTTATCATAAATAAAATAGTATTTGAGAGTAGGAACCGTATAAGGAAATGTGGAACTCATTGCAGAAGTACAGGATGAAAAATGAATGTTCCAGCTACAACTTTAGAGCTATGTCAATTACAAAATACTCAGAAAGTAAAGAGCAAAGTTCTACTGGGGAGATGAGGCTCTTGTTCTACAGTTATAATCCGTAGAAAAAAAAAAAAATTAAAATCAGAGTTGAGTATAGTTGCAAATCTTGCAATAGCTTTTGCGATGACAGGAATAATTAATAATTGAAGACACGTGAAGGCTTGCCTGTTCAAGTGTATGTTGAGCAAGATCAGTAGTTGAAATCATAACTCCAGCCGCAAAAGATCCCAGTTCAAGGCTCAGACCCAGCTTATCACTAGACTGATAAGATAAACTCATGTCAAATTATAGACAATAACGAAACCTGTGGCATCTTTATACGGCTCTCAAAATAAATAGAATAAAATCAAGAATTAAGGGACTGTAACACATGATATTCATGAACATAAAAGTGAAAGAAGAGATAAAGTAACAAAAGAGTAGAAATTCAATTCATGAAGCTAAAGATGAGAGCTTTTACAGCTCGTCAATTTCAAAGAGGTCATCTCATTTTCTAGCTCATCAGCTAATTTAACTACCCCAGGCTACTGGCTTTCTTTTAACCTCAGTTGTCCATTCAAGTCATCCCATAGCAATCTGCGCCAGAGATCCAACTTCCATGCCTAACAATTATCCAATGGTCCTTTGAGCATGGAGAGTCAAATTCACAAGAGCTTTTACTGATAATGTCCGCAGTACTACCCCCCCCCCCCCAACCGTTCATCAACATCAAGTGAAAAATCTATTGACTTTCTTTAATAGTTCCCGGTAGCTACAACAAAATCCTGCTAGCACATCTCTTCTGTAGGTACCACCATACAGGAAATGAAATGGGAAAGGTTTACGACAACATTAAACCAACAATAATCCCTTTTCTTCAATATCAATCAATTTAACCAGTAACCACAATGCCAGGAAACCAGGCATGCTGAGCTGTAAAAGCAAAAGACCAGCGTAAAGGGGCACAAATTGGTTATTTGTAAACTAACTAGATCCTAAATTGAGTTTTATGATTTGTAGACAGATTCTCTTATTTTTAAAACTCACAATGTTCCCTTATCTCAAAATGCTTTCACACCTGAATCAGCTCCCTTACAAGTCTTCTCCCTAAATTCCCTACCCCTCTTTAATCAGCATCAAATGATTAAAAAGAGGGAAATAATCAACATAACTTGGAACATCAATTGTTTCCCCAAAATAACCCCAACTTATTATCAATCACCCAAATTTCCTAAAATGCAAATATGAGTCCCAAAGTAATCTTATTTGAATTTAAATAAGGTTCTGGTAAACAAGCTTTGCTGAAGAAAAACATTGATGGAAAATCACAACAGTGACAAACTATAATCCATTAACGAATATATAATTCCATTATATATATAAGGTTTACCTTGAATGAGAATTTCAACACTACAAGGTTACTTTGGTAATTCACTAATTCTGAACAAGTTAGAGTTATTTTGAAAAGCACCTTAAATCAAGGGATAACCTTGTATATTAAAGTTGAAAATGATCCACATTCTTTTTTTTCTAATCCAACATAAAGGTCAACAAATTATGCATCTCAATTAGTTTTACCTCAAATACCCAATTAAAAACCCCAACACTACAACATACTATGGAGTCTGACAGTAGTCTAAATAACCTGTCCTCTACTTATTCGTTGTTGTCATAATCACATTCTCGTAATCCCACAAATCTCATTCTTTATCAACTATACATACCAACATTACTAAAGTATAAGAGAATCATAGCAAATAATTTCGTTCATAAAACTCTGATCAAGTTAAGCAACAAAGCTGATCTTAATTTGAGTTCTCGCCTAGATGAAAATGACGTAGGACCACTTCTATTTTGCAAAATTAAGTGCTTGTTTGGTTGCACAAAGAAAATGATGGAAGTGGAAAATCATGGGAATTTGAAAATGGATAAGTTGTTTGGTTGCACAAAAAAAATGATGGAAGTGGAAAATCATGGGAATTTGAAAATGGATGAGTTGTTTGGTTGACAAAAAAAGTGTAAATGTTGCAAATTCATGAGAATTGTGACTTCCCACAAAAAATGGAAAGTTAATCACCCAACCCCCCCTAGGTAAGTCAAAATCCCCATGATTTGCAACTTTCTTCATGCCTACCAAACAACTTTAGGAAATTTCTAGGAATTTGATGTAGGTATTTAATTTCCAAGAAATACTAATTCCTATAGGAATTTTCCTAAGGGAAGTAAATTCCCATATCAAAGTGGATAACATAGAAGAAAATAAAAAAATGAAGGAAGACTGAGGCTAACCCAAGCAACAAGCAGGCAGAAAGCCACTGACGCCAATTGATAAAGTTCATTTGTCTGCACATACAAAAATGCAGTTAAGATAAAAAGTTATAGAACAATCACAAAAGAGAGCTCCGTTTCAAAATAAAAGTTAATTATTTACCTGTGAAGAAAGACTAATCATCAGCTTAAGAAACCGAGGAACAAGAGTTCGAGTCAAAATTGACAAGATAGCCAAAAAGGAGATTAAAGTGAGGAACCTGGATGGCACAAATAATTTCAAATAATGAATGAGAATATTGCCACAGTATCCTAACAAACAAAGAAAGTGAATTTTAGAATCCCAAAGACAATCCCAGAAGCATATACTGAAACAATGCAGGAAAATCATCTAAACCATTTCGAACAATTTTTTTGGACCTATATCCAAACATACTAAGTAAACATTACAATTAATTAGCAACTCCTTTGTCACAATAATATTATATGGACCATCAGTAGTTCAGGAAAAGAATTTAAATCATAAATTTATGTTCTTTGGCTCATTGCCTTCCTGCATACCATAACTTTAGACCTTTCACTAGAGGCGTAGAGCAAGGGATTTCTAAACCATGTGCATATTGCCCACCAACAGATTCAGACAGGAAAATTTCATGGAGCTTTATAAACAGGGATACGAACTCCCCCCCCCCCCCCCCCCCCCCACCATTGAAAGCTATTATGACTGTCATCTCATAAGTGCACTGTACTGCAAGCATCTATTTGGCCTTATCTATTCAATATATCTCACACTCCATATTCTACCAAACATGTATCACAATCATTTGAACACAATTCTCAATCTCTCATATTCAAAAAGCAAGAGATGCTACAGAACAATGTAACATGGAAAATGAAACCAGAACAGGGATTAGTAATGCTAACGACTGAAACTAAATCAGCTGTAAGTTAAATCACAAAGCAATGGAGTAACGGCGAAAAAATAAGGGACAAGAATCAGTAAATATACCCATTAACCATTTTATCTGGTATTTCACTGCTTCCTTTTACACCTTAAGTCACATAAGTAGAATACTCAACCCCTATTTTATCTGGTGCTGCCTCACCAACTTACTTAAGTTGGACCTGTCTCCCCCTCTAACACCCTCCAAAAGTCACTACAGAAAACAGAGGACATGCTTCAAATACATCATTAATTCATTATAGTCAGGGAAGCAGTAGGATGGAAGGCCAATTAAGTTGAGTGCAGTAAATTTGGCTAATGTGGAAAAACGGGGCATCATTGGGCTTAAGTCATTAAGGCTATTTAAAAGCAAAGAGCGAGGGGTCTTAAGGTAGCACATTATGGGGCAAGAACAAGGGAATTCTTTGGTTGCAGAATAAGGAGAGGGAAGCAAAGGGAAATTATAGTTGGCACAGCTTGTCTGCAAGTAGGCATAGGAAAAGGCAGTTTCCTTGCAGTCAGTTACCCAGACATGGAGTCTGGATCTTTTGAGAGTGTATTAGTGATCCATAGTTTTATGCCCTAAATTTTATAAGTTACTACTCTAGCTCTACAAGAGGCTAATATATGGACCAGTGCAATGTCAAATTACTTTATAGATAGAAGATACAAATTAATAAAGCATTAGAAGTTTAAATAAGTATTGCGGAGTTATGTGTCGGAGTAACTAAGGTGAACTGAAATTAGAAGAGGGCACATGGAGTTTAAGACATCTATTCTGATTTGTTAATGACAAACACTAAGGTGTGAAGATTGCATCTCATGGTTGCCCATGTTACACTATGTTAGGATTGAAGGAAATGGAGGTAAAGTAAGGGAAGGGAAATGGAGGGATGGATTATCTTTCATTTGGATTACAAATGAGGAAGGAAGGGAGAGAAATGGAGGGATAAATTTGTAAGAAATTAATCTCTCCAACAATGGAGAGATTTGGAAGGAAAAAAACATCATTCTTCCTTCCCCTCCCCCTCCCTTCCCATCCCTTCCTCTCCCTCCCCTTCTTTTCCTTCCCTTTTTTATATCCAAACACACTGTTAAAGTTATCACTGATGCATAAACTGATATAGAATCTCATCAATCAATAAGCTAGAAATTACTTACGATTTACTCATGGATATAACTCCTTGAAGAATGCCGGAGGTACCACCAAGAACTGGTAAGAAAGCAAATAGCAAACCTACAGTGCAGTCCTAGCAACATTACAGGATTAAGAGTTAGAAGCATAAGACTGCATGATCAAATACAAAACAGGATGAGCTGACTGCATGCATAAATACCTCACTTTCCAGAGACTCCAGACCATTAATCCCCCAACAAATTACATGTACATTATACAAGAACAATCCCCCATCTGAATTAAGTTAAATGACAGTATAAAGAAGATACAAACCTGCAAAATCAGGGTTCCAACAGTGACTTGACCATGAAGAGCATTAACACTATTTTTTTCCATCAAAAACTTCAAGACCTAAGGCGGTTACAAAGAAAAATCAAAATCATGATAAACAATTTAACAAAATTACAAGATAAAACAAGTTATAGTAAGTAAAACACAAATAGAAAAAAGAAGAGTACTGAGAAAAAACGTAGAATAATGGATCAAAGATGATGCATATTCTTTCGACACCTTTTCTTACAAACACAATCACTTAGAATTAGTTTAGACAAATAATGCTCATCAGCATTTACTAAATATTCTCAGTAAAAATTAGCGCATTAAATATCCAACAATAGTATTCTGGCCCAAAGAATTTATTCTGGCCAACATTTCAACACAAACTACAAAACTTATGCTTTGAGAAAATCACCAAAACAAGAGCCAGCTCCACACCAAAAGAGCACCAAATACATTTTAAAAAATGGTATAACAAATCCATACAACAATGCCCAAGTAAAAGATCAGAGACATACCACTGCAGTCGAAGACATTGACAGGAATAAGCCAACAAAGACACCTTCGGATGTTTTAGCACCACATAGCTGTAAAATCAAAACGCAGACGCTGGCCATCATTTATCACAATTAATGCATTTCACAAACTCTGCATTACATTTTCTAAACAAGAAACAAATTCATTAATGAAAACCACATTAAATCTACAGAACCAGATGTCCTCTACAGCAAAAACAACACTACAAGAAAACATGTTCATCACAATTATCACCCACACTATCATCAAGAAAGGTGAAAACATAATGTAAAAATTTCCTTTTAACAATTGCATAATAGCCAGTTACCCACAATCTGGACCTGAATAACAAATAAAGTCCCTTAGTTGATTTTTGTTGCAATGTAACCAAGTTATTTAATTACTCACCCCAATATATACTTTGAGTTATACTTCCTCCACTCATTTTACTTACAACATTAGAATTTTGGCACTATTCATACTCTCTCTTATTATGTCATACTGTGAATTATACGGATGAAAAAATATATTCATATGAGATCTTGTTTGATTTGTCTCAACTAGTACGTCATTAAAATCTAATTTTACTAAAGTTCTACCACAGATACAAACAGTTTAAGTTGTGCAATGACAAGTGTAAACTCTTAGGGTTGCAAAAAAAAAAATGGAGTTGAGGAAGAACTTAAGTAGCTTGAAAGTATTCAGCGGCCAAAGTAAGATATTAAGTGAAATTCTGCTCAAAACAGCCAATCCAACCAGCCAGTATTCAGAACTCTTGTGATGTAGCAAAAGCTTGACAGCTTATATCCCTAAATAAATAATTTTAATTATATTTAGCTTGAAAGATTTAAGCACCCAAAGTAAGAGTTTAGCCAACACTCAAAGAGATCAACTACTCAAATCAATCACTCCAATCATCCATAATTCATTTGAAGCAACAAAAACTTGACAGCTTAAAACCCCAAACAGATACTTCTGATCATATTTAAGTAGTTTGATAGTTTTAAGTACCCAATAAGAACATTGCACATACTCAAAGATACTACTCAAAATAATCAATCCTATCATCCACAATTCAATAAAACCTCTTGTGATGCAGTAAAAGCTTGACACTTAAAACCTTAAATAGATACTTCAATTATATTTTAGTAGCTTTAGCACCTGAATTAAGAATTTGGCATATACCCAAAATCATACAAGTATAAACTACTTAAAACAATCAATCCAATCACTCATACTTCAATAAGATCTCTCATTATGCAACAAAAGCTTGATAACTTAAAAATGACATGATTAGAATAGACATACTGAAGCTGTTACTCCGCAGAGGAACATGAACAGGAAAATTTGGGATACACCCCCAAGAATAGCTACATTACGAACCACGCGAAGCTGTGCAGTAATTTTAAACAAAAAATTGTCAGAAAATTATTGGCAAAACTTCCAAGCTCAAATGAAAGCGCCAACATTAACAATAATCAAACCTTAGATGCAGAGAACTCCAAGCCCAATGCAAATAAGAGAAATATTACTCCAAATTGAGCCACTGTCTCAACCTGCATAGCAGAACAGTAACACACAATTAGACATGAGAAATGTTCAGCACAGGGACTTCAATAATCCATTTATCTTACAATAATTTCCCAGCTCATAATGTGCACATAACAGAGATTGGAAAACATTGTGGTACACATGAAAAGGGAGCACAGGATCCCTGATCACAAAGACAGACCCCAAGGTTTAACGGTGCCTCACCCTTGAAATTCTTCCCATAAGCAAAAAACCAATATCATCTACTCTTACAGCAAAACATTTATTAACACATCGTGAAAGAAGGCAATATTTCTGATAAGTGACTGCCAAGAGACATTTATAAAATAAAATCATTTAATATAATTAAAATTTATATTTATGGCAGCGCATATGAAAACATAACCATCTTTTAATTTTGTGCAAAATGGATCTTTATAATGCATACCTGTACCATCTCAGTCACAAAACTGAAGCCCCCGGGTCCTATAATAGATCCTGCCAGCAGATAACCAGTGATAACCTGCAAAGTTGTCCTTTTTAAAATTAAGAGAGACAATACTATTGTTCTCAGTACATGAGAGCAACAGTTGCATTACATAAGAAAATCGAAAATGTTATACTCTTGGTCTCACTTTTCGTTTTGAAGTGTTTTGTAAAGTTTGACTCAATTTCCATAATGGGGAGCTTAAAAAAATCAACTCACTTTCAGTCTAGGTTGTTTTAGAAAGTTCGACCACTTCTACTTCCTTTATTCCTTTTTAGTTGATTGTCTTAATGTGTATTTCAAAACTATCTTAGAATTTTTACGTATTGATAACTACATATATTAACGATCAAATTTTTGCATTGCAAACGTAATAAATTTTTTTTACTTATTCCCCTTTTTCTTACACCCACTCGCTTTTCCAAACTTTCTGAGAAACGAGAGTCATTTCCCATCTCATAGAAAACCTTTTTCGCTTTGCTTACTCCTACCCCCCACTAGAGATGATCTTATTTGGTCAAATACCTAACAAGAACTCCTACGTTCCTTTTATTTCAGTATTTCTGAATAAATTTCTGGATAATCTGCCTAAAGGTTCCTTTACTGACACCATTGACAATATTGATCATTACCTTGACATGGAGTTGGAGCTGCTAACTATGATGAATGCGCTAGCTATGGATTACATTAATTATAAAGCCTTGAGGCTCCTCTTAAGGACTACTCCCTCAATCTAAAAACTATAATTATATCAATAATTGTGAAATTTTACAAGATAAGAAGAAAAGAACAGGAAAAAAAACACTAAACTACTAAAGTGATAGTAGATCATGATTGGATTTCACATAATACCTTTAATGTAATTAATTTAGTAATGATAAAAGACAATGATGACTCCATATATGGCAGTGGACAAGTAATCCTCCATCAAAGTAAAACAAACAAACCAACATCGTCAACCACGATAAGGAGCAAATCTACGTAAATCTCTGCAAATGTCCAAACACAAACTAAGAAGGCTAACAAATCCCAAATGAGATTCAATGTGACGTCCAATCAAATGTCATAACATTCCTTGCAACCAACATGATGAAAAAATTCATACAGGCACTATGTCTATGGATATCATCTCCTTATACCAGCCAAAACCAATGCATAAAACTTGTAACTGTGTCAAGACACAAGCTTGACAAATTCACTACACACACAACCTCAAAAGCATATGTCAAAACAGCAATGTAAAAATATAAAATCATATAGCTTTCATTCTCCCCAGATTCTACCTCAAAAGCACAAAAGATACATCCAAAATATGGCTTTGTTAGGGTACCAAAGTTGCAACTAATCATCAGTATTAAACCCATCCAAAACTGCTGTTCAGACAGAGTCCATCACGGCTCACCTATTCACCTTCAACTTCAAAATGTTCGTTAAGGGAAGTAACTGAGTTCTAGCTCCCATTCTCCCCAGACCCCACCTCAAAAGCACAAAAGATACATCCGAAATATAGCTTTGTTCGGGTACCAAAGTTGCAAACTTGCAACTTATCATCAGTATTAAGCCCATACAAAACTGCTGTTCAGACAGAGTCTATCAGGGTTCACCTATTCACCTTCAACTTCAAAATGTTCGTTGAGGGAAGTAACTGAGTTCTAGGGCCTGAGAGGAATTTTGCAAGTGATTCTACAACAATTTACAAAAAAAAACCCATCATAACTATTCCCCAATCTGGCTCAATTCATTAAAAGCAACATTCATGAGCATTCAACAAATATCTGACCTGCTCCACACAATCAAAGGGACCTCCTGTATTGAAAGTTCGAAGTAACTAAGAATCCAACAAAAGAAAGAAATAAGAAAAATTCATAACGACAAAGCGAGTCTCTACTAGTACTACTACAAGGAAACAATGCATTTATGGTACTCACATTTGTCCAACTATCACACTGTTCCTTTTGTGAATATTTTGCATGATTTTGACCCTATTTGGCCTTACCATATCAAAGTTGATGACTACCAAATGCCACACTTGAGCAATGAAGACACTTGGTAGAAAAGATGCATATGCTTTGACCTCCCCAAATCCATGAATCCATGAATCCATGTAGCTGTGCATACAGCCATATATGAATCCCACTGACAATTCTCTTAACCGATTAAGATCCAAAAGGAATGTCTGCAAAACTGTAATCTAAATTTTATTGAAATCGATTGACCATTTCTAACTTTACAGGTCAATGGAGATAGTGTTAGCACATAATATATCTAACCACAATCCTACAAACAGCAGAATGTAACACGTGTAAATGCAATGCCACCACAGAAGGCTGAGATTATGGCAACAATCAGCACTCATGCAAATGCAATGCCGCCACAAGTTGCATATGCAAATGAAATGCAACCACAAGGACAATCCTTCAGCAAAAATTACTTCTCCAGAGAAAGCGACAAGTTCAACAAAGGTAGTGGCATCAAGAGTCATACCGGTTGTCCGGCACATGCAAATGCAATGCCACCACAAGTTGCAGAGACAATGGCAACAACCAGCTCTGATATCAATCTGCAGAAAATCCAGAAATAGTACCCTCAGATATGAAATAAGTGTTACCACCTAATAAATCAACCAATTGACAAGAGAAAGTGGAAAATAACCTAAGGTCTAGCTGCAGCATTGGATACTTGGATTTTGGATTGGATATAATGAAGACATTATCCTGTAAGAAAACATTGGGAAGCTCAGCCATAAGTATTCATGTGTAATTGAAATTTTGGAGAAAAATAGTGAAGGGAAAGATGATGACACTACTGTAGCTGCCAGATTGCCCAGATAACACTCAAGTTATAGGATGTACCTTTCTATCTATCAAGGTAGGTGTTTCTTCAGGTCCATTCTCATTGTCAAGATTGAAAACTTGATGAGAAAAAAAAGATCTGAAACAGGAACACAACACATGTAAGAGTCTCAATTCTCAAATATACATGGATAACCTACTCCTATGAAAGTATTTATTATCATTAGCAAATTTTAAGAACATGTAATTGAAATATCTCAAAATCAATACCAGCAATTCAAAAATACCCTCCCATATTATAAAACAAAAAAGTTCTCTAAAAAAAAAAACACACAAAAAAAAGGGCAAAGTTTGCAACGATGTCAAGCTACGCATATCAAACCAGGAATTAGAAAGAACCATTGTTTCAAAAACACCTCAAATAATAAGCTATCAAGCACCAGTAATTCCTCTTTATTCATGATGCAATATCAGAAAGCAATTAATCATGCTACAAGCCAGCTTGTTTATTAACAAAAAAAGTTATCCATACTTCTCCTCCTTTGTTTCATTTTTCTTCGACTTCACTCTAGCAACCGTCTCCAAAACAGCCTGTATGAGACAAACAAAGTTATTTTCTGAGTACTTATGACAGGAGTTCTAATAAGAAAAAGAAAAGGCACAGCCACATATAATAAATTAAAAGCTACATGTGATTATTTGATTCAAGCAGGATTCATAAACATATAAAACCCTTGTAAATTGCCAATTTTCCAATTACCTACCTCCTTCATACCTTAATCCTACTGTCAAAAGGAGAATCTAAAATGAGGCTCGAAAGTAATGGCTTAATACTTTATTAAAAAGCCAAACAAAAAGGTATCAGAAAACCTTGATGCTTCTATTATAGCAATAAAATGTAGGCATTCTCTTCAAATGCAAATATATTTACAACACTAAGCAAGGTCACTTTCAAGAAAAAAGTGCCAAAACCTTACAAAAAAACAGCAATCCTAAAAATTTCAGGAAACGTGTAAAAATTTATAAAACAATTTTTTCTCAAAAATAATAGTAATATATGTTTTAAATCAAGAATACAATTTCCCTACAAAAGAACTTATTTTTAAAGTAATAAAAAATCAGCAATGACACGGCCAATGATACAAAGGACATAGAAATGCCAAACATCCCCCCTTTTCAATTGACCACCTTTAAACCTTCGTATTCTTTAATCATTTATCACTCCTTCCCTATTCAAGGAAGCTACACCCTCCTCCTGCCGTTTCCACTGAGAGAAGAAAGCTCTGTGTGCAATATTTAATTATTGGAGAAAGTAGAGGGCAGAGACAAATCAGAAGCAAAGTTCTAGGTAGATGGGACGTCAGCCTTCATTGATGTCGTCCAGTAAAGGTCAAAGCTCCAGCAATCTACTGCAAGATAGGCTACTTGTTGTCAATAATGAGCATGTCCATAGCAATTCAAACAAAATTTCTTGCCTTGTTAACATTCCTTGGTAAGAAATGGGCATGGAAGGTACATGTCCTTTCAAAATGCATCAAAGATCCTTGATTGTGACGTTACAATTGAGCGAAGCATAATCATCACCCGCCTAGCATTTCAGAGGTAATTTATACCCAATTTAGGCCTTTTGCCATGTGATGTGGATTTAAGTAGCTCTGGTCAACACTTAATGTCTAACACCATCTTTAGCTATCTATAGGTCGTTTTGGGTTGGTTATATTGATTATACAATTATACAGCTATTTTGATACAAGGACATATGAAGTGCAAGGAAGCTACTAGGCTTAATCCTAGCCTAGTTAGGATAAGTCGTATCTTTTTAATGTTATATTAGGAGTCATGCAAAGTTTTACTAGTCCCTTAAACTCCGGGTTTTACGTGTAGAAAAAGATGTTTTATTATTAAGAGTCCTAGTCTAATTAGGTGTTTTATTTTGCCTATAGGAACGATTAATTTTAGAGCCGATTAAATTGAGTTTGTGAGTTTTCATGAAAACTTATGTGAGCTTGTGAAACGCATGTTCATGAGAGTAAGTGAGATTCTAATGCAACCCAAATGGGTAGTCTAAGCAATTTGGTTCCTAGTTTTAGTTGATTCCAAGATAAGAGAGGCTAATTAATATCAACACGTGAAAGCACAATGGAACTCTGAGGAGATAACATAATCATGCTTCTTAGATGTAAGATATTCAAACACCACTAATTTGTACAAAAACAAATATGCATATGCTACTAAAAACTTCAATTGTTGAAGCAAAGAACTTTGCCCCACATAAAATAGAAGGTTTCTTTCTTCCTTAGCAGGTATACCTCATTAATGCCAAAGGAACCACTGAACTAGCTAAATACACAAACCATCTAAATTTCACTTCATCTTTCTTTTGCAATCCACATCCTTGACCCTTCCAAGTGGAACTCAAAATATAAATAAAGACTAGGACCAAAACTAAAAAAAAAACGAAAATACCAATGTACCCTTCAAACAATATAAGTTTCCTACATACAATAAATTTCCTCTTTACATACAATCTTGATAGGAAGTAAGAACTAAGAACCTTTAATTTGAACCCTGCCCAAACAAATAAAATTTATAACCTTAAAGGTCAATCACCAAATCACCTAGGAGGAGACTCACAATTAGATTCACTTCCAAAATGTTACAAAAGCTTTTAATAAATTAATGTATCACAACAACACTATAGCAAATGATCACCTTCAATCCATAAAATCTGTTGGCATCCAACCCAATCACTCAAATAACAGAATCCTCTCATCAAACACCAGGGGCTCTAAGGAAAGTAACATATATGCCTTTGATTTTCATCCTAACACTGTTAGATGGACTGAAGCATTACAACAAGAGGTGAACCTACAAATTAGTGAGAATTGATTCTTCTTCAAAAAACAATATGATAAGAGCACTCTGGCTCCATTCTCTAGAATGCCAATCATATCCTTTGTTTTACTTCCTTTCCCCAATTTGTGAGATTCATCATCACTACTATTTGCACAGTCCTATACTAAGATTAAAGATACAAGTCAAAATGCAAAAAACCCAGATATGGTGAAGTAGAAACATTAAATGTAATCACCATCCATATCCAATAACAGTTAATACTCATAAATCAAGAGCTTAACAACTAAGAGCTCCTGACATACAGTCAAGGTGGATTCTGATTTCTGTAGAATCTATACTTAATCATATCATGTCTTACAGCTTAGCTTATCTCATAACTTTCTAAGCTAATATCCTAGTAAGATCTTACAAAAATTTAGGGGATGCAAGCTTGGATGTCATGCCATGCAACTTATGAATTTTGGAGCACTGGCAACCAATTCTGCAAATTAAAGTGTCTTATTTCATAAGTTTGTTCCAAAAGACTAATAAAAGCATTGAAAGAAACGCCCAAGCTAATAGAAGATCATAAAAGGATTGACAGGGTATATAAACAATAATACAAGGTTTCAGCAATACCTAAAAAAATTGAAGATAACTAGAGTGATGATTTCAAGGTTTCAATTTATTAAAGCCTCACATTCTTTGCTAACACTTTAACCAAAAAGTTCTTTTTTAAGATCAATAATGATAAATAATGTGCAAGTTGAAATAAAATTACTTGCAGTCTTCATTCTTACAAAGTATCCAGTCCAACTCTTCCCAGATATGATACAAAACTTGTACATATCGAAATTTCCCAAAGATAGCCAGCTCAAAAGAGCCTAACCTCTCATTTCATCCCTCCAAAGAGTTAGGCCCTATCCCTATTCTCTTCACCTTATTTATTACTTTTACTGATATATTCTTTTTCACAAATTCACTGCATGATTTGTTCTTTGAAATTATAGATAACAATTGTATCTAAAATAAAACTCAGTATATCAATTTTAGCGATACAAACCTATTTTCACTAAATATTATTTAAATAAGATAAAATGAGCAGGAACCAAAAAAGACCTTGCTCGACATATGTATCAAAGAAATTTCAACCTCCCTGTTAAACTAATGTTCTGGATATTCATTCCAGACGATAAAATAAGACCCAGGAGGCCACGTCATAGAAAGATCAACTTAATCTATTCTTTCAATTTTGCAAAGATATCGAAGAGCTGTCACACTGCAAAGCACCATAATCAACACTTTGCATGTGCTTCAATACAATTAAATCCAATGTCAGTTCTATAAAAACACAATTGAATGTAAACCTAAACTCCGCATTGTCATCAACACAAACAAGCTACTTTCTTGAAAAGGAAACACTTTGCATGTGATTTCACTAAACAATATCTCAGATTTTGGAGTGCCAATCTCACAAGAACTCGAATACGAAAGATCCGCAAACAAGCAAATTCAACTAATCTCACACATCAATGTTACCAAATTTAGCTTAAAGAAACAGCATTACTAACCTGCTGCTCTGCAACACTGTTGTTGAAACTTCCAGAATCAGCAACTGCACAAAATAATCAACTATTTTATTAAAAAAAGATCCACATTATTCAATACAAATCACACCGACAATTTTGAACACTGATCTACCAACCCTAAGCTAAAGCAAATTCACAAATCGAAAATCCGAAAAACCCTAACTCATGCATTTGGCAACAACTTCAAACAAAAATTAGGGGAAAAAATTCAGCATAAAACGCAATATCAGATCTAATCCAAAAACCTGGAAAATGAAAAATAAATTGATTAACAACCTTCATTTTGATCATTTTCGGGGAATTCCTTCTCCAAAGCACGATCGAACATGTCGGCAAAGCTATTAGTAGAATTGGTAGTATTGGTTTCAGTGAGATTAACATCGCCATTGATAAAGCTCGTCGAATCATTGGAGAAGTTTAGGCAAAGAACGAAAGGTGAAAAGCAGAGAAGAAGATCGAGAAGAATGAGTAAGGAGAGAGAAAATGGAGTGAGTTTCGCCATTGTTCTTAGGTTGGTTGCAACAGAAATGAGGAGAGAGAAAAATGTGGTGCACAGAAGAACAGAGCGATGTGTGTGTGAGAAAGAGTTGTAAGGGCGCGCCGCGCGCGTTTTCGACGGCTTCGGAGGTGGTGGTGCTACTACGACTCTACGAGTGTGTGCGTGTGCGTGTGCGCGTGTGCGTTTACGAGTTCGATTATATGCCCAAAAAATAAATCAGAACGTTTTGCGTGAGACCGGACTCACGTGAGTCCGGGCTCATTAATTAAAAAGGCGCGGGCCTACCAACCCGACCAAAGCCCGCGCGCCATTTTATAAATTGTCTTAATTTTGTCGTTTTCATCATTTTAATCATTTTCATAAAATTTCGAGCGTCGTCATTCACTGAAATTCAACCACTTCATTTTCCCAAAATTTCATTAAATTCAAATCTGCAAAATTCATATAATTCAAATCTGCAAATTCCAGAAAAACATGGAGAAATCAAACAATAGGATGATGATTGAAGGAGATTCTGATTCACCTATAAAATCAATTTGCAGCTCAATTACTGCTGAAAAAGGTACAATCTAATTCATAATTTTCACTGCATGTAATTTCAAATTTCATATAATATTGATTTCGATTTATAATTCGCATGATTTCAGATTGTATTATACCGATTTTGAAATATGAATTTCGACTTATAATTCGCATGCAAGCCAAATTGAATTTCAGATCGTATTAAATTTCAATTTAATATCACATCGTATTTAAATTGGAGTTAATTTCTACTTATTATTAGCAATTAATGCCAATCGAATTTCAGATCGTAGTTAATTTCAACTTATAATTTGAAATCAGGCCTAATTTATTTTCAGATACTCAGTTTACTATAGTATTCGATCGAATTCAATTTCAACTTATGATTTGCATGCAAAACTATTTTTGATAATTTCAGATTGAAATTCAAATATACTAACACTAATGATGAATGCAGCAGATAATGGTATTCTAGAAGAAAATATAAATGAAGAAAGAGATGATGCAGAAAGAGATGAAGATACTGCAAGTATAATAGGTATACAGATAATTAAATGTTCTGTAAAAGTATACTCTGTAATTTAGCAATCTCCTTGTTTGAGGGATCTAAACTTGAGGCTAGCTTCAAATCCCAAAATGCCAAATCTCTTCTATGAAGCTCAATTTCTGCCATTGTTCTTCTAAACAAGGCTTTAACATTAGATGGGTTAAAGTCTAATATAATTATCTATTTTCCTGACTAATATAACTTTATTCCTGAATATTATAATCTAATTTCTGATTCGAACATTATTTTGATATTTTGACTATTTTTTGTTACTGAAATTAAATTAATATTATTCCTGATTGAAACAAGTTTATTCCTGAAGCATACAATTTAATTTCTGATATATTCAAATTAATTCCTGAATAAAATTTAAAATACCTGACGTACATATTTTATTTCCTGACCAAAGAAATCTTAAAGCTGACAAACGTAATCTTATTTCTGATTGAAACAATTTTATTCCTGAAATATATAATCTAATTCCTGATATCATAATATTTTAATACCTGACATACAAAATTTAATTCCTGACAAAACAAAACTAATAAGTGACATAAACAATCTAATTCCTGAAAAAATAATCAACAACATATTATAATCAGATACAAATATTATTATTTCTGACTTATATTATCTATTTCCTGATTAAATGTAAACATAATCCTGACTGAGATCTTTTATTTCCTGACTAGTATTTAGTAATTCCTGATTTAAATAATGTAATTCCTGACGACATGATAATACTTAAGTATCATAAATTTAAAGAACATTTATTTACTGTGTATAATATTTTATTTCCTGACAAAAATAAATTATGATATGTTTCATATATACTTTTCTTGCAGATTATTACAAATATGAGAAGGATGAAAACATAAGTAAATGTCTAGCAGGTTATACTGTATCAGACTACAATGAGGGATTTGTTTTATACAAAGCTCATTCAAGGACTGTTGGTTTCAGTGTCAGAAAATCAACAAAGAGAAGAGATAATAATGATCAATTGTATGAGTTTTATTTTAGGTGTTCTAAAGAAGGGCATACAAAGGGTAAAATGAAGATGGCAGCTGAACAAAATTCAGCGGAAATACCCATATTGGGTAAAACTGATGAAAAAAAGAGAAAAGATAGGGAGGTAAATGAGACAAGAACTGGTTGCAAAGCTCATATTCGTTTCAAGAAAACCAAAGAAGGAAATTTCGAAGCTGTTACACATGAGTTGGAACATAATCATGAATTGGTTATAGCAGTTCAACGTAATCATCTAAGATCAGAAAGGCAAATATCAGCACCAATGGGTGAACTAATTGAAAGCATGGTTGAAAGTGGTATCAAACTAATGGATGCTTACAATTATATCATCAATGAAGCTGGAGGAGAAGAATGTGTAGGTCATACTAAGAGAGATCACCTAAACTATGTATCAAGGGTGAAAATGAGTATGGTTGAAGGTGGAGACATGCAGAATGTATTGGATACCCTTCAAGAGAGAGCAGATAATGATCCTTCATTCTTTTATAAACTAAAATTTGGAGAAGAAAACAATGTGGTGAGCTATTTTTGGCGTGATTCTCAAATGCTTGAAGATTTCAAAGCCTATGGTGATGTTTTAATCTTTGATATAACATACAGAACAAACAAATATGGGTTGATATGTGCACCATTTGTTGGTATAAACTGTCACTGGAGAACAACAATGTTTGGATGTGCATTCATAAGTGACGAAAAGACCGACACATTTGTTTGGCTTCTTAAAATTTTCAAAAAGTCGATGTGTGGAATCGAACCAAAATCAATCTTCACTGATCAGGATCTTGCAATGAGTAACGCCATACCAGAGGTAAGAATTTTATTCTTCATAATATATTGTTCCTGGATTAGAATAACTTAATAACTGATAAAAACAGATCAATACCTGACAGAAATTATATAATTCCTGATAAATATTTGTGTTAATTCTTGACTAATAATATATATTTCATGTTCATAATTTAATGTAATATAATTCCTGATTAAAAATATATTAATTCTGATAAAATAAAGGCAATACCTGACTAAGATATATTAATAAGTTAAAATTATTTAATATTGATTGACAGAATCTTATTCATGATAGTAAGATTCTTAATCCTGATATAAGTTTTCTAATACATGATTGAAATTAAGTCATTACTAATTCAAATTTATTTAAATTATTACCTGATTGAAAATGTTGTAATTACCTGATATAAGTCTGTTTATTTATTTATTACCTGATTGAAAATGTTATAATTACTAAGTAAAATATTCTTATTCCTGATTGTGATAATTTATTTTATTTCTGAAATAAATATGGAATATATAACAAATTAATAAAATTCTTGACTAAAATAATATAATTTCTGACGAAAAATTATTAATACTAAAAAAAAAAAATCAATATATGAATAAAAACCAACAAAACCACATCATTTTAAACCATTACTAAATAAATCTTTTGATAATAAAAACAGGAAATACAGAAACATAAACAAAATAGCATATCATATTTTCCATATATTTTAATGATATTGATTGTGACTAGAAATTAACAAAAAAAAAATAAAGAAAAAAACCCTAAAATCATAATCTTCTTTATGTTCTTCCTCAGATATTAACCTTGTTTTTTCTTTTGATCTTCTTTTTGTTCTTTCTCTTCCTTCTTGTGTTGATCTTCTTCTTTCTGCTTTTTGTTCTGGGTTTCCTGCCATATCTCTTGTGCTCTCTTTCTCTTGCTTAGTTCTTTGATTTCATTATTTTCAACCTTTTCATAGAGCTTCATCAATCCATTCTTCATTCTATCTCTTCTATCCAACAGTTCATTTAACTTTTTTTCAAAGTTATCAATTGCATTTTCTTCTAGATCGTTTGTTGAGGTAGAAGACTGAGAATTGTTTTGCATATTTGACAAATATTGAGGATAGTTTGATGAAGTAGAAGACTGAGAATTGTTTTCCATTTTTGAGGAATATTGCAAAAAAAGTTTGTTGTAGGAGAGAGAATATACCAAAGTACAAAAACATGCAAAATGTATGAGTAAATAATACTTTTATAGACAAATAAAAAATATTAAAAAAAAAAGATAATTTTTAAATATATTCCTTTTTATTATTATTACATTGTTTTACCTATGTTATCTAATTCCTGAGGAAAAATATGTAATTCCTGACAAAATAGTTTTAATTCCTGATTATACAAATAATCAAATTGCTAATTTCTAACTCTTATATTGTTATGCCTGAGAAAAATATACTAATATCTTACATAATTTATGTAATTTCTGACTAAATGTTTCTAATTTCTGATTATAATAGTCATATTACTGACTACAGTAATTTTAATTTTGTTGCAGGTTTATCCAAACTCAAGACATAGGCTATGTCTATGGCATTTGCAAAAGAATTTTGTCTCACACTTTGGTACTCTAAAAACAAATCCTGAATTCAAAAATATGTTTCACAAATGCTTAAGTGGATGTGATTCTGAATCTGACTTTGAAGATTGTTGGCACAAGATGGTTCAAAAACATGGGCTAGAGAAAAAAGAATGGTTTGATAGGATATATGGTCTACGAGATAAATGGTGCACAACATTGAGCAAGGATATTTTCTCAGCTGGAATTCTTTCATCTCAAAGGGTAGAAGTAACAAACAGAGCAATTTCATTTAAGGCCAACAAAACCACAAAGCTTTTGGAGTTCTTTCATATTTTTGAGGCTACTGTGAAAAGATGGAGAAGCACTGAAAAGAGTGACAACTTCAGATGTACTACGGAGAGACCAAGAACAACAACAAAGATATTAAAACATGCAGCTGAAGTTTATACTCTAAACTTATACAAGGATTTTAGGCTGGAATTTGAAACAAGTCTTGGAGCATATGCAAGAGAAAAAGCCACTTCAATGCAATATGTCAAATTCTTTGATGTTTCTCTTGATGAAGATTATATGCACACCTATCAAGTCATATATTACACTCAAAACAATGAGTTTATGTGTTCTTGTATGTGCTTCACAGAGACTGGATTGCTGTGCTTTCACATTATCAAGATAATGCAAATGTACAGCATACATGCTATACCAGAGAGATACATTCTGAAACGTTGGACCAAGCTTGCTAAATCAAACATTTGGGATGGCAGTGAATTAGGTACGTACATACTTTGTTATTTTAAAATTTATTTCATGTTTATTTAGTATAAAAAAAATATCTTTATTCCTGAGATAAACATTTTAACTACTGTCATAAATAATTTGCTGACATAGATTTTCTTAATGTATAATACATGAAAAAGATAATAATATTCCTGATTGAAACAAGTTTATTCCTGAAACATACAATTTAATTCCTGATATATTCAGATTAATTCCTGAATAAAATTTAAAATACCTGACATACATATTTTAATTCCTGACCAAAGAAATCTTAAAACTGACAAACTATACCTTATTCCTGATCCTTTCTAATTTATAATAACTAATTTCTGATTGAAATTTTTTTATTCCTGAAACAATCTAATTCCTATGTAATCAAAAAATTTTAATACCTGACAAACATAATTTAATTCCTGACAAAACAACTCTAATAAATGAAAAAAATAATCTAATTCCTGAACATAATGAACACTGAACAACATATTATAATATTATTATTCATGAACAAAATATTATAATATCTGATACATTTATTATTATTTCTGATATAAAATCAGATTTATTTTACACATAAAATGATATAAATATTTAAAAACTTATACATTGGTACCACTTCCTCCTTCATTAGGAAGCCTTTCAGTACCATCAACATTAAAAATTCTAATATAAATGTTATAATGATCATGATAAACATCAAGTCTGTCTCCAACAACTATGTTGTTTGCAGCTACAAAGTTTTCTCATTCACGATCAATCAACATACCACCACAACCTGTATTTTCTGGTATGCTTAAGACTCTTACTTCCCAATGTCTATCTTCTCTGCCATTCTTCCCAGCAAAGACTCTAACAAAGTTCTTGAATTTCAGAAGAAAAAATTTCCAATCATCAGGAAGACCCTGAAAGAAAAAAAAATCAATTTTGATATCATTTAATCTTTACTAAAACACAAAACAAATTTATAAATTTAAAAGTTAATGTAATATATTTACCATACTAATGCGATCAATTGGTTTAACAATAATTGTACACTTCTCCTTATTTGCGTAGAAATCAGCCATTATTTTGATGATAGATTAGATGAAGAAAAATATAAGTTATTTTTACAAGAATGCACCTTTTATAGAACACAATAGAGATTGTTATAATATAACTCTTTTAATAGAAAAAACTTAATTTAGAACAGCCTTTAAACAGAAAAGAGTTATGTATGAACAGTAATAATTAATCTGTAATTTAACAGAAAAATTTATTAACTTAGTCAAATTAGAATGACTTTTTAATGATGCAATAAATGACTTTTTCTACATTATAATGAATTTTCAATGAGGCAATAAATTACTTTATTCTGTTTTGTAAGACTTTTTGCAATAATTTGACATTTCTACTGACAATTAAAATTTATCAGGAATAATATCAATTTTGTCAGAAAATTTATGGCTGAAACAGAAAATAAAAATATTATCACATAGCTCGTTGCTGACTTTTATTTTCATAATATAAATAATTATATTTCTGATATTATAATATTATTATTCTTATTACTAACAAAAATGTAGTAATCTTTTTTTTTTTTTTTTTTTTTTTTTGGATTAGGAAATTCAACCACAGATTATTCATTAATAAACACTCCTTGGAGGCAATCAATAACAAAGAATTTTTACAACCTTGTGACAGTATGCCAAGGGAATGAAGAAGCATCAAAAATATGTGATGATGCTTTGGAACAAATGTACAAATCTGTAAGGAAAGTGTTCCAAACAAATGAAGAAAAAATTCGTGAACTTGATGAAGAAGAAGAAAGAAGAAATACAGTTAAAGATCCAAAACGACCAAAAACAAAGGGAAGGCCAAAGAAGAACAAAAGAATTAGAGGACATTTTGAAAGAAGAAGAACAGCAACAAGAGATCCAAATGAGTTTGGAACAATAACTCCTAATCCACAACTCATTTAATTCATCCCTATTGCTGCCTTCTCCTATCATAAAGTCAATCTTCAAATTTTTTATTTTATTATTCAAGATAATTGTAAACAATACTATATTTTGCCATTTTGGGGTTTGATTACTCCTGATTAAACTAATTTTAATCCTGATTTACACAATTTCATGCCTGATTTAATTTTTGATAACTCAATTTTATTACTGACTATTACATTTTAATTTCTGATAACCGAGTTTTAATTCCTGAGTTAATTCTTGACTTCTAGAATCTTATTCTTAAATAAACTAATTGTATCACTGACTAACACATTTTAATTCCTGATTATAAAAATCTTATTCCTGACTAACTCAAGTTTATTCCTGACTGACTCGACTCTATTCCTGACTGACTCAACTCTATTCCTGATTAAAAAAATCTTAATCCTGATTAACTCAAGTTTATTCTTGACTAATTCAAGTTTATTCTTGTCTAAACAATACTATATTTTGCCATTTTGAGGTTTGATTACTTCTGAAAAAAATTATTTTATTTTCTGATTAGATAAATGTTATGCCTGACTAACCTTACTTTATTACTGACTTTAAAAATCTTATTGCTGAGTAACTGAAGTTTATCCCTGACTTTAAAAATCTAATTTTATTCCTGACTAAACTAATTTTAATCCTGATTTACACAATTTCATGCCTGATTTAATTTGTGATAACTCAATTTTATTACCGACTATTACATTTTAATTTCTGATAATCGAATTTTAATTCCTGACTTAATTCTTGACTTCTAGAATATTATTCTTAAGTAAACTAATTGTATTACTGGCTAACACAATATCATTCCTGACTTTAAAAATCTTATGCCTGACTAACCCAAGTTTATTTCTGACAGACTCAACTCTATTCCTGATTTAAAAAATCTATTTCCTGATTAACTCAAAATTATTCCTGACAGACTCAACTCTATTCCTGATTTAAAAAAACTAAATTCTGATTAACTCAAGTTTATTCCTGAGTAACTCAACTTAATTCCTGTCTAAATGAAGTTTATTGCTGACTGACTCAAATTTATTCCTAACCAACAAAATTTTATTCTTAACCAAAAGAAATTTATTGCTAAAATAAATAAAGTAATTTCTGAGAAGAGTAATTTAATTTATGACAAACATTTTATTCATTTTAAGTTTGATATTTAAAATTTTTAAAATTAAAATTTGATATTAATTTCTGACACAAGTATTTTAATATATGACTAATATATAGATGTATGATTAACAGAAAACGGATTTAATAGAAAATATATACATATATAAAACAAATTTATAAGTATCTATACAAAAGAAAAATAATGCCTAACTACAAAAAAAAAAAAAAAAAAAAAATATATGTACATGTATGATTAATTGTTTAAAAAAAAAAAATCTAATCTTCCTCTTCCTCTTCCTCTTCATTTTTCTGAAGTTGTTGATCAATTTCCAATTGCTGCTTCTCTTTTTCATCTTTTTCTTTTTGTTTTTGCATCAACTTCCACTGCCTCTCTTTTTCCCTTTCAATGGCTTCCTTTTCTTTCTGATATTTGGCCTCTAGCTTCTTTCTTGCAGGTTGAGCTTTCCAAATTTTAAGCTTGTTAATTGAAAACTCAATGCAATCATTCCACAATTTCTTCCGCAAAATATTCTCTTCTCTAGTAGCCATCTGATAAGCAAGTTGGCATCTATATATCTTCCGATTTTGCTTCTATAAATTTATATAAAAAACAATATAAGAACACTAAAAAACAATAGTTATAAATCCAAAAACAAAGGAGAAAAAATACTTACATATTTCAAGTCGACAAGACCTCCAGATATACCATTGTACTTTTTCATACACATTAATGTAAAAAGGCCACAATCCTCATTTTCATGGCTAGTTTGCCATGTAAACTTAGGTTCATGCCATTCCAATTCTTCCAAGTTTGTGTCACCATGTCGATGTTCATGCTTTTTCAGAAAGATACCAACAGCTCTAATCTGTAATTATAAATATATAAATTATAAAATTTAAAAGCATCTAAAAATATAATTTTCACAAATTTAATTTAAAATTAGCTTACCAGCACTCTGTCTATTCCATTTAATCTATCTCGATCAATATCAGTCCTGTTATTTATCCAATCTATTCTTGGACCAATACCATCAATGAAATTGAAAACCAGCAGAGTATGATGATTATCGAACGCAATGGGAAAGAATAGCTGCAAAATAAATAAAACATAATTTTCACAATAAGTAATACATTTATTAACTGAATAAAAGAACCAAATAACAGATTAAAAGATCATATTATCTGAGTAAAACATTTATATTCCTGACTTACAAAATTTTATAACTAACTAACACAATTTTTTTCCTGACTAAAACAATTTTATTCCTGGCTAAAACAATATTATTCCTGACTAAAACAATTTAATTCCTAACTATATAATATTTTTTCCTTACTAACACAGTTTAATTACTAACATAAATAAATTATTTCCTGATTATAGTAATATAATTCCTGACTTAAAATAATATAAAATCTGACTAATAAAAGCTTGAATCATACTAGGTTTAGCTTATTCCTGAATATACAATATATAAAGAAGAAATAAAGTTAAAAATTTACCAAATCGGCTTCGGCTATGTTGAATGAAGGAAAACGCCTAACCCACTTGCTAATGCAGTCATAAATGTCCTCACCTCTATGCATATTCAATTTACAATCCATCTCCATTTTTAACAATTCCTCTTTAAACTTATTATACTCCATTGGGTTTTTCAAAGTTTTCAAAATTGCCTCCTTTTCCTTTATGTTAGCAACTTCTTTTCTGTAAACTGCCCTTTTTTCTAAGTACCTCCAGGTAACATTCTACAAAACAAAAAAATATATTAAATACAGAATATTATAAATAAAATTGGTTTCTGAATGAAGTAAAGAAAGGAAAAAAAAAACTTACAGCAACTTCAGTTTGAAAAACAAATCTTTTATACTGAAAAACTCCTCTGTCAGTTATTTTACACTCTTCAATGTTGAGCACAGTAGCCCAAAGTATCATGAATAGCAGAATTAACCCACTCAGACGGACGAAGGGAACAGAACTCCTCCTTTACCAAAATAAGATCACTCTGTTCAGGATCTTCAGTGGGAAACTGACAGATAACAGTACCTATATCCTTTACGTAAAGACTGTTGTTACGCCTCTTAACTCCCTCATTCTCACCAGTAGGATCTAACTCAAGCTGCTCAAATAGTGCATAAAAAACAAGTAATCACACATGTATAATTCATGTTCAGTCAATCTTTTTAGATACAATGGCTTGTTTTCTTGCAAATTCCTACACACAATCTTGTCTTTCATCTGAATTGGAATCTTGTGAATAGGTGGTAGAACCCAATCTAAACCACCAGCTGCTGCTACCAATCTCTCCTCCTGCCTTTGCTTTAATTCATGAATTCTATCAACATCAATTAAGTCAATGTGTGTATCATCAATACTAGGAGGAGCAGGAGTTTTATCTATCTGAATAATGTCACCAGTAGCAACAGTAGGAGAGTCCAAAGGAATAGAAACAATGGGAATAGGAATAGATTCAACAGCAACAGTTTTATTCCTCAGCAATTCTAAAACAGCACATGCATCCCTAGGCTGAGGTTGTTCTTCCTACAAGAAAAAAATATATATATATCAAACAAAAGTCTTCTAAACCATGACAATAATAATCTATACTACATAATATAAATCATAATAAAAGTAATTTAATTTCCTGACTATGACAAGTTTATTCCTGACTAACAAAAACTATTTCCTGACAATGACAAGTTAATTCCTGACCAAGGTTAGTTTATTCCTGAATAATACAATCTAATTCCTGACTTCCACAAGTTTATTCCTGACTAACACAATTTAATTCCTGACTACCACAATAATAGTGACTAGTTTATTCCTGATGAACTCAATTTAATTTCTGATTAACTCAACATAATTCCTGAATACAACAAGTTTATTCCTGACTAACTCAATCAAATTCCTAACATAAACAATGTAATTCCTGATATAAGTAATTTAATTCCTGAAAAAGACAATTTTATTCCTGACTTACTCAATCTTATTCTAATTCAATCAGTATTCCTTAAAAAAATATATAATTTTTGACATAAACCATTACCTGATGACCTTGATAAATAGCTAAAGCAAGTTCCTCTGTAGCTTTAGACTGAATAACATCATCAGATTTAGAAAAAACCTGAAAGCATATGAATAATACAAATAAAAATAAATACAATAATATAGAATAATAAACACATTTATTTATATAAAATATGTTAGTTAAATACAATAACTATTAAAATAAATTATTGAGTTAAAATACAAATATTACACCTTAGATGTGCTGTCATCTTCTTTGTTTTTATCATTTTCTTTTTCAGAAGTTTCTTGAACTTCTTCTTTTTCAGTAACTTGTGCATTTTCTTCTTGGGATACTGGTGTATCTTGAGAAGTAGGAGGAGTAGGAGTAATTAAATTAAATCTAGGGAAAGAAGTATCTCCCTTGATAAAACTCCTCCCTTCTTGCACAAGCCTAGTCTGATTCTCATTCATAGCAGATGTATAAAATTCATTGAGTCCTTTGGCTTTCTTTGGTGTTCTTGGAGGTGATGTGGAACTAAATAGACCTTCATTACTAACTGAATGCACCTCTTTTTCTGATGGTGTTGTGCCTTCAGCTAATTCGGGTTCTGCGGTTGTGATTTCAACATCACTTCCTTGAACATTATTCAAACCAAGATCTTCTGCTTCTTTTTCTGGTTCCATAATTCCTTGGTTTGCATCCTCTAAATTCTGCTCTGCATCTTCAATTAGATCTTCTTGCAAACCAAGATCAGAAATAACATCATTCACCTATACAAAATAAAGAATAATATCAGATATATATCTAATATGATTTTAATAAGTATAAAAAAATGATAATAAATATAATCAAACTTAAAATTGCATCAGATTTAAGTTTTGTTTTATCAAACTGATCCAAATCAGTAGCTAAAGTTTTAGTCTGCATTGCAGCTTCAACTATTGCATCAATTTTTGCTAAAAATTCAAGATTTGAATAGTAATCATCCTCTCCTTGAGATTGAGATTCTTGTGAATATGATTTTGCTTCATCCTTCAAATCAATAGCAAAATCTATTTGATTCTCTGATACAATCTTCAAATCTCGACCGAATTTTATCATTTTCTTCTTCATAGGCTAATCAACAAATAAATAAAAAATAAATAAGTAAAATGTATAAAAGGAACATAATTGTTATTCCTGACTAATAGTTTATTATTAGTAAAATGTAAAAAAAATAACATAATTCTTATTGCTGATAATAGTAATCTAATTTCTGAGAGGGTTTATGTTATTCCTGACTATAGTTTTTTATTTTTGACAAACAACTTAATTTCTGATGAAAGGAATTTAAATCCTGACAAACAGATACTAATCAAAATAAATCAATAAATTTAAGTATAATATTAGATAATGCTAATTTCTGATAGAAAGTATATAATTCCTGATAGTATGGTAGAAAATCCTGGCAATAATAATGTATTGCCAAATTACAACAAAGTAAATAAATCAACAATAAACTTAATATATTAATTTCATTTCCTGACCAAATTTACAATATTCCTGACTGATAGTTTCTTATTACTGACTAATAGTTTCTTATTGCTGACAAATACAACTTAATTTCTGATGAAAAGAATTTAAATCCTAACAAACATATACTATAATCAAAATAAAATATCAGAAAATGCTAATTTCTGATACAAAGTACATAATTCCTGATAATATAATGTTAAATCCTGACAATAATTATACATTATCAAATCAACAACTTTAATATATTAATTTAATTTCCTGACAAAAGTTACCATATTCTTGACTAACAATTTATTATTCCTGATAAAAGTATTCTACTTTCTAACTGAAATTATTAATGTTGAATAGTCTGATAACAGTTTATTATTCATGATAAAAGTATTCTAATTTCTAATTAAAGAGAGCAAATAATAAAAAATCTAAAAATGTAATAAAAGATGGCAGTTTAAACTTACATCGATATCCATATTATCAATTTCAGCATCAGTAGGAAACTCTTTGGGAATCTTGTACATTACATATCTAGCTTTGTCATCTATATCCTTCAATTCAAAGCTAGTTGATTGTACAACCTGATCTTCCTTCTTTTTTTCCTTATTTTGATCCAAATATTCATCTTCATCACTGTCTTCAATCTTAAACTCAATACTGTCAAGCCTTAAAGTTTTAAGAAGAGCCTGTTCAGATTTGTCAGCATATTGTTTTGGTGAAGCAGCAGGGTACAGTCTCACAGTACCATAATCCATATTTTCAGCAACAGACTTAATCCTCTGGTTCAAACTTTCACAGGTCCAGTTCGAAATAAACGGCTTGCGATGTAAAGTTGTCCCAAACTCAAACTTTTGTAAAAATGCAATTACAAAAGCAACTAGACAGCCATTTACTTGTTTAGATTTTGTCTTCAACTCCTTCCCTTCCTTTTTTTTCAAAACAAAGGCTTGAAAATATGTTATTGACGCACATAAGAAGTCCATAACATAACCAGCCCAGTTGAAAGCCTTAATGAAACGCACATCTTCTAAAGACTTGATGATATTAAAATTAGGAGACTTATCAGCAATTGGAGCAAAAAATTTAGACACAGCAAACATAACAAATAGCTTTTTAAAATCAGCACCACCATCTCTATATCTCTCAAACATCATCTTATAAGTAATAATATTGACATATGTCTTCTTCTTCTTCCTACCCTGAACAGCTTTTTCTTCTGTTTTCCTCTTCTTTTGATTCTGTGCTTCAGATTCATTTCCCTGTTCAGAGTCATCCTCTAAATCCAAACCCAAGAACCTCCTCCACTCTATCTTCAAATATTCATCAGGATTGATTGATTTCTTCATTTTAGAAATCTCTTTCACAGGTATATCAGTAAAAGGAATACCCAACACATCAGTAATATCAGAACTATCAATATGAATTGCATGTTCCTTTTTACCAACAATAAGATTTCTAGCATGAGGATTAAAATGAGTTACTATATAGTTGTACAACTGATGACTGATATTGTCCTGCAAATTCATTTGAAGCAATCCACCAAAACCAATGTCTATAACATCCTTCTTTTGCTCATCACTAAAATCTTCCATAATTGTACAAAGATAACCAGGACCAGATTTAGCACCAATTTCAAGGTCTGAAATATCATCTTCAGTAAGAGCACTGAAAAATAAAAAACATGAATAAGACACACATATTCCTGAAAAAAATTATGTTATTTTCTTAGCATAATTATCTTTTAAAACATTTAATTCCTGACTATTATAAAATTTAAAATATATAATTACTGTATGTAATACTGATATTAAAATTCCTGACTCTAATTATCTATTTCCTGACTAATATTATCTTAAACCTGACTGAGTATTATTATGTGAATATTATTATCTTAAAACTGACTATCCATATCTATTATCTGACAATAACTATCTAATTCCTGACTAATATATGTTAATTCCTGAGTGTTATAAATTTTAAAACATCTAATTACTCTATATAAATACTGATATTACAATTCCTGAGCATAATTATCTATTTTCTGACTAATATTATCTTAAACCTGATTGAGTTATAATAGATGTGAATATTATTATTTGTAAACTGACTATCCATATCTATTTGCTGACAAGAACTATCTAATTCCTGACTAATGTTATAAATATTAAAACATTTAATTACTCTATTTAAATATTGATATTATTATTCCTGACTATTATTATCTATATTCTGACTAGTATTATCTTAAAACTAACTAAGTTATAATACATATGAATATTTTTATCCTAAAACTTACAATCCATATCTATTTTCTGTTAATAATTATCTAATTCCTGACTAATATATGCTAATTACTGAATAATGTTATAAATCGTAAAAATTTAATTACTCTATTTAAATATTGAAATTATTATTCCTGAATATTATTATCTATTTTCTGACAAATATTATCTAAAACCTGACGAGTTATAATGTATCTAAATATTATTATTTTTAAACTGACTATCCATATCTATTTTCTGACAAAAACTATCTAATTCCTGACTAACATAATGTAATTCCTGGGTATAATAAATTGTCAAATATTTAATTACTGCAAATTTTATTGGTATAACAACTCCTGACTATTATAATCTATTTCCGGACTAATTTTATATTAAACCTGGCTGTGTTAATTTTATTTCTGAATAATATATCATAATACCTGATCTATAAAATCTAATTCCTGATATGCTAATTCCTGAGTAAGATAAATTTGAATACAGACAACAACAACTTAATTTCTGATGAAAAACATCTAAATACTGAAAAACATATACTATTAGCAAAATAAAATAATACAATTAAAGATAATATAATAAAATGCTTATTTCTGATATAAATAATATAATTCCTGACTATATAATAGTCAATCCTCAAAATAATCAAAATTACAACTAATGTAATTACATCAAAAATAACAAAATCCTACACAAGAATATTCAAAGTAAAAACAACAATTTACATTTCATCGAACACCTGGCGTGCATCTGAATATACAAAACAATACTTTTCCGAATTTAAAAGAATTTATTTCGAATATCACACCTCACAGATTGACTTCTTTTAGAACCTTGTTTAGGACCACGCTTCTTAGAATGCTGTGAATCATCCCTACAAAACAAGAACAAGAATAAAAAAAAAATTACTGACAATTGTTTTCATAAAAAACGAATAAGCAAATAATAACTAAAAAATTTATTAACCTTTCTGGCATTTCAACTATCTTCGGAGGCTGTTTTGATGATCGTTTAGTTCGTTTCATATAAACTTTTAAAGGAGAATCATCAGTAGGAGGAAGGCCAGCCATTAATGTAGGTGAGGACGACGGAAATTAGGGTTTATGTAAAAAAAAATAAAAATTAAGTACATGCAAATATAAGCTAGAAAATGAAGAAGTGATGCGAAATTTTAGGGAAAATGTAGTTAAGTTGAGAGTAATGGAGTGTAACTGCAGAAAACACGGGGAAGAAGAAGGAGGAGAAAGGCGGAACGTTGGAAGACGTTTTTTTTTTAAAAAAAAAAATCAAAAAATGATTGATAATTAATAGTCGGGCCGCGCGCGGGCCGAACTATTAAAAGACGGGCCGCGCGCGGGCCTGTAAGTAGAACGGACTCACATGAGTCCGTTCTACACAATATTTTTCGAAAAAAAATAAGGGGACATTGTATCAATTTTGAGTATGAATCAAAAAAGATTAAAGAAGGGTGGATTTTGTTGAGGAGTATACTACTTCATTGACACAAAGCATATATTCCTTACCTAGCATTAAGTTCGGGGAGTTTTGATTACTATTTTTAATTGGAGTGAGTGAGAGGAGATGTGCCAATTTAGGTTGAATACTTGAATCTAACATTGACTATGATTGATTGATTGTGAAATAGATTTCTTTTAGTTATAGATTGTTGTTTCTTTAAGTTTTCGTTGCTAGTTTGATTAATTATTTAATTATCAATCACTTTTTGTTGGTGTAAATTATGTTAATTATTTGAGACTTAAATACTGACGAGTATACTTGAAATTATGTTTATGTAGATTATTTTTATAATATAGAATATCTTCCGAAATATGTATGCATGATGCTTATATAGATTATTTATATTATATAGTATATGTTCCAAAATATAAATGCATGTTAAGTACTTACATGGTATATTTGCTTTATTTTTTAATATCATTCGTTAGTTTATCCTTAAAATTCGAAATGCGATAATCAGGTTTAATTATTAGGCGGCGGCTCGGTGGGGGGGGGGGGAAGGATGGAGTGGTTGGCTAGTGGTGGGGGTGGTGGTTTTTGGGCTTTTTTTCAATTTTATAAATTAAGTTAATTAACAAATGTTTAAGTGAGAGTTAGAGGATAATTAGAAGAAATTACAGCTTAACTAGTTATTGGCCCAGGCGATGCCCCGGATTACTATAAATTTGTATGTTTGATAAAAAAAAATTAAAAAAAAATTAAAAGGTTTAGTGTTCAACAATATTTATAAGTGAATAAAATATAATAGTAAATTATAAAAATAAAAAAATAATAACTTATGTAAATATTACGGAGTATTTTATATAATTGCTTGACTAGTATTGAATCTAGAAAATTAGCATCCATGGAATCAACAACCATTAGTCTGTGATTAATATCATAATGTGCAATTATTGTGGAATTACATTCTATGGGAGAATTAAGTACAAAGGTTCTACATATGAAGAGTTTTATGGTAATAGACTATGACACATAAGGTGACACATAGTGCTCAAGTGGCACCAAGTGATAGGAAGGAGTAGTGACACATGGCGATAGCATGACTTAGGGGTGCTTATGAGACGAGACAACTCGTGGGCTACTCGAGCTCGGCTTGGTCAAAACTCGACTCGAGTCAGCCTCGAGATTGACTCGAAATGTTAATGAGTCGAGTCGAGTAGTTCAATGCTCGACTCGAAAACTCGAATTCTTTTATACATTATTATAATTAATAAAAATAAAAATATATAACATTTACGCACTCATATCATCACATGTATATTTCTTATAATACAAATTTTAATAGAAGGAACAAATGTTACACAATATAAGGGGCTCTAGTAAGGCAACGTTCACTTTACCTTATTTTTGCTGAATTTTTTTTTTTTTTTTTTTTTTTTGAGAAATTATTTTTGCTGAACTTAAATTATTTTTACTGAACTAAAATTATATTTGCTGAACTTAAATTATTTTTACTAAATTGAAATTAATTTTACTAAACTTAAATTAATTTTGCTAAACTGAATTATTTTTACTGATTTTTTTTGTTATATTTTCTTCTTAAAGGTACTAATTTTTACTAAACTGAAATTACTTTTACTGAACTGAAATTATTTTTACTGAACTAAAATTATTTTGCTGAACTGAAATTATTTTTAGTGAATATTATATTTTTGAGGTGAAGTGAACAGGGTTTAAGACCAAATCAATTAACAAGCTACTCAAGGTTGACTCGGTCAAAGCTCAATTCGGTCAAAGCTTGGGCAAAACTCTACTCGATATATATGTTAACCAGTCGAGTATAGATACCCTAAACTCAAACTCGAGTCGACTCGCATCATAAGCACCCCTATGTTATCCTATGAAGTTTTAATAATATTACAGATTAAGTGATTTAGAGGCATTCGGTTGTTTTCAACAAAAAAAATTTCACAATTGGGTTTCCTTTGCTAAAATATAAAATTTGGGTTTTCTTTAGCCAAAAAGCTTTTAAAAGGTTTTTTTTTCACAATATATTGTATTTTTTTGTAACAAATTTGCCAATTTTAAAATACTTTTAAGCGAATATTAGTTAAATTCACCTAGTTAAACGATTGTGGATGTTTTATGTTATCGCTAAATGAAAGCTCTTGCCTCTCGTCAGTCGGAAAAAAGAAAAAGAAAAAAGAAAAAAAAAAAGGGCTCTTGCCACAAATAATTGCTTATCTATGAACTTCAAGCTCTAGATTAATAAGGATGTACACCAATTCAAAACTAGTTCAACATAGGTTGAAAGAGACCAACTTGGTTGAACAGAAGATCTAAGTTTTGAGATTCATGACCCGAATTAATTATGCTGGGATCTCAACTAAGCTCATTATGAACCACTTTTTTTTTTTTTTTTTTTTTTTTTTTTTTTTTTTTTTTTTGACAACGGTTGAAATAGATATAAAAGTATTACACACTACGAGCCATGCTAGCTCTTCTATTACAAAGAGAAATTATCAAAATAAAGTACTTCCATGTTTGCTCTTGCCCATTTGAATAATTTGTCACTTGCCTTTGAGCACGCGACGAGGAACACGCCATTTCATTTATGTATTCCACTTTCCATTGAACCTGGAGAATGCATTGAAGGACAACGACGAACAGACAAATTTTGGCGTACAAATTAACGAGCAGAAAAAGACACCAAGTGCCTAATACATTAAGTAAATGGGGCAGAAAAACAAAGCGGTTAGAGCTTAACAACATAACTTGAATCACCAATTCAAGTGATTCGATACCCCTAACTGTGGGTACCATTGATCTCTTCTCAAAGGAAGAGACCATTGACATACTATAAACCTCCAAAATTATCTTCCGGAGGCCCCCAAACATTTCATTTTGAGGAGCAGTGTTAAGATAGGTATTTTTCAAAGTAATAGATTGAAAATCCACTACTAAGCTCAAACAAAGGACATCAAGGGACATCCTTTTGAAACTCCTTCGACCGAAAAAATCGAAAGAGGAAACTACAAACAAACAACCAGCCATGACCAACCCTATCAATCGAACCATACCACAACAAGAAAAATCCCCACAAAACCAAAACTCGCATATCCAAAATTATCATTAAAGGGAGCATAACACACCCCTCTAAATCCATAACAACCGGTACACCATAGGTTGGCCCAACCCAGTCCTCTCGTACTAGGGTTGGCTCCTCGCAGTTCTCCCTTTAACACCAACGGTAGATAGGAACCGAACTGTCTCACGACGTGGTTTCTTTAAATTCAAGGTTTTGTTAAACAGTTTCTTTGAATTCCTTGAATTTAAAGCTTCAAAAACAGTGAATGTACGAGCGTAGTATTCTTTATCTGGATCCTCCGGGGGCGAGGGCCAAACTCCACTTCCAAGACCATCAAAGAGGGAAGTACGCTTCGTTTCTATGGTCTCTTAGTTAATTTACAAAATCCTAATCTTACTTGATTTTCTAAATCAACTTAATGATTCCTTGTAAACATCCCCCCGAGGGGGTTTTGGGGGGAAACGTTCCTTTCCTGCCTCCTTCGATAAGGAAGGTTTCTTTAAATTCCCAGATTTCCATGCCACTCAGGCTCACCTCCAGGCATCGGAAAATCATGCATTACATAAGGAGCAAGAAAACGGCTTTGCCACAGACACAAGGATCCTTAATTACTAGCGATTCCCAAGAACAAAAGCAAAAACAAGGTTCACAAAAGTTCATGGTTCAACACAACGTTTCACAAGTAACAAAATGCAAACAGTTCACAAGTTTCACATCTAAAAAAATACCCGCTCCGATAACAAACCCCAATTAGAACACAAAGAACCACATCCAAGACCATCAAAATTAGAGCAAAGAACCATAAAAGCAATGAAAGCTAAAACCAAACCGTAAAAAACAAGTAAGGCCATGAACAAGCAAGAAAACAACCAACTTACACCGGCTTCAATTGTAGCCGCGCCTTTACCATGAAGGCCAAAACTCAACTACTTCACCGGCGGCGACGACAACCAAGACAAACGAACCCGGACCGACTTAAACGAAACAGGATACAGAGGAAAGGCACGAGAATAAAGGCCAACGCAAGAACCTAACAAACCCTAACCCTAACTTTACCTTTACCGACTCGATCTTTCCGATCACCCGTAGTCGGCGGCGTTAGAGCTAGCCGTGGAGTCTTGTTTCGTCACCGGAACCTTAAACCCAAATTGAAAACCAACCTTCTCACCCTCCAGTACCCAAACCACAACGCTACTAAAATGTAATACTTTGGAAAAAAAATTAGAATAACAACTCCGTCAGACCCTTCCGGCGAGAAGAGGTTAGCACTAAGCAGAGTTAGAAGCCCTTTGAGGAGCCTGGTTCCACTTCGACTTCACCGCTAGAAGAGGAGCTAAAGAAAACCTAAAATAGGGAAGAGGAACCCGCCGGAGAACCGGCCGCGGCGCCGGAACTCCGGTGAGTTCTAGGTTTCAAAGGGGTGGGGTTTTGTATTAGAGGAGAGAGAACAGAGCGTTTTGAAATGGGATTCCCTTCCCAACTCATATGAACCACTTTGTTCTACCTTTTGTTTTAGTGTTTAACACTAGGTTATCCCCATGCAATACACGATTTAAATTAATCTTTCTTACAATTTATGTTCTATTGCATTACATTATATATAAAGATTAGAATTAGATATTAAAATGATTTATAGTTAAGAATATATATATATAACCACATTATTTACAAATTACAATTAATAATTAAAAGGCAAAATAGGCCTCAACATCACGAACTTTTAACAAGGTGTAAGTAGCAGCATGAACTTTGAATAGTAGCTATAACAATACAAACTTTTTTATTAGGTGCACAAAATATCATAAATGAAGCTTGATACCAAAAATTTTGACAAAAACATGGTATCTAATATTTTATTATTACAAAAAATCTTTTAGTATTGCGTGCCTCAATTTTTTTATGGGGAAAAAAATATTAAACGAGGTTTTGGAGGTCAATTTAGTCAAATTTGAGATCAACTTTAGCATAAAAAATTACAAAAAATCGATTTGCGTGCGTGCTATAACAGTGTCTCGGTCAAAGTATTGGCTCAATTTGGACCTCCAAGACTAAACATAATATCAAAATTTGCAAACAGTTAATAGAATATTAATATTTGATAAAGTTTTCGATCCTAGGTTTCATTTACGATATTTTGTGCACCCAATAAAGAAGTTGGTGCCGTTACAGCTACTAGTCAAAGTTCATGCTACCATATGCACCTTGTTAAAAGTTCGTGTTGTTGAGGCCAATTTTGCCTAATTAAAATAGTCAAAAGAAAATGATTTAAGGATGCATAATATTATCTGAAGAAACTATAGACTTTTTTAGTTGAACATATTCAACAAACGAATTATATTGGCATTATCTAAGTAATACATATAAAGTGTAGATTTTTTTTTTTAAAAAAAATAGCATTATGTAAATCCAAATAATAAGTACAAAGTGTAGACAAAAAAAATTAAAAAAAAATATTTATGACATCACAAATCAAATGGAGAGAAAATTTTCACCGAAAAAATGACACATATGATAGTATGGAGGTAGATGATGTCTGCAATGTTTTGTTTTCGTATTAGTTAATAGGGTTTTCTTAAAGTAATATAAAAAAAAATGCCATCTTTTTATGTAAAAGAATTCATAATCTAAAAATATTCAGTGCGTTTCTGGTGTGGCCAGCCGCACGGTGTGGCAAGGTGACACATTAGTAACCCCTAAAGTAACCCCTATAGTAACCCTTGAAATAACTCCGAAGTAACCCCTGAAATAACCCCTCTAGTAACCCCTGAAGTAACTCCTATAGTTAGTAACCCTGAAGTAACCCCTCTAGTAACCCTTGAAGTAACTCTTGTCTAATAACCCCCGAAGTAACCCCTAATCAACTCAATACATATTTCAATTTCAATTCAAAACCCAAAAACTCGAGCAATAATCGACAAAATTATGAGCATAATTTACACAAACAAACACTAGCACCTACGTCATCCTCGACATTACAGTGATATGATGCTTGTAAATACAACAAAGAAAATGATACCATTATAACTTCATAATTACACAAACTCGAGCAAGACGACGAATTCGAAGTTGAAGAATCTACAGCGTTACAAGACTTGCAATTATCACTTCATCTTCTTCCTCCTATTCTTCTGCACCTCCAAGCTACGAACCCTAAAAAACAAAATCTGGAAATTAGGGAATTTATTGAAGAACAAAAGAAAAGAGGAGAGAGAGAATCTGGAAATTGGGGAATTAATTGAAGAACAGAAGAAGATGGAAACTAAAACTAAAAAAGGGAAAATCTGGAGAATTAATTTTGGTGAAAGAAACTGGAGAAATAATCGACAAACAGGAGAAAAAAAGGAGAGAGAGAGAGGAGAGAACGTTATGTTGAATAAAAAAAAAAATATTGTGGTTGGCCACAACCGTGAGGCCAGCCACATATGATATGAAAGTTTGTGAAAAATATTTCCTACATAATAAAGAGAATATAGATCATTTTAGAAGTTTTTATAGTATACAGTACAATTTAATTTCAAAAGAAAGATCTTGTCCAAAAGCTATTTTTAGAGGTTTTTGTTTCAAACAAATTTACTTACCTCCGTTTTTTAGTTAACACATTCTTTTATAAGAAGTTTAATTATCACGTTTTCTTTTTGGATAAGTTTTATACTTCGTAACTTTTTTTTTTTGGTTTGTGTACCCCACTTGCTTTATCATTCCCTCTCCTCTCCTTAATATGTGTGCCTTAATTGAACGCACCATCTAAATAAAAACGGAGGAAGTATTATACTGCATTGCTAAAACCCATGTGCCATAATCCCCACCACCCCCACCACAACTCCCAACACACCCAAAAAAGAATAAAAGGTTTATGTATAAAATTAAATAATAATAAAAAAAATTCCGGAGAGGATAAGTAGTTTATTAAGCTAAAATTACTCATGCTTGTAGAACTTTATTAATTAAAACATGAGTTAATATATTTCCAAGCCCTAAAAGCAATGAATTCGCATCGTTTCCTAAATTCATAGTAAACATGAATATGGCATGTATCAAATGACTAAGGACAATGTGCACTGGATCACATTCCTGCAAATTCAGAATGCTGATCACATGGTGAAAACTTGTACTCAGTAACCATGAATATGGCATGTGTATAATGACTTGGGACAATATAATACGATAATACGATAGAAACTTGTACTAGTACTTTGTAATTTGATTTTTGGGAAGCCCAAGCTCACCTTTCATTAGAACACAGCTCCCAGAATATCCGGCAAACTTTTCTCAATCTAACACTATGTATCGGAAAATTTTGTATAATTCTTCAATCTGTCTCAGTCAAACCTTACATGAAGCCAGATACGTAATTCTCTTGAGCTGTTTCCTTCTGGATTAACGCCTACTTCGCGAATATCTCCACAGAGCGACTGTCAGAATGGTCAGACCAGCTATGCCTGCTGCATACTGTTACATATTGTCTGTAGTTAGGGCATAAGATAGCGCTGGAATGAAATAGAAGGTTTAAAGGAGCATATGCATTATATCATTACTGCAAAAGGAACAACATGAACACACTTTGTTCACTCTATCAAGCAAAGGTTCAAGAAGGTGGGTGTAGTTGGCGTTATCAAAGGTGCATGGCAATCCAACCCAAAAACAAGATGCAAAAGCTGATGCAGTCCTAATTTCCAACTGACCTTTGAATTTGTGCAGCTCTCCCAAAAGCATGATTTCAGTAATTGGAAACGTGTTGCTTGGGGCACCAAAATGACCACAGTATACTTCTTTCTGCAAGGAAATGGAAGAAACCTTTGCAATGCAGATTTTGATGTTGACGGTGTAAGAGATGTTCTTACTTTCAACCGTGCTTCTTCTTGAATCTGCAAGGAAAATCCAATAATAAGGAAAGATATAAACATTACAGAGCAAGTGAATGCACCAGCCATCTTTACTAACCAAAATATGAATGTCTGATTGGAAGAGCAAGAAAAAAGTAGAGGGATAGGGGGGGATGGAATTGTAAATGGTTCACAAATTAGTTGCTGCGTGAATAGTACAGAATAGAGGTGAAAAGAAACATGGAAAGAGCTTTTAAAAGCACAAAAAAGAGCTCAACGAAAACTTCTAACCTGAAAAGAAGAGCCTAAATCACCAGAATAGACTCTTGATTGATAGCTTCGAATAATCCTTTCTAGCCAATAATAGTTCTCCTGAGAGGAGATGAGATTGATTAGGAACATAAATCTTAACGAGTACACTCATAATGACAGGTGGAATGACATCAATTTATCTAAAAGAAAGAGCAATAAGGACAACATTTTTAGAACATACCTGCAAGCCATTTTCATGGGCTCTTTGCTCAATTTCAAGTATGGTTGAGATATCTTCATCTGAAGGGCCTTCATTCTGCAGATGCAAAACCTCATCTAATGCCAGCTCAACCTGTTGCAAATCAGTCCACATTATTTTTAGCGCATTGTAGCACAGTCCATCTCACCAAAAACAAGCAAAATAGATTAAAGAAAAAGGAGTACAAAGGATGACCAGAGTTGAAGACATGGAAGGATCACATGAAAAATTTATGCTGATGTCTCCTCGTACATCACCAGTCCTTGATGGCTTATTTCCTCCCAAAAATACAGACACACCTGCAGAGTAAATCTAAGCCAGATATGCACAAGAAAATCAGGAACATCCACCATACAGAGAGAGAAATTGCAAATTGAAAAATTGTGAAAGACATGTCCACCTGCCCATGTTTAAAGCGGAGGACTTGTATCATCTTTGTCTCCAGCAACTTACTCAGAAATCCAACAAAGTGAATCTCTTCAATCTAGCACATTGGAGAAAGGGTAAAAAATCAACAAAGGCAACAAGTGGATACCAGTACTTGGTAAGGGCAGGGTGAGCCTTTTCTTGTTTATCTAATGTAGACATGCAGTAAGAAATTTAACTAGTTACTTTGATATGTGTACTCATTTTAGGGACTCTACACTGAAACGAGAATATGGAATTTTCATATTACACTTCAACATCATTCAGTCACCCAAACACTCATTCTGGACTACATAGCTGTAGAGGTAAGATGTATTAAGAGAGGAAAAGCGGAGAGAAATTTATGTGAGACATATTCACAAAGAGGATTAAGAACATAATAAGAACTAGCTAATAAGTCAATCTGAAATGTTTATATGTTTCTGTAACATGAAAAGCACATGCAGCAAGTCTTTTAAAAGTAGGATCTTGTTCCATATATGCTTTGTTCGCCACATCTATGTCCAATTTCAGGACTGTTCTGGTGTCTCAATTTTAAGCTTTATTGTATTTGGCACTGTACCCATACCTGACACTCGTCACAGTGTATGAATAACAATTTCTACTTAATATGATTGATACTTCCTCCGTTCTTTATTACTTGACCTGTATTCCTTTTTGGGAAGTTTCTTTTTACTTGACCCGTTTCCTTTTTTGGCAAATTTAACACTACACATTTACTTATTTACCCTTACCTTTTCAACATAATTAAAATCATATACCCTTTGTTACCTTTTAACCCCTCCTTTCTCACATTAGTCAGACAATACCCCCACCCCTTAGTTCTTCATAGTTCACCACCACATCCTCTCTCCCTCCTCCAAGTTACCCATGGCAGCCACCCATCTCCACCACCCTTACCATATATTTGAAGCACCACCACAACATCAATTATTACCCTTATCTCCCTCTTCACCGTTGATGGTCTCCACTCTCCTCCCCTCACACCCTCTCTCATCACCTCCACGTCTCTAAAGTCGCGCCGTCACCACCTTAATTTGTTTAAGGGCTTAAACTTCACCCAAATCAAAGCCATGGTGGTCGAATTTGGCTAGAAATTCTAGATCTGAAACCACCATAGCCAAATTCAACCACCAAGCAAATATGCTCAAGGACGGCGGTGGTTGTTGGAGTGGTCGAATTCGGTGGTATTCTCTTTCCTCAATTTTTTAATTCGGTGGTGGTCGAATTCAATGGTGGTTGTTGCAGGGTAGCGAAGGATTGAAGGGATTGCTTTTGTGGTGAAGGTAATGGTGGTTGTAGTGGTGGTTGTAATGGTGAAATGGGTAACACTGTAACAGTGACGGGAAGGGTAGCTGGGTATTAGTGTTGGGTCTTGGGTTACTGAGCACTGAGCAGGGGTAATGGGTAAGGGTAATAGGGTCTTTTAGCTTTCTTTTCATCTTTTCCTTGATATTTGTGCCTAAAAGAAATAGGTCATGTAATAAAAAACAGAGGAAGTAATAGTTCAGTCCCGCAACAAGATTTTCCATCCAAGAGATATAACTGGATACACCATTTTGCACACAAGAAATATAACAGATGAAAAGAAATACTTATTGCTGTCAAGGCTGTTCTTCATTACACCTCTCAATTATTATCTCCTCTTTAGATTGGGGAGATTACGGGAGGAGAAGGGAGAGGAAAAGTAGTCAAACAAATCCAGATAAGGCTTGTTTTTCACCCCCAAAGGTACAAAAATATTCGAGACTCGTGAATCACTTAACTCCACTGAACAAGTCATAACTTGAATAATGATGGAAATTAAAAATAAATAGAGACTAATTAAACATTGGTAATAGAAATTAATAAGCTATATATGCATGCCTATTCATTCAGATATTGGTTCACAGAGGATTAGAGAAAACAGTAGTAAGGAATTTTTGTACAAGGTTGAAAGGTTAATCTAAGATGAGTTTAAGAAATTGCTGAGTCGCCCTATTGTAAGTACTTTATTCCGAACATTTCCTAAAGTAGACGATAACTAGGAGAAAGATTTCCATGAAGACAAGACGGCAATGATTGATTAATGCCACTTGTCTTTGTTATATCTGGTTCCGGAATTGGGTCTAAATTTTAGTATCTATGCTGTCTCGCTTCTACTAAAAAAGTGGCATAAACAAAGCATAACAGGGGAGAATTCAAATTGCAGTGTTAGCTGATTCCGATTTGGAACTTCTCTTCACTACCTGATCATTTGGAAGATTTAGAAAAGAACCCTCGAGTGGGAAACAAAGCTCTCATCTAGACGGAGTAGAACAACAGTTCTATTATGCTCATTTATATTAAATTCAATTCAAAATTCCTGTTATCGCAGCATATAAAGGCCAAGGAAGGTTGCATCGGACATTGGGACATCCTATGGACAAACAAGGATTTTGATAAGGGCTTTCATTGGGTTAGTGCAAAGATATTTGCATACCCAAACAAAAATGGAGGTCTTTGTATAGAACTCACTATGCCATAAATGTTCACAAAAGTTTCATTAATGCCACAAAACTACTGCATACAGGAAGTACGAGAATAAAAATTTTCAAAAGCACCAATGTTGTAATTTCAGATGACAGAATCAGATCAAATCAAGAAAATCAAACTTTGGGCGAAAGTTTGACACAAACAAAGTTCACATACTACAAAAAAGTCCTCAAATAGCTAAGTAATGAAAGTCGACACTCTTACCATAGCCCCATTCTTCAACTCCACAGGAAAACATAACTGTACTGAACATTGTGCTTCTACCATAGGTTTACGAACAATTTCCCTGCAACAAATTCTATGTCTCAAAATACATAACAGTTAAAAATTTATATGTGATATCGTGAACAGCACAGGAACTGCTCATTATATCCAGAAGTAGCTCTTTTCTTTCAATTCTATAAAATTCTGTAGCAAAGCACCAACAGACATGCCAAAAATGATTGGAGATGCTCTTTTCTTTCATTTTCATCAATCTGTATGACAAAATATAGATTCTATTAAATAGAGTTACAGAGAACTTGTATGGGATCCAGAGAGAATGGTTGGGATGCTCTAGCAGGTGCTAAGGTCCACTGATACAATACTTTTTACAATTTAATATCAAAAAAAAACTTTGTTGCGCCCTTGATCAGGTACAAGGTTAGGAGGGGGACCCTTAAGATGAGGGCCTGGAAACAGTAAAGGATAAGGCTTTCACTATTTTGTGACCTTAGGAGGGGGGCCTTAAGCTCGACATCATGGTTTAATAGAGAGAACTTTTTACCATCATAACAAGTGGGAAACTGCTCAATAAGAATCAGCAGCTTGAGTTTTTTCTTACTCTCTTAATATTGAAAATTTTAAATAGTTGTAAATCTTGTAATCTTACCAATAACACTTTCCTTTTGAAACATGTAACATAGTTGCAATGTCACCTTTCTTTCCCTTCTTATCATTACCAAAATTACATCCTTGACATATATGACGATGACTTGCCTAAAAATATTTATTAGGCAGTGTGTTTTGTCTCTATAAAAAAATAAGTTCATTAATCTAGCACTAAGTGGGTCACGATTGACAACTTTTGCATTTTTAGCAAGGTAATCATTTATCCAGTGGTGAACTAGGAAAGAATCAGCCTAATTAGGCCATCCCCTATGCCAGGTAAGACCGTACAAAAATGAAACAGAAAAAGGAAAGCTAAAGGACTCAAGATTTATAGTTCATAATGACAGATTGATAACAAAAATCATCTGATTTTTCTTCCTTCATCATTTCCATAATAATTTCCTAGGTTTCAACATATGTAGATAATAAAGATTGCTACAATTGATTTTGGAGAAATTCTACCTAATAATGTTGTCAGGAAAAGTGAAAGGCAGGCCATTGAGGTCATCACGGCTGAACTGCAAAATTGGAACGGGAGGCTTTGGTATTCCGCCCTGCATGTAAAATTAATGAGTGCAGATGATGCCAAACAGTTTAATGTTAAGTGTAACGAAGTTTGGGAAGCTCCTACTTACCAAGTACTGCAAAATCAATGGACAAGCAGTAGCAAGATCAAGGTTGCCAACAACCACAACCGTGAAAGTTGATGGATCCTTGAAACAGTTGCTGAAATACTCACATGCTTTATAAGCATCAACCTTTTTAAGGTCGCTTATTCTAATAGGCTGCGCATAAAATTTTATCTTAATGCACCACCCATCCAAAAAAAAAAAAAAAGTACATGCATAAAGCTTAAACATACCCTAAAGAAATATGAGTTTCCATAATTTATCTCCCTCACACGGTTTTCAAATGCAGTATATGGATCTCTCTCCTGAGCACGGACAGCTTCTTCTGCCATTTCCATCACTTTTTTAACTTCTTCCTCTCTAGGCTCCACATTTGTCATAAAAAGCTGATAAACAAGCTGGATCCACAACTAACATATTAGCCCACCAACTGATAACTAAAAAGAAGGGAAATTTGACCTTGCAAAAATAGAAATGGTTGAAAATGCAATAAAGTTTATTCTAAAACAAAATGTCTAAGGCATAACAGAAAATTGTCTTATGTGACATGTACAGGCAATAGAAACGAAAATGCTGACAGTGTTTTGGCATAGAGGTTTGAGATTTCAAATATCAGATAATGAGTTAAAAACAGAGACAGTACAATACTGGGTTAGAGACCAGAAACATCATATTGCCCAATATAGCTCCCTATGAATCATCCAGATATCCAAAGCACAACTGCATCTTCACTATCCTTATCTTTTGAGCTTGAATGTGCCTCATTGGCCAATATACTCCAACAAAGGAAGAGCTAATCCGGTAGCCACTTTATATAACTTACAAGCCAAATTTAGATTGTTAAATTGAAGAGAAGCCTGAATATTGCTTCATTATCTCCAGCCTGGAGGACAATGCAACCAATCAGCAGAGTTTGTGTCCATTGTTTGATTTATTATTCTTGGCATTATTAAGGTGGAGGGTTTCTAATGCTATTTCAAGAGTGAAGAAAATGAGAGGGAAAATCTTGTGAGGAACTTTTCCAACACCAAAACTTGAGATTAGGAAGCAAAGAACGTATCATTGACTGTTTGAATGATACTTTAAAAAGGTGAATAAAATGCCTATTAGACCCACTGTGATAATAAGATTTGACTTTGTAGAAATACGGCCAATAACTGAACCATGTATAGATTACATGAAAATGCAACATACAAGAAAAAGGAATAGGAGAGAAGATAAAAATCCTTGGAAAAAAAGGGAGGGGTGCATTGGATTGAATAAGGATTTTATACTACTTGAGTTGATGCCATGTGGAGGAGGGCAAGGAACATAACTTCAGGGTACAAAGGCACTGTAACGAACAGGAATTGTGGAAAAAGATATTAATGCAAGTACAAAGTGAATTCGATCAATGAAATGAGAGTTACAAAATGTAAATGATAATCAACCTTTGGAGAGGCTGAATTCTCTCCTAAATACAGCTAAATCTAAATGAAACAGTCAATAATTTCCATGTTTTCTTCCTCTCTAAATATTTATATTTATCGAAACAGATAACTACTTGCATTCTCTCCATGAGTCCAAGCTATACAGTTATATTGTAGCATTAGTGCCCCTCAATATTAACCAATGCATTACAGATTTACAGGCATATTAGTATATTACTGTCTTCTGATAGAAAATTTGCAAGCCCTGTTAGCCTTCCAATCTTTTTCAATGACATGTCAATATTAGAATGGGTCCTCATAACATCAAAGGGATAGCACTGAGGAAGTTAGGACACTTAGGAAAATCAGAAAGTTCATCCAGCAGGAGGGACACTTTGTTGTGACCAACAATCAATACATGATGCATAAGATAGATCAAATAAAAGCAAAGGAAACAGAGCTCCAAAAGGCCAACCTGTAATGCAGTCTCCAAGTCTGTTGGTGAACAGTCAGCAGAAAAAGTTCTCATATATGGTCCAAGCTTTGTTCCAACCTCAGCCCTCTTACCAGCAAGCATGTCCATCAGCACAGATGGTTTATGGCCAAATTTACCAAGTTCACCAGCAATAGTTGAACCCATGGAACATGAAACATAATCAGTTTCTGAGAGTTCTGATAGACCTCCATATGAGTATCCACTTATAAGAACCTGATCAGGTATCATAACACAGTTGAACACACCATAATCAAAACTCAAGATTACCATGACCAGTAAGGAGGCAATTGAAGTTAGGATGCAATTAATTAAAAAATGTGCAACTTTAAACTAGTAATGTAATCAACAAAATTCACAAGAAACACATTGAGCAACTCTTTAGGAAAATCCTTACCTTTTTAAAAGTATGACTAAACACTTATGAATAGTGTTGAGATAATTATGTCCCTTCAAATGTTTATTTACATATTTACCCGTATATTTGTTACTTCATTTTAATTATGAATAGTGTTAAGACAATTATGTCCCTTAAAATATTTATTTACATACTTACCCTTAAATTATATTTGTTCTATTTTAATGAATAGTGTTGAGACAATTATGCCCCTTAATATATTTATTTACTTATTTGCCCTAATTAATGTATATTGACCCCTTTTTTTGAACTCTTAAGAATATTGTGCAAACATTTATACGCTAAAAAAATTTGTTTACATATTTCCCTTATTAATGCCCGCAGCAACTAAAGTTGCGACATAAGGCTAAACCAAAAAAGCTTCCCAGGTATGGCTAGCTATGGCGCACGTTAGCCGCCCTAGTAACATGATAAAATGTGATATAACTTCCACAACATCAAATATAAAATGTGTTAACATATAAATATTGTTTCATCTGCAGATGGAGAGAGAATCATTTTTTGACAGGCTTCTGGCCAATTGGCCATAGATCTATTAGTAACAAATACCAATCTATCACTAAAGCAGTTCACATAGCAAACCTTTCAATCATGATACCTGATCGTCAAGGAAATCAGTACATTTATAGCAAATTCTCATGCCATTTGATAAAATTAGCTCAGTGACATTGATATCGGCATATTCTTGCTGCTGATCTACACTCCTGAACCAGACATGGAGACTATTTAGAATAGTCTGAAATCTGAATACAACTATTACAATGTACAAGAAAACTCGAAATTTTATAATTTCTGGGAACTGTGGAAGAGATTGATATCATAAATTACATGCCAAGAAAAGGCAATTAATACATCCCTTGCTAGTATTCACATAGCGGATTCATTTTCTGGGAGCCAACAAATTATTGAAGAAAAGTGGGTATAATACTGTTTCATATTTACATAATGTGGCAGGTCAAGATCAATTCATCTATGCAACAATTGTTGACATAGAAAAATATACACAAACAACAAGCAACTATATCAACAGTAATCTGCGTCTGATAGTAGGAAAAAAATTTAAATAAAAATGAAGAGAAGATTGATAGAATATGCAAATTACTTCACACTATGACATGCATTACACAAACATAAAAGATTGTACAGTAAATTAGGATATGGAAATTTCTGTAAAATGAAATTCCATGAGGGACCCATTATAAATGGAACTTCGGTGAGACTGAATATCCAGTAAAGATGACAAGCATAAGACGAGAGGATGCATATAAAGGTGAAGGATTGGGGGGGGGGGGGGTTAAGCCCTCTGCGGCTCTGCCCCTTTGTTTCATAGATTACGTCAATCTTTTCCAGCATTTTTTTGTCTTCCTCTGAGATTCCCTAGAGCACACGGTCGCTTCTTTTGCTTCAAATCTTGAAGCTGATTCAAGCTAAAGCTTGCCGCATTTTTCAATATTTTACTTTGACAGCCAATTTTGGTTGAAAAGTTATACTCCGTACCCCCATTTATTTTTTTTGTGAATGTTCTAGTTTGGAATCTTTTAGCTATTCACAATTTTAGAAAATCTTGTAAATTATTCCCAATATACTAGTATATGAAAAATCATAGTCCTTTGGAGTCTTGTTTGATTTGTCTCAACAAGTGCATTAATAACAAGATATTAATGATCAAAGATGTGCATTTACAAATGTGTGTAGTCAAAACAACAACATTAAAAGAAACGAAAGGAGTAACATTATTAGACAACTACTTCTTCACCATATTTTACTAAATGATATTGATTTATATCCATGAAAAGAAATTTAAGGTAAAAGTTCAAATACAAAAGCGTGGATGCCTTATATTATGAAATACAGAAAACAAAGTCAATCAGTCTACATCATTTAGATGAATAAAAAGAAACACGTCAGAAATAACACCAACAAAACATAGGGCTAAAATGAGCTGATTAGAGCTGAAATGAATTGTTTATGAGAGAAGGAAATTAGGAACTGAACTGAATTGATTGGAGCTGAACTGAACTGAACTAATATTAAACTGAAGAGAAAAGGCCCTTAATCAGATCTCTGTCATGAAGAGAACCAAAGAACCGAGTAGGTAGGACTTATGAGTCAGAGACTCCAGAGAAGATCTGGACAAGAACTTTCAGGCTACACAGCTTACTTGCAAAGAGAGATGACATTGACACAGCATCATGATGGCAGGGGATACGGCAAGGAAAGAGAAGGGGACAATGGAGGGGCAATGCTGAGAATTTGGGACTTGTGGGATTGAAATCCATTAAGGATCAATAAAAACAAAAATGATAACTTGGTGTTCTAATAGTAAAAATAATATATATATACACAAGAAGTCAACACAAAAAAAGATCGGATGCTTCCTGAACACCCATCAAAAAGATTTTTGGAAGGTAAAATGTAGCACAAGAAAACAATTAGTCACTTTAAAAGAGTAATATAGGGGGATAACTCCTTATAGATGCTGTCAAAAAAAAAAAAAAAAAAAAAAAAAAAAAAAAAAAAAAAAAAAAAAATCCTTATAGATCCCCCCTGCCCTCTTTCAAAAGAAAGCTAATAGGGAACGGATGGAAATTATGTGAGAATAATAATAATAATAATAATAATAATAATAATTTTTTAAAAAAAATCTAACCATGAGAAAATAGGGTTGGTGTAATGGAGAAAGAAAAAGTAACATATACTCAAATAGGAAACTGGATGATAGGAAGATTTGATAAATACTTCACAAAAAGCAAACAGGAAGATTACTGAGGGACAGAGTAGGATATTTAACAGACAGGTAGATTTCACACAACATTCACACTTCCAAACTACACGATAAGCTCTTTACTTGAACCAAATGCATCTTATATAAAAAAGATAGCATACATGAAAGAAAATTTGTCATATCTTGATCATGCTTTATTGATTATTGCAAAGTCAGGCAACAGAGCTTAGTAAGAAAAAGAAGGATGGGAGGAAGCATGCAGAGCTCAACCAGGAAAGTAAATAGCAAAAGATTCAATTTGTCATACCCAGAATTTGGCTTAATAGTCACTATTTCTTCGGGAATTTTTTCTTCATCCCAAGCCGAGATACTTCCTCCATCTTCAAGACTTGTGACATTTGCCACGGTTTTTTTAAGGTCGTCTAAAGTTACAGTAGACTGAGGCTCAATTGCCTTGATGACGCAATTGCATGTTGTGCTGAACTTACGTGCATATGTGGCTACCTCAGCCGCAGAGATGGCTACAAATGATCAAATTAATCAACAGTATGATGGATGAGTGAATGCAGGAATTCATAATCGCATTTCTAAACCGATACTTACATGGTAGAAGAGATTTTTGGAGTTGTGCCTCAAACTCAATTCCAACAACAGGTTCATTGCAGAGAAAATGCTGATAGAGATATAAAACATAAAAAAAAAAAATAAAAAAAATTCAAAAAAGAAGGGAAAGACGAGCCTAAATAAGGGTTTTTTCATTTTTTCACAAACACCTACTGAACTATCGACTGTATTAATTTACCTGCACATACTCATCCCTTAAGCTGGTTGATTGTATTTGATCACGCTCAAGATAAGCAGATTCAATTCCAGATAGTAGTAAAGCCCGAACAATAGATATTTCACGTTCTGAAAATCCATGCAGGTGAATCCTTGCAAGCTGTAAATTAAGCATCAGCTACCAAAATAGGTAATAAAACTTAAGCTGGCACCAAGAATTTACCATACCTCTGTGAGCATTGCCTCCAAAGCCTCAATAATTCCATTCTCTTTACAAGACGAAGTCAATATATAAGCTTTGATTGGATTTACTAGATTATCGGATGCAGCAGAGCATGAATGAAAAGGTGGGTCCCTCCTACGAGAAACTTTAAACAATCTCTGGTTTAAAGCTAGAAGGAACATGGACTCCACAAGCAAATCCCTGTAGTCCTTTATGGTCATTAGCTCTTGTGCTGGCATTTTACAGCTGATCATTACAGCAGACTAAGATAAACAATGCAAGAGGAAAGTAAGATAATAGCTGCAGCTTTGATGGATTTGCAGTAATGCACCAAGAGACAATTCAATACATACCCCAGCAGCTTCAGATTCAATGAAACATGAAAAACGCGGTTCATCGTGTGATGGAACTGGAAAATGAGGTATGCCTGGAGGCTCATCAGCTGAGCTGTTCTGTCCAAAGTGCATCCTAATCAATTCTACAACACTCTGCATGATAAAGAAAGACAGAGGATGAGAGGAAGGGACTGATTTAATTAACACATATAATTTGCATAACTGGGAGAAATTTTGGCTTAATTATGAGGAAAACCTCTGAGTTTGAAAAGTCTCCAACAGCTATCAAAGCCATATGCTGTAAATGGTACCACTTCTTATAGAATTGCTTCACGGTTGCAGCAGAAACTGTTCGGATAACTTTTTCCGTTCCAATCGGCAAGCGCTCAGCATACTGCGAAAAACGAGGTCTTTTAAACTTCTGATTAGTTAACAGGTTCTGGACTGTAATTGAATTGCTAAGAGCCACATCAACATGATTTAAAACAATACATATGCTCTGCTCTCATTAGTATCTTTCAAAAAAAGGATCACTTCAAAAATAGATTAAAAGCCAGAATATCAGTCCTAATACTGGCTTGAAAGTATGATTGTTTTCATATATTAGCAGATAAAATGGTCAAAGTGAAGTATGTAAATAGTGAAAAAAAATTCAAAATATGCAAAGTAAATAGGGATGGAGGGAGTACTTATAAATGATAGTGCAAAAATTCAAAAAGCAAAGTAAATAGGGATGGAGGGAGTACTTATTAATTATAATGCAAAACTTCAAAATGTGCAAAGTAAATAGGGATGGAGGGAGTACTTATTAATAATAAAATAATCAATTCAAATTTAATAATTTACAATATAACCAATTTCTTGTCACTGAAGACACAAACAAAGTAGATTGAAAAACACACTAGTGAGACACAATGTTCAAAAACCATGTGTTATAAGGATCTAATTATGACTAAACAATGACTTCAAGTGATACCTTAGAACCTTCCATCATCAAAGCCCAATGTGAATCCTGCATTCGACCATTGGCATTTCGGCTTCCCCTGTACTCTTCCATCACAGCTCCCCTCTCTTTCTCTAAGTCTTCTGCTGAGACCCGAATCTACATTGTGCATTGTCCATTATCAGAATCATATCAATAACCTTGCTTGAACTACCCACTCAATCACAAGGAAAACTAGACTACCTCACTACTAAACTCTGCTAAGACTGATATAGCCTGTGGTAATAGCTCAGGTTTGTCTACAGGGACAAAAAACTCATAAATAGTATCATCAGCTGAAGTCATGGCATTCTGGCAAGCACCAAATTCTGCTCCAATACTTTCCATAAACTTGACAATATCATGATTTGTATATTTTGTAGTTGCATTGAAAGCTAGATGTTCAACAATATGAGCAACTCCTCTTTCATCTTCCTCTTCCAAAACTGAGCTGCAAATCCGATGTTCAGAATGTGGACAACAATTTTCAAAGAGAAAAAGGATACACAATCGATCACATACAGTCATACAGAGATTCAGAGAGCAAAGAAGGGGAAAAACAAAAAAGCAAGAAAGGAGAAAATCATTTAGCATGAGGTCCATTACTTGTAATGAAGTTATCTGAGAAAATAAAAATCACACTGACAACTACAGAAGATCAATCTAGAAGTACAAGCGGTAGCCATATTTCTTCGTGTTTAAAGAGAGCTTTTCTTAAGCTGGACAGGGGTATTGTTCAGTTCAAGAGTCCTCCCAACTTCCCAAGTAAAGGAGCCAGATTCAATAGAAGCAAGTTTGACATTCATAACCCAACAGAATTTCTGCTACCGCCCTCACCACTACAATTATCACTATCAAATGAATCTACCCCACCTTAAATCCTCTACCTATCCGAATCCATTATCCCTTCAGACATTACTAAGTTACTATGCCTAGTTCACCACACCAACTAAAACCATAAGAGCAAGCCTAAGAAAACGCCACTTTCACCTTCACCATAACCTCCCTCTTTTTTGTTCATCCGTCTCGAATCAAGCTTATACTCAATAAAGGTCCCAATGATCTACATAAATTTTGCAATCAACTATATAAAAGGTAAAAATAAGTTTAAACCAAGACAATCCTCTCATCTCAATGGGACTTTTTTTTTTTTTTTGACAAGCTCAATGGGACATTAAAACAGCAATAATATGCAAAAGCAAAAAATAGCAAGGTTTGCCTGCCGCAAAAAAAATCACTTATTGGCATTACCTCTATTCAAAAAGACATAGAATGCGAACAGGAGTTATGAAGTATTTACACATGTGCAGAGAAATCTTTGCATTTACAACAAACAAATTCCATCAACATTCCAAATATTCACACAAATATGAAGTTGAGTAATAGTTTGCATCATTAACACACAAGTTCCATCAACATACTGAATCAAGCGCAAATAGTATTCCACATCAATTACACATAAATTACATAAACAATCCAAATCACACACAAACTGTATTTCACATCACTTAAACACAAATTTTGCATCAATTACACACATTTTCCATTATCATTCCAAATCACACACAAACAGCATTTTGCATCAATTAAACACAATTTCCATCAACATTTCAAATTACACACAAATAGAATTTTGCATCAATTACACACAAATTCTGTTATCATTCGGAATTACACACAAACAGCATTTTGCAATTTGACACAATTTCCATCAACATTCCAAATTACACACAAATAGTATCCCGCATCATTAACACACAATTCCACCAACTTTCCGAATTACACACAAATAGTATTCACATTTCACATCATTCACCCAAAAAATCCAACAATTTCACACAAAAAACAACGCTACATTCTCAAAACAAATCCTCCAATTTCACAACATGAAAAATCATGCAATTGTGCTAAAAAAAACAGAAATCATAAAAATGATTTGAAGATAGTGAAAAACACAAACCCAGCCTTAACGACAAGAGCAAGAGCAGCACGCATTTTAGGTTTGGAATTGGATCGAACGTAGTAAGTGAGGCCATTGTCGAGCTTGCCGTAATCAACGCCGAAAGGCTTATCGGCGAGTGGCTGGTCCAAGTCGACGTTTAACAGCTTGAGTGATCGGAATCCATGCTTTTTCGCAAGTTCCGGCGTCTCTGCCGGCAACAAATCCATGATTTCCGATTACTCCGGCGAGTTCTTCGTCGGCACTCGCACTCTCTTTTACTCAACCCAAACCTCTGGGAACTACTGGTAACAACGCGAGTAACAATGGGAATATGACACACTATGCCCACCGCAACAGAGATTTTATTTTCCTTTTCTTTTTCTCTTTTCCTTATGTTATTTTATTACTTATTCCGTGATTAGTCACGTAATTAATTACGATTCCTTAAAAAAAAAAATAATAATAATAATAATAATAATAATTAATTATGAAGTATTGCAAATTTGACACTATGCATCCGTTGAACATCGAGCTTAAAACCAAATAAAACATAGTAATAGTAAATACAATGAGTAACAGTTCTCAAAAAAAATAAAAAATACAATGAGTAACAAATACATTGACCCTATATCATTCGTGGATAACATGTTCATTGGACTGGAGTAACAAATTCTTTTCGTTTTAATTTTCATGTTATTTGGTTTTATATTTGATGTCTAGAGGGTTAATAGATAATTTATTATTAATTTTTACAGATTTCTGTATACTCGACTTTCATTTGTTAAACCTTGTACATATTTATGTATATGAGTTGGCAAAGTTACGCACATAGAAAGAGAAACTGAGCAAGTAACTAGGAAATCACATCAAAAGGTATTCATGTTGGACTCATGCCAAATTTGGAAAATGTTATCAACGAATGATACAGGGTCCTTTAGCATGTCGTCCCGTGTGCTATGTCAGTTTGTGGTGTGCTATTGTTAGTTCAAGCTATTTTTGTGTTGTAGCTAAGTTGTGTTGACTCGCCTCATGCCCAACTCTAATGGATGATTCGATGGTAGTCATCTTTAAAATGGTTGTTATTGTCCGAATTCTAATTTTTTATTGACTTATTTTAACTTACAGAGTATTATTTAATATCAAAGTTAATAATAATCCTTTATCTTATTTTTTTAAATTCATTTATTCATTTTGAAATAGTAAAATAATCGAGCAACAGTTAGTGTAACTAGTAAAGATTTTATCATAAGACGCAGTCACTCCAAAGCTAGTTGTTTAATCCTTAGAAGAATTAAATTATTACAAAGAACATTCAAAGACAAAATCTTGAACAACATTCAAAGACGAATTAACTTTCTAGTGGACTAGTGACTATCAAAGCCTTACGGTGTGTTTGGATAGAAGGAAATGGAAGGAAAAGAAGGGGAGGGAAATGGAGAGATGTGATATCTTTCATTTGGATAACAAATGAGGAAATAAGGGAATTGGAGGGGAGAGAAATGGAGGGATTAAATTGTAGGAAATTGATCCCTCCAACAATGGAGAGATTTGGAAGGAAAACTCACTATTCTTCTCTCCCTCCCTTTCCCTCCCCTCCTCTTCTCCTCCCTCCCCTTCTTTTCCTTCCTCTTATGTTATCCAAACACACTGTTAAGGTTCTCAAATGAGCTACCACCATGTTTAGTACTTTCTTCAGCCAACTCTCTAAGCACTTCTACATTCTTCCTCATTTCCTTCCCTTCATTGCTCGACAAAACTCGATGCAACGCCTTGATCATCCCGCTCTTAGTGAAAACACCGCCTTCAACTTCAACCCCGAATTTATATATGCACTCAATAAACCTCTGATTCACCCTTTGGTCCCCCAGCATCGGCCTACATATAAGAGGCACCCCGTTCACAATACTCTCTAAGACCGAGTTCCACCCACAATGTGTTACAAACCCTCCTATGGAAGGGTGTCCTAGTACCTTCATTTGTGGTGCCCATTGCACTATCTTCCCAAAAGCCTCATCTTCCTTAACGCGGTCTATGAACCATGATGGTAAGTGCCTCTTAATCGAGTCATTCATAGACCATAAGAAAGGAAAACCTGCACACTCCAGAGCTTCTGCAAGGGCTACAAACTCGTGTGGCGGGGGTGCCTTTACTGTGCCAAAGCTAATGTACACAGCAGATTTTTCTTTCTGTTTGTCTAGCCAAGGGAGACAGTCATATTTGTCGAAAACGACTTCAGATGGAAACATTAAAGGAAACGGTCCAACACAGAGCAACCTTATTTTAGATTTGAGGTCATTGGTGATTGTGGGTGATAAATTCTCGAAAGTGTTTACGACAACAGCTTTGGCTTTAGGTAACATTAGTCCCATTTTGTATACCATTTGATCGAAAATCGAGTCGATATTTTCTGTAACCAATCCAGGAACACAATCTACTATGTCTCTAAGGCGTACATTCGAAAATCCAGGAACACAATCTACTATGTCTCTAAGGCGTACATTCGAAAATCCAGGAACACAATCAACTAGTACATCTTCTCGGCCTTCGATTCCTGGTTAAAGGATACAAAAATGTTTCAAAGAATTTTATTTCATAGTAGTAAAACTGAATTATTTACAAAGAACAGCAAAAGCTAAGCAACTTAGCTCCCAAAAAAAAATATGCAAAGAAACACAATTTCTTTTTGTGATAAGAGTATTTGGAAAGGCAAAACCTAACGGACGCTTTGGAGGCATTGGATAAGATAACTAAAAGTAGATTTATTAAGTTGAACTAAACATTAATTATACTGATCGCCGCATAATTTTGGCATGCATTTCATTCTAAATTAATATCATTTTAAATACTATTTTTAGGGCCGGTTATGTTCACTTTATTTTTACTTATTCATGTCTAATAAGTTTAGATAAATTAACAAATTCAAATTAGTTCCGTTCGGGAAAAAAAAAAACAAGTTTTGATAAGGGTTATCCAAGTTCAAATTACAACTAAAAAAATTCGTTCAAATAAGTTAAGTGAAAATTTGATGAGTGGATAAGTTCTTAGCAAGATCCTAATCGAAAAGACAAGGAGAATACTTAAAGATCTTTCTTAGACTCTCAGGCTCTATCATCTGACAAAATTTCTATTTTTCTTTTATTAAACCTAAGGTTGCGTTTGGATACAAGTGATTAATTTCAAATGATTCATTTCAAATCATAGAATTCAAATATGTTTGGGAAACATTCGAATTTTAATTCTATGATTTCAAATTCTAAATGGTGTTTGGAGGTGAGTAGAATTTGTGAAGTAAATCTGGAAATTTATGAATGATTTATCTACATTAATCAATGGTTAACTCATTGAATGACAACAACACATGCATCAACTTCTTTGGTAATCAATCAATCATCAAATCATACAACGATGTCATCAGAAACTACAACTAGGTGTCCAAATAAAATTTGGGAAAAGAAAGCAACGATAATCCAATTCTAAATTAAAACCATTTAAATTTTCCTAAAAACTTTGTAAATTAAATTCAAAGTTTGAAAGCTCTTTTGTTAACAAATTCATACAAGTACTTTTTTAAAAAAAAATTTATGTCTTAACCGTTGCCCCAATTTGATTATTTGAATTGAAAAAAAAAAAATCAGCTGTAAAATTATCAAATCAATGCTTTGATACTTGTAGTTTGCTTCAAATCTACCAAAAACAGCTTGTGAGTGGTTGTAGTAATGGAGGATAGAGAGAGAAAGTTGTGTCGGTCGGAGCTTTGGAGGAGAGAGAAGAGAAAATAGCACGAAAGAAGATAAAATTTGGCTTAACAAACACGAAGTACTACGTAAATTTAAACTGATTAGATGATTAGTTTAACTAGCTCCCAAATAAAAATGACTAAATTCATCAAACTTGACTGATTTTGTAATTGACTTGGATTTGGGCCAAATACAAATCCAACTGTTTGCATTATTCAAACAAGACAATTGACTTAATTCCTGGATTTGAAACGAAAACCTTAAATCCAAACAAGCCATAAGGTAATTTAGTTCTTTTAGCATGAACACCAATTTTCATAATGCTTATTATAAATCGCATAAATCAATGTCAGATGTAAAAAAAACTGTCACATTTTCATAAAAAAATCGATTATAATTGAATTTCCCAACAAATAAATAATATCGAACGGAAGGAGTATATATAGAATACCTTGTTTGAGAATGCCAAATTTAGTCCGAAGAACATCAGTATAAAAAGCAGCAGAAAGACTAACAACATTAGCAGTCCAAATAGGAAACCAAGACAAACCCCTGTCCTCAGCAATCTCACAACAAAACCAAAGAAACGCATCAGATATCACACAACTAATCTTCACACCAACTTCCTCCTCAACCTCCTCCATTCGCCCGTCGGATACTCGATGGGGCGGAAACAATGAAGTTCTCAATGGGGTTATTGTTACCCCCCGTCTCATTGTTCTCTTCCTCGAGGTTGCATGGGATAACGTTAGTAGCGTTATTCTTGGTGCTGAACAATGCAGAATTGGATTTGACAGTGTTGAGAAATGAGAAGCGGGTGTTGGGTGAAGCGGATGCGAGGTGATTTATTAGGTGGAGGAGAGGGGCAGCATGGGTTCCGAATGGGAATGCGCAAACCGCGACGTGGTGGTGAGGGGTGTCCATAGGATGTAAGGCTGGACGAGGTATGTTGTGCTAATGGTGTTATTGTTGGAGGTGTATGGAATATGATAAGCCTGCTGCTAAAAAAAGAACTGAATTGATAACCAACTCCGTACAAGTAGATAATGTCAATGTGTCCTCTGAAAATCACAAGGCGTACCAAAGGAATTCAAATCAACTACCAACAACATTTACTTCCTCCGTTCTATTAATACTACAACAATGGACTTTTTGCACTATTTATTACTCTTGTTTAACCATATAATATGACTTATACGTTAAACAAAATATAGTCATGTGGGATCTTGTTGAATTCGTCCCATAAAATACTTTCACAATACTCTTACACAATTATAGATATTTAGCATATAAAATGTGTTTTGAGATGCGTAATTTCCTCCTTGTTGCAATATTAATAGAACGGAAAAAGTATGACTTTGTGGCCATACACGTAACTAGATAATATCCGAGCCATTTTAAATTATTAATTATTGAAATATAAATTTTTTTTAGAGAAATACAACTTATAGACAATTATAATACTTAGTGTATGAACATGATTTTAACTTTTCTCTCTCTTAAAAACCCTAAAATTTTCTCTGTTCTCTCTTTTCAAATCTAACCACCATATTAAAACTTAGGGGCTGACATCAATTAGCCCCAAATTCTTCTTTAATTTAATGTTTTTGGCCAATAAACATCACCATAAGTATGGTGATTATAGTCAGTCCCTCCATGTAGGGTTTAGTATTATTTGGTTGTTTGGTTTTAGTGTGTGCAGGGATACAAATTTAGAAGATTCGTCTTGTAAATTTGTGGAATTGCACGTCTATTGGTATAGGGGTGCAGATTTAGAAGATTCGTTTGACAAATTTACAGATCTTGGTGATCAATCAAGTTATATCTCTTTTGCAGCTATACATCAATGGAGCTCTGTCAAGAACGATGCAAAGAAATCTAAAATTATTCAGGAGCAGTTCAGAAGCGATGCCATTAGTTTAGGGGTATTTAATTCTTGTATTGAAAATTTAGATCTCTTAAAGGATGATTGTAAGTACCGAATGATTATTATTATTAAATGAAATCACCCCTCCCTATTCCATTAAAAAAAAAAAAATCTATACACCGACTTGTCAATTCATTGGTTAGATTAAATAGGGAAGCAACAACTATCCTTATACTTCCTCCTTTTTCTACTCCGTATTAATTAAGGAGCACTACATTCCCCTAATTTAAAAGTTCCATATTAATTTCTTCAAAAAAATAAAATAAAAAAGAATAGAATCAAGAGTTCCATATTAATTGCTAAATACCCATTCTGGTACTCATGACATGATTCCTCTCATCGGTTGAGCTGTAACCTCGCCTATTCCTTAATTGGAAAGCCCAACCTGTGTAACATTTATTTTAAAACGGTAGTAGTATTATAATGGGGAGACCGGAGAGTTTTTCTAGTGGCCAGATAGGGATGTCTGGTGCTAGATGATTTCCAGCAGGAAGGTTCTGGCGAACCATTTCTCAGTCAGAGGGGCAGTGGGTCTCCTTTTTTGTTCACTTACAAGCATAGCTACATAGCTAGATAGAGCACAAGCTAATACAGACTCCCTACCCTCTGCTCGAGGAAGGATCAATCTGAGAATCAAGTCCAGGGCAGTTTAGTTCACCACCCAGGCTCCCATTTGTCTTCGTGAGAAAGGGCATATGGGTAATAATCTAAAATAACATGATTAAAAAGATCCAAATTAGATGCTTAAAAGCAAATAGAACAGTTTCATTGGGTCCAGAACAACCACCACTTTTAAGTGTATATCAAGCTACTGTTGATGAGAATAACGAATTTTAAATTCTATCCAACACATAAAAGATCACACATCAATTTCATTGAGTAAAACATAATATACAGACATGAAACTTGCAATAAGACTGATGAACAACACACCCTGTCACTTTTCTTTGGTTGTGCAGTCCTGCTCTATGGCATGCCCTGATTAAAAGCATAACAGAAAGACTCACAAATCACGAGCAACAGTTGGACTTCTGTCCCACAGGCTGCCCACGGATTGGTACTGTTGTTGGTCTGGTAGCGCTGGATGCTGGTTGGCTTGCCACTCTACAAACGGAAAAAGTGAATTAGAAAACATTACGACTTTCCAGCCAAAAGGATAATCATCAATTAAAAGTGTAGAACATAGTGAAGCAGAAATCTATATCCCAACAAGGATTACAAACATAGCCAGGCCATAACACAAGATGCTCTTTAGACTGCTAAGTGTTAACCACCTAATCTTGTAATCTGAAACAATTACTCTGCAGAATTTTGATATAGGGCTTTTCCCAAAGTTGAATAATAAATCCAGCACATATACAAGGTCATACATCATCATATTTGCTCAAATCCATCTTGTAAACATCATAGGACTTGGTTCATATAAAAGCTATCGAAAAATGATGATGACCATATTGATTTGGTTTTTCTCAGAAAAGAGAAAGCAAAATTAACCTTTTTTTGATCTCTGCAGCCATTGTCATGAATGCGTCTTCTACATTTGTTGAATTCTTAGCACTTGTTTCCAAGAATGGGATTCCAATCTCATCAGCGAATGCCTTCACAAAAGATCAGAAGCATAATTAGTTTTCAAACACCTCATCATCAAATAAAATCGTCAAAATAACAACAATTCCAATTTAACTATATCAAACAGCCAGATGGTCAACAGAAATCTTATCTTGGATGTGCTTTCCCTATTTTCAATGTATCATAATTCATACCCATAGGCCATAGCAATAGATGTATCATAATTCATTCCCTCTACTGATCAAAATGACTTCCACTTGAGCTCCAGGAGACAAATTTCACTAATTTTAAGTATTTTAATCCACAATTGAAACAACAAAAAAAACCCTACACAAAGAACATACATAGTCATGGTTCCTACAATTGGATAAGGCCAGTTTCAATTATCAGCATATTGCTAAATGCTAATAGGATGACTCTTTTCGAAATATAGGTTCTTATTTCTTTATAGGGTCCTTCACATTGGAAATTGACCACACTTTCTACACTAGGGACTACATTTGTCTTTCAATGGCACCAGATGACAAGTGGGATAGATGGCTTGCAGCAAGAGAAGGTGACACTTAGGTTTCAAAAAGCACACATTCTTCCAAAAGGATGAAATTTAAAATCGATCTTCTCTCAATATTTCATTTTTGCAGACAGAAAGTAGCATTGACCTAGATGACGATTCATCATAGCAGGCTGATCCAACACCAAAAACCTCGGAATGAATAGATGATATAAAATCAAAGTCCAAGAGTAGGCTAACAATACCTTTGCTGTTTCATATGAAACCACCTTGTTAGAAGTCAAATCACTTTTGTTTCCGACCAAAATTTTGACAACATTGTCACTTGCATAGCGATCAATTTCGTTCAGCCATTGCTTGACATTATCAAAGCTTTGTTGATCTGTTACATCATACACAATCTAAAAGAAACATCACATTAATGCAAAGAAAACACAAACATTAACAAGGCACTATGACTTTTAGATATGAATACAAAGATTTATCAGCTTACTATAATCCCATGAGCACCACGGTAGTAGCTACTTGTAATAGTCCGAAAACGTTCTTGTCCTGCAGTATCCCACTATATTGGGCAAGAGTGACATCAAAGTCTGTTTCCAAGCTTACAATTCACATAGCAACAGCAAAAATGCACATACTTACAATTTGAAGCTTAATAGTTTTTCCATCTTGCTCGACCGTACGAATTTTCTACAAAAGAAAATTTATTTCAGAAAACTGATCAGTAAAGTAAATCTGTCACTATTTCTTTTTTTCTAGATGCTCAAACTCAAGAATGAGTGTCCAACTTAAGTATGGAACTATGGATCCAAGAGTTTGACAAAGGGAAACATTTTATTATATTAAACATAAAGAAAATGATACAGTTAAAAAAAAATCATGATACCTAGAAACAAGGACACTAACATTTTACAACTCATATATTCCGGTACTTCTAAAAAAAGCAAAAGAAATAGTCTTTGAAATATTTTACTTAAATACTTATCATTGTTCAGACTTCAAGGAGTGGAAGTAAAGATAAGAAAGAGCAAATACATGAAAAGACAAGAAAAGAGTAAAAAAAAAAAAAAAAAAAAAAAAAAAAGGGAAAGGACTGAAATTTTTAGCCTTTTAGGAATAACATCTTAGACTGATCAACTGTATTTTAACTAGTCAAAGTACCTCAACCCTTCACATTCAATATACAAATGTGACATTACAGCAATGGGTAGAATAAATCTTTATGCCTACAGACAACCGGCTAATACCAAAGCAAGGATCACCTCACTTAGCTGACTAACAGCCCTACATGTTCGAATGTTTCATATCACCAATTAATGTCTCAACTTCCAGATATAGGGTTTTATAACAAAGTCCTATAACTAGAACATGAAACAGACAATTATTTCACACCAAGTAAAATTTACAGTTCTAACTGTCTAAAGAAAAATCAAATCTACTCAACATAACTTTTTATAACGGGGTAGAGGAAGGAGGAAAGTAGTTCATTGCCACATCAGGAAAATATACTCACAAAATCAACGCCGATTGTGCTTATGTAGCTCTCGACATATGAATCATCCTGCATAAGAGAAGCATTAAAGCACCACTGAGTACATAATAATCATTCCTTCAGAAGCATGAAGCAGAAAAGGAGTCGAGACCCATTTCCGCAATACAAACAAAACCCAAAGCTAACATTTTACCGCAAATCTCAGCAGAAGGCATGATTTTCCAACACCAGAATCTCCAATAAGCAAAAGCTTAAAAAGGTAATCACTGCACCACAGACATTGTTCAACATCAAAATCACAGCACATCAATCAATTGTCTTAGACTGAAAAAAATAACATAATTACAGAATAACGTCTATATTAACCCACCATTTCATCAATCATTTCCAAAGAACTACATTTTCACCAATTTATTTACATACATTGTAATTTTTGCAAAATATCAACAAACCATAACCATAACCATAACTAATTACATAATCATTAAAAACAAGTCCACCTATTTAAAATTACATAATCTTCTACTAACATCCAAACAACCTACACTATTTAGCCCCAATTAAAAAAAATTAAAATACCAAATCAGAAAACCCTAACCCTAAAATCTAGTCTACAACTGAAATAAAACAAAATTAATGCAATATAAATAACAATCAGCTAAATTAAGAGAACATACTATTCTTGATTCATGATGGCAAATCGTGAAGATGATCGAAACCCTAGATTAAATCGATCTTTCACCCAGAAAAATTGACGAGTGAAAGAGTAGAATTAGATCGATTGAGTAGAGAAAATAGGGATACAGAGATTTGGGGGAATCGTGGTTGCAAAAAAATTGGGGGTAATTTGTTAATGAGACCGACGATTGAGAAAAAGAAATAGTGCGTGTGTGGGTGACCAGTGTTTATACTTTAGAAGAACGTGTGAAGGCCGGGATCTTTGTGTCTTATGAACTGCTGTGCACGGCTTCTTTTCCTTAGCCAGGTGTATTAGCTTTTTCTTTAGTTATTAGTTCAGACTATGTTATGGGACGGAGAGAGTATAATTAATTCGGGTAATTCTTAACCCAACAAGTAGATGCATATACTGGATGGATCTAGTGATGGGTCAGGGTGTATTCGAGTGGCGATACAACTCATCACCCGCTAATTTAATTAGCGGTTTTATTTAAGGTTAACATGCTAGTTTAATTAGTGGTTTTAATATAAGGGTCTATTCTCTTCAGCTTAATTTCCGTTCAGTTCAGTTCAGCTCCAATCAATTCAGTTCAGTTTATTTCATTTCAGTTCAGTCAATTTTTAATTTCCTTCTCTCATAAACAATTCATTTTAGCTCTATTCAATTCAGTTCAGCTCCAATCAATTCAGTATAGCTCAGCAAATCAGAACAGGCCCTAAATCGGCAAAAAAAAATAAAATGCTTATAACGGATGATGTGGAAAGAATGCCGATAATTTTGTTAGAATGTGTCCTAATTAAAAAATTTACACTTTATTTTATTCACCTTATTTTGTTAAACTAAAATTATTTTTGTTGAATGGATATTCTTTAAAAATACTGTTTTTTTTTTTGAGACAATAGAGCTTTTTCCCTAAATAATGCTAGCAAGACACCCAATTCCCAAATTACGGTCAATCTTTTTTTTAATTCCCATTATACCGTCCACGTAAGCTAAAAGAAATAAACCGTTTTTTTTTTGTTGGTTCAGCTATAAACCGCTACTTGAAATAGCGGTATATATCAGAAAACCGCCACTTGAAGTAGCGGTTTTCAAAATAGAAACCGCTACTTGAAGTAGCGGTTTATGTCAAAACAAAGTAGTGGGTTTCAACATGGAAACCAGTCGCAACTCGCAAGCTTTATTCTTGTTGTTCTTATAAGCTCACCATTATATACAATTAAAGATGGGCATGGGCCGTGCCGGCACAGGCCCGGCACGGCACGGCGGCCCACCTGTGGGCCGTGGGCCGTGCCGTGAACAAAAATCTGGGAATCGGCACAGGCACGGCACAAGGCACGGTGGCCGACCCGTGGGTTGGCACGCCCGGCACGACACGTGGCACGGCCTGGCACGGCAATAGTAATTTAATTTTTATTATATGTATTGTTGTTTTTTGCTAAATTAATAAAATTATTTATATAAACTTAAACCTAATTAGATAAATAATTTATATAACCTTAATTAAAATAAAGTTGTTCAAAACAAAATAATTAACATTAACATAAACATAAGTTAATAACATCATTTATATAAAACTAAGCTGTACTTAAAAATATTTATATATCGTTTTTTATTTACGTTCATTTTTGTAAAAAAGAAAAAAAAGAAAAAAAGAAAAGTGGCACGGTTTGGCCCGCGGCCCGGCACGGCCCGCCAGGCACGTGGGCCGTGCCGTGGGCTGGGTGTGCCAAATTTAGGCACGGCACGGCCCGCCGCGGAGCCGACACGGCACGCCCACCACCGCGGCACGGCCAGGCACGGCCCGTTGCCCATCTTTATATACAATCTTCAAAATCAATGCTTATTGTTTGTCAAATTTATTATGTAAAATGAAAATAAGAACAAAATTAACAAGTTAATTAGGTGAAAACAAAATTAGGGTTTATAAAATAACTCTTCATATGACCCCTAATTTACAGCAGCACCAGGATGGGGTTGGGGGGCTAAAACGATGTCAGTAGGGTGGCAAGAAGCCAGCGGCGGTAGGGGAGGAGCACCACCAGAAAGGGTGGAGGTGTTCTTCGTAGTTGAGGCAAAAATCCTTGCTGCTTGAATAAATGGTACTATGGTAGTGGATTTTTATCAAACAAGAGACCGCTACTTGAGGTAGCGGTTTTTAGTTAGTATAAACCGCTACTTCAAGTAGCGGTTTTCCAACGTACACCGCTACTTGAAGTAGCGGTTTTTCAATTAAATAATATAATTCCCTTGAACCGGTGACGTGGATGGTAAAGTGAGAATATTTGTAAAAGAGACCGTAATTTGGGAATTGGGCGTTTTGCTAGCATTATTTAGGGAAAGGGCTCGAGACAATAGGGCTTTAGACATTCTCTAGTGAAGTATTTTGTATTGGAAATCACTCTAATTTGAATAATGACGTAAAACTAGAACTTGGCCGAATAGACCCCAGATGCTTTCCCAGGTGTTACGCCTAACCAATTAAAGCAAAATGATTGATAATCACAACACATTACGTCAAATTAATAATCAACTACAATGATTGATAATCACAGGCTCACAGCATATTACGTCAAATTAATAATTAACTTAGGACCATTATTAGAAATTATCACTTTAGCGTAGAAATGTAAATATTACGGGGTACATAATAATTAGAGAGCATATTAATCATCTGCTAACCCAGCTAAAAAAAACATCTAACTGACATACAGAGTAATTCGACATTAGATCCTTCTAAACACAATTGCGTAAAATTCCAACAAAAGGAATTATCGTTAAAAACAGCCCTGTAACGGATCAAAACTAGTATAGAAAAAGAAGAAACATAATGAATATAAGTAAATGCATAGGAAACAAAATTTAGATAATTTCACTATTAGCACATGATACTGTGGCCTCTATCGCTGTTAGAATAACAATGAAATGAACATAGAACTCAATTATTGAAGAGCTGTGACTAAAGTTTCAAGTTTTTCAAGGTAGATGTCAGCAAAGGAAGCTTGTCGGGTGCCCTATATTTGTAGTCTCTCTCCAAGGCTTTGGCGGCAAGGGAATGCAACTCACCCTCCTTATCCTCCTTGTTTCGGCCTTTGGCCAGCTGCCCGATAGCGGCAGTACACTGTAATTAGAGTAAAGAAAATCATTAGCAACTTAAGGCAACTTGCAGGTAGATGTTGGATGTGATGGGCGATGAAACAAATAAATATGCCATGTAGGAGGTAAGAATGGAGCAAAAGAACAAAACTGACCAGGCAAACACCATAAAGCGCCCTAGTGTTCTTGCCTCCTGTAAAATCTATGGTGGCAGCATAGTATTTCTTGGCTGTCTGAAGGTTTTCCAATCCTCCAAGTGTGTAAAGCACCTATGTGGCCAAAGAAAATAATTAAACAGAATATATGTCAAGCTTAAAAGATATTATAGGTAAGCTGAAAACAGCGCAAGCCAACATCAGGCACGAGGCCACCATTCAATGATTCCATCGTCAACACTCAACAAGGATAGCATATAACTTATGAAAGTGGCAGTAAAATTTAAGAATCTTATCCCTTGAAATGAAACTCATTAACACATAACAGTTGTAAGAGCAAATACACGCCATCCACTTGGAAAATTAATATTACATTAGACACATAACTTTTAAAATTCAGTATTTCCAACATCAATGAAAATATGACATAACCAGCACATGTTTATTGTTGCCACAATACATGGTCCTAGTCGTAGTCACTACATTAGAGAATCAGTGAGAAAAAAAGTGTAGTCATAGTTAACCTACTTAATGTTAGGGTTCTAGGCCATGCCAACAACTTAACAAAACATGAATGGCTGGAAGTGTGACAGATTTGTGACATATTGATAATCACATATGCAATGAATTGTTCCCTTTATATTTATAGGGCTAGCTCCTCCCTTTCGCACATGTCAGTGTCTCAAACCTTAGCTAGCAAAAAAAAGGCAAAGGGTTTGGGCTATAGGAGAGTATTAATCCATTCAGGATTTGACAAAATATATATACCAGGTCAGTGATTGGTAAATAAAAGTATTAGCATACCCAAAATACTAATCCCAAACTGCAGTTCTAAGCTTCTAACTATCAGTTTCAAAATAACATTGTCTACTGTACATACTTGCCAAGATGCTGGTTCATAGACACTTTCACATAATATGATAATGCATGCTAATCAAAATTACTGAACCAATAATTTAATAGCTCATACAATTCAATCTGTTAACTGCAGATTTTCTATAAGCCATAGTTATTCAGAGTGTAATATAACTGTCCACCCTTCTTTAATAGAATATCTCACTCGATTAACATACTGCTTCCTAATAATTCATCTCATTAGAGTGCTCCTAAGAGGCTAAAACCTGTATATTGTGCGGGGGCAGGTCATTCGGACGAATCAAAATTGTTAGCAGCCTGAGTCAGGCTAGGGTTAGCAATAAAATAAGGGTCGTTATGGGCTGAGTCAGAATATTGCTCTAAAACCTGCCTGGTCAAAATAATGTCCACTTTAGTCAGAACCAATTTTAGTAGGGCCGTTAACAAAATACAAAGGCTAAGTGCCATTTGGACCATTTAGTGTACATACAATGGAGCAATACTGAAAAAAGTTAATTCATGTTATAATATAAACTGCAAGGTGCTTCATGTAACACATTTTTACTTGAAGATTACAACTTTAAGCCTTTAAGAGCTCAAAATATGCTCTCTATCCACACTTGACAATCAAAACATCCCCATTTTTAACTTCGCTTACTTTTTAATTTGACATGTTAAATACAAAACTATACTGCATGTCTGCACCCACTTCAAAAAATGTCTAAGTCCATCAATGGGACTACTCACAAGCACAATTTTGTATCAGAACTGCAAAGTACTCCATGGTAAGTTGGTGGTGTTGAATAAAAGGGAGAATTAGGAATCACTCATGTCCACAGATAATACCACTTTCTTTATCGAATTTGGTTCTAGAAATTTCATTGCTGCCCCCAAATAATACGTATAGGACTTTCAGGCCTCCAATTCCAGGATGCAGGCTTATCTAGGTTGATTCTAATGGTTCCAATTCTAGTCAAAAGGTTCTCCAGTAATATTACACAAAACCTCCAAAAATAAAAGTTTGAAAGAGAGTAAAAGTACTTACATCAGCATAAGCAAGGTGATACAAAGGTACTGTGGGTTGAGCTAATATGAGCTCCTCATAGCAAAAAGCAGCTTGCTTATACCTAAATACATAAAGCATTATTTTAAGCATGCGGGAAGGAGTTTGTAAGTTAGAGGCACATAAATTTGAATGATTTACAAGTCAAGATGCCTTACATCTGCAGTGAGACATAGATTTCTGCAAGTTCCCTCCATGCATCATTATCTGCCATAAATCTAGCAAAAACAAGACAAATGAATGACTTCTCATGATCTCAGATACATAAAGTTGTAGAAACACTGTAATTACTTCAAAAGAGGGGAAATTAAATGCAATTATTATTTCAATATTAAATAGGACAAATCACTAAGATGGTCACGACATGCTATCTTTACATCACCATGCATTGGGTAACTAAGCAGGAAGAATCCAGTTTTCTTAGTGGAAATGTTAGGCCCTGTTCTGTTCACCTTAAAAAATTAATATTAAGTAAAAATAATTTCAGTTCGGTAAAAATAAGTTCAATTCAGTAAAATTAATTTCAGTTCAAATAAAATAATTTCAATTCAGTAAAAATAAGTTCAGTTCAGTAAAATTCAGTTTTCTTAAAGAAGAATTATAATAGAAAATCAGCAAAAATAATTTCAGTTCAGCAAAAATAATTTCAGTTCAGTAAAATTAATTTAAGTTCAGTAAAAATAATTTAAGTTCAGCAAAAATAATTTCAGTTCAGTAAAAATAATTTCAGTTCAGCAAAATTAAGGTGAAGAGAACAGGGCCTTACTCTGGTTGGTTGTACAGAACTGGTATGGAAAAGTCTGATTATCATGTATATTGCTCTTAATTTGGACAAAAGAAAAAAAAAATAATAACTTTTATTGATTTCTAAGGAAAAGTTTGATACTGTGTAAAATACAATGATAAACACAAATGTAATCTATGTCTATCATTTCAATGGGAGGGAGTAACAAAGTAGACATAAACCACCAGCAATTCTGATATTCTGATGCAAGAGCCTTACACTTTCAAATATTTGTTAAGGGATTCAATGGCCTTAAGTAGATCACCATTAGCCTTTGCCATGGCCACTTTTCTTTTACGGACCACCTACAGAGAAAAATTATTAATGTGATTGCTTCAGATATAAAATAAGTTCCACAAACTGACTGCTTCAGTAACAGACAAGACGAATCACAGCCTCACAGGCCATCAAGTGTCAGCTCATTAAAGGTTCAATAGATGCAACAGTGATGAGAAACAGGAGGGTGTAGGCAACCAAGGAAAATGAAACTTACTTGATCAAGTGGATTGTCTTCAAGAAGACTTGTGTAAGCACTTTCTGCCTCTTCCCAACAACCCTTTGCTTCTAGCAACATAGCCTCTAACTTACCTGTAAAACATTCAACGTACAGAACATCAAAACTAAGTTTATAAATAGCCTTATTGCTAAATCCGACTCTCGATTGTTCTATAACTACTTTGTCTACTTACACTTAGAACATAGAGCCTATATTCCTATACACATTGGCAAACTAATGGTGTACAAGAGCTGCCAAATTATATTTTCTACTATGAAGTATGAACACATATATGCATTAGTACTACAATTCCCTTTAAGTTCTCCAGCACATGTAACATTAAAAATAAACATCCATGTGATCCACAGTTGTTGAACAATATGTCACTTCACTCTTTAGAGGTTCCAATTTCATATAAAGCATTTGACATGGATCCGTAAACTTTTGTTTCTCCAATTAGTATTATGTATCACACCTGGGTATCTATAACCATTCATGGTGTAGGATATGAGACTGAAACAATTGGAGAAGAAACCTTCGATAGTAAGAGTAACAGAGATCATTCGATACATATTTATAACCGAAAAAATTGATAAAATTGATCCATCAATCAAAGATTGTTAACAAGGATTTCACCTTCATACTCACAGACAAAACAAATTGATTCATGGGATCTACAGTTTGCACTCAACTGCTCATTTTTTAGGACTATTTTACTTCAGGTTGGTCCTCCTAATGAGGAACTGTGAAAGAATAAACCCTTTCCGAACAGAGCTATATTTATATTCTAATGCCTGAAGTTCATTATACTAGGTTTATATTTAGAAAAAGCGATCCCCATGTCCTTGCTGACATATTTTGTATTCTCAACAGACATCTTTTCTTTTCAATCTGTGAGTCCAACTTTGAGCCTTTTGTTGTCTAAGATTGATAAACCACATAGTATAGCATCCTGCTTTTGCTCACAGCATCAGTTCTTACCTTCTGTCAAAATATTCAAATCCTTGGACCATCCTCTCTAACTTGTGGCCAAATACTTCACCTGAACTTCTTGGGTGTCAATCTTACAAGCAAGATCTGCTTTATCTTAAAGCCTATGTTAATATGTACCTAATTCTTCACGCTAATGACTAAGCTTCAAGTCACAACATTTTAATTTTCGGCCATCCTCCTCTATCACAACATCCCTTCAACCAAAAGGCATTACCCAGACCTTAAGCACATACTGTGCTAGATCATTTAATAATTCCTTGTATTCCTTAGACTTTAAATCAAACTGTTAAAGCAGGTAACCACAACCGCTATTAACACTAACAATTTGATATGATGCTGCTAATTAGGGCAGTAGAAATGATTATGTGCTTTGGTTCACTCGAATGCACACATCATGCTCAAAATAAAGACTGAACTCTCTCTTAGTTACATGTAATGCTCTAGAGATCTTTTTATGAGGCTTCTTAGACCATATAACCTTGTTTCGCCGGTTGGACCCAACAACATTATTTTCATTTGAGAAAAGGTCCAAAACCAACACCATTAAAGAATGAAAATGCAGACCACATATCCATTTCGCATATTAATATGAAAAATGTCTTCTTCCTTATGGGCAAACATTATGTATTTTCCATTATATAATTTCACTTTGATAAGTCAAAATTAAAATTTAAAAAAAAAAAAAAAAAAAAAAAAAAAAAAACCTTCCTTATGCATCCCATTTTCACATCAGACCACCTTTGTCCCTCACAATACACATTTGTTCTTGGTATTGCTGTAATTGCGCTGACAGATTGTTCGATTTAAGATAATCTTTTGAAGATTAATAGACTTTGTGAGTAGTATGATGTGAATGCATTGGAAATCCAAGATTATGACATAGCATACATGTGTCTTTCAGCATTATTTTCTCATCAACATTCTCAGCAGTAGTGCATGGCAATAGACATCAACGAAGAAAAACACAATTGCAACTGGAGATGCATTAACTGAACATAGGCATAGAAATTCCATATCAAACTATACGTAATTTACATTAACCTTTTAACTAATGTTATAACAAATTGAATACATCTAGCTTAGGTGACCCTTGCACACAATATAGATTATAAACCATGAGTTTGTTCAGAAACCAATTTAATTTCGAGTAGAAAGGTACACAATAACATATAGCAAATAACCATCTTTCTTACTTCCTTGATCAAATTCATTAACAAATAGATCCGTTTGCTTCCATCAGAGAATGAACCTCATACAAGTGCAGCCTATCTCATTCTAAACCTAAATTAGTTGCCTCACAATTGAGAATTTTATTTTTATAAATAAAGGAGAAAAAAAGGTAACAGGGTTCAGTACATGAGAAGTCACACAAATGTTGAAGGAATCTATAGGTTAACATTATCATTGTGTAAATGTAAAACCTAATCTCTTATGATCCAATACAAATCAACAAATCACAGTTTATCTTGCACAAGTCAATGGATCAAGTAATACACAAGTCAATGGGAACAACTCACCAACTCTTTTGCTGTCTGGGAATTTCTTGCTCAGAATTTCAATGCAGTCCTGCAAAAACTTTACATCAATAGATCCATAGGGAGAAACAAATGACAGGTAATTCTATTCTTGTGAGTTGTGATTAAGAAATAAAACCAGCTTTATCCATTTGGTGAGTATTAAGCATAATTTGTGGAGCAAGACAATGACTTGGGAGTGAATTAAGCAATGATTGACATATAAACATAGATGGCATGAAGCATTATTACATACCCTTGCTGTATCAAGAGAATTGCAGTCCATGGCAGCAATGGCAACTTGCTCATATAATGTCCATTCTACAAAAGAGAATCAATATTATAGTTCAATAAGAGACCTAAAACCCATGTTTTTAAATGGAGAAACTTGAAAATTTGCTACACAAAACACAAATAATAACTACCAACCAGTACAAAGTACATATCCTATTTTGTTACCTATCCTTTAATCTGTTACTCGTGTAACTGTTATAACCTTAACCTACTTAAGAAAAGTAGCACAACTAATTCCACTAGAGATGAATAGAAAGCATTTTCTCAAAAGAAAATTAGGAAAAAGTAAATATCAAACTATATAAATTAAAGAAAGTTTACCTATTTTTGTCTAGCAACAAAAAATTGAAATTTTCAACAAAGTTGCTAAAGATCACAACCTAGGCTCATTTGCTCATAAAAGTAGGCACACAAGGAGAGCTATGAGGTGGATATAGGCATATAGCCCCAATTTTTTCTAGACAAAACAATGAAATTAGAATCTGGATCTCCTAGTTTGTAGCATAAGATAAGCCCATAGACTGTTGCATTATCTAAGAACTGTCTTAGATCACATTCTAATGATGAACAGTAGTGGCAAAAGTAGCACACACAAACTGTCCTTTGAATACATAATAAGGCCATTACAAACCACACCAAACACTAATTAAGGAATATTCAAATTAGTATACCCCAATATATATCTATACTCTCTGAGTCTCACATGGGGGAGCTTGAAAATCATTTGTGAAGTGTTAACAAATAATTTCCCAAACTTATACTGTGTTCGGATGAGAAGATTTGGGGAGCGAGGGTGATGATCCTTTTCATCATTTGTTTGGATACAAATAGGGGGAGCTAGGGTGATGATCCTTTTCATCATTTATTTTCCTTTTATTTGGATACAAATAGGGGAAAGAGGAGAGAAGGGAAAAGTAAATAAATATTTACTTTGATAAACCAAATCCTTTGCAAAGCTTTGGAGGCGAAACACAAGCCCACTCCACCGTCCACCCTTCCCCATCCCTTCCTTCCCTTACCCTTCAACATTGCATTCGAGCACACAATTAGAAATTCTCAAATAATTATACTCGCCAGCTAATTCTTGTCACTTTAGTAACAGTGGACTACATCAAAGATTAGTCTGCGATGGTATTTGAGCAACATAATTCTTTTTTTCTGCCCATTACACCACTACTAATCTTAGTGCAAGGATAAAATCACCAAATTCCAATCCACACTACATCTAAATTTCAATTTAACCGTTAATATCCGGAAACAATTGCCCCAATCAAACAATACATCAAAACTGGAATATGCTTATTACAAAGAATCCAAATATAATTCAATATCAGTGAAAGTAAGCTAATTTTGAGTACGATTGCAAGCATAAAATTATTCGAATACAAAAACAACAAATTCTAATCAACAATACATTTAATCAAAAAACAACCATTAATTACCAAAACTCCAATCACCCAACATGAAAATTGGAATATACCCAACAATAAATACCCAAATTAATGTCATTAATCAATGTAAATAACCAAATTGATGAACAAACAATCAAAGTAAAACCCAGAAAAATTAACCAGTACCAAAATCCAATTTAAACAAAATCGATTGAATTCGAAAGTACCTTCATCCGCAAGAGCAGATCGCTTCTTGGGATCATTCAAAATCGTTAATCCATGCTTCAAAACCTTATCAGAGCGTCGAATTTTGAGTTTACGAACCAAACAAAGGTATTCCCAAGCACCTCCACCACCATGCTCAACTTGAGATTCTAATCTCTTCAACTCTGTCTCGTCTAATTTGGTCACCATTTTCTCTCTCTTAAATCTGAATTTTTCAGTGGTTTTGTGATTGAGATTTGAGAAGAGAGAGAAAAAGCGAGGGGATTTGACTTGCAGTGGTTCAGGGTACTACTGCTACTACTTGGTTGTGTTGCTGTTATTAATCATGGATCCTGAAAAACCAATGCAAGCTCCAAGATCTTTGTGTTTTGTTTTTGTTGTGTATAATTTTTGGGATTAGGACTTTGTGCTTTTGTGTAGGGGTGTAAAAGCTGACACGGCACGATAATTTTGTGGAGCACCCATGGTTCTATGATGGGTGATGATGGGTGCTCCATGGGTCAAGGGTAAAGGTAGGCTATTAGGCATATAGGCTCTAGTCGTTAGCATGGAAGTGTGATGGTGCCGAAGCACAACAAGGCCTAATATAGTTTTTGGAAAAAACGTAATGGAAAGATTACAAGTTTTTCAACTAGAGAAACATATATTCGTAGTATATTTTGAAGGGGAAAGTTTATCATTTTAGCCAATGATTTGGGGTTAAAATTATAAAAACGTCTAATAACTCACCGTATTCAGGCAAAATCTGAAGAATTTTAATAGAAAAACGAAGAGCTTTAATGGAGAAATAGAACATAACAATCAACTTTTATGGGAGGATAGCAATCATACCTTTTGGAGTTATCCATGCTCTTTACTTTTGTTTTTTTAGGGTTTTAGTTTAATTTGGCTGCTAGAAATATGACGGTGAAAGTGTTGGTTCTTGGATGAAACATGGATATAGGGAAAATGGGTGGTGAGGGGAAAAGGATATAGCGACGATTTAAGGGTGGGAGAAAAGGAGGTGAGTTCCAACGGTGGGGTGGGATAGGGCTAGGGGGTGTCGATTGTGGGGGGTAGGGTTGCTCGGTGGTGGGACTGGTGGCTAGGTTAGTGTTTAGGGTACTTTTTATCTAATAGATTAGTGACAAGTGTATGTGGTGGGCCCTACTAATAGATCCTTAGATGGAATTCGTTAAGTGGCTGGTGTAATCCAATTTTTGGATTTTTTTTTTGGTGGTGTAAAATAAATTTTTTTAAAGGTGGATGGTAAAAAAACAAGCTCGGGATTTTTTTTGTGGTAAAAATAAAAATTACATATCTATTTTTATAATTTTACGCATTCAGAAATGGTGAAACTTGCAATATAACTATATAAGACATGTTTTGAAGACCGTGAGAATTTCCAATGGAGCAATCTTATAAGTAAGAGGATCTATTGCTTTTTAGCTTTCATATCAACATCTATTTTCCAAATATTTAATTTTCTTTTACATAATTAATGATGTTAATATTTGAAATTATTTGTTGACAAATATAACAAGAAGAAATGTGTCAAACAAAATGATAAAAAAAAAGGGATGCAACCAGCAAGAATTGTAAAGATACCTTACAAAATATGTATCTTTAACATGTATAGTTTAATATTCATTTACATTTTTGGTCTAAATTAGACCCGAAATTTTTTTACATAAACTCTCAATCTTAACCACTAGGTAACGACCTTTTGTTAGTTTCATATTCATTTATGTTGACTATCCCCTCTCTCCTTTTTTATATTCCTTTGTTCGATCCATCCATTATCGAGTATCCGACCCTTTGTGACCCTTTACCCCTTTGCGATTCTAGTTATTAACCTGCACCAACCTAGACCTCAATACCTGCACACCCAATGTCCCGATAACCAGATCTACCCATGATCCTATGCAATAATATTAATCATCTTCCCTTTAATTTCAAGCATGAATAGTGGCGATTCCAGCATGGGTTCAGCTGAACCCATACTGGATCTGAAAAAAAGCGAAAAGGTTTTTTTTTACAAAAAAATAATCAAAACAAAGGTTAAATATTAGACCATGCATTTAGTTACATCAGACAATGTGCAGACTATTGGTTAGTGCTTTACATTTCAGAGGAAAGGTCTGGGTTCGAAACCCACTAACCTTTTTTTCTTTTTAATATAAATATTTGAACTTTTATATTGTTAATTATTAAATAACTGAAGTTGTGAATGCTTGATTGGATTTGTACAATTGTTAATTAATTAAAGTAAATTGGTAATTGGAAAATGATGTAAATTGTGAAATCAAAATCCGTGAAGTAGAAAGTAGAATGTTAATACGTACTCCCTTCGTTTTAAAATACTTGTTATTGACCAATCTGATCAATTCATCAAAAGAAGGCAAGACTCCTTTGGATCTTATTATTGATGATGTTCGTTTAATGAGTAGGGAATTTGATAGCTTTGTTTGTGCTCATATCAAACGGGTGGGAAATTGTGTTGCTCACCTCATGGCGAGGCAATACCCACCTAATGGTATTGAGAAGTTGTATGTGGATAATTTCCCGCCAGGGGTAGCCTCCCTTGCTGAGCTCGATGTTGGCTGAGCCTTTTTCTAATATATGCTCTTGGAGCTTTTCAAAAAAAAAAAATACTTGTTCCATTTCTCCATGCGCGGAGTTTTAGGAGATTTTGGAGAAAGTACTAAGATATGGAGGTAATGGGGTAGTTGAGAAAATAAAAAATTGTAAAAAAAAAAAAAAAAAGAATAAGAGGAGAGAGAGTATTAAGTTGGGTGCACTAAGTGAGAGAAATTAATTAAATATCGTAAAAGCTTTTCAAAAAAGAAAATGGAACAAGTATTTAAAAACGGCCGAAAAAGGAAAGTGAAGCAAGTATTTAAAAACGGAGGGAGTACATATTATAGCATAGTGTTTTACAGTTAGATAAAAGGCTTAGAGTATTTTTGAAAAAAATGTGTGTCAAAATTGCAAAAATAGTACTCCCTCTATTTGCTCCAGTTTTCATTTGCAGCCGTTTTTAAATACTTACTCCATTTCCTTATTTGGAAAGTTTTACATCATTTAATTAATTTCTCTCACCTAGTGGACCTAACATATATTCTCTCTCCTCCAATTCTCTTCACCACTTTTGCTTTTTTCGTTTTTTTATTCTTCTACCAACCCCACTACCTCCATATTTTATTACTTTGTCCAAATTCTCCTAAAACTCCGCTCATGGAGAAATGGAGCAAGTATTTAAAAACGTAGTGAGTATAAAGTCGAGTTTAATTGTAATTAAAGTTAAGGATTGACATAATCAATCCTTATCAATTACTCAGTTTAGTATTTCTCATTAATTGACATAAACAAATGATATAAAAACTGATCAAGAAGTGAATATTGCTAAGTCAATTATTCTCTTGGACTAAATTACAAAAAACAAAAAACAAAAAACAAAAAAAAAAAAAAAAAAAAAAAAAACAAACAAGAGCCTTCAAATTCCTTACACATCGGGTCTTGGTATATATACCCCTAATCCTTCAATATCCATTTTCATCTAAGCTATGCCCCTAAGTTATTGAATTTCTAAGCTATACCCATGCTTATTCAAAGTTATAAGTTATGTCCTCCACTTCACGATATTTTATCAACAATACCCTTTGACAGCCATATCCGTTAACAAAAGTTAAGTTATTTTATCGACAATGGTGTCGTGGCGTTATTTATTTAACTTGTGTCTTATTCTAATTGGTTCAACACTTTAAAAAAATTAAAAAAATCAGAAAATAAAATAATAATAAAGGTTATTGTTAATGTCAAAGGTTATTGTTAATAAAAATTAGTGAGGTTGAGGGCACAACTTAGACGTTTGAAAAAGCATGGGCACAGCTTAGACAACGAAGAAGTTTGGGGGAATAAATTAGAAAACCCAAAAAATAAATAAGGGAAAGTCACTTTGGTAACACTCAATTTTTTATTTTTCTCAATGGTAAATTGGATAAAAAGTAATTATCTTTGGTAAACTTGAAGTTTTGGTTACCAAAAAGAACAACTTTATTTACTTAAAATAACTAACTATGGTTAGTTTTATAATAATTAAATATTTTTTTTTATAAAAAATAATAGCCACTCCTAACCCACCAGACCAGCCACCCGCTGGCCGCTCCCCCTCCCTTCACTGCCGGCGTCGGCCTATCCTTCCTTACCAGCTCTTTGACCACACCTTTCGGTCGACCCTAGCTCGACTTTTACCCGCGACTACTCACCATTTGTCCACCATTTATATAGAAATTCGAGGTCGCCAATAGGAAGTTAAAAGATCAATCTCAGAAATCAAAACCCCTTTCACAAAATTCAAAGTTCAAAGAAAAAAAAGATGAACCTGGGTAGGATGCATGGCGGTTTTGAGGGTGGAAAGACAATGATCAAACTGAAACAATTGGCGACCTCGAATTGTTTGGCTCTTTTGAAGTGATTCCCGCATTAAAGCTGCTTTAGAGCTTTAAGTATCCATTATATTGATACTGCTCCTCCTACAAAACTGGGTGCATTGGCAACCCCATTTTTACTCATTTCTTCTACAATTTGAATTGGAGGAGAGAGAATTGAAAGAGATTTATGGGTATTTTTGGGTATTTGATTTGATTTCAGAGGGAATTATAATGAATTGCATTGGATTGAATTTGAGTTTTTGAGTGGTGGTGTTCATTGATGCTTTCTCCAATTCAGGGAAAGGGGAAGGGTGGAGAGGGGTCGATGGTGGGTAGGAGGGGAAGGGAGCGCTACCGGATGGGAGCTGCCGGCAGGAGATAGGGGCTGATTAATGGTAGATGCGGGTTAGGGTGAGGTGGATTTTGATTGTTGCTGGGGACGGCTGGTGGTTCTGGTGAGGTGGAAGGTGGTTCTGATGGTTGGTGGGTGTTGGTAGTGAAGGGATGATCGTGGTAGGGGGAGGGGTGGGGTGGTTTTTTTTTAATTACTAGGGTAGCTCACGCGCGCGTTGCGCGCGGTATAATTAGCTATTATAGGAAAGTTATGTAATCGGACTTCAGAGTTTACAACTTTTAATTGGCATTTAACGATGGTGTAAAACTATATATATATATATATATATATATATATATATATATATATATATATATATATATATATATATATATATAAATTGTTCTTGGCATCAAAATTGCTCTGATAAAAGTGAGAGAAAGCTAATTGTTAATTACAATAAGTAATTCAAAAATCATATCCCATGTTAATCAACAAATGATTTTAATACATACATCAACAACCTTGAATAGTTACAGTGGAATGATATTGAAACTTCTTCTTAAGAATCTGCTAAAATGATCTACCTTTAGCCGTTGTAGCAGCTAATCTCTCTGCAACTAAAGTCAATTATTAAAAATCTAAAAATTCAAAGCAGGAGTACATTCTAAAATCAATTTAAAAGATCTTTAGTGTTCTATGATGAGATTGAAAATTAGTAGAATTACATAAGTAAATGATAAAGTCTAAATATTATTCCGTGATAAAATCTTCAGTATTATTCAATGCTTTGGGTGTTCATAGTAGGTATTTCGTTAGTAATTGACTTATTCCTTTGCTGCGTAGTGATGGTTAATCTTTGTTATACATAATGTATGGAGGGAAAAATTACGGAAATTCAAAGGATGAACTTAGCTTCGACACCAAAAGTGACTGTACAATTAAAACACTCTCAACCATCAAATTATTCACCTCAATAATCAAATAACAATTAACAAAACTTACGTACGTCCATATTTCTTCTCAAATTCACCAAGAAGATGTTTTCTAACAAACATCCTTTCCTAGACTATCCAATCATATCTCCAATCAACTCTTCCTCCAAATTTGCAAATAACTCATTCAAAACACATGCAATTATCAGCACATTGCATCCACTACTGAATTGCGATGCAAATCACAATAATAATTAGCAAAAACAACTTAAGCAACAAAATTATTCTACCTTCTCAATGGTGTGAGGGGAAGCACCATACCAACACCAGCAACAATAATAACGAGATCATAATCGAAACTCTTAGCTACCATCGGTAGATAAAGCAACAAAGTTAGAAATTTAGATTTCGGTGACTCAGAAGCTCCAGTAACGAACTCAGAGCTTTTTAGAAGGCCCTGTATATTGTATGATATGAATTTCTTGAAGAACCTGCCTATAAGCATATCTCCGCATTGAAAAATTAATTCATTATGTCAATTTTTCATCCAAATTGAGGCCAATAATTCATTATATGGGGGTTACGGTTTACATACAACAATCAACTCAATTAGTTCCGAATATGAATTAGCAATCCTTCCTCCAAATTGTTTATTTATAATTTTTTTAAAAAAACAATTAAAACAATCAACCCAAAAACAATTACAATTGCAAAATCAAACCCAAATAAAATACCTAAAAAAATAAGACACAAATTTACCAAATCATGTTTTTCACTATAAATAAATCATAATTCTTAGACATTCTATAAATTTCATAAAATTATTAGCGAAAAGGGAATATTAAAAGTGTCTATGCCAGACTGCCATCATCACCAACATGATTAGCTTGAAGCTTGGGTAAACAACAACAAGAATACAAATCGACTTTATTCTTAATTTGATTTGGACAATCTATACCTAAAAGGCTAAAAATCAAGTATTGAAATAGAAAGAAGGAAACCAACTATAAGGATAAGGTGATGAAAAATGCAATGATGTGCCATGGAGCTGAGGAGTCGGGTATTAAAGAAGGAAAATAAATTTAGGAATGAAAAAACGTTATTGAGCCTTCAGAGGAGAAGATGAAAAATTAGGCAGAAATACACTAAGGAAAGGTCAAAGACTCAAAGTATCAATATATGAAATAAGGGCAAAAATGTAAATTAACATTTTCAGGGATAAAATGGTCTTCACACTGTTCATAAGAGTTTCTTTCCACTTTTTATAAGGTAGGGATTTATTAAATAATCTAATTATTAAATATTATTTTAAAATTAATAAATGTTAAAAAAAATAAAAAAAATTTAACTATAGTTAAATATGTAACTTAAATTTGTCATTAATGTTATAGTTAGTTTAATATAAAAATTTTAAGTTTACCATTGATAATAAGATTTTTCACAATATACCACTGAGAAAATTAAAAGATATAGTGTTACCAAAGAGAATTTCCCAATAAATAAGTAATTCAATTAGAAGTCCTATAAGATATTAATTTTAGTATATTAATAACATACAAAGGACCACGATTAAGCTTCACCATCTCTATTCTAATGGAGAGAAAACCAACTAGAAGCCTCGCCACCTCATCATCAAGTCCATCTATGTGTGTCTTTAAATCATGTACACCATTGGGTAATGACTTACGTGGACGATGAACAAATCTCATGTGTTTGTCATCCAAATCAGCAATTAGATTAGGTACTCTGGGGACATGCACTACTTCCCAACGATTAAAGTTGAAAAGCTTTATCATGAACTCACTATGAATAAAAATTGCAACTAAAATAAATATGAAAATAATTAAACATAAAAGCCACTATGTTTCTCTCTAGAAAGAGAGCTCTCCCTCTCATTTCTATTGGACAGTTTTATCATACAAAGACATGAATACTATTGGTGAGTTACACATAATTTATTGTTTTATAAATAATTTCACGTAATTTGTTAATAAATAAATAATTTTAATATTATTTGTTTTACTTGATTTTTCATATTTTAATAACTAATTTTTATTTCAACAACAATACCGATGGATAACACAATCTTAATTAAGTATATAATATAATATAATATAATATAATATAATATATAAATATCTAAGCACATGAGGAACTATGTTTATTGGAAATTAAAATTTGAATAGGGTGAACGAATTCGGCAACTTTAGGCATTTGATCGAAAAAATCAACCTAATGGATAGGAAAAGTTGCCAACAAATTTAAATCATTAATAACAATGCATCTCTTAGTAATTTCTTCCCAAAGTCCCTCTTCCAAGGAATAAAACCATCTGATCTCAAGACTAACTCCATAAAGTCATGTATTCACTATCATGGTAAATGTTCATATTTTTAAAACATGATTTCAGTTTTTGTTGATATAACCCATAAAATACAGCATTATTCTTCTAAAACTAAAAAATATTAACAAAAAAAAATATTCAGATATATTATCAAACTTTATCACATCACATTTAGAGAAATGTTGAAACTAGTGGATAACTTAATTAAAAAAAAAAATTAATAACTCCCTACGTACTCCAAGAAGATTTCCAAGTCAGTCTTCAATGTTTTCTATCAATAGACAAATTTTTTGTGTCATCTATATTCTAAATTAGATATCATGATTAGAGAATCCTAAACATAGTTTGATATATAGTAGGATCAGTAATGTTAGTCACTGAGATTACTATTTAGATTCCCACAAAATATGAGATACTTCTTGGGATTAACAAAATTGACAAAAAAAAAAAAAAAATAATTCAAATGTGTATATAGTATACTTTTTAATTTTTTTTAAAAATAAAATTATTTAACTATAGTTAAAGATTCAATAAAAAAAAATCATCATTAATGTATGTGTAACTTGTTATAAAAAATTCAATGCTACCAAGGATAATTGATTTTTTTTACAATTTACCAAAGAGAAAAAAAATTCGATGTTACCAAAGAGAATTTCCCAAATTAATAATCTATTTATTGAGACGATTCCAACAAGTACCCACAAGACTATATTTTTCCTGATGTATAACATTAATCAAAGTAAGATAATAAATAGTGCAAAAAGTAGAGATAAAGCATTAAGTATTTAAAAACGGAGGGAGTACAGAGATATTATCATCAAGTATATACATAATACACCTTCTACATTTTTTTATTACCTCTGTTTCATATTATCTACAACAAACGCTTGTCATGAACTCCTATGCAAGATTTGTTTGTGAATAATGTTAAATGGAGAAAGAAAAATATAAATGCATGCGATGAATAGAGAAATAAACCCCTTCGGCCAACCTCGATAACCACCTCCCTTTTCCTTCACCTTTAAAATGGTGAAATCGATCGCAGCAGACCCAAAACGGTCGATTTCAATCCGATCTTTATGAAGTGGGGGAAGAGGGTGGTTTTTGGGGTAGGAAAGAGGGTGGGAGAAGGGAGGGGACAGATGACAGTGGTGGGGCTGGAGGCATTTCGGTAATGGGTAGGGTGTAGGGGTGATAGTGAGATTGAGCTATTCGTGAACTGTTCGAGCTCGATTCGGTCAAATCTCGGTCAAAGCTCGATTCGTTGAGGTTCGACTCGAGTTCGAGTTCGAGTTCGGCTCGAAACTTTAACGAGCCAAGCCGAGCAAGTCAAAGCTCGGCTCGAAAAGCTCGTGAACAGGCTCGATAAAAAAATATGTATTAAAAAAAATACAAAGTTTATAAATATAAATTTATTACTACTACTCTTAGTCTTAGAAATATGAAAGTATGAATTGTTAAATATTCATTTGATTATACATAAAATAAAATTAAAAATTATCTAATTTTGGATGGTAGGGATTTACTCTATAGTGGTTTGCAGCTCATTTACTTTTGTTAACCCTAGAAATTGCTCTATTCTCACGCATTGCAACTAGCCGTCATCATTAGCTTACAACTTCACAGTCTTTTATGAGTTTCAACTTACAACAATACACCACCACCCAACTAGCCGTAACACCAGTAGCCCACCGTCGCCGACTTGCTTACTGACGTCAATCAGAATACAGAATTAAAATTGAAGAGGAATTTTGTGTACTCCTTAAAAACGTCAAACAACCTTCAAAAGTTCAAGCTGTTCATCTATGGAAGGGAGAAGAGGTGATTTATTTTTATAAATATGGTCGATTGATACATTTTATGAAGAAGCTGAGTATTTAATATGTAATTCATCTATTTATCACCCCTAATTTCTACTAGATACAGAGTACTCCACACTGAATTGCTAATCATGAGCTTATAAAAATTACAAGCTCGGTTCGAGCTTCGAGCCGAGCTCGAACTCTTCGAGCTCGAGCCGAGCCTGTATTTCTGAAGCTCGACGAGCTTCGAGCTCGAGCCGAGCTGTATTTCTGAAGCTCGACGAGCTTCGAGCTCGAGCCGAGCCTCCTTTAAGACAAACGAGCTTGAGCCGAGCTTACTACTATTCGGGCTCAACTCGAAGGTTTAGCACCCCTAGTAGGGTGTGCCAAAGGAGGGTAGAGGTAGGGTAGGGTAGGGGTGCCAGTGGTGGATAATGGGGCTGGCTAAGTTAATTTTAGGTTTTTATAAATTTTATTTTCCGTTTTTCAGACCAATAGTATGGTGACAACTGGCACATGGTGGACCCACAAATGAATTCTTGGATGGAATGGGTTAAGTTGGGGTGAAATCCATTTTTTGGTTATTTTATGGTATTTATATAAAATTTGTTCAAGCTACAAGACAAACCAAGGGGGGAAGAAAGGAAGTCTCATTTCGAATAGTACTTGCATTTGAAAACTCTACCAAGGAGGGAGTCAAGGAGGTTCACGTCTCCAAGCTTGTTTTTCAAGCAAAGCTTCGTTAAAAACACCCGTGCAATCAGAGCCCACCAAGGCATTTAGGCTCACACATCGAAGACCAGCTTCGCCAATGAACCTTGCGAGAGTCATTAGACTTTCTCCACCAGAAATTCGAGACCATAGATCGAATCTCATTAATAATGCATGTTGGGAGTTTATAGATGCCGGGCCATCATGTAGGAAGGAATGACTTGTATTACAGATTTGATCATGACTTCCTTTCCGGCACGGGAAAGGAATTTCTCCTTTCACCTCAATAACTTCTTCCAAATTACTTCCTCCGTTTGTTTTTATAGTTGAAACACTTCCCTAAAATGGAAATGTCACATAGTTGCAACACACTATAATTGGAAAGTATTTTATGTCAAAAATTGTAGTATAAATCTTATTATGATCTCATGGCCCACTAAATTATACTCTTAACAATCCCTCTCAGCTCTCCATTTTAAGTGTTTTAAATCACATGAGATCCACTTTTCTAAAATACCGTGAAAAAGGATGTGTTGCAACTTGCAAGTATTAAGAAACGGAGGAAGTATGTCTTTAACAACTAGAAAAAAACAGCTTTCTTCGATCTCGTAAACCTCATTACATAAGTATTTTGTTATTTTTCTCATGCACCTAAGAGTAATTAATTAGCCAAAAAAAAATCATTAAGAGTTTTATAATTCTTCCTTTCATGTATCACATCTATAATATTAATATATTTTTTTCATGCATCTCTCGGACACTTTGTCCCTTAATTAATATATTTTGCTCGCTGCGTTTCCCTCAAAAAATTAAAAAAACATCTGTAACATTATTAAATCTCTTAAGAAAAGCATCTGATATTAATGAGAGATTATTAACCTTTCTCTCACAACAGGAACAAATTACCATATATATAAGCTATATAGAGTATTATATTTGTCTCTGTATACAATCAACCTAATAACTATTACGAAGTATATTGTATTTAATAGATAACATAATTAATTTCTCAATAATCAATCAATAACATAATACTAAAACAGACACTAGGAACGACACGTGTCATTTCCTGGTGCTGTTTTCCCCTCCAAAATCTCTTCCCTTTTTTTCTTTTTTATTTTTCGTTTTTTTAGCCAATGCCATTAATTACCTATTATAAGTAATACCCAAAATATTCACCAAATCATATAATATAATTGTGATTATTTTTATTCATATACTTTCCATTTCTGTAATATATTTTGTCCATACTAGCTATATAATTTTAGACTACTATCTAATGTAATTTTAAATAAATATATAGTTTCCAAATGTTTAATATATCAATAACATAATACTAAAACAGACGCTAGGAATGACACGTGTCATTTCCTGGTGCTGTTTTCCCCTCTAAAATCTCTTTCCTTTTTTTTTCGTTTTTTTAGCCAATGCCATTAATTACCTATTATAAGTAATACCCAAAATATTCACCAAATTATATAATATAATTGTGATTATTTTTATTCATATACTTTCCATTTCTGTAATAATTTTGTCCATACTAGCTATATAATTTTAGACTACTATCTAATGTAATTTTAAATAAATATATAGTTTCCAAATGTTTAATATACAAACCTAAAGTAAAATTAATTTACCAGTTAAAAATAATACATCTAAAAGTTATAAAATCTAAAAGTTATAAAAATATTCAGAACGTTTTGCGTGAGACCGGACTCACGTGAGTCCGGGCTCATTAATTAAAAAGGCGCGGGCCTGACCAACCCGACCAAAGCCCGCGCGCCATTTTATAAATTGTCTTAATTTTGTCGTTTTCATCATTTTAATCATTTTCATAAAATTTCGAGCGCCGTCATTCACTGAAATTCAACCACTTCATTTTCCCAAAATTTCATAAAATTCAAATCTGCAAAATTCATATAATTCAAATCTGCAAATTCCAAAAAAACATGGAGAAATCAAACAATAGGATGATGATTGAAGGAGATTCTGATTCACCTGTAGAATCAATTTGCAGCTCAATTACTGCTGAAAAAGGTACAATCTAATTCATAATTTTCATCGCATGTAATTTCAAATTTCATATAATATTGATTTCGATTTATAATTCGCATGATTTCAGATTGTATTATACCGATTTTGAAATATGAATTTCGACTTATAATTCGCATGCAAGCCAAATTGAATTTCAGATCGTATTAAATTTCAATTTAATATCAGATCGTATTTAAATTGGAGTTAATTTCTACTTATTATTAGCAATTAATGCCAATCGAATTTCAGATCGTAGTTAATTTCAACTTATAATTTGAAATCAGGCCTAATTTATTTTCAGATACTCAGTTTACTATAGTATTCGATCGAATTCAATTTCAACTTATGATTTGCATGCAAAACTATTTTTGATAATTTCAGATTGAAATTCAAATATACTAACACTAATGATGAATGCAGCAGATAATGGTATTCTAGAAGAAAATATAAATGAAGAAAGAGATGATGCAGAAAGAGATGAAGATACTGCAAGTATAATAGGTATACAGATAATTAAATGTTCTGTAAAAGTATACTCTGTAATTTAGCAATCTCCTTGTTTGAGGGATCTAAACTTGAGGCTAGCTTCAAATCCCAAAATGCCAAATCTCTTCTATGAAGCTCAATTTCTGCCATTGTTCTTCTAAACAAGGCTTTAACATTAGATGGGTTAAAGTCTAATATAATTATCTATTTTCCTGACTAATATAACTTTATTCCTGAATATTATAATCTAATTTCTGATTCGAACATTATTTTGATATTTTGACTATTTTTTGTTACTGAAATTAAATTAATATTATTCCTGATTGAAACAAGTTTATTCCTGAAACATACAATTTAATTTCTGATATATTCAAATTAATTCCTGAATAAAATTTAAAATACCTGACGTACATATTTTATTTCCTGACCAAAGAAATCTTAAAGCTGATAAACGTAATCTTATTTCTGATTGAAACAATTTTATTCCTGAAATATATAATCTAATTCCTGATATCATAATATTTTAATACCTGACATACAAAATCTAATTCCTGACAAAACAAAACTAATAAGTGACATAAATAATCTAATTCCTGAAAAAATAATCAACAACATGTTATAATCAGATACAAATATTATTATTTCTGACTTATATTATCTATTTCCTGATTAAATGTAAACATAATCCTGACTGAGATCTTTTATTTCCTGACTAGTATTTAGTAATTCCTGATTTAAATAATGTAATTCCTGACGACATGATAATACTTAAGTATCATAAATTTAAAGAACATTTATTTACTGTGTATAATATTTTATTTCCTGACAAAAATAAATTATGATATGTTTCATATATACTTTTCTTGCAGATTATTACAAATATGAGAAGGATGAAAACATAAGTAAATGTCTAGCAGGTTATACTGTATCAGACTACAATGAGGGATTTGTTTTATACAAAGCTCATTCAAGGACTGTTGGTTTCAGTGTCAGAAAATCAACAAAGAGAAGAGATAATAATGATCAACTGTATGAGTTTTATTTTAGGTGTTCTAAAGAAGGGCATACAAAGGGTAAAATGAAGATGGCAGCTGAACAAAATTCAGCGGAAATACCCATATTGGGTAAAACTGATGAAAAAAAGAGAAAAGATAGGGAGGTAAATGAGACAAGAACTGGTTGCAAAGCTCATATTCGTTTCAAGAAAACCAAAGAAGGAAATTTCGAAGCTGTTACACATGACTTGGAACACAATCATGAATTGGTTATAGCAGTTCAACGTAATCATCTAAGATCAGAAAGGCAAATATCAGCACCAATGGGTGAACTAATTGAAAGCATGGTTGAAAGTGGTATCAAACCAATGGATGCTTACAATTATATCACCAATGAAGCTGGAGGAGAAGAATGTGTAGGTCATACTAAGAGAGATCACCTAAACTATGTATCAAGGGTGAAAATGAGTATGGTTGAAGGTGGAGACATGCAGAATGTATTGGATACCCTTCAAGAGAGAGCAGATAATGATCCTTCATTCTTTTATAGACTGAAATTTGGAGAAGAAAACAATGTGGTGAGCTATTTTTGGCGTGATTCTCAAATGCTTGAAGATTTCAAAGCCTATGGTGATGTTTTAATCTTTGATACAACATACAGAACAAACAAATATGGGTTGATATGTGCACCATTTGTTGGTATAAACTGTCACTGGAGAACAACAATGTTTGGATGTGCATTCATAAGTGACGAAAAGACTGACACATTTGTTTGGCTTCTTAAAATTTTCAAAAAGTCGATGTGTGGAATCGAACCAAAATCAATCTTCACTGATCAGGATCTTGCAATGAGTAACGCCATACCAGAGGTAAGAATTTTATTCTTCATAATATATTGTTCCTGGATTAGAATAACTTAATAACTGATAAAAACAGATCAATTCCTGACAGAAATTATATAATTCCTGATAAATATCTGTGTTAATTCTTGACTAATAATATATATTTCATGTTCATAATTTAATGTAATATAATTCCTGATTAAAAATATATTAATTCTGATAAAATAAAGGCAATACCTGACTAAGATATATTAATAAGTTAAAATTATTTAATATTGATTGACAGAATCTTATTCATGATAGTAAGATTCTTAATCCTGATATAAGTTTTCTAATACATGATTGAAATTAAGTCATTACTAATTCAAATTTATTTAAATTATTACCTGATTGAAAATGTTGTAATTACCTGATATAAGTCTGTTTATTTATTTATTACCTGATTGAAAATGTTATAATTACTGAGTAAAATATTCTTATTCCTGATTGTGATAATTTATTTTATTTCTGAAATAAATATGGAATATATAAAAAATTAATAAAATTCTTGACTAAAATAATATAATTCCTGACGAAAAATTATTAATACTAAAAAAAAATAATCAATATATGAATAAAAACCAACAAAACCACATCATTTTAAACCATTACTAAATAAATCTTTTGATAATAAAAACAGGAAATACAGAAACATAAACAAAATAGCATATCATATTTTCCATATATTTTAATGATATTGATTGTGACTAGAAATTAACAGAAAAAAAAAATAAAGAAAAAAACCCTAAAATCATAATCTAATCTTCCTCTTCCTCTTCCTCTTCATTTTTCTGAAGTTGTTGATCAATTTCCAATTGCTGCTTCTCTTTTTCATCTTTTTCTTTTTGTTTTTGCATCAACTTCCACTGCCTCTCTTTTTCCCTTTCAATGGCTTCCTTTTCTTTCTGATATTTGGCCTCTAGCTTCTTTCTTGCAGGTTGAGCTTTCCAAATTTTAAGCTTGTTAATTGAAAACTCAATGCAATCATTCCACAATTTCTTCCGCAAAATATTCTCTTCTCTAGTAGCCATCTGATAAGCAAGTTGGCATCTATATATCTTCCGATTTTGCTTCTATAAATTTATATAAAAAACAATATAAGAACACTAAAAAACAATAGTTATAAATCCAAAAACAAAGGAGAAAAAATACTTACATATTTCAAGTCGACAAGACCTCCAGATATACCATTGTACTTTTTCATACACATTAATGTAAAAAGGCCACAATCCTCATTTTCATGGCTTGTTTGCCATGTAAACTTAGGTTCATGCCATTCCAATTCTTCCAAGTTTGTGTCACCATGTCGATGTTCATGCTTTTTCAGAAAGATACCAACAGCTCTAATCTGTAATTATAAATATATAAATTATAAAATTTAAAAGCATCTAAAAATATAATTTTCACAAATTTAATTTAAAATTAGCTTACCAGCACTCTGTCTATTCCATTTAATCTATCTCGATCAATATCAGTCCTGTTATTTATCCAATCTATTCTTGGACCAATACCATCAACGAAATTGAAAACCAGCAGAGTATGATGATTATCGAACCAATGGGAAAGAATAGCTGCAAAATAAATAAAACATAATTTTCACAATAAGTAATACATTTATTAACTGAATAAAAGAACCAAATAACAGATTAAAAGATCATATTATCTGAGTAAAACATTTATATTCCTGACTTACAAAATTTTATAACTGACTAACACAATTTTTTTCCGGACTAAAACAATTTTATTCCTGGGTAAAACAATATTATTCCTGACTAAAACAATTTAATTCCTAACTATATAATATTTTTTCCTTACTAACACAGTTTAATTACTAACATAAATAAATTATTTCCTGATTATAGTAATATAATTCCTGACTTAAAATAATATAAAATCTGACTAATAAAAGCTTGAATCATACTAGGTTTAGCTTATTCCTGAATATACAATATATAAAGAAGAAATAAAGTTAAAAATTTACCAAATCGGCTTCGGCTATGTTGAATGAAGGAAAACGCCTAACCCACTTGCTAATGCAGTCATAAATGTCCTCACCTCTATGCATATTCAATTTACAATCCATCTCCATTTTTAACAATTCCTCTTTAAACTTATTATACTCCACTGGGTTTTTCAAAGTTTTCAAAATTGCCTCCTTTTCCTTTATGTTAGCAACTTCTTTTCTGTAAACTGCCCTTTTTTCTAAGTACCTCCAGGTAATATTCTACAAAACAAAAAAATATATTAAATACAGAATATTATAAATAAAATTGGTTTCTGAATGAAGTAAAGAAAGGAAAAAAAAAAAACTTACAGCAACTTCAGTTTGAAAAACAAATCTTTTATACTGAAAAACTCCTCTGTCAGTTATTTTACACTCTTCAATGTTGAGCACAGTAGCCCAAGTATCATGAATAGCATAATTAACCCACTCAGACGGACGAAGGGAACAGAACTCCTCCTTTACCAAAATAAGATCACTCTGTTCAGGATCTTCAGGGGGAAACTGACAGATAACAGTACCTATATCCTTTACGTAAAGACTGTTGTTACGCCTCTTAATTCCCTCATCCTCACCAGTAGGATCTAACTCAAGCTGCTCAAAATAGTGCATAAAAAACAAGTAATCACACATGTATAATTCATGTTCAGTCAATCTTTTTAGATACAATGGCTTGTTTTCTTGCAAATTCCTACACACAATCTTGTCTTTCATTTGAATTGGAATCTTGTGAATAGGTGGTAGAACCCAATCTAAACCACCAGCTGCTGCTACCAATCTCTCCTCCTGCCTTTGCTTTAATTCATGAATTCTATCAACATCAATTAAGTCAATGTGTGTATCATCAATACTAGGAGGAGCAGGAGTTTTGTCTATCTGAATAATGTCACCAGTAGCAACAGTAGGAGAGTCCAAAGGAATAGAAACAATGGGAATAGGAATAGATTCAACAGCAACAGTTTTATTCCTCAGCAATTCTAAAACAGCACATGCATCCCTAGGCTGAGGTTGTTCTTCCTACAAGAAAAAAAAATATATATCAAACAAAAGTCTTCTAAACCATGACAATAATAATCTATACTACATAATATAAATCATAATAAAAGTAATTTAATTTCCTGACTATGACAAGTTTATTCCTGACTAACAAAAACTATTTCCTGACAATGACAAGTTAATTCCTGACCAAGGTTAGTTTATTCCTGAATAATACAATCTAATTCCCGACTTCCACAAGTTTATTCCTGACTAACACAATTTAATTCCTGACTACCACAATAATAGTGACTAGTTTATTCCTGATGAACTCAAATTAATTTCTGATTAACTCAACATAATTCCTGAATACAACAAGTTTATTCCTGACTAACTCAATCAAATTCCTAACATAAACAATGTAATTCCTGATATAAGTAATTTAATTCCTGAAAAAGACAATTTTATTCCTGACTTACTCAATCTTATTCTAATTCAATCAGTATTCCTGACTAACACAATTTAATTCCTGACTACCACAATAATAGTGACTAGTTTATTCCTGATGAACTCAATTTAATTTCTGATTAACTCAACATAACTCCCGAATACAACAAGTTTATTCCTGACTAACTTAATCAAATTCCTAACATAAACAATGTAATTCCTGATATAAGTAATTTAATTCCTGAAAAAGACAATTTTATTCCTGACTTACTCAATCTTATTCTAATTCAATCAGTATTCCTTAAAAAAATATATAATTTTTGACATAAACCATTACCTGATGACCTTGATAAATAGCTAAAGCAAGTTCCTCTGTAGCTTTAGACTGAATAACATCATCAGATTTAGAAAAAACCTGAAAGCATATGAATAATACAAATAAAAATAAATACAATAATATAGAATAATAAACACATTTATTTATATAAAATATGTTAGTTAAATACAATAACTATTAAAATAAATTATTGAGTTAAAATACAAATATTACACCTTAGATGTGCTGTCATCTTCTTTGTTTTTATCATTTTCTTTTTCAGAAGTTTCTTGAACTTCTTCTTTTTCAGTAACTTGTGCATTTTCTTCTTGGGATACTGGTGTATCTTGAGAAGTAGGAGGAGTAGGAGTAATTAAATTAAATCTAGGGAAAGAAGTATCTCCCTTGATAAAACTCCTCCCTTCTTGCACAAGCCTAGTCTGATTCTCATTCATAGCAGATGTATAAAATTCATTGAGTCCTTTGGCTTTCTTTGGTGTTCTTGGAGGTGATGTGGAACTAAATAGACCTTCATTACTAACTGAATGCACCTCTTTTTCTGATGGTGTTGTGCCTTCAGCTAATTCGGGTTCTGCGGTTGTGATTTCAACATCACTTCCTTGAACATTATTCAAACCAAGATCTTCTGCTTCTTTGGTTCCATAATTCCTTGGTTTGCATCCTCTAAATTCTGCTCTGCATCTTCAATTAGATCTTCTTGCAAACCAAGATCAGAAATAACATCATTCACCTATACAAAATAAAGAATAATATCAGATATATATCTAATATGATTTTAATAAGTATAAAAAATGATAATAAATATAATCAAACTTACAATTGCATCAGATTTAAGTTTTGTTTTATCAAACTGATCCAAACCAGTAGCTAAAGTTTTAGTCTGCATTGCAGCTTCAACTATTGCATCAATTTTTGCTAAAAATTCAGGATTTGAATAGTAATCATCCTCTCCTTGAGATTGAGATTCTTGTGAATATGATTTTTCTTCATCCTTCAAATCAATAGCAAAGTCTATTTGATTCTCTGATACAATCTTCAAATCTCGACCGAATTTCATCATTTTCTGCTTCACAAGCTAATCAACAAATAAAATAAAAAATAAATAAGTAAAATGTATAAAAGGAACATAATTGTTATTCCTGACTAATAGTTTCTTATTAGTAAAATGTAAAAAAAATAACATAATTCTTATTGCTGATAATAGTAATCTAATTTCTGAGAGGGTTTATGTTATTCCTGACTATAGTTTTTTATTTTTGACAAACAACTTAATTTCTGATGAAAGGAATTTAAATCCTGACAAACAGATACTAATCAAAATAAATCAATAAATTTAAGTATAATATTAGATAATGCTAATTTCTAATAGAAAGTATATAATTCCTGATAGTATGGTAGAAAATCCTGGCAATAATAATGTATTGCCAAATTACAACAAAGTAAATAAATCAACAATAAACTTAATATATTAATTTCATTTCCTGACCAAATTTACAATATTCCTGACTGATAGTTTCTTATTACTGACTAATAGTTTCTTATTGCTGACAAATACAACTTAATTTCTGATGAAAAGAATTTAAATCCTAACAAACATATACTATAATCAAAATAAAATATCAGAAAATGCTAATTTCTAATACAAAGTACATAATTCCTGATAATATAATGTTAAATCCTGACAATAATTATACATTATCAAATCAACAACTTTAATATATTAATTTAATTTCCTGACAAAAGTTACCATATTCTTGACTAACAATTTATTATTCCTGATAAAAGTATTCTACTTTCTAACTGAAATTATTAATGTTGAATAGTCTGATAACAGTTTATTATTCATGATAAAAGTATTCTAATTTCTAATTAAAGAGAGCAAATAATAAAAAATCTAAAAATGTAATAAAAGATGGCAGTTTAAACTTACATCGATATCCATATTATCAATTTCAGCATCAGTAGGAAACTCTTTGGGAATCTTGTACATTACATATCTAGCTTTGTCATCTATATCCTTCAATTCAAAGCTAGTTGATTGTACAACCTGATCTTCCTTCTTTTTTTCCTTATTTTGATCCAAATATTCATCTTCATCACTGTCTTCAATCTTAAACTCAATACTGTCAAGCCTTAAAGTTTTAAGAAGAGCCTGTTCAGATTTGCCAGCATATTGTTTTGGTGAAGCAGCAGGGTACAGTCTCACAGTACCATAATCCATATTTTCAGCAACAGACTTAATCCTCTGGTTCAAACTTTCACAGGTCCAGTTCGAAATAAACGGCTTGCGATGTAAAGTTGTCCCAAACTCAAACTTTTGTAAAAATGCAATTACAAAAGCAACTAGACAGTCATTTACTTGTTTAGATTTTGTCTTCAACTCCTTCCCTTCCTTTTTTTTCAAAACAAAGGCTTGAAAATCTGTTATTGACGCACATAAGAAGTCCATAACATAACCAGCCCAGTTGAAAGCCTTAATGAAACGCACATCTTCTAAGACTTGATGATATTAAAATTAGGAGACTTATCAGCAATTGGAGCCAAAAACGTAGACACAGCAAACATAACAAATAGCTTTTTAAAATCAGCACCACCATCTCTATATCTCTCAAACATCATCTTATAAGTAATAATATTGACATATGTCTTCTTCTTCTTCCTACCCTGAACAGCTTTTTCTTCTGTTTTCCTCTTCTTTTGATTCTGTGCTTCAGATTCATTTCCCTGTTCAGAGTCATCCTCTAAATCCAAACCCAAGAACCTCCTCCACTCTATCTTCAAATATTCATCAAGATTGATTGATTTCTTCATTTTAGAAATCTCTTTCACAGGTATATCAGTAAAAGGAATACCCAACACATCAGCAATATCAGAACTATCAATATGAATTGCATGTTCCTTTTTACCAACAATAAGATTTCTAGCATGAGGATTAAAATGAGTTACTATATAGTTGTACAACTGATGACTGATATTGTCCTGCAAATTCATTTGAAGCAATCCACCAAAACCAATGTCTATAACATCCTTCTTTTGCTCATCACTAAAATCTTCCATAATTGTACAAAGATAACCAGGACCAGATTTAGCACCAATTTCAAGGTCTGAAATATCATCTTCAGTAAGAGCACTGAAAAATAAAAAACATGAATAAGACACACATATTCCTGAAAAAAATTATGTTATTTTCTTAGCATAATTATCTTTTAAAACATTTAATTCCTGACTATTATAAAATTTAAAATATATAATTACTGTATGTAATACTGATATTAAAATTCCTGACTCTAATTATCTATTTCCTGACTAATATTATCTTAAACCTGACTGAGTATTATTATGTGAATATTATTATCTTAAAACTGACTATCCATATCTATTATCTGACAATAACTATCTAATTCCTGACTAATATATGTTAATTCCTGAGTGTTATAAATTTTAAAACATTTAATTACTCTATATAAATACTGATATTACAATTCCTGAGCATAATTATCTATTTTCTGACTAATATTATCTTAAACCTGATTGAGTTATAATAGATGTGAATATTATTATTTGTAAACTGACTATCCATATCTATTTGCTGACAAGAACTATCTAATTCCTGACTAATGTTATAAATATTAAAACATTTAATTACTCTATTTAAATATTGATATTATTATTCCTGACTATTATTATCTATATTCTGACTAGTATTATCTTAAAACTAACTAAGTTATAATACATATGAATATTTTTATCCTAAAACTTACAATCCATATCTATTTTCTGTTAATAATTATCTAATTCCTGACTAATATATGCTAATTACTGAATAATGTTATAAATCGTAAAAATTTAATTACTCTATTTAAATATTGAAATTATTATTCCTGAATATTATTATCTATTTTCTGACAAATATTATCTAAAACCTGACGAGTTATAATGTATCTAAATATTATTATTTTTAAACTGACTATCCATATCTATTTTCTGACAAAAACTATCTAATTCCTGACTAACATAATGTAATTCCTGGGTATAATAAATTGTCAAATATTTAATTACTGCAAATTTTATTGGTATAACAACTCCTGACTATTATAATCTATTTCCTGACTAATTTTATATTAAACCTGGCTGTGTTAATTTTATTTCTGAATAATATATCATAATACCTGATCTATAAAATCTAATTCCTGATATGCTAATTCCTGAGTAAGATAAATTTGAATACAGACAACAACAACTTAATTTCTGATGAAAAACATCTAAATACTGAAAAACATATACTACTAGCAAAATAAAATAATACAATTAAAGATAATATAATAAAATGCTTATTTCTGATATAAATAATATAATTCCTGACTATATAATAGTCAATCCTCAAAATAATCAAAATTACAACTAATGTAATTACATCAAAAATAACAAAATCCTACACAAGAATATTCAAAGTAAAAACAACAATTTACATTTCATCGAACACCTGGCGTGCATCTGAATATACAAAACAATATTTTTCCGAATTTAAAAGAATTTATTTCGAATATCACACCTCACAGATCGACTTCTTTTAGAACCTTGTTTAGGACCACGCTTCTTAGAATGCTGTGAATCATCCCTACAAAACAAGAACAAGAATAAAAAAAAAAAATATTGACAATTGTTTTCATAAAAAACGAATAAGCAAATAATAACTAAAAAATTTATTAACCTTTCTGGCATTTCAACTATCTTCGGAGGCTGTTTTGATGATCGTTTAGTTCGTTTCATATAAACTTTTAAAGGAAAATCATCAGTAGGAGGAAGGCCAGCCATTAATGTAGGTGAGGAAGACGGAAATTAGGGTTTATGTAAAAAAAAATGAAAATTAAGTACATGCAAATATAAGCTAGAAAATGAAGAAGTGATGCGAAATTTTAGGGAAAATGTAGTTAAGTTGAGAGTAATGGAGTGTAATGGAGTGTAACTGCAGAAAACGTGGGGAAGAAGAAGGAGGAGAAAGGCGGAACGTTGGAAGACGTTTTTTTTTTAAAAAAAAAAAAAATCAAAAAATGACTGATAATTAATAGTCGGGCCGCACGCGGGCCTGTAAGTAGAACGGACTCACATGAGTCCGTTCTACACAATATTTTTCGTAAAATATTTTCCAAGAAAAATTTATGCTAAATTTATAACAATAATAATAATTAAAGATTTTGGTGAATACAACGGGTGAAAATAAATATATACATTGTATTATATTGTAGCTATCGAAGCAGAAAGTATGACAAAAAAAATTTAAATTTTTTTTCTACGGGGGATATAAAATGAATGAATATACTTCTTTTATATAATTATGTAGAGCAATATTCCTTTATTTTCAATTAATAAAATGTAGTTATAAAACAAATACTAATAACTTAAAATACTATTCAAATTACATTTATGTACTTTTGTATCAGCCATTAGTAAATGAGCCCTTTATTACTAATTGAATTATCTTTGTTTTTTTTTCTTACGAGATTAATAATTAATAATTTGATATATAAACCGTGCTTCGCACGGGCACTATGCTAGTTAAATAACTAGTTACGTGTTGACACCTCAAAATAAATAAATTTGTTACGTGTTGCAAATTGGATAAAAAAATAATTAAAAGAAAATACAATAATGGCAAACATATTTAACAGTGTTTTATTTCCTTCTCAACACCCATAACAATAATGGGCAATCCTATATACTGGTTTCAATTACAAGTCTTGAGCATACATCGTGATTATCATTATTCAATTACAAAACAAATAATACTCGCTCATACGATTAAAGTACAACAAATTAAACTTGAATCACCACAAATTGATCGAAAAATTATTAGTAAAGGCGCTTGCTCATGAGAAAACCGTTGCTTATTGGTAAATGACATATATCAACTTGTGGATTTTGTGACATTTCCTTAGTGAAGTTGAGACATTGTTGCCTAAAGAGTCTCTTGTTTTCTTGCACATCTTGTTCTTGTTTAGCCACATTCCCTTCGCATAGGGTGTTACTAAAACAAATTAACCCTCCAATCTTTACCAGCTTCACTAATCTCTTATAGTAATCAATGTAATTAATGGTCTGAGCTTCATTAATGATTGAAAAATCAAAGCTTCCCAAGTTTAATTTCCGCATAATAAAACACATAAATTGACAAGATAAAGATCGACTTGAAGTAATTTAATTATCTGCATACAATTTTCATAATTAATAACCTTATAGCCCATCTAGTTGTTTGGAAATGTTGTCACAAAAATACTACTGGTAATATTTGTAGAATTAAAAATTACATTTAGTTAAACTTTTTGTTGTTGTTGTAATTGACATGTACTATGCACACCCAAATTAACAAATGCAAATTTTATTTTAATTATGACATTTGATATCGCTGTATTAGTTTGGAGAGTCCGAACCCATAACGAGCAATTCCTGGAATCACCACTGAGCATGAAGCCATGAACAATTGAACATGTCCACACTAGCACACTGTGATCCGAACCCTGCTGTGCTGAAATAGCTCTAGGATGTTCTAGTACCTTCCAAGTTCCAACTTCATGAAAAATGTCACGACACCATCAGACCCAAGTATCTTTGCTACCTGCCTTCCAAAATCCCCATTTCCATTGAATTCCGGGAAATAATGCGACACATTTTGAGATGAAATTGCTGCCAATCACAGGATCTAGTTCATGATGAATGAGCAAAGACATTGCAGACAAGTTTTTGCATTTGTCTATGACGAAAGAAACAAAAGAGATAGCACGATCAATGTCTGTGATCACCAAATATGCTGTAAAGTCCTTTAGACTCTTCATCCCTATTCTTCCATATGAATCCGTGACATCAAAAGAAGCCTCCATGTTTGCATAAGCACCAGGACCCAGACTCAAAGAGATTAAGTAGGGGAAAACATCAAATAATAAACCAAAGTTTGGATATTCTGCCTCCGATGGTTCAACACTCTTTACTGACTCTAGAAACAACTCATTGACAGCACTAGAACACAGGAATGAGCCAATGAGGGTCCAAAGACTGCTTGACTCAAGCTGCAATTTTTTCAAGTGAGGAAGTTCTCCTACTTCAAAAGTGTCTGGTCTTTCATAAGTAAGATCAAGGTCCAACAACAATGGAGTTTCCAGGACAAGTGCTTTCGGCCTAACACATTTAAGCTTCAGCTTCACCATCTTGGGTGCAATTATAGTCAGAGAAAGAGGAACATTTGACACGGTCCACTGACAGGTCTTAAGGGCTTGGAGGCAAATTTTAGGCTCTTTGAGTCCTCCAACACCTAACAAATTCAGAATCTGCAAACAAGGGAAACAATCATTTACCTTTGAAAGGTTTTCATCATCAAGTCGTACAGTTTCAAGTGTTAGACTTGTAAGAGAAGTCATTGCATTCAGCCCATCAACAGATAACCAAGTGTTCTTAATTGTAAGTTCATTTAGCCTATGGCCTGCACATCAGTAAAATTAACAGCCCATTAGTTCCCAAGGAGATGCATGCAGGGGCTTCAGAATCCAGTTAGTAGAAAAACGTAGTTGGAAGGAACACGAATTTGTAACAGAAAGAAATCGACAATGCGTCTTGAAATCCTAGAACAGAAAACAGTTCATGACCTTCATGTACATCAATTTTTAAAAGAGCCTAGTATAAATGTATATACAGCTTAGGGAATTCAGGAAGTTATGTTGTATAATTGTATTTATGCCTGCAAATTCTACTTGAGATTTAAATTGTTTCAAACATTGAAAGAGTTTTACATGTTAATTGAAGTAGGGATGTCCGGATAATAAGTTAAACCAAGTAAAAACTAAGAGATGTAAAACAATTAACTTTGTGTCAATACTCATGCTTAAAAAAGCATAACCCTATGTGAGTGGACTCCTATTGTGACATTCTATATTAGCTCTGTCATCTTCTTATCTAATTACAGCTCATATAATTTCCAGACAGCATTTACCAAATTCACACAGGTAAATATTGACGCGTCAAAGATAAACCACCAGTTTCACCTATCTAATTCACTTATAACTTGTATGCTAACCAATAACCAGGCTTGTAAATTACAGAGTTTAGCAAATTTCATAATTGATATCAACTGTATTTGGTTGGTCATGCACCTTACCAAGGAGTATAATTGAAGAGAGCCTATTACAATAGCTTAGGACTGCTAATGCAACCTCTAAAACTTAACATCCCACCTTCCTCCAACTCAATATAGCTTATTTAATTTCTACAAGATTTAAATGCATGTGATACATGCTTCAATTTCAAAAACACCTATAACAACCACTTTAAAAAAAAAAAGTACATATTAACATAAAAAGAAAGGGCATTACAAGTACTTTAGGTGGACACCAAATTTACAAGAATTGGTTTATAGTTATAAAAAGAAATTTTCTTACTATCCTACCATGGAGTATTGCCAACACTCATCTCTCTGCCAAGTTCCCGCAAACCCCTCAACCTAGTTCACCCTCTAATCCTGTATATTTATCCTAGCCTAAAAATTTTCTGGGCAAGATACGGCTAATATATGCATCTAGATTCTAGATGGCATATGAGATAAAAGTACAAACGGAGTATATCCTTCTTGAATTTCACTATCACCCCTTTTTTGTAGCCGTGAAAAATTAAGGTTGTCACTAGATCGCATCAACCATTTAGGTTCAAACCAACGACACGAGGTAAAGTGACTAGGCATCTTTATTGTATTACATTACACCCATGAGTACATATCTCCTATGTTAGTCACATTCATATTCACATTCTCATGTTGGGCAGTGGTAAGTTTTCAAGTGTCACACCTGGCTATCTCATGAGAAAATTTATTACCTACACGACGAGGAACTAGAAATGGAGGAAAGTTAGGCATTTACAAATGCATAACAAGGGGTATTCATGTAATTATACATATATACAAACGAATGTATATCCTGGTATCATTGGATGATCAAATGGTACCACTGAATATATAGTGATACTATATATGCACATAATGGTATTATATATGCATTCAGTTGTACAAAATTTATGCATAAATAGTACCACTGAGGATCCAATAGTACCATATAAACATTTAGTGGAACAATCAACATGTGGTCCCCCATCACGTGATACAATCCGACCAAAAAATAGGTGGGGTCCACCCACAGACCTCTCTCTTCCTATCTCTCCTTTTTTCTCTCTCTATTTTAAAAATATTTTAATCAATGTTATACATTTACAAATGCCTAACTTTCCTCCCTACATGACTATACCCACTTACCCAAGTCAAGAGTGTCGAGATTCCAACACGGATACTTGAATCGAATTATCGAAATGAAGGTTTTAGACTTTTAGTTATCATAGTTTCTCTCTGAAATTGTATTTCACCTTATCAAATGCCTTCTCAGACTACTCAGAATATTCCCAATCGAAGCAATAAAGCATATACTAGTATTAACTAGATTTAAAATTAACATCTAAGTTTTATTTTCCGATTATTTTTCCCCAAAACTGCATATAATCAACATGTCAAAAACAACTAACTAAACTAAAAATATGAGCTAATTTATCTAAATATACCAAAATAAAGCAATCAAATTCCAACAAAGTAAGAATTTTGTAAAATATATTTCCAATTGATTATATTTAATATACCTGTAACATAATTTAGATTAACTATTAGCAACAACAATCAGCATAATAATCCAATCAAAACCAAACCCATTTCAATTAAACTCTAAACTCAAAACTCAAAACCAAAATAACTCACAATGGCGAGAGATCAAAGAAAGAACAAAGGACCGTCTCCAACAAGACTGAACCCAGAAATCCAAAAACGACAGCGTTTTCAACCGATCACCAATTTGACCCAACCAAACCGAAACAAACTCAGAATCCGTCAAATAAAGATCATCATCGTCATCCTCTACGTCATCGTACGATAAACTCTGGAGCGATTCATCGACTCCAATGGTAATTGAGTTGAGAAGTGGGAGTCCGAGAATGAAGCGAGTGAAGTTGGATTTGAATTGAAGAGTTGAAGCTTGAGATCGTGATTTTGTGTAGTGGGTGTAAGAACAGAGGAGGTTGATGGAGGTGACACCGTAGGAGAGAGAGTTGAGGGTTTTGCAGGTGAGTCTGCAACGAATTAGATCGGATGAGTTGAGGAGTTTGTGGAAGATTTCGAGGATTAGTTGTGGAGGGAGATTGTCCATGGCGGGGAATGTTGGGTTGTGTGGAATTGTGGTTACTAACTTACTATTACATCAAATAAATAAATTTAGGCCTATTCTATCCATCTTATTTTTAGCTAAATTGAATATTATTAAACATAATTTATTTTTACTGAACTGAAATTATTTTTACTGAATTTCTATTATAATTCTGCTTTAAGAAAACTGAATTTTATTGAACTCAACTTATTGTTACTGAACTGAAATTATTTTTACTGAACTACGGAATTTAATTTTACTGAACTAAACTTATTTTTACAGAACTGGAATTATTTTTACTTAATATTACTTTTGTAAGGTGAAGAGAACAAGGCCTAACTGTATAAAGTATAAATTTAAAATTCATGACCAAAACACATGTAAATTAATGTAGTTAATGGCTTTTTTGTTCTTTCTTTCTTTCTAAAACTCTCCTTATTTAGCTTCTTATGTGCAATCTTTAAAGCTATATATAACATTTTCCTTAATATAATCAATATACGAGCACCAATTAAAAAATTGTATTTTCTCCGTTCACTTTTGGTTCTAACACTTTGACTTCCACTATTTCCACCCTTGCTGATGAATAAATTCAATCAATAAATAAGGTCAAGTATTGTATGAATGTGAATTGTGTAAAATTAGAAGTGTTCCAACTGAAAGTGAACAAATGAAGTATTACGCAAACTAATGCTTAACTGTACATGTGTTAATGAATGTGATATTAATACTCCCTCCGTTCCAAAAAGAACGACCCATTTAAGTTGATTACGCGGGTATTAAGGAATTTAAGTAAAAAGAAGTAAAAGTATATTGGAAAGATAAATTTACATGGGGTTTGTAAAAAAATAGAGAGAGAAAGTAATAAAATAACATGGAAAATCAAATTTTTATATGGGGAAGCTAATTTTGCACAAATATTGTAGCAAATTGGTGGGTGTTTTAATGCAAATGGGTCATTCTTTTTGGGACAAAGTTTTGGCTAAATGGGTCGTTCTTTTTGGGACGGAGGGAGTAGAAAAATTGTTTTTAATAATCCTACTTTGATTTTCTTTTCCAGTTTTGAATTACTATTGAAAAAGTCTTAGCTTTAGCGATATTGATAACCTATTATAATAGGTTACCAGACACATGTTACTAATCTATTGATCCAAAAAAAAAAGCAAAAAAATTTATAATAATCTGATATTGTAAAATATATATATAAATAGAAAGAAATCTAATAAAACCTCACATGACTAAATTTAATCTTAACATAGAAATCAACAAAAAAAAAATTAGGAAAAATTGCTCGGAATAATCCCACCTTTGGGCCGTCCGTTAAAAATAATCCCACCTTTAGATTATTTTTAAATAATCTCACCTTTACCCCCGATATTTTTTTAATGGTCCCATTTTACCTGGAACCGGTTGTGTAGGTAATTTTTTTTGGAAAATTTGTTCAAAAGGACCAAGAAAGAAGGCATTTTTGTTCAGAAGGACCAATTAAGCCAAAAGTTGTTTAAAAGGACCACAAAAGACAATTTGGGTTGTTGAGGGGGACCAAGGTCAATTTTCAGGCAAGTAGGCAAGTCAACGCCTCCATCACGTGCATGGCACGTGACTCGTTAATTTCACCAATTTTTTTTTTTCCTTTTTCCACAATTTTCCTTTAATTTTCCAATTAACCCCAATTTAACCCTTTTCAATTCCATTCTCTCTCCTCCTTTCTTACTCTAGAAGCAATATTCATGGCATTTACTCCTCTTGTTTGCCATTGTTAGTGGGCAAACTTTGCTGTTTTGAATTGATCACTGATTAGTTTGCCCATATTTGCAATTGATTGCAATTTCAGTTTGCTCATATTCATGTTGCTGCAAATCCAAATTTGAAACACAAAAACGTACAACATCAAGCAAAATCCCCTAAATTCGACAAATCGCAACCAAAATCAGAACACATGCCTTGTTCCGCTTTTCCTCGATTGCGCTCTGGATAAATTGTTAGCAGAAAGAGGGCGCAATTGCATATTGTTCAAAATCTAGGGTTTATCCATTGAGGAGAGAGAAAGAAGAAGAATTATAAAATTTGGGGGAAATGGTGATTTTTGGGGGGAATTCGTGAAGAGTAATGGAAAAAAAAGGAGGAAAAAAAAATAAAAATTTGACCCAATTTAATGAGTCACGTGACAAGCACGTGATGGTCAACGCCGGATTCCGGCGTTGACTTGCCGGTAAATGTAACATGGTCCCACTCAACAACCTAAAGTGTGTTTTGTGGTCCTTTTAAACAACTTTTGGCTTAATTGGTTCTTTTGAACAAAAGTGCCCTCTTTCTTGGTCCTTTTGAGCAAATTTTCCTTTTTTTAAAAAAAGTTTAATTGACACGTGTAGTTGCTTGATTGGTCAAAATTATAAAAAAAAAAAGTAGTTTACAAATAAATAAAAAACCACCAACTAACAACACCTAAGCCACCACCATCCCCACCACCAAACCCAAAGCCTAGAACCACCATCCCGCCCAGAATTGAAACCATCGCCACAGTGCTGACCGGAATCCCACCTAGCCAACCCAACTCCAAAACCCCATTAACCCATTAACTCAAGACCCTTCGAAAACCACCAGAAATTGGGCTCAACGCGGAATCGGGGAAGGAGAGGTCAACGAGGCTGGAATTAGGGGACGGGGAGGTCGGCACGGTCGTAGGAAGACGGGGATGTCGGCGCGGCCAGAAGAGGACGGGGGATGGGGGTGATCAGCGAGCTGAATAGGGGGATAGGGGTGGTCAGCAAGCTTGAATAGGGGATGGAGGTGGTCGGATTTGTGGGACAACAAGCTTCCTGGGTCAAGGGGCCGGTGGTAGGGGAGCTGGGGAGGTGGTTTGGCTGGTGGTGATTTATAAATTAATTAATGTTTTTCTTAACCTTTTTTTTTTTTTAATATTTTTAATTTTAATTTTTGGACTAATCGGGTGTCGACACGTTTCAAATAACTTGCTATAACAAGTTAACTAAACGGTAGGGACCATTAAAAAAGATCGGGGGGGTAAAAGTGAGATTATTTTTAGCGGACGACCCACAGGTGGGATTATTCCAAGCAATTTTTCCAAAAAGTTAATCATGAGAGAACATGAGTCGTGCAAAAAAATTCCCAAGTGTTACAACTTAAAGAGAATGAAGTATATATATATGATATTAGATTCTTCATTTACCATACAAAGGTTAGAAATATTCATGCATATATAGCCTAGTGCTTATGCATTGAGATGATGCCTCTCAATATCTTTGGTAATACCTATGCAGAAGTCAATGATTTGGGTTGGGTAAGGCCCATCATCAGCAATTTTCTCAAATTCAGCATTCCACTTAACAACTGTTATTTCACCTCTAGGAATCACATGAATACTAATTGTTAAGCTCTTGAACTCTTCAAGGAGATCACCTTCAATAATTTTGAATCTTACAAATTTGTTTTCTTCATCTATCACTTCAACTATCTCCTTAGCAACACATTTCTTCCCATCTGCAATTCATGCATCATATACTGATTAATATATTACTTGACTATATTAGTATCAAAATTTTGACATTATTTACAAATTTTACTAATAATTGTGACATCATTTTGTGTATTTATATATTTAATGAATGATTTAATAATATGGTGACATAATTAGGGCCTGTTCTCATTGACTGAACCCAGCTGAACTGAACTGAACTCAGCTGAACTGAACTGAACTGAACTAAACTCAGCTGAACTGAACTAAACTGAAATGAATATTTTATAAGAGAAGGAAATTAGGAGCTGAACTGAACTGAATTGAACTGAACTGAACTGAACTGAACTCAGCTGAACTGAACTGAATTTCAACGTAAGAGAACATGCCCTTAATGTTGACATAATTATGAAATGGAGATACAGTATCACAAAATTAAAGTTAAAGTGTTACAACAAATTTGAAAGAAAATAAAAAGTATGACCTGTAACGTAATAACTTTAAATTTACATACACAAGAAAGTAAATTAAATGATATGCATAGATTATATGAATTGAATGTATGATCACAATTATTACGAAGTATATGAATAAGGATGAGTAGAAATTACCAATGGTATAATACCAAGAAATGACAGAGTCGAGCCTGCCTAATTCTCCTTCATGAAGATCACAAGTATGTATTTTATCTGGAGTGATATTGGGAACAAGTTCTGGATTTTGACCAGAAAGTTGACGAAATACATCTCCATCAAACTTAATTTCAACTTCAACTTCAAGCTTTCCTCTAATTCCCATTCCTTGAAAAACAAATTAATTTTACAATTATGGATGGCTTTAGAATTTATATTCCTAGATGCTTAAATATTACAAGTATATACAAGCATATAATTGAATGTGTGTGTGTGTGTTTTTTTTTTGTCCAAACAATTGATTAATATAAGGTATATTGAGGCTATAATTTACGTGAATATACTAACAATAATTAATTTGTTATGAGTTGACTTTTTTGGTTTTTTTTTTTTTTTTTTTTTTTTTTTTTTTTGGGTTCATGAGTATATTACTCCCTCCGTCCCTAAATTACATTCATACTTCTCTCTATTATGTGAGAAATAAATGCTAGAAGTAGGAATGTAATTTAGGGACGGAGGAAGTAATAATTAATTTGTCATGAGTTGACTTTTTTGGTTGATAATGTGTTTGATCTAGATTGCTTGATAATGTTCAAACAACAAATGGGCAAGACTTGAGTATAACTAGATCGTGCTAGGTGGTGCCCTGTGAAACGTGTAGTCTAGGCATGATCATGCGGAGGATCCTCTCTTTGTGTGTATTAATGTCGTCTGATTTAATTACCAATAAAGATAATACATACCCTTTTTCCTAAAAAAAAAAAAAAATTGTATATACAAAAAGTGAAATGCTAAATACCGCTCTTCATAATTATCGCCACCACCATCATTTCAAGCAAACGGACAATTTTACCCTTACATTTTTTTTCATATTTTCTTTCTCTAACAATAATCCATTATTCACAACCATTACAACCACTACCTTCGACACCGGATAGATAGGGGTGTACATAAACAGGACCGGACCTGAAAACCGACCTGACCCGGACCTGTTGGGACCGGACTTGACCCGGACCTGTAGATTCAGGTCCGGTCCCGGTCCTTGAAATTCAAGGATTCCGGTCCCGGTCCAGATCAGGTCTAAAACCGGGGTTTTTAGGTCCGGACCTGAAACCCGGTAAAATTGTGTTTTTTAAATAAAAAAAAGTTTCTTTTTTTTCTAAAAAATCAAAACAAATCAGTTCATTTCTAACCCTAGGTCCCTAACTCTCTGACTCTCATAGCCTCTCAAGCTCTCAGCCGAAATCCTCGTCGGTCACGCCCTCACGTTGCACGGCTGCCCCTCAGACGACCACCAGGCACCCACTGCCCGCCAGGAACCAGTGCAAAAACCGCCCCTACTGTATAAAATTTCGATTGTATAAGTCACCGCACGCAAACTACAGGCCACCAGATCGCGCGATTGTAAAGACCACGGCCAACAGACTACGTGGCTCCAACGACCGCGACCACCAGAACGCGTGGCTCCAAGTTCTCTAACGATTCCGACGACCTAGATCTGGGCTAAGTTCCTGCAATTCTGCTGCCTGCTAACTGCTTCGTTGCTTCCTAATGTTTTTTTTTTTTTTTAATTTTTTAAGTTGAATCTGAATTATGTTTTTTGAAAGAAGAACAATCTCAAATTAATATTAAATAGCAATATAGACCAGTTAAAATTGGTTAACATGTATTATTTTTTTTTTCAAATTGATTTTTTTTAAGTTAAAAAAAAAAGCAGGTCCAATCAGGTCCAAAACCGGATCGGACCTGTTTTTCCAGGTCTGGTCCGGAACCGGACCTGTTGATTCAGGTCGGTCCCCGGTCCTCGAAAAATAGAGATTCAGGTCCCGGTCCCAACAGGTCCGGTCCAGGTCCGGTCCGATTTTGGACCGGTGTACAGCCCTACGGATAGACACGACGAGGGCAAATGTCAAGGAAAAATGGATGGTGATAAAGACGGCTCGACGGAAAATGAACCGGGGACACCAACTTCCGGTGGTTGAAATTCGAAATATTAATCGGAGAAACTGGCTGATGACGGTCAACTAGAGTTAAAAACCAATTATACGGTAACCGGTTTTGGCCTCCGATTACCGTTGTGGCCTTTGGTTACCTTACAATCAAATAAGAATGTTAAAAAAAAGAATAAAAATGGTGGCTGGTAATCGGAGGTTAAAACCGGTTGCCGGCTGCGGTCAACCGGATTTGGTCGCCGGTTACCGTTTGCTGGCAACCGGTTTTCATCTCCGACATCAGCCACCGGAGTTTTTTAGAAAAAAATGAAAAATCGCCAAACATACCTTTTTTCCACCCATTATGTCGCTGCTGCTTGAGGACACGCCGCCGCTGTCGTCGTTACTTGAGGTCATTGCGAAAAAATGGAGGAAAATGGGTTAGGATTTAGTAAGGGCAGGATTGGCATTTTACATCAAATGATGGCGGTTTTGATAAATTTGGAGGGCATTGTCTTATTATGATGAGTCATATTCATATAATCTTTTTTTAAAAAAAATAAAATAAATAAATAAATAAAAACAATTATACATATAGTTACGCATTTTAGTTACATAATGTTAATCTCTTTAACCATAATATATACCCTTTTCACATTATAAAATTGTAAAAAAAAATTATATACACCTGCGTGTAAGGTGTATCCAGGTTATCCTTTGCTCATTTAATATTTTTTGCTCATATCTATACTATATATTAAAAGGCGTTCCTAAGAACGTCGATGTGCCACGCAGTCCCTTTTTGTTGCTCCACGTCATCATCCCTATGTCTCATGATGCCACATCATCCCTCAAACAATGCCACATCACCCAAGCAACCAATATTATTGAATATAAAACATAAGGTTAAGGGGGATCGAACCCTCAATCTCTTACAACAAAAATAACCATTTCACCATCTAAGCCACTTATCAAGTATACTATCAATATGAAAAAAATAATAATATAAGTGCAAACCACAAGATTCAATTAAAATAAAATATTCTAAAAACAAAAACATGATTGCACGTCTACAACAGTAGCAACCCAGGGCAACGCCCGGGCTACTCAATAGTTAAAATTTTAAAATGAGCAAAAAAAACTAACTTTAGATGCACCTGTATACCTCTATATGCAACCAGGTATATATATAAAAGGTGTTGATAAAACAAGATAAAAAAAAAAATTAAAAAGAAAAACACAAATTTTTCAAAAGATTGGCTATTTTCACTTTTTCAGCCTATGCTGAATATACAAATAAAAGATAGTTAGTGTGTTTCTTTTCATTAGTTACCCTCATCTATAACACTTGTTACTAGATGAGGTACTTCAATAAGATGCAGCTGGAGCCTAGGATATAATATATGATGATGTTATGAAATTCACAATAATTCAATTAAATTCAGATGGTGATAAATCATTCATGAATGACTTATGACTTGATGGTCTGTCTTTGATGAATGGGGTACATTGGCCTTGCAATAATAAGTTGTATGTACGTAGTCATGCAATAATTTATTGGTTAGACTTAGGGTCTGTTCACATTTACTGAACTGAACTGAAGTGAGCTGAAATGAATATTTTATGAGAGAAGGAAATTAGGAGCTGAACTGAAGTGAACTGAACTGATTGGAGCTGAAGTGAACTGAAATTAAGTAAATGTGAACGGACCCTTAATTCGAAAGAGCTAGGGATAAGGCACACACTAAGTAAAGATGTGATATTATGTATAGAAATTAAATGAAAGTAACGTAATCTATGGATAATATTGAGTAGTATATGGATAATAATTAAGGTATGAATTTACACAAATTAACAATATTAAGGCCCTGTTCTTTTGAGCTTCTGGGCAGAGCAGAGCAGATTGAAGCAGAGCAGAGCAGATTTCATTATTATTATTATTATTATCATCATTATTGTTATTATTATTATTATTATTATTATTATTATTATTATTATTATTATTACTACTACTACTACTACTACTACTACTACTACTACTACTACTACTACTATAATAATAATACTAATGATTTATTATTGTTATTAAATATTTAATATTATTATTATTATTATTATTATTATTATTATTATTATTATTATTATTACTACTACTACTACTACTACTACTACTACTACTACTACTACTACTACTACTACTACTACTACTACTACTACTACTACTACTACTATTATTACTATTATTATAATCATTAAATTTTATTATTAAATATTAATTATTATTAATAATATTAATATTTTTAAATATTAATTATATTATTATTATTATTAAATATTATTAAAATTATTATTAATATTATTATTATTAGATATTAATTATTATTATTAAATATTAATTTTTAATAATATTATTACTATTAAATATTAATTATTATTATTAAATATTAATTATATATTATTATTATTAAATATTAATTATTATTATTATTAAATAATAATTATATATTATTATTATTAAATATTAATTATTATTATCATTAAGTATTAATTATTTATTATTATTATTAAATATACATTATTATAATAATTCAATATTAAGTATTAATTTTAAGTAGAGCAGAGCAGAGTATGACAGGGCAGAGCAGAGCAGAGCATATTATATTGAAGCAGAGCAGAGCAGACCAAAGCAAAGCAGAGTAGATTTCAGCAGACAAAGTAGAGCAGAGCAGCTCTAAAGAACGGGGCCTAAGTAGTATATGGATAATAAAATTAAGGTATGAAGGGTAATATAATACATACATACATATACATATATATATATATATATATATATATATATATATATATATATATATATATATATATATATATATATATATATATATATATATATATATATATATATATATATATATATATATATATATATATATATATATATATATATATATATATATATATATATATATATATATATATATATATATATATATATATATATATATATATATATATATATATATATATATATATATATATATATATATATATATATATATATATATATATATATATATATATATATATATATATATATATATATATATATATATATATATATATATATATGTACAGTATATATATGTACATATACACATATATATATATGTACATATACACATATATATGTGTATATGTATATGTGCGTATATGTGCGTATATGTATATATATATATATATGTATATATATATATGTATATATATATATATATACATGTATATATATATATACTACCTCCGTTTCATAAAATCTGCAACAATTTCCTAAAACGGAAACTACACATTATGTGCAACAAACCAAAAGTTTCCCCTTTTAGTAAATTTTTTGTGTAAAATTACCACCATACCCTTACTAAATTATACTTAACTACAATAAATAACATATTAACTCTTTAACCCAAATTAATTTATCCTTAATTAAAACCCTAACCCGCATTCTTTCTCCACCCTCACAACCACATCCACCACAAACATCACCATTTTTTCTCTCTCCTCCCTATGAACCACCTCCAACAGCACGACACCACCACTCAGTTCAAGTCTCTCTCTTCACTCACAACCACGAAACCACCACCACCACGAAACCACTACCTCTGTTTCCCCGTTCAAAGTTGTCGTCGTTCACCCCTTTCACGTCACCCTGCGAGTTCACGGCGATTTGGGGGTATGCGATTTGGGGGTCGTGCGATTAGGGAGGTCTGCGATTTGGGGGTCTGCGATTTGGGGGTTGTGCGATTAGGGAGGTCTGCGATTAGGTTGCGATTCGGAGGTCTGCGATTTGGGGGGGGTGTCTGCGATAAGGTTGCGATTTGGGGTTTGCAATTTGGTTGGGTGGGTTCGTTGGTGGTGGCCTGGTAAGTGGGGGTTTTGGTTCTTTGGTGGTGAGTTGGGGTCTTGGTTCGTTGGTGGTTGGATGGGTTGTTGGGGGTGGTGCGAGTCGGTTGGATGGGTTTTGGGTGGTTGTGTGAGGTGATTGGTGGTGGTGAGGTTGGTTTGTGCGTTGGTGGTCTGGTGGTGTTGGTGGTCTGGTGCAGTGGTCTGGTGGTGGTGCGCTAGTTGGGTTTTGGGTGGTTGTGGTGGGGTTATGTTCTCTCTCATCCAATTAATCACATGCCCTTTTGTTTACTAATCTTTGCTTAAGAAATTTTGCCTTGGGAATTGTGCAAGGCCCTTTGTTGAAGATTTTATGAAATGGAGGTAGTATATACTACCTCCGATTCATTTTAGTCGCAACAAAGGACAACTTTACGCAAACCAAGGCAAAAGATTGAAAGCATGATTATGAAAAAATAAGGGTATATGCTTAATTATTAATCCAACCCAAAATAAAATTAAAAAAAAACCTTAATTAAATTAAAACCACCACCACTACTGACACCACCAAGCATCACCCAAACCACCCACCACCACCACCCAGCATCACTGAAACCATCCACCACCACCTAGACCGAACCCAACACCGCCGACGAACCACGACGACCACCACCACCCCACGAACCCAGCACCCACCGAACCCAGCAACCCCACGAACCCAACAACCCAACAACCCCACGAACCTACCACCACCGCCCCTCACGCACCCAGCAACAGCGAAACCCACCCACAAAACCAAACCCACGAAACCCACACAAAACCGATCTTCAACCACGAAACCCACCACCACTGACCCTCACGCACCGAGCAACCACGAAACCCACCCACAAAACCAAACCCACGAAACCCACACGTCGCCGATCTGAAACCAACCCACAAAACCAAACCCACACGTCGCCGATCTGAAACCGACGATCTGAAACCACGAAACCTACCCACAAAACCAAACCCACGACGCCGCCGATGTGCAACCCCCGAAACCAAACCCACCGCCGCCGATCTGAAGCCCCCACTGCTCTTAATACCACGAAGCCACCATGAAAAGGGGGTTGGAGGAGGAGAGAGAAAATTAAAGGAGTGAGAGTTTAATTAATTAAGCTTGAGGTTTAATTTAATGAAATCAGATTTGTAATTTAATAAGAGTGTTTAAGAGAAAAAGTAAGGGCATATATGTCATTTTACAGCCCAAAAGTTACTAAATAAGGAAAAAAAAAATTTTGTTGCAAGTAATATGAACCACCCCAAAATGGAAATTGTTGCAAGTAAAATGAACCGGAGGTAGTATATACTACCTCCGTTACGTATTAGTTGCAACTTTGGAATATTTTATATCTCACAAATAATACCCCAAAGTTGCAACTAATAAGAAATGGAGGTAGTATATCAAATTAATCCATCATAAGAAAAATAAGAATGATATGATCGATCTATAAGATAGGCACGCGATGCAAAGAGCCCAAGAGTGCATATGCATGTGAATAGTGGCGGATATTCGACCAAAAAATATAGGGTTAGGCCATGATTTAAACTAGTTAACACTGTGAAAACCTAACCATTGAGATTTGATAATTTGTACACTTTCCGTGTTTAAATAAATGAAACTTTTTGACTTTTACGAAGCTAGAAATGTTAGTTGAATGTTTTAAAATAATAGGTAGTAGAGTATAATAAATTTGAGGATAGAGAAGAAATAAAGGTATCTATGAGGACCATTAGTTAGTAGAATATGTATCATTAAAAAGTAGAGAGAATATTATTAAAAGTAGAGAGAAGTTCCTAAAAATGGAAACGTTTTATTTATTTAAACACGACCGCAAATAGAAAACACATTTATTTAATACGAAGGGAGTACAAATTTCGTATCAATATTTAATGTAATGTATTCATTGCACCTAATAAAAGCCTTTTGCCAAGCACCTATAATTTAGGTTCTAATAATCAAATTAAAAAATGGAATATGCTTCTTAAATACGTAGTAATAATCTATGTGCATATATATCCCACATAAGTGCATAACTAAACATAAAAAAAATCCTATTTCTAACCCTAAACCCCTAATAAGCAATGCATTACCCCAATTCTACATTCTCCAAAATTCCCACCTTGACCATATTCAATATTTCATAGAATACGCATAAAATGTACGCCAATTCAAGAGTAAATCAACACACAATCAAAGTTCGAAACACATTTTTGAACACAGACCAATAGTCAGATGACTCAAATCCCAAAATCTACTTTTTTTTTTTCTTCTTTTTTATTTTTGTAACAATCCCAAAATCTACCTCATCATAAGCCAGTTCAATGAAGAAGATCCTCCACCGATTTAGACCATGAATCTGATGACGATGATGTCCTTCTTTACGTTGAATTTGTTGTACGGTTGTGCCTTCCAAATAAACCAACTACTACCTCCGTTACATATTAGTTGCAACTTTAGAATATTTTATCTCTCACAAATAATCCCTAAAGTTGCAACTAATATGTAACGGAGGTAGTATAAAGATGGCCATGAAAGTGATTAACCGACATTAGAGTTCGTTAGTTTTTCGTTGCTAGTTACTTATTAAAAATATTTTTTAAAAAATAAAAGAAATAGAAACATTTAAAAAAAAAACCAAAATCCCCCCATCGCCAAACACTAACCCCTCCCTTAAACTCGCCGGAAAACCGGCCGGAACTCCACCTTAACCACCTAAACTGGCCGGCCAGTACTATACCTCTACATCTCACCCACCCCGACCCCTCCCTTTCCCCTAACCCCCGCCGCATCCACCTTCTTTCTCGAAACTCCAACCAACTGACCACCCTCATTCCCCGTTAAACCACCACGAAACAACCCCAACTCCCTTTCTCACACCCCGAGAAACGACAAGGGAGGGTCGTTTCGAGTTATTGTTGGTTGTTTCGTGGGCTGGTCGGTTTTCTAGGATGGGTTGCGTCACGTGGTTGTGTTTGTGGAGTGTTAAGGAAGGAAGGAGGACAAGGGGGAAATTGCGGGGACTCGCCGGCGGGAGGAATTGTCTATGTGGGGGTGGGCAGCCGGTTGCCGACGGCGATGACGTGATGGGCTGGGTTGTGGTGGTGGGAGGGGTGGTTTGTGAAGGAATTATGTCTTCGATAAGTGCAATTATTAGATATATCAAGGATCACAGTTATGGAGATAATCAATAACTATATATACTAAAAGACACACCAGCCATGACACGTGTCATCTCCTGGTGTGTCCATAGTATATTTTTTTTTTTTAAAAAAATAAAAATTTATTTAAAGAAACAAATAATATGACAAAGATACAATAATGACAAAGATATGAATATATATTTCCACCATCAATTATCTCATAGAATTAAGGAAACAATAATAATCACCAAGAAAATATTTAATAAATATACCAAAATTATCCTAACATATATACAGTGATATATAATTATGCAATTTTTCCCTTAAAATAAATCTTTGATTTAACAAAAAGAAAATTCAATTTTAAATATGCAGACTTAAGAAGGATACCCTTCAATAAAAGACTTAACAAAGATTAAAAAAATAATAATAATAATAAAAGGTCAATAGACACACTAGCAATGACACGTCAATTTATGATGTGTCCTTAATATATTATTTTTTTAATAATTAATTATTACGAAGTATAGTTTATTTAAGGAAATTATTTTTAAAAAGATGTTTATTTTTGTCAACTATATAAAATGAGCAATAATATTTACCATTCTTATTCAATTTTGTTCAAGATATTTTAAACAATTTTTATATTTTATGCTATAAATAAATTAATTTGTCAAAAGAAAATATGGGGTAATTAAAATAACCGTGCATGGCACGGGAACTAACCTAGTTAGTTCATACTATAAGGTCGCCAATGTTTAGTGCTAGATGTGACATTTGGTCTTTGGGCTTGTTAAATGGCCCAAAGCCTAATGGATCATATAAGGTCATACACAAGAGTATTGGGTTAAACAAGTAAGAGGCCCATAATTGGGCCTCATGAGTATATGACACACCTTATTGATTTGGGCTTGGATAGTAAGTAGAGTCTAATTAGGATTTGGACATGACATGGTTTTATTTCTAGATATGATCTATAAATATAAACCATGCCTAGGGTTGCATGACACAACAATTAACACACTGTGAATTGTTAGACAAACAACCAAGAAATCTCAAACCCTAATTCTCTCTTTCTCTCTCTTCCCTTGACCGTACGGCCCTCCTCCCCGGGTGGCGCGTGGGTGGTGTTGTGGTGTGCTCGTGACTCTAATCTCCGTAGAAGGTTGATTGAACTGTTCGGTCACAACTAACTAGCATTAGTGGAGGTTTAATCCGTGCTCGTGGACTTAGTAGAGGAATCACACGTGGGGTTATTTGTCTCCCTTGTTCTTGCTCGATCACTAGTGGAATCACGCTTCAAAGGTATAATTCTTACTTCTTTATGTGTTATGCATGAGATCCTTGGTTTGGTGCTATATGAATATGATTCATGTTAATTCCGCAATTAGTACCTATAATCTCCTACAGTTTGTTTAATTTTTTTCTACTAAATTCTTAATTAAGTTTTAACTATTTTATTTTCTGATTTTTTAATATTTTAAAAAGTGTTAGACCAATTAGATCAGGACACGTGTCAAATTAATAACGCCACTTAACTTTCGTTAACGGATATGACTGTCAAAGGATATTGTTGATAAATTATTGTGAGGTGGAGGGAACAACTTATAAATTTGAAAAAACATGTGTATAGCTTATAAATTCAATAACTTAGGGGCATATGTAAGAAAAACCCTTTATTTAAATATGGAGGGAGTACAAATTTCGTATCAATATTTAATGCAATGTATATATTCATTGCACCTAATAAAAGCCTTTTGCCAAGCCCCTATAATTTAAGCCCTAATAATCAAATTAAAAAATAAAACATGCTTCTTAAATACGGAGTAATAATCAATGTGCATATATATCCCACATAAAAACATCTTATTTTTAACCCCAAACCCCTAATAGGCTAATATATAAGCAATGCATTAGCCCAATTCTACATTCTCCAAAATTCCCACCCAGATCATCATAATCAATAATTCATAGAATACCCATAAAATTCACACCAATTCAAGAGTAAATCAACACACAATCAAAGCTAGAAACACATACATTATTGAACACAGAATAATAGTCAGATGACTCATATTCCAAAATCTACCACATAAGCCACTTCAATTAAGAAGATCCTCCACCGTTTTGGACCATGAATCTGATGACGATGACGGTCCTTTCTTTGCCTAGAATTTGTTGTACAAATTAAATGAGAAGTGATTGACAAAGGAGAGAGAAGAGAACAAAAAAGAAAAGGGCAAAATTGTAATTGAATATTTTAATGGGTAAAAGATAGCACTATCAAAACGGTTTGACAGTTCGGTTTCGGTTCGGTTTGAAATCGGTTCGGTATTTAATCGGGACGGTTTGGAATCGGTTTAATTGTCTCACGGGTCGGTTTTGGTTAGGTTTAAATAGTTATCGGTTCGATTCGGTTCGGTTTATTCTTAAGCGGTTTTAATTCGGTTCGGGTTGTAAACAGTCCGGGTAGTAAACGGTTCGGTGCAGACGGGTTGCGGTTTGTTAACGGTGCGGTGTAAACGGTTTTTATCCCGATTCAAACAGTTTCGGGTTGAAAACGGTTTCGGGTTAGAAACAGTTTGGTTCTTTTTTGGTTCAATTTATAACTGGTTCGGTTCTTTTTCAGTTCAGTTTTTAACTGGTTGGGGTTCTTTTTCGGTTCAGTTTATAACTGGTTCGGTTCTTCGATGGTTTAACCACTTTAACGTTATTCATATCGGTTCCATTTCAAGTTTACTAAATTACGGTTCGGGTCGGTTTCGGTTTCAAAAAATAAATTGTTTATCGAGTTGTTTGGATTCGGGCAGTTAAATGGTTTTTGGTTTGAAATTTGATAGAACTTGCTAATCATTTGCGTTCACAAGTTTTATATAAAGTCGGCAAGTCGCGAATCATTTCATATTTAGGCATCATATTATAAACAAATTCTCATTGATTTTATAAATACATATTATGTTCTGTTTCAAGTTTAGTCATACTGATCTTACTAGTTTATTACGAAGTAGATTATAAGAGTTAGTGTATTAATGTATTATTGTTTTACAATTAGGTTATTATATGCTTCTTATTTAATCATTTAATCCATTTAATTATATTCCCGTCAAAAAAACAAAATCCATTTAATTATATAAAAAAGTTTGTAAACGGTTCGATTTAGAAGCGGTTTGGTTCATAAACGGTTCGGTTTATAACCAGTTCGGTTTACAATCAGTTCGGTTTTTAAATGGTTCGGTGCAAACGGGTAGCAGTTTGTTAACGGTTCGGTGTAAACGGTTTTTTTGCCAGTTGAAACGGTTTCGGGTTAGATACGGTTCGGTTCTTTTTCGATTCGGTTTTCTTTCAGTTCGGTTTATATTTGGTTCGGTTTGTTAACGGGTTCGGTTCTTATACGGTTTAACATTATTCGGGTCGATTCGGTTTCGGGTTTACTAAAATACGGTTCGGGTCGGTTTTCGATTTCAAAAAAATCGGTTTTTAATCGGTTCGGTTCTCATTTGGGTCGGTCGGTCGGTTTCGGGCAGATAAACGGTTTCGGTTTGAAATTTGACAGCACTAGTAAAAGAGTTAGCACACTATACTATTCGTAAGGAATAAGCCAATTTACTCCGATTTAGCTTTTAAAGGTTATAAATTTTAACTTATTGATAATTATATATATCATTTTAGTCAAAGTTGTGCATTATTAACAAATATGCCAGTTAAAATGGGGCACTTAAATTGATTAAAAATGGATGGAGTATGTATTAAATACCTTGTATACTAAAATATATATTAGGTGACAAGAGGAACAAAATAACAAAAGAACTATTAGGGCATAATGCTTGGATTGGGGGTAATACATTAAGGGGGTAATAAAAGTCAAACTAAGCAAAATGAATGTGAAAATAGGGAAGAAGGAGATAGTGATGGTGTAATTGTAAGAAGATTATGTAGTGATGTTATGGTGTGAGGTGAAGAAAGAGAAATCAATACCCTCATTTTGGGGGTAATAGTTACACTATCGGGAGGGTGGGTAACTATTACCCTCATTATGAGAGTAATAATTCCTCAGTCTCTCTTTTTTCCTCATGGTACAACTAGTTTATTTCATTTGTAAGCATTATGTCTCCTACAACACCACCTCTAATTAATTTTGTTTTTTCAAGTTTGACTTTTATTACCCCCTTAATGTTTTACCCCTAATCTAAGCATGTTAGAAACAAATATTTTTTTTTTTTTTTTTGGAGATGACAAGATAGCCGGAGCATGCATGCATGCATTCCCTTAAACATAAAACACTAGCTTGTAGCCGAAGTCTAACACATACAAACAGTGCCATTGAACCATAGATACAACAACATAACATACAAAGTAGATGTTACATAGTTGGGACTTGCCTTTGTCAAAAAAAAAAAAAAAAAAAAAAAAAATAGTTGGGACTTGGGATAACGATTTCCCTCGGTAAAATAAACTTAAGATTATTGTCGGATCATTAGTCTGGCCATTGAACTGTATATTGGTAGTTCAATATTAACAGTCCACACGCCCAGATGGGGCTAAACACTTCCACGTTGCAAAATAATCGCAATTACAAACTCCGCAACAAAAGGGGGCAAAATTGCACGACTGGCTTTCACCACTACAAGTGAGAGGTTTAGTATCGACACCAATCCCTTCAAACATAATGTTAGAGAGGGTATGGTAACCAAGTGGCCGAACGGCCGAGGTGATTTGTGGTTTGGTTGTTAGAACCACCATAAAGGTTAACATTAGTACTAGACTAACACTCTTTTTTGTCATTTTCATCATCTCCATCTAGCTTAGCTTATTCGTTTACTTATGTTTACTTATGAGTAGATATTACCAATGGTATGACAATATTTTTTTTAATTGGAGATAATTGACTTATGGTTTGTATGAGAGAGTTAGATTTAGATGCGTACGATCGAGTGTCCTCTTTTATAGGTGCATGGGCCAAAAAATGAAAAGATAACGAAAAAGCATCAATCATTCAATCCTTATCTCAAATAATGTTGATCTATAAGGCTTATCTCTCATATGTTCTCGATAAGTCATCATACACTTCAATTCATGAAATGGGCCATATGCGATATGCCCATCACAAGCACATGAACTCGTGTTTCAAGTACATACCCAATTGATAGGTTCAAGTAGAGGTGTCAAAATCCCCAAAAATGATAGGTTCAAGCAGAGGGATTCTCCATACTTCATTACTTAGTCAATTTCTTTATGCACGAAGTTTTTTAAGGAGAAACGATAAAAAGTAATTAAAAATATGAAGGAAATTGGGTTGGTAGAACCGTAGAATTGTAAAGTATGGTAGCACAGAAAAATATGAAGGAAACTGAAAGGAAAAAAATACTCCCTCCGTGTTTTTTTTAAGTGATACATATTGACCGGCACATAGTTTTAGGCAATTTAATTGACTTAAATAAAATAAGAGGTAAGTGGGGTAGTGGAGTATTAAAAAATTGTTAAAGAAAGATAGTGGGGTTAATTGTTTATTGAAAAGTAATATATGTGAGAGAAAAGATATAATAAGTAGTAGTGGGTTAAGGTGGGGACCATCAGAGGAGATAGATATAATATTTTAATGTATTGTTTTGCCAAAAAAGGAAATGTATCACTTAAAAAAACATGGCCGGAAATGGAAAATGTATCACTTAAAAAAACACGGAGGGACTATAACTTATGGTAGCACATTTTTTTGTGCGGCTGGATACACCATGTGACGCTTATAAAGAAATGGAGTAGCCCCTATAACATTAACATAGTAACATTGATTAAATTAACAAAGTAACATTGATTATATTAACAGAGTAACCACTTATTATACTTATTGAGTAATACTTACATAGTAAAGTAACTCCTACAACACTGACTAGAGTAACTAACCCATATATATTTTATTAACTAAGTAACCCTATAACCGTAACAAAGTAACTCTTATAACACTTATCGAGTAATGTAATACCCCATATTTTTATACGATTTATAAGTTAATTTAATTTTTTGTCTTATAGACATATTTATTGATTACTGAGTAAAAGAGAATTATTAATTTCTATTTAAATACTTAAAAGGTTGATCTAAATAAAAACCCATCAATAATTTTTATTTTTTGAAACAAGTTGGCGGGAATTATTATTGCAAATCAAAACCCATCAATAAATTCATTTAAATGGTTTTGGAAGCATTTAATTGATATATTTTATGTTTTAACAGGAATTTTTATAATTTAACTTTGGGGCAAGTATTTAATTTATAAAGGAATTTTAAAGTCAAAAGGATTTAAATAAAGTCAACAACTAGTCTGAGTTGGAGAGAATTCATTAAGGGCAAATAGGAAATAAAATAGAAGGATGGTGGTTTTTGGGAGAGACATAAATACTCGATCACCTCATGGCAAAAATCAAATTTGTCCCAAGGTGAAAAATACCCAAGAGGTAAACTGTCTCTCTTCTCTTATTTTCTCTCCTCTATTTTCTACTCGCTCACATCACACGCACGCGACACCACACCACCACCACCCCCATACTTGCCATACTAATGCTTATGAATTTAATTTGAATTCGCAATAATGGCTTTAAGATCATATGAGATCTTATGAATTTAATTTGAATTTGCAATAATTCAATTAAATTCGGATGGTAATAATGACTTGAAGGTCTGATGGAGTACATTGGGGCGATTGGGCTTGCAATAATAAGTTGTACGTATTACATGCAACCGTCACATTGATAATTTATTTGTTAGACTTAATTCGAAAGAGCTAGGGATAAGGCACACACTAGCCAAGATGTGAGATTATGAATTGAAATTAAATGAAGACAAATTGACAACATTGAGTAGTAAGGTTATAGGTATGTAGGGTAATGTGAGTATTACATTGAATTATTTGAATATAAACACATATATATCAATCCATCGATCATATCATTCTTATGATCGATCTTTATGATAGATTGATAGGCAATGATAGCAGTGATAGATGTTAGACCAAAAAAAATTGGGGCTAAGCGGCCTAGGCCATGATTTGAACTGGTAAAACTGTGGAAACCTAACCATTGAGATATGACATTTTATACTTCGAATCAATATTTAATGCAATATTTCATTATGCCTAATAAAAGCTTTATAATTAAGGGGTGTAGTCAAGCCCCTAGCCTATGAGCCTTAATGAAGGGCCTTAATCAATTCTCTTCAATACCATCTAATCACCTATCTTATGGAGAATAATATTTATGATGATATGTTGCATTGTGACGTTGTGTTAAGAAAAAGATAAAAATCAAAATTATCTTACATAGTACTACATAGTAAATAGTAATACACAAAAGAATTCTTACAATCAAACATTTATTTCAACATCAAATAAAGATACACATTACAATATTAATAAGCTTAGGCATAGTTAACAGTCTGACATAAAAGACTGGTAGCTAGCCAGCAATAACACCATTCTTTAATCAAACCATACAACAACAAACCAAGTATTACATACATAAGATCTAGAATTCCATCATTTATTCAATCCATGCATAGAAAATTATACTATTATCAAGCATTATTCATGCATGCATATAGATAATATTAATTATATAATAATTAATCTTTGAGATGATGCTTTTCGATATCCCTAGTGACATGAATACAGAAGTCCATAATTTTGGTAGGGTAGGGCCCATCATCAGCAATTTTTTCAAACTCAGCAACCCACATTACTGCAGTAGTTTCACCTTTTGGAACAACATGAATGCCAAAACTTATGCTCTTGAATTCCTTAAGAAGATCTCCTTCAATGACTTTGAATCTCACTGATTTTTTCTCTTCATCTATGGCCTCAACTACTTCCTTTGCAACACATTTTTTCCCATCTGTAATTCATATATGCATGAAACATTAACTATTATTAATCTATGATGATCGATATTGATGTATAAACATGCAATGCAATAATACATACAAGAATCACAAAAAAAAGATGGACGGATGCATGAATACACATAAAATTCGCCTAATTTACACTAATATGAACTTATTACCATAGCTTCTTTACACCTAATAAACTTGCAAGAACTTATTTTAGTTGGAATCCGAACTTGAGTAACCCTTATCAGAGCTTATTTTTCTTGAACTTATCTTTTCTGAATGAACAACTTACCTAAACTTATTTATCCTAAAATAAGTGAAACTAAGGTAAATTATTGCACATACCCCTAAAATATATAGAAGTAAATTGGACAATTTAAATCATTAAATGGTTGGTGTTACTTGAACAAAAAGTATATACAAGGCGACATGGTGATTTTATCAAAATTTTCAAATATTTAGTTCTAGTTTATTGGAGATGGAGTTTATCTCCATTACAAATGAAAAGTTTTTAAATTCAAACTAATAGGTGCGCGGTTGGATCAACTAGCTAGCAAAGGAACTTGTTCCCTATCAACTAAGGTGTATACAGTTCAAAACATGGGAACACAACACCATAGGAGAGTTTTCACGCCATTTGATATCTGATCAAGTCAAAATGTCAAACTGGAATTAATTATAAGATTCGAGTAGGCTCTAAATTGTCAGGTATCCTTACAATATAAATAAAGTTGTTAAATTGCAATTCGCGTGCTCTGAACTTAGATATATTATCTTATGGATTTATGTTAAGGGATCGGATATTCTTAATTAAGTATGTCCGTGAGCATAAAATGACATTTACATAAACGTATATATGTTTAATTTATCATTAAATCACCACAAAAATAAAAGAAAAAAAAAACTAATCAATTCATGAAATTTTTTATAAATTTCTCTTTAGGATTCCCAATTTTTCAGATTCACCACCTCTTCTATAGGGTTTCATTTTATTTTATTTTTTTAAATTTTTAATTTGAGTTAACAACAAAGCTACCGGTAAACAAATATTTTGTTACATTAATCTAAACATTGTATCTTTCTATAAATAGCTATTTGAATGATTTCCATATATACTTTATCACTATGCAACTATGCCAAAAAGATTATTACATAGTACAAATTACAAAAGTACAAAAGTAATCAGCATCATAGGTCATTCAATAAACCATGCTCTTTGGGTATCAATTAAGAATATGTTTTAACACAATACATGGAGTATCAAATATCAATATGAAAGTAGTATAAGCAAGCCCTTACAACAGAGAACTCCAAGTTTATAAAGTCGACAACATACTATATACTACCTCTATTTCTTATTATGTGCAACAAAGGAATATTTTATATCTCATAAATATTACCCCTTTGTTGCAATAATAAGAAACAGAGATAGTATATGACTATATTGAATCATATTAGCTTATTTAATATCAAAATACTTGTGATTTAAGAAACAGATTAGATTAGATAAATAAGAAGTTTAATCAAATAGCGTGAAAGCTAGTAAGAAGGGCGGGTTGGGTCTTTATTACGGCTTTGATTCATTTTTATTAAGTTGATCTGATCCTAACCTTTTTCTAATCTCTTCCTTAATTGCACCCCAAAAGATTATGTTCATAGTGAAATCAAACAATTAAAGATAAACAATATTAATAGTAGTAATAAACAATATGAGTTGATGCCATATTGTCATAGATAAAGCATTATAAAGTACTTATATATGATTGTTTCAAAAAAAAAAAAAAAGTACTTATATATATATGATCATAATATATATGATAGGTTATAGTGTAATTTAACGATAATGATAATGATAACATTATATGATATCGAGTTGATGGATTAGGGTTGCGTTACCAACGGTATAGTTCCATATAATGATGGAACCAGGCTTGCCAAATTCACCCTGATGGACGTCACAACCATGAATTTTGTCAGGGACGATTTTGGAGACGTGGTGTGGCTTCTTCCCAAATAGTTCATGAAATACATCTCCATGACACTTGATATCAACTTCAATTTCAAGCTTTCCTGTTACTCCCATACTTGAAAAATACTCTAGGAAATCAATTATAAATTTTATTTTAAATTTTGAGATACAAATATGGCTTATAGAAGGACCTTATTTATAGATGGTTGGCAGACCATTGCACGCACCACCCTTTAAATAAAAAACAAATAAAATAAAAGAAGGATCAAGAATAATAATAATTGTATCCTAAAAAACAAAAAAAAAATAAAAAAAAAATAAAAAAAAAATAAAATAAAATAAAATAAACCTAATTATTGTTCCATGCATAGTGAATACTAATACTTCGTAGTTGTTTTGTGCAAAAAAAAAAAAAAAAAAAATACTTCGTAGTTGTTAGTAACTACTACTCCTAATAAGTAATTTTGTCACCTTATTATCATTATTATTTTTTATTACATTTTTTTTTTCAAACCCCGTGAATCATGTGCAGATTGTGTACCAAATCTAGTACTTTTTGTCTCCCTATCTTATTTAAGTGTCTCATTTTGACTGACATATTTATCAACGCGTTACTTTAATCACATATATTTTTAATTAACAATCTATCTAATATATATATAAATAAAGTAGGCATTTTTGGAGAGCATTCGGTGCGCTACATAAGATTAGGGCTTATTTTGTCCAATGAAAAATTAGATTAATAATTTATTTTAGAATTAATAAATTTACTCGCCACTTAACCAAAAGAGACGAAAAAAAATTAAGAATTTTGACACATAGGTAAAAACATCGAATAAAGAATAATTAAATTTTAAATTATTTTTAAAAACCAATAATTATCTTCTCACAAAAAAAAAAGTAATATCTTTTTTACATTTATAGATGCAAATTTTTGATCGCAAATATCTTTAATCTCTCCCTAGCAAATATTATAAAACTTTGATTTTAATATTGTACTCATCGAGACAAAAAAAACTAAATCTTAGATGACTATTTTCCCATAATTTTTACAGAAAATCTTGCGTGGACCTGGTTCACAATAATATTATTGTGGACCTAAGGTTTATACACACGTAACTGGTATTATATTCAACATAGTGACCCCTAATTTTAATATAGTAACCTTATTTTTAACATAGTAACCTTTTTTAAAAACTTGTGTGACCATTAATATTATCCTGAACTTAAAGTACGAAATTATGTTGAATAGTGACCTAATTTTAATATAGTGATCATTATATTCATATTGACCATTATATTAAAAATATCATTAAAAAAATAACCTTTTATAACTTTTAATGTCACACTAACTTTTATTTCAACATAATAACCTTTATTTTAATATAGTGGCTTTTTTTTTATTAACAAAACAATCAAATTGTCTCTAATGTTAGTGGTCCACAATAAATTAGTGTGAACTAGGTCCATTTAAGAATTTGTATAATTTTTCATAGTTAAACAATTATATAGTACATGAGACTAACATTTTAAACAGAACGAGTATATTAAATACACACATAAGCAAAAGACTTATTTTGGTCAATAAAAAAACAAGATTTGTCATTACATTTTTGAATTAAAAATTTAACTTGTCACATAAGCAAAATTAGTGAATAAAGTTTGAGATTTTAAATCCAAGCATCACGTAAAATAAATAAAACAACAAAAGATAACAATAGTGTTAAAATTAAAAAATTATCTTATGATATTAAGAATTTTATCCATAAATCTAATGAATGATCTTCATAAATATACAAAATTTTAAATTAAATTAAAATGATTTACTAGAACCGTGCATCGTACGGGCTAACATCTAGTAACTATAAATTATAAAAAGCTAATATTTGTATATTATAAGTTAAGGCAATTAAATAAGTATTTATAATGACTATATTTTATTATATTATACATTTAACTATATTTTATTAATAAAATTTCTTTTCTTCTTGTCAAAAAATCATACGTATAAAACATTAAAACATAAATATTGGTTAAAAAAACCGAAAGGAGTACTATAGTAGGAGTATTACGTAGCTTAAATTATCAGTTTGTGTGGAAAGTGGAGAATATTATTGAGATGAAAATTGTCCTAATTTTCGTGTATTTTTCCTCTACACAAAAGAACATAAAAATTACAAATATTCATGGCATTGCCATCCAGCCAATTGACATAAGTATCCCGAATTGTTTTAACAGGCAGATTATGACAGTAACTGAAAAAGATTTTAATTACTCCGTAGTTTGCATGATTACATTGGTTTTGTTTGTTTGAATATAAAATCAATACTTCATATGTGCAATTTATATGTGCAATTTGTCTAATGATGATATGAAATGTCTGTATAAGAATTACGAGTATTAAATATTTTTCCCTTGTAATTCATTTTTGCTTATACATCGTACATATATATTTTCTCGTTCCTCTGGCCTACTATTGCAACATGGAGGTTGGATTAGAGCTGTCAAAAGCTGACCCGATCCGAAATACCGACCCTAACCCTAACCCGTCTGAACCCGAAAAAAATAGTGACCCGAACCTGACCTAACCCGACCTGAAACCAACCCTAGACCCGAGTTGACCCGAGTATTTGAGACCCAAACCCGACCATGAACCGACCTAGAAAGGACCCGACCCGAATGTGACCCGTAAATTATTGACCTGAACCGAACCCGAGAATGACCCAAACCCGATTTAACCCGTCAAAACCCGAATTCAACCCGACCTGTTACTAACCCGATCCGAGGTCAACTCTACCCGTTCCTAACCCGACTCGAATTTAAACCCGACCTATTACAAACTCGACCCGAAATCAACCCGACTTGTTATTGACCCGACCCAAATTCAACCCGACCCGAATTTAAACTCGATCTATTACTAACCCGAATTTTAGAATTTAGGAGTTTTCAGGATAAAAAGAGTACTCTGTATTGACTATTGAGTTTCAGGCTTTTTTTCAATTTATTAACATGGATTCCTTGCATATGACCTTCGTGGTGTATTGCTTGCAAGTGAATTATTGGTCTTTGCCTCTTTGGAGATTATAGTCATTATCATGCATACTCATGTCCAACTATATTTTTCTCTTTAAGTTGTTGGTTTCTTGAACTAATTGTATTTGAATTATTGGTCTTAGGAAATTATTGTCATTTTCATGCATATTCATGTCCATATCTTTCCCTAAGCAGTAGTGGTGTATTGCTTGCAAGTGAATTATTGGTCTTTGCCTCTTTGGAGATTATAGTCATTATCATGCATACTCATGTCCAACTATATTTTTCTCTTTAAGTTGTTGGTTTCTTGAACTAATTGTATTTGAATTATTGGTCTTAGGAAATTATTGTCATTTTCATGCATATTCATGTCCATATCTTTCCCTAAGCAGTAGTGATAGAAGACCTGAACAAAAATTGCAGCAAAAGATAATAGCACAGCTGCATAGAGTAATCGGACCAATATTTATCAAACTTGGATACAGATTTTCAGAAGAGGAGTGAAATAGAGAAGAGTAAAGATAGGAATTTATGTGATGAGCCGATAGAAAAAAGAGTAAACTTGTACTAATAGAAAAATGTTACAATATTCAATGCGTCTTCTGTTGGCCACATCATGTGACCACTTGTAAATTAAGAAAATAACTCCTATAACACTGACCGAACAACCCTTGTAATTATAGTAGAAAACTAGCATATATATTGTTCGTGCGATGCACGGTTTATAAAGCAACTTATTAATTTAATCGAGCAACTCCTATTAATTATAGTAGAAAATGGTAATTGAGAACCGGTTTAAAACCCCTAATGGAAAGTGAATTTGAACCGCTTGGGCTTGGGGGGCATCCCATTGCCCCTTTAAATGAGAAGTAGTTTGGCTCCAAACCACTTCCCAAATTCCCATAATAATAATAATAATAATAATAATAATATTATTATTATTATTATTATTATTATTATTATTATAAAAATATCAAAAAACCTACAAAGTCAATCAATTTACAAGAAATTGGTGGGGAGCCGAGATACAATCTGGGCCCCTACCCCTCTAGCTATAGCGAACCCGATCCTGCTGAAGATGTGAGCAGCTGCACGAGCACCAATATCCTGAGTCTTAGCGAACGCCTGAACCCGCTTCAGCAACGCAACAATATCCTTCTCTAATTCCCCCAACGAAGAAAAGGAGAAAGGAAGAAAACCATAGCCAATAGCCCTGCAACGCGCACCATACTTGCCCCGCTTCCGCTGAGCCGCCGCAGACACAACACGACTAGGAGCGAAGTCAGACAACCCCGACTGTGTCAAAGGTGAAGACCCCGTCAAGTCAACACATACATCAAGGCCTCTATCCCAGGAATAAAGCAACACATCTGCTGGTCGAAGAGCCTCGTCGTTCCCTCCAGTCAACCCAACGTTAACCTCTTTTCGAGCAGAAATCCCAGATCGAAAACAAATATCAACAAGGGTATCACGAACAACGTTGTGCCGATGTTTAATACCCACCATCCCAGCACAAGATACTGCATGATCCCCATAAATATCCCCATCAAAAACCCTTGAGCAAGCAGAACACGGTGGTGAAACGGAGAATAAAGGAACATCCAACCGGTAGCAAAGAACACTACGGTAAGTCTTACCATTCATAGTCTGACCCAAATCCGATATTGGGACCGTCCGCAACCAGGCCGAAGAGTGATCCCCATGTTGGGACTTCCATAAGGCAACTTGTCGCGGAAATATGGAGAAAGAGGAATCCGCAGATGCAGCGACCTTCGTGAAATATATATCCGCCAATTTCTTCATGAGTCTGGGGGCAGCGATCTCACTAGGGTTACTTAATAAGGTCGGTCTCCGCAGTCCTGTTAAAAAGACTAAGAGCTCCATCGAAGGCCGGTCCCGAACCAACTATACCAGAATTGCGAAGAAGCGTAGCTTGAAGACCAGAAGACTGCAGACGCGACGCAAGGAAAGCATAGTGTCGAACATCACCTGCCGAATAGACACCCAAACCACCATAAGCAAAAGGTAATAAGGTGGCAAGTCGCCATTGCCAATCACCAAAACCAAGCCTCGAAGCAGTTACAATGCGCTCCAAAGAAGGCCGAAGGGCCACGTCAAAAGAAATTTATGCCGTTTCAAAAAGACAAGGAGGACAAATGCGCATAGCAAAGTAGAGTTTTGAAACCCTCGTACACGCACGAAGAAGCAACAACTCGCATTGGGGATCATCGAGCTTAGCAACAACATCCATTAGTACAATGGTCTTCGACACTCTCTGTGAAACAAGCTCACCACAGAAAGAGGAATCAGCACTGACGGGACTATTATTATTATTATTATTATTATTATTACTACTACTACTACTACTACTACTACTACTACTACTTCTATATCTCAAAAACAAAAGTTATAAAACCTACAATAAATTAGTGGGAAGCCGAGATACAATCTGGGCCCCCACTCCTCTAGCAATAGCAAAGCCTACGTACCCTAGTAAAGATATGAGCTGCAGCACGAGCCCCAATGTCTTGCGTCGTCGAAAACCTCTGAATCCGCTTCAGCAACGCAGCAATTATTATTTTTCCTTTTTTCACTTAAATTAATAAGTGAACACTAAGCATATGAATGAACATAAAAATTTTAATTAATCAATTGGTGTAAGATTACATTTTCATCCAAAACAAAGAAACAGAATAATAATAAAATCTATAATATTTGTAGCTTGTTCTCGTTTTTGAAAGCGGAATTCAATAACTGCTTCCCATTTGGGGCAGCTCAATTACTTTTTTCTACTAATGTATTACTGGCCGACTTAGTAACTCCTATAGCACTAATGAAATAACCACTATAAAACTTAGGGCTGAGCAAAACTACCCGAAAAACTGAAAACTCGTTCCGTAACTGTTCCAAAAATTAGGGTACCCGATCCGATAATTTTAACAATTCGGGTACCCGTTCCGATAGTTTGTTATCAGTTATGGTTATTGGGTATTATTTTAAAATTAACGATTAACCGACCCGATCGTATAAGCAATTTTTTGTTTTTTTTCCTACTTAAATCTATATTTCCAAAATCTAAACTCTTACTTTAATTCATAATCACTTTATAATATTACTTTATAATAATAGTTATATTATTAATAATTTGGTAAAGATTATGTGATATTGTTGTTAGTTAGTATTAAATGATATTATAATAACTATATTATTAAGTTTTATCATCACTATTGGATATCTTATTGGGTACCCGATAACCGATCCAAAAATCTGGGTACCCGACTTATCAATTCGGTTTATGGGTATCACTTTTAGTGAAATTGGTTATTGGTTACCCGAACCGTTAGCACTAACAATACGGGCACCCGTCCTATGCTCACCTCTGGTAAAACTGACTGAGTAACCCATCTAACACTAATGATGTAATTCCTAATCCCATATAATGCCTGGCCACACGGTGTGATCAACTATATATGTTACAATTTTTGTACAATATTTATAAAACTTTCTAAAATAATAAATGTTGCAATATTTAGGGAATGGAGGAAAGGGGAATTTAGGTAACCAACTTTTTTATTTTATTATGGAGATATAATTTTTTTTTTTTAAAAAAAAAAAGGTTTCTAGCCAAACAACTTTACTTTATTGAAGTTCCTATATGAACATTTTGTTTGTTTTATTCAATTATTTTACTATTTATATTTATTTTCATTATTAGACAAGCACTTAAATATGATGGATTGATGTTTCACCAAACATGTGTATTAAATAAAATCAATAAGACTGACTAAATCTTACAAAATCATTAATATTTACCCTACATAAATTTTTATAATTGCTCAATCATTCACTCATTTGTCCAATAAATTACTATAAATACTTCCTCCATTCTACTCCCTCCGTCTCTAAAAGTTCGACCCTTTTGGCCTAATTTTAGTCCCAAAGTAATCGACCCATTTGCATTAAATTACCCACCAATTTACAACAATATTTGTGCATAATTAGCTTCCCCATATAAAATTTTGTTTTCCCATGTATATTAATTATTACTTTCTCTTTCTACTTTTTTTACAAACTCCATGTAAATTTATCTTTCCAATATTCTCTTAATTCTTTTTATTTAACTTTCTTAATACCCGCGAAATCAGCCCAAAAGAGTTGTTCTTTCGGGGACGGGTATTGCAACAAGGGTGAAATTACGCATCACAAAACACATTTTAATATATGTTAAATATCTATGATTGTATATGCTTTTAAAAAAAATATCTATAATTGTATAAGAGTAAAAATTATAAAAAAAGTTGATACCTCCATTATGAAAGATCCCACATAATTATATTTTGTTTAACGTATAAATCATATTGTATGGTCAAACAAGAGTGATGAATAGGGTTAAAAGTTTATTGTTGCAGTATTATTGGAGCACAAGAAGTATATACTAGTAAATGCAACATGTTCATCAACGTTATACTCACCGGTCACCGGCTAACAACCATCCATTATGAATGAAGTGCAATAGCTAGCTTTTGATAAAAACGTTAAAAATGGATCTCCAATTACCGGAACGACCGACATTGACAAGCACTTACTGATCTCGTATTAACAACACCAGCAACATTGTTATTACTTTTACTCAGCTATTAGAGTACATTGATCCATTATTACTCCATATATATAAATAAAATAAAAAAAAATAAAAAAAAAAGAATACTACTTACTTTTCCATATTTTAAACTTTTTTTTTTAGTTTATCACGGTGGATGGATCTTGGGAGAAGAATACAGGAACTGCGGGTTTTGGTTGGGCTTACTCTGCGGATGGAGTTAATTACTTGGATGGGGGAGGGGGTTATGGTAAAACTATCTCAGCTTTACATGCTGAATTCTTAGCTTGTTTAGAAGCCGTGGAATGGGCACGTTTAAAGGGTTTCCAGCGCATTACGATTTTCACCGATTCTATAGCAATCATTCAACAGTTGCGTTGTCCGAATCGACGGGAGGTGAGACTTCGGTGGACAATTGGAGACTTATTGAAGGAAGGAGGATTCCTTGACATGTGCACTATCTGGAAAGTTAGTAGAGATCAGCTAATCAAAGCGTATAATATTGCGGGTTGGTGTAGATGCAACTTAGTTAATTTCTCGTTGTAAGCTCTTATTTTAGTTGCTGTTGTCAAAAAAAAAAAAAAAAAAAAACAATGATAGATGGATAGACTTGTATTTTCCCATACTCGACTCCTTCTAGTATTTGAAACTAGGTTATGTTAAGTTACTTTATTTACGTTTATCTGATCTAATACAAGAATTGTAATAACTAATAAGGTCTTATCTATGGTGAACGACTCATCTTGTGTGTGGTTGATCACATCGTGTACTTTTAAAAGAAGAAAGTAACTCTTATAACACTGACTAAGTAACCCTTGTAATACTGACCCGAGTAATCCGTATAACACTGACTGAGTATTCTTATAAAACTAAAGAAGTAACCCCTCTAACACTGACTTCGTAAGCCCTATTAAACTAACAAGTAACCCTTCGTGTGGCCAGCCATATATAAGAATTTGTGTTTCTCAAAGCAAAATAATTTTTTATTAAATGTGAGTCCACAAATGTAGATTTATTTACTATCTCTGTTAATGGTTATCTGCAACTTTGGAATTTTTTATATCTCACAAATGATACCCCCAAAGTTGCAGATAACCATTAACGAAGGTAGCATGAAGAAAATCATACTAAATAGGATTTTGTTGTTAATTTAATTATAAAATGCCACTAGATTAATGATTTTTGTTTATCATGATGATAAACTAGGGCTTCCTCGGTCGAATATTTGGTTAGGGCATGTTCTATTCAGTTTAATTTTAGTTCAGTTTTTAATTTTCTTTTTCCATAAACAGAAGTTTTGCTCAGTTTTGTGAATCCAACCCCTCTCCCTACCCGATCCCACCCGACCCCACTACAGCTCTAATTCTACGTCCCGTCCGATACCCTGTCACCTCCCTTCTTCCCTAACACAAGCCGCCGGCGACACCGCACAAAAGCAGAATTCGACATCGCCGCGCCAACAGAAGCACGACCAGACATATAATCCTGCGGCATGGTATTGTACCCTCTTCTCCGTTTCTTTCTTTCTTCAAAGTTCTGCTCTTTCTTAGTTACCCTGCACCATTGTTAATTGCTTTGCTTTATTCTACAAATACCTTTTTTTTTTAATTTTTTTTTATTTGGGATTTATTATTCCTCAATTGTTAATCTAAAGTATTCTTTGCTTTTGAGATTCTCTGATCAATTCATTTGATATGGTTCATTTAGCTTTAAATTGGATTTTCCTTGACATTTTGTTATGTAAATGTAGTGAGTAATTGAGAATTACTCCGTATTGATTTTGTGCAATTGATTCAATTTAATTGTGGTAGTAAATTGTATTAGGTGTTGAGATATGGATAATAATGATATAATGGCGTCGGTTCGTTCTGTGGTGTTCAAGGAGTCAGAAACCCTTGAAGGGAAATGTATTAAGATTGAGGGTTATGATTTTAATCAAGGAGTGAACTATCCCAAGCTTTTGAAATCATTCGTCTCAACCGGTTTCCAAGCATCTAATCTCGGTGATGCTATCGATGTTGTAAATCAAATGGTTAGCTTAAGTTTTAAGTTGTGTAACAGTTTTAGGTGTTATTCTGCCCGTTTTCGTATTGTGATCATTTGTGTGTTTTGTGTGGTTCAAGCTAGATTGGCGGCTGGCAAATGAAATACCCGATGGAGATTGCAGTGAGGAAGAGAGGGATCCCGTTTATAGGGAATCTGTGGGGTGCAAAGTATTTTTAGGTATTACCTTAAATCTTATCTCTTCCGGTTGTTCGTGACACTGTTCGATATCTTACTCAGCATCATATGGTGAGATTAATGTTTAGTTTTTACATTGCTTTGTTTGATTTTTTCGAAAGTGTTGTTCGAATGTGTGAAGAGGTGTGAACTTGGTTGTGGGGGTATTTGATTTTTAACTTTCGGTAGATCCTATGCTCAACATAGTCTTGGGTTTAGAGTTGAGAGAACGATTATTTAAGAGTGAAGATTGTGCAGTAGTAAATGACTTGTAGCTCAGATTGTAATCTGTTGTTTGTTGAGACTTTTGAGAGGATGTGTTTTAGTTACTCATTCACAACTATTTAAATGACACTCTCTCTTAATTGTTTGACTTTATCAATGTTAATGGCGATAATAGTGGCTGTCTCATGTTTGAGTTATTTTTTTTGATCGAGAGCTGTAACAAGGCGTATATGAAATGAGGGGTTTTAGGAACATTTCCATCTTTCACCAGATTAGTTTTATGGAATAATTACTACCGCAAGTTAATACCACTTTGTGAATTACTACCTCAAATACTTTTAAGATGTTGCGATTATTATCAAACCCCCATTAAACCCAACTATGACGTCATTATATCTCATTAACCCATGTTTGACCATGGTTAAGGGCTTTAACCAGCCAAAAAAAAAAGAAAATTAAAATTCTTTTTACCCCCTCCTAATCCCAGTTAAGCCAAAGACCCCATTCTCCCTCTTTAAATCAATTAACCATGGTCAAACATGGGTTAAAAGGATATAATGACGTCATAGTTGGGTTCTATGTTACTTGGACTCGGGTACCCATGTCCGACACGGGTATGTGTCTAAGCGTCCGATTCGGCTTTTTTGTGAAAAATTTCCTTGATTTTGAACTAAAAGTGAAGTGTCCGGTGTCATACCCATGTTCGAGTGTCGAGGGTCCGACACGGGTACGTGAGGTGAAATGAAGAGTCCGAGTAACATAGGTTGGGTTTAATGGGGGTAGAATAGTAATCGCAACATCTTAAAAGTTTTTGCGGTAGTAATTTACAACTTTTTTAATTTGCGGTAGTAATTTACAAAGTGGTATTAACTTGCGGTAGTAATTGGCAAATTTTCCTAGTTTATTGCTTGGAAGAAGTGTGATTGAAGTAGTTCTTTTTTCTGGGAACCCTTCATGGCCTCACTACTTAAGTTTTGTTGCTTTCATAACGTCTTTTCCCTGCACGGCTGTACAAATGATGTAGACTTTGGGATGTAGATGTCCACTTTAAACGTTAAAAGAAAAGGTGAAATAGAAAGACAAAATTTCGTGCAAACCTTAGGGCCTTTGTTTCTCTGATAACTTTCAGCTTCAAACCTTCAACTACAGCATCAATCCCTTTTTTTTTTAAATGAAATTTCGTGTTAGATGTGTCTTGGGGGCCTGAAATACAGGTTGTTGGCTATGTGATATGAATTATTAGTTGATTGATTTCGTTGTGACCTGTAATTTTGCTCACATAATTGTTTCTTCTCTCCATCACGGCCTTGTATGTATGAAGTAATGAGTTTAGCATCCTTTTTTACCCAACTTTCTAAGATAAGATTATTCACACTCAAAAACTTGGGCATTTGCACATGTTCAGGTTGATGTCGTTGTAACAACTACCGGTGGTATAGAAGAGATCTTGTTAAATGTCTTGCACCTACATTCAAAGGCAAATTTTCTTTACCTGGAGCTCAGTTACGCTCAAAAGGATTGAATTGCATTGGTAATTTATTGGTTCCAAATGACAACTACTGCAAATTCGAGGATTGGATTGTTCCAATTTTTGATAATTTGCTAGAAGAGCAAATTAAAGAGGTAGATTCTTAATTATTGAGGTCTATTATATAATGATGAATTGATCCTCCAATTAGATATTTTTGTTCCGTTTTTGTGTCTCGGCATGTGGCTTGTTATTTATTTATTTTTTTTAATTTTTTTTTTTTTTTTCCAAGTACAACATAACCCTAGAATTACTTCATCCCTGTCATTAATTATATGTTTTCAAGCTTTCTCTGTTGGTACTTGTCAGTTATTTTCTATTTATTTATGTTCATATTTCTCAAAAGAAAAAGTAATTACCTTGCCTCATTTTGAAAGTGTTAGTTTGACATAAAGAGTTTTGAAAGTGTTAGTTTGTCATATATGCAATATAGAGACCTCATATGTAGCTGGCAATTGGAGTGGTAGTCCACTACGATTACTACTTTATATTTTATTTTCCAACTTTCTGTAGCAATTAAAAACCACAGAAATGAGATAAAAAAGAGTTATTTAGAAACACCAGTATTTTTATACTACTAATAAATTAATAAGTTCAGTATAAATATAAAAATAGTTTATATTCAACATATATAATTTTAATTCTCAAAGCTAAACTTAAGTTATTACGGAGTATTACTAATTAAAACTTATCTTTACTGATTTTATTTAAATTTATGTATTTTTATTGATTAAGATTTATTTTTATTAAACTGAATTTATTTTCACGATTGCTAAATACAACCTTTATCTAATTAACACACCCTCCTAAAAAACTAAATATACCCTCCCTTCGTGAGTTCATTTCTTCATTCCTCCCTTCCTCATTCTTTAATTGCTGCTATCTTTTTCAGCCTAAAAACCCAAAAACTTTAATCCTCACCCTTTCAATTCATATTCACCCAATATTCCAGGTCATTTAGCGTCATTCAAATAATACCATAATCCCATTCCCCATTTCATTTTGGATTGTCACTTTAAAGTCAACCAATCAAACAATGAAAGTTAATTCCCTAAATTCCTTTTAACATTTTCTTCTTAAATTCAAAAGATACGAAATTTTATAGTACGAAGTGCAGGTTAAATTTAATTTTAAATTTGTGTATTTTCAACCCGTTTTCCAGAATTTTTGGTATCATTGTTGAATAATAAGGGCTGCGTTTTTCGTCTAAGAGAAGCATGGATTAAACATGTTGAGAAATCAAGAATATATAATCTTATATTGAGATTTTTTTTTTGTTAAAGTTAAAAAATCAAATTGAGATACGAATAATCTGGATAATATAGACTAAAAGTTTTGTGTAACTGGGCTAACATTTAGACTATATATGCAATGCACAAGGATTTTGTTCAATTTTTGTGAAATAGAGCATAGAATTTGTTTAATTTTGTGCAAAATACAGTATTCTATTTTGTTCAATATGTGTGAAATAGAGTACACTATTTTGTTCAATATGCGTGAAATTGATACTCTAATTTTATTCAATGTGACCAAAAAGAACCTATCTTGTTCATTCATTTTACATGAAATATACTCAAAAAAAAAAAAAAATACAAATCGAAAACTTAGATCAATTTTGGGAGCCTGATTTATTGAACTGAGCTGAACTGAACTGAACTAAACTAAATATTTTATGAGAGCAGGAAATAAGGAACATAATTGATTGGAGCCGAGCTGAACCGAATTGAAAATAAGTTGAAGAGAACATGCCTTGAGGTCTTTCGAGTCAAGATAATTGATAGACCTAGGCAAACAATAATCATTCATTGCAATTCTGGCGAATGAGTATTTTAAATTATATGTAGTACTTATATTGCATATATTATTTTAAGTTTTATTAAGATTTTATATTTAGGTAAAAGAGAGGGAATTAATATTTTAGAACTTTGTAAGGGTTGAGAAATAAGGGGAAAAAGGGTTAAGTTAAGTAAACCTAGGTTGCGTTTAACAACCCCTTTTATTTTTGCCGACTTAACTATTTTTACTAAGACTTATTTGAAAGGTGTGAAAAGAACACACCTTATATCTCAAAAACAGACAATGTCATACAACCTACAAAAAATAAGTGGGAAACCGAGATACAATATGGCCAGGCCCCCACTCCTCGAGCTATAGCAAATCCTATCCTCGTGAAGGTATGAGCATCATCACATGCCCCTATGTCTTGAGTCTTCGAGAACTTCTAGATCCGCTTCAATAATGCAATTTTCTAATTCCCCAAGTGAAGAGAAAGAGAAAGGAAGGAAGCCATATCCAATTGCTCGAAAACTGGATTCTTACCTAACCCGTTTCCTATGAGCCGCATTAGCCACAACATGTCCAACCCGTCCAGGAACAAAGTCAAATATCTCAAAATATGTCAAAGGAGAAGACCCTCTCAAGTCAACACAGACATCACAACCACCATCCGAAGAATAAAGTAACATATCTCCAGGTTTGAGGGCCCCGTCGCTCCCTTCAGACAACCCAATGTCAACCTCCTTTCTAGCTAAAATCCCATATCGATAACAAACATCAACAAGAGTATCCCGAACAACATTGTGCCGATATAAAATATCCACCATACAAGCACACGACACCGCGTGATCACCCAAAATGTCCCCAGTGAAAACCCTTGAACAAGCAGAGCACGACCTCAAAACATAGAATAATACAATGGAACACCCAAGTAGTAGCAGAATACACATCAGTAAGTCATTGCGTTCATCGTCTGACCCAACCCTGAAATAGGAACAGCCCGAAGCCAAGTAGAGGTGTGATCTTCTTGGTGCGATTTTCACAATGCTGATTGACGAAGAGATAAAGAGAAGGTGGATTCTACTAAAGCGGTAACCTTTGTGAAATATATATCTGTCAATTTCTTCACGAGTTTAGGGGCAGCGATCTACCATTCCATTAAACAGACTTAACGCATCCCCAAAGGCTCGACCAAGGCCAACAATGCCAGCATGCCGTAAAAGCTTTGTCTGAAACCTAGGAGACTGTAACCGAGAGGCAAGAAAAGAAATATACTGAACATCACCTGCGGAATAAGCACCAAGTCTTCCAAACGCAAATGGTAAGATGGCAAGCCGCCATTGCCAATCACCAAACCCAGGCCCCAAAGCAGTAACGCTAAGCTCCAAGGAAAATCGAAGAGCCTCGTTGAAAGTGCGCTGAGCTATCTCAAAAGTGCTAGGAGGACAAGTACGTAAAGCAAAGTAGAGTTTAGAAACTCTAGTACATGCCTTAAGCAACAACAACTCACACTAAGGATCATCGAGCTTAACAACCCTATCCATTAGCGTAATGGTCTTGCTCACCCTCTACATCACAAGCTTACCTCCAAAATTGGGATCGGAACCAGCAGGACCACCAAGCAACTTAACAACATGTGAAGGTCGAGCAATATTAGGTTGAATGACACCCACAAGCCTGCTTTGAGAGTCTTCTGAAGGCTAGAAAACTAAAGTTTTTTCCACATTGAGATGTAACCCAAAACGAGACATTTCCTCCAAAATCAATTGCACACCTAAGGATGTCATTGATGCAGATATTAGCCTTGCTATCTCCACCTCCACCTAAAATCTAAAATTTTCATCTCATCCCCGTGGCAGGGCCAAAACTCATTCCATCCCATCCTGGTGGGTACAATTTCAAAATCATTCCTGCCTTGTCTCCACTTGGATATCCATCCCTACTTAATTAATATAGGTTACCAAAAAAGAATATGTACTATTTTATATTACATATATTTTTTTGTAAAATAATAATATATAATTTTGTTTTTAAAAATATATAGATGTGCTGATGTGTGTATGTGGTGGGGATGGAGCTGGTGCAACTTAAATCCCCATCACTCATGACGGGTATGTTTTTTTTTCCCATTCCGTCCAACCACCTGCAAAATTGAGACTCATCCCCATCCTAGTGATGGGACTTGACTCGCCCCCACTAGTCAGTAGTCACACACTCACATCGTCATGGCGTCTTATAGGAATTTGTGATAATATAATAATAGTAATAAATATGTGACTAACTAAAACGGCTTTTGGGGTAGCTCACCCATTGTTAATAATAATATTATAATGATAACTCATTATAAAGGATAGAGTGATACTCGTATTTTGGAAAGTGACAAGACTGTACGTCTAAGGTTTGGAATTACTACTGCATGAAAAGTTGAAATACTACCTCTGTTTCAAGTTATGTGCAACATTTGCCATAAATAGAAATTACACATTATGTGCAACTAACTTTTTTTCCTTTTTTGGTAAGTTTTTTAAAATGAAACTACTATAATACCCCCTGTTTAAGAACTAATAGCATTATTTTAGTTACTAATTTAAATGTTTAGATTACTTAACATTAAAATTTAAAAAAAAACTCTATCTCTCCTTTGCCTACAACTTCCACCACCACCATCACCATTGACCACAACCATCATCATCGACCACCATAAGAACCATCGCACCAGACCACCAACACCACAATACCCTCGACACAAAGATCACTGACACCGAGGCCCCCATATACACATTCGACACCGGACCATTACAACCACTAGGGGTGTACAAATCCGGGTACCCGGGTTTTCGGGTAGCTGAAAAAGCGGGTACCCGGATCTTCAGGTAGTTGGAAACTCGGCCCATGACATGACCCGTGAAAATCGGGTACCCGGGTTTTGGGTACCCAGATTTTTCGGGTCGAGTCACAGGATACTTGGATTTTTGAATGATTGTAATTAATTTGCTCCCAAAAGGTGAAAAATTGGTAAACAATTTAGTTACAAAATAACCAGTTACACAAAGCTTTGTTTCAATAATAATAAAAAAAATTTGAATTATACATAGAATTAGAAGAAATTAATATAGAATTAGAAATTGCATTAGCATAAAGGAACTGGATCGTACATATGCGAATTAATAAATAAATTTGTAAACAAAATAAAAAAGAACATATTTGGTACTGTTGCAAGTCTTGCAACATAGAAACGATTGATTAGAGGTGGAGCAGCAACCATCGCGACATTGTTGGGCGAAGTAGCACACAACGACCACCGACGACGGAGTTAGACGAAGCAGCAGCGAGCGTCAGACGAAGGTAAGCAAAGCAGCGGTAGGATTGGCAGATTGTAGATCGAGAGTGAGGCAATGAGAAATGCGGTTGAGAAGAGTTTTTGAGAGTTTGAGGAATAGAGAAGTAGGAAGAAGCAATGGAATTAACCAGAAATTCGTGAAAAATGAATAGAGAAAGAACTCAAGGAAGAAGGAAGACAAGAAGAGACAGAGAACCCTAACAGAGTTTGAGCGGCTGGTTTTGTTTGAGGCAGGAAGAGAAAGAACCCTAATTGAACTGTAACTAAGTGGGGTGGGCTGAGTGTGAGGGAGGATTTTTTTTTAAGATATTAATTTATTACTGGGTAATCGGGTACCCGATAATTAAAAAATGCGGCCCATGTCCCGATCCGGATAACAGACAATTTACCCGCGCCAGGTACCTGACCCGAAAATTAGTTTTTTTTTCCCAAATTACCCATCGGGTATTTACCAGGTCATCGGGTAATCGAGTCGGGTCAATTAGGTCGGGTTTTTTTTAACGCCCCTGACAACCACCAACACCATCTTCTTCATCTTCATTTAGGTTTCATCTCCTTTATCGCCACCACCACCACCACCAACTGCATTCTTCTTCGCCTCAACCAAGGATCTCATATCTAAACAGAAGAGAGAGAGAGAGAGAGAGAGAGAGAGAGAGAGAGAGAGAGAGAGAGAGAGAGAGAGAGAGAGAGAAATTGTTGTGCGATGTTAGAAAAATGACGAAAATCAGATCTAAAGCTAGTGTTGGTATTTTCATGGTGGATTTCGATTTGATGCGGCCTCCTAAGAGGGTGAGTGAGATGGGTGGGGTTTTGATTCGCTTTGAGGAGGGTGTCTACAAAGTGGGATTCTGCTAGTGCGGTGGTAGGGTTTCGGAATTTTGTTGATGGTGGGGTTTCAGGTGGTGGCGGTGTTAGTGGAGGGGTTTCAAATCTGGGTTTGGCTGGTGTGGTGGTGCAAGTTGGGTGAGATTGGTTTTGGCTTTTGGGTGGTTATGGAGGGGTTTCAGATCTAGGTTGTGCTGGGAATGATTACAAGATGCGGTGTTAGCGATGGTGTGAGTTGGTTGGGACGCTGGTGCGAGTTGGTTGGTGTCGAGGAGAGGAACAAACTTTGCAGCCTCTACAACCTGTAAAAATAAAACTCCAAGTGATTAAGAAACCTCGGGGGCTACCAAAAGACAAAATGAAAATACAAAATGCACCTCCTCCTCCTCTGATATGCTAGGTGGCGGAGCCAACCGCAGCAAAAGTCTCTTAGCATAATACTGGCTTGGATGGCTATGCCGTTGCCACTCTATACCAGCTGGCGACCTATCCATATAAGCTATAAGGTCCGGCTGATCTATCATATGCCGTAGAGGACGAGTAGGATCAACAAAAGACTCCGTATAGTGCTGAATCGTGACTCTCTCACCCAGGTACACCACATCATCATACGTGCCCTGGAAGTAACGTCGTTGAGCTGTATATTGGCAGCCTGCACAAGAACGTCCAATTTTTCCCCATGGATGAAAGTGGACCTCAGGCTCTTGTAAAATGGACATCCATGAGTTAGAATCTTACTAAGAAGAACGAACGGAAATAGGATGAAAATGCATACCGAGAGAAGCGACTCTTGAACAAGTGCGGTAGAAGTTAGGCTAAGATAACAACCTCCCCAACTAGCAGCAACGAGGAGCCCTCGATCTGGCTGGCGCTAAAGATGGCAGGTAATCGTAGAACCACTCCTGTAGCAACAGGGAAGGGTCAACAAAAGCTAAAACGCGCACCAAAAGAGTGAACTCTGATGAAAGAGATAGAGTTACCTCTACGATCCTCCAGAAACTAGAAAGAGTGATCTCCTTGTCGTAGCTCCGATGACGACAAGCAAGTCGCAATCCAAACAAGAAGTCAGCATAAGCCAAGCTGACCTAATCAAAAGTCTCGAGTTTTCGAAGGTCGCGAAGAGCAGGTAGTTAGTAGAGCAGCGCTCGACTACCCTTGTAAGGGGATAAGGTCCCTAATAGAAGAATCAAAACAAAAATGCGCACCCGCTGCTAAGAGGTAGTGGCATCGTCATGAAAGGCCTGTACAAGCAAAGTCTGATGGATGGATCGGCTGCTCATCTTTACTGACCTAGACTCAACACGAGACCGAACAGCGATCGGACCCAGCAGCTTATCCACCTTTGGTGACGAAATAGTAAGATCCCTACCAAGAGGAACAATAGTCGATCGGAACTCTAATCCGGTAATAACAGAGAAGTCGAGGGGAGTGATAGTCATCTCACTCCATGGAAAGTGTAACGTGTTGATGGTGTCCCAAAAGAACTCCACCAAAGCTCGTACCAAGAAACAACTCGACCACAAAGAGTAGAGAGCCTGAGTAGTCTGCAACAAAGGAGTCAAGCCGCATGACTCCCACAGTGCAGGCAGCTTTGCGTTGTTGCAGAAGTAGGTATCGTAAAAGTGCCCGATGGCGTCGCTGCCCGAACCATGGCAACGAACCCGGCTATCAAACATCCCGCGCCGTATGCGCTACGAAATGTGATACCTGGGCCGAAGAACAATGTGCGCCCATCCCACTCAGGGAACTCTCCGAGGCTAGTGGAAGTCCCCTCGCCTGCGTCAACAGGCTTGTCCTCTCGGTGAGCCCCACGAGAGTGTGAGCCAAAACCACGACGCCGAGCCATGCTAATTATCCAGTGCACAAAAACAGCAAATTAGAGGTTTGAAAGTAACTAAGGTTCGCCTAGCCGCATGATACAATGTTTGTTGAAAATAAAGTATGTAGTACTAAAACAGAGCATGTTTTTGGTTCAAACAAAAATTACATTTCGAAGAAATCAAACAATTTCTTACAATACTATGACAAGTATTGTGACAAAATTAAGCATAAAGAGTAAGCAAAAACATGAAGAACAAGCCACATTGCATTCACGAACTCAAGGTGCTCAACAATGGTAAATTGTTCGTTTCTTCACTGAATTGAGTCAAACAAGTCTCAAAACACTCCCAAGACAATATACAAACATAAACAAGCAATTTCATGACATTAAATTTGACAAACAAAGCAAAATAGATTTCAAATTTTCTGAAAATTCGCAAACAAACAAACGAAATTCGCCAAAAATAAAGTGAGTTGGAGCAAAACTTACATAGATCGTCAAACTAGAGATCAAGAGCGTCGATTTGCAACGAATTTGAGCAAATTTGGTTGCGAAACGAAGGAGAATGAGAAATTCGAAGTTTCGAGCGATAACCGAGCGAAATGAAGCAGCAGCGAGAAAATGAAGAAGAAAGGGGTTTTATTCTGAAATCCCGGTTCCATCGCAACGCGAAAATTATCGCACTGCGATGAGACTATCGCGACGCAATAAGCCTGACGCGTCGCGATAACGCAAGGCAGCGCGCGCTGGTGTTCCTCCCTTCAGCGATGCAACTCTTTGGCCCCATATTAGTTTATGTGGACCTTGTTTAGCATTTTGGGTTCCTTGGTACGCCAGTTAAGTATAAGCAAATTGACATGATTAGTAGTCGGTTCGATTACAATTGCAATAAGTGATCGACCCGACGACGGTCGTCTCACTTAGCTCAAAGCGCTTAAGCATTGGCTCATCGCAAGCACCAAGATATTGGTTCACAAGCAAGCACGAGCGCCAAAGCACTAGCTCATTACATCAAGTGCGTCGAGGTACTAGCATAGCAAAATCGCAGCAAAGCGTCAACACAACAAGCATTCGAGTAAAGCATCAACAAACTAAGGATCGTTACAAGAAAAATGATCTTTGACGACGTTCCCTAGCTTGAGGAGGGTTGTCACAAACAACTGAAAATAGCTACAAGCAAAGCAATCTTCGACGATGTTCCCTAAGATGTGGAAGATTGTCATAGCAAACTTGAAGACAGCTACAAGCACAGCAGTCTTCGACGATGTTCCCTAGCTTGTGGAAGATTGTCAAAATGAAATGGAAGATGGTTATAAGCAGAGTCGTTTTCGATGGTATTCCTTAGCTTGAGGATGGCTACAAGCGGAGTCATCTTCAATGATGGCGTTCACGATACATTGTGAATGTCGTCAAAATAAAATGCAGCAAGAAATCAGTTACTCCAGTGACGTGTACTCGATGGCGCAAGTTACATGTTTCTTAACTCTTTTATCTGTTTAACTTACGCTAGTTTGCGATTATCTATAAGATTTTAGATACTTTAAGCGGAATTTCATGAATCATATTCATAAGCATCTAATAACCAAGATCATTGCATAACACACAAAGAACAAGTAATTATACCTTTGAAGCGTTATTCCACGTGAGAACAATGAGAGATAAATAACCTCAAGCGTGATTCCTCTACTAAGTCCACGGGCACAGATTAAACCTCCACTAATGCTAGTCAGTCGTGATTGAACCCTCAATCAACACCTTACGGAGAGGAGAGGAACGAACCAACCAAAAACCACCACCACGAGACACCACGCGCCCCCTAGGGTGCCCGGACGTACGGAGGGGTGAGAGGGGAGGGCCGTGAGTGAGAGATAGAAAGAGAGCTTAGGGTTTTTAGGATTGGTTGCCTTGTTTCACAATCTACTCTATGTTAATTGTGACTTAATGCAACCCTAAGCATGGATCTTATTTATAAATCACATCTCTAAATAAGAGTCCATGTCAAACCCAAACACCTAACTCTAATATAACTAATCTACCCTAATCTATTCATGGTAAGTCATATCCTCATGAGGCCCATTAATGAGACTCTTACTTGGTTAACCCAATACCCTTGTTGTGTGACCTCATAGGATCCATTCTAGTGGGCTTTGGACTATTTAAATTGCCCAAAGATCATTGATCATAATCTAGCAATAAACAATGACGTCCCAAAAGAATGAACTTATTATCTCTATAATAGTGATCCTTGATAAATCTAGTAATTGCACTTATCGAAGACCTAATTCTTTTAGTATCAACGTGACAATAATGATTTAGGATCGCCGAACGTTCTGAATCATTCTTCGTCCCTATATCTATTTTGACATATGTTTTCGAAACTTGCGTTCTCCAAACTCAGTCAAAGTGGGGGCTTCCGTAGACACCTGATTGTGTCTCCCCAACACCAAACCCAGTGATGAATATCTTTCACGTCATTGATTTTCGAACGAGGTGAAATGTGAAAGAGTCTCGTGATCTCTCTCTAGTTTAAATAAAAAATATTTCTTTCTGTTTTCGAAAACATTTCTTTTCGTACCTTATTTATAGAAAATGTCCATTACAGTTTAGATTGGTCCATAATATGAGTCCAATAGTAGTGTAGTTGGATGGGGATTGAAAAGAGTTTTTTTAATAATATATTATAAGCCCAATTCCGATGAATAATGAGGAAGTTATGACCAAAATACTTAATTGAGCCTAAACCAGATTTTATTCGCAGCCCAATGATCAAGTGGAGGGTCCATTAATTATTATTCCCAAAGTCATTAGAATTTACTTTAATCTTCTAGAATAATTTAGAAGGTTATTTTTAAGTTTTAATGGGATTAAGATTAATAATTATATTTTTATTTAATTTAGAAAAGATAAAGAATTTAATTTGGAATAAAACAAGTGTTTTAAAGGATTAAATCTGATTTTAAAAGATAAGTACGGACTTTAATTAATCTAATTTAATAAGATTAAGTACCTTGTACAGAGCTTAGATAACGCGTTCTCCATCGCGAAACGTCGCGATGGGCCTATCGGATCTGTCGCGCTGCATTGGGAGCAGTTTTAATCCGAGTCGAATTTGATCTTTTTCTGATTGTTTCGAGACATGTTTCTCTATATTATAAATAGGGGCATTATTCCCCTTTTTTATTCATCAACAATCAGCAACCAGCAACAATCATCTTTCTCTACACTATTCTTGATTTCTAAGCTTAGCCCTTTTCATCATACCTCATTCACGAGACTTAGACACACCTAGCCAAGTTCGAAGTTGCTTTCGCCCTTGTCGGGAAAGGTTGATAATTTCTTAGGGTTTGGACCCCAATTCTAACTTCAATTATTTAATGTAGGGCATGTGACATTGTTGTGGTTTTCTGTTTTTTGGTTTTTTGTTTTTCAAAACCATAAGATATATGTCATATAAGGAATCAAAAATTAGTCAAACTTATTATAAACATGATAATTATGAAAACTGACAACAAAAAAGTGAAAATACCTCTTTCTTGTATCCTGTTTTTGGTTTTTTGTTAAAAAAAAAAAAAAATTGAAAACCAAAAACGAAGCCAAACAATCCATTAAGTATTTGATATATTATTTGATATATATTGTTTCCTTGAAGTTACTAAAGTGTATTCTTTTGATAGAAAGAGATACAAGGCAACAAAGTGAGTAATTTAATTGCTTTATTCTTTTAGATAGCATGTTTAAATTTCATTAATTCCTATGTTTAAGGTATTTATTATATTCCTAGTATCATGTTAGGATGTTTTTAATGCTTCCTAGTATCACGTCTAAGTGCTTCCTATTTTTTCAATCATGTTAGGGCTAAAGCTTTAATTTTTATTATTTAGTGACATGCTAGGATTTGTTATTAATCATGTTAGCATTATGCCTAGGATCTTTCTAATATTATTATGCTTTGATGATGAGATTATTATGATGATGATTTGTTATGATGATAACATGTTGCTTGGTATAAATTATTGTTATTGCTTGATCACACCTTTTATACAGGTTTAAAGGGAATTTGTACTTGAAATCACGCCTAATAAGATAATTATTAATTTGATTTAGGCTTATATGATTTTAATTCAAGTGATTGCTAATAATAGATTTGTTTGTGCATAAATAATCAACCAACATAGATCAAACAGGTTTAGGATTAACCTAATGATTGTATGTTTGTCAGAAAGCACACATGTATATGACAAGAATAAAGTAGAGGCTTATTTTTGAAGGAGTTATGTCTTCGTCTTGTGCAATTACTAGATATATAATTGGATCAAATTATGGAGATAATTAAGTCCGGACATTTGGGTCATCGTTTTTCCATAGCTAGAGGTACTTACGATCTTTGGACTAGTTAAATAGGCCAAAGCCCAATTGGACGGATCCTATAAGGTCACACAAAGGGGCTAGATCGAGCATTAGAGGACGAGGCCCATCATGGGCCTCATCACTCTAGGTGGCCGGCCACATGGGGATTAGAAGAGGGTTTTGGGCTTCGAGCCCTAGTCTAATTATAATGAGATTATAAATAGACTAGGTGCCTAGGTTTGCAAGTAAGCAATCTACTAATCATTTGATCAAACCCGAATTAGCTAACACGAAACCCAACCCCTCTCAAAGTCCTCTATCTCATGGCTCTCTCCTCCTCCCTGGCGCACGGTGGTATCTCGTGGTGGTGGTGGTTCGTGCGGTGGTCGATTGTCCGAAAAGGTGGTGATCGCGGTTTTCCTCAATCACTCGACCAATCTAGTATTGCTGGACGGCTCGTTCGAATCTCGTGGACTAAGTAGAGGAGCAACACTTGGGGCTCTATTTTCTCCCTGATTTGCCTGTCGAATAGCTTCGTGGAATTCACGCTTCAAAGGTATGATTATGTGTCTTGTGTGTTATGCATGTGATTCTTGGGATTAGGTACTTTATTGAATATGATTCATATTATTTCCGCTGCGTAGTACCTATAAACTCCTACAGTGGTATCAGTTAGCCTCTTGCTTGAACGCGCTAGATCATAATAATACGATTATTTGATGTCCACGTTAATTTTATAATCAATTAAGAGGGAGAAATTAATTTAATTATGGTTCAATTATTATATTTAATGTGATTAAACTTTTGGAATAGATTAAATGTGATTTAATTATGCTCAAATAGCCATGAAGAGGACCGAATTATGCCCTAATATGTTCGAAAATTTCGAGCCCTAGAACCCTAATTTCGAATTATTCGAAAATTCTAAGCCCTAAAATATGATTTTTATGCTAGATTTTGTTTTAATTCGATTTGTTTTATGTTTCATAATTTTAATTGGATTGAATTATGCCCTAATATGTTCGAAAAAAGTTAGAATTAAATTGGGATTAATTTTATGATGAACCCTAATTTTAAAGTTGAACGTGATTTAATTTTAATCTTATGGACTGATTTAATTTAATTAGGATAAATGTTATTTTAATTAAATTAAAAACACAAAAAAAAATAATAATTTTGGTCGGCAACCGCGGCTGGGTGGCGCAGCCACGGCAGCTGCCGACCAGGTGGCGGTCCAAGAGGGAGGGGAAAGGAGGGCAGCGGTCCTTGGTGGCTGTGGGAAGCAGCGTGCAAGCGTTGCACGGCTGCCACCGCTGGTGCTGCTGCTGCCTTGCGCGGCAGTGGCTGCTGCAAAGCAGCCAGCCACCGTGGCTAGCCTCTGCAGCCCCGGCACTAGCAGCTGCCACGCTGCTGCCCTTTGCGGTAGTGGCTGCTGTCACGGCAGCTAGCCACCGTGGCTAGCCAGCCACGGTGGCCGGCGATGGTGGTTGCGGAAATTTCAAAAAAAAAAAAATTCTGTTTTGAAAAATTATTTCAAGATAATAATGAATTATTTTGGGATAAAATCAGTTTTATTTTGGATAAGTTAAAATATTTTGAAAATATGATCTTTTATTTTAAAAGATAAAATTGGTTTTATTTGGACAAGATCTTTTATTTTAGGATAAATTCAAATATTCAAAAGTTGTTATATTTGATATTATCCATATTTAAGTTGTTAAATTGGTAATTATCCTAAATTAAAGTGGTTAATTTTGGATAAGATTGATTAGGATATTCTGAGCATATTCCAAAAGGATAATAATTGATTTAAATAATGTGATTATCCCATAATTAGATTAGGATGTAATTGATTTTAAAATTATTTGATTGGCTAAATAATTAGGATAGAATCTCCTAAATTAGTTAGGATAATCATGGAAGATTAAATATGATTTATCTTTCTAGATTAAAATATGATTTGATTCTATCTCATTACTAAATTAAATATATGATATTTTATGAACCGTCACGAATAATATATGATATTAGCTAATTATGATTAAAATATAAGATATTTTAGGAAATGCGTTGACTTTATTATGAACATTCGATGTTGTAGTTTAGACAAGCATGTTGAGTGATTTATTATATGACACTTTTATAAAATATGATATTATGTTGCTATATATAGACTAGTATGGCCCATAGATTCTCAAATACGATCTGCGCATCGTGATGTATTTTTGTAATCTAATACGGTCTGCGTACCGTTAAATATTTTTTATAACTTTTATTTAATGTAAATAGAATAGTAATTTAAATGGTGTTAGCTCAAAAGAAGCCCATGAAGTGAAGGCCCAAAGGAGCAAGGTGGATGAAGATCCATGATGATTTAAGTGGGAGCATTTTTCGTTTCTAGTTTTCTTAGGACTAAGGGGCCATACTACGTCATGTTTATTTTATTGCATTAGTAGATTATGCATGTTAGATTTTATTTATGTTGATTGATGATGCGCTAGAGTTCACTAAATAATCACAACATAATAAATATAGGTCCCAGTAATATTGAGGCAGCTTTTCCAATTAAAAACCCAATGAAACCTTTGACATTTATGATGGGTCATGCCAAAGCTGGGCGTCATAATTTTCATTGGGGAGTGGGGGTAGGACAAATTATACACTTTTAATTGGTTATACTCAACAAGGTTACCTAAAGATAAAGTTTAGAACCTTGAAGCTAAGGGTAATAATTAAACATGTGATGATTAATTATTCAACCAAGAGTTACAAGAGTTGTAATCAGTAAAGAGTTTACTCACCTTGAAAATGTAATGGTTGATGGTAGGGCCAAAGTCCGGTCAATTATTGCACGAATAAAGGGTCTTGAAATCACTTAAAATTCAATTGGGATCATTTAATTATTGAATAAGGTGTTTTAAAGTTACCAAATGAATGCGTTTTGTGGTACTTTAATTTAATTAAACATAATTATTAAACTTTGCCTTATTTTGACTTAGATGGGTAGCCGTAATAACAATGACAGCAACGTTTACAATTTGCGACCATTCCTTGAGAAGGATAGGTTGACAGGGGAAAACTTTTCCAACTGGGAAAGAATGCTAAGGCTTGTTCTGAAATCTGAAGGTAAGGAGGATGTCATTGATACCCCATTACCAGGACCTCTTCCAGAAAATCCTACTGCGGCAGAGATCAAGAAGTACAAGGAAGCTCATGATAGAGCTATGCCTATCACTTGCTTAATGATTGCAACCGTGGAACCTAGTCTTCAAAAGCGTTTTGAGGACCAGGATGCCTACTCAATCATGGAAGAACTCAAAGCCTTGTTTAAGAAACAAGCTAGAGTTGAAAGGTATGAGCTTCATCGTGAGATTCTAAATTGTAGAATGGAGAAGGGTGCCACAGTTCATGATCATGTTTTCAAAATGATCGGCCTAATTCAAAGTATGGAGAAACTGGGGTACCCATATAGTGATGATTTGGCAACAGACATTATTCTCCACTCACTTCCAGAAAGTTTCAACCAGTTTATCATGAACTTTAACATGACTGCCAATGCAAAGACTATGAATCAATTGCATACAATGCTGGTTAGTGCTGAGAAACAAATCCCTAAGGACCCTAAGAAGGAAGTTCTTATGATTCAAAAGGGAAAGGGGTTAAAGAAGAAGGGGCAAAAGGCTAGTGCCAAGAGCAAGGGCAACAAGTTGCCAAGGCTCTTGAAAAGCCTAAGGCGAATCCAAAACCCAAGGCTGCAAGTGAGAGTGAATGTTTTTACTGCAAGAAGAAGGGGCATTGGAAACGCAATTGCCAGAAATACCTTGATTTCCTCAAAAAGAAGAATAAACCAGTGCTTGAACAAGGATGTTCCCACTACGATAAGTAATAAGGTAAGAGTTACCTAATACTATATGTTATGAACATTTTAACTTTCACTAAGGTATGTGATACCAAGTTGCAGTGCTTAACATTGTGATGTTGCGCAGGAACTGCAAACAAGTGAAGCTAGCAAGGAAATGGAGCTAGAAGGTGCATAAGAAGTGTTTTGAGTGGCCGGAAATAGCTTCATAGTTTTAATTTCTGATTAGTTTATCATGACATTTAGAACAATTTCCAATTTTTGATGAGATAATATTTCGGTTTTCTTGTTTTGAATACTGATTTGGTTTTACTTGGCTTGGACAAATGTTGATCCATGACCAAGGTAATAAATTGTTTTCATTTTGCTAGACATGAGTTAATTTTGTTTTATGACATTGATATAAGTAGATCACAAAAGTAAAATTAGATGATTCAAAGCAAACTTACTTATAATAAAGTAAGGTTAGGTCACATAAACCATTTGCACATTCAAAGTTATGGATGGACTCTTACTCTTATATGATTATGAATCACTTGAGAATTAGAAGTCATGCTTGATAAGGTAAAATGACCAAGTCACCTTTTAGTTGAAAGGGTGAAAGAGCTAAAATGACCTTTTGGAACACAAACATATGATGTGTGTGTACCATAAGTTCAAGATTTAGCAAAAGGATTTAACTTTTTCATTGCTTTTATTAACGATTTAAGTAAATATGTCGATAATTACTTAATGAAGTAAAGGATGGAATCATTGAAATGTTCAAAATTCCAAAATGAAAATGTAAAATCAGTTTGAGATATACAATTTAGCACTACAATATGACTGTTGTGATAAATATTTAACTCAAAAACTAATGATAATCTAAAGGAATTGTTGAATTAGTTCACAATCCAGGAACATTACAATGTATGTTAAAAGCAGGAATCAAACTTTGCTTGCCATGGTTCGATCCAAGTTTTGAATGATTTACAAATATCGTTTTGAAGATATGCATTAGAACAACAACAATTGCGAATATACTAAACAGAAACTTAACCAAAGCAGTAGAAAGATGTCATAAGAGTTATGGACTGGAAATGTTCCAAAGTTATCTTTTCTAAACAGTATTGAGGAAATATGAAATCTATGTAAAATGTTTACAAAGATGACATAATAGACCCTAAATCAGAGGTATTAGTCCTACAATCGCGTAAAAACAAAATGTTTGTTGCTCGCAATAGTGTCTTTATAGAAAGAAATGTCTTCCTACAAAGCCAAGTGGGAGTAAAGTTAGATCTCGATGAGATTCGAGACGAGCAACAAAAGGATGTGGATGACACTACATTAGAGACGAAGGCGCATGAAATCAGCTAATTTGATAAAACATGTGTCGAAGCAAGCTAATTCAACTAGCGAGACTTCTATCGTCCTACTAGAATGAAAGGCTTCAAAGAGTTGAAGAGAATAATTCTATTGTCGCTCATACCTATCTTAGGTTACTTAGGATCGAAACAAACAGTTTGTTGAAATTCTAGTAAAAGGTGGATTCTAAAATTTTCCTATTGGAATGGTTGGAATCCATACCTACAAGCAAGCTTTGGATAAGTGCCAACTCAGGAAGTGGCTTAAAGCCAAGAAATCCAGAATGGAATCCATGTCTGTAAAGATGTGTTAGTCCATAACAGTATTACAAATAGGGTAAAACCTATTAAGCAATGTAAGCCTACTCGGATATATCTAGTTTTGGAAATCAAAATCAGCTTCATGAAATGTTCTTGATGGATGGCATGTATATGATACAACCTAAGAGTTTTGAAATCCAGGAATTCCTAGAAAGTTTTGCAAACTTCAGAAATTCATTTATGGATTGAAGTAAGCATCATGGAGTTGGAATATTCACTTCGATTAGGAAATCAAATAGTTTGATTACCTTGGAAGAATGAAAAGGAATCATGTAGAGACAAGAAGTTTAGTGGGAGCAATTGGTCTTCTTAGTCTAGTATGTAGTAGACATACAGTTCATATGAAATGATATATCAATGCTTGAATAAGTCAAGCAATGGTTAGAAAGATTGTTTCTATATGAAAGACTTAGGAGATGTTGAGTACATATTGGGAATCAAAATCCACAAAGTGAATCTTCAAGAATGATTGGACCTAATCAAGAGACTTATGTTGATAAGCTTCTTGACAAGTTCAAGATGCAAGAATCTAAGAAAGGATCACTTCCCATGTCTCATGGTTTTACACTCAGTAAAACTCAGTGCTTTAAAAGCTAGTAGAGTTGAGTTGTAAAGGTAATGTACCTAATGCTTTTGTAAAAGGGTCCGTTACATGTGCCATGAAATGTACAAAGCAAGTTGTTACATATGACTTGTGCATGTGTAGCAAGTTTCAAGCAAATACAGGATAAGCATACGGAGAGTTACCAAGAACAAATCCTTGAGTACTTGAGAAGCACTAAAGGAATTTTTTTAGTTTATGGTGTTAAAAGTAAACAAGTTTTTAAAAGGTTTTACGGATGCAAGTTTTTCCAAAAACAGGCAAGATGATTCTAGAAGTTGATCTAGATGAATATTTTTGTCAGTATGGAGAAGTACAGTGAGCTTGAAGAGTTCAAAACAGAACACTATTGCATGGTCAATGTCAGAATATGTGTATTAAGCTATAGTCGGATAGTTTTAGAGGAAGTTCGGATTAAGATGTCATATGACTAAAGGGTCACCTTTGCCCAAGAACAAAGGAGCCAGGGTCACATCACAAATCCAAACAAATGGATATGAGATATCGCCTCAATTATGAGATCATTGACCAGTGGGAGGTCACGTTCTGCAAAGTTTTATTATGAGTGAGAAATCACTAAACCCCTTCCTTAGACTAAGATATGAAAGTCATATTAAAGTCTTGGATTGAAGCAAATTATGTAATTTAAGTTGTGTATGTTTGAGAAAACATATTACATAAGGAATACATCAATTTGCAGAATTATGTTTAAAATAGAAATTATTATTTCTCTTATTTAATTATGGTTTTTGAAATTAAATAAAATGTGATGGGCTCACTAGGTTGATGACCTTTTGAATTGAAACCCCACAGGTGAACAAAATTCATATATTATTTAAGTTCCTAGTTCGAGATCATTAAAGTGGACATAAATGATTTCAATGAATGGACTAGCATGTAAGATTGATTGGATAGCGCAGTTTCATGGGCTATAGGGGCATAGTGATGCTCGGTCAATCACTTGGATATGCATGAATGATGCATGATCGAACTATTGACCTACTTTGAAGTTCAAGTATAGAGCTTCCGTATATATTAGTGGATTCCTTTGACATGAGTGGAACATGATTTCATTCAATGGATGTTATGGCTGTGGTACACTCAAACGTCTGCCCGTAACTAGAGATTATAAAGGGTGTTTCCCGGTCATTTCAGAAGTTGAGTGGGAGGCTTGTTGCCACAAGATTGGATAGAGTCTACCTATTAAATTAGGAAATGTGTCATGGCCTCTTGAAGAGGGAGAATTCAAAAAATACGTGGCCGCGTTCAAATGCATTACTCTGTAATCATTTGGTTTTGTAATTCTAACTCAGATTTCAAGAAACAATTTGTAGATTAATATGATCTCGACATGTGATGCAATCATATTATCAAATCGACATATACATTGACTTAAGGAATTTGAATATTGCACCCTTGTCTCAGACAAGTGGGAAATTGAAGGAGTTATGTCTTCGTCGTGTGCAATTACTAGATATATAATTGGATCAAATTATGGAGATAATTAAGTCCAGACATTTGGGTCGTCGTTTTGCCATAACTAGAGGTACTTACGATCTTTGGACTAGTAAAATAGGCCAAAACCCAATTGGACGGATCCTATAAGGTCACACAAAGGGGCTAGATCAAGCATTAGAGGACGAGGCCCATCATGGGCCTCATCACTCTAGGTGGCCGGCCATATGGGGATTTGAAGAGGGTTTTGGGCTTTGAGCCCTAGTCTATTTATAATGAGATTATAAATAGACTAGGTGCCTAGGTTTGCAAGTAAGCAATCTACTAATCATTTGATCAAACTCGAATTAGCAAACACGAAACCCAACCCCTCTCAAAGTCCTCTCTCTCACGGCTCTCTCCTCCTCCCTGGCGCACGGTGGTGTCTCGTGGTGGTGGTGGTTCGTGCGGTGGTCGGTTGTCCGAAAAGGTGGTGATCGCGGTTTTCCTCAATCACTCGACCAATCTAGTATTGGTGGACGGCTCGTTCGAATCTCGTGGACTAAGTAGAGGAGCAACACTTGGGGCTCTATTTTCTCCCTGATTTGCCTGTCGAATAGCTTCGTGGAATTCACGCTTCAAAGGTATGATTATGTGTCTTGTGTGTTATGCATGTGATTCTTGGGATTAGGTACTTTATTGAATATGATTCATATTATTTACGCTGCGTAGTACCAATAAAATCCTACAATTTTAGGGCAGGTTCAGTCTCTTTTAGATTGGATTTGTACCATCCCCGAATATTCAGTCATGGTTCCAGACCACTATAGAGTTAGCTATCTCTAGGATCGTGAAGCTAAGGGGTGTAACCTTCACCCTGTGAACGATTTATAAGCTCTTAAAACTTGTTGGCGACTCTTTTGCTCTAGCTTCTTTCCCTTTGGACGCCACCATACTTAAATGCATGATCATAGCGGGGTTCAAGTTTGGGATGCTTGAAATAATTATTCCCTACAAAAGACCATATAGCTGTAGTGAAAATAACATACTATTAAAATGTATTGAACATATATCTAAGGTAAAAAGAACATATTTGCACAAAAAAATATTGAAAAGAACATATATCCATGTCCTTTGATTGTCAGTGTAACGTGCTTTTATTAGTGATATAATGTTCGTTGTTTATTGCGAAATGTTCTCTAAATTTTGTGCTTAAATTATGATGGATATATATAAACAATGTTCATTATATAATATTATCATGTTCTTTATTAATGTTGAGTAATTAGGTTTTAATGATTGTAAACTAATGATAATTATCTATATAACGTGTTTGTTAAGTTATGCATAGAATGAACAAGTTATGCTTTAAACAGGAATACAAGATTTAAGGAACCTGATCAATAATAAGGATATATATGATAAGCAATAGAAGGAACAAGAACAAAGATGAGTTATGGTTGATAAGCATGATGATGGCGAAGGAACCATGAAGGTAACTATGTAAATAGGTGTTTGCCTGTGTTAGCTTCAAGAGGTAAGTACTCTATGGATACATGAGTTATATTGTATATGTGTAGGATTGTTGTGTTGCTTTAAGTTTGATTAGTTCTTTAACTTGAAGTTTGTTTATGACAAACAAATTGCAATCTAATGTTCTCTTAAGTGTTTATGTGAAGACAAGAACTAAATTAGGTAAAGTCAATGGGTCGGAATAGAAGACTTCAAGAGAAACAAGAGAATGAATGAGCCTAAATTCAGGTTCTCTCATGAGAACCAAACCACAAAGGAACCTGAGGTATTCTCCAAGAAGATCCAGAAGGAACCTTGGCAGGCTTTCCCACGAGAGTCGAAGCATGTTTCGTAATAGGTACATGAGGTGTTCCCTAACAGGTACAAGCTAAGGAGTTTTTTAACAAAAGCATGACAGCAAGCTTAATGAAGTTTGGTCTGTGAAGATGAACAAATTCTTGTTAGGAACTTGGTCTGTGGTTCGTGGAACGTTGCCCCTGAGATTTAGAATACATCAATACTATAAGATTCCATAACAAGAGTTTCAAAAAAACAACATGAAGACGGAGAAATCGAATTATATCACTATAGGATTCATGTATGTATGTTGGACATAAAAGTCAGTCTGGAACAAGCCTAAAAATCCAAGGTGAACTCATTACAGTCAATGAAATAAGAGTTACTGACTTGTCAGAAACTCAGAGACTGTAAGAGTTCCAAAACCTAATCGAAGCTTAAGTTTGCACGTCGTTAAAAGCCGGTTTTAATGATATATATATATATATATATATATATATATATATATATATATATATATATATATATATATATATATATATATATATATATATATATATATATATATATATATATATATATGCGTATATATGTACATATATATGATATATATGTACATATATATACCTAATACGTGCATATCTTTTAGGGATTTTGTTTTACATAATAAAGATATTTATAATCTAATAAATCCCTTTGGAAAAAGATAAGTTTATTTTTAAAAAGTATTTTCATCTAAATAAGTTTTAAATAAAATCTGATTTATGGTAGGTATATCTTTTGGAAAAAGATAAGCTAGTATATTTGGAAAATATAAGAGTTATATAAAATTTGATTTTTTGGTAAATATATCTTATTATTATTGGCAAAATATATTCTTAACAAAAAGATGTATTTTTGGAAAACTTATTTTTGGAAAATATCTTTAATATATATCTTTTGATAAAACTTATCTTTTACGAAAAGAATGACTTGGGTGTACTAAAAATATGCTCATATGTATTCATTCAAAGTTGAGGTTGACGAAGTGAAGTGGTTGTGCTTAATGGTTTTACTCTTCACCACAAAGCTAAGTCAGTCCTCTTGGTCAAAGTTCCTATCAGATTTTCAATTCCTCCAGTAGTTCCAGACAGATCTCGAGTGTCCAGCATATTAGTTTTATCTCTTTATTCAATTCATTGATATGTATTTAGAGTTATTCTTTGAGATCTTGTAAAGGGAGAAAGGATTTTGAGTATTTTAGATATTGGGGTATGAGAGTTCATGAGATTCTCGTTATTATAATTAGAGTGCAAAGTGTGAGCTTTTAGGGTGAAGCCGAGTAAGCTTCTAGTGATTGGCCGAGTGAATAGTACTCTAGGAGTGCTGTGTGAATCTAAGTTCGGGACATAGGTTGAGTAAGATAGGGTCTTATCGACTAGCAAGTTCAGTCGGGAACTTGTGAGTAAAGGTCTTATTGTAGTAATTTGTAACTAGGAGTGTTTGGCCTATTATAGTGGATTAGTTCGGTCTGAAATCCCTTGAAGGGTCAAGGTTTTACTTCTTGTTAGGCCCTGGATGGTTTCTTCGTAAAATCTGCTTTACATTGTCTAAGTTTCTAACAGCAACTAGTTTTATATTTCGCTAAAAATAGGCACTAGGAACGTATTACAATTCACCCCCTCTTGTAGTATATCATCCAAATAACAGTTAACTAATATTACAGATGTTCTTTATATATAAAAAAAATATATAATTAAATGTTATTTACAAAAACAGCTATATGTTTTTTACAAAATAATTATATGTTCTTTACAAAATAGCTGCATCTACTTTCCACGTTTTTCATTTGTACCATGCATGGTACCACCGCTTGTACCTTAAAAATTTCACAACAACATATCTTTTGAAATGTCTAGATATTAATGTATGTAAGACTTTCAGAATATTTTAAAATTGCATCGCTTTTGGATAATAATGGTACGTTGGTACAATATAGAGGTATTCAACATTGCATTGAGGGTTTATTTTTTTTTTTTTTAAAAAAAAAAAAACCGTGCATATTTGCGTGGGGTTATTGCTAAATAAAAACAAAACAAACATTGCGTGTGGTTATTGGTTGAGTAACACCCTAAAGCGTTTGGTTCATGAAAGAATATAGGTATGAGGTATGGTTTCAGAAAGACTAAAATCCATCAATAATCTATTTATATAACTAAGGTGCTGTTTGGTTCGCACGAGAGAATCGAAATGGAATGAACAAAGAGAAAGGAGAAGAATGGAATGAGAATACCCTTTTTTTTTGCTTTGTTGTTTGTTTTTAAAACAACGGGAATCAATCACCAACTACTACAGCTCCTACCACCACCGACAACCACTACAGCCACCACTCCACCACCGCCACCATTGGCGCCACCACCACACGACCACCGACACTAGTGGCACCAACGCCACACCACTAAAACACACACAGACACCGACACCACCGCCACCACCCCAACACCAAAAAACACCGGAAACACGTCGCCACTACCAAACCCAAAACAACCACAACTCCGACCCTGGATCCACAACCGCAACTCCACAGCCACAACGAGTCAGAAATCCATCAAACCCAAAAACCCACAACCACAAACCCACCACCCACGACCCATAAAGAAGGGAGATCGAAAGAGGGGAACGAAGAAAGGAGTGGTCGCGGTGGAGAGGGAGCAGATCTGGTGGTGAGGGAGCAAATGACAGTGTTTCGAGGGTGGTAGGAGGGCTGGGTGGCGGTTTTCGGGGTCAAGGGAGATCGGGGCTAGGGTTTTGCGGGGCTAGGGGAGATTTTTTCGGGGGAGGGGAGGGCGGTGGTCGGGGAGAGGCGGCGGCAGTCTAGGTAGGGGCGGCGGTGGTCTGGGATGGTTTTCCGGTGGTGATGTGGTGGTGTGAAGGTGGGCAGGGAAAGGGAATGGGAAAGTATAGTGGGGTGGGGAATGAAGTCAGAAGGATTTAGGGTAATGGGGAGGGTAAAGGGAATGATTAAAAGTGCTAAACAAACATCAACAAAGGGAATCGAGCCAGTTGATTCCCATTCCCTTTCCTGATTACCCCCAACCAAACGACCTCTAATATTGAAGTAGCAACCGCTAACATCATCATATCATGAAACTAGACACATGTCAGGTTGTCATTAAAAATTTTCCCTCCAAAAGTATAAATGAGATTAATGCTATTATTATTGTATCAATTTTTTAAAAACAATCTACTCTCTAATACTCCCTCCGTGTTTTTTTAAGTGTTATACTTCCCATTTCCGGCCGTGTGTTTTTTAAGTGTTACACTTTCTTTTTTAGCAAAAAGCTACATAAAAATATTATATTTCTCTCCTCTCATGGTCCTCACTCAAACCCACTACTACTTTTTTTTTATTATATCTTTCTTCTCACATTCATTAATTTTCAATAAACTATTAACCCCACTATCTTTCTTTTACAATTTTTTAATACTCCAACTATCCCACTTACCTCTCATTTTATTTAAGTCAATTAAATTGCCTAAAACTATGTGCCAGTTAAACTGTAACACTTAAAGAAACACGGAGGGAGTAATAATATTTTTCTTCCTCGCGTATGTAGCCTTTTCATCCTTCAATTTTTATTATTTGACATATTATTTATTTTGGGAATTTTTTTTGTTTTTTATATTAATATTAAAAAATAAAAAAAATTTAGAAATAATTATTTGTTCCAATCGTACATCGCACGAGACTAATCTAGTATAATACAAAAAAGATACCGGAAATGACATGTGTCATTTACTGGTGTTGCTTTTTCCCTCCAACATCATTTTTTCCTTTTTTTTTTTTTTGTTTTGCCAATAATATCAACTATTTAATGTAAAATGTACCTTATATATTCACCAAACCATATAATTGTGATTCACTTTTTTAAAAAATATATATTTTTGATTCATATTTTCCATATCCTTTATTTATCGTATAAGATATGATTTTATATCTATATTATTCCATCTCAAACGTAATACTAAAACAAGCACTAGGAACAAATCGACACTAGAAGTGATATGTGTCTTCACAGTTCTCCATTTTCCCTATAATTTTTTTTGCACAAAGACATCAACTACTTATTGTAATTCTTAAAATATTCACCAAATCATATAAGTGTGATTTTTTTACCTAAAAAAATATACATATTTGCGATTGATATATTTTCATCAAAGTATTATTCTAATATCTATTACATTGTATATCATACATCAGAAAATTTTATTATTTCTTAAATCTCACCTTTTAATATGAAAAAATTTCATTCCTCTAGAAAAAATAAGTAAGACAACACTTTCATATGTAGTATTTTAATCCTTCAAATCTTTAATATATTTTATACGAAGTATGAAGTAATTTTGTAACAAAATAAAAAAGATGATGTGTTTTTATGTATTCTTTATTCGAAAATCTCAAAAAAATTTCTTATTAAAAATCAGCTTATTAATATTTTTGTACAATATTAATCTTATTTGACTTGTTTTTTAATTTTTAGTTATTTATGTATAAAAACAATGGCATTTTTTCTACATTTTCCCATCCCAATTTGTATTAGATATATATCCAGTAATAATTTAATGTTAAAATATAGTTTTTATCTTTTAATACACATCTAACGATTTGATGATATGTATCAGGGTTAACATTCCTACCCATAATGTTTAATAGATAATTTAAAAATACTTAACTATTTAGTTAATTAATGTGATGAGAAATGATACCAATTTATCATTAAAATTTTATTATACTTATTTGTCTAATTCACTCTTTCATTATATATCATGTTTCATTTCACAATTCACATATGAAAATTACTATGGTTACATTTTGTCTACATACAATGTATAAAAGAGTTTATTTATCTAAAAATATAAAATTGAATTATTGATGATAATGAAATTACCGTGCATGGCACTTGTAGACACCACTTTGTATTGAATTCTTAACTCTCTTATATGTTTAACTAACGCTAGTTTACTGGTATCGGCGTTACAAGAATGATTTGGGATCGCAGAACGTTCTGAATCATTCTCCGTCCCTATCGATGCTTTGACTTTTGTTTTTCGAAACTTAAGTTTCTCCAAACTCAATTAAAGTGGGGGCTTCTGTAGACACCCATTTGTGTCTCCCCAAAACCAAACCCAGTGATGAATACCTTTCGTGTCGAACCATAACCGAATGAGGTGAAAGTATGAAGAGTCAAGTTTTGCGGTTAGTTTTTATTAAAATTCTTTCTCTATGTTTTTGAAAACAACTCTATTTCATAAAAATAGCCAATCCAATTTATTTTGGTCCAAGAAAAGGGTCTAATAATAGTGTAGTTGGATGGGGCTTGAAAAGAGCGTTCCAACGATATATTATAAGCCCAATTCCGATGAATAATGAGGAAGTTATGGCCAAAATACTAAACTGGGCCCGGTTTGTTCTTTACATACGGCCCAATGATCTAGAGGAGGGCCCAATGTTAATTATTATTCCTTAAATTATTAGGATTAATTATGGTCTTCTAGAATTATCTAGAAGGTTCTTTTAAATTCTAATAGAGTTAGGATTAATAATTATATTATGATGAATTTTATTTGGAATAAAATACTATTTTATTATTTTATTGAAACACGATTTTAGCTTCTGTACGGATTCCATAGATCAAATTTGGTTAAAGATTGGATTTCGCGTGGAAAGCGCGTGAAAGCCAAGCTGTCGCCAAACGACAGGTCTGTCGCCACGCGACAAACCTTGTCGCCACGCGACAGAGTGGTTTTGCGGTGAGAGCTTGTAGTTTTATTTCTTATCAATGCTTTTCCGGATTATTTTTATTATAAGTAGGGTCCCGAAACTCCGTTTTTAAAAATTCACAATCACTTAATTCTCTCTATTCTCTCTTGAGCAATATAGCTTGCTTTCTCTCTCTTTCTAAACTAGCTTTTTACAAATACAATTCCGCACTTACAAGATCTAGAAACACCTAGCCAAGTTCGAAGTTGCCTTCGCCCTGGACGTGAAAGGTTTATACTTTTGTGAGGGTTTGGTCCCAAATCCAGTCTAAACTTTATAACTCTTTCTTTCAATTATTTAATTTAATTCTTTGATCTTATTATTTTCATTGAAGTTTACTAACGCGTGTATTTTGTTATTACAAAGAGGTACGAGACTTCGAAGTAAGTAAATTAGCTTACTCCTTAATTATTTTATTTCAATGTAAAAAGCATGTTTAGATATGTTTAATTCCTAGTACTGTGTTAGGATGTTATTAATTGCTTTCTAAAATCATGTTTAGGGTGCCTTTTATTCTTTCTAATAGCATGTTAGTATCATGTTAGGGTTAAAGCTTTGATCTTTAATGCTTAGTGACATGCTAGGGTTTGTTATTAATCTTGTTAGTATCATGCCTAGGATCTTGCTATTATATTTAAGCTTTATTAACATGGTTATTGTTATAATTATTATTATTATGTTGCTTGATATATTATTATTGTTATTGCTTGATCACGCTTTTATGCATGTTTAAAGGGAATTTGTACTTGAAATCACGCTTAATAAGATAATTAATAATTTAATTTAGGCTAATATGATTTTAATTCAAGTGATCGTCAATAATAGTTTATTTGTGCATTAATATTCAACCAACATAGATTAAACAGGTTTAGGATTAACCTATTGTTTGCATGTTAGTCAAAAAGCGCACATGAATACGAGTAGAATAAAGTAGAGGCCTATTTTATAGGGCGGGTCCTTTCTTTAATTTGTAGATTGGATTCGTACCTTTATTTCCGGAACCGTATTTGGTTCAAGACCTTATGGAGTTGACAAACTCATGGATCGTTAAGGGGTGTAACCTTCACCTCGTGAACGGTTTACAAGTTCCTAAAACTTGTTGGCGACTCTTTTGCTCTCTTTTCTTTCCCTTAGGACGCCATCATACTTAAGTGTATGATCACAGTGGGGTTCAAGCTTGGGGTTATGATGCTTGAAATATTCCCTACAGATTTTTGGCGACTCCAATGGGGAGGATTTCTATTTTAATTCCTGAAATTTATTTTGGCAATGATTTAGAATGAGCGGATGAGACTCGAAAAGTTCTAAGTATTTCATGTGCGTAATTTTGATTAAAATTATTGTCATATGCATAAAAAAGGTCCTCATTGGATAAGCCATCCGAAATGAGTCAAAAACATAGGATTTTACACGTAGGAAATTTGTGAAATATCTTTCTATTACCTTAGGTATCAAACCAAAGGAAGGATTAGTGAGAGATTCCATCTCAGAATTGAACCAAACACATTGTATTAAGTATCAAGTTCCAACTTGATACCACCTTAACCCCATTCCTGATCCCAAACCCATACTACTCTGTGAACCAAATGCCCAACTGAGCTCTATTAATTTGAATTGTATAGAACTAAAATAAATCGTAGAAGTCTTAAAGAACAAGATTTAAGGTGGATATTAGACAGGGGTAGTGGAATTAGATGTACTTACATCCAACAGAATATTATAGCTAGGTGAGCATCTGATTTGATAAAAGCAATTTCTCCTTCAATGCCAACTTTTTTGATGAATGGCAAGCCAATCTCATATGCTTCTCTACTATCGCAATCAATTGCAGTAATCTATAGTAATCAACTAGCTTAGGTTAGTTTAGGGTTCGTTTGGCATTGCTGTAGTTTTCTGTTTTTTTTTTTTTTTTTTTTTTTTGGTTTTTAAACTTTTATGATATAAGTCATATGATAAAACAAAAATTAGTCAATCATATTAAAATCATGATAACTTTGAAAACTGACAACAGAAAAGTGGAAACGCCTTTTTCTTGTTTCCTATTTTTGGTTTTTTTTTAAAAAAAAAAATACAGAAAACGATGCAAAACAAGCCCTTAACTATTTTTTTTGTGTGCTTAGAGAGCCTTAAGAGCAGGGATGAGAATCGATCTCAGGATCTACTGAAATCGGGAGGGAAGCTCTAACCGCTTGAGCTATCCCTCACTCTTATTTATTATTAGTTTATCACTATATTAATCATAAAAAAATTATGAATAATTGCAATATAAGATGAAATTATGCATGTACTAATTAAAAATAAAAAAATATATCGTACTAAAGAAAACCTAGGGCGTATTAAATGCACGACTAATAAAAAATATTGTGATTACATCACCAATCTGTCGATAATTGCATAGTCTTGAATAAAAGATTTATATTTTTGCTGAATGTGTATAAATGGAATATAATGTGGAGACAAGGCTAGATCTCCTAACATCTTTTTAGTAGAGTTCGGAAATCTCACTGAATTTGAGGATGATCTAGATGAGATCATGCTGTGTCTATAGGTTGTAGATGAAGACCTGAAATTGTTCAAAGAAGCTATGAGCTCGGTGGATGCGAATTTTTGGAAGGAAGCTGTGAACAATGAGTTTGATTCAATCATGTCCAATGGGAATTGGGAGCTCGTGGACTTGCCGAAAGGGAGTAGAGCTATTGGGTGCAAGTGGACATTCAAGAGAAAAATGAGAACGGATGGCACCGTGGAAAGGTTCAAGGCTAGATTGGTAATAAGGGGGTTCATTTAGAAATTTGGTCTTGATTATTGGGTGCAATTCTAGTAATGCAAATCGGAGCTTTACCAAGTGAGTGTGCGAGGAGTTAACGAGGGAATGGTGCAGCAAGCGAGTTGGTGAACTGCGCGAGACCGAGCTAGCAACGGAGCTCGGATGCTCGTGATGGCTTGCAGCAGATCCGAGTGAGAGCGTGCGAGCTATAGCTTGCTGCTAGCAGAGCCTTGCTAGAGCTTCGACTCGTTGCTGGTAGAGCATTGCTGCAGCTCCGAGCGATAGTTCTCCATCGAGTGAGCGATAGCTCACAGCTCATGAAGGCCACGGCAAGGCTGAACGATAGCTCACTCGTTGGAGAGCAATAGCCTGCCAGCCCAGTCGAGTAATGGGCCTTGCATGAGGCTTGCGTGAGGTTTGTGATTATTTCCTTTTTCCTTATAACTCCTATAAATACAACTCCTTGGCCATTGTTTATTTATACGTTAATTTCATTATTGAAAATACCCTAAACACACAAACACAAACCTACCCTTTGAGATCTGAACAGTTCTTGAGCAATTTCCACTCTTCGGGTTTGGATGCACGGATTACGAGGAGAGTTGCGTCAAATTTGGGGGGCGTGCGTCACTAGAAAACTTGTACCGATGGTGGCGTATTTTGCTTCTAAGGCAGTGGATTTTATTCCGCGGTGCGACTGTGAATTTGAGATCTTCAATCCAAGAAAGTTCTAACCTTTTATTATTATTGATTTCAACAGTTATTTTACCAACAATAGTTATTGATGATTGATAACAAAAGTTGTTTACTTTACTAAATTGGGAATTATTTTCTATAGAAAATTAATGATAGAAATCTTCAGCGGCTTTCGAATTTTTCCCTACACCTGAGGTTGACGAGGTTCACCCTTCTAATGAGCATGATACTTTTGGTGAAGATTTCACTTCTTCTGATTCGGATTCCGCGGTCCCTATGGAGTGCTCGCCGCCACTGTCACCGCCTTTAGCGGTGGAGGTTTCTTCTCCAATTAAAAGTTCCTCTTGTTCCCCTCTTCGCAAAGTCGGCAGTAAGCTGCGATCTTATTCACCATTGAAGCTCCGTAAGAGTGGTGAGAAGATGTGGGAATGGGTCAAACAACATGGGCCACGCAAGAGAGCTGCTATTTTACTTACCCCGTCGGCTTCTCCTTTACCTGATGAGCAGCAGCAGCATTCTTGGGACTCTACTTGCCTTCCTTGTTTCCTCCCTTACAAGAAGCGTAAGGGTGATGTTTGTTCTTCTTCTCCGGTTTCATCTGAGGGATCGGTGACCTCCCGTGAAAGGTCACCAAATTCTGGATGAGAGTTGCTCTTTGGAATTGTAGGGGCTTAGGACAAGCGGACTCCCCTAAAATTCCTTATATTACTACCTTAGTCCACTCTCATAGTTTGGATCTAGTTTGTCTTTTGGAGACAATGGCGTCTGTAGATAATGTAGCTCAAAAGTTAGCATCTTTACCTTTTTTGGGTTGTTGTGGTATAGATGCTGTTGGTCTTAGTGGTGGTTTGTTCATATGTTGGTTTTCGGCGTTTAGTTTAGTCCCTGTATATGCTTCACAAAATTTATATCTTTGTAAATTAGTGCAAGGAGATGAAATAAAACATGTAATGTTTGTGTATGGCTCGCCTCATATTACTAATCACTTGGAGATTTTGTACTTGATTAGTAATTTACTGGAAACAATTTCAAATGTGGTGATTATTGGGGACTTTAATCAAGTGGAATATAGTTCGGACAAATTAGGGGGTAATTTCTCGATTCCGGGACAATTGGACTTTATGAATTGGAGGATAGGTTTGGACTTGGTAGACGTTCCTTTTTTTGGTCCTCGTTATACCTGGACTAATAACAGATTAGATTCGGATCCTATTTTTGAACGTCTAGATCGGGCTTATGGCTCTTCCACTTGGTTTACTAATTACTCGGATACTAAGCTTTTGCACCAGCCCATCTTATTTCCGGACCATGCTGCTGTTATCCTGTCCGATTCTGCAGATTCTGACTTCAGTAAACATCCCTATCGGGTGGAGAACTGGTGTTTGTCAGCTCCAGCCATTCACAACATTATAGCTTCTGTGTTCTCCATGTTCTTTCCTGGCTCTCCCATGTTCGCCTTATCTCGGAAGCTCTCTGTTGCTCGGGATCGTCTTCTCGCTTGGTGTATTTCCCATAAAAAGCTTGGGGTATTAACTGGAAACAGCTTGTCTTTGACATTCAACAAGCTTCGCAATCTCTTTGCTCCCGTGCAGACCGGTGCTTGTTCATCTCTACTAAGAATGAGAGGATAGCTGAAACACAGGCGGCTTATATTTTCTGGCAGCAACGTGCTAAGACTAAGTGGGATGCTTTAGGAGATTCACATTCTCGCCTTTTGTTCTCTAAGGTTCAATCTCGTAAACGAAGGAATAAGATTTTGGGTCTTAGAGATTCCTCTGGTTGTTGGCATCAGGATACTGCTCAAATAAGTTTAATAACGCTAGACTTTTATAAAGAGCTGTATTCAGTGTCTCCTGAAGTTTCTACCTTTGATACAGATTGGTGGGATAGTCTTTGTCTTCCCTCTCTCTCCTCTGCTCAGATAGCGTTTCTTATGGAGCCTTTTACCTCGGAAGAAATTCGAACTGCTATTTTTAGTATTGATGACGGTAAATCTCCTGGGCCTGATGGCTTCCCGTCTGCCTTTTTTAAATCTTCATGGCAGTTGGTTGGTCAATCGGTGGTGGTAGCGGTTCAGCATTTCTTTGTTCATGGCTATATGCTGAAGGACTGGAATCGCACTTTTTTGACTTTACTACCGAAGGTGGATAATCTGGAGTTTATTTCTCAATTCCGTCCGATTGGTCTTTGTAATGTCATCTATAAGTGTGTGGCTAAATGCCTTATTAGTCGGATTCGTCAGGTGTTACCTACTTTGGTTGCAGATTATCAGAATGCTTTTGTTCCAGGGAGGCTTCTTTCGGATAATGCCCTGATTGCGCATGAAGTTCTTTCTTTTATGAACAAGTCGAAAGCTAAAAAGAAGTTTTTTGCTGCTCTTAAGTTAGATATGAACAAAGCTTATGATAGGGTAAATTGGGATTTTCTGTTTCGTTTGCTCCAGGCCTATGGTTTTCCTCCTTATTGGATTCACATTATTCGTCAGTGCGTCTCAACGGTTTCCTATCAAGTTTTGGTTAATGGTAATCCCCTTCCGACTTTTTTCCCTCAGTGTGGTCTCCGACAGGGTGATCCCCTGTCATCCTATCTGTTTGTTCTATGTATGGAGGTTCTGTCGGCTATGATTCGAAGGGCTGAGCGGGCTTCTCTTCTTAAGGGTATTTGTATTTCTCAGAACGCTCCTGCTATTTCTCACTTGTTCTTCGCTGATGATTCTCTATTATTTTTGCAAGTTTCTCCTGAAGCTTGTGAAAATCTTATGGCTCTTCTCTAGGAGTTTTGCTCCTTATCCGGACAAGTGATTAATCTTCAGAAATCCTTTGTTAAGTTTAGCCCTAACACTCCGACAGACTACAGAGATTTTCTGAGCCGGAGTTTGAAGCTTCAATGTAAGTCTACACTGGGTTCTTATTTGGGTGTCCCGGTGGAATTAGGTCGTAGTAAGGTTGCAGATTTCGGTTTCCTGATTGATAAGGTGGTTCAGCGTTTGTCGGCTTTTGCCTCCTTGGGTCTTTCGTCTGCGGCTAAATTGGTTATCATCAACTCTGTTCTGGTGGCTTCTTTTAATCATATTCTCTCCATTTTTAAAGTTCCCTTGTCTATCTGTTCCAAAGTGGATGGTCTTTTGGCTCGCTTCTGGTGGAGATCGGACCATCGTTCCCGAGGGTTGGCTCTGCGTTCTTCTACCCTTTTGCATCTTCCAAAAGGGCTAGGTGGATTAGGAATTCGTCAGCTTCACTCTTTCAATTTGGTTCTGTTGGCTAGACAATGCTGGCGTATTCATCATAATCCTCAGCTTCTTGTTTCTAGAACTCTCTCAGCTCGGTATCCTTCTCTCCGTATCTTTCAGACTAGGAGAATTCCAGGATCCTCTTGGGGGTGTCAAGGCCTTTTACAGGGTTTTGCTGTGTTAGCTGAAGGTGCAGCCTGGATAGTTGGTTCCGGGTCTCAGGTTCACATTCTCCAGGACTCTTGGGTTCCTGGAGATTCGATCAGGTTTCGTGATAATTGTGAGACGCCTCTCCCGTCTCATGTTTCTTCTATCATAAATCCACGTTCCTACGCATGGCATACATCTCGGGTTCATCAGCTGTTTGACTCCTCTACAGCTGGTCGTATTCTCGCCCTTGAGCGCCCGAGAAGACCGATGGATGATTTTGTATACTGGAAAAATTCTAAGGATGGGGTTTTTTCTACTAAATCAGCCTACGCCATGCTGTTACGTCGTCTTGACTACTTCTCTAGGGGATCTCCCTTACCTTCTTCATGGTGGAAGGCTTTCTGGGGTTTGCCGCTTTTGCCAAAGTTACAATTATTCTGTTGGAAGCTCCTTCATAATGCACTTCCTCTCAATGGTGTTCTGCAGCAGCGAGGGATCCCAGTAGAGACTATTTGTGTTCTTTGTCTTAGTTCTCATGAATCGGTTGATCATCTGTTTCGAGATTGCTCCTTTGTTTCGGACATCTGGTCGTCTGTTCCTCTGCTTTCGTCTATTGTCATTCGGCGGGACGTTCCTTTTTATGTCTGGTTTGCGGGTTTGATTTCTCAGTTGCGGCAAAATAAGCTTTGGGACACGTTGATTACCGTAGTCTCTTTCTTTTGGGCCATTTGGATAGCTCGGAATCACAAAATTTTTCGTTATGCTGTTATTTCTCCTACTGTAATTCTTCATATTATGCAAGACTGGGTTTCTCGAAGTTCTGCGGTCGATGATTTTGGGGCCTCTGCTCGTCTTACTAGAGTCGCCTCTGGCGCTATCAGGCACCCTACTCTTTCGTCATGTTCTCTCATGGGATCTTCAGATTCTTCTGCTGATGTCTCTCTTTTGATCGATGGTGCTTACAACTCCCGTGATAATGCTGCAGGGGCTGGTTGGATTTTTAGATCTCCACATTCTGATACAGTTCTAGGGGGAGGTTCTAGAGCTTTCCTTTCATCTTCGGCCTTTTAGTTAGAATTGAAGGCTTGTTTTTGGGCTTTACAGGCAGCAGATCGTCGTGGTTTTCGACACTTGCTGATTTATACGGACTGCTCGTCCTTGTTATGTTTCCTCAGTAATGACGGGTGTCGGGATATTTCTTGTTTATGGCTGTTGCAAGATATCAGGAGTTTGGTTTCTCGGTTTTCGTCTTGTGTTATTCAGAAGGTTCCTCGACAGTGGGTGGCTCCTGCTCATTGGTTGGCAACTCAAGCGCGTCAGCGTCAACTGTTGATGTGGTCTTTCTAGTTTTTTTCTGTTTGTTGTTGTGTTTTCTTTTTTTAGTTCGTCTTGTCAAAAAAAAAATGATAGAATTGACTCAGCTATTGTAAATGATATATGTGCTTTTATAATCAGTTACTTCTGACTTAACAAAAATAGGTCCTTTTAAAAAAAAAAAAAAACACTTAAACAGAAATAGGTTAGGACGAGCCGACGAGGTGACAAAAAGATGAACTCAAAAAAAAAAAAAAAAAAAAAAAAAACGCTTAAATTTACGTGTACAAATTTTGGTGGGCACGCACACAACACGTTCTCCCACAAGTCCACAACTACTTCGTCCATACATAAAAATATGAAAATAAGTCATCCAGGCAATAATAGAAAACGTAGTCGTAAATATTTGTTGGGCAATTACACCTTTTTGTCGTGAAGCTGGCCAGGGAATCATATGCCATAGGCACATAAGACATAACCCATAAAAGAGCATCGACTAGAATTTTGTTTTTCTGTAGCGTTTCCATTGTTTTTTTTAACTTATTTTCCACCACATAGAATAGGAAATTTAATTCACTAATGCAGTGTACACAATTCTTGTGTTAAAAAAAAAAAATTAAAAAAAAAACTTGTCATAACAAAGTATGATGAAGAATAAAAAAAATATATATACGTAGTATATATATAGATATATATAATCTTGTCATAATCAAGCTTATAATCTTGTCATAATAAAGATTATACAAGTAGGGTCTGTTTTCTTCATCTTAAGTTCAGTTCAGTTCCTAATGTCCTCCTATCATAAAATATTCAGTTCAGCTTCAATAAGTTCAGTTCAGTTTAGCTCAGTTTAGAAAATCAGAACAAACCCTAAACAATAATAAAGAATAAAAATCATTCTTGTTCTATGAAAACAATATACTCCGTAATTAATAAAAAAAAATGTTATGGAATATGTGCATCCGGCAGTACAAAAAGAGATTTAAAAGATGTTGATTGGGGCTTAAATATTTTTTTAGTTTTTTTGGTGAAAGATTGGGGCTTAAATATAAAACCATAAAAGAATAATCCTACAATAATAATACTAACTGACGTATAAATTTGTTCTAAAAAAATTACGAATAAATTTGTCATATGTTATTAAACTAATTTGTACTAGCATTATCGAGTATATTTTTATAACAAGAACGAGGCACACATTAATTTATTAACTAGATTATTGCCCGTGCGATACAAGGATTTAACTAAAAATTTAATTTTGTGTAAATTACAGTTGTATATTATTGATATAGTTTTAAAATCAATACGTAACTTACTACAACAATAATAATGTTTGATACTTTAGTCAATAATTCTCCTTGATTCAATGATATGTATGAAGTGAAAAAGAAAAACAAACAAAATAGGGACGTGATATGATAAAATGAGATTAAATAGAGGAAATGAAGTTAAGCTAATAGTTAAATTGATCTTGTAATTTTTTGGGGAAAAGAAAATTGTTACATTAGTTTATTTTTCCCAACACAATATAAAATGCATCTCATTAAATAAAAAGGCATGATTACGGATTACCTAAAAAAATGACCGAATTGGAAATCATATTATACAAATATTCTCTTATAAGATTTTGGCAAGAAAAGATACAAATTATAATATACTGAGAATAAAATTTTAGTTGATTGTATATATATAGAATATATAAGAAAAGCCAATAACAAAGTTTTTGACAAAAGAAGATGGAGATGGTTTTGAAGGGAAAATGACAGCACCAAGAAATGACTACATGTGTCATTCTTGGTGTCTGTTTTAGTATTATGTTATTATATTATATAAATATTTTCTAAAAAGTTTTTGACAAAAGAAGATGGAGATGGTTTTGAAGGGAAAATGACAGCACCAAGAAATGACTACATGTGTCATTCTTGGTGTCTGTTTTAGTATTATGTTATTGATGATTATAAAACATAAAAGATCAACTGATACAGCAGCAGAAATACCAGGGGTTTCCTCGATCCACATTGTCATCTCCTCAAATTCTTACTCCTTATCAGTAACATAATACTATAACAGACACCAGGAAATGACACTGACACGTGTCATTTCCTGGTGTTGTTATTTTCCCTCCAAACCACTCCTTTCTTATTGCAAAAACTTCTTTGAGAATTTTAATATTATATTAATGTCATAATATTGTTGCAAATCTATAAGTATCTTTAATTATTATTATTATTGTTAGTATTATCTTATATGCTTTAATTGTTTTTTTTTTTTAGTACTTTTTATTAAGAAATTGCAAATCTATATTATTAGTATTATTTTATATGCTTATTTTGTTTTTTTAGTACTTTTTATTAAAAATTACGAAATATTTCTATTATAATGAATCTTCCTACAATCCTGCTTATTGCATACGAAGTATTTTTTAGACAAAAATAATATAATTTTATCTTTTTATCTTCAACTATTTATGCTTTATTTATTATATTCTCAGCAAATTATCAAAATAAGCAATGTATGAGTTTATATAGGGGAAAAATTGTCTTAGTGGGTCTTAGTGGGTTTTACATTGACCTAATCTACTTTGAGAATTGTCTTAGTGGGTTTTAATAAAAACATGTAATACATAGTTTATAAATAATTTTAGTATGTTTCTATTGAATAAATATGTTGTAATTGTATTTTATCCACTATGTTATTTTAAATAAAGTGTTATTTTTTTTACTCCCTCCATCCCTAAAGTACAGTGAAATTACCGTGTATGGCATGGGACCTAATTTAGTTTTTTAAAAAAAAAAAAAAAATTAAATTTTTTTATTTTTTTTTATAAAAAACTCTCAAAATTGTTACTTAAATATGCTAACTTGTGAGTTGTGACTTCGTATCATAATGCTAATATCAAAATTTTATCGTAAAGGTGCTAGGAAAAAAAAAAAAAAAAACTCGGTAGCAATTTTATTTTGTATTTTGTCATCATGTCCTTGAAAACGATTTCACGAATTTAATATTGGTGTAGTTATTCAGCCAAATATAAATTCAAATCATTCAATGAATGAGAACTTTCAACATTAATTATATAAGTTGAATTGGGATGGATCCGATCCAAAAGGGACCAAATCAAGTTAATATTTTCCTCAATTCTAGGCACCCATCAAAAAACATTTTTTTTTTAATTGCTACTCCCTCCTTCCCCTTTTTCACATTCCTGGTTTTCTTTTTGGATATTCCAAAATTACATTCCTCCTTTTTTTTAGTAAGTATTTTTTTTTTTTCCAAATATCCTCAATTTATCCCTTGTTTTGTTTTGTAATTAATGTTCACTCTTGTTTTCTACAAATTCTTAAATGGACCTGGTTCACACTAATTTATTGTGGACTACTAACATGAGTGAAACTATGATTGTTTTATTAATAAAAAAAAGGGTCACTATAAATAAAAAAAAGGTCATCACTATGTTGAAATAAAAGTCATTTTGGTAATATATAGGCCTAATTGGTTAGTTTTTTTTAATGAAATATTTTGTATGCTGATCAATATGAATAATAAAAGCCGCTATGTTAAAATTAGGGTAATAGCGTCGTATTTCAAGTTCATAATATTATTAAACGTTGTAATAGTTTTAATAAAGGTTACTATGTTAAAAATAAGATTACTATGTTAAAAATAAGGGTCACTATGTTTAATATAATGTCAGTTGCGTGTGTATAGACCTCGGGTCCACGCAAGTCTTTCTGCTTATTTTCTCACTCTTACTTTCCTATTCTCACTCCTCCTTTAGAATCCTTGTGCCTAAATTTAGGTGAATATGATTGGTTCTTAATTTTCCAATAGGAGCATGTTATTGGTCCTTTTTTTTTACAAATGATTGATGACATGGCATCATTAAATATTAATCTATTTTTGTTTTACTCAAAGATATCATTTAATGTTTTGTACTTCCCATTGTGTTTTATTTTATTGTTATTTGTTATTTTATTAGTTCCTAATTCCCGTGTAATTTTACAAACAGGAATGTAAAAAAGGGATGGAGGGAGTAATAAATAAGTAAATCCATTCTTAGATGGTGAACCTTCTAATGTGTTTAATTTCTTTGTTTGTTCATTTGGGATGGATTGAACGTCTAGGCAAGTTACATAATATCCGTAAGTATTTAGAAGATCGTACGAATATTTTCACGGTTTCACCTAAGCGAATATACATTTGTGGATTTCAAGTCGAATTATTACAAACTCATAGCTGGAATTACTATAGATGAAGTTTTTTCTTAAGGAAATTCTCAACGGTAACCCCAACTTGTGTAACGTTGAAATGGTAACTCTTTTTTTCAATTATACAAGATGACCTTCATTAAGAAATTTATTATAGTTACGACATTAATGAGTCTTATTTGATAGAAAAATTGATTTTTTTGTTTTTTTATAAAAAAAGAAAACCCAAAAAAAAAAAACCACCCAATCACCTTCACTAGCCACCTTCATCGTCACCCTTTCTAGCCACCGCCACCACCACCACCTGTGCCTCCACCTAACCCTCATCCAGTTGCCACCACCAGCTCCTCACCCCAACCAAATACCCACCAGACCCACGACCCTCCCTCTCTCTCCTTCGACCCACACTAAGGTCACTCGCCGCACCTCCCTCTGTCTCCTTTTACAAGCCATCCGGATTCGGACCACTCTCCCCTAAACTTAGACCCGACACAGAATCCCTCCTAACCCAAAATTAAAACCACAACCTACAATCAAAATCGGGTCGGTGTTCAATTTGTGTGCGTTGGTGGGTTTCAGTGTTGTTAGAGGACAAAGAGGGAGGAGAGGCGATGGTCGGGGAAGGTTCATGGTTCCTCCTGGGGAAGGTCGTGCTAGCTAGTGAAGGGGGCTAGCAGGTTTGGAGGTGGTGGTGTGGGTGTTGGTGGTTTTATTTTTTATTATAAGTTTTTTCTTTATTTTAATATAAAAAAACTAACCATAGTTAGTTTAAATTAACCATGCATTTAGTGAAAGAAGGTTATAAGTGACAATAAATACTTAATGATGGTCATTTTGTATAATTGAAATAAATGAGGGTGATCATTTCAGTGTTACACTTGAGGGTCACCATTAAGAATTTTCCTCTTTTTTTCATTGAGACATCATTAATCGAATCTAAAATATAATTAGTTCAAGGTCCTTGGAGTTGTTTGTATGTGTCTTTTAGCTATATTTTATTATTGAAATTTTTTTCTCCCTACAAAAAAATAAATAAATTGTATGCACTTATCAAAAATACCACGTAAATAAAAAAAGAAAGAGGAATTAATCTCAAAATGATACTTACTTTGAGGATTTATAATAAATCTGGTGTATAGTTTATAAATGTTTCAATATGCAAATCTAGTGGCAGATTCAGAATCAGGAAAGTGGGTGTTAGAAATCATCAATAACTTATATACTAAAAGATTCACCAGCAATGATACATGTCATCTCTTAGTGTATCCTTGTGAATTATTTTTTTTTTGACAAAATAAAAAATATTGACCTTGATGATACTATATTTCTTTGAAAGGAAACTAAAATATTCCAACAATACTATATTACTCCGTATAGGAAATAATCACTACATTTGATGCTCCTTACTTAATATATACGAGTAATAAATTTGGTTAAGATAGTAATCAAACATTTCATCATAATATATATGCAAAAGGTATTAGGGTCTGTTCACATTTACTGAACTTAGTAAAATTGAATTGAACTAAACTGAACTGATTGGAGCTGAACTGAATTGACCGATGGAGCTGAAATGAAATGAGCTGAACTGAATAAAGCTGAAATGAATATTTTATGAGAGAAGGAAATTGGGAGCTAAACCGATTGGAGTTAAACTGAATTGAACTGATTGGAGCTAAACTGAACTGAACTGAAATTAAGCTGAACTGAACATACCTTAGTCAAATAGTGATTATATATTTCAAAGAATCCTTTCATATATATTGCGAAGTAATTATTGAAATACTTTGTATATATCATCAACAAAAAAAAAAAAATGCAAACAAGTTACCATGATAATTTTCATGAACATTTAGATATTTTTACTTACTATAAAATCATATGTATGTATTTCATGCCCAAAAAATGACATTTTGTAATAGTTATTTTTCCTTTTTTTTCTGTAAAAACAAAAATCTATTGATTAATGAAACAAAATATTTACAAAAATAATACTTATAATTTTGTTTTTTAATGCATATTCCATATTATTGCGTATTAATTATTATATTTAAAATAAAAAGATTTCACAAATCTTTCTTAAAAACCTTGGAACACTATAAATCCAAGAAATCATATTCTGAAAATAACTTGTGATCATCTTCACAACGAGAAAAAAAATATTACTCAGAATTTTGTCTACTTTTTTTTTAGTTGTGCATTAGAAGTTACAATTAAAAATGCAAATATCAAACCAACATCTCACTCTATAATTTAATTAAAGCAAAAAAAATCTATAACTATAGATCAATGTGCATGACATGGGATCTAACCTAGCTAAGCCCATTAAAATATACCCCATATTTAAATTTATGGAGCATTATTTATTTTCCATATTATATATATATATATATATATATATATATATATATATATATATATATATATATATATATATATATATATATATATATATATATATATATATATATATACACATATACATATATATATATACATATATATATATATATATGTATATGTATATGTATATGTATATGTATATATGTATATGTATATATATATATATGTATATATATATGTATATATATATATGTATATATGTATATATGTATATATCTATACATATATACGTATATATACATATATACATATTATACATATATATAACTAGAAAATGTTATTTTACATATTTGCCCCATTTGATTTCAAAAGTCTTTATAAATGTCTCTTGATTTCCCCAAATTGATTTAAAAAGTATGAGTAATGTTTATTTCAATATTTAAATCAATATTTCTCTCTATTTCTTTTATATTAATTTTCCTAATTAGAACTTATTAGATATTTATATTTCTACATTGAACTCAATAATATACATTTTTATAATCACTAAATTAAAGTAGTTCAACTAAAGTTTAAAAGTTAGACAATTGCAAAACTACACAACATCCAACATATTTATCGTCTATATATGTAAATAGTTCTTCTAAAATATTATACAAACATGCATAGGACATAAAGAACATCAGTCATAATTCTTCTTCTCAAAGCTAACTATACCGCGCGCATTGTGCACATTGGAAATTGGAATCCCTAGTATCATATGACTTAAAAAAAAACTGAAAACCACAATGATACCAACGAACCCATATTTTAAAATTAAGTTTTTTTTTTATTATTGTTAGACAAAATTTTATTAAGGAGTATACTATATATAGGGGAGGGATCCAGTAAGAACCCATCGTTATATAAGAACCCTTTATTATGTAAGAACACCTTATGTTCTAAAATTTTTCTTACATTCTAAATTTTTTCTGTTTATGTTCTAAAGTTTTTCACATATTCTAATTTTTTTTCTAACTTATGTTCTAAATAATTTCTTAAGTTTTAAAATAATTTTTAGCTTATGTTCAAAATTGTCCCTATGTTCTAAATTTATTTTTTCATCCTATGTTCTAAATTTGTTCTAATGTTCTAAATTATTTTTTTAGCTTATATTATAAACTTTTTTATGCTATAAATTATCTATTCAACTTATGTACTAAATTATTTTTCTTATGTTCTAAATTTTTGTTCGCTTATGTTCTAAATTTTGCTATCTTCTTTCTTATGTTCTAAATTTGTTCTAATTTTTTTCTACTTATATACTTCCTCCGTTTCTATTTAGTTGACGCGTTTGATTTAGGCACACATATTAAGGAGAGGAGACAGAGTGAGAGAGAATGAAAAGACAAGTGGGGTAGCATGTAAATACAAGGTAAAAATGTTACCTCAAAAGGAAACGTATCAACTAAAAAAAACATCCTAAAAAGGAATACGTGTCAACTAAAAAGAAACGGAGGTAGTATGTTCTAAAATTTTACCTATGTTTTAAATTTTTTTCTATATTCTAAATACGAACTCCTCAAAATTATAGAAATACCATTACTAAAGATCATTTTAGATGGTTAGATTAAAACTGATAAAGGGCTGAGATTGATTCTTATATAAGATTGAGTTCTTATATAGAGGATGCGATGGTTCTTAATTATATGAGCCTTCCTCTACACAAATTAATTTAGAAGAGGATGCTAGGGGTGTGAATTTCCCACGCCTAGTACCTCCCTAGGTGTTTATTTTCTTTGCGTTGTTTTTTTTTTTTTTTTTTTTTTTTTTTTTTTACGGTAAACTACGGGGAGGGGCCCCCCTTCCTATCACAGGAAAGGGGGCTATGAGGAATCGAACCCCCATCACATGGGGGGGGGGGAGATGGAGGGATTCACCACCCTTCCATCTCCTCATTCCTCATTTTCTTTGCGTTTGTAGCTTGTAGTTTTGGTGTTTTTGCTGTCTTTCTTCCTTCTTGGCTTTGCCTCGTTTGATTAAAAAAAAAAAAAAAAAAAGGTAAAACCAACAAAACCAGATCCCTACCTAGAAAGAATGAGCACACAATTATCAAATACCAAAACACCCACAACCTAAAAGAGGATTGAGAATAAATCACATGAACACTAAGAATGGTTTAACAAGACTGTTTTCTTTGATTAGACCTAAATTAATAAGTTGATGGGTGATTAATCATAATTATGGATACGGGAGGTGATACACATACAATTGCTTGTATGTGGACCAAACATACAACACCACTTTAAAATTGACAACTCATCATTAACTAAAAAATGAGAGGGAAAATTGAGAAGGAAACATTTTTGGTTTTTGGCGCCATTTACCAGAAAAAGGCTGGATAAATTTCATTGTTGCCAAATAATTTTGTTACTAGAATAAATGTCATAATGAGTGTCATTAATGAGGAGAGATGTTTATTTTAAGATTCGAATAATACTTCATTTGGCGATATTTTACAAACTATTAATCAAAATATTATAATAAAAAACCAAAAACTTTATTTTTCAATAATAATCTTTCTATAGATATCTATATTGATATATTTTCGAAATTTTGATGAAATTGGGCAATCTTAACCGTACTATATTTTGTTATTTTATTAGTAAGTGTTACTAATTTGTCATTATTGTTACTATAAAAATTTCAAACATACTAAACAGTGGCGGATCCAGGATTTGGGTAATGGGGGTACGAAAGTAAAGTTTAATAAAAAAATTTACAAAATACAAAGTAATATGTGGAACGTAATAATTTTTTCTTAACTAAATTTTGAGTTAATAAAACATTTAACTATTGTATTAGTATTTGCGTGTACTATACACCCTATCTTCCAACAACAAGACTTACAATTGAGTAACGAAATATATTATTAAAAAGAGATTGTCTAAGAAACTTGTTATGGTAACAATATTTCTCTTTGATCAAAAGTACAAATCTGGCGTTGAAAATAAACAATATAACATAAGAGATCTGTTATTGTAACAACAGGTCTCTTTGTTCAAAAGCACTACTGTGGAATATATATCATCTAAGAGATCGCCTGAGACCAGTTTTAAAATAGGCGGTCTCTTAGAATTTAATACTTGTACAAAAGAGGCGCGCTGTTGTTGTGGCAAGTAGATAACAGTACCTAAGAGACCGCCTATTAGATATAGGCGGTCTCTTTTTGTATCAGTTTTTTTTTTTTTTTTTTTTTTTTTTCCGCGGAATGGGGGTACAGTTGTAACTCTATGTACCCCTCTAGATCCGCCACTGATACTAAACAATTATAAATTATATTTTTATTACATATATATTAATTGTATGAAATCAATTATCAAGTGTTGTACTGATTTATTTTTTATATTGAAGAGTTTAATTCATTTGTTAAAGGGTTTGAATCAAACAGTTAATACAACTTCCGTTAAATATTAGTTGCAACTTTGAAATATTTTAAATCTATTGGGATATATTTTAGGAGATGATAATATTGTGAATATTGTGAAAAGATACCTTAAAATATATTTTGATGTTGTGACTTATCTCAATTTATTTGGCCTTGTCCTCCAAGTATAACTAACTATAAATATTGTATGAGGCTGATGTTGATCAATGACAAATACAGAGGATTATTATTAATAGAATATTTAACATGGTATCAGAGCCAGATTTGATCCAAAATTTTTCCGACGAACTGATAATAGGTGATTCCGTTATTTACATAATTTCGTAAAATTGTGAGGAGTCTGATGGTTCACATAAATTTTTTTATTTTCGATCGGAACAGTGTTTCAGATCCATTGTGAGGACTATTTGCGTCATCCTTCTATTTGTGGGATCTTAAATTTGAGAGACAATTTTAATTGTGAGAGTTCACACTTATAAATATTGGGAGTTGGGATTGAGATTCTATGATTTGAGTGATCATAATTAATGGAGGTAGTAGTTTAAACCAAAACACGAAAGGCTACATACAAGTTATTATCACTTATTGCTAAATACTCTCGTGTGTTTATAACTTATCTCATTAAACATAATCCTGCATTGTTACCAATCTTTTGTAGAAAATTACATATAGAATGTGCTATTTAATGAATTTTAATATTATAATCACATAAGATATATAAACGTATAATTCATTCTTAATTAATCTGTGTACTTTCCTTGTTTTGATCTACATCAAATATCCTAGAATTTTAATTTTTTTTAAACCCTCGATTTTAATTAGCTAATACTTCCTCTGTTTTTTTAATAGTTGCAACACTTCTCTTTTCACGCTTGTCGATGTATGTTTTCAATCGTTAATATCTTTGTTTACCAATATGTAAAAAATTATAAATTTTAAAATTGTACAAATTAAGACAAATTTAACATGATCCCACATTTGTATATTTTTACCCAAGTATAAATCGTCAAAACTACTCAAAGTGAAATACATGAATAGTATAAAAGTCAAACTGTTACAACTATAAAAAAAAAAAAAAAGAGTTTTAAAAAAAATTTAAAAAAAACCAAAAAGCTAATACCTTATTACCTTATGTTTTCCAACAAGCACCATGCAAAATTCAAAATCAAAAATAAACTTTTTAAATTATAATGTTATGATGATCTATCTAGTAATACTTACGCGAATTTCCCACGCCTTGACCTCTTATTTCCCAAGGATGTAAATTGTAATTGTCATTGAATTAATTATATCAAACTTTTATACCTTATTTATTTATTTTTCAACTAGAAATAATCCAAAAAACCAGTCACTATTAATAAGATATAGCTAGGTGTTGTCGTAGTAGTATATGTATTACACTTATGGCCGACCATATACTATACTGAATCATCCAACGTTAAGGTCATAAAAAAAACACCCTTAATCAGCAACGAACTGCCATTACTACATACAATGGCAGGTGCAGGGCCGTCGTCAATGCCATCTGTGTCTCCGACGGGGAAGCACCCCTTGTACAGGGGGATACGTCCCCGGAGAGGTAAATGGGTGTCGGAAATTCGAGAACCAAGGAAAACAACACGGATATGGCTCGGCACATGGCATACTGCCGAAATGGCAGCAGCTGCTTATGACGTTGCTGCCCTAGCTCTTAAAGGGAGCGAGGCCGTGTTGAATTTTCCTGAGGATGTACTGTGGTACCCGGTTCCGAATTCTTCTTCTCCTGCAGATATCAGGAATGCTGCAGCTGCTGCCGCAGCTATGAAGCAGGAAAGAGAAAATAAAGTTAAGGATGATTTGGAGTTGGAAAAAGCTGAAAAACAAGGGATATTAGATATGGAGGAGTTCTTAAATATGCCGAATTTGCTTGTGGATATGGCGGGAGCAATGATGGTTAGCCCGCCTCGATTAAGCATGACTGATGATCATTACTGGCTTGATGATGATTATGAAGTTGGTGAATCTGGGAGCTTGTGGAATTATGATTATTAGTAATTAAGTTTAATTATTATTATTTATAGAAAGGCTTTAGCTTGCGGTCTTTTCACACTATTTATCAAACTTGGGTGGTTAGGTTCCAGTCACCTCCCGATTAATGTTGCGGGGAATCGAACACGGGTCCTCCCAATCAAGTGTAGTCTCAATCACGAGTATGTACACCAACAATCTATTGGTATTTTTAAACTCTACATGGATGTTAGTAAATGTATTTTGCTTTCAAATAATTAATGTACTAGCATAGTACCTTTGCGATGCACGGCTTACAAATCTTAATTTATATTCATTTAACAAAATTTTAAAGATAAAACGATTTAATGAGTACTAATGAATTTAATTACATAGGTATTTTAATCATAAAATTTTTCACCTCTCAAAATAATGATATACTACTTTAAAATGGGAAGTTTTTTTGTATTGCTAGCCACACCGTGTGGCCGGGGTTACTCGAGTTACTCCTGACCGAGTAACCCCAAATCAAACTCCTCGAGTAATACCTGACCAAGTAAACCTCGAGTAACCCCTCACCGTGTAACCTCTGACCGAGTAACCCCTGATCAAACCCCTTAAGTAACCCTTGACTAGATAAACCCTTGAGTAACCCCTCAAGTACATAATTCTTGACCGAACTCCTCAAGTATATAACCCTTGACTAAGTAACCTTTGAGTCACCCCTGACCGAGTAACCCCTCAAGTAACCTCTGACCGAATAACGAACCCCTGACCGAACCCCTTAAGTAACCCATGACCGGATAAACCCTTGAGTATCTTTTACCGAGTAACCCCTCAAGTAACTCCTTACCGAGTAACCCTCACCGAGTAACCCCTCAACCTCAAGTATATGACCCTTGACTGCATGAGCAACTCTTGACTTAACCCCTTAAGTAATCCTTGACCGGATAAACCCTTGAGTAACCCCTGACCGAGTAACCTGTCAAGTATATAACCCTTGACTGAGTAACCCTGACCGAACCCCTCAAGTATATAACCCCTGATGAGTAACCCCTAGCCTGACCGAACCTCACAAGTAACCCTTGACCGAACCCCTTAGGCCTTTTTTAGTTGAAGGGATTTGGCTGGAAAAGAAAAGAAAGGAATAGCTTTTAATATGTTCTCATGTTTGGTTTGATGAATGACATGAGAATTTAAAAAAAAAAGAAGGGAAGTTAAAGGAAAGCCTCTTTACAAATTTTCAGTTTTTCTTTGCTTCAAAAATTAGAGGAATTTCACTGGAAAGAGAAAAAAAAGCATATTTCCTTTCTCTTCCTTTCATTAACCAAACATTAGAAATAACATCTCCTTATTTTCCCTTCTCCTCCTTTAATTTCTTTTCCTCTCCTTTCCTTTCTCTTCTTTCCTTTTACTAACAATGAATGAACCAAACAAAGCCTTAACTAGACATCTACATTTGGCCTCCTGTCCCGACAGGAAGTACAATGACGATAAATAAAACCATCTCCGTGTTGGATCGAAGTGAAGAAAACTTATGGATAATTGGTTAAGCCAAAAAACACAAAAGACTAGCCCGAATAAAAGAATAAGGCTAAAGTGAGGTCCAACTAACTAAACCCGATCATAATTAGGCTTAAGCCCGTGCTTAAAACTCAATAATGACGGATTTAGGAGCGCCTAGGTTAAAATCTAGTGCCGCAGGAAAAGCCGCGCGCATCTCAATCAGCTGCGCTGGGCTGGCGCGCGCAATTAATTCAGTTGCGCACGACACCTAGCGCAACCTCCAGAGTTGCGTTGCAGAAGGTTCAGAATTATACGAAAAATATAAAATCGAATCTTACCATAATGCCGCGTGCAAGAAAAATAGTTGCGCTTTCCATAGAAGTGCAACCAATTCACTTGCGTTGGGATGCCGCGCGCAACTCATTTAGTTGCGTGTGACCCCTGCTGCGGCAGAATGCTCGTAACCCTAAAACTAATCATTCCCTATTAATAAGAGCTTAAACTGAGGCTTAAACAGACAGAAAATAACCTAAAATTCTGGCAGAATACTTGTGAACTTGTGCAACCTAGCCCTTTTGTCCTAAACACTCACCCTTTTGATATTTGGTTAATACGGTGGAGGTTCCCCAATAAGAAGGAGTCCATAAGCGTTCTAAACGGAGATCTAGCAAAGAGAAGTGGTAAATTCCCGAGCACTTAGTTAAATCACATTTATTTTCATGTTTAAAAGAATCCTAATCAATCAACTAGTGTTGTTTGATCACCTTTAAAATAATTAATTAATCAATTCTACATAGTATCTTGCGTTAAATAAAGATTATAATTGAATTATATAATTGTTGGCTGATCACTTTGTTGGGGTTTGGTGAGTCCAACTTACCGCGGAAACGACCCGGACCGAAGGAACCATTCGTAATTAATAAAACCATAAAGCATAACTAATAAACACGAGAAAAGGAAGAACGAATCATACCCTTGAAGCGAGCTTTGCCCTCTCAAACGGGCTCTTATTTGAAAGTCGCCTTAAGCACCGCAAATGCCGCGCCTCCAACGGTATCCACCCACAAAGGCCGAACACGACTTTTTAGGTCTGTTACCTTGGAGTTAGCAAGGTCCGACCAAAACCCAAGTGTTAATGGAGTTTAAGAGTTTTTGCTAAAATCCAATGCTCTTTCTAACTCCCACTCAAGCACTTTACTCCAATTCCCAAGGTTGGTATTTATAGAGGAAAGTATGAGTGGGAATTTCTATTCCATCAATGTAGGATCATGAAATTCCACAAATTAATTTAAAGCTAAATTAAATTAAAATTGCAAACTAATAAAAAATCTACAAGTGGCTACCATGTGAAAAAGGTGGTGAGGACCACATGGAAAGTAGAGGACCATACTTGCTCCCCACTCAATACTCTCCTTGTGCCACATGTCCCTCACTCACTTGCTTCCATATTCCTCATGCTTCCCTTATATGACCGGCCCTATGGCCCAGCCACGAGCCCAGCCCCGCACCAAGATGCGGGCTGCTGCTGCGCGTGCAAGCCTCGCACGCTTGGTGCGGGCTGCTGCTTATGCGTGCGTTACTAGTGCGTGCGCTGCTAGCACGCCTAGCTTGCGGCAGCTAGCTGCTGCACGCACCATGTGCATGCGGCTGCTAGCTGCTGCTAGCTTGTGGCTGCTAACATGGTGCGCTAGCACGCACCAGCCAGCTATGCTAGGCTCGGCTTGGTGCGCTTGCTAGCCACCTATGCTTGGACATTTTTCCCCCTAGTATTCGGGTGCTCGGGGCACTCTGATGCTGGGGGTATTTTGGGAATATGGTTGATTTATTATTATTTTGCGCGTCTCGTCTTTTATTATTTTTGACTCGACTTCAGACGCTCGGTTTCGACGCTCCAAGCTCGAATTACCGACGTCTAAATATTTAACACTCAGGCGACGAATTAATTTCGTCCGAATTAATTCGTCGAGTCGGTTCGTATATTTTGCTTGGGTGTGACTAGAAGGTTCAGTCAAGATTAAGCTGTAATATTAATTGTATTAATATTACTAATCGGAAGCGGCCTCCACCCAGGCATTCCGATCACTTGACCTTACTGAACATATTAGCTTTCTAATAATTCTGAACCCGCTATCAGAATAATACACTTGTTCGAAGGACACCATTCCTTTCAATCTTCCACTTGTCCTTCCGGACAAGTGTGCATTTAGTGTATAGCCCCTTTCTTATGTCTCTTCATGTCTCCTCATGAACTACAGAGTAAGATTACTTGTCATCCCTGTTACGTCCCGAAGTGTTTCTCGAAATTCGAGTTCGACTGTCAATAAGCAGATGATTTCTAAAATCCATCTGAGCACGGCCATGCATTTTCACAGTCTCGCTCTTCCAGAGGCCTTGTAAACAACAAGACATGTTCCATATTATTAGTAGGGGGACATTCCCAGTCTTGTAATGTAGCTTCTCTTACTAAGAGGACCTAGCCGCCTGATATCTGTCGTTATAATCTCCAGTTATGGCAGACATTTGACGGATACCAAAAACGGACTAGTACTCAAACAAGAGACCTCCCACTACTCATGGTCAAGGAAAAGAGTTCCGATAGTAATAATGAGAAAAATACTTATGACGATTTTTAAATCTCTTAAAGTATTCTCATAGGTCGATCCAGTTTGGTTCTAAATCAATACCTGTGCAAATGATTTATATCCTCATAGCACAAGAAACGGTGTTATAAATCATACTATACACTAATCTCTAATGCTCATTAATCGTCCACAAATAAATGACCTTGATTAGGATAATTTTCGATTAAAATATTCAATGTTCACTTAATAGGTGTTTCTTTATTCAAGCCATTGACTTGATACCCTATTTTGAATATTTATTAAAATCGAATGGACTCATTATTTAATTCTAAATCACATAGTGATTTAAATTGCATGAAAATTTTAATTACTCCAAAAACTGAATGGTTCATCATAGTGCTTTACATTAACATTGTCCAAAATTTAATTAAAACACTATAATATGGAAATCAAAGCCAGTTCGCGACATGTTTAATTCCCATTGCCTCAATGTGTTTGTTGTGCTTCACTTGAGACAAAGGTTAGTGAGTGGATCGACTACATTATCATCCGTTCCCACTTTGCAAATTCTGATTTCACCCTCTGACTTCCATTCTCAAATCATGTGAAATCGCCTCTGGACATGTTTGACCTTCCGATGTTCTCGTGGCTCTCTAGCCTGAGCAATAGCTCCATTGTTGTCACAATAGAGGTCTATTAGACCCTTAATGGAGGGTACAACACCAAGTTCCCTAATGAACTTATGAATCCAAACTGCCTCCTTGGCTACCTCAGATGCTGCCAAGTACTCAGCTTCAGTTGTAGAATTAGTGGTTGTGCTTTGCTTTGCACTTTTCCAACTAAACGCTTCTCCATTGAGACAGAATATATATCCGGATTGTGACTTGAAGTCGTCTCTGTCTGTCTGGAAGCTTGCGTCGGTATATCCCTCAACAACCAATTCATCTTTACCGCCATAGACCAGGAATTTATCCTTTTTCCTTTTCAGGTACTTCAGAATATTCTTGGCCGCAGTCAAATGCGCCTCTCCTGGGTCTGATTGGTATCGGCTCGTAGCACTCAAGTCATACAATACATCTGGCCTAGTACATATCATGGCATACATGATCGATCCAATAAGCGAAGCATATGGAATACGACTCATCCTTTCTCGCTCATCAGGTGTCTTTGGACACTGCTTCTTGCTTAAGGTTATGCCATGTGACATGGGTAGGTGCCCTTTCTTGGCTCCTTCCATTTGGAATCGAGTTAGTACCTTATCGACGTAAGTACTTTGACTCATTCCTATCATTCTCTTTGACCTATCCCTATAGATCTTGATGCCTAGTATGCACTCAGCCTCTCTCAAGCCTTATTATGATCGGGCTTAGTTAATTGGACCTTGTTTGCATTTGTTTTTGGGTTAGGCTAGTCTTTTTTGTGTCTTTACGGTTTAACCAGTCATCCATAAGCATTCTTCACATTGATCGAACACGAAGATGGCTTTATTTATCGTCATTGTACTCCCTATCGGGACAGAAGGCCAAAAGTAGATGTCTACAGGCAGCACCGATATTGTGTAGACTGCCAGGCGAATCTCTAGATTGCGAAGTCTGAGATTTTACACGCACTAAGTAGTCAAACAGCCATGGGAGTTCGGGATTAGTCATACCTTGGGCTCCAGATTAAGGGTTCCCAAGGCCTTTAGCTGCTGCAGATTCGGATGCAGTACCGGGTAGCTTGCTACCCTTCGGCGTCTCAGAGACACCCGACTCTTTGCTGGCAATCTTAGCACTCTCGCTTAGAGTCCTCAACGCAGATGGGATTTTGCCCGCAATTGTAGCTCTCTTCTCAGTTACTGACAGGGTGGCCTGAGTCTTCGTTGTCTTGACAGGGATTTTCTTGGAGTCATCCGCTCGAGTCCGTTTGAGCATTTTGGTAATCGACCGGGGCACCCCTTTGTTATCACCCTGAAATTGGACAACCGGCTCATTTAGCTCAGCAGACAGAAAAGAGAAATCTTACAAGCTAATGGGTCAGACAGAGCTTACCCCACTCCTGTTGGCTGCCACAGCCTTACTTTGCTCCAGAAGCTCCTTTCGGACCTGGGCAGTCGGTTTGGCAGGCGTTTTGTTAGGATCCAACATTTCTAAAGCAACAGCTGCAAAAGGGCAAGTCAACTGGTTAGACAATCATCATAAATAATAAACAAGTGTTGGAGAGTAGACGAAATAAAACTTCTCCTTCCAGTCGCTCCATTTACACACTTTCTCAAGTGATATCATGTATTTCAGGAGGGTGGTTAAAGTATACCATGCTTCTAAGTCGCCTGGGGCGCGGCTCATGTAATGCATATGAGCAAACGCCTCAAAGCTAGGCGTCACATTGTGAAACTCACAGGCGGCAATATAGCATAGTATGTTCACCCACGAGTTGGGAGTGAGCTACCAGACACCAAGCTCATACCCCCTCAAGATTGCTCTAGCTAATCCCTCTATGGAGGGGAAAACGTACATCGGCTGTAAACGCCGCCTCGTAGCAGCCGAAGTAATTATCCGCATTTTCTATGTCGTCATCCCAGGTGACCGTCGCCTCTTAAGGGGGCACTTCAATGACCCATCCTTTCCCTATCGGATGACTGTCTTGGAACACTTTGAAACTACTATTTAGCGTCTCAATGTCTCTAAGGGTCATAACCGTCTGGGTAGGGTCTGAAATTGACGGACCTTTCTGAAGGAGTTATGTCTTCGTCGTGTGCAATTACTAGATATATAATTGGATCAAATTATGGAGAAAATTAAGTCCGGACATTTGGGTCGTCGTTTTGCCATAGCTAGAGGTACTTACGATCTTTGGACTAGTAAAATAGGCCAAAGCCCAATTGGACGGATCCTATAAGATCACACAAAGGGGCTAGATCGAGCATTAGAGGACGAGGCCCATCATGGGCCTCATCACTCTAGGTGGCTGGCCATGTAGGGGCTTTAAGAGGCTTTTGGGCTTCGTGCACTAGTCTAATTATAATGGGATTATAAATAGACTAGGTGCCTAGGTTTGCAAGTAAGCAGTTTACTGATCTTTTGATCAAACTCGAATTAGCAAACACGAAACCCAACCCCTCTCAAAGTCCTCTCTCTCACGGCTTTCTCCTCCTCCCCGGCGCACGGTGGTGTCTCGTGGTGATGGTGGTTCGTGCGGTGGTCGGTTGTCCGAAAAGGTGGTGATCGCGGTTTTCCTCAATCACTCGACCAATCTAGTATTGGTGGATGGCTCGTTCGAATCTCGTGGACTAAGTAGAGGAGCAACACTTGGGGCTCTATTCTCTCCCTGATTTGTCTGTCGAATAGCTTCGTGGAATTTACGCTTCAAAGGTATGATTATGTGTCATGTGTGTTATGCATGTGATTCTTGGGATTAGGTACTTTATTGAATATGATTCATTTTATTTCCACTGCGTAGTACCTATAAACTCCTACAGTGGTATCAGTTAGCCTCTCGCATGAACGCGCTAGATCTTAATAATACGATTATTTGATGTCCACGTTAATTTTATAATCAATTAAGAGGGAGAAATTAATTTAATTATGGTTCAATTGTTATATTTAATATGATTAAACTTTTGGAATCGATTAAATGCGATTTAAGTATGCTCAAATAGCCATGAAGAGGACCAAATTATGCCCTAAAATTGTTCGAATTTTTCGAACCCCTAACCCTAATTTCGAATTTCCGAAAATTCCAAGCCCTAAAAATATGATTTTGTGCTTGATTTTGTTTTAATTCGATTTGTTTTATGTTTCATAATTTTAATTTGATTGATTTATGCATAAAAATGTTTTATGTATGATCATAGATTTAATTTTAAAAGTTAGAATTAAATTGGGATTAATTTTATGATAAACCCTAATTATAAAGTTGAATGTGATTTAATTTTAATCTTATGGACTGATTTAATTTAATTAGGATAAATGTTATTTTAATTAAATTAACAGCAAAAAAAAATTATTTTGGTCGGCAACTACCGACCAGGTGGCGGTCCAAGAGGGAGGGGAAGGGGAGGGCGGCGGTCTTAGTGGTTGAGGCAGCAGCTGTGCAAACGTTGCACGCTGCTGCCGTGGCTGCCTCTGCTGCTGGTTGCTGCTGCCTTGCGGCAGTGGCTGTTGTGAAGCGGCCAGCCACTGTGGCTAGCTCCGGCTAGCCAACCACGGTGGCCAGCAACCGTGCAGTCACGGTTTTTCAAAAAAAAAAAAAAAAAAAAAAAAAAAAAAAAAACTGTTTTTGGAAAAATTATTTCAAGATAATTATGAATTATTTTGGGATAAAATCAGTTTTATTTTGGATAAGTTAAAATATTTTGAAAATATGATCTTTTATTTTAAAAGATAAAATTGGTTTTATTTGGATAAAATCTTTTATTTTAGGATAAAATCAAATATTCAAAAGTTGTTATATTTAATATTATCCATATTTAAGTTGTTAAATTAGTAATTATCCTATATTAAAGTGGTTAATTATGGATAAGATTGATTAGGATATTCTGAGCATATTCCAAAACGATAATAATTGATTTAAATAATGTGATTATCCCATAATTAGATTAGGATGTAATTGATTTTAAAATTATTTGATTGGCTAGTAATTAGGATAGAATCTCCTAAATTAGTTAGGATAATCATGGAAGATTAAATATGATTTATCTTTCTAGGTTAAAATATGATTTGATTCTATCTCATGACTAAATTAAATATATGATATTTTATGAACCGTCATGAATAATATATGATATTATCTAGTTATAATTAAAATATAAGATATTTTAGGAAATGCGTTGACTTTATTATGAACATTCGATGTTGTAGTTTAGACAAGCATGTTGAGTGATTTATTATATGACACTTTTCTAATATATGATATTATGTTGCTATATATAGACTAGTATGACCCATAGATTCTTAAATACGATCTGCGCATCGTGATGTATTTTTGTAATCTAAATACGGTCTGCGTACCGTTAAGTATTTTTATAACTTTTATTTAATGTAAATAGAATAGTTATTTAAATGGTGTTAGCCCAAAAGAAGCCCATGAAGTGAAGGCCCAAAGGAGCAAGGTGGATGAAGATCCATGATGATTCAAGTGGGAGCATTTTTTCATTTCTAGTTTTCTTAGGACTAAGGGGCCATACTACATCATGTTTATTTTATTACATTAGTTGATTATGCATGTTTAGGTTTATTTATGTTGATTGATGATGCGCTAGAGTTCACTAAATAATCACAACATAATAAATCTAGATCCCAGTAATATTGACGCAGCTTTTCCAATTAAAAACCCGACGAAACCTTCGATCGTTTATGATGGGTCGGCCTCAGCAGAGCGTCATAATATATCTTGGGGAAGTGGGGGTAGGACCCATTCTACAATTATAATTGGTTATACTCAACAAGGTTACCTAAAGCGTTTAGAACCTTAAAGCTAAGGGTAATAATTGAACATGTGATGGTTAATTATTCAACCAAGAGTTACAAGAGTTGTAATCAGTAAAGAGTTTACTCACCTTGAAAATGTAATGATTGATGGTAGGGCCTCAGTTCGGTCAATTATTGCACAAATAAAGGATCTTGGAATCACTTAAAATTCAATTGGGATCATTTAATCATTGAATAAAGTGTTTTAAAGTTACCAAATGAATGCGTTTTATGGTACTTTAATTTATTAAACATAATTATTAAACTTTGCCTTATTTTGACATAGATGGGTAGCCGTAATAACAATGACAGCAACGTTTACAATTTGCGACCATTCCTTGAGAAGGATAGGTTGACAGGGGAAAACTTTTCCAACTGGGAAAGAATGCTAAGGCTTGTTCTGAAATCTGAAGGTAAGGAGGATGTCATTGATACCCCATTGCCAAGACCTCTGCCAGAAAATCCAACTGCGGCAGAGATCAAGAAGCACAAGGAAGCTCATGATAGAGCTATGCCTATCACTTGCTTAATGATTGCTACCATGGAACCTAGTCTTTAAAAGCGTTTTGAGGACCAGGATGCCTATTCAATCATGGAAGAACTCAAAGCATTGTTTAAGAAACAAGCTAGAGTTGAAAGGTATGAGCTTCATCGTGAGATTCTGGATTGTAGAATGGAGAAGGGTACCACAGTTCATGATCATGTTTTCAAAATGATCGGCCTAATTCAAAGTATGGAGAAACTGGGGTACCGATATAGTGATGATTTGGCAACAGACATCATTCTCCACTCACTTCCAGAAAGTTTCAACCAGTTTATCATGAATTTTAATATGACTGCCAATGCAAAGACTATGAATCAATTGCATGCAATGCTGGTTAGTGCTGAGAAACAAATCCCTAAGGAACCTAAGAAGGAAGTTCTTATGATCCAAAAGGGAAAGGGGTTCAAGAAGAAGGGGTAAAAGGCTAGTGCCAAGAGCAAGGGCAAGCAAGTTGCCAAGGCTCCTGAAATGCCTAAGGCGAATCCAAAACCCAAGGCTGCAAGTGAGAGTGAATGCTTTTACTGCAAGAAGAAGGGGCATTGGAAACGCAATTGCTAGAAATACCTTGATTTCCTCAAGAAGAAGAATGGAGCATCAACCTCAGGTATTATGTTATAAACATTTTAACTTTCACTAAGGTATGTGATACCAAGTTGCAGTGCTTAACATTGTGATGTTGCGCAGGAACTGCAAACAAGTGAAGCTAGCATGGAGATGGAGCTTGAAGGTGAACTAGAAGTTTTGAGTGGCCAGAAATAGTTCATAGTTTTAATTTCTGATTAGTTTATCATGACACTTAGAACAATTTCCGGTTTTTGATGAGACAATATTTCGGTTTTCTTGTTTTGAATACTGATTTGGTTTTACTTGGCTTGGACAAATGTTGATCCATGACCAAGGTAATAAATTGTTTTCATTTTTCTAGATATGAGTTAATTTTGGTTTTATGACATTGATATAAGTAGATCACAAAAGTAAATTTAGATGATTCAAAGTAAACTTACTTATAAATAAAGTAAGGTTAGGTCAAATAAACCATTTGCACATCCAAAGTTATGGATGGACCCTTACTCTTATATGATTATGAATCACTTGAGAATTAGAAGTCATGCTTGATAAGGTAAAATGACCAAGTTACCTTTTAGTTGAAAGGGTAAAAAAGCTAAAATGACCTTTTGGAACACAAACATATGATGTGTGTGTACCGCAAGTTCAAGATTTAGCAAAAGGATTTAACTAATTCATTGCTTTTATTAACGATTTAAGTAAATATGTCGATAATTACTTAATGAAGTAAAGGCTGGAATCATTGAAATGTTCAAAATTCCAAAATGAAATGTAAAATCCAGTTTGAGATAAACAATTTAGCACTACAATATGATTGTTGTGATAAATAACTCAAAACAAATGATCATCTAAAGGAATTGTTGAATTAGTTCACAATCCAGGAAAATTACAATTAAATTGTATATTTAAAGTAGGAATCAAACTTTGGTTGCCATGGATCGATCCAAGATTTAATGATTTACAAATATCGTTTTGAGGATATGCATTAGAACAACAACAATTGCGAATATACTAAAAAGAGACTTACCAAAGCAGTAGAAAGATGTCATAAGAGTTATGGACTGGAAATGTTCCAAAGTTATCTTTTCTAACAGGATTCAAGGGTTATGAAATCTATGCAAAATGTTTACAAAGATGACATAATAGACCCTAAATCAGAGGTATTATTCCTACAATCGCTTAAAAACAAAATGTTTGTTGCTCGCAATAGTGTCTTTATAGAAAGAAGTGTCTTCCTACAAAGCCAAGTGGGAATAAAGTTAGATCTCGATGAGATTCGAGACGAGCAACAAAAGGATGTGGATAACACTACATCAGAGACGAAGGCGCATGAAATCAGCTAATTTGATAAAACATGTGTCGAAGCAAGCTAATTCAAGTAGCGAGACTTCTATCGTCCTACTAGAATGAAAGACTTCAAAGAGTTGAAGAGAATAATTCTATTGTCGCTCATACCTATCGTAGGTTACTTAGGATCGAAACAAACAGTTTATTGAAATTCTAGTACAAGGTGGATTCTAATATTTTCCTATTGGAATAGTTGGAACCTATACCTACAAGCAAGCTTTGGACAAGTGCCAACTCAAGAAGTGGCTTAAAGCCAAGAAATACATAATGGACTCCATGTCTGTAAAGATGTGCTAGTCCATGATAGTCTTACAAATGGGGTCAAACCTATTAGTTGTGTAAGCCTATTCGGATTATTCTAATTTTGGAAATCAAAATCACCTTCATGAAACGTTCTTGATGGATGGTATGTATATGATACAACCTAAGAGTTTTGAAATCCAGAAATTCCTAGAAAGTTTTGCAAACTTCAGAAATTCATTTATGGATTGGAGTAAGCATCATGGAGTTGGAACATTCATTTCGATTAGGAAATCAAACAATTTGATTACCTTGGAATAATGAAAAGGAATCTTGTAGAGACAAGAAGTTTAGTGGGAGCAATTTGTCTTCTTAGTCTAGTATGTAGTTGACATACATGAAATGATAAATCAATAGTTGAATAAGTCAAGCAATGGTTATAAAGATTATTTCTATATGAAAGACTTAGGAGATATTGAGTACATATTGGGAATCAAAATCCACAAAGTGAATCTTGAAGGATGACTGGACCTAATTAAGAGAATTATGTTGATAAGGTTCTTGACAAGTTCAAGATGCAAGATTCTAAGAGAGGATCTCTTCCCATGTCTCATGGTTTTACACTCAGTAAAACTCAGTGCTTTAAAAGCTAGTAGAGTTGAGTTGTAAAGGTAATGTACCTTATGCATTTGCAAAAGGGTCCATTACATGTGCCATGAAATGTACAAAGCAAGTTGTTACATATGACTTGTGCATGTGTAACAAGTTTCAAGCAAATACAGAATAAGCATACGAAAAATTACCAAGAACAAATCCTTGAGTACTTGAGAAGCACTAAAGGAATTTTTCTAGTTTATGGTGTTAAAGGTAAACAAGTTGTCAAAAGTTTTACGGATGCAAGTTTTTCCAAACAGGCAAGATGATTCTAGAAGTTGATCTAGATGCATAATTTTTGTCAGTATGGAGAAGTACAGTGAGCTTGAAAAGTTCAAAGCAGAGCACTATTGCATGCTTAATGTCAGAATATGTGTATTAAGCTATAGTCAGATAGTTTTAGAGGAAGTTCGAATTAAAATGTCATATGACTAAAGAGTCACCTTTGCCCAAGAACAAAGGAGACAGGGTCACATCACAAATCCAAACAAATGCATATGAGATATCACCTCAGTTATGAGATCATTGACCAGCGGGAGGTCATGTTCTGCAAAGTTTTATTATGAGTGAGAAATCACTAAACCCCTTCCATAGACAAAGGTATGAAAGTCATATTAAAGTCTTGGATTGAAGCAAATTATGTAATTTAAGTTGTGTATGTTTGAGAAAACATATTACATAAGAAATGCATCAATTTGCAGAATTATGTTTAAAATAGAAATTATTATTTCTCTTATTTAATTATGGTTTTGGAAATTAAATAAAATTTCCAAAATAATTATGAATTGATGGGCTCACTAGGTTGATGACCTTTTGAATGAAACCCCACAGGTGAACAAAATTCATACATTATTTAAGTTCCTAGTTCGAAATCATTAAAGTGGGCATAAATGATTTCAATAAATGGACTAGCATGTAAGATTGATTGGATAGCACAGTTTCATGGGCTATAGGGGCATGGTGATGCTCGGTCAATCACTTGGATATGCATGAATGATGCATGATCGAATTATTGACCTACTTTGAAGTTCAAGTATAGAGCTTCCGTATATATTAGTGGATTCCTTTGACATGAGTGGAACATGATTTCATTCAATGGATGTTATGGCTGTGGTACACTCAAACGTCTGCCCGTAATTGAAGATTATAAAGGGTGTTTCCCGGTCATTTCAGAAGTTGAGTGGGAAGGCTTATTGTCACAAGATTGGATAGAGTCTACCCATTAAATTAGGAAATGTGTCATGGCCGCTTGAAGAGGGAGAATTCAGAAAATACGTGGCCGCGTTCAAATGTATTACTCAGTAATCATTTGGTTTTGTAATTCTAACTCAGATTTCAAGAAACAACTTGTAGATTAATATGATCTCGACATGTGATGCAATCATATTATCAAATCGACATATACATCGACTTAAGGAATTTGAATATTGCACCCTTGTCTCAGACAAGTGGGAGATTGAAGGAGTTATGTCTTCGTCGTGTGCAATTACTAGATATATAATTGGATCAAATTATGGAGATAATTAAGTCCGGACATTTGGGTCGTCGTTTTGCCATAGCTAGAGGTACTTACGATCTTTGGACTAGTAAAATAGGCCAAAGCCCAATTTGACGGATCCTATAAGGTCACACAAAGGGGCTAGATCGAGCATTAGAGGACGAGGCCCATCATGGGCCTCATCACTCTAGGTGGCCGGCCATGTAGGGGCTTTAAGAGGCTTTTGGGCTTCGTGCACTAGTCTAATTATAATGGGATTATAAATAGACTAGGTGCCTAGGTTTGCAAGTAAGCAGTTTACTGATCTTTTGATCAAACCCGAATTAGCAAACACGAAACCCAACCCCTCTCAAAGTCCTCTCTCTCACGGCTTTCTCCTCCTCCCCGGCGCACGCTGGTGTCTCGTGGTTGTGGTGGTTCGTGCGGTGGTCGGTTGTCCGAAAAGGTGGTGATCGCGGTTTTTCCTCAATCACTCGACCAATCTAGTATTGGTGGACGGCTCGTTCGAATCTCGTGGACTAAGTAGAAGAGCAACACTTGGGGCTTTATTCTCTCCCTGATTTGTCTGTCGAATAGCTTCGTGGAATTCACGCTTCAAAGGTATGATTATGTGTCTTGTGTGTTATGCATGTGATTCTTGGGATTAGGTACTTTATTGAATATGATTCATGTTATTTCCGCTGCATAGTACCTATAAACTCCTACACTTTCTTGGGTCGCTGATACTCAGAAGCAATTTCATCCTGGTCGGAGCTAAAAGCCTCTGAGCTGGACCTGTCAGCAGCTTCTTCGCCGTCTGACTCGTTATTTAGATTCTGAGCCGAGGTGGATCCTTCGTCGTCTGACTCGTTATTTAGATTCTGAGCTGAGGCGGATCCTTCGCTGTCTGACTCCTCCAAGATTCCGTCACTTGGAGTGGTGAGGGCACGCAGTGGAGACCTTACTTCCTCCCTCGAATTATCCTTATCCGTCATCCGGGGTCACTTCATCAACAGATACTTCCATAGTGCGACTCCTTCTCGGCTTTGTAGCCGTCTGCTTTGTTCTGGCCATTGTGTCCTGCATAGACACAGAGACGGAGGGATTCGGGGATGAGCAAAGCAGGTCCAAGCATCAAGAGACGGCACCCCCAGTCCTAGACTCAGCCGTACCAGGAGACCGGCTGACCACTGTCCTAAGCTGTGCCGTGTGTGTTGATGGGGAATCCATTTATTGAAAAAGAATAGAAATACAAATGGAAAAAGCTTGAAATATCTAAGAAGGGGATAGACGATTGCCTCTGCTTTAAGTTCTGAAACTCTGATAATAGTAAACAGTGACCGGTTGTGTCCCCCTAAAGAGCAAATGGAAAACTCGAAAATTCAGCAACAGGTGGGGGTAGAGTCTCTCTCTCTAAAATCCCTTCTTTCTCTATTTAAAAAAATTGGATAAGTCAAACAAAGTGAGAGAAAGAGGGGGGTAAATTCTATTTATAGAGGGGTTAATAGGGGGGCATCCCCGTCACACCCCAAAAGGTGAGCAGTCGTTTTTACTGTTTACTACTTGTAGGAGGGACACGCGTCACAGATGCCACGTGGCCCGCCACGTCACCTTGTGAGGGGCAAATGTTTAGGGTAAAAATACTCTAGACGAGTGGACCAATCATAGAGGCCCACGTGTCAAGCCTGGACAGGTCCACTTGGACCACTCGCCAGCTGAAACGTGTTAGCCTCAGATATCAACTGAATTGCAGCCGTTAAGGCCCAATTCCAGAGAACGCCGCAAAACGGCGCAGCCCGCCAAATCTAGGTCAGAGTGACCTAAGAGAGGACACTTTTCCCAACGACCCTATAAATAGAGAGATATTCCCCCATTTTGGGGACACATTCAATCATTTATTACAACCCCACATTCTCTCACATCAAAGAACACCTGATCTCGGTATCCGAGAAGATTTCACCTCAATTTCCGCACCTTGTCCTATTCTCACTCAAGTACTAACTTGATCGTCGGAGATGGAGCTCCAACCACCCGAAGTCTCCGTTGTTTTGCAGGTAGATGCCGCGTTCAACCAAACTTCGAGTTGTAACTCTCCCGAGGGATAAAACACCCGAAACACTACCAATTCTCTTCAATACACATCTAATGAGTAATCACCTATCTTATAAAGAATAATAATTATGATGATATGTTGTGACGTTATGTTAAGAAAAGTATAAAAATCAAAATTATCTTACATACTACTACATAGTAATACACAAAAGAATCCCTACAATCAAACATTTATTTCAACATCAAAGAAAGATACACAGTACGATATTAATAAGCTTAGGCATAGTTAACAGTCTGGCATAAAAGACTGGTAACTAGGTAGCAATAACACCATTCTTTAATCAAACCATACAACAACAAACCAAGTTGTACATATGTAAATCTAGAATTCCATCATACATTCGATCCATGCATAGAAAATTATACTATTATCAAGCTTTTTTTTTATTTATTTGAAAAATACTATTATCAAGCATTATTCATGCATGCATATAGATAATATTATTTATATAATAAATTAATCTTTGAGATGATGCTTTTCGATATCCCTAGTGACGTGAATACAGAAGTCCATAATTTTGGTAGGGTAGGGCCCATCATCAGTAATTTTTTCAAACTCAGCAACCCACATTACTGCAGTAGTTTCACCTTTTGGAACAACATGAATGCTAAAACTTATGCTCTTGAATTCCTTAAGAAGATCTCCTTCAATGACTTTGAACCTCACCGATTTTTTCTCTTCATCTATGGCCTCAACTACTTCCTTCGCAACACATTTTTTCTTATCTGTAATTCATATATGCATGAAACATCAACTATTATTAATCTATGATGATCGATATTGGTGTATAAACATGCAATGCAATAATAATTACAAGAATCACAAAAAAAGATGGACGGATGCCTGAATGCACATGAAATAGTTTTATTCGCCTGATTTACATTATGTTATTTTATTTGAACTTATTACCAGAGCTTCTTTACACTTACTCCCTGCGTCTCTTTATTATTAGAGTGAGACTCTAAGCTAATAAAGAGACAGATTTAAACTTGTATGAACTTATTTTAGTTGGAATCCGAACTTGAGTAACTCTTATCAGGACTTATTTTTCTTGAACTTATCTTATCTGATTGAACAACTTACCTAAACTTATTTTTTTCTAAAATAAGTGAAACTAAGGTAAATTATTGCACATACCCCTAAAAGATATAGAAGTAAATTGGGCAATATAATTCAAATCATTAAATGGTGGTGTTACTCGAACAAAAAGTATATGCAAGGCGACATGGTGATTTTAGTAAAATTTTCAAATATTTAGTTCTAGATTATTGGAGATGGAGTTTATCTCCATTATTACAAATGAATTACTCAGGTTTGAAAAGTTTTTAGATTCAAACTAAAAGCTAGCAAGGGACTTGTTCCCTATCAACTAAGGTGTATACAGTTCAAAACTTGGGAACACAACACCGTAGGAGAGTTTTTACGCCATTTGAAATTCGATCAAGTCAAAATGTCAAACTAGAATTAATATAAAATCCGAGTAGGCTCTAAATTGTCGGGTATCCTTGCAATATAAATAAGCTGTTAGATTGCAATTCGATCTTAGATATATCATCTTATGGATTTATGTTAAGGGATATTCTTAATTAAGTGTGTCCATGAGCATAAAATGACATTTACATAAACGTATATATAATTAATTAATTAATCATTAAACCACCACAAAAATAAAAGAAAAACAAAAAACTAATCAATTCATGAAAATTTTTATAAATTTCTCTCTAGGATTCTCAATTTTTCAGATTCACCACCTCTTCTGTAGGGTTTCTTTTTTTATTTGAGTTTACAACAAGGCTACCGGTAAATAATTATTTTGCTACATTAATCTAAATATTGTATCTTTCTGTAAATAGCTATTTGAATGATTTCCATATATACTTTATCACTATGCAACTATGCCAAAAAGAGTATTACATAGTACGAACTACAAAGTACAAAAGTGATCAGCATCATATGTAGCTAGCTCTTTGGGGACCAATCAATTAAGAATATGTTTTAACACAATATATGGAGTATCAATATGAAGGGCATGTTCACATTTACTGAACTGATTGGAGCTGAACTGAACTGAACTAAACTGATTGGAACTCAACTGAACTGAACTGAACTGAACTGAATAGAGCTGAAATGAATATTTTATGAGAGAAGGAAATTAGGAGCTGAACTGAACTGAACTGAACTGATTGGAGCTGAACTGAACTGATATTAAGTTGAAGTGAACGGGCCCGAAAGTAGTATAAGCAAGCCCTTACAACAGAAAACTCCAAGTTTCTCCGATTTTTATTAGTTGCAACTTTAGGGTATTATTTGTGAGATATAAAATATTCCAAAGTTGCAACTAAAAAAAATCGAAGGTAGTATATGGCTATATTGAATCATATTCGCTTATTTAATTTCAAAATACTTGCGATTTAAGAAACAGATTAGATTAGATAAATAAGAAGTTTAAGCAAATAACGTGAAAGCTAGTAAGAATGGCGGGTTGGGTCTTTATTACGGCTTTGATTCATTTTTATTAAGTTGATCACAACCTTTTTCTAATCTCTTCCTTAATTGCACACCAAAAGAATTTGTTCATAGTAAAAACAAACAATTAAAGATAAACAATATTAATAGTAGTAATAAGCAATTTGAGTTGATGCGATATTGTCATAAATAAAGCATTATAAAGTACTTATATATGAGCATAATATATATGATAGGTTAGAATGTAACGATAACAATAATGATAACAATATATGATATCGAGTTGAGATGGATTAGGGTTGCGTTACCAACGGTATAGTTCCATAAAATGATGGAACCAGGCTTGCCAAATTCACCCTCATGGACATCACAACCATGAATTTTGTCGGGACAATTTTGGAGACGTGGTGTGGCTTCTGTTAAACTCAAGAATATTGTGGAGAAAACGGCTTAACCTTTGTATTGATAATACTCACATATATATACACAATACATAACTTGCCTAAAACTCCTAACAAGATAAACTTAACATAAATACAATATTAACAAATATAACCAAACCGACTCTAATACTCCCCCTCAAGTTGGAGCATGCAAATCGCGAATGCCCAACTTGCGCAAGAGAAAACCAAACTGCTGACGTCCAAGAGCCTTGGTAAGAATATCTGTCAACTGATGACCTGTCGGAACATATGAGGTAGAAATATTACCGTTTATCAACTCATCACGAACAAAATGACAGTCTACCTCAATATGCTTCGTACGTTCATGAAACACCGGATTCTTAGCAATATGCAAAGCCGACTGATTATCACAAAACAACTGCATAGGCTTTGAATGCTTAACACCAAGAACAAATAACAACATTTTCAACCATTTCAACTCACGAGAAGTGAGAGACATAGACCTGTATTCGGCTTCAGAAGAGGATGTGGCTACAGTAGGCTGTTTCTTAGTCTTCCAAGAAATAGGGGAACGACCTAAGAAAACAAAATAACCTGACAAGGAACGCCGACTCAACGGGCACGCCGCCCAATCACTATCACAAAACGCCGTCAAGCGTAAATCTGTCGTAGGTCGCAACAAAATACCTTGTCCCGGACTGCCCTTAAGATAGCGCAAGACACGAATGGCCGCATCCCAATGAGAAACCTGTGGAACACTCAAAAACTGTGCCAAAACATGCACTAAATAACTCAACTCCGGTCGAGTGACCGACAAGTAAACCAAACGACCAACCAAACGACGATACTGTTCCGGATGAGCAAACGGCTCACCGGAGGCATGTGCAAGACGATGATTCTGCTCCATCGGAGTATCAATGGGTTTACAACCCAACATTCCTGCCTCAGTCAAAATATCTAGAGCATACTTTCATTGAGAAAGAAAGATGCCCTCGGGACTCCGAGCAACCTCAATGCCTAAGAAATACTTAAGCAAACCCAAATCCTTCATATAGAAGCATTTGCTCAAATAAGCTTTAAATCGAACAATGGCATCATGAGAGGAGCCTGCAATTATCAAGTCATCGACATATACAAGAACATGCAAAGAGACACTGCCCTGTACATAGCTAAATAGAGAGTAATCAGCATATGAGTTTTTAAACCCAAAACCTCGTAGAGCACTTGACAGTTTTGCAAACCACTGTCTCGAGGCTTGTTTCAAGCCGTATAAAGATTTCTCCAACCTGCAAACTTTGCCAGGTGTCGAAGTACCGTACCCTGGAGGTAATTGCATATATACTTCTTCATCCAAATCACCATGAAGAGAAGCATTATGAACATCCATCTGATGTAACTCCCAATTCAAAGATACGGCAACAGACAACAAAACACGTACCGTAGTCATTTTTGCAACTGGAGCGAACGTCTCATTATAATCAACACCTTCAACCTGACGGTTGCCACGGACAACCAAACGAGCCTTGAGACGTTCCACCTTTGACTTGTTTGTGTACTTGATTTTGTACACCCAACCACAACCAATAGCCCTCTTGCCTGGAGGAAGATCCACAATGGTCCATGTGCCATTGCGTTCTAGAGCATCAATCTCATCTTGCATAGCCTTACGCCAACCGACGTCTTTAACCGCCTCTTTGAATGAAGACGGTTTCTTTCCCTTAGTGATCGTCGCCAGAAAACACCTGTGTCTATTAGAGTCGGTTTGGTTTTCTAACAACTGAGACACAGACAACAAGTTGCATTTAAGAGTAGGAACAAAAAGAACATTATCAAGAGTTAAATTATCAGACAGAATAACTCTCCCTTCTTTTGTAGCAGTAGTGCTCTTCCCATTAGGCAAACCAACAGGCGACGAAATATCAGATAAATGGGTAAATAAATCAATATTACCAGACATATGATTTGAAGCTCCAGTATCAATGAGCCAATCGAGAGAATTATCGGTACGAATAGACGAAGAACTCGAGCACTGAACGACAGATAGAAGTTCTTTCCATTGCTCATCAATGATAGTAGGAACACTCCTACGATCTGCGTTAGTGAGACGCTCAAATGCACGGTTAGATTGAGCCCTCATTAAAAAGAACACCAAACAGCTCAATAACACACTAACACGTACGATAGAAAAAATCCAAGAAACACAAACTCGAACAATCAACCACCAACTACTGCAGAGCAACAAGTAGATGAAACGGTGCAACAAAGGAGCCACCAAATACTACCAAAAGGCACCACCACAACACACAAACCAAGAGAAAACCAATTGGCACCCACAAAATAAATGGCAGCAAGAATAAAATCAAATTATGATCCACTTATAATTAATGATATCCTTGAATAAATAAGGATACACACACACCAACTAGTGGAATCAACCAAACCAACTTGCAACTCAAAAACAATATAAGTGGCAGCGAGAGCAAAGCTACTAATTATGGCTGCTTTCAAATAAAGAAAAGCAAGCAATAATAAAAGAATAAAACTCCAACAATAGCTTACCCACACACGAGGGAAACTACACACACCAAAGATAAACCACCGAACAAACCAAACCAAGGCTGCCACAAACAACCTCACGCAACAAGCACCACACTAAACGCGCAGCACACACTCAGAGCACCAATAAACAAACAGCACCACGCAATAATCGCAGCAGCACTACACAAAACTAACGCACAACACCACAAAAGCCCTGCGCGCACAACACACACCAAGCGGTACAAAAACGCAGCACCTGAACACTCGACACACCTCAACACCACGCAACGAGCACCCCACAGAGAGCACCCAAACACAGCGCACCACACTCGTAGCACACCCAGAAAACCGAACAATAATTAGGGTTTGTGAGCCCTAATTTCGACCAAAAACAGAATTGAAACCGAATTGATTTCGTAAAAAAAAATCAGAAAATTGAAGCCCTAATCTCAAAAATTTGCGGAATAGATAATTAAGCGGAAGAACAAACCAAGATCGAAAATTTCTCTAGAAATTAGAGAGGACTGATACCATGTTAAACTCAAGAATATTGTGGAGAAAACGGCTTAACCTTTGTATTGATAATACTCACATATATATACACAATACATAACTTGCCTAAAACTCCTAACAAGATAAACTTAACATAAATACAATATTAACAAATATAACTAAACCGACTCTAATAGCTTCTTCCCAAATAGTTCATGAAATACATCTCCATGACACTTGATATCAACTTCAACTTCAAGCTTTCCTGTTACTCCCATACTTGAAAAATACTCTAGGAAATTAATTATAAATTTGTATTTTAAATTTTGAGATACAAACATGGCTTATAGAAGGACCTTATTTATATATAGATGGTTGGCGGACCATTGCACCTCCCATAAAAATAAAATAAAATAAAAGAAGGATCAAGAATAACAATAATTGTTAAAAAAAAAAAGGAAAGAAAGAAAAAAAAACTAATAATTGTTCCATGTATAGTGAATATTAATAGTTGTTAGGAACTACTAACTAGTAAGTAATTTCGTCACCTTATTATCATTATTATTTTTTTATTACATTTTTTTGAAACCCCGCGAATCATGTGTGTACCAACTACCAAATCTAGTACTTTTTGTCTCCCTATTTTATTTAAGTGTATGACTGATACATTTGTCAATGCATTACTTTGATTAATTATATTTTCAATTAACAATAATTATAGATTATGTTCGAAAATTATATATTGAGACAATTTAATAAGTGTGTCAGGTAAAACAATGGGACCTTCGGCAAGGTCCTTCTGAAGTGGCTGAAGACTGGGTTCGGTCCAAGTGATATTGGGCCGAGGATTTCCTGCACAGCAAACACACGTAAACTAGCCTCGGGGGTTTTGCCGAGGAAGGCCCCTCCGATGCCGAACTTAGTACAATGTGTAGAGAGAAAGCTATGCAAGAGAATTAATTGCTTAAGGCTATATGTGAATGAATGTAAAATGGTACAATTGATGGCTTTTATACCTTTGCATAATGGGAGAATTGAGCCTAAAGCCAAATGGGCTTGCCATGTTGACTGGGCCTTGACTTGACTTTGACTTTTTGCTTGGATTGGGGAGTTGAACCTTTGACCTTGGGCTTATAATTGAATCATTTATTGACTAGGCCCAATTAGGATAAATTGGACCCAAACAACTTGCCCCCCAGACCCGATTTGGAAGGATGACGGGTCGGGTTTCGATTAACAAAAAAGGAGGGAAGTAAATGATTTAATTAATCCAAAAATTTGAATTTAAACTGCAATTAATGAGATAACGACAGCTTGGATGATAATGGAGGAAGTTGGACGGATAATGGGTAGTTTATTTGGAGGGAAGTGTGATTAACGGTTACTTAATGAGTAATTAAAGAGAGATTAAGGGCGCGAACTCCCAGAATTCCCAATTCTGGAAATATAAATCGGATTTCCATACTCTTAGTCCTCATTTCTTCACAAATTCACACTTCAAAATCGCGCAAAAACCCTTGATTTTGACTTATAACTTCACTAAATCCTTGAAATTAAGGCCCTGAAACTGAAATTTGTTGCTCCCAACTTGTAGATCGGCAAATTCCGCTTCAAATTAAGGTAATTTTCTTTGAATTTTGTTCGTTTTTCTAGAATTTCAAAGTACCCTTTTTTTTCTTTCGATATTCCTCTCGAATTTCCGCCATGGTTGGAGGTAGAGCATGACGGCCCCGACAACCTCGGCAACCTCGGCATCCGAGGGACTGAATTAGCAATAATCAAGGTGAGGAAAACCCTCAGCCTATTCCGGGAGGAATCTGAGCATTGCCGATTTCTACAGCGCCGCCCCAAGGAACGGAGGCGACGAGTACCTTTGGGAAAAAAGAGGAACAGGCCGCTGCGCCTTGGGACTTGCCCCCTTGGGCTACTGAATGGGTTGATGCCGAAGCAAATTTCGGCTTAATGACCTGCCCACTGCGACTGATAAGATCCATCGTCCACCCCCAGGCTATGTGGGGGTGTACACTCGGCAATTACTGTATGGGCTGAGGTTTCCCCTACATCCCTTCGTCAGGGGCGTGCTGATAAAGTACATGATTTCCCTATGCCAATTAACCCCTGTCAGCATCCAAAGGGTGATAACGTATCTCTAGGTGTGACTATTTTTTCGGATTGAGCCGAATCTGCACTACTTTAAGAAGTTGCACAAACTTGTGCTGAACACTCAGAGTGGGTATGGTCACAACGGCCCTGGCTAGTGGAGAATCGAAAGCCAGCCGAAGTATCTAACCATATGGCAGAATGATTCTTTAGATAAGGACTGGCGGGGCTAGTGGATCTGGGTTAGGGCACCCTCGGAACCGGACCATCCATATTTTTCAGTGCTCCCTGATACTTATCCGAGCCAGACCCAAACATGGATGATTTGGGCCCCGAAGAGGATGGTGCTGTTGATCATCCAAGCTACAGGCAACTGAAGCTCTTCGGGAAGAAGGAAAATCCTGGAGGGACAGGCCGATGTAAATCTGTGCCATAGACTTGGCTGCCATATTCCTTCTACGTCTTCCAAGAGCCGATGCTTGCTGTCGTCGGCCTCAGCCGAAAGTACCGAGAGGGTAAGTTTCTTCGACTGGGGCCGAGGACTTATATTTCCTTGCTTTGCATTCATCTTAGTGCTTTTCAGCATCTGTTTGGTTAAGCTAATTTGTTTATCTTTGTCTTTCAAAGCTGAACGAGGGCAACGTCAAGATCGACTACGAGCGTTTAGGGATCAACACTAAAAGAGCTGTGTTAAACAACGCTCCGTCGATCACTGACCCTAAGAAACGACCCTTGCACCTGCACTCGACTAAGCTTCAGATTACTCCAGTTGCGGATTATCTGAAGCAGAAGCCCTGGTGGGAAAAGCGGGACCCTTTTTACCGCCTATCCCCCTAAGAAGAAGACGCTGCTAAAACTGCTGCAGAAGTAGCTAAAGTAGCTGAGGCCTTTGAAAGTGGTGAAGGACCCTCCAGAGCTACTGAAGCGCAAGAAGAAAAGGTTGCTGAAGACGAGGCCCAGAAGAATACCTCGGTAAGTCCTTTAGTTTTGACTTAGCATTTCTTTTTTTTTAGCTTTTCTTTCGGCTATTTTCTTACCCTTTTCCTGCCCCCCGTTTTCTGCAGCCTGAGTAGGAAGGCAGAAAAAGAAGAGAAGGGAAAGCACCTGCCAATCCCGAAGACTTCTCTGAGTCCGAGACTTCAAACTCGGACATGGATGATCAGCCTCTAATCAAGTGGAGAAGAAGAATGGCAGTGTTGGGTCATGACTAGTTTATGGTCAGGTCGATGACAGGCATCAACATAAAGGAGCCCACCGAATGCAGGGTTCCGCCGAGGGCTCCTTCGCCACCCGTGAACCCTCCTCCAAAGACCCTTCCACCACCTCCTGAGACTCGAGAAGTGGAGGTGGACCAACGAACTCCTGATCCGAAGGAGGGGGTTCAAGAAGAAGCGCCGAAGCAAGGAAGTGCTGTGAAGCCTTCAAAAGGTGCTGAAATTGCTGAGAAGACAACCGCTGAAGGGTTTGTAGCGGAACTTCAGAGAGAGGTTGACACCTTCATTCGTCAGCCCGAAGAAGAAGAAAAGGTTGAGGTTGTCAACCTCACCGGAGACCAAATGGGTCTGCTGAAAGGGGGAACCAAACTGATCCTGAAAAAGCTGAAGATGTTCCCTCACCCTCATTTCATTCCTTCAAGACTTTTCAGTCCGGAGACATGGGGTTTTAAGCACCCCAAATCCCCATTCCTGATAGCGCTTGGGCTGCAATTTGGGGGCAGCATCGGGAAGAGGCTGCGGCCTACTTCAGAGACTGCTCCCACAAAGTGGCCCATCAAAGCCACTACTGGAATTGCCGAACCAAGGCCTGAGATTCCAGATCTCGCAAGAGACAACCAAAGGCTGCTGAGACAGGTAACTTGATTCAGCTTAGCTTCCGCCTTAACTTGGTCCATCAAATTTTATTTTTTTTTTTTTTTTTTTTTGCTGAACTGTGCCCTAGATTTGCAGGTTGTCCACAACCACACCCTGAATGTGGAGATGATTGACTCTCTCCAGCACAGGGTGGATGTTGCTGAAGCGAAAGCCAAGCTAGCAAAGCTGCAAGCTGAAGCAGCAGATGAGAAGCGTGCGAAGGCTGAGAAATACAAGAAGCAGGCAACTGAAGCCCTCCGCACCTTCTACGCTGAATGAGTGCGGGGCAGTTGACATCCCAAGCCTCAAGGCTCACATCGAGCGACGAATAAAGGATGAAGTCCGTTCCCGGGTGATTAGCCGAGAGCAAAGGCTCCAGCAAAGGATAGATATGCTGGAAGCTGATGCAAGGACTGCTGACCAAGCTATGAAGAATAAGGAGTCTCAACTATCCGAGGCTCAAGCTGCTGTTCAGAGTCTAGAAGCCCAACTGAAGGAGAAAGAGGCAGAGCTCTCTCAAGCACTACTACATTTTTGGCCTATTGCAACCCCCAAATCCGTTGTATTAGGCATCAAAATCCGTGGCATTAGGCCTAATGCAACGGACACGTACCGTGGCATCTGCTGGCGTTGCAGTAGGTCTAATGCAACGGCACATGACACCTAATGCCACGGCATCAATGTTCCGTTGCATTAGATCAATACCTAACACAACGGCAACATTATTGCCGTGGCAATAGCTATAAATACCTAATTCCACGGTTCATATACCCTAATGCCAATAATAATAATAATAATAATAATACAATTCAAATTAGAATTTTCAAAATAAAAAAACATCAGAATTTTATTAATATAAATAAAAAGTTTGTACATTATTATATATATAGGAAAATTACAAATTTAAATTACCACTATTAAACTAAGAAAAAAAAAAGTTAAAACTAAATCATTTTTGTCTGATATTTTGGGCAATTGTTTGGACTGCATTATCATTTCTTTCTCTCATTCTTGCTCCTCCTCTTTGCCTCCCAACATCATCAATTTCATTAATGAACACAATGCAATTCAAAATAATACCTGAAAAATATAAAATTTAATCCAAAGCAATTAAGAATATAGTCAACTAGTTATATAGAAGGCAATTGAACAAGGCAAGTCAATGATAAAGTACCTGCCAGGGCCGCCACTGGATTAAAGCAAGATGAACCCTTGGTCTGAGGGATCTCATGTAGCTATAAGCATCCTCATGGAGTCATTTGCTTGTGTTGCTCTGCACACGAAACATAAAATATGAAGCAAAGGCACAGTAGCAGTAATTCAATCAACTTAGGTACTTGGTGAAGTAAAGCCCAAACCAGGTAACATAGGACAAATGTACATAAGTCATCCACCCACGAGACACATTTCCTTAAAAATGATAAGGATTAAGCACAATATAATTCACTATAGAAAGAAAGAACTATTTTAATCAGATATCGCATCGCAATGCAGTGTCACCATCAACTAAAACTAGTATTAACTTCTCTATAGCACGTTATCATAGTATGTCAATAAGATAACAAACATGACTTAATAAGTTAATAGCAAGCATTCTCTAAAATGCCCAAACTATCTAATAAAGAGCTATAGGTTCTGAAAAGTCGACTAAGTTCAGCTTATAGCTATAGGTTCAATAAAGAGCAACATATAAGTTAAATAACATAAATTTGAGGTTTAGAAGTTCATAGCTCTCAGATGTAATCAACACATTCTTAAACCCCAACATCAATCAACATATAACTAGAGCCTCAAATCAATACGTACAAACTATACTTTAATACCCATATAAAATGTCACATTATCTATGAAGCAAATTAACACCAAAAAATGACCCATAATTCGCAAAAAAAATAAAGTTCTAAACACAAAACAGAGACAAAAACAAATATAGAAACAAAGGTTAAAATCTGATTCTAACACAAAATCTGGTCACGTAACCACCACAACAACAATCAATAAATGTAAATTCAACTAAACTTTATTCATGATAAACCCATAAATCACTTAACACATGATTTCATATTTCCAAGGGTTAGGTATTTGATAATTATAGTTGCAGCCAAGTATAATCCTCAAGTTTTAATATAAGACGCTCTTAAAAGGTTCATAATAACATGGCCACTTCTCATAAAATCAAGAGTGACACCAAAATTCAGCAGGTTAACAAAACCAACAAATTAACCTGATATCTAGTAGTAGTTCACAGGTCAACATGCTTTACAAGATAATGCACTCAATACTAATGACATAGTAGTAAGCTCATAGACAAGCAATAAGACTGTCTTTAATTACTTCGTACATGTTTCTACCTGGGAGGTCTAGCAGTTGGTGAATGGTGATAGCAAAGTGATCTCTATAAAAACCATCCACATCTTTAGTTGCATGCAAGGTGAAAAAGGAATCTGCATTTTCTAGTGCTGATATTGTTCCCTTCTCTAGGTAATATTTCGCCAATTCCCTTTCATATTACAACAAATTATTAGCTTTCTGTCCAACATTTTAGACAATAATTGATAAAATTAAAATGGGGCAAGATTTTATTTCCGCACTAGTATCATTAGCAGCATAAAGGCAGGTAGGGATGAAACAGTAGGCAGGAAACAACTTAAAGACATGCACAGGGAAAAAAATCTAGAAAATTGAAGGTCGTAAAAACTAGCTTACCAATTAAACATTACAGTACTTTCTAATCAAAATTATACACTTAAAAATTCTTATAAAAGATGTAATAATCATATAATTGCCTTCAAAATTTTAAAAAAAAATACACATTAGTGAGCAGTTATCAATTAAACACATCTATAAAATTAAAATTATTCACTTTAGCTAACCCCAAAATAGCAATAATCACCATTTCTAAATTGAAAACTCAAAAAGTTACTTAATAAAAAGAAAATTGATAATAGATGAGTTACCACAAGGTGTAGCAACAACTAATTTAAGAACAAGACCTTGAACACAGCCGCCATAAGAGCTTAACAATACGAGTAAAATTAATCTTCTTCTTCTTCCTACTGTAAGAGTGTTGAAGGCATAGGCCCACCACACATCAGCGTAACAGAACATCGGTATTTGAAACTGCCGCACCAGATCTACGAACCCTTGGTGCTCCTCATTACGAGATAATTCAAATCCATAAATTATAGGAAACCCTAACTACGTGAATTGAAAATTCACCAAAAAAATGAAGAAAAAAAAATGTGAATTTCTACTTCTCCAATCTGATTTTTGAGAGAATTTAGGGATTTTGCTTTTTTTTTTAGGAGGGTTTTTAATTTTTTCTAGAAGAAGGGGAATTTGGAGATATTTTAATTTGTAACTATGATATTGGAGATAAGAGAAAAGCGGGGGCTTAAATATTTGGGGATTTCAGTTCGAAATTTTGGGTAAAAAATATGGAGGGAGAGAATATAAGGTTGAAGATTTTACACCCGTTGTGTTAGCTCTTGTTTCCGTTGCGTTAGCCCAACCTAATGCCACGGCATATAATGGACCGTTGCATTAGATATGATATATAATTCACCGTTGTATTAGCTTATCCTACCATTGCATCAGGCTACCTATTGCGACGGCATTAAATTGGGCGTTGTATTAGCTCATGTTTTGGCGTTGCATTTGATCGTAAATGTAGTAGTGAAGCCAAGACCGCTGTTGGGTTCATTCGGAGTCAGCTGTAGACTCAGAACGACGAAGCTGCTAGAGTTCAGCTTCAGCTAGGCGAAGCCCGGGAGCAGCTGAGGGTTCAAAGGGAATCCTCCTCTAAGGTAGCTGCTAAGTTAAAGCAATCCCAAAAGAACTTAGAGGAGGTTTGGAAGAAGTTGGCCGACATTGAGGCTCAGCTAACTCTTCGGGTCTACACCAAGGCTGAATATGGGAAGGCATATACCAATGGATATAAGGTGGCCTGAAGGTTAGCTCTTCATGTTGCGACTGACCTGGACTGGTACCAATGTGAAGTCTGGGCCGAAGATGCTAACGACCCTCATATGCAATTTGCTAGTCAGGCTGAGCTGGACCTTGAGGCCCGTCTCAATGCTGAGGAGCTGGACAAAGCCATAGAAAAGAAGGAGGCTGAGAACAAAGAGAGAGAAGCTCAAACGATGGTAAAGCCTCCCTCTTCTGCAGCTGGAGTTGAAGCCACCTTGGACTCCAACGAAGCTGATCATCCTAACCCTTCAGCTGAAGCCTAGGAACTCGGGCAGTCGTCTTCAGAATCTTGCAGATCAACTTGCGCTTAATTTCTGACTTGCCGCTTCTGAAAATTTTTTGCCTTTTGTTTTGCTTCAGCTTGCCTTGATGTACAAAAACCTTCATTTTTGCCTTTGTACGCATTCGGCAGCTGTAATTTTTTGCTTGAGGGCGGCTACCAATGTCTTATTATGTACTGAAAACATTTGAACTTACTGTAGCTCGTTATTATGAATCTGATGTTATGAATTTGATGCTTTTCTTCTCATTGATTTCTTTAAACTTGCGTATTTACCTTTCTGAGTTTTTGAAAATTTGCAAGAATTTGCTAACTAAAAAGCTTCGACTTGGAAGATTTCTGCTGAAGATGATTTGCACTTGTAATGCTTATTGCCCCCCAGAAATTTAAAGACCTCATATTCGGATTTTTGAGATGTCTGCTTGTCGTTTTGTATTTAGACAAAGCTTTCAGTGTTTAAAGAATTTCTAATACTCCGTGCTATTATTCTTGATTTTCTGTCTATCTGAAATAATGGATACCTGAGACACAGGGCCAACTTAAAGCAATGTCTCAGACAATCACCCTCTGGGTTACATGGCTCAGTTATGGCAATACCCCAGATTCGTCCATGGACTCAATGCCTCCGAGAACAGGTCTTACCGAAGCATTTTCTTCGATTGAAACACCAGTGTACTGTTTTAGGCGAGTTTATCAGCGATCCAAAACTTGGTGCCTTAAAGGTGAAGGTTTCAGACAGTGATGAAGAAAACCCTTAAAGAGTAGATAGAATAAAGAAAACTAAAAGAATAAAAAATTGCAAGTATTTATGGGAATGGTGGCTCTGAGGCCTTTCATTAATAAATGAACGTACTTACAAAGATTGTTCTGCCCCGAAGGATTTACACATGATTCTTAAGTACATCAGCATTCCAATGATTTTTCAGTTCAGTTCCATCCAACTGCCGAAGTCGGTATGTTCGTTCCTAGCTGATGCTCATCATAAATTTCGTAAGGTCCCTCCCAAGTAACTGAGAGTTTCCCATGAATTCGGCTATTCTGAACTGCTGCAGCATTCGAAAGGACGAAGTCTCCAATTCTGAGAGGCCTCGCATGAACCCTTTGGTTGTAAAACTTGTTGATTCTTTGCTTGTATGCAGACATTCTGTCTCGGGCTAAGTCTCTGACTTCGTCCAGGAAATCAAGGGATTTCTTCATAAGTTGCTCATTCTCAGCCGAGAAGTGGTGCACATGCAGACTCTCAGAACCGATTTCCACTGGAAGGACGGCTTCGGCACCATACACCAGCTCAAAAGGTGAGTGGCCCATTGCCTCTTTTTCAATTGTCCGAAGTGACCAGAGAGTTTCGAGGAGTTCCTCTATCCACTTGGACTTTTGGTCTCCAACCCTCTTCTTCAGAGCATTGAGGATCTGCTTATTTGCAGCTTCGGCTTGACCATTGCTTTATGGGTGACACACTGCTGAGTATGCCAAACTGGTCAGTGTACCGCCTCAGTGGCAAATTATCAAATTGTCTCCCATGATCAAAGACAAAGACCTTCGGAATACCAAAGCGAGTGATAATATTCTACCTGGTGAATTTTCTGAAAGTTTGCTCTATGATGTTCGAGGCCACTTCGGCCTCAATCCATTTGCTGAAATAGACGATGCCGACTATCAACCATCTTTTTTGGTATGGAGCATCTAAAAATGGACCAAAGATATCTAGCCCCCATTAGGCAAATGGAAGCGGATTCAGGATCGACTGCCGATCCCGAGCTGACTTATGTATAACTGGTGCAAATTTTTGACATTTTTCACACTTTCTGACCAGTTCCTTAGCATCTGAGATCATGGTGGGCCAATAGTACCCTGCCCTCAATGCCTTGTGGGCTAGTATTCTTCCCCCAATGTGGTTCCCGCAAATGCCGAGATGATTTTCCCGAAGGATGTAATCAGCATCTGTTGGTCCCACGTACTTCAGCAATGGGGCTGAGAAGGATTTTTTCAACAGCTCTCCTTTAAAGACTATGAACCTTGAGCTGGTTCGCTTCAGCATGGAGGCTATGATTTTGTCTTCGGGAATTTCTCCCCGAAGCTTGAAAGCTAGGATGGGGTCCATCCAGCTTGGTTCGTGGTCAACGTTGCACACCTCAGGTGCTTCGTCAACACTTCTTTCTCGGCGCACTTCCACATATACAGATGGGTTCAGTTCAGTGAGAGTCGAACTAGCAAGTTTGGAAAGTGCGTCGGCTTGAGCATTCTGACCCCTTGGGATCAGCAGAACTTCAAAAGTTCTCAGCTTTGCAATAACTGTTTTGATCTTGGCGAGGTAAGCTACCATTGAGGGCTCTTCGGCCTCATAGTCGCCCCTGATCTGATATGCAACTAGCTAAGAGTCTGTCTTTAGACAGACATGTTCGGCTTCCAAAGAGATGCACAGTTCTAGGCCAGCAACTGCTGCCTCATATTCGGCTTCGTTGTTCGAAGCTTTGAAAGAAAATTTGAGTGCATACTCAAAGGATTTGCCTTTGGGAGAGGTTATCACTACCCCTGCCTTTGAACCATTTACGATGGAGGATCCATTCGAAAAACGGTCCAAGTTTTCTATTCTTCGTCTAGCGTCTCCTGGTACGAGCATTCGGCCAGGAAGTCCGCTAGAGCTTGAGCCTTGATGGCTGCTCTCGGCTGGTAGCTTATGCTGAATTCTGTAAGCTCGAAAGCCCACTTAGCCAGCCTACCGGATTTTTCAACTTTGCCGAGGACTTTTTCCAGTGGCTAATCAGTTAAGACCACTATTTGATGGCAATCAAAATAGGGCCTCAGCTTTCGAGCGGCTGCCACTTTTTCATAAGCAACTTTTTCGAGTAGGGGGTAGGGAGTCTCGGCATCCGTCAGAGTGTGACTGAAAAAGTAGATCGGGCTGCTGGACTTTTTCTTCTTCTTTCAGCAGCACCGCACTTATAGTGGCTGGACTGACTGCCGCGTAAAAGTACAAAGTTTCTCCTTCGGCTGGGCGAGCCAGCGTCGGGAGTTGAGCCAGGTGCTCTCAAAGCTGCTTGAAGGCTTCTTTTTGCTCATCTCCCTAGATGAGCTCTTTTGTTTTTGGGAGTTTCAGGGTTTTGAAGAAGAGTAACCCCTTATCCGAGGCTCTAGAGATAAACTTTGAAAGGGCTGCCATTCTTCCGATAAGCCGCTGAACGTCCCTCTTTATTTTCGGCTCAGGAAGATCGAGCGCCGCTTGCACCTTTGCTGGATTAACATCAATCCCTCTTTTGCTAACCATGAAGCCGAGGAATTTCCCGGACTTCACGCCGAAGACACACTTCTTCGGATTCAGCTTCATTAGGTGCTTTCTTAAGGTGGCAAAGGTTTCAACCAGGTCCGTAACATAGTCTTTATCTTCTTTGTTCTTGACGATAGAATCGTCAACGTAGACTTCCATGTTTCGGCCTTTTTGATCGACGAAAACCTGATCCACCAGCCTTTGATATGTTGCCCCCGCATTTTTCAATCCGAAAGGCATCATTTTGTAATTGTACACCCCGACGTTCGTGACGAATGTCGTCTTTGCTCGGTCGTCGGGGTGCATGAAGATCTGATGATACCCCGAGAATGCGTCCATGAAGCTAAGCAGAGCATGTCCACTTGTCGAGTCGACTAGCTGATCGATCCTCGGCAAGGGATAGAAGTCCTTCGGACAGGCCCTATTTAGGTACGTGAAGTCAACGCACATTCTCCAGGTGCCATTTGCCTTCTGAACCATCACCACATTAGCCAGCCATTCTGGATACTGACAAGGTTCGATGAAGCATGCATCCGACAATTTTTTTACTTCGGCTGCGATGTCTTGGTTCTTACTTCCGGAGTAATTCCGCTTCTTTTGCTTAACTGGTCGACACGTAGGGTCGACATTAAGCTTGTGAGAGATGAGGTCTTGACTTATCCCGAGCATGTAAGCTACCGAGACAGCAAACACATCTCGGTTGTCCCGAAGGAGTTGGATGAGCTTAACGCGGACATTCGAATCAAGATCCAGCCCGATTGTAACACATTTTTTAGCGTCTCCCTCGGTCAACTCAACTGTTTCGGTCTGCTGATCTAGCTCCATTTCCTTGGGGCAAGATTCTTCACTATTGGGACTGCTGTCAATATCAACAGGCTTCCTAGACTTTTTCTTCGGCTGGCTCTCTAAGTCTTTTCGGCCCAGATGAAGAACCAACCTTCTCTTTCTCTGGCTGTTTTTATTTAGCCAGAGAACCTTAAGCCAAAACGCTTAGGCCTTTCAGCTTCTTCGCACTTGGCTCCCTTTATTTTTCCTCCTCATCCTCGTCGCCGCCTTCCAAACTACTGGTGGATGGCTTGAGGTAATTGCACCTTTGGGCTTCCTTTTGGCTGCCCTCAATTCTTTCGGGGTAGCCGGCGTCTGAAACGCAGATCATAATTTGATGATACGTGGAGACTACCCCTTAGATCTCGTAAATCATAAGTCTCCCCATGATCACGTTGCACACTGAAGGAGCGTCAATGACCAAGAATTTGGCCATGACATTCCTGGCTGCTTCATCGCGGCCGATGGTGATAGGAAGGGTAACCTTCCCATCAAAATAAGTTGAAGACCCGTTGAATTTGGATACCGGGTAGGGTACCGGCGTGAGGTGCTTGGGCTTCAGCTTGATATGGTTATAGGCCTTTTGGAACAAAATGTATGCTCCGCTACCACCGTCGACGAGAGTTCGCCAAACGTTGTGATTGGCCACCGTGGTGACAAATCAACAGCGGATCCTCGTGAGAATACGTCACCCCCCTGTAGTCGGCGGCGGTGAACGTCATGTTCGGCACCGGCGACTCAGGAGGCTGTATGTCAGCATTGTTCACCTGGTGAGTCAGGGCCCTGAGGTGACGCTTGTGCTCCCTCCGAGAACATGTCCCTCCGGAAATGGCATGGATCGGGGGATATTTATCCTCCGAAGCTTTGCTATTGTTCTTCTAGGGGAAGTCAATTTCCTGCCGAGAGTCTTTCTCAGACCTCTCGGCCTCTTTTTTCTCGCGGTGATCCGCGATATATTTTTTCAAGTATCCCTTCCGGACCATATCTTCGATCTGGTCCTTCAGCTGAATACACTCTTCGGTGTTGTGTCCCGGTGACTCGTGGAACTCATACCGTAGATTTTTATTTTTCAGCTAATACCACTGAGGTAGTGGTCTCGGCTTTCGATAACTCTGCTCCCCCTTCGTCACGCTGTAGATCTTAGAGCATGGAAGGGCAAGAGGAGTATAGGACTTGTATCTGCACAGATGAGGCGCAGATTTGTCCTTCTTTGACTCGTTGGCCGAAGATTGTTCCGAGGCTTTCGCCTTTCCTTTCGCCTTCTGGCCTTGGCCTTCGGACGATTGCTGTTTTTGTGTCCCAACCCCTATTTGGGGATGGAATTTTGCTTTGTTCCACTCTTCGGCTCAGATGAATTTGTCCGAGGCGTTCACAGCTTCCTCCAAGGTCTGCGGGGGATGCATGACCATGAAGTCGAGGAACTTGCCAGACTGAAGGCCATTTTGCATAGCAAAAACGGCCAGCCCTTGGTCCAGCCGAGAAATACTGGACGACTCATTGCTGAAGCGAGTCAGGTAGTCGCGGAGGCTTTCGGCCTCTCCTTGCTACAAGGCCATGAGCTCTGCAGTTGCTTTCTCTTGGCGATTTGCCGTAGAGAATTTACTTTTGAACTTGGTGGAGAGATCATCCCACCCAGTTATAGAACCTTCCTTTACTCCTTTAAGATCCACGCTTGCGCGACCCCCTTGAGAGTGGTGGGAAAGTACTTGCACCAGGTCGCTTCGGACCAGGGGCTTAGATGCATGTGCCCCTCGTAAGAAGTAATGTGGTCCTTCGAATCCGAAGTACCATCACAATTGATGTGCGACGGGATTTTGACCGTCGGCATAGGTTCTTCCAGAATCCACTGTACGAATGGAAAGCTGGAAGGAGGCATTACGGCCTTACCCTTATTCCTAGCCGAAGGGACCGCGCTCTACCCTCTCAGAGAGGTAGAAGTGGTTTTCGTGCCTGGCTGGGAAGGTTGGGCCTCGGCATTATCAAGAAAGTAGAGGCAGTTGTGCACACTCGTTTCCCTGTGGCCGAGACAGTCGAAAGCGCTTCAGCGAGCAGTTTCTGGCCGAGAGGCAGAGCTGCTTCTTTTGTTGCTTTTGCTCTGAACAAGTTGGGTGTCAGACTCCTTGAAGTAATGCAAGTTTCTTTTTCTTTCCCGCTCGGTTCTGCAGGTGTCCTCTTCCCATCCTTCGGCCAGCTCCTTGAAAGAGGAAGGTTTCCCTCCCCCTTGATCGATCCTCCTTCGCTGATGCCTTGTTTGCGGAGGCGATCAGTAGCGTGGAGGTGGCATGGCTTGGGCTTTCATGGCATCCATGAGGACCGCAAGGGCTCTCGCTACTTCCTTCGAATTGGGCCCCGTCAAAGAGGTCCTCGCTGAGAACGAGAGTGGGAATGATGGCTCAAAGGCTAACTTCGAGCGATGGATTGAGTCCTAGCATTGCACTGAGGAGGGCTCGTCCTATGCTGAGAACGCATGGAGGGAGATATAGACCTCTCCCGAGACGCCCTTCTCGAACTTGCCTCCCCTTAGGAGTGCCTGCCCGGTGAAGGCGGTGGCGACGAGGAAGGTGGGTCTAACGGCCTTTTCCCCGGCGTCATTTAACCTTTCTTGGCTGAAGAAGGGCCACTATCCGATTTTTTGTTCTTACGGTTCTTAGCCATTATACTAAGATTAGAGCAGAACGATTAAGATTGGCTTAAAAAATTTTTAAAAGTCTTCCCCTCAGACGGCGCCAAATTGTTCCGGGTAAAACAATGGGACCTTCGGCAAGGTCCTTCTGAAGTGGCTGAAGACTGGGCTCGGTCCAGGTGATGTTGGGCCGAGGATTTCCACAGCAAACACATGTAAATTAGCCTCGGGGGTTTTTCCCAGGAAGGCCCCTCCGATACCGAAATCAGTACAATGTTTAGAGAGAAAACTATGCAAGAGAATTAATTACTTGAGGCTATATGTGAATGAATGTAAAATGGTACAATTGATGACTTGTATACCTTTGCATAATGGGAGAATTGGGCCTAAAGCCAAATGGGCTTGCCATGTTGGCTGGGCCTTGACTTGACTTTGACTTGACATGGATTGGAGAGTTGAACCTTTAACCTTGGCCTTATAATTGAATCATTTATGGATTGGGCCCAATTAAGATAAATTGGACCCAAATAATAAATATTTATAATGACTATATTTACAATTAGTATTACATGTACCTTGGTGCACCTAGACCAGGCCCAAATAAAAGCCCAAGCAGAAGAAAATCCACGCCCAATTAATAATTCCCTCTTGTTTTGTTTATCAACTATCATCTTTTTATATCAAACTGTAACTTTCCCATTTTTCCTCCACTTACACGAGATCATAATTCTCTCTCTTCTCTACAGTTTTTCTCTCTCTACAAAAAAATCAAAGACCACCATGGATATTCTACAAAAGCTTCAAATTCAAGCAAAATTCTTAAAATAAAGATAAAATTATTTTAACATTGTTTAATTGTGTTGAATTTACTATTATTTTGCTAAACCTATAAAAAAAATTATAATGTTGTTCATATATTTTTAGAATGTCATGGATGAAATTTCTCTTTTTTTTTCTTTTTTTTCTTTTTTTTTTTTTTTTTTTTTTTAGGTGTTCAACACATACAATTATAAAAAGCTGTGAAAATTCAATTGTTGATCAAAATACATTAGACACGGATGAAAGAAGTTGGAAAGGTAAATGCAAAAATTCCAAGTAGGAAGTTCATAGTTTTTAAGCTTTTTTTTTTCATTTTTATATGTATAAAAAATTCAATAAAAAAATTAGGATTACAAAAATAAGAAATTGAAGAGTAACTTAAATCATCAATATTAAATCATCAATATTGAAACACTACTTTTGTTCATACTTATGAACCCCAATCAGAAACCACTGAACACCATTCAAAACTTCTCCCCTAAAAACACTGCTTAGAATGATGTTCTGTCTTCAGACTTTTCGATCCTTATAAACTATTTTATACGTTCTAACTGCAATAAACAAACACAATTCATAATTACCATTATTGGAGATTTGGAGTTCAAAAATAAAACAACAAAGTTCAAATATAGGGAAAAAATGTTCATAATTACGTGTTCAATTATTTTCTAAAAAGCTTATAAAATGGAAAGGTTCATAAAAGTAACCTAAATTTCATAAAAATAGAAACTGTGTTTAGAATATGATACCGCTAATAACAATTTTGATAATAAACACTGAACCAACCTCAAAAACCACTGAACACCCTACAAAAAAATTTGAACCACAACCACAAACCATTAAACACCCTACAAAAACCTCTTAACCCCCTAAAAAAACTTCTGAACCCCAACCACAAACCACTGAACAACCTACAAAAACTTTTAAACCCCAACCACGAACCACTGAACACCCTACAAAAACTTCTAAACCAGTTAACCATTACAAAAAATTTTGAACCCTAACCACAAACCACTGAATACCCTACTAAAACTTCTGAACCCCAACCACAAATCACTGAACACCCTACAAAAAATTTTGAACCACAACCACAAACCATTGAACACCCTACAGAAACCTCTTAACCCCCTACCAAAACTTCTGAGCCCCAACCACAAACCACTGAACACCCTGCAAAAACCTTTGAACCCCCTACAAAAAGCTTCTAAACCTCAACCACAAACAACTAAACAACTAAACAACCTACAAAAACTTCCTCTAAACCAGTTTACCCTTACAAAAATTTTTAAACCCCAACCACAAACCACTGAATACCCTACAAAAACTTCTGAACCCCAACCACAAACCACTGAACACCCTACAAAAAATTCTACTGAACCACAAACACAAACCACTGAACACCCTACAGAAACCTCTTAACCCCCTACAAAAACTTCTGAACCCCAACCACAAACCACTAAACACCCTGCAAAAACCTTTGAACCCCCTACAAAAAGCTTCTAAACCCCAACCACAAACCACTGAACAACCTACAAAAACTTCTAAACCCCAACCACGAATCACTGAACACCCTACAAAAACCTCTAAACCAGTAACCCTTACAAAAACTTTTGAACCCCAACCACAAACCACTGAATACCTTGCAAAAACCTTTGAACCACCTACAAAAAGCTTCAAACCATGAATAAATAAAATGGATTGGAGAAAAAAAAAGAGGCAAGGTACAAAATAAGAATTGTGCTGCAAGCCAAAAATCCAAATTCAATTAACACAAGAACATAATAAGGGTGTCGAATTGTGATAGAATATGTTCATATTTATTTTCAATATAATAGTTACCTATAGGTTTATTTTCTCGATTCTTCGTATTCATTTTCTTATTAGTTGATTTTTATATTTAGTACTTCATGTTTATTCACTTGTATGTCAAATTCCCAAATTATTATTTTTCAGAATCTAAAGTACGAGTTTGGCTATAAATCTTTCACCTCATGCAAACCAATTATCAACATATATAGTAATGTATTATCACTTTCGTTTCTTATTTGAAGCTATTAGACTACTATACAAGGAGTTATAAGTATCCTAGTGAGAAGAAAATTATCATACAGGTGTAGTAATATGTTTATTCATCATTGTTCTTATAATAATAAATAATAAGAAGATATGTCTATTATGTTTATTTAAAAAATGTTTTGTTTAATAAGTGGTTAGACTCATTGCAATATACTCAGTACTATATAAGTTTAACAATTAGGCAAGGAAAATTTGATTGGTTGATATACACATCCATATACCAATTAAAGGTAGGAATGTATATGGTTCATTTTACAACTACATGATACAATGTTCAAATTAAATTGTACAATGTTCAAATTAAATTGAACAATGTTCACTCTAAAACTAACAAACGGCCCATAGTGCCTAATCATATTAAATTATATCCAAAATCTACTCTCATCTACTACCTCCGGTCCAAATTACTTGCAACCTTGGAATATTTTATATCTCACAAATAATACCCCAAAGTTACGAGTAATTTGGACCGGAGGTAGTATTAAGATTAAAAAATCAAGTCTGTCAAAAAAAGAAAAAAAAAATCAAGAAAAAATGTATAATTTCACGAAGGGTGAAAAGAACAGAAACTTCTCAGTTCTCAATTTCCTCTCTCCTCCATTTTTCCCTTTTTCATTGTCCTTCAATTTCATTTTTCCCTTTTTCATTGTTTAAATGTATGCTCTGTTTGTTGGTGTTGTCCAAAAAAATTTCTCTGTCCTCCTCAACACAACCAATTGATTGTTAAAAAAAATTACAGATGTAAAAAGATAGGAGTACTTCTTCCGCCAAAATATGAATCTCATACTCCAAAAATCAAGTTTCGAATTTCTGCGTTGAAATTTACGAGCAGTTTGCCTGAATTTCTGCGTTGAAATTTACGAGCAGTTTGCCTGTTTGCATTGATATTCGGTACTAATTTAAATTCGTTGATCAATCATATGAGTAACTTCGATCAGATTGAAAAAAAAAAAAAAATTTGAGAAACAGAAAAAGATGTATAAAATGATGTCGTTTTAGACCTGGACCATGTAGAGGAAGGTGCACCATGGTTCACCTTATAATTTGCGCTATATAAAATCATACGTATAGATCATAAATATTGGTTTAAAAAAAATGAAAGGAGTACTATTGTAGGAGTTTTACGTAGCTTAAATTATCACTTTGTGTGGAAAGTGGAGAATAGTATTGAGATGAAAATTTTCCTAATTTTCGTGTATTTTTCCTCTATACAAAAGAACATAAAAATTGACAGATATTCGTGGCATTGCCATCCAGCCAATTGACTATATGTCTATATCCCTTTGGAGAGAGAAGCAAATACATATCCCAAATTGTTTTAACAGGCAGATTATGACAGTAACTTTCACCAAAAAAAACAAAAAATGACAGTAACTGAAAAGATTTTAATTAGTTGTTTGCATGATTACATTTGTTTTGTTTGTTTGAATATAAAATTAATATTGTTTATTTTTTTAATACAAGCAATTTGTCTAATGATGATATGATATGTCTGTATAAGAATTATTAAATATTTTTCCCTTGGAACTTCATTTTTGCTTGCACATACTGACATAAATATTTTCTCCGTACTCTTGGCCTAATATTTCAACATGGAGGTTGAATACGAATTCTAAGAGGAGAGAAATAGAGAGGAATAGAGATAGGAATTCATGTGATGAGTCGAAAGAAAAAGAGAAAACATGTGCGTATAGGAAAATGTTACAATATTTACCGCGTCTTGTGTGTGGCTGGCCACACCATGTGGCCGTTTGTAAATTAACAAAATAATCCCTATAATACTAACCAAGTAATCTCTATAATACTGATTGATAATCCCTATAGCAATGATGAAATTACCACGGTAAAATTGACCAATCCTTATAGCAATGATGAAATTACCACGGTAAAATTGACCGAGTAGCCCCTATTACACTAACGAAGTAACCTCTGTAATGGTTGGCCAAAATGATAAATGTTGCAATATTTAGGGAACGGAGAAAGTTTTTTCAAAGGGAAATTTAGGTAACCAACTTTATTTTTGTATGGAGAAATAATTTTTCAAGGAACCAATTGATAAGTTTCTAGCCAAACAACTTCATTTTTTTGAAGTTCCTATATGAACCTTTTGTTTTGTTTTGTTTAATTGTTTTAATATTTATATTTATTTTCATGTTAATTAGACAAGCACTTAAATTTGATGGATCGATGTAATTGTTTCACCAAACATGTGTATTAAATATTATCAATAAGACTGACTAAATCTTACAAAATCATAAATATTTACCCTACATAAATTTTATAATTGCTCAGTCATTTGTCCAATACATAAATGTAACATGTTAAAAAAAAAAAAAAATTGTTTATCAACGTTATACTCACCGATCACCGGCTAACAACCAGCCATTATGAATGAAGCGCAATAGCTTTTACTAGTAAAAAAGGTAAAAATTAAACGGATCACCGGCTAACAACTAGCCATTATGAACGACCGACAATGACAAGCACTATCTCGTATTAACAACACCAGCAACATTGTATAATTATACATTATTGATCCATTATCAAAATGGTAGATTGATAGACTTGTGTTATCCCATACTCGACTCCTGTATTATGTTTTTTTTTTTTTTTTTTTTGAGAAAATTATGTTAAGTTACTTTATTTACCTTTATCTGATCTAATATAGTAGTATGTATTGTAATACGGTCTTATATATGGTGAATTATACCCTTTTTTTTATCATTATTTCTTTCGGAAAAATACAAGTTTATCATCATGATTTAAAAAAAAAAGTGTATCTAATGATATTTTTGTAAAAAAAAAAATAATTTTTTTATTAAGTGTGAGCCCACATATGTTGATTTATTTATGAAAAAAAAATACTACGTATTAGGCGTGAATCACTTCACCTTATTATTTTTGTTAAACTGAAATTCATTTTGATGAATTGAAATTATTTTTACTGAACTAAAAATAATTTTGCATTGAATTGAAATTATATTTACTAAACTGAACTTATTTTTGCTGAACATAAATTATATTTATTTTTACTAAACTGAAATTATTTTTACTTAATATTATTTTTTTAAGGTGAAATGAACAGAGCCTAATTAATTTTTTGTTGATTAATTTATAAATATGTCAATTAATTCACGATTTTTAAGCAAAATTTAACAAATTGATGAATTACTAAATAAGGAAATTCCAAATTCATACAATTTATATAAAATATAAAAAGTAAGAAAAAAGCTAATGTGTATAGAAAAATGAAATAGTTCAACCACATTTTTTTTACTCCAATGGAAATTGTGTATTTAGTTAATTTAAAGGAAAACTTGTCACCATTAATCCCAACTTTATTATCCCAACTTCAATTTATTTTTTATCACTCCCAACTTTGCTCTGTCCATCAATATTAATTGATATTGCAAGTTACCAGCTGCATACACGTGTTAACACGTGATAGGTCCAAAAAAATAAAATAAAATAAATTTAATTTGAAAAAAAAACCAACCCTTACTCAGGTGGCTACCCTACTACCTCCGGCAGCGCAGGTGGCGCCCGAGGCAGCCCTGATCGTTTCCAACAGGGAGGCATCTCCAGACTTCATTTCCGCCCCCTTTGATAGCGAATTTCATCATCCCTTCACCAGCCTTCATTTCCGCCAGTGACCCACCACAACCACAAAATCACACCTAACCCTAACCCTAAGCCTAGACCCACCACCACCAAGAACATCCACCACAAACACGAAAACACACCTTAAATTAGAAATTGGCTTTGAGTTTCACCTCAAATTTGGTTAATTATGCCTTCGACCAAGAAAACTCTAGTATCGTCAAATTTGACCTTAAAAACAATACAAAATCAAAACCAAATATAGGGCGGGGCGGCATTAGGCGTTGAAGGGCGACGGGGGGTTTGGCGGGGCAACATTAGGCGTTGAAGGGAGGACGAGAAAAGAGAAGGAGGGCGCAGCTATGAGAAAGAAGAGGGAGAAGATAAGAGAAGGAGAAGGAGAATTGAAGAAGACTGAGAAAGAAAAGAGCGAGGGAAGACAAGAGAAGGAGAAGGAGAAGAAGACCGAGGAGGCTAGTCGGGGTAGCGTCGGCATCAAGGGAGGGGAAGGAGCTGAGCCTGGGCGGCGGTCGACGCTCCGGGGGGGAAGGGGGTTGGGCTGCCGTGGCAGCGGGCTGGCCTGGCCATAGGGTGGCTAAGGGAAGGGGAGGTTGAGGAAATGGGGATATTTTTATTTTTTGTTTTATTTTTTTTCTTTTTTAACCTATCATGTTGCGACACGTGTGCAAATATTCACAAGTCAGCAAAGTTTACCTCTTCAACCGATTCCAAGTCACTTGGGGGTGATAAAAAAAATTAATGGGGTACAAAGGTAGGAGTAATAAAAAAAATAAATTGAAATTGGGATTAATATTGACGGGCAGAGCAAAGTTGGGATTAATGGTGATAATTTTTCCTAATTTAAATATCAAATCTTTAAGAAAATGTATAATTAATTTACCATTTTCAAACCTTTATGTATCTTGAAAAAAAATAATGATGTCATTAATAGTTTTGACGGGAAATTTTTTTTTTATGAGAAATTGATATGTGGATAGTAATAGTGTCATTATGTCAGCAGTACTTACTTTAGTTATAGTTATAGATAGATAGATAGATTGGGTTAGGACCTGTTCTCATTGACTGAACTGAGCTGAGCTGAACTGGACTTATTAGAGCTGAACTGAATTGAACAGAACTAAAATGAATATTTTATACCGCCCTCGATTTTCTAACTAACGCCCGCAAAATGAAATTAAATTACGTATTTAACCTTATTATAACGATTATAAAAATAACTAATTTTACCTTAATTTCATATTTTTACTGGACACAAAACTTTTTACCGCTCTCTCTAGTGGTCAACGGCCACCGACGTTCATCGGACAACCACCCCAACAACCGTGAAATCAAACAAATTTTATAAATTTTGCAAAATCAATTTCGTTAGATCTTATGGACAACAACGAAATACCAGAAACACAGCCTTTGACGCTTGCCGAAGGCTCGTTGAACCGATCAGAATCGGTACGTTGCGTTAATTTTTTAAAAAAAATTCGAAACCCAGGAAACGCCTGATTTTTTCGCACAACCATGGCTAAAACACCTAGTTCGTGCATACAACTGTGTGGTTGTACGAAAAAACTGGGCGTTTCACCTCAACCGCCTAGATTTTTCGTACAACCACACGGTTGTACGCACGAACTAGGCGTTTCAGCCATGGTTGTGCGAAAAAATCAGGCGTTTTGCCGCGATTTCAGAAAATAAAAATAAAAAAAAATCAAACCTCTTCTCCGCTGGCCATGACTGACTTGCCTTTGTCCTTCCGCGGCATTATCACTGTGTAGATCGGCGCTCCACTACTGCTCCGACGCTTTTATCTGCGGTGATGGTGGTGGCGGAGGTGGATGTTGTGGTGGTGGAGGTGGATGTGGTGGTGACGGTTTGTTTAGAGAGAGAATGAGAGTGAGTAAGGAATGAGGGTTTTGTTGGGGGAGGGGGGTAATTTTGTTTGAAGATTTTTTTTTTATATATATATATAAAGGGTAAGTTTGTAATTTTAATTTATTTTGCGGGCGTTAGTTAGATATTCGAGGGCGACGTTTAGCTTTCCACCCGACGGACCCCCCTACAGCTCCAATTCCCCGACCCCAAACTCTATTCTACTTCCGAGTTCCGACACCCCCTCACCTCCCTTCTTCCCTAACACAAGCCTCCGGCGATACCGCGCAAAAGAAGAATCCGGCAACGCCGCGGCCAACAGAATCCTGCGGCAAGGTAATGTACCCTCTTCTCCGTTTTCTTTCTTTCTTTAAAGTTCTGTTCTTTCTTAGTTACCCTGCACCATTGTTTATTGCATTGCTTTACTCTACACACACCCTTTTTCCTTTTATTTGGGATTATTTATTCCTCAATTGTAAATCTAATGTATTCTTTGCTTTTGAGATTCTCTGACCAAAATGGTTCATATAGTTTTTAAATTGGGGTTTTGAGAAATTTTGTTATGTAAAAGTAGTGAGAAATTGAGAATTATTGATTTTGTGCAATTCATTCATTTTAATTGTGGTAGTAAATTGTATTAGGTGTTGAGATATGGATAATAATGATATAATGGCGTCGGTTCGTTCTGTGGTGTTCAAGGAATCAGAAACCCTTGAAGGGAAATGTATTAAGATTGAGGGTTATGATTTTAATCAAGGAGTGAATTATCCCAAGCTTTTGAAATCGTTCGTCTCAACCGGTTTCCAAGCATCTAATCTCGGTGATGCTATTGATGTTGTAAATCAAATGGTTAGCTTAAGTTTTAAGCTGTGTAACAATTTTAGGTGTTGTTCTGCCCGTTTTTCGTTTTGTGTTCATTTGTGTGTTTTGTGTGGTTCAAGCTAGATTGGCGGCTGGCAAATGAGATACTTGATGAAGATTGTAGCGAGGAAGAGAGGGATCCTGTTTATAGGGATTCTGTGGGGTGCAAAGTGTTTTTAGGTTTTACCTCGAATCTTATATCTTCCGGTGTTCGTGACACCGTTCGTTATCTTACTCAGCATCATATGGTGAGATTAATATTGAGTTTTTACTTTGCTTTATTTGATTTTTCATTAAGTGTTATTCAAATGTGTGAAGAGGTGTGAAATTAGTTGTGGGGTATTTGACTTATTAGTTTCAGTAGATCCTATGCTTAAAATGGTCTTGGGTTTTTGGTTGAAAGAAAGATTGTTTAAGAGTGAAGAATGTGCAGTAGCAAATGACTTGTAGCTCAGATCGTAATCTGTTGTTTGTTTAGATTTTTGAATGGAAGTTTTTTATTTGCTCAACAACAATTTAAATGACACTCTCTCTCTTAATTGTTTGACTGTATCATTGTAAATGGCGTTATTAGTGGCTGTCTCATGTTTGAGTTATATTTTTGATTGAGAACCGTAAGAAGGCTTATGTAAAGGAGGGGGTTTAGGAACATTTCAGTCTTTCACCACATTAGTTTTATTGCTTGGAAGAAGTGTGATTGAAGTAGTTCCTTTTTCTGGGAACCCTTCACGGCTTTAGTTTTGTTGCTTCCATAATGTCTTTTCCCTGCACTGTTGTACTAATAATGTAGACTTTGGGATGTAGCTGTCCACTTCAAACACCATAAGAAAAGGGGAAATAGAAAGAGAAAACTTCGTGCAAACCTTGGGGGCTTTGTTCTCTGATAACTTTCGGCTTCAAACCTTCAACTGTAGAATCATTCTCTTTTTTTTTTAAAGAGAAATTTCGTGTTAGATATGTCTTGGGGGCCTAAAATACAGAGTTGTTGGCTATGTGATTTGAATTATTAGCTGATGGATTCCGTTGTGACCTGTTATTTTGCTCACATAACTGTTTCTTCTCTCCGTCATGGCCTTGTATGAAGTTTCGAGTTTAGCATCTTTTTTTTTTATACCCAAGTTTCTAAGATTAGATTATTTGCACTCAAAAGATCGGGCATTTGCACCTCTTCAGGTAGATGTTGTTGTAACAACTACCGGCGGTATAGAGGAGGATCTTGTTAAATGTCTTGCACCTACATTCAAAGGCGAATTTTCTTTACCTGGAGCTCAGTTACGCTCAAAAGGATTGAATCGCATTGGTAATTTATTGGTTCCAAATGACAACTACTGCAAATTCGAGGATTGGATTGTTCCAATTTTTGATAAAATGCTAGAAGAGCAAATTAAAGAGGTAATTTCTTAATTATTGATGTCTATTATCTGATGAATTGATCTCCAATTAGATACTTTTGTTCTGCTTTTGTGCCTTGGTGTGTGGTTGGTTGAATTTTTTTTTTTTTCCTGAGTACAACATAATCCTATTGTTATCATATAAAACTATTAGATTTACTTCATCCCTGTCAACAATTATATGTTTCCAAGCTTTCTTTGTTAGCACTTGTTAGTTGTTTTCCATTTATTTATGTTCATATTTCTCAAAAATTGCTGAATGCAGAAGATAACATGGACGCCATCTAAGGTGATTGCTCGTTTGGGTAAAGAAATAAATGATGAGAGCTCATACCTTTATTGGGCATACAAGGTGAAAAATCTACTCATTTAGAGGTTAGGCTTGGTTTTTTCCCCCATAGATTCTCATAAAATAATGTTACTCCATATTAATCCGTTTTAAGTTTTGGTCAACTTGTGCACGAAGTTGTTCCTTTTCTATGTCGCTCAATTTCAATGCTCATTAATACCAAACTTACAAGCCTGTTTGACAGTTCATGTAATGGACATTCATGCTTGTCTTCTTATTAAATCTGAAGTACTGCTGAAAACACTGCTATGACTAGTAATACTATCAAAAAATTATCTTTAACTCAACAAAAGTCTGAATGCTCTTTAGTTGCGAGACTCCATGCTTTTGATATTTAACTGTTTACACTGGAAATCTGTTCAATAAAAGTCTATTTGAAGCAGTTTTACTATTTCCTGCTAAATTGGAGCAAAAGGGTCAATCTAAATCCAAATCAAGAAAAGTATCTGTAGCATGTGGTGGTTGATGGATAGTAGATTATCATGGAAAAAGTTTTGTATAATTTTTTCCCCATAGTGTTTAACTGATTCAGCTTTCACTTATGCACAAATTTTCAGAATAATATTCCAGTATACTGCCCAGGTTTAACAGACGGTTCACTTGGAGACATGTTGTACTTTCATTCAATTCGGAATCCAGGTTTAATCATCGACATTGTTCAAGGTCAGTTATTTTCTTGATAATATGATGTACGACTTGTTCCAATATAATATGCTTACAGACATTTTATGGTTATATGTAGATATAAGAGCCATGAATGGCGAGGCTGTTCATGCGAACCCCAGGAAGACTGGAATGATAATTCTTGGTGGAGGGTTGCCTAAACATCACATTTGCAATGCAAATATGATGCGAAACGGGGCAGATTATGCAGTTTTCATTAACACTGCCCAGGAGTATGACGGTAGTGATTCTGGCGCTCGTCCTGATGAGGCCGTCTCCTGGGGAAAAATCCGAGATTCTGCTAAAACCGTTAAGGTTTGTGTAATTGTATATATCTTCTTTTCTTGAAGTTTTACTTTTGTATCCCTTATTTTTCCATGTCCTAATTAGTAATGACCTTGGTGTTCAGGTGCATTGTGATGCCACTATTGCTTTCCCACTATTAGTCGCAGAGACCTTTGCGGCTAAAAAAGAGTGTGAGAGAGGCTAGCTCAAATGTTGACAAAGGAGCTAGATTTTGATATTTACTCTCCATATTTCTGCAAGGGTGATTAAACTTGATACCTACAATTATACCATAAAAACAATCAATTTTGGTAGTGCTTCTGCTATTTCACTTATCCATCTTTGCACCCGCCAATCCGGTGGACAGATATAAGCAGAATTGTTGAACTCTGGTTTCTCGACGTCTGTGTAAAACTAAAACATCATTGTTGAGCTACTTTTACACATCATTCTACTGAGTTTTAAAGTCTGTAAGCTTTGTTCCTGTAGGAAACCTATTTGCTCCATGGTTTAATCCCATGTTGTTGGAAAATATATGAAAGACAAGTACTAAACTTAATTACTTTGCATTAAACGCATTATTACACTTGCTAACACATTGTTCAATGGGTGCACATGCTGATATGCTCCTCCAATTGAAATTTTAGAAGCATGAAGACAGTAGAATAGTAGATCAAATAAGACGCCTACAAAAAGTGATTCCATCACCCAGAGGAAGTTGAGCAATGTCAATGCGAGGATCAGCAGCAAGGAACTTGTTGAACTTGATAACAGCCTCTCGATTCTTCTTCATGGTGTCTGGTACATGTGATTCAGGCATGGCCACTGTTCCTCCCCAAAGTGTGTTATCGTACGCAATCACACCCCCAACCTTGACGAGCTTCATCAACCTCTCATGGTAATTCAGGTAGCTAGTTTTGTCTGCATCCACGAAGGAAAAGTCGAAACTTCCATCATTTTCTGCCTGTAGTCACTCAACAAGGTAATGCGTCAGCTAATCATAATCTAAGCTAAGACAGTAAGCATCATATCTTTTGCAATCATTTTTTAAATATAAAATCAACCATATTCAGGGAAATTGTTTCCTACCCGAAACAATACTAAATGAAGGTTATTACAGGCTTACAGCAATGTAGTCTAGAGCTTTGTTAGAATTTAAGGAAAAGCTTTTGAACTTAAACTACTGTGGAAGTGTGGAGATATTTTTATGGAATAGTTCGCTTACATTCAGCATTAGATTATCAAGAGCTAGATGAGCATCTGATACAATGAAGTCGATTTTGTCTTCAACACCGGCTTTCTTGATGAATGGTAAGCCAATCTCATATGCTTCCCTATCGCAGTCGATTGCAACAATCTGTCGTAACAATAAAAACAGAAGTAGGCTATTTTGAGATTAAGTGATTGATAAGTGAGGGAAAATAGAAATGATCCAGCTGTTATAAAGAATTTTATAACTCAATATCATAGGCTTTAGTTGCAAGGGATTGAGACGATGTGATAACTAGTAATAAGAAGATTAATGGGATAATTAAGTTAACCTTCCCATCATCTGGGATCGAAAGAGCGGTTAGCAAGAGGGAGTATCCTGTAAACACTCCAACTTCAATAGTTTTTTTAGCATTCTCCTTCTTCAAAAGGAATGAAATCATTTGTCCTGCAATTGGTGCACCAGCCATGTAGGACCTTCAAAGTGAAGAGGAGATGAGTACCAAATTTGTATAGAATAATAAATCTTAAGCTATGATAGTACAAAAGGAATGCTGTATTACTTAGGGTGATTTTCAGTTGCTTCCCTTAACTCCTTGAGGGGTTCTGCTTCGCGTGGATAAACACTAGTTTCGAGAATATACTGCATCCAAATGAATGCAACATCAACCAAAAATTCAGCATTGTAATCCAAAGAAGATCAACATAGTATCAATAACTCGAGAAAGCGAGATCGAGTGCAAGACTAACATTGTGCAGTTCTTCACTCTGCAGCAACCCTGTAATCTTGATTTGCTTCTTTATATCAAAATCCATCTTAAATCCCTGCATAAATTTTAATGAGTAAAGAGTTTTGAAAGTGTTAGTTTGACATATTTGCAAAATAAAGACCTCAATTGTAGCTGGCAATAAGAGTGGTAGTCCACTAAGATTACTACTTATTCAAACCCATACCCATTGAAAGACTTATACTTTATATTCCAACACACTGTAGTAATTGAAAACCACATAAATGAGAGAATAAAGAGTTATTTAGAAACACTAGTATTATAATACAAAGTATAAATTAATAAGTTTAGTACAAAAAATTTAAGTTTAACAAAAATAAATTTTGTTATGTAAGAATAGATTTTAATCAGTAAAAATCAAATAAGTTAAGTTCAGTAAAAACAATTTCCATTCAACAAAAATAATTTTAATTCATCAAAGCTAAACTTAAGTTATTTTAACTATTGGTAATTAAAACTTATCTTTACTGATTTAACTTCAAGTTATGTATTTTTACTAAACTGAATTTATTTTTGCCGAACTTAAATTATTTTTACTGAAAATTATTTGAAAAGGGTGAAAAGAATACATATTATTATTATTATTATTATCAAATATTTAGTAATAATATATCAGTACATCTTGTTTGCAGCTGGCCATACCATGTGACCACTTGTAAAAGAACAATTAAAATAACCTTTATAACACCGACCAGATAACACTGATGAAGTAAACTACTCCCTCCGTGTTTTTTTTAAGTGACACACTTTCCATTTCCGGCCGTATTTTTTTAAGTGACACACTTCCTTTTTTAGAAATTCCTTATAATTTAATAATATATCTTCGCCCTACTAACCCTACTATCTCTTACTTTATCATTTCTCACTCCTTTCATGGTCCCCATTTCCTCTCACATTCTTTTACTTTATCATTTCTCACTCCTCCAACCTACCCCACTAACATTTTATTTTATTAAAGTTAATAAAATCTCCTAAAACTCTGTGTCGGTCAAACTGTGTCACTTAAAAAAACACGGAGGGAGTATGTAGCATTAACAAAGTAACCCTATAACTCTAATGAAGTAAGCCTTATAATGGTTGGTCACACCTAGGGATGTTATTGGGGCGAGACGAATGTTGGTCTTCCTATGCCCATTCGGCCATCCACACCTAAGATTTTCATCTCCATCCTCGCCGTGGCGGGTACAATCCCCTCCCCAGGTCCACTTAGATATCCACCCTACCTAATACCCACCCAAGACCCACCTAATCCCCGTCTACCAAATACATAATCATACATCTATAACTAGAACTAAAATAGAAAAAAATAAAAATAAAAAACTAAAATAGAAACCACTGACATTATCCTTTTTCAATTTTGTAAATGTGTCGTTTTGTAATGATATTTTTTCCCGCTTAAATGCATTGATGATATCATCTTGTTAATATTTTTTTTTAATTTTAAAGCTCAGCTACTTCATTTAAATTACTTTAAAAATTGCATTGGATTATAAATAATGACTTCAACTGTTACGGACTTACGGAGTGTTCCCAAAAAAAAAAAAAAAAAAAAAAAAAACAAATACGGAGAAGATGCTTTTTACAGACTATCGAACAATTGTACAAATTTGCTAATCATAGGAAACTAAAAAAAATTGACTATCTTATTAATTAATAAGGCCCTCCTTTCATTTCATTTTTATGTCACGCAAAAAGCATTTTCCTTTCTCATCTCTTTCCATTCTACATATTATTTTGTATTTCAACTCTATTTCAGGTACATGTTACGCAGTAATAGTTAAATACTTCGTACTGTATTAATTATGTGCTAAATGTTGATATTTTTCTAATGATCCTTCTTCTCTTTTCATTATGATACGGAGTAGTGGAAATAATGTGTATGGTGTTCATACCCTGGATTGATATGCTTAATTACTCGTGATTTTGGTCATCAACGTGGTTCTCAACATTTGCAATGGTTTTAGACGAATTTTCTTTTAATGAGTAGTTGTTTGCATTGATCGTTAATGCATACAGTATATGCTAAAGGTGACATAAACATCATTATATATTTTTGATAAATTGTGTATCACATGGGACTAACCTAGTAATTAATATAGGTTACCAAAAAAAATATTTTACATAATTGATTTTTTTATAAAATAGTATAATAATAAATAATTTTGTTTTCAAAAACATGTAGATATAGGTATGGGGTGGGGATGGGGACGGGTTCAACCTAAAATCTTCATTACCCATGGCGGGTATAGTTTTTATCCCATCCCCGTTTCACCACCCACAAAATTGAGACCCACCGACGCCGGCACGCCCCACTAATGGGGCGGGGTCTCCTACTTGACCCGCCCACTAGTCACATCGTCATATAGGGATTTGTGATAATATAATAGTAGTAATTATTTAAGGGTAATGATATATGTAGCCCTAAAGGCTATATATAAGCATTAAATATACTCTTGAAAATTGTATAAAATTAGGAATTCATGACAAAAACACGCGTAAATTAGTGTAATTAGTGTTTATATTTTTATGATTTCTTAACTTTTTACGATTTTCAAGTGTAAATTTAATGCTTATATATAGCCCTAAAGGCTATGTATAGCATTTTCCATTATTTAATAATAATATATAACCATTCATTCTAAAGACTAGAGCGAAAATCGTAGTACTCGTATACATCAACTAGTTTGGAAAGTGACAAGACTTTACGTCTAAGGTTTGGAATTACTACAACTTAAAATACATACTTCGTACTTCGTATCTAGTACTCCTTTTATTTATTTATTTATTTTATTTCCTCTAAAGCGTTTTAAATTCTTATCTCTCTAACCTCATTCCTAGATCGACTATGTGAGCCAGATATCCCTTGAACGTATAATCAAATAATGATGAACAATTGAACACCAAATACAAAAATAAATGAAGTAAATTTAGAGCACCCAAATCATGGACTTTACAGGCATTCTATATATGATAAACAAGTTGATTAACTACGACATTACTACAGAGTACTACGTAACAAAGTTTGCTTAACTTAACTAATTGAATTTCAAAAGATTCGAAATATGAAATGAAATAACAGATAAAATTAAACCAAATAACGTACCAAATAAAGGTGAGCAATTCTTCTTAATTCAATCGTATGTGTAGTGGACTGGTGGCTAGTTTGAAAGTTCTCAATCTTGGTTTTCAATATGAGAGTTTAAATTAAAGTGTTCGTATAGTTTATCGATGTGATAATGAAAAAGATTACGTACTAATAAGCATAGCCACTCAATTGGTGACCCACCCCCCTTAATCACAATTAATAATATAATTGGCAATAACATTACTTTTATTATATTTATAATATATACATGTACAGTTGTTTCACCATATACCCCTTAGTAATTCGTTTATTCACCATATACCCATGATGTCATATGACACATTTAACCTTTTATAATAACGAAGTTAACGTATGTTAGTCATTTGATCATTTGATGATATTCTTGTTAAACTCCGGGGTATGTGGTGAATTTGAAAAGTTTTATGAGTATATAGTAAATAAACGAATTCAGGAATATATGGTGAAAAAACTTTTTACAATATGAGCGTAGTAAAAAGCTACATGTCCAACTAGATAATTAAGCAGTGGTCATGCATGGTTCTTAGTAACACAATGTCCTATAGGAGAAATTGTCATATCCTTTCAAGATGGAAGAAGCTACCAGAGGAAAGATATTGTTGCTCCTACCATATTTATCTATAGGTAAATTGAGTTGCAAATTGATTGGCAAATCAAGGCGTAAATCAAAACAAAAATTTTGAGTTGATTCAAGTCTCTTCATTCTTATATGATATTGTAAGGATGCCTATGCTATGATTTGTAAACTTTATTTTTATTTGTATGTGTCTTTTGGGGGCCTATTCCTCTGTGCACCACAATAAAACTTGTATTTCTCCACAAAAAAAGAGTTACATTTACAATATTACATTTATAACTCGTGCCATGCATTTTAGACAAATTTTTTTTTTTTATTTATTTTTTTTTTTTTTGGAGGGATAATACAATTGTTTGATCATAAGAATTACTCCGTACAAGATTTTTTGTTTTCATTATCATTAATTGTCAATTGTAGATGCCGTATGGTTATTATCAATGAAATTTAATGTCCTTTAGGACTTCTTTCAAAAAAAAAAAAAAAAAAAAAAAAAAAAAAAAAAAAAAAAAAAGATTGACAACATTTTTCAAACAAAAAGACAGATTTATTCAAGTTTTATACTACATCTATGTGTTTCTTTTTAATTTTAACGACAGTACTCCATGCCTCTTAACCAATATTATATCGATTGTCATATGCATTGAATTGAATCCAATAATGTTCAACATAATTGTTTTTCGTATTTCTACTTATGGATCAATAAGAGTTTATGGTCAAAGTTTTTAGAGTTTGATCCTTTTTTTTTTTTTTTTAAACCTTTAGAGTTTGATCCTTTTTTTTTTGGTGTTTAGAGAGCCACAAGGGCGGGTGATGAGAATCGATCCCAAGATCTCTTAGAATTGGGAGGGGAGCTCTAACCACTTGAGCTATCCATCACTCTCATTTAGAGTTTGATCCTAAAAGTACAACAAAAGTCATTTGAAATAAAAAAGAATAATTATTAATTTAGAGCTCGTTTACATTGAACTGAACTGATTATTGGAGCTAAACTAAATTGAACTGAACTGAACAGAGCTTAAATGAATATTTTATGAGAGAAGGAAATTAGAAGCTAAAGTGAACTGATTGGAGCTGAATTAAACTGAAATTAAGCTGAAGTGAACATGCCCTTATTTTTCATAAATTATTATTAACACTTCTTAACCCAGGCCAACATATGACAATTGATACGAGTATATGATAAACATAAAGGAGAAAGAGGATTGTCATGTCGCTAACTCCTTACCATGCGAATCTTCATTATAAGAAAAAAAAAGCCCATTGATGACAATTACAATATAGAGTCATGAGAACGTCGCGTATTGTATAAGTTTTTTGAACATCTCGACTTTTGAATTAAACTTAGATATAAGTTACAGTTTTAAATATTTCATATAAATTTTTTAATATATCATACAAGCTGTTAAGGAGTAATATTTTCCCAAGCTTGTAATTGGATCAATCAAGTGATAAATTCAATTGTAATTAATATTTTCCCAAGCTTTTAAATTTGTAATTGATGCCTCTGCTTAGAGTTGTGTAGATACTTTATGCAAAATTTATATCAAAGCCAAATGAGTCATCACATTCTTCTTCCAATTTTATCAAGCTAAGTCTCATTATTTTTAGTCAACTTTCTAATTCTATCACAAGAGAAGTTTCTTGCTACTTATCCAACAGTACAAAGTATAAATGATCAACAAAATTAATTAATATGCATTAAACACAATATTAACTAGTCTAACAAATTGTACCGTTTAAGCGTCTACAAAGTTTTGATTGTTCAATTATTGCAACATTATTAGAAGCATTAATTAAGAGAATTGATCAATAAAGACGTCTACAAAAAGTAATACCATCACCTAGAGGAAGGTGAGCAATATCAATGCGTGGATCAGCAGCTAGAGACTTGTTTAATTTCATGATGGCCTCTCGATTCACCTTCATGAAGTCCGGTACTTGTGATTCAGGCATGGCTACCGTTCCCCCCCAAAGTGTGTTGTCGTAAGCAATCACGCCGCCAACCTTGATGAGCTTGATCAACTGCTCATGGTATTTTTGGTAGCTAGGCTTGTCCGCGTCCACAAAGGCAAAGTCGAAACTTCCCTCATTCTTAGGCTGTATACAATATACACGTACTCAATCAAGTTATTCATCAATTAAGTCTTAATCTAGTTACAACAATAAATCAATCAAAGCCTTAATCCCATAATTAGTTACAACAACATATCTTGTTATTTATTTTTTATTTTATTTTTTATTTTTATTTTTTGAAAAAAAAAAAGTTGCAACAACATATCTTTTGAAATGCCTAGATAATAATATAAGTAAAACTTTCAGAATCTTTTAAAATTGCATTTTTGTATAATGGTACATTGGTTTTTGCAAAATAAATAATCAAAACACATCATGCAATATACCCTTTAATAACTAAACTAGTTGCCCCATCTGTGAATCTGTGATAGGTGGTTACGTATTAATGTATTATGGAGGAAATCAATTATTGTAAGAGCAAGGTATGTAGGGCTCTATATATATATATATATATATATTAGTGATGTACTATATATTATTGTGTTGTATGTTAGTTTTTTAAAATTATTTGTTGAAACTTAACAATACAAATAAATGTGAGATGGATATTAATTAAGGCTAAGTCGGTGGGGGACGAGTAACACCTTGTTTTAATTTTTGGGCAATGTTATATGTAGCCCTAAGGGTTATATATAAGCATTTAATATACTCTTGAAAATGGTATAAAATTAGGAATTCATGACAAAAACACGTGTAAATTAATGTAATTAGTGTATATATTTTCATGATTTCCTAACTTTACACAATTTTCTAGTGCGTTTTTAATGCTTATATGTAGCCCTAAGGGCTATGTATAACATTTTCCTTTTAAACCGAGTTTTATTAAATAAAATTGTATAGAACTGAAATAAACTGTAGAAAAGTCCAAAGGAACAGGGCCTAAGGTGGCCTGGATATAAGTTAGGGTCGTAGGGGTGGTGATGGTGAAATCAGATAATTCTATCGAATCAGATGTACTTACATTCAACAGAAGATTATCAAGAGCTAGGTGAGCATCCGATTCAATAAAATCAATTTTTCCTTCAACGCCAGCTTTTTTGATGAATGGCAAGCCGATCTCATATGCTTCTCTATCACAATCAATTGCAGTAATCTGTATTAATCAACAACAAAAATTGTTTACTTTTGCAAGGAATTGGTAACTATTTCTGAGAGAAAAGTGATGATAAAAATTGTTAGAGATTCAATTTAACCAAAAGCTTAAGCTGATAGTTGAAGCCTATCATGAATGAATATGTTTTATAGTCTATCACAAATGACTCATCCGTTATAAACAAAGTATGTGCATTTATTCCCTCAAAAAAAAGTATGTGCATTTATAATTATCTGTTGCTTCGGGCTAACAAAAATAGGTTGGGACGATGTAACGAAAACATCAACTCAAAAAATTTCAACCTTTGCATCATCTGGAATCGAAAGAGCAGTTAGCAAAAGAGAATATCCTGTAAATACTCCAACTTCAATAGTCTTTTTAGCATTCTCCTTCTTCAAAAGGAACGAAATCATTTGTCCTGCAATTGGTGAGCCAGCCATGAAGGACCTAGTAAATTATTAGAAGAGGCTGTGAATACAAAGTTTACACACATTTGAAGTGTTGTAAAACAACAAAGTCATAGACTTATAGTACATGACACCCTCTTCAAATGAGTAAAAATTAATTCTCAATGAGTTACCATTATTTAAATTTATGCAAGTGAAAGTCACATATTATGAATAAAAAGTGGGAACGGAAATAGTATAATAGTTCAATTATTTGGGAAAGATGTAATGTCCTTATCTTGATTATAATGGTGCATGTTTGATCTAAAATTGATTGTTTACAAATTACAATTATAATTACACCAAGGTCACTAATTTACTACTCCGTACTCCGTAGTACAGATTAGTTGCTTTGGGAATCTATCGCTCACTTAGTTCCTTTGTTTTTGCCCCATTTAACTTTGCGCGGTTTTCATTCTCCAAGATAAATTTTTATTTTTTTGTGAAGCATTAATTTGTCTAGGAACTTGATGTATTAAGTTAATTTTCCCTCCTAAGCACTCTACTCCGTACCATTTTTTGTGAAGCATCATTATTATTTTTAAATAGATGTACTACGTATTAAGTTAAAATCCCGGGCATCGCATGAGCACTATCTAGTATGTATATACTATGTTTTAGTAAATGGAATTAGTTGCATGGAAAAAATGTAATTCGGAGTATGAGGATTAGTGTATTGGGAGTATGAAAACATGAAGGTAAATGTGTAAAATTAGTATCATATTTTAGAAAAGTTTAGAATTGTAACCATATAAAAGAGACGCCTAAAATAGAATATATAACCATAGAAAAGTGACGGAAGGAGTAATAGACTAACAGAGGAAAAAGAAAAAAAATTACTTGGGGTGACTTTCAGTTGCTTCCCTGAGCTCCTTGAGAGGTTCTGCTTCGCGTGGATAAACACTACTTTCCAGAATATACTGCATCCAAATAATCAACTATAAGGTTAATTCTAAGTACAACATCAAATAAAATTCAGCATTACAATCCAAAGATCAATGTAATGAATCAATAACTCAAGAAAGCGAGATCGAATGCAAGACTAACATTGTGCAGTTCCTCACTCTGCAACAACCCTGTGTTCTTCACCTGCTTCTTGATATCAAATTCATGCTTCTCTTGCTTCTTGAGATCAAATTCCATATCTTAAATTTCCTACACAAATTTTTAAGTTTAGGGTTCTTTTAGTTGAAAGTGTTTGTTCATTGGATATGCACAAAAAAAAAAAAAAAAAACCCCTCATGTAATTGCCCTAATTGGCAATCAGAGGGGTAATCTTGTAGGATTATGTGCTTCACTACTAGTGCGAAATCCTAATTCATATTGTTGATTAGAACTAACACTCTTAGATATGTATACAAATGAAAAGTTTGCTAAAATAACAAATTATTTCCAATGTATCGAATGTATATGCATAAACTTTTGTTTATATATACCCAGCTTATAATAAATTAGTATAAATCGAACAATTTTAAATTTTTAACCAATTTAGAATAACTCACAGCTTTCTTTAGGGTAATTGTAAACTAAATATGATACTCCGTAATAGGCAATGGAATACGTTTAATAAAGGTAACATAGTTCTTTTTTTTTTTGACGAGAAGGTAACATAGTTCTTTATTTTCATTTATTGAGACAATAAGATTTAATTTTTACTCACTTAAAAAGGGTAACTTTGTCAATATACTCGTAATATATTTGACTTTTATTTAAACTAGGGCAGCTAACGCGCGCGTCATAGCTAGCCATATCTTGAAGGTTTTTTTGGTTTGGCTTTTAAATCACAAAATTAGTTAAATTAACAATAAGAGAAATTTTTCCTAAAAAAAAAAACAATAAGAGAAAATATGTAATCAACTATATTTAGGTGGTATAAATGTTCAAGACAACTAACATTTATGAAAGCATAAAAGTACATAAATATTTTAGAGGGTATAATTGTCTAAACACTATTCATTAAAATAGCATCTACTATTAATGAGGGTATGTATGTAAATACACATTTTGAAGGGTACAATTGGCATTACACTATTCATAAGAGTATGTTTCTACTTTTTATAGGGTAGGGATTGAACTAATTTCTATTTATTTTCCGTCATTTTTTTTTATTTATTTCAAGGTTATGTTAAATCGTTTAGTGCAATTTTACAACAGATGTATAATATTTAGTGTACGTTCGATTTTAATAATAGTTTGTGATGTATATGCAGGCATAAATGTTAGAAAGAGAACTCTAATAAAGAGACGGAGAGAGTATTTATAATGATAAATGTATATATGCATGCATATACAACATTAACTATTACAAAAATAAATTTAATCAGCTTTGTTCTTTCCCATATGTTATAACAAGGTTCAACTACGAGTAAAACTTTAAGTTTTCATTTAATTTTAATCAACAAAATTCTTTTAACGTAAAGATTTCTTTGTGATTGGAATTATTTGAGTTAGATAATAAAGCAAACGTAAAGAATAAGATACAAAACATGTTGAGTGGGTGGGCTCCTCACCTCAAATGGACAAAATAAGATCATTCAATCATTCATATATAAGTCATAAGACTCATAACCTGTCTCTTCGGAGGCATCTGATATAACATATACTTGTAAGTCATATCCTATCATAATTGGAAGTTTTAATTTAGTAGAAAATCGTGATACTACAGAGTGCTAGTGGATTCCAACGATAAATCCACCGATTTCTTTATCAAATCATATCAGCATAACAAATAATTGCGGATTATTATATTATTATCGACGACAATTTCCATTATGATGATGTCGAGTTCATAATGTTATTTTTTCTGATTCTTTCATGTACATTCCAGTTTATAATAATATCAAAAGCCATTTTCATTCTAGTAATCCTAACGAGCTCTTAAGGGTCTGTTTACATTTACTGAACTGTCCCTCCAAAAAAAAAAAAAAAAAAATTTACTGAAATGAACTAAAATGATTAGAGATGAATTGAACTGATTGGAGCTGAACTAAGCTGAACTAAACTGAACTTAATAGAGCTGAAATGAATATTTTATGATACTCCCTCCGTGTTTTTTTAAGTGATACATATTGTCCGGCACATAGTTTTAGGAAATTTAATTGACTTAGTAGTAAATAAAATAAGAGGTAAGTGGGGTAGTGGAGTATTAAAAAATTGTTAAAGAAAGATAGTGGGGTTAATAGTTTATTGAAAAGTAATGAATGTGAGAGGAAATATATAATAAAAAAGTAGTAGTGGGTTTGGGTGGGGACCATGAGAGGAGAGAGATATAATATTTTAATGTATTGTTTTGCCAAAAAAAGAAATGTATCACTTAAAAAAACACGGCCGGAAATGGAAAATGTATCACTTAAAAAAAACACGGAGGGAGTAGAAGGAAATTAGGAGCTGAACTAAACTGCACTGAACTAATTGGAACTGAGCTGAGCTGAATTGATTGAATCTGAATTGAACTGAGAGCAGGCCCTAAATAACTGGGCCATTTAATTTGTCATTGTGATATTAAGATTTTAAAGTGAAACCCTTATCTGTATGTTGTCTTGTACAAATCTATATGTTTTCTTGTACAAATGTTAGAAAAGTTACAGCTTACTAGACTTTCTAGTAACTAATTTTGTAAGGAATATTAGAAGAATATTTTTCATATATTTTTTGTTAAGGTAGTTTCCTTATATATAAGATATTATTGACACAAGATAATATCTTTAATGTCTTTTGATTTTATTTCATATAATGCTTTGACCAGTTTCTACATGGTATCAGAGCCATATATAGCGTACAATAGTTTTCCCAAAATATATGGGATAAAATCAAAAGATATTCAAGATATTATCTTGTGTCAATAATAACCTATGAACAAGGAAACTAGATTAACCAAAAATATATGATAATAATGATAAATATTCTCCTAATATTCCTAACATCATATCCATCTTATGTCCCTACATATGCACCATAAGCCGATAATTTTACCAAAGCACTTGATAAATCGCAGTTTGATTTCCTACTTCACAAGTTGGGCATTTTCAGTCCACATGCTCAAACTTGAGGGGTAGGTGTTAGGAATATATATAAGGTGAATATTTATCATTATTATCATATATTTTTGGTTAAGGTAGTTTCGTTGTATATGTTATTATTGACACAAGATAATATCTTGAATATCTTTTGATAAGAGCATATTGTTCTAACATCGAGAATGGAATGAAAAGAAATACTCCGTAGATAAGAGGGAAGAAATAAATCATATAACTCCTATCTTTTTTATTATTTTTTTTAATTTTTAATTTAATTTAATTTTTTTTAACAGGTGCTTTTTATTTGTTTGGTTCAACGATAAAAAGGAATTACTTAAACTTGACACTCTAAAAAAAGGATTAGACACTTTGAAAGTGAGAGGGTTAAGGATAAGGGATTTCCATCCTCAAAACATCCCTAGTGAAATTAAACCCTTAACCACGAGATTTGAAGATGTAATATTCCCCACTAAACCAAGCTAAACTTGGTGGCCTAAGCCTTTGGTATATCGATCACATACATAGACGGTAGACATGACATTTGTTAACATAATGCATGGATACATTCTAGTAATATAAAAAATTTACCATGAAAACGAAACGAATGATGCGAATCTAGAGAGATGAGAGCAAAAGAACAAAATTTAGGGAAAGCAAGCAAGATCCACAAGGGTAGAGCCATAGAAATCCATGGATTAACTTACATATTACTCTTATATATCAATATATGTATTAAATCATCATCAACAAAGTTTTAACTCAGATTTTCATCAAAAATAAAAAATAAAATTAAAACATTAACTGAATTTAATTGAATAAGCATGATTGAAAAAGAAAAGAAAGGCAGAAAAGATAGATGAATAAGAAAGGTGACGTACCAAGTAGTTTGGACTAACAGATTAAGGAGCTTCTTATGTCACAACCGAGAGAAGAGTGCGTAATGAAAGGAATAGCTTCCACGCTTTAAATAGAATTGTAGTCCCATTGTTTCCAGGTTTTTATTCAAATGTGCCACGTGTGTTACTTTATATGCATCCCCGTCTCCTTGATTGATTACAGTTCTTACTGTTGTGTGCGGTTGACCATTACCATGTAATGATTTATAAAAGAATCAATTAATCCCTATAACATTAATCGAATAACCCTTGTAATACTAATTAAGTAACCCTTATAATATTGACGAATAAAATATCCCTATGACATTGACCAAATAACTCCAATAAATTAGTCACATTGTGTAGCCAGTCACATACGAAGTATAAGAATTTATGTACATGATATTATTTTTAATAGATTAATGAAGATTTGAGATAAAAATAATGAAAGGTTAGCTTCCAAAATAATACAGTGAAAAATAAAAAAGGGGACGAATGTAGTATTATTAGGACTTTTCCAATTCGTTTTTGGCATGTAAAAGCATTATAAACAACATCAAAATGTCACCAGGCCCAACTAGCTTCAATACATTGGGTATCAGTTATCATTCAGTCTACTACAATCCAATATGGTAACAGTCTACTGCAAAACCCTTGGGCCAAGGCTCATAAAGAAAAGTGATCTATAATGGATGTGTTTACATCCAAAATCATATGGCTATAGAAGAAATAAGCGAGCGAAAAGATATATATATGAAGTACTCTGTATGAGACAATATTTTTTTTTTTCTCACACATGTACAAAAAATTACCAATTATCCTCCTTTTCACATAATCATCGGACGTGTGTTGTAAGTTCTATTATTACATCGTTGATTGCTACACGCCTACACCCTTGCTTTCAAAGTTTCATGTCATAGCGTTGCAAACATACATGCCCTGCAAGGCTGCAACGAATTCTTCTCCTGCCTTCCAATAATCACTAGTATAACACTGTATAACCACAATAGTAGAGTAACATAGCATAAAAGATCATATTTTTTAAACCTTTACTCTAGGTTACCTTGTATACATACATAGAAAAATTACTTTTTAACATTTATCATCTAAGAAAGTTAAACATCGAATTTAGTGTTGATTGCATTTGTACTACATACAATAAGATCAAAATAACAAAAATGATTCTACTGCTAATATAACTAAGAAACCAAACATACAAATAATAAACTTTTCTATTTGATCTATCATATCCTTAGCTTTCTTCCAACCTAGCTTTTAACGATCTTCATGCAAATAGGTGGATTAACACCAGCCAAAGCAAGTACTAAGACTAAGACATGGTACCAATATACAGGACTAAGACATGGTACCACACCACTTGAGCTAGCTGATGGATGATCTGTGGCAGTACACCAATAGCAATCGCGGCAATAGCAACATAGCCAGCTGCTGCAGCCCAATATGGAATTCTGTCCTGGAGAAAATACTGAGTTCTTCGTTGGTCATCGAATGATTCAGGGGAGACTTCAGGTGTGGGGTGTTCACTGTAAGGAACAAATAAAAAAGAACTGATCTGTCTGATCTAACATAGCTGCGGGCTGCAACACGGGAGCTGAGAAACATATGCACTTGTTCTGTACGAATGTTGAAAATGTGGGCAGGCCTGGAGGCATAATATAGAGCTCAAGTGATCTGAATACTTGATCAACGGATGTGTTAACATCAGATCAGGGGCCATAGCTATCGTAATCAATGCTGGAACTTCTTTCTGAAAGGAGCTGTAGCATCATATAAAGAGTTAAGTAAGACTCCTTGATAACAAGAAAGCTGCTACATTATATTAAGTAAAACAGAAGCTGCAAAATGTTTGCGATCTTTATCTTAAAAGGAGTTTGCATCATGTTTTGCATAGATATACTAGGTACTGGTGGAGCAATAATCAATTTATAGGAATCAAGATATTCTAAGTTTGTTCATAAGAACAAAAGGCTAGGCTTGAGACTGATAAAACAAATTGCAGTAGGTACATACTCTTAACACATATGCGACTGGACCAATTAAGAATCACTGCAACCCCCATTTTAGCTCTCTTACTAAGTAAGCTAGACAAGAAAGCTTGATTTCAAATTACTCCAAATTTGTTCATCACTTCATCAGTCTACAACCAAATCAAATCCCAATCAACAGGACACTCTCTTTGAGATGTGTACATACATCTATTATATTTTTCTAGTCTTTTTAAATAATAGCATTGACTATTACCACAATCATAAACTATCAGAGTTAATCACAACATGATCGGAGAAGCTTTTAGAAATCAAAACATACTTCAATATCTTGAACATAGCATGAATATTCACAGCTCAATGTAGAAATCAATGTTAAGTGTCAAAGGTGAAATCTTAGTGAGAGTCCTTTTTTTTTTTGTTTTTTTTGTTTTTTGTTTTTTGTTTTTTTTTTTTTTACAAAAACCAAGCATTTACTAACCTAATGCTGCAAATTATATTTAGGCTTCTTAAAATAAACATGGCAGAAAGTTCACCTAGTTTTCAAAATGCATTTTCAGAATTTTTTATACAATTGAACCAGCAACAATGACTCTGGAGCTGCATTCTAGTCATCAATCAGGTGTGCACACAAACATTACCTGGATTTCTCTAGTCCAGTATATATTAAATGCAAACACGTTATTACACCAGATAAAATCTCGTTGCACAAACATATAGATGTAGGTGGATCAAAGAAAAACAATGCCTAATGCTACATAAACTGAACAGAAAAATGAATTGGATACCGGTAGGTTGGGGGAAAAATAAAAATGTCTATGCTAGCTGATAATAAGTAAGACAACAAATGACCAGCACAACTCCCAGAAGTTAAAAAAAGGATCACAGATTATTGTATTAGACGAAATTCTGTAAACTAGTCTGCTGTGAATGCTAAAAAAACGTAATGGCATGTGGTTGATTCAAGAAAAGGATAGACTAGGTAGAATTTTCGCACCTACTCGTCTGACTTTAATGTCGGGGATGTGTTGTATCTTGGACCAGTCCTTTCCGTTGGGTTCGTTACAACTTTTTCTTAGTTCTGGACACATAAAGATGTCAAGTTTCTGAAGGGTGGTGAGGTTCCGGATTGATTCAGGGAGTGACTTTATGGCACCGCATCCAATAATAGAAAGGGAACGGAGACAGTGTTGAAGGGACTTCCAAGGCAAGCCATCATCATTGACCTCGTCTTCAGAGAAGCTAAGTTGATCATTGTGAGTCAGCACTAATGACTCCAAGGCAGTGAGATGCTCCAACCCCCCTCTTCCAAGTCTCTGCAAATTTCGGCAATTAGAAATTTGGAGGCTTCGTAGGGAAGAAGTGTATTTGTATTTCTGGAATACAGCCCCAAATACTGATAAACTCTCCACCTTCTCATTCTTTAATATATGTAGTTTATTGACTGGAGAGTGTATTAAGTTGAGAAGACCCACATCATCTATATTAACCTCCCTTAACCTAACGTCACCTTGTGTATTCCCAAAACAGTCAGCCTCATTCAGGTCCAAATCTTTGAGGCTTCTACAGGAAGGAAATGAAGTTAACTTAGGGCACTTACAAATAAACAATTTGGAGAGACGAGAAAATGTGAAGCTACTCCTTAAGATACGATCATCGTCATCATCCTCAACCAACTCCTCTTCCCTCCACCATCCTTTCAAACTTCTAAGATCACTCATGTAGAGAGTTTCAAGGGAGGGGAAGAATGCCATCAAATCTTCTTTGCCATTGCCATTGTTGCTGCTTGTAATCTCCATATATTCCAGCTTGTGTAGAGATTCAAGTGTCAGTGATTTCAGATTACGCAGTTTACTCAACGATGGTATCTGCTCCAAGTTGTTGCAATAAAAAAGCTTGATCTCAACAAGATGTGGGAGGGAGAGTGCCCAGTTGTCCTCGGCTCTACCCCACCTTGGAATTGTTGTACCCTTGTAATCCCACAAGGTGAATATCTTGAGATTAAAAGGTGGTTCTAGCTTTTCCATCACACCTTCCCACTCTAAACATCTATCATTTTCATCCTCATCCTCATCCTCATCCTCAGCCTCCAAAAAATCGATTACAACCTCAGTGAGATATTTCAGACCCATCAAATACTCTCCTCCTCCATCATTCATGTAAAATTTGCCGATATTGATGCTTATGCCACCTTTTAAGTTGGTCAGGGGTTTAAGATCTTTGAGCTCTCCCATACATTGTTCCTCTTTAGAAACTCTCTTTGCCATACCCACCACAAACGATGGTAGCACCCTAAGATTAGTCAACTTAACCATGCCTGATGGCATATGAGTTAACTTAAGACAACGACTTAAATCCAAGTGCCTAAGACTTGTCAACTGACCCATGCTTGTAGGCATACTAGCTAAACAGCACCCACTTAAATCTAAGTGCCTAAGATTTGTTAATTTATCCATGCAAGGCATATCAGTTAACTTATCACACCTACTTAAATCCAAGTGCCTAAGTTTTACCAATTTGCTAAAATCTTTTGGCAACTCCCTCAATTTAATGCAATCATATATATCTAATGTCTGCAGATTATGTAGTCCAGTAATAGAATCAGAGAGTGTCTCCAAATAATAATTGCAAGACAAGTCAAGGTACCTTAAATGCAGTAGCTTACCAATTGAATCAGGCAACCTTTTTATTCCTATTGACTTCAAACACAACACCCTTAGACACATCAAACTATCCATGTGTGTATCCACAAGAGTTTTTGAACGATCGTAACTTAAAATAAACGAACGTATCTTACTCTTAAATGAGTAACTTTGTGAAAAAGTACCACGAGAAAAATACACATGACGAACCTTATCTCCCAATTTGGTTCTATTAGAACTCACCACACTAATTTCCTCCCTCCCCACTTCAAGAGCAACATCGTGCATGAAGTCATGGATTTTCACGGACCTAATTTCACCATACTCATCCTTCTCTACATCTTGAAAGAAATATCTGCGTACCAAAATCAGGAAATGCTCCTCCGCCGCATCTTCTATGCTTTGATCTCTATCCAACGACACAATGTATCCTTGTGCCATCCAAAGGCTAATCAATTCCTTCCTATTGAGTCTATAATCTTTGGGAAACAGCGAACAATAGCTAAAACAATTCTTCAAAGAGGATCTAAGGTTGTGGTAACTAAGCTTTAGTATAGACATTATTTCATTATCACCTTTTCCAATTCCAGTGAATCCGATGTGCTCAAATGTCTGCCACTTATTTACAGGCTGGCCAAATAGAAGGCTACCTACCACCTTTATGGCAAGCGGTATGTTATAGCATTTTTCAACAATCTTCTTCCCAATATCAACTAAATCAAGATGATTTATAAGTGCTTGTTCCTCTTTATCAAACGCTACAGACTCGAACAAGAGCCATGAATTCTTTGGAGACAAACCTTGCAATTTGTGCACATGCTTTTCCCCAATAATTTTCGCAGTCATCTCTGAACGTGTTGTTACCACAATCCTACTACCCTCTTGACCCAGCATTAAGAACCTACACAGGCTACGCCATTTCTCAAGATTTTCATTCCATACATCATCAAGAACAAGCAAATACTTCTTTCCTCTTAATTGCTCTTGAATTTGCCTTTGCACCCATTCCATTGAGGAGGTATTATCAGGCCTAATACCAGAAACTAATTCTAGAATCTTACAAAGAATGATCTTAACATCAAATGGTTCCCCATCTTGATCAGACACACAAACCCACAATCTTAACTTGGGATCCGGAAACTTTGCTACAACCCTTTCATCGTTATACACAAGCTGGGAAAGAGCAGTTTTACCCAATCCCCCCACTCCAACAATAGTCACAAAGCGAAAACTTTCATGAGCATCATTCGGACTTAACAACATATCAATGACAATCTTTTTATCATCCTCCCTCCCAATAATATCCCCTGCATCCACGTAGGAACAAGTTTCCTCCCTCCTTCTACAAATAGGATTATAGTCAACACTAAGCCCAAATTTCTGATGGTTACTGACAATAGTATCCAACTGCTCCTTAATGTCCTTAACTTGACGAGACATTCTATGAGCTTGACTTACCTCCTTTTTCTTACCAGAAAAAAAGCGACGTACCTTTTTAAGGACTTTATCGTCCTTGTTGCCATCAAGCAGCTTGAGCTCAGCAAGGGTGAAGAACTCATCGAACAGATCATCAGCATCATAAACAGCAGCCTTGAGGTCCTCGATATAGCCTCGTGTTTCGTGGGAGAGTTCCCGCTTGGAGTCAGCATCAAGGAGCACATTCTTGACGGTGGAGACAGTTTTGATGAGGTCTTGGAGTTGAGATTTGTAGCCCCACATGTCACAAATCTCTTTGATGATCTCAGACCCAATAACTGCAATGAGCTTTCCAACAATGGTGATTCCGAGTTCGGCCATTGGGGATTTGAATGAGATGAGAATGAATAAGAATGTAGAGATGAGAAGATTTAGAAGGATGCTGTAATTTAATTAAGGAGTAATTGAGTAGTGTTGAATGAACATGTATGTACTTCAACTCTTCAATCATCACTACCAAACAAGTATAATGAGCTCCACTTATTTACTGGGGCTCACTTCATTCTTGGACAGTGTAAAGTGAGCTGTGAGTAAAATCAGCAGCTTCTTGTTGGTTTTCATGAAATGAACTGGAACCACATCAAGCTATGCAATTATTGAATTATACAAAGGAGAACATTGTAAGGTTATTCGCATAAATATTCAAACTACTTTGTCTACCTTTTTATAGACCAACTTTTTTTTCTTTTACTTTGTCCGTTTTTGTTATACTCACTTTATATTCTCAATTTGATTTGCATAACATTAACTAAATTATTAAACCAAAAAAAAGGAAAAAAAAAAAAAAAAGATGGAGGTAATATAAAAACAAAATTCATTTCAAAGTTCTACCAAGTAAAACTGGTGTCACTAGGTACATGTTGAAACTTGAGAGTCTTGGGACATAATGTCATCAATCCAATAAGTTGGACCCAAATTTGATACTCGTATAAGAATAGCCAATATGATATCCAATACGAGTAACAGATTAAGTACTAATAATAATACAAAATATATTGGCCTGGAGTCATTGATAAAATAATTAAACCATCTTAATTTGCAAATTATTTACTCATACACAATTGAAAATATTAATGGTTGAAAAACAAAAGACTAGTGAGTCAAATACTCAAATGTCGAAAAATAAAGATAGTACTCCCTTCATCACTAAATTACATTCGTATTTATAGTATTTATTCCTCACATAATAGAGAGAAGTATGAATGTAATTATGTAATTTAGGGACGGATAGAGTACTTTTCGTTTAACTGGTGCAAATAATACAATATGAAACAAAGGTAGTAATTACTTTACAAACCACATGTAAAGAGGTGGGAGGATGAAAATAGACATGCATTTACCATTTCAAGTACTTCTAATTATTTAATTTTTGTTAAAATAGGATCAGAAGCTTATTATGATTACAAATTCAAGATATTATACCTTTGAATCGTAAAATTAAATTAAATTCTGGTAATTAAAGCATATAATTAAACAGTGATAAATTAAAAAATTCAGTTTCCGGCGACATACCTTGAACCAAACGAACTGAGGCGAAGTGAGAGGCGAAAGGAGTGATGGTGGAGAAACTGTTGGAAATTTTCTGAAATTCCGACCAGTTGAGCTGCAATTTTATTTTATTTTATTTTTATTTTTATTTTTATTTTTATTTTTTTTTGACGACACAAGTTGAGCTGTAATTTTACTACGGAAGGCTAGCAATTCAATTCAATTCAATTCAATTGACAATTACCTTGACTTAATTTCTTATTTCAAGGCTAGCCGTTAAATTTTTTTTCTTATTGAATTAGGTAACGACTATCACTTTTATAATTTTATATCAATTTTATAAAAATAAATTCACTTTTTGAGTAATACATTTACAAAATAGTTTCAGGATGATATAATAACTTAGGGCCTGTTCACATTTACTTAATTTCAGTTCAGTTCAGTTCCGCTCCAATCAGTTCAGTTCAGTTCAGTTCAATTCAGTTCAGCTCAGCTCAGCTCAGCTCTTAATTTCCCTCTCACATAAAATATTCATTTCAGTTCAGTTCAGTTCAGCTCCAATCAGTTCAGTTCAGCTTAGTTCTGTAAATGTGAACAGGCCCTTATTGTAGACCCAACTTTCTAGTATACCGTATGAATGTGATTATATTACTACAAAAGTAATTATATCATCCTGAAACTATTATGTAAATGTATTACTCAAAAAGTGAATTTATTATTATAAAAGGTATCAAATAGTAAATTACATCATTCAAAAGATGATTTTTAAATTTTATCATCCTAAAGATGATTATATAATCTCATTAAATGGTTTAATATGAGATTATATAATTCAAAATATGACTCACAAAAAGATAATTATATCATCTAAAAAAGTGATTATATCATTCAGAATGTGATTATATTATTTGAAAGTGTCAAATTTTGGGTATACAATAATTTATTGTAGACCGGTCCATACAAAACCAATTGAATTAATTAATGTTATGTTTTATTCCTTGTTTATGTCTAAAAAAAGTACTTGTAGAGTTGTAGATGTTTGTTTATCTAGTTTAGCCCCAAGTCTTAAGACCTGAATGTAACATCATTTTTGGTGGTCCCATTGAAAATGATGTCATTAAATTCTTGTTAAGACTCACTAAGGGCCTGTTCACATTTACTTAATTTCAGTTCAGTTCAATTCAGTTCAGCTCCAATCAGTTCAGTTCAGTTCCAATCAGTTCAGTTCAGTTCAGCTCTTAATTTCCCTCTCACATAAAATATTCATTTCAGCTCAATTCAGTTCAGTTCAGTTCAGTTCCAATCAATTCAGTTCAGTTCAGTTCAGCTCCAATCAGTTCAGTTCAGTTTAGTTCAGCTCAGTTCAGTAAATATGAACAGGCCCTAAGACTTACAAAAATTTTATCACTTTAGCCCTAAGACTTAAATATTTGACATATTATATATAGAAAAGTGTATAAAAAATAAAGGGATAATAAAAATAAAATGAAGTGAGTGAAGTGGGTCCCAATCTCAAGTCTCAACTTGAGACTTGCTTGAGATTTTTGAAGAAAAATGGAAAAAGTTTTAAGTATAAATCTTAGACTCAAAATGATGATGTCACCCCCTAAACTTGCTCAATATGACTCGTGAGTTTATTATTCCCAGGTATATTATTTCTAAAATGATATGATTGTCTTTATAGAGAATTAGGCCTATGTGGCTATGTAGGCTAGTATAAACTTACTCTTATATTTCACTAGACTAGAGTCCGTGCTAATGCACGGTATATACATAACTTATATATTTAGAAGGAAAAACAATAAGAGATGTGGAAGTTATTGTTATAAATTATATATATAGAGAGAGAGCTAAAGAAGTAGTTTACTATCTGTAATATTATCTCACTACGGAAGATATTGAGAATGGGTGAATTTGCAAGTGCATTCACCATGTATTTATAGTAGAAACAAGCTACTACTAGATACACATTAGTCATGCATATAGGTTAATAGACTTGGAAAAACTTGGCTATGCATTTAATGGTCATGACAAAGAAGACCAAATAATTGTGTGGCATTCACACAAGTTGCTTCATAACACTCCCCCTTGAATGCCCACACAAAACTGAGTTAAAGTTGTCTAATTAAAATCTTACTAGGAAAAATATTCTATTATATGCTATAGTGTACTGCCTCATTAAAAACCTTGTCAGGAAAAACCCATTGGGATAAAAACCTGATCGAAGGGAAAAAGAGTGCAGTGCATATAATGCTCCCCCTGATTTTAACATAGTTTATGAAGACGACGCATCCCAATCTTGTGGACCAACCGCTCAACACTCTTCGAAGGTAGGGACTTTGTAAACAAGTCTGCAAGATTATCGGATGATTGGATCTGTTGGACATTTATCTTCCCTTCCTTCTGCAAATCGTGTGTAAAAAACAGTTTTGGGGATAAATGTTTAGTCCTATCACCTTTAATATATCCTTCAGTTACTTGTGCGATACATGCAGTATTGTCTTCGTAAATGATGGTTGGACTTTCAGTTACTTCTTTCATCCCACATTCTTCTTGGATATTGCCGATCATTGACCTTAGCCATACACACTCACGTCCTGCTTCATAAAGGGCAATCAACTCAGCATGATTTGATGATGTCGCAGTCAAGGTTTGCTTTGTTGATTTCCAAGAAATTGCAGTTCCACCATAGGTGAACAGATATCCAGTTTGTGACTTGGCGTTTTGTGGGTCTGATAGATATCCAGCATCTGCATATCCGATGAGGGTGGCATCTTGCCTTGATTGATAAAACAAACCAAGATCTTTCGTTCCTCGTAGATATCGTAGTAAGTGTCTTACTCCTTTCCAGTGTCTCTTCGTTGGTGCGTTACTAAACCTGGCTAACAAATTCACAGAAAAAGCTATGTCTGGTCTAGTATTGTTAGCTAGATACATTAGAGCCCCAATTGCACTCAGATATGGTACTTCAGGACCAAGGACATCTTCGTTTTCCTCTCGAGGTCTAAATGGATCATATTTCATAGTCAAAGACCGAACAATCATCAGGGTGTTTGTTGGGGTCGCTTTGTCCATGAAAAAACGTTTTAACACTCTTTCAGTGTAGTTAGACTGATGGACAAAAATACCATTATTTAAGTGCTCAATTTGCAATCCAAGACAAAATTTAGTTTGTCCAAGGTCTTTCATCTCAAATTCTTTCATCAAGTACTTTGCAGTTCTTTTAAGTTCATTCGGAGTTCCAATGATATTCAAGTCATCAACATAAACCGCAACAATTGCAAATCCTGATTGTGATCTCTTAATGAAAACACAAGGACTGATTTGATTATTCTTGAACCCTTCTTTCATTAGGTATTCACTAAGACGATTATACCACATCCTTCCAGACTGTTTCAATCCATAAGTGACCTTTTTTAATTTTATGGAAAGTAAATGTCTAGGCTTGTGGTTTTCTGGTAATTTTAGTCCATCTGGGACTTTCATATAAATGTCTGTATCGAGTGATCCATATAAATATGCGGTCACTACATCCATCAATCGCATCTTTAGTCCTTCTGAGACTGTCAAGCTTACCAGAAATCTTAACGTAGTTGCATCAACTACGGGAGAATATGTCTCCTCATAATCAATCCCTGGAATTTGAGAAAAACCTTGGGCTACAAGTCTTGCCTTGTACCTAACAACCTCGTTTTTCTCATTTCGTTTTCTCACAAATACCCACTTGTATCCAACTGGCTTTACACCTTCTGGTGTAAGGGTTATTTTTCCAAATACTTCTCGTTTTTCGAGTGACTTTAACTCTATCTGCATTGCCTCTTTCCATTTTGGCCAATCATGCCTGCAACGACATTCTTCCACTGTTCTTGGTTCACTATCATGTTCGTCAGATGCCATTTCAATTGCAATGGAATATGCAAATATTTCATTTACGATAACATCATTTCTATTCCAATAATTCCTGGTAGAAACAAAGTTTATTGAAGTTTCATTGTTATCGATGTCATGGTCATCTTGTTCATCCCCTTTCGGATTATCATCTTTTTCTCTATTCTCATCTGTACTTTGTTTTTCTTGACCTTCCGTAAGGGGAATGTTGTTGATCTCATCAGGTCTTTTTAATTTTCTTGGTTTAGAGTCTTTTGAACCAAGTGGTCTTCCACGCTTTCGGCGTGCTAGAGATTCATTTTCAATGATCTTATCACTAGATGGAATTTCAATTCGTGCAGGGGCATTTTCAGCTGGTATATGTGATTTGGTCACTTTCCTTGCATCTATAAATGCATCAGGCAGCTGATTTGCAATGCTTTGTAAATGAACAATTTTCTGAACTTCTTGTTCACACATATTTGTTCGTGGATCGAACATTGACAATTGTGTTGCATTCCAAATGATTTCTATTTCTTTCTTTCGTGGGTCCACTTTCTCTCCCCCTAAGGCTGGGAATACTGTCTCATTGAAATGACAGTCGGCAAATCTAGCCGTAAATAAATCACCGGTCATTGGTTCAAGATATTTAATTATGGAGGGTGATTCAAACCCAACATAAATTCCCAGCCTTCTTTGTGGACCCATCTTTGTTCGTTGGGGTGGAGCAATAGGAACATATACCGCACAACCAAAAATTTTTAGATGTGAGACATTAGGTTCTCGACCAAAAACTAATTGTAGTGGTGAGAACTTATGATAAGCAGTTGGTCTCAATCTAATTAGAGTTGCCGCATGTATTATGGCATGACCCCAAGCAGATGAAGGCAATTTTGATCTTATTAATAATGGCCTTGCAATCAATTGTAGTCTCTTAATTAATGACTCAGCGAGTCCATTTTGTGTATGAACATGAGCTACTGGATGTTCTACAACAATTCCAATCGACATACAATAATCATTAAATGTTTGGGATGTAAATTCCCCAGCATTGTCAAGCCTTATTCTTTTTATTGTATGGTCTGGAAATTGTGCTCTTAGTTTAATAATTTGAGCAAGAAGTTTTGCAAAAGCAACATTTCTACTGGATAGGAGACTTACATGTGACCATCGAGTTAAGGCATCAATTAATACCATAAAATATCGAAATGTTCCACATGCAGGATTAATTGGTCCACAAATGTCTCCTTGAATCCTCTCTAAAAATGTTGGAGATTCAGTAGCAATTTTGTTCATAGATGGCCTTATTATTAATTTGCCAAGTGAACATGCAGAGCATGTTAATTCATCTGATCGAGGGATTTTGACATTCCTACCCTACTGAATTTGCTATAATCCTATGCATCATTCCTGTACCAGGATGACCCAAACGATCATGCCATAAAGTTAGCAGATTCTTGTTATCTAACTTCTGGTTAGATATCGAATTTATTTCAACTGGTCATATATCTATCTGATATAACCCTGAAGAATATGCTGGCAATTTCTCATACACATGCTTCTTGCCATGTTTTTCTGCCGTGAGGCATAAATATTCCTTTTGATCCACTATCATTGTTTCTAAATGAAAACCATTTTGACGCACATCTTTAAAGCTTATAAGATTTCTTCGAGATTTACTCGAATATAAAGCGTCATTAATGATTAATTTTGTTCCATTTGGGAGTATTATGCAAGCTTTTCCAGAACCTTCTATTAGCTTGGCTGACCCAGAAATGGTATTAACATTTGCTTGAAACAATCTTAACTTTAAAAAATATTTTCTATCCTTCAGAATAGTGTGTGTTGTTCCACTGTCCAAAAGGCATTGAAATTTGGAACCAACTTCGGGCAGATCCATATCTTCATAAAATAATAAGTATAAGATTAGTTTAAGATAATTAAACTGGACTTACTTTATTAATGATGGAAAATTAAAAGTACATAACTTGAACATGAAAAACATAAAAGAAAAGTACATAATGAAAACATAATACATATCATAGTAATTGATGAATTATCTAAACATGATTATTCTCTCCAAAGATAAATTCACCACCAGCTTCACCATTGTCTATGTGGAAATCAGACACATCAAGGCTAATTCCAGGGACATTTTCTTCATTAACATAATTTGCTTCGGCATGTTTTTCTTTCCCTTTAATGGAAGCCTGGTATAGTTCTACCAGATGTTTGGCCGTACGACAAGTACGTCCCCAATGTTCAGTCATGCCACATCTATAACAAGTGTCTTTTCCTTTTGTGGTGGCTTGATTTTTGTTTCCTTGTTGATGCCCCCTTTGAGTGTTGTTTCTAGGGGGAAGTTGGCCTCTACCACGGCCATGACCACGTCCACGGCCACGTCCGCGGAAATTTCCACGACCTCTGCCACGGTTATTATATTTTCCACGTCCACATCTATGAGCAACATTTGTCTCGGGTGGATTTGAGCTTTCTACAGCATTTGTTTCATTGAATGCTTGAGACCCAGTTAGTCTTAGGTTGTGATTCTTCAACAGAAGATCATTATTCTTTTCAGCAACTAATAATGTAGAAATAAGCTCAGAATATTTTGCAAAGCCTCTTTCACGGTATTGCTGTTGCAATACAATGTTGTTAGCATGGAATGTAGAGAGTGTTTTCTCTATCATTTGCACTTCAGTGACTGGTTGATCACAATATCTCAATATTGATACGATTTTATATAGTGATGAATTATAATCACTGACAGATTTAAAGTCCTGAAATCTCAGGTTTGTCCACTCAAACTGTGCTGAAGGAAGGAGTACCCTTTTGTGGTGGTCATACCTTCCTTTCAGGCTATCCCATAGTTCTTTGGGATTTTCCACCATTAAATACTCAGTTTTTAAACTGTTATGTAAATGGTGCCTTAAGAGAACTATAGCTTTTGCTTTCTCTTGATCAGTAGGAACTTTAAGTTGAGCAGGGGCATCTTTTTCGTTTCCTGGGATGGTAATTTCTTTGATTGTATGATCCAATCCCTGAGCCTTTAAATTCATTTGGGCATCAACTGTCCATTCAAGATAATTATGTCCGGACAAGTCTAATACGTCAAATTGTCTTTTCATCAAGTCTTCCATTTTAACTACAATCAAATAGATAATTATTATTAAGTCAATTTAAGTAAGTGATAATTAAAATAATCAAATTATAATCATGATAATAATCCATTTAAAACATATTTGCTTCTCCCCCTTGGGTTATTATTATGATTTACATAAAGTTAAGCTAAAATCAAACATGATAATTACGTTAGTTAAGCAACGACAACAACAATAATAACAATAATAATGATAATAATAACAATAACAATAAATACTACTACTATTACTACATCACAGACAACAACAACAATAATAATAATAATAATAATATTAATGACATACATTAATGATAAGACAAAAGGAACATTTATTATAGCAAAATGCACTTATAATCTATCTAGAAGACAAAAAAAAACTTGAAGTACTACGGAGATTACATGCATTAATTCCCTTTGTCGAAAAACCGAGTGCTACTTATGTAAAATGATGAAAATCATCATTGCCATTAATAAAACTACTAGGGCCATAATTAAAACTAAGTATAGTTTTAACTTTCTTAAATCTTCTTCAAAGGTAAAGGGGTGTGGTGGTTGTCAGTTGTCGACGGGGAACATGGTGTGTGGCCGGAGTGAATGGAGGAAGAAGAAGAGGAGATAATTTGGGTAAAGTTTAAGGAGGGGATAAGGTTTGTATGGTGAAATAAGGGGGTGTAATCCGCCTTTTATAGGGGGTAAATTATCTGTTTCAGCTTTATGCAACTGTAAAAATATCATACAATGTTCTAGTAGACTGGTAAAAAAAATTGTGATCAAACTATTAATATTTACAAACGTAAATAAGTATCACACTGGGATGCAAGCCGTAGTGGTCCGAGAACCCTAATCTATTCATGAGGTCAAGGGTTCGAAAACTGAAAGAAACATAAAAAGTGTGTAATCTAAAAATTAAATAAATATAAAGGCTGCATCATTTTTTTCATTTTAGTAAGTATGAACATGATTTGTGTGACCATGGAATTTACTTTATTAACATGCATACAACAAATATTTCCACATGCAAAAGTAATTATATATTACTTTCTATAACCATGCATGAGAGTTACCAAACTAAATATCATAAATAAGGTATGTATTGATATCCTCATTTTTATCAACATGGCTAATTATGTAGAGTAATTTTGTGGAGAAATATATTATGAGTTTCTGGTATAGAGGATCCCGTATGGGCAACTATAGAGCATACTCCTCAAAATATATTTTGTGAAAGGAATTGAATCTTTGTAAAAATTGGATAATCGGTATAAGTATACCTGATTGAAGATGGTGCTGATAACGTGTTATAAATTATATATATAGAGAGAGAGCTAAAGAAGTAGTTTACTATCTGTAATATTATCTCACTACGGATGATATTGAGAATGGGTGAATTTGCAAGTGCATTCACCATGTATTTATAGTAGAAACAAGCTACTACTAGATACACATTAGTCATGCATATAGGTTAATAGACTTGGAAAAACTTGGCTATGCATTTAATGGTCATGACAAAGAAGACCAAATAATTGTGTGGCATTCACACAAGTTGCTTCATAACAGTTATAAAATAAAAAATGGAGGTTATTTAATTGGAGGTTTTGCCCAAAAAAAAAAAAAAAACCATGAGATTTGAGAATTGGGGTTTTGAAGTGTTGTTATAAACTGACTCTACGACTATATAAGAGATTTGTATTATATTTACTTTTCGTCTTTTCATATATATATATACATTTTTTTTTTTTAACGAAAGCAAATAAAAATTGCAAACAAATTGATAAGGTCTAACATGAACTTATTTTTTTCTAATTTGATAATGATCAAAACTTACTCCGTTTTTATGTGCTAATCTGAAGCAATAAGTAATAAGGTTCAGAGATAAGATTACTAAATGAGACCCTAATCTTAAATCACAAGTCTAAGCCTCTAAGGTCCATTCAATGTTATGTTTTTTCATGAGCGAATAAAAGTTCCCAATATGTTTAAAAGTTATCAAATACATAATTTCTGTTTTTTTTTTTTTTTTTTTTTTTTTTTTTTTTTTTTTTTTTTTTTTTTGGGTAAAGAATGCATATAATGTTTCTACATATGAGTGAAGGGAGTAATAATGAATAAGTAAAAATAACTAAAAACACAAGTGCCATTAGCCTGCCAACCTAATACGTCATTTATCTACATATAGACTACGCCAATGTTACAGAAAATACCACCCAACTACATTTGTAATACTTGTATTATTGAATAAGCAGAATTGAAATCGGATGAGAGAATGTATGAAATCAAACTTTTTAATAATGGAAAAGAGAGAGTACTCGTGGAAACGTAAATTGAATTTTAAGCCAGAGGAAATAATACGAGGAAAGTGTAAACAAAATCATGAGACAAAGGGAGTAACAACATTGCACAATTTGATTAGAAGAAGTGAAATACTTGAGCATAAATGTTATGGGTTGAACTCTTGGTAGATTTGATCACTGCCTAAATTTATATCCTTTTTAATCTTTAAAGTTCGGATTGGCAGCTAAATTGTTGTCTGAAATCTCTGAATTCGTATTTGATATAACAGCTTCCTTACAGAAATTCATCAACATACACTTCCTTGAAGAGAGCTGCTGATGTAGTTCCAGGTTAGGTTACTAAGCTCTGTAAGCTGTTCTATGTGACTCAATGTTGAAAGCATATCGTTGATTGTGTTGCGAACCTACATCCCCTACAACAAATTCTCCCCTTGACCTTCTAAAATTCACTAGTATGACCACAATTGGAAACTAGGAGAGTAACATAGCATAAAAGATCATTTTTTAAAACTATATACTCCAGATTACCATGCATACATCATACATGATACATTGAAAAATTACTTTTTAACATTTATCATCTAAGAAAGTTAAACATCATATCAAATTTAGTGTTGATTGTATTTGTACTACATACAATAACATCAAAATAACTAAAATGATTCTACTGTTGATATAACTAAGAATCCAAACATACAAATACTAAACTTTTCTATCTGGTCAATCATATCCTTAGCTTTCTTCCAACCTAGCTTTTAACGAACTTCATGCAAATAGGTGGATTAACACCAGCCAATCCAAGTATAGCACTAGGCAAACTCCATATTCCATCACCACAAATCAAACCTGAGGCAACTGCAGGCGAGAATGCATCAGCTTTAGCCTTATTCCTGTACTCCCACACGAAGAGTATCAAGCTACCAACACACATGTCGATAGCAAAGTAGCCTCCAAGGTAGAAAGGTATAGCCATGGCCATAGGAATTGGTATGAACCTCGAGTATTTCTCCCCTACGACATCCTTAACTCCATTTATTCCCATGGCTATGATAAAGAATATAATGCATAACAGGAGACAGTTCTTAGGCAATGTACTTACTCCCTCGACTCCAAGAAGAGCTATGTTTCGATACACAGCAGCAAATGGTGCAGGATACTTGGACTCTGGTAGTCCAAGATCAGGGTAAGCATTGTAGAAAATCCAGAAGACAATTGGAGATATTACACAGCCCATTGCAGTCCCTACTATTTGGCTCACAAACATTGATCGAGGTGAAGCTAGTGTCATGTAACCTGTTTTAAAGTCCTGTGTCAGGTCTGATGCTGTTGAGACGATGTTCATCATAACACCACAGGCCGCGAGCCCTGCAACAATCCCACCATGAGAAGCACCGGCCCATCCACCAATAATGAAGATTGCTAACTTTCCATAAGTAGATGCCAAGGACCAGTCAGTCAGCCCACAACCATACGCGTTACAGAAGGCTAACACGGGTGCAACAATGTACAGGACTAAAACATGGTACCACTTTAGCTGATGGATGATCTGTGGCAGTACACCTATAGCAATCGCGGCAATAGCAACATAACCAGCTGCTGCAGCCCAATTTGGAATTCTGTCCATGAGAAAGTACTCAGTTCTTCGTTGGTCATCGAATGATTCAGGGGAGACTTCAGGGGTGGGGCGTTCACTGTATGGAATAATTGCTCCTGATTGTTTTTTCTTGTACTCTTTGTACAAGGCTATCACTGATCTCCCGAAAACTTTGACAAAATTATATAGTCCATCTCCTAGGATAATTGCTATGGCAATAAAAACCTGCAATCAAACATGTGAAACCAAATTTAAATATTTAACCATCCCAATTATTTTGGGGCATTAGTCAGTTTTAAGAAAATCGAGTTTGAACAAAGAAAAAGGCATTACCCTGTAACCCTGCAGGCCATGAAGGTTGCTGTCCCCTGCATCTGCAGCGTACCAATGACCTTTCTGTTGCGCTATCAGAGGCCACATGACACCCCATGATAAAATTGCTCCGAGTAGTATAGATATGTTGATAAGATACGGGCAAATCATCCCCACACCCACATATGTTGCAGAGAAATCGAAGTAAAACCTGCATTAATAATCACATAAAAGTATGATGTTAAACTTGATTCATTATACAGATTTTACTAGCTTTAAGTGTAGCAAGTCAACAATTAATAGGTAAAAGATTGAATTATTTTCATGTAACACATACTTTTGCTTATAGGCTTGTAGACCGAAAGTTGGAAAACTTGCAAAACCACAATCATCACCTCCTGCAAAGAACCATTGGAAGAAACTCCAAAAGAAGCTGAAAGTGAAGAATTTGCCTAACATCTTCACCTTCTTCCTACAATAGAAATCGATACATAAGAATTTGAAGAGCGAAAATGAGCCACTTAACAATATTTAATCCCATTTAACAATTTAGTACACTGAATTCAAGTAATGCAAATCTTACTTGGCTAATACAGCACCCTCTGGAGTATGGAAGCTGTTGATGAGGTGCGCGGTAGCAGTCCCACTCGGGTAAGTAAGTTTAAAGTCGACAATCATAATCTACATCCAAGAAAATAAAATTAATTAAGCATCCGTGGTTTAAGCCTTAAGGCATAATAAGTAAAAATGATCGTAGCTAATTACATTGTGAACAACATTTTATGCAATTGTAATGTACATTATATTTTCGAGTTTTGATCACAAGCAAAGTCATACCTTACGGAGGGGGACAACCGAAAAAAGGCCAATGAAGCTAACAACAAAGAGAAAGCCAGTCATCCATCCTAAGGAAGGATTCTTGATGTCTAGTAAAAACGCTTTGTCACCTAGCTCAGCAACTCTTTTACTCATACCAAGTACATAACTCCCAGCACCACCTGTTTAACAAATTGTTATTAACTTAGAATTATTACAAAGAAAATGAAAATTTTGCTTAAGTATAAATATAAAGGATGTTGAATTGAATCATATTAATCCATACTTAAAATTAATTATTGAGTACTTTGCAAGATTATTTGATGATAGATTGTGATTTCCATTAATTTATATACATAGTATCCAAATCATTATTTTATATAAGTAGTATCCAAATTTCATTCACATTATGAAGGTATATATAAAATCCTTGTAATCTCAATGTCGATCAATATCCTAGTGTCTAAGAAATTTAGCTTAATCGAACATCATATTATAGGGTGTTCATGTTATACTCGGATGTTATATACGAAGTAACAAATTACTCATTCTCATGGACACATGAGCATGTGTGAGAAATAGGATGAAATTAAAATACAAATTTCTCTTTGGACACATAATAACATTTTTTTTATTAGGATAATAACATTTCAAAATATTATAAATTCGCATAAAAAAGAAATTAAAATACAGCTAATGATGCATTTGTACATGGTGGAAATACGAGTACTTTGTATCATACGTAGAGCAATTGAGGAATATAGTGATCAACACAGATCATGGATTGCTCTAGTAAGGCACAAGACTACAAAACCTTATCCAAATTATATCCTTGAGGTTAGGAATTCAGTTATATCACACCAAACACACCAATGTTTTAAGTATGAAGATAAAATTTTCAAATTAATTGATCGATTTCTTCGTGTACCTTGTTTATAAGGTTTTATGTTTTAATAATTGTGTTATTAGACAAATCACACAAATGCATTGATCGATTTCCTCGTGCACCATACTTGTTATAGTTAAGTTGATGATAAATAATATATTGCCTTAGACAAATTGGATCAAAATTTTATTATACATATGGGTGTCATGTATTACTAATAAGTAACATCTTTCTTAGTTTAATCGTGCATCTTTATTGTGAGTAAATCGGGCATGTTACTAGTTCAAGTTTTGTGAGCGAACTTATCTCTTGATAATGATTAATTGCTCTATATTTTACATGAAATTTCAAGAATGAAAAACTAAATACGTCATCCGTTCATTTAGATTTCCCTTGTATTTTATGCACAAGCTTGTCCATTATAAATTTTGTATTTACAAAAAAATTATATAAAAGCTACTTTAGAAAAATAATACATCGTAATAAGCTAGATCCCACACTAACTTCCACGGATTTATGATTTTGACCTTAACTCCGTTTTTTACTTTTTATTCAATTCGCATGCTCTTTTCATTGCATAGGTTTAGGATCGTTCAGTTCAACCAAAATAAAATTGTTTGTACATTTAATTAGTTTTTTCTCTACTAATTTCTTATTGTATCTCGCTATAAATAAAAATACTCGATCAAAATTATTATTATTATCAAAAAATTAAAATTTCATGCTTATTAACCCTAATTCTTGAATCTTGAAAACGTTTATATTTAGGAAGATTATCAATAATACTACGCTAAAGATAACCTAACCTAAAGATACACAACCAAGAACTCCAATATTATCATAAAAAATAATATTTATAAACATCTAATGGACTAAATAATTATCAAGAAAAATCATAATTAAGAGAAATTTAATTTATATTCTCAAAAATTAAAAACTCACCGGAAAAGGCAATGCCGGAGGAGGCAACAACACAAGTCTGAATAACAGTATTTTCTTGACGAGTAAAAGGTTGTTTAAGATAACCAGATTTCTCAAGCAACTTTGTCCAAGTTTTAACAAAGAAAAAACCCAATAATCCAGCCGAAACATTCAACGATGGTATAATTCCGGTAGTAAGGTTGAGCTTCATTACAATGAAGGTAAAAAGAATGCTCAACACAAAGCTTACGATGAAAGCTCGAATCGTTAACTGTTGTTTCCATGATGGCACCTCCGTACCCTCGAATGTCTTCTCTACTGATGCTATTAGGGTTGTGTCCGTTGTTGAGTTATCGATTTCGAGGGATGATGCTGGCTTGTTCTCTTCCTCGTCAGTTGCCATTGCTATGGTTTAGCTAGGTTGTTTTCTTTATGTTTTTTGTTATGTGTTATTCTTGTATTATGAAATTGTGATGGTGAAAGAATGAATGAATCATATTTCATTGTTTACGTCCTATTTATAAGGGAGGGTTTTGAGTTTTTCTTCCCTACTAGAGTTTACCGACTTTAAGGATAAATTAATTGTTAAGTGGAGTTTTAAAGTGGAGTTTTTTTTCATCTTCATTAAAAAAAACAAAGTTTTTATTATTTTTTTTTTCTCTCCAAAAAAAATAAAAAAGCTTATCACAAACTTTCGGATAAAAATATAGGTGTTTATATCCTTTCAAAAAAAAAAAAAAAATATAGGTGTTTATATTTATATTTTTATTTTTTATTTGGGTTGTTTTTTACATCTTCATTATTGTTTTTAAGCTTAACTTTTTATTTACTAGTTTTGGGCTTGAGCATGAGTGCATGACTAATACTTTTTTTTTTTTTTTTTTTTTTTTTTTTTTTTTTTTTTTTTTTTTTTTTTTTTTTTTGAGGAAAAGCATGACTAATACTCTAATTTTATTACCAAAATTTTAAAAGATTTGTTTAACAAATGTTTGAACTCTTATCCGATGAAAAATGACTTGACCCTAATGACCTGATCCATACCCGAATTACACAAAATTGATTTAAACTAAACCCATTTTAAAACCAAATATTGCTCGAATTGAAATGTTTTTTCATAATAAACTAATAAACAATTTAGCCACTTCATTTAATAAAATAAAATATGCTTTCACCAAGATTCGAACCCACAACCTCCAATATATATAGATAATACTTTTACCATCTCAACCAACTATTATTAATGTTTTAAGTTTCACATAATATTAAAATAATCCTTTCATTTATTAAGTACATTAGAGGTAATATAATTCATTTATTTTACACAAGATTAAAATATAAATACATATGATGTAAAAAAAAAAAAAAAAAGGTGACGTCCAAGGCAATGCCCGAACCACTACACTCACTAACTACACAAATAGTCCAACATAATTGTTAAATTAAAGCAAGAAATGCACAAATTAACCAGGGGCATCGCCGGAGCTGCACACTAGTTTATTTTTAAAAGAAGTCCTAAAGGACACTAAATTTCATTAATTATAGCCATACGACATCTACAATTGACAAGTAACGATAATGAAAACGAATTTAATACAATCAAACAAGAATTAATCGGGAAAGGGCTAAAAATTCAAATACATAAATATAACAATTCGGCACATTCTCGATTCGTTGTCCCATACAACTTTTTGAGTGGATCTGTTGCCGCTTCGCAATTTTGTGAAAAAGTAATTTATTGTGCTGATTCCGTAACCCGAATCCAAGTCATAATCAATCGTAACCCCGCACAACCGGAGACCAAATTAAACACATATAAATCCTTGTCTTTTGAAGGAGTCCGAAAAACCTTGTCTTTCGAAGGAGATCGAAAAAATCTTGTCTTTCGAAGGAGATAAACCCTTTTTTTTCAAGGGAGACATTATTGTAACCTAAAAAACAAAAAACTTAATAGAAATAAAGATTGGGGCTTTCCACCGGTAAAATCCGATGGAATCCCCTTCAAATTGACAATGAAGGCTAGAGTTTAGGAAAGAGAAGAGAGAGGGGGCTATTTTTTCATCTTATTTATATTGACTTGATCTAAACTAAAAAAAGTCCGTACTTAAATGTGAGCAATTCTAATGGACTCAATTTTAACCCAAACCAAATAACTTGATTGCCATCCATCATTTATTTACCCAAAATGAATTACAATATATCGGTTATAGCATATACCAATACCAGATCATTAGAAATTCTTTAACATATAAATACCAGATCAAAAAAATTCCTTAAGATATAATGTATAATACTATTCTTCAATGATATTTGAATACATTTTTTTTAAATACATTTTAAATTGGTAATAACATTATACTTTTTTCATGGACCATCTATCACATCTATTATAATTCAAATATATATACCAACTTTAGGGGTATTTTTGTGTGGCTACTGACATGACATATCGACGAGAGTATTTTATGGGGCCTAACCCCTCGTGTGCACAAAAAAAACAGAACATATCGACGAGAGTATTTGGGATTAGTGCCCAAATCTCATTAATAAGGCTTTGTTTAATTCATTGTTTTTGCTTATTTAATCTAATTTGACCTGCACTAAGGTTTTTTTTTTTTAATAGAATTGCAGTAATTTTTTATTTAATTTAATCTGATTTGCACTAAGTTTTTGTTTTTTTTTTTTTTTTTTTTTTTTTTTTTAGAAACAGATTTGCACAAAATTTTAATTTAATTTGATTGTCTGTTTTTATTAAACTTTGATCTTATGATATTATGTGTATGTAATCTATGAAGAAAATATTATATCAAGTGAGGTCTTATTAGAATTATAATAATGTGTAATAAATATTAATGTGTTAGTGATAAATAATTGCACATAAAACAATAAAGTATGACCATAACTGTGCTAATCTGATCTAGTCATAATTTGTTTATGAGCCGATCTAAATTAAAATGACTAAAAAAAGTTGAATTAAACATGGCCTAACACACACATTTTGTTGAATATATATTTATCATTTTTTTATTTAGTTTGTTTCACTATACTATCCAATTTTTAGCCTTTTGATATTTGTTTGTAATAATTATTTAATATATAATCCCTCTATCTTGAATTATTTATCTTACACATACATGATTTTATATTAGTAAAAAAAAGTAATGGTAGAACAAAGGAATGGGGAGTATATGGGACAAGTAAATTGGGACATCCCAACCAAGGTTAATAAGAGCATCTCCAATGGTAATTGTTAAATTAGTTTGTCATGTCACTTATGATTTTGAGCTAATTTTCTTTGTAGCTATTTTTACTCCTGATGATTGGCTATGAGCTTGCTAGCTAATTAAATAAGCTTGACTTTCTCAATTAGCTTTATAAATTTAATTATTTAATATATTAATTTCTTAAAATTTTAGAAATTTTTTTCTCAATCAAATTAGGTTAGCCAAACTAATTGTATTTTTAGCTCCAATGGTCTAACTCAGGGGCGGAGGGAGAGGGTTACAAGGGGGGACAGTTGTCCCCCCACTTCAATAAAAAAAAAAATAGTTCAAAGAAATTATGTGCAACATAAAGAATAAGAAAAAGAGTTTGTTTCAATGGTTGCAAGGCTTATTAGTAGTCTGTACGGTCATGGGTTCAATCCCTTTGACTAACATTTTTTTCTTACTTTAATGGCATCATGTTCTAACTTCTAAATTACCATAGTAATTTACATAATTTTTTTACTTCACACATTCAATTAGAAGTAACACATAGTAGTACTTTAACGGCATCATGTACTAACTTCTAAATTACCATAGTAATTTACATAATTTTTTTTTTATTAATGCATACATACAACCCCAAATTATTGGTTATAGTAGGGATTTCGGGTAAAGGTGTTTGATATTATTATATATCTTAATATAAATTAAATTGTCACGGGTTTAAAAACTTTGAACCTAAGGATCCGCTATTGACCAAATTTGAATAAAGAAATTGTTTATTTGTTAGGATTATCGTGAATTAGAAATCACATTTATGAATTAATAAATTTGAGTGTATATCACTTTCAAAAAAAAAAAATGAAGATTTGAAGGTGTAGTTGTAATTGTAAATATACTTTTTTTTTTTTGTTTTTTTTTTCCAATTTTTGGACTGTATAACTAAGAAATTTGGATTTCCGAGTTGTAAAACTTATAAGTATTAAGCATAGTCCGTACAATTTTTGTATGTTTAAAAGGTTAATTCATTTATAGAATGTACGACGCCACCTTTAGTCCGTCCTCCTAGGTGGAAAATCCTGGCTCCACCACTGGTCTAACTTGTAGCTTTTGAAAATTACAAGCAAGTCCCTACCTACAACCATTGAAGGTGCTCCAAGACGAAATAAGTATTCAAAATTAAATGTGTGCATTAAATTACGTAGAAACTAATGCATAAACAACAAATAATGGGAGACTTTGGGGTAATTAATAAGTTCACACCATTGGCTTTACTTTGGCCTAGTAGCAAGCTGTCAACAGTCAAAGAATACATACATAGAAATGAATCAAATGTATCAAAAACTCCCATATTAAAATAGGACCTAAATGATTTCATTTGATTTGATTCCCTATTAATAGATACTCTATTACAACTTCATACATACATACATTGTCTCATTTCCCATTCTCAAAACAAATAAACAACCTTAATCCTTAAACCCTTACAATAATGGATCCTGATAGAGAAAACAAATCAGCTGTAACGACGTTCGAAATCGACAATTCGACAACAAACACAACCCTAATAACCTCCGTAGAGAAGACATTCGAGGGAACCGTGGTACCACCATGGAAACAACAGCTAACGATTCGAGCATTCGTCGTAAGCTTCGTGTTGAGCATTCTTTTTACATTCATTGTAATGAAACTCAATCTTACTACCGGGATTATACCATCTTTGAATGTTTCGGCTGGATTGTTGGGTTTCTTCTTTGTTAAGACGTGGACAAAGTTGCTTGAGAAATCTGGTTATCTTAAACAACCTTTTACTCGTCAAGAGAATACTGTTATTCAGACTTGTGTTGTTGCCTCCTCCGGTATCGCCTTTTCCGGTGAGTTTTTCAATTTTTACCGGCGTAAATTGTTCTTGAGTAATTCTGATTTTTATTGGTTTGATATTAATTAATTACGTTTGTTAACTTAATGGCTGATTTAATTTTATGCGTATCTTGATGGAATTTCTCAATTAGTCCCTTAATTCTTTTTTAATTATGTATAAATTTCAATTCAAATGGTATCTAATAATTTAGTGATAATTATGTACAAAGATTGTTTTTGTAGAAATTCATCATTGATTGATGAGTGCATTTTCTGTGTGATTGGGTACTTATTTTATTAATCGGTCGGTCAGGGATTACTTATTCAAGAGTTAGGCCCTGTTCACTTTACCTTATTTTTGCTGAACTGAAATTATTTTTACTGAACTAAAATTATTTTTGCCGAGCTTAAATTATTTTTACTAAACTGAAATTATTTTTGCTGAACTGAAATTATTTTTACTGAATCTCTATTATATTTCTTCTTTACATTTATTGATTTTTACTGAACTGAAATTATTTTTACTGAAATTTTTGTTGAACTGAGATTATTTTTACTAAATATTATTTTTTTTAAAGTGAAGTGAACGAACAGACCTTAATCGATCAGAGATTACTTGATCAACCACATATAAAAATTTGTATTGGTCTTTAATTAGTTTCCTTTTGAATATTAATTTTTAATAATTTTTCAATATTTATGGAAGGAACATATAATAAGAAAAATTAAAATTAATATCAAGAAGGATTATTTATGTTTTGAAATAATGTTCATTTTTTGTGTGGTTTGCTGAGATAACTGATCCTATGATATGACGGGTCAACTCATTAAAGAATACTCTTTGTAAAGACCAAAGAGAATGATTTTTGTAGTTAATTTCTTATACTCCCTCCGTCCCTAAATTACATTCCTCCTTTCTATTTTTGGTATTCTAAAATTATATTCCTCCTTTCTATTTTTGGTAAGTTTTTTTTAGTAAATTAACTCTCTTTTTCTGTTTTATATTTAATGCTTTCTCACTCATTCTTACATAATCTCACTCATAATCCTTGTGTCAAATTACAATGAATATGATTGGTTAAAAATTTTCAATTAGGAGCATGTGATTGGTCCTTTTTTTTGCAAGGATTGATAACATAGCATGAGTAATAACTACTCTATCTTTGTACTTCCCATTGCATTATCTAATTATTGTTATTTGTCGTATTCTTCCTTCCTTAATTCCCGTGTAAATTTCCAAAGAGGAATGTAATTTAGGGACGGAGGGAGTATTAACGATTCAGAATGTATGAAGGGAAAATATTAGGGGCCATAAACCTCAAATTGTCCCCAAATATTGAACATTACACCTAAGTATGGTCAAATACATTTTGTTCAACGTTGTACACCAAGAAATCAATTAATGCGTTCAAACAAGGATTGAAGGACATTTTCTATGAATTTAAAACATGAGTTGAAGATTAATCTACTCCATTTTGTATGGATTTTAATTTGTAACGTGTGGAGTGTTTGGGAGTCTTGTGTTTGTTGGAAACTTCGAAAATTGACTATTACACGCACATAAGGACTTGGGTTAAGTTTTGTTGTCATACCTCATTGTGCCATTAATGACACCGCGTGATTTAGGTGTTTCCATCATAAGAAGGATCATCGCGTACTCATTTTCCTCTTTTAAATGAGTATCAAATCTTTTTTTCAATTTAAGTATAGTGAATTTCTATTTAGAAATATTTTGATTTCTTACGGAATAAGCTATTCCATATGGAGTTTTGGTTTTAGCCATGTACAGTGCACCATTTGTTGTATTTTCCAATTATTTACTCATGTTTGATTATGGGCATATATTTTCTTATTGCCAAAATAAGCAATTTGTTGGGGACTTTCAAACCTTGAGTTTAATATTTAACGTATTAAAGTGTAATTGAAGTTTTTGTTTTTGTATTTTGGAAGTAAGTTTTTCGATTACTTTCATCTAAACCGGGTTTGCTTTGATATAACACATTAACACCCTAAAATACAAAAGTTAAGCTTATCTTACAGCTTTTGCTCTCTTAAAAGAATATTGAAATTACCAAAAAAAAAAAAAAAAAAAAAAACAAAAACGTGTACCAAAATTATTCTTTCTAATTGGATTTCAGTATTTCACATTTCACAGTTGTTTTCCATTCTATAATGATACGCCAATAAATTTGAGATGGTATGCATCTATGTCATCAGTCAATTAAAGGGATTTTTAAGATACCAAACCAAACCACAAAAAAAAAAAAAAAAAAAAAAAAAAAAAAAATAAATAAATAAAAATTAAAAAATTAAAAAAAATAATTAAAGTAGATTATTAAATAGTTTTAGTAGGAAAAATGTGGAATGAATTCAATATGGAAATAAACAATGATTGATTTTATTTTGTTTTTATTTTTTGTTAAGAGGCTATAGCCAAGCTGAAAATATTGAACTAGAACTCTAGAAGTAGCAACAAAAGTGAAATCGACCAGCAAGTACGGAATCCAAATCTTATATGACATGATTTATTTGACTTATGTAATCATGTATTATTACAATTTGGATAAATACGACGGAACATAATAATTATATCAACCAATAAACCAATTAGAAAAATAAAGTAACACACTGGACGTGCACACGAACATGGCTCTAAATTATGTAGCCTCACAAAGTCAGTGTAGAATTATTATGTAACACTTCCAAACAACGCATATTAGCATCTCACTTTGACAATAATAGTGTAACGATCTATAATATTACTCTTATTGACCTATAGTTTTGGGATGAACTCTTACTTGATCTGGTGGAATGGACTCTCTCTCTCAACTTGCTTGTGTCGAGGGGTTGAACTCTATTAGACTAGTCATTATACTGGTGTTACACTATATTAGACTAGTCATTGTACAATTAGATTGATTATGCATAAATGATTTCGCCTTTTACTTGTATGTGTAAATTAAACTATGTAATCAAGGAAAAAATTATTGATATTGAGCAGGAGGTGCGGCAAGTTACGTTCTTGGGATGAGTGATAGAATTGCAAAGTTGGGAGATGGCTCTTTACATGACACCAAGAATCCTTCTCTTGGATGGATGATTGGCTTCATCTTTATTGTTAGCTTTATTGGACTTCTTTCTGTTGTTCCCCTTCGTAAGGTACGTATTCAATTTTATTAGCGAACACTTTGTTTGAATAGAAGTAAATGGACCAAAAGAGGGGAAGGAGGAGAGCGAGTTCCTTTGTTTGGTTAAAGGGGAGGGAGAGCGAGGAGGGAGAAGTTCCTTGAATTCCCTCCCTCGCTCTCTAGTAGATACCATCCCTTCAAAATTGGAGTGATTTGGAGGGAAATCGGAGCTCTATATTTCCTATCCTATCTCTTTCCCTTTTAAAATACGTTTATTTATTTCATTAAAAGTATATTTATTTTTTGACGGATTTATATCGGTAGAATAAAAAAGAATGGAGTCAATACTTGATTTAATTCGTGATTGTATCGTATCATATTGCACATAATAATCTATATATGCTTTAAAACATGGATGCTTAGATTATGATTATCGACTACAAACTCATTTACCCAAGTGGGACTGCTACTGCTCATCTCATCAATAGCTTTCACACTCCAGAAGGTGCCATTATAGCCAAGTAAGCTTTACATTCTTATTAGCTTGAATACTTGATTCCATTGTAATTCATTAATGGGGTGAATCGAATCGAGTCGTTCCAATATTGGCTAACATTTGTTCTTTACCTTGTTATTTTTTAACTGTAGGAAAAAGGTGAAGATTTTAGGCAAATTCTTCTCTTTCAGCTTCTTGTGGGGTTTCTTCCAATGGTTCTTTGCAGGAGGTGATGATTGCGGATTTGTGAATTTCCCAACTTTTGGCCTAAAAGCCTATGATCAAAAGTATGTGTTACATGAAAATCTTCTACTATTTATTTAGTTTTCATGCTAAACTGATAAATGTCATGTTTACTAGCCTCCCTTACAGCTATTATACATACCTTACATGAACAGATCAATTTAGTTTTGAGAGAAGACCGTCCTAACTACAATGTACGTACTGCAGGTTTTACTTCGATTTTTCTGCAACGTATGTTGGTGTGGGTATGATATGCCCTTACATTGTTAACATATCTTTGCTACTCGGAGCAATTATATCATATGGTATCATGTGGCCTCTTATAGCGAAACAAAAAGGACATTGGTTCGACGACACCCTTGCAGACAGCAGCCTTCATGGCTTGCAGGGCTACAAGGTATAAAGTTTATGTTTGATTATTGTATTTTCAATGAGAATTGATGATAAACAAAAAATAATTTATAATATCTAATCTTTTGATTGCAGATTTTTATTGCAATAGCCATAATTTTGGCTGATGGACTATACAATTTTGTTAAAATCTTCTATAGATCAATGTCAGGCTTGTACAAGCAGTACAAGGCAAAGAACTCCGGCGCAATCCTCCCCTCTAACGAACATAAGACCCCTGAAGTCTCCCCTGAATCATTCGATGACCAACGAAGAACTCAATATTTCCTCAAGGACAGCATCCCAAATTGGTTTGCAGCAGCTGGTTACGTCGCCATTGCTATAATTGCCATGAGTGCACTTCCAAAGATCATCCATCCACTCAAGTGGTACCATATCTTAGTCATGTACATTGTTGCACCAATTTTAGCTTTTTGTAACGCATATGGTTGTGGCCTAACTGACTGGTCCTTGGCATCTACTTACGGAAAGTTAGCAATCTTCACGATTGGTGGATGGGCCGGTGCTTCTCATGGTGGGATTGTTGCAGGGCTCGCGGCCTGTGGTGTTATGATGAACATCGTCTCAACAGCATCAGACCTTACACAAGACTTTAAAACAGGTTACATGACACTAGCCTCACCTCGATCAATGTTTGTGAGCCAAATAGCAGGGACTGCAATGGGCTGTATCATATCACCGTGTGTCTTCTGGATTTTCTACATGGCTTACCCTGATCTTGGATTGCCAAAGACCACATATCCGGCACCATTTGCATCCTTATATCGAAACATAGCTCTTCTTGGAGTTGAAGGAGTGAGTTCGTTGCCTAAACATTGTCTCTTGCTATGCATAATATTTTTCGTTGTTGCAATTGTTATAAATGGACTAAAAGACGTGGTAGGTGAGAAATACTCGAAGTTTATACCAATTCCGATGGCCATGGCTATACCATTCTACATTGGAGGCTACTTTGCTATTGACATGTGTGTTGGTAGCTTGATACTCTTCGTGTGGGAGTACAACAATAAGGCTAAGGCTGATATGTTCGCGCCTGCAGTTGCTTCCGGGTTGATTTGTGGTGATGGTATATGGAGTTTGCCTAGTGCAATACTTGCTTTGGCTGGTGTAAATCCTCCACTCTGCATGAAGTTCGAATCTAGCAAATCTAGCTAAGTTGGAAGAAATCAAGCTAATGATATGAACATAGACTATTAGTGTGTGGATTTAATTTCCTAGTGACGCAAAAATTGTATATTTGGGTTGCTATTTTATCGTTAATGCATGAATCCAGTACAATTCAACAATATCGTCCCTACTTTTTCTTCCCTATATTAATAAAGATCGATCATAGGTGAATTTTCATACAATTTTGTAAGAAACATGTGAAAAGGGAGAAAATTAGAGCCTAAAAAAAAATTGCTAATTTTACAGCAGTTACAAGGTAAAGATACTATGTAGAAGCTTAAATATGAAATTCATACAATAAAAATACTTTTAGCATAGATCCATATTGGCCAACTACAACATAAAGTTAAAGATACAACTAGAAATAAGGGTAAATTTATAGCTATATCTCCACAGTTTTTATCATTATTGGCGTTCAAACAATTAAACACTTGGAAACCCTTAAAAAGCTAGTAGTTAGCTACACAAGCACCACTTTAAAGTAGAATAAAATTACTAGGACAGATGGACATAAGTTTAGAATTCTTACGAGGTAAGTTTGAACCAGCTGCTGTGCTAAGCAACCGCGATGCTGGGACAGATGGACATAAGTTTAGAACTTCCCTTGAAGTGAGCCTAGCGAGCAAAGGATCCCAGTGAGCCTGACAACGCACAAGCTTTCAATTATGACCAACAAAAGAAAAATGTAAAGGAAATTTGCAGAGGAGTTTTCCTCAAGACTTTACAGTTGACAACCATTTTTTTTGTTTTCGAATGTATGATTATCTATATTAGCATTTCACACAACAGTTAAGGGTTGGCAAAACAATCAGGGGGATCGATTTTGGGTCTGGTGATCTCAAGTTCAGGTGACTTTTGGTTTTGGCCATGACCCAGAATACTCGTCACAGTTCCTTTGTTGGTTGGATTAAGGGTGCATTCTCTATTTCGATTTTTGGCAAATTTATAGTGTTCATATTTAATGTAAAAGTTCAAAAAGCATAATCTAATAGATAAAACATAAATGATAGTAATACTAGTAATAATTAACATAAAGTTATCAACCACTTAAAGTGTATTATGTTGGGTTGAAACCGCTTATTAGGAAAACTAGCCATCCATCCCATAAGCTGCACACAGCACACCTAAAGACCATGAGGCTAAGAACTGGCAGCAACAAACAACATGTATTCAATGTTTAAGAACAATGGAGAATTTGCATAAGAAAAGTTGGAATAAGATTTCCTACAGTCACATGATGCAACAGATAAAATCTCACAAATTTATCAGTAGAAAGTTGTTTATTTGATTCCCAACATCATTTTACTTACAGATCGAAGATTGCAAAGTGCGGTGCCAAAACTTGGAAACTGATGCAAAAATTTGTTGTCCAGACTTGGAGTATCTATTCCAAGAATGCATCACAAAATCAGGAAAATAAAATTGCACCTGCAATTATAATGCCCCGATATAAATCGCCTTATTGTCAAACTTAAACTATGACTTACCTGATAGCTTAAACAAGTTTGCCTTCCAAAGCTCACCATGTTCCCTGTTAACCCAATATTAGATGCAAAGCAAAGTTTTCTCAACAAACATTGTGAATGTGGGAAACAATTGTACATGAATAAAGCAAAAGGATAAAAAGAGAGATTAGAAAGAACAATGACACTCTTAACCTGTAACAATCTCGCAAGTCAAGGTCTGCAGATTGCAAGGAAAAACCAGCTTTCTTAAGCAGCGCACAACATCCATCAGCACTTTCTCCGGAGGGATCTGAAAGAAAAAAGAGATGAGAACCATAAAATTGATATTGATGAATGATGATGATTTACTAATTGATTGGAACGAACTCCCTCTAAACATACTCGCTTAACCATCGAGGTACGATATAAGCTTAAGGCATCACCAGCTCTTTCAAAAACATCAAACAGCACACGGGCATCCATAAGCATAGACTTGTACTGATGGTCAGAATCGACTTCAGAACCCAATCCATCAATTTCATTCGTAACTGTTCTTGAATTGTCATCCCTATTTGACACAATCATAAAAGAAATTGTACATGACATATACGCAGCTAAACATACTGACAAAATGGCTGGAAAGTAAACATACCTGTCCCAGTTGGACGCATAACCTCCTCTCGAGCAACCAAAAGTAAAGCCGCTAACTGTTTCAATTTTCCATTCTGAAGAAAGGTCCAAGCAATTTCATTGATTGACTCAGTATGGCAAGCTAGCAGCCTTGCAGAGTCCAAATTTTTTTTCTATGTTGAAGAAATAAACAGGACAATATTAGATACATCACAAGCCAATATTCATCCAAACACACATATACAGTCACAACATATGATAAGGAAACGAAATGTGTTGCAAGCTGGACACAATTCTCATATACTACCTCTGTTACATATTATTTGCAACGATTAGACATTTTCCTCTCTAATTTATGTCAATTCGTTGCAAATAATATGTAACGAAGGTAATAAGTCATATTCATTTAGTAACAATAAGCTAATTATTTTCCAAACAGCAAAAACAAAAGACCAACCGATTCCCAGGAGCAAAGTAATATTATAAGTTTGAAGATAGAATCGCCTTCAGACCACGATTGTAGAGGCAAATCCCTTTCACAACTGCAGGAAGAGCACAAGAGATCAGAAACACGTGATCATAAAATTGAAATTGGATGACTAAATTAGGAGGTTGGTACCTAAAATGATCAAGTAAAAGGTAAAGTGGAGTCCCATAATTTTGAAGAAAACCTACTTCACGCTTAATGTTGCATTCCACAATAGCACCTCGCTCGAGCATTATGCTAATAACATCAGGGTCAGGGAAGAAACATGAAACTATATGAATACATTCAGCCCAGCCCTTGAGTTGAGGGAGTTGATCGCACGCCTCCTCATTGACCAATGTAGTCAAACATTTTTTGGATGAGGCTGCTGCACAAATAGACACCAAATATTCTCCTATACTTTCTGGATGCGCACGAAGAAACTCCACGAAACTTTCTTTGTCATCGCGGTCAAGTATGCATACCAATTCATCAAAAACCTTTTCATGATCCATCTTGATTGACATCTGGAAAGAGAATCAAAAGTAGTAGCAAATCAAGAATCAACAAAGCTATAAGATTTTTCCCTCCAAATCTATTTTTCGTCACCTAAATTCTTATACCAAAAGAAAAGAAAAGAAATTTGATATTCAACAGTGTCTATCTCACACCCATATTATAGTTATCTACACAGCCAAACTCTCATGGACTTTTCAACAAACACACACCTTGTAAAATCAATAAAAAAAAAAAAAAAAAGGATTCAAATGCAGTAATTAGCAAACACCCATATTATAGTTATCTCCTTTCAAAAATATATATATATATATAATTATAGTTATTTATACAGTCAAACTCTCTTAAATTCAACCTTATATCTAAATGCAGTAATTAGCAAGCGAAAATATAATAAGGATAATGCTAAATGTAGCCCTAAGGGCTATATATAAGCATTAAATTTACTCTTGGAAATTGTATAAAATTAGGAATTAATGACAAAAATACACGTAAATTAGTGTAATTAGTGTTTATATTTTCATGATTTTTTAACTTTTTATGATTTTCAAGTATAAATTTAATATTTATATAGTTACTCCCTCCGTCCCCAAATGATAGTCCCTTATAGCTTATTTTTAATCCCAAATTGATAGTCCCATTTGTGTTTTTTTAAGTACTATTAATATCAATTTTTTATCAAAATTTCCTCCAATTGCAATAATATTTGTGCAAATTTAACTTTCCCATGTAAATTGTGTTTTTCAATGTACTTTTTTTATTTTCTCTCTCTACTATTTTACATACCCAATGTAAATTTATCTTTTTAATGTAATTTTACTACTTTGATTTAAGTTTCTTAATTCCCGTGATTTTTGCCATAAGGGACTATCATTTGGGGACGGAGGGAGTATATGTAGCGCTAAGGGCTATATATTGCATTTTTCAATATAATAATTAGAGAAAAATGAAGTGAATTTGAAGCATTAACACAAGGTATTTAAAAGAGAAAATGAGAAAGAGTAAAGAAAAGAAAAAGATTTTACCTTTGATGACAAAACAGAGCTTTCACAATTGGGAGGAAATGGCAGAAAGAGGAGGGATGGAGAAATCTGAGAAGAGAGGATTTTTTTTTTTTTTTTTTTTTTTTTATTGAAGGAAAGATAGGATATCTAATCTAATAGAAAATACAAGTTAATGTATTTGATAAACAAAAAAAAAAAACATATCCCTAAACTCCCATTGAAGCAGCTTCTGAGGTAATTTGTTTATGGAGGCCGACCCGGTTGATCAACGAAATGTTGTTAATCAGCTGCTTTTGTGGGCCCTCATCTTGAAAAGTATTATTTTTATATTGACGGCCCATTTTTTGCATCGTTAAAATGGCTGTTACTAACGTCGTTTCATTAACTCAAATTGCCCATTTTTTGCATCGTTAAAAAGGCTTAAAATCAGTCGACATTGCATTGCTCAATTAGGTATGTAAGTTAATTTCTTGCTCTTCTCCTTTAATCGTACCTTCTTTTGATAATTTGTCTACGATATCATTGAAATTGTGCTCTGTAACTGTGTTAATGAGAGTTGCAATTGCTCTGAAATCAGAGAGTGGTGTCGATTTCACATAAATTCATGAGCTCATGTAATGTAGGGTTTAGGGTTAATTCGCATTTTGTTGCTTAACTTGCCCTTTTTCAATTATCAGCCATTGTTCCACTGAATTAGGTTTGGGATTGGATATTTTCCCTGGATTTAATATTTGATGGCAATTATTTGTCCTGCTGTTAATTTTGTGATTACTAAATGTGGCAATTTATAATATGTTATAAATTGTTGATTATTAATCTTGTCAAGTGTGTGATCTGCTGTTAATTAATTAATCTTGTAAAGTATGTGAACTGTTGTTAATTACACAACTGTGAATACAGGGATAACTTCCAACTTTGCCATGTCATAGTTCCGTCTTCTATTCATATGCTTGTAGTTACGACACTACCCTTCATTAAATGTGCGAATGTACGAAGTTGCCCCTAGATTTACAAGTTTTGTTACTTAGCCTGATGAACTAAGATTTCCTCTTTGTTTATGTGATAATTGAATTTAATTTGTTTTTTTTTTTAATAGCTTTGTTTGTTGTTTGTTTTTTTTGGTAGCTCTCTTTGTCGAATCAAATTTGGTTGCTAGTAATAATGTGTTGCAGAACCCTTTAATGTTAGTATTGCTAAGTCTTTCAGTTTATGTAATTTTTCGCATGTTAAGAGAGCAGGATATACAATAGACAATTTAGTTGCTAGATGGGATACGGGTATGTGTGATGACTGATGAGAGAATTTGTAAACTATTTCCCCAAAGTATTTTATCTTTGGTGGAACTTGATGCTACTCAGTAATATATTGCTCGTCTATCCTTAAAAAAAATAATAAAAAAAAAAGTATATAGTTGTTTTTAAGCTGTATTTTATATCAAGTATATAGTTGTTTTTTTAAAAAAAATATACCTGTATATATTTGACATGAGATGACTTGCCCAAGTGATTAATCTCTTTCACTCTAGGGTACACACTCTCAGTGCTTATATCTGACCACGAAATGAAGAGAGAATTTTCTGAAAGGTTGGAAAGGATCCTTGACAAAGATAGCAAACCTCGTTTTGTGAAGTTGCTTCAAAATCATCCTGCTGAGATAACCAAATCTTTGGTAGAAAAGTGTGCTGAATTTGGGGCCAGAAAGTGTTTGCTTGCTTTGCTCAATGGGGAACTATGTAAATCCGATGCTCTTCCTGCACTTGATGCTCACTCACCTAACAGCGTTACAGCGCTTGCCTATGTTGCTCATTGCTGTCCTAATGCTCAAATTATTGATCTAATGCTCATGCGTTGCAACACTATTCCTCTTGTTAATGTCAGTTGCACTATTGCTTCAGTACATGGCCTTCCTATCCATTTTGTCCTTCTTCGTTTGAGGTACTTTATCCTTCTCTACTCGAGTATTCTTCATTATTTCTATTTGTTTAGTATTTGACATTGTGTTATTCACTTGTGCTCCTGGTGTCCTTAAATGGTTGTAGTTATCTGGAGCTTATGTATTCATGGACTCAAGGCGACTCCCTCATCAAACTTGTTTGTTTTCTGTGCCTATGGAAAACGGTTGGTTATTTCTTACTCTTCACGCCTTGTAATGTTCCTCTTCAGCAATGTTGTAAGCAAAGTGTTGATTGACCAACTTGTATGTAAAGATCCGAGTGCTCATTTATATGTAAATTCGAGTTGTTCCTCTTGTTTTATTGTTTATTGTTACAATTTTAGTTCATCAAGCATTTGAGTTGACTTACTCTCTTATGAACCTTGCAAGATTGATCACATGATCAGTTCCTTATTGTAATGAACGATGAGTCAAACTTGACTTTTGAGCAACTTATGATTTGTCCTTTGTCCATTTGTTTATACCTATATATTGGGGCTAGGTTTATTTTGGCAGCTATAAGGTGGTTAAGTAGTCTCAGTGCTGTAAATTTATTCATATTTGTTCGTTATCTTAAATTTCTTTCCCAAAAATATTGTTGTAGAAACTGCTTTTGGACGCTGCACGGTCGCTTGTTCAATATACTGATTCGATCAATGATATTGCTTGGACTTTTGTTCAGTATGGAGCATTAAAACAGTTTGGGGCTCTGCTATTGATTGCCCGAGAAAAAGTCGTGGCTCCACTTGACTCGGATATTGTGTACATTGCATATATGCTCAAATTTTATAAACTCATTATATTAGCTGTAGTAAATTTCTGTTGTTTTGTAGGCTTGACCATTCGCCAATACCTAACAAATGAGATCGATTCATTATCTAAAACTGATGTTGGAAGCAAACAAGCTGAGTACAAAAACACGCTTATTGATGCACAACAACTGCTTGTTGTGTTTGAGAGAGTTGGTGATGCTTTGAGCTCATATTGTAGCTCAATGCATAAATATGTATGTTGGCTGACTTGTATTTTACCATCAATTGACAAATAATTATTCTCTTGTGCTACAATATGATACTCTTAGGAGACATCTGATACAGACGGTATTTATTTACCTCTAATCAGGTAGCTGTAGAAGACACTATTGTTGATGTTTGGAAGTTGCTCAAGAAAGCTAAGGTTCACGTGTGCATGGAAGAGCTCCATTTGAATAATAATTTCAGGTACGTTCTCTTTCCTTCTGCTTGGGGTTCATTTGTCGCTTGCAATATCTTGTTTTAGCCTTTTAGAGCATATTTAAAAGCTTCTTCTTTATTTGTCTGTTTCAAATGTTGGATTGATAGAAATCCTCGTGTCTTTTCAAGAATTGCATCGAAGACGTCAAAAATTTTAGGTAACTGTTTCAGTCTGTTCTTATGATCACCTTTGCCCTTTTACTTTTTGGTGTACCCTTATAAGGGAAGTACTCATCTTTCTGTGCTGGATTTTGGTGCTTCTGGTACTCAACAGTCGATGAATAAAAATTGGTTACATGTTCTTCCTGCAGAACCACAATCCTACTATGTAAGTTGAGTTATATAGAGCAGAAATGTTGTGCTATTTCTAAATAAAAATGATGCCTCAGACATACCTTGGAAACAGCCATATGTAAGATTGATACATGGAATATTACACGCTGTAAATATTTAACCTTTTTAAATACGGAAAGTACACACTGTTGGTGATGGAAAACTTGCCATCCCAGTGCTCCCCTGCCATCATTGCCTTTCTCCCTCCGTCGCTTGTTTTCCACAAGAACCACCACCCTTCTCTGATCACCTGCCTACTGTTATACCAACACCACCACTGAAAAAACTGTAGATAGTCTTTACAACTGTAACAACCATTGACTTTCCTTTTGGAACCATGGGTTTAAATGTACGTAAAGCCATACTTGATACCATTGGTTGAACCAAATGGGGCCATATATAAGCAAGGACAGTGAGTAAATTTTTGTTGACTTGCTAAAACCTAAATGCATGTATTAGGTACTCAACACACTTAATACATGCTCAATGCCCATGCTCTGATTCCTAGCACTTCTCCTCTGCATCCCATTTAATATCTGAATCTCCTCGTGTTATTCTTAAATTTTAATATGTGCCATTTTAATACTTTTTTGCTTCCCCTGAGAAAATCCTTCAAGATCTGCCACTGCACGGCTATGTGATAACTGCTTTAGGATTGTTGGTACTTTGGTATGTGATGTATAGGGGTATTTTTTGGGTTGTTGATCGAATTTTGAAGGGTATTCTTTACTTCGTAATGTGAGCATGTGACTATTAATGAACTCGTGGAAGGTTAGTCCTAAGGGTTGTAGGCTGACTGAGTTTTTTTGAAGCGCTAAAGCACTATATCACTATTTGTTGTGGTGATTTATTTCTTCTGCTTCATGCCCCTTTTTTTTATTTCTTAACCAAGTACACAATTCTTAAGAAATTTCACTCTACATAACTCTGCTTTATGAAACAAAAAACTTTTGATTCACACTTATCAGACTATCAGCCTTGTCATGCAAAATGTATAGCAACCATATTTTTTTGGAGGTTAGTAGCAACTATTGCTGCTAGTAAAGAATGAGTTGGAGAGTAGGGGTGGGGATTACCGGATGAGTATATGTTATTCCTCCTTTCTCTATTTGTCTATTTGTGATTGTGAATAGTGATGCCATCTTATCTCTTTTCAGCTATTCTCCCGTGGCAAGTATAGACCAAGTGTGTTGCTGAATCGTGCGTCTTCTACTTTGCAGCCTCGGTTTATGAGCACAACAAGTTGTTGCTTCAGAAAAATCAGCAAACCTGTGGAGCCTGCTCAGCAATTGGCCTACATGACTCTCATGAAACTGAAAAAAGGGTTGAGATTTTTGTGAGTAAATTGTGTGTCCTAAACTCCTATTAATATAAGGCAGGTTGTCAGGAATGTACTAGTTAAGTTGATACTAGATGCTGCTATTTTGTGGACGACCTTGTCTCCTAAGCTAGCTGCTACTCGGAAAAAATAAAAAGCTGGGTACCTATTTTAGTAAGATATTTCCCCTTGTGTATTTGGGTGTTATTGTATAAATCAACGAATTAGAGCTCGCTGCTCTTGCTGCTATGGCAGCTGAATAGTTTGCGTTCTTGGTCTCATACTAGAACAATTTTCACAAACTCATATTCTCGGCTTTGGTTCTTGTCTAGTATGTAGGGTTATAATTATATTGTGTATAAACTAACTAGGTTTCTTTATGTAGTTACTAGTTCAGCTTCTGCTAAAATATGTCTTTGGAAGCTGAGGTTCACAAGTATGGTTGTAGCTTCGCATTTTGCTTGCGGTAGGAAGCTATCTTTTGTAAACAACAATGATTTAAGTAACATACTTCGTTGTATTTTCTTGTTAAAAATTTAAAAAAAAAAGCTTTTACGCTATGTTCAGCTCACATTAAGTAAGTTGATAACTTAATTCAGTAATGATCAGATTTTTTGAAAACTTTATTATCCTTATTATTACGTATTTATAACATTTTTATAATTTTTCCCTCAAAAAAAAAAATAACATTTTTATAATTTAGTTTAAATAAACAAAAAGTAGAGTTCATTGCTAGCTTAAACTAAGGGCCTGATCATATTTACTGAATTGAACTGAACTGATTGGAGCTAAACTGAACTGAACTAAACTGATTGGAACTGGACTGAGCTGAAATGAATATTTTATGAGAGATGGAAATTAGGAGCTGAACTGAACTGAACTGATTAGTGATTAGAGCTGAACTAAAATTAAGTAAATGTGAACAGGCTCTAAATCATAATATTTTATTTACAACGAAGTATATTACTTAAATCATTTAGTTTATATGATCAGATTACTAAATCATAATCTTTTATTGGCTTCATCTTTATTGTTAGCTTTATTGGACTTCCTTCTGTTGTTCCCCTCCGTAAGGTACGAATTGAAGTTCATTAATACTTTGTTTTAATTGAAGTAAATGGAGCGAAAGAGGGGGAGGAAAAAGAAGAACAACAAAACAAGTTCATTTGTTAGTGTTAAAGAACCAATTCAACCAAAAGCTAAAACTGATGGTTGAGACTAAGAAATTTGTTTATACTTTATCAGATAGGTTAAAGGGTTGAGGGAATTGAAAATGTAAAAAACATACACACATAAATTAAAGCAAGCTGGGAACATAGACACGAAATCGCTCGTCAATACTTCTCGTGGAGTATCCATTAAAGTGAATTGTAGTCCTTTAATTTTATGAATGCAATTAGAGAAAGACTAAATTGAGGTAACTAAATCATGTGTGTAGAACGAGGACAGTGGGTTTTCAAATTTTAACCTTTAAAGTTTGGGTGCTCAAAAGTATTACCTTGCAAACGTGCTTTTAATCTTTTATGTGCTTCGATACCCAATAGTCTTTGCATAAGCTCCAATTTAGGTACTTTTTTTTTTAATTTTTTTTAAAATTACATAAGCTTCAATTTTGATACTTCACTACTAAAATTCGGCCAAATTGCAACCGTCTCTGACGGTCGCAGATTATAGTAAAAACGGTCGCAATTAGTAATTGCGACCGTCAACGGTCGTAAGGTGGTGGTCGTTATTCACGTGGTCGCAAAAAATCATTTAAACGGTCGCAGATTTTTTGCGACCGTTTTTATTATTTTCAACGACTGTTTAGAAAACGGTCGCAAAAATTAAAAATTGCGACAGGTAATATCAGCGGTCGCAATTTTTGGAATTAGCGACCGCCATAAGCCGTCGCTAAAATTTAAAAAAAAAACAAAAAATCACACTACTGTACTTCACATCTAGCCTCACACCACCGAAACCACCTTTGCCCACTACCACTGTCAACCCAAACCACCTTTACCCACCACTTCTGCCCACCCTAACCACGAAAACCCGCCGCCGCTCATCTGAAACCACCTAACCCACCACCACCGCCAACCCACCACAACTCCCCACCCTAAATAGTAAATCAGCCGCCGCTCACCTGAAACCACCTTAACCCAACGCCGCTCACCTACCACCTCAACCCACCGCCGCCCACAAAATTTAAAAAATTTAAGAAAATTACCCACAAAATCAGAAATAAAGTTATACAATAATTATACAAATTACAGAAAATTACCCACAAATCAAAAATAAAGCAATAACATAGATCTTTCAAAAATTATAAACTAAAATTACAATAAAAAAACACAAATCAGAAATAAAACAATAATATAGATCTTTCAAAATTAAAAATTAAAATTACAATTAAATAATTATACATAATCAAAAATTCGAAACAAAAAATTGAGATCAACAATATAACCTTAATTAAATATCAGATCTAGAAGTTTTCTAAAAAAAAAAAAAAAAAAAAAAAAATCAGATCTAAAAAACCTTGACTTCTCTTAGGCTCGTTCTTGTGACGGTGAGGAGAGAGAAATCGCCGGCATCAACACCACAAGCGAAGCTTCCGATTTGAGCCAAAGCTTGAATGAGCAGCGATTTTCGGCTTCTTATTCTTCAATTCTCAAGTGCTTTTCTTCATTTTTGGCAGTGAAATTCAGAGAATTAGGAGATGAGAGTGAAAGAGGAGGGGCGTGAGAAGGATAGATAGAGAAGAGAGAGGGGAAAGAGGAGGAAAAAAAACGGGGATGAATCAGAAAGAGAAGGGGGAGTAGATCAGGGAAAGAAGAAGAGGAAAGAGAGAGAGGAAAGAGGAGAGAGGCGTGAGAAGAAGAAAGAGAAATAAAAAAAATGAGAAAGGGGAAGTGGAGCGGCTGTACACTTATTAGGGTTAGGGTGTGTTCCTCTTTTATATATATTACCTTTTTTTAAAAAAAAAATAAATCTTTTGCGACAGGCAATAAACGGTCGCAATTTTAGTGATTTGCGACCGACTCACAAACGGTCGCAATTTTAGTGATTTGCGACCGACTCTAAACCGGTCGCAATTGTAGAAATTTGCGACCGACTCTCAAACAGTCGCAATTGTATAAATTTGCGACCGCTACTAACGGTCGCAATATCATTATTTTTTTTTTGAATTATTTTTGACATGTATTTTATTTTAAAAAATTATTTAAATACCTTTGCGACCGTTTTATAACCAAAAAACGGTCGCAAATCTGCGACCGCCTTAAAAACGGTCGCAAATTTCATATTTTGTGACCGTTTTCATGACGGTCGTAGAAAAACGGTCGCAAATTGACCGAATTTTAGTAGTGCTTGAAAGACAAAGATGATACAAAGAGGCAAAAGAAGTTACGAGTAGAAAGGAAAAGATATTTTATGTCTCTTAAAATGTATTGGTTGATCTCCCTGTTGCATTAATGGCAGAAATTCAGTGTGAACCAACTCTTGACTTCTTGCATTGGGCGTTTATTGATTATAGAGGGAAAATAAAAAAGTTCACTTGTTCATAAGTGATAACCATTATAAAGGGTAACTAACAACAAAACACTTCATCAATGTGTAATATAACCACTCAAAACTCTCACCAATTCACTTGCCAATTTACCAAAAACAATTCGAAGTTTACAGTTCAAATTTCTCAATCAAAGTAAAATTCCATCAATTCCACAAAACACAAACAAACATCAACAATATCAGAAATTTTTTCTAGAAATTAAATAAATTAAAAAAAAGACCGAACATCCAATAATACCTGAGTACATTCACCTCAAACTCGAGTCCATCAAACCTTGCTCCATCTTCTCCTTTCGCCTATTTTAGAGCGAAAATAGAGAAACAGGAGGACGAGAAAAAAAGCCAAAAAAAAAAAGGAGAAATAAACAAACAAACAAAAAAAAAACAGTCAAGATTCATATACTCCATAAAAGGTAAAATCTGATTGAAGAGAAGAGATGAAAATTGGATCAATTAGAACAAGAAAGAGAGAAGAGAGATAATTATACCTGGAGATCAGGAAATCATCTTCCTCAACCGTAACCTTAGCAATCGCAAGCCCAGAAATAAATAAAACATCTTTCATCGAACAAATTAGAACAAGAAAGAGAAAGGAACCTTAGCAACTGTGTCGCCGAAACCGGAAAAATCGAAACACTGAGAAGAATCGAAGCCCCATATCCATCGTCGAAGGGATCGATGATCGGTGGTTTTGAGCTCATTGCCATTGCTGTTGAAGGAAAACATACTTTTCTCTCTCCTTGTTCCCCTTAATACTTTCAGCCTTTTTTCTGAGATGAGAAGAAACAGAGCAAAGGGAGTAGGAAAGTCGGTGAGAATTCAAAGGATAATTTCGGCAATCCATTGATTTCGGGGGTGTTAGTGTAATAACCCCAAAAGTTACTGTTACTAACTTCCCACTTTTATTAAGGGTTATAGATTTTCTATGTAAAATTACCACCATACCCTTACTAAATTGTACTTAACTTTAATAAACAACGTATTAACTCTTTTAACCCAAATTAATTTATTAATATTTAAAACCCTAACCCACGTTCCCTCTCCTCCCTCACAACCACCGCACCACCCACCGTTCCACCGCACCACCACCACACCATCTCTTCTCTCTTATCCACCGCACCATATTATAATTATGGCGGGACATGGCTTTTAAAGGCCTCCGTTCCTATATCCTACCTCTCTCAGACTCTCAGTTGAAGCGCACTCAACGTTCTCCATTGAAGCGTTTTCCGTTGAATCTTATCCTTGTATCCCCCATTGAAGCAGCTTCTAAGGTAAGTTGTTTGTTGTTGTCATCATCATATCAATTTCACAATCTAGGGTTTATATTTTATCTAATCTAATTTAATTATCAGTGCTTAAGTTTAGTGTTCGTAAATTCTTAGATTATGAAATATCATATCCAAAAGATAAGAAATTTATGAGCGTAATTTGATTATTGAATCAAATATCCCTAAAATTATGTATTTTTCGAGATAATTCAATATGAAATCAAATCTCTTTACCCTGGGCCTGATAATTTACTACTTGTTGGTTTCCATCAATGATTCTTGGGTTTGATTCATGTATGATTTATGTTTGTTTTATAGGAATATGAATTCAAGAAAATATCTTTATGGTTTACACTTAATTAATTTGTACATGTGCATTCATTCATATTTTTCTTTAAGCAATGCCTCATTTGTTCTCGTGTGTGTGTGTCTGATCATACATTTGAACTGTTGTTAAATGGGGTTGCTTTTTATAATGTCAGAAAACCAATGTAGAAGCTTGATTTGGCTAGTGTATTTGGTGGGGTTGCAGTGATTTGTGGGTGAGATCAACATTGAAAACCCAGTATAATATTAAACCATTGTTCAAAGTGGGGAGATCGAGATGAAGTTTGAAATAGAAGACATTACAGTTTACTTCCCATATGACCACATTTACCCTGAACAACATTCCTACATGGTCGAAATCAAGCGAGCCCTCGATGTCAAGGGTCATTGCTTGCTCGAAATGCCCACTGGAACTGGAAAAACAATTGCCCTTTTGTCCCTTATTACTAGTTATGCTCTTTCAAAACCTATCAAACTCATTTACTGCACTCGAACGGTTCATGAGATGGAGAAAACCCTAGCAGAGTTGAAATTGCTCTATGACTATCAAGTTCGTCACCTTGGCCCCTCAGCGCAGCTTCTTGCAGTTGGGTTATCTTCTCGTAAGAACTTGTGCATAAATCCAGCTGTTGTTTCTGCTGAAAATCGAGATTCTGTTGATGCTGGTTGTCGGAAGCTCACAGCCAGTTGGGTTAGAGCTTTGGCAATTGAAAATCCGAATATACCTACATGCTCCTTTTTTGAGAATTATGAGAAAGCTAGTTTTGATGAATTTTTGCCCCTTGGAGTTTATACTCTGCAGGATTTGAGAGCGTTTGGCAAGCAGAAAGGATGGTGTCCATATTTCTTGGCACGACATATGGTGCAATTTGCTCATGTTTTGGTGTGCAGTTACCAGTATCTACTTGATCCAAAAGTTGCCGGGATAATATCAGAAAAGATGCAATGTGAGTCTGTGGTTGTTTTTGATGAGGCTCATAACATTGATAATGTCTGCATCGAGGCTCTTAGTGTCAGTGTGAGAAGACAAACTCTTGAAGGTGCTACCAGAAATATTTCTAAGATGTATCAAGAGATTGAGAGGTATTTAAGTTTTTGTTTGCAAGCTGCCTTATTAATTGTTTATGACCCTTGAGTTTCAATCAACCTTTCTTATCAGTTAGTCCATTGTGTTAATGCTGGCCTGCATTTATATTTGTTTGATGAATTGTAGAGAGTATAGCGAATATCCTATTGGACAAACAAGTTTAATGCTGAAGTTGCCTTTTGTTTGCAATTGGCAGAGATATTCTCATTGTATTCTTCTCAAATCACTTATGAAAATTTGATCTTATAACAGCTCTTGACTGTCGCGAGGTTCAAAATTTACAAGTTTGTAATTGAATTTATCCTTAAGCCATAGTAATATTCTTTGCTGGACTTTATTTTACATAATACTTTTGGTTGCAACCCTTTTGCTCTCCTTGTTGGTATATTAGCCAGCCTACTAAGTACTCCCTTCGTTTTTTTTTAAGTGACACACTTTCCTTATGCGGCCGTTTTTTTTTAAAAGTGACACTTCATCTTTTAGAAAACTTTTACATTTTAATAATATACATTCACCTACCAATGGTCCCACTATATCTTTGTTTATCATTTTCTTACTCATCTCATGATCCCTACTTCCTCTCACTTTTTTACTTTATTATTTCCCACTCCTCCAACCTACCTCACTAACATCTTATTTTATTAAAGTCAATAAAATCGCCTAAAACTCCGTGTTGGTCAAACTGTGTCACTTTAAAAAAAAACCAGAGGGAGTACTCAATAATGTTTGACTATATCTTACTGTGCCGAAACATGCTACGTAGATTTGAGGTTGATCTAGGCTGTGTTTTGTAATGGAAAATTGTCCAGTGTAAAGCTAGTGAAGTTGTAAGATGTTGCCTTTCGTACGATTGAGGCTCAACCGGTTAAAATCATGGTTGCATTCATCTCAATGATCCAATATGGCAGAAAGCATTCAGTGCTTAATTCATTTTGGATTTGGCTTAAGCCATAATATGAGCTTTGTTGCTGGACTTTATTTGTTTGATAAATTTGGGGCTTGCTTGCAATCAATTGTTCACCTTGTTGGGATATTAGCCAACATGATAAGTAATAATGTTGGATGGTTTCTGTTGGTGTCAAAACATGATTCTTTGAGATGACTACATGAGGTTGATCTAGAGTGAGCTTTGCTTGGGTCAAAAAAAAAAAAAAGAGTGAGCTTTGTTAAGGAATTTGCCTTAGCGGTCTTATTAGTATTCAACAAAGTGTAGCAAATAATATTGAAGAATAAAATTGTAAGATATCGCCTATATTGCTGTGGCTAAATCAATTGTGGCTAGGTTGCATTCACCAAAGTGACCTAATGTTCTTAAGGCCAACAATGGAAGAAGGATTTGGTACCAATTTTGTTGCGGGATACTTTTTAGGGTTGGATAGTTTTTTAGGGTATACTTGGTAGGGGTGAGCACGGATCGGATATCTGATCCGACCCGAAGTTGGATTTCGGATCGGATATCCGTATCCGAAAATGCAAATATTTGATATCCGTGTCCGATCCGAAATTTTTGGATATCCGGATCGGATAGTTTGGATATCCTATATCCGAACCTTTTAATGATTTGGTTTTTTTTTTACACGAATATTTATTTTAAAATAATAATTTATTGTCAAAATTAATTTGTTTTTAAAGGCAATTCATGACTACAAACTCAAACTCATAATTACAAGCTACAATTATTCATATAATTTGAGTTTAATAATTCTACAAATTTCAAAATATAACAATCCACAAATTTCAAAATCTAAAATCAAAGATTAACAGTTACACATACCAATAGATAGCAGAAAATAAAACCCAAATAACAAAAAACCAAAGTTAATTCACTGTCAAAATGGAATAAAAATTAAAGAACCCTTGTACTTATGTACATTATACAAGACAAATCATAAAAAACCAAATTAAATGATAGAAAAAAATGTAGATCTTGAGTGGAGTGAGGACGACGAGAGATGAGACTTGTGAAAGTTAAGCTTCTGGTTGTGACTTGTGAGGACGACGAAGACGCGAAGATTTGTAGATCTAAGAGGTTGAAATTGAGAGAAAGAGAGGCAAATGTTTAAGGAGAGAGTGAACTAGTATAGTGAAGCAGCCATGAACTCATGAAGAGAAAGGAGGAGATCTGAATTTTGGGAGAGTAAGGAGGAGAGAGAAAGAGAGGAGAGAGAGAGAGGGGGGGGGGGGGGGAGGAGGAAACGGCTGAATGAGAGAGGAGAGAGAAATAATTAGATTATTAGGGTTTGGTACTTGGGCCTTTAGGGAAATGGGGAGTTTCTAAAAACTGATGGATATTAAAAGGAGGTAGTGGTTTTTTTTTCGGATATCCGAAATCGATATTTTCGATATCCGATATCCGAAATATTCGGATCGGATATCCGACCCGAAGATCTTTTCGGATCGATTATCCTAAATTTTCGGATCGAATGCGGATCGGAATTTCGGATTTTCAGATTATTAGATAGTTTTGCGCAGTCCTAATACTTGGATTGTGGGTAGCATAGTTAGGTTGTGATAAAAAGTCAAATTAATGAAAGTTAGGGTGGTTAGAGGTGGTGATGAATGAAGTTATATTAAATAGGATGTAACTACCCCAATATGTGGGATTGTGGGGTAATTACTTTTCTATATCTCCCTTCTCATCAAAACACTACTACATCTTCTCAGTTTGATATTACTCCACTAATTCATTGCCCCAAATCGATTATGCGATTACAATTATGTTATCTCAAACCTGTAGATATTTTATATAGTTGCCTAGACAGAAATTGTATACTCCCTCCATCCCCAATTCTTGGCAACATTTTCTTTTACACGGTTTTCAAGACAGTTTTTTTTTATCATAATTATCTTAAAATTTGTGTTGATAAAATTTATGAAATTTACATATTTAGAAACTATACTCCATGATGAATCAAATAAGATTTCAATGATAGTCTTTTGACTTATATATATTAATCAGAATGAATGGTCAAAGTTGTCAAAGTTTGACTCTAAAAAAGGAAATGGGGCAAACAATAAGGGACGGACGTATTGCTTGTATTTGATATTGTCAGTTGAAAAAGTTAACAATATGTTGTTTTAGCTTACTAGTTTATGAGTATATATTACTTGATTATGTAATCCATTTTATGTGGAAGGTTAGTTTATGAAATAATATTAACTTATTATTGTTCTATCATTTGATGTGTTGGGAAGGTTCAAGGCCACAGATGCAGGTAAACTTCGTGCAGAGTACAACCGCCTTGTTGAAGGGTTGGCCCAAGGGAGAAATTTACCAAGTATGTCATTGTTGTATAGGAATTCTATTTTAAAATATCTATTTTTTATCCAGGTGATGGCATTCCCTAACGATTCACTGAATGCTTCTGGTGTTGTTTTTGTTGTTATTATTATTATTGTTATTGTTATTGTTATTATTATTATAATTATTATATTTATTATTATTATTTATGTATTTACTTTTTTCTCCAGATGGAGATACTTGGCTTTCCAACCCAGCTCTTCCTGATGATATTCTGAAAGAGGCTGTACCAGGGAATATCTGCCGAGCAGAGCATTTTTTATCAGTTTTACGGAGATTGGTGCAATATCTCAAAAGCCGGCTGCTAACTGAGAATTTTGAAAAGGAGTCGCCTGTTTCTTTCGTAGCATCCCTCAATTCTCAAGTTGGACTCGACCAAAAAACCTTGAGATTTTATTATGACCGCCTGCACTCTCTTATGTTGACACTAGAAATAACTGATACAAATGAGTACTTAAATGTTCAGACAATTTGTGATTTTGCAACACTAGTAAGCACATATACGAGGGGTTTCTCAATCATCATTGAACCTTTCGATGAGAGGATGCCTGATATCCCTGATCCTATACTCCAGGTTGGTTTAAACGCTATTCATGTGTATAAAAGTGCTAGCCTGTTATATACAGTTAATGGTCGTTCTTGCCCCTTCCCTTTGTTTCTATAATTGTTCTCTGTTGTAATGTTATTACTGTCTACTGTCCTCATGTTGAATTTTCCTTAAGTCGTAGGTGTTTCATTTCTGTATTGCTTGCCTTTTTGTATTTTTTGTGCTTTTAGATTTCATTACTTGCAATTCTCTTTAGAATTTCTTTTGTTCTTTGGAATTTTTCAGCTGAGCTGTCATGATGCTTCACTTGCTATAAAGCCTGTATTTGAACGCTTCCAGACAGTTGTGATTACCTCAGGAACTCTGAGTCCTATAGATCTGTATCCTCGCCTTCTTAACTTCAATCCTGTAGTCAGTCGAAGTTTCACCATGTCCTTGACAAGGGAGTGCATATGTCCGATGGTTCTAACTCGTGGAAGGTAAAAGCTTTAGGCGCTATCTGCATTCTTATCTTTTGCATTGGAAATTTTACTCTATTTTGTGCAAAGTTTTGAGTGAGAATATATATCTTTGATTAACAGGTAAATATCTTTGTCTGTTGGCTGGTGACTAATTTAGTTTGTATGTTTGTTTCAGTGATCAACTTCCTGTCAGCACAAAGTATGATATGAGAAGTGATCCAGGTGTTGCAAGGAACTATGGAAGGCTACTACTAGAAATGGTTTCTGTAGTTCCTGATGGAATAGTATGCTTTTTTGTCAGCTATTCATATATGGATGCCATTGTTAATACTTGGAATGATACTGGAATTCTGAAGGTATAGATGATGATTAAGCATCGTGTTTCCTTGCTTTCTACATTGCCTGATCTCTTTTTTTTTTTTTTTTAAAAAAAATCCGGCTGTTTGCTTTGTGAATTAATGCGTTGATGCTTTATACAAAATAGTCTTTTATTGAAATGTTATCATGTTTATCAGTGCGTGTTTAGTGCTTAACTGGATCTTACTTCATAGAGTTTCTTTATATTTCTTCTGGATGAAGATTTTTAATACTTGAGGGATGGGCTTCCTTAATAACAACTCAACTGTTTTTAATTTTTGTAGGATATAATGCAGCATAAGCTTGTATTCATTGAAACTCAAGATGTCGTGGAAACAACATTGGCTCTAGACAACTACCGCAGGGCTTGTGATTGCGGGAGAGGTGCTGTCTTTTTCTCTGTCGCTAGGTACTTTAGCTATGTGCGATATATATGTCATCTTCTGTCAGTAATTTCAACTTTTTGGAAAAGTAACTACTCGTACGTTTGAAGTTGGTTTCTTTGGGCTTGGCACTTAACTATTATAATTCCTTTTAGCTTATAAATTGACAACTAGAGGTGGTTAGGGGATCAGGTTAGTGTGAGCCTATTCACCCCTGGACCAGCTTGGACTTGTCAGGCTGGAGGTGTGGTTCAGAAATCTAGATCAGTTTGAATTGGCCAACTAAAGACTTAGCCTGATTAGCTTTGTTTTTTTATATTATTTAGTTGAGTATAGGCCTTATTACTGCAAAATGGCTTGGCCATGGGACCAGCACACTAACCACCACTAAGGACACCCCTCAATCAATAACCATGTGGCTTCATGTTGGCTACCGAGTGAAGTAACCATCACCATTTCCTCTAAAGAGACACCTCAATGTATAACCATGTGGCTTCAAGTTGGCTACCGAGGGTAGTAACCATCACCATTTCTCCTTTGACAATACGGTGATCGGCTAAATGTCACATGATGTTTTTTTTTTTGTTTAAGCGGTGGTGATTAATAACAAAGAAGGTGTTATAGAGATTGTTATCTTAATCCTTAAGAAGCTGGACCTTATTGTTCTCTTGTTATTTGATTATTAATTATTGGTTAAATTTTGAGATGTTTACATACTTCACTTCTATTGTAGGGGAAAGGTAGCTGAAGGTATAGATTTTGATCGGCATTATGGCAGGCTAGTGATAATGTTCGGGATTCCTTTCCAATACACATTAAGCAAGTGAGTGCCTACTGTCCCTTCTGAGTGCCTACAGGCTGATTTGCAATAATTTCTTCTTCCAAAAACTAAGAATATGTACGAAAAATGCTTTGAAGTGTTCATTATTTGCTAGAGAAGGCTTATAACCTATAGTTCATCATTGAATGGATCTTTCCATCTCAACACTGAAACTGTGTTACAGGTGTTTATAAGGGAAAATAGTGGCCTCTGGTCAATGAGGATGCCATTCTTGTTATTAAGGGCGTGTTCAACCCTAGTCTTTCTTTAAAATTTTAACTAAAATATATTATGTTCTCTGTTTGTTTGTTTGTTTGTTTTAATTATTTTTATTTTTTATTTATTTACTTGCGTCATTTCCATGTAAGGAAGTTGCAATTACTTGTGTCATTTCTTATTTGGGCAATAAATTTTCTCTACCTTTATCACATGGGTCCTTTTCTTTCTTTCTTTTTTTTTTTCCCTTATTTTCTTTTATTTTTTTCCCTTCTCTTTCTCTCTCCTCAATAAATCTCTTTCATCTCCTTAATTCTTGTGCCAAGATCCAGTGATGCAATTGAATATAAGCAAAGGAAGTATTATTTAAGCTTCAAAATCTTGTGAAGACTTTTTAAGATTTAATTACATTTATCTCTACTAGCCTAAGACTTGTCAAAATGTATATTGGATCTAGCTTGAGAAGAATAGTATCATCACTCTTAAAGTCGTAATATTAAGGGTTCATATGGCCTTCAGTCAAGAAAGTGGAAGAGTGAGAAGAGGGAGAGGGAGAAAAAGTGTGTGTGTGTTTTTTTTTTTTTTTTTTTTTTTTTTTTTTTTTTTGGGGGGGGGGGGGTGGTGGGGGGTGGGGGGAATTTACATTAATTAAGGGTAAGGTTGATTCTCTCCCAAGTACAAGCATTCTCTGTGGCTTGAACACTCCAAAAACCAACTAAAGAAACACTCCATAATATCCTTCTCTCTCTAATGTGCTTTGTCGATAGAATTTTCCCCTCTTTCTTGACTCCCCTGTGAATAACAAAACCTCCACCACTTTCCCATCAATAACATTGTGTATGAGTGTATGACCCTTGTAACAGCCCAATCCCGACACCACCCAAATTCCGTTCATTGTGTCGTAACCTGTGGTAGAAGACTGTCATAAATTGCTTGGTTTCAGCCTCTTATGGCCAAACTACTATTATGACCAAGGTGGCCAATGCTTTCGCATTATCTTCCATTGTTTTTACTGTTGTGATGTGCGATCTGTTTCTTCTTTTTAACATCTTTATACTCATCAGCTGAGATCAAATAAACTGAGCTTGTTGGTTCTTTACATTGCAGGATATTGCTTGCCCGACTAGAATATTTGCGGGACACGTTTCAGATTAAAGAAGGAGATTTTTTGACTTTTGATGCTTTGGTATGGTCTTTACCACAATATCGTTGTCCATTACTAACATAGTCACCTTGACTCGGCTAAAAGGATCAGGTACGGGTACAGATTTGAGTGACCGGTATGGCAATTCCTAAAATCAGGACACGGAAATTGTCCGAGATTTGGACATGGGTGTGGGGCTCGGCATAAGTAACTAATGAAATAAAATAAAATAATACTTTGTAATTATCTATGATCTTATATACTATACTATAAGACAAGAAGTGTCACTCCGTGATTCGCTTATCTTATCAAAGTAGTGTATAGGTATAATATACTACCTCCGTTTCTTTTTAGTTGATACGTATTCCTTTTTAGAAAGTTTTTTTTAGTTGACACGTTTCCTTTTAGGGTAACTTTTTTACCTTGCATTTACAAGCTACCCTACTTGCTTTTTCATTCTCTCTCTCTCTCCTCTCCTTAATATATGTGCCTAAATCAAACGCGTCAACTAAATAGAAACGGAGGAAGTAGTAAATAGATTATTCAATTAAAAAAATAAATATATACTCTACACAATTTATTTTTAGCAAATAAAATTGTTATGTTATGCATGACTAATAATAAGATTTCCTTCCTTACAATATCACGGAAGATTATTCTACAACATCTTTGATATGATCACGAAAGATAATCACAAAATCTAATTCAACACTAATAAGGAAAAAATTCTTAGTATTTGTGCGGGTGATATTCTCTTTATTTGCATGCGTGATACACTCTTTATTATATGCATAGAAGAAACAATCTTATTATTTGCATGGGTGATATTATATGCACGCAATCTAATACTTTATATTTGCACGTGTGAATAATTTGCATGGGTGGTATTCTACAATGATATTATTTGGTGCATCGGTAATATTATTTGAACATTATATAATATTATCATAATATTACTTGCATCAAGTAATATTACGGTGTATAATTGTACAGTATATGAAACTTATATCTCATGCATCATTCACAAATTATTCTTGGAGATCTCAATTACTATATAATCTTCTTGGAGATCTCAATAATAATCTCTTTTTTTTTTTTTTATTATTATCATGAATCGAGTACATTACACGATAGCATTATGCTTCATATCACATAATAATGGGGTGTTTGGTTCAGGCATATTAGGTATAAGGTATGGGTTTGGAATGACCAAAACCCATACCTTGTGTTTGTTTCTTGAAATTTCATTTTTCAAACCCATACCTCAAACCCCCAAGGTATGGGTTTTTGAAACCCAAGGGGGAAGGTGGGTATGGCTCATACCCATACCTTTAGGTTTAAAATTAAAAGGAAAACTATCATTCCTAGATAAAAACCAAACACATGAAATCAAGTATCAAGTTCCAACCCCATACCACCCAGGTTTCATTCCTCATTCCAAACCCATACCATTGTTTGAACCAAACGCCCCCTAAGTTGTTTTGTGTTTGGGGTAAGGGAAAAAGTAGAGAGAAATTGTTGGGACCACTTACTTAAAATGAAAATGTAGCTAAAATATTGGGACGGATATAAAAGGAAATTGTAGCAAAAAAAAAAGCGACAGAGGCGTACGTACTAATTTACAATGATTGTTTTTGCTTTGAGTTGCCGGACTGATTCAAATGTTCTGAATCAGAGACAAGCTGCTCAATGTGTAGGCAGAGTTATACGATCAAAGGCTGATTATGGAATGATGATTTTCGCTGACAAAAGGTTTGTAAGTGTACTATCAAATTGTTTTTGTCTTGGTGTGCATGCTAGTCTCTTTGAAGAAATATAAATTCTACTAATACAAAAAGCACAAGATTGCTTAGTTTTTTTGTGTAGATACTTCATATCGGTTGGCTTTTTAAATAATTACTCCGTATTTGATATAGTGGCTAAATGGATTTAAAATTTCTGCATCAAATATGTTGATTTTTCTTTAAAAGCAAACTTAGCAAGTCACTCCTTAAGTCGTTAGGAATGTCTTTCATGCATTTACAGATTTGAATTCCATTAAGAAGCTGTTGGCAACAGTGTTTAGTTAGCTGTGCTGTTGTTGTAGTTGCTGTGTTAACTAGAATGGGCAAAAATGAAAATCAGATGGATTAATTAACTTGCTCGATTGGACAACTTTGTCCTGTCAATCCCCAAAATGCTTCATCCTTTGTTACTTGTTTCTGCAGATACAGCAGGCATGATAAGCGCTCCAAGCTGCCTGGATGGATTTTGTCTCATCTCTGCGATGCTTACCTTAATTTGAGCACTGATATGGCTCTACACATAGCAAGAGAGGTATGCCACACTCTACGTTTTATATTGTCTACTCGGATAATTTTCTTTCTTAATCTAGTACCACCTATTCACCTGCCAACATTATTTTCACTCTTTTCTTTTAGTTTCTATTTTTCAAATGTTTTTCTATTCTTTTTGTATTTTCTTGGCTACAGTTTCTCCGAAAGATGGCTCAACCATACGATACGACTGGTGCCAGTGGTAGGAAAACCCTGTTGTCTCAGGAAGACATCAAACAGATGAGCAATGCCAGTGCAGACGTGCCAGTGTTCTGAGTTTTCAACAATAGTCCCATCCTGCATCAAAATTAGCGGTTCATAAAATCAGAATTTCCCAAATTAGCGGGTTGGGTACCCGACCGATCAAAATGGCAAATAAAGGGCTGTGTCATTGGGCTGCTTTTTAGCTTAAACGGGTACCCAAAAACCCGGTAAATAATAATGTGGAGGGAGCAATTAGTGTGACATAGAGTTCATATTTTTGCAGTGAAATGTGCCAGTTCAATTGGTTTAATTGCTAAAGCAATGTTGTGGTTGAAATAATTTGGTTGGGTGACAAAAAGACTTAGTTGATTTTTACTTATTGGTGTAGGCCCCAAATATGAATGGTGTGAAGGCCTTGGTGGTGACAGAAATGGGATTTGGGGGATTGTTAAAGATTTCACTCACTTACTTGCATCGTAAATTTTTTTACTGGCTAATGTCAAGGGTGGATGGGGATGGTACCCTTGTCTTTGGTGATCGGTATGTTGTTCCATTATGCCCTGGTTGAGTATGTGCTTGGGATTCCAATGGGTTCCAAGGAATTCCAGCAAAGATTCCGGCGGACAATGAAGAAAAGCGGGCAGAGGCAAGAAGAATAGTGCAGATGTATGCAAAGGTTGCTGGTGAGAACATCTCGTTATTGGTAGGTTCTGAGCGAGTCATCAGGACTGATAGTGAGGGCAATGTGTTGCCTTTTTTTTTACTGATGCTGAGAAGGCTGAATTCAAGATTCAGTTTCTTATACTTGCTTTGGGGTACTTGTTATGTGCTACAACGAATACTAGCCATGTGGCAGTTGCACTCACCCCCTCGTTGTTGTATGATGAAACGTTGGAGTATGACTGGTGCACATGGGTGTATAAGTGATTCTGCACTGCAGCAAAGAAGTTCCAAAGAAGTTTAATGAAAAGGGATTTGTTGCCAGATCCGGTGGATGTATTTTGTTTGTGTTGGTACTTGGTAGGTAGTTGGTGGCATTTTGATCTAATTTTGGTTTTTATTGTTAATAGTGGTGTGCTTTGAATACATGTTATAGTAATGGTTGTTTTGATTTGATTTTGGGACAGGTTTTTTACCTTGACCATTTGAATCGCGTTTCCATGTCGTGGGGTGTGACGCCGAGATTGCTAGCTTGGTCTCAAGAAAAAATAAATGAAGGGGAGGGATCCGATGAGAACACCTATATATATGAGAACACTATACTTATGTGAGAACAATTTAAAATTTAGAACATTAGAAGAACTTTTTAGAACATATGCAACATCTTTTAGAACATCATACTTAACATTCTGTAGCATAGCTTTTAAAATAAAATTCCTAGAAAATTAAACCTAGACTCAATGATTCTTAACACATATGTAGTTCTTAGAAGAATAAACTTAGCTTTTTAGAATATACTTTAAATTGGAACATGATACTTAAATTTTAAGACATTGAACTCAAAAAACAAATCTGAACATATGCAATATTTTTTAGAACATATGCAACATATTTTAGAACCTATGTAACGTTATTTAGAACATGTTTAAATTTTTTCCGAACATAATCCGTTAGTATAGAACACGAATTGAAAATCGATTTTTACAACGAATTGATTCGAAATAAGTTTATTCTTGATTTTCAATGTAGCATAAAAAATTGAATTTTTGTTTTCTAATTCAATTAAAATTCCTTAAAATTTCAAAGTCTATATAATTTGCCCAATTTGATTGATTTTGATTGATTTCACGTACAAAGTTGTCAATTAAGCTTGGCTTACCTTTGATTAAGCTTCACAACTTGAAGTCTTGATTATAATTGTTCAAAAGTAGATACAAAACACATGAAATTCTTGAGCATATGGTGAAGGTGGTCATCGTGCAAGAGGAGAGAGAGTGGTGGACATGATGGCAGGGAGAAGAGAAAGAATGCTGGCTGGTGGTGGAGGTGGCGGCGTAAAAGTTATGGAACATGCAGTAGTAGTGATGGAGGAGCTATAGATTATATAGTGTTGTGGGGAGAGGAGAGAGAATGTTGAGGTTGAAGATGATGGGTTTAGTTTATTTTCAGAACATTTACCTTAGCATATTAGAACATAGATGTGTTCTCATGTATAAAGTGTTCTCACATAAGAGAGGTGTTCTCACATGGGCCTCTCCCTATATATATATATATATATATATATTTAAATTCACTTTTTTCTACCTCTATTTATAAAGTTAATTAAATAAAAATAAGCAATTTAGGTAGAAAAAAGTGAATTTCAAAAATATATATAATTATATCAATATGGGTGTCTATGTGTATGTCTTGAAAAATTATGAACAATGGTAATTTTTTCATAATTTTTAACTTTTTAATTTTTTCTTAAAATGCAATTGAAAAAAAATAAATAAAAGATATATGACAACCGCGCCACATGGCGTGACCTGGTTGATTCATGTTTCACGTAGAACGAAGCAAAAGTTTACCATGGGAGGGTATATACCATTTGATGGTATAGTTTTATGCCACTAAGGTAGTAAAAATTTGCTACTTTTGCATGAATATTTATACCGTGGTATAAAAATTATACCACAAGTGTTGATGCTCTAACAAGATGATACTTTTTCTCAAATAGGATGGTACTCAAAAAAATGCCAACGTTGAATACTCCGAGTACCAACATACTCCCTCCGTTTTTAAATACTTGCTCCACTTTTCTTTTGCGGCCGTTTTTAAATACTTGCTCCATTACCTTATTTGGAAACCTTTTATAATTTAGATTTTAATTCATTTTTCTCAACTAGTGGACCCAATTTTATTACTTTTTAGATTTTCTCTCCTCTAATTTACCTTCCACCAACCCCACTATCTCCACATTTTAATACTTTCTCCAATTTCTCCTAAAACTTCGCTCATGGAAAAATGGAGCAAGTATTTAAAAATGGAAGGAGTAACTTATTAGCGTCAAAATTAACGCATATTGTTATATACTGTATTTGGAGAAAGGCTACACATACAAGCCTTGTATGTGGGAGCCACATACAATTTGACATGTCACATTTTGATTGGGTGTTAAATTGGGGTCCAATATTTACTAATTTTGAAATTTCATTTGAATTCAAATGAAATTTCTGATTACCCTAATATTTGAAATTCAAAATAAATGTCATTTTCAATACACCCCAATAAATTCTGATTTTTTTTTTATTATTATTTTTCACTTTTTATTTTTCAATTTTAATTTCACTTGTTTTTCATGAACACCTTCGAAAGCCTAGAAACTGGATGAAGTATCGATTCCTTAAAAAGACAAATCTCAACATGTTATTATTTGCAGAAAATTATGATTTATTTCTTCATCATGTAATTGATTTAGTCTTCTTTGGTTTAATTTGGATATTTTTTTTTTCCATTTCTTCACCACCATGAATGTTGAACGGTGAGCAGAATACTTCATGTTTTAATTGGGTGTTTTTAATTAGAGGGTTTTTTTGGTTTCAAAAAAAAAAAAAATTAGAGGGTTTTGTAATTTGGGGTTTTCGACTTAGGGGGTTTTAATTGGGGGTTTTTCGAAGTGGGGGTTTTGTAATTGGGAATTTTTTTATTGCTCATTTGTTAATCGAATTTTTATGTTGAGTGTATTGGGTGCATTGGAGAGTTTTTAATTTGGGGGTTTGTTAATTGAGGGATTTTCGAATTGGGGGTTTTGCAATTGGAGGTTTTTATTGTTCATCTTTTAATCTAATCTTTCTGTAGAGTACATTTGGTGTAATGGGTGTTTTTAATTTGGGGATTTTCAAACGGCATTGTATCCCTAAAATCAAATCACACTCATTCATTGTTTCTTCTTTGCTTAATCAAATACCACGTTCTTATCCGTTCTCTTTCAGATTCTTCTTTACTCAATACTGGGCGTTTTTTTCCCTTAAGTTCTCCTCAATCTTTTTTCATCAATTTCTGGGGTTATTTTATATTAAATTTTGTGAATAATCTAAGAAGATGATAAACATCATGTTTCAAATAATTAGGATTACAATATGTGGTTTTCATCTCAATACCCAAAGAAGTTTCTTCATTTTCTGATTAGAGCAGTTACTTTTCCTTCTCTCATATCCGGTACTATTCAAGTTGTGATAGAGATGCCAATTTCTTACCAAAGTTGATACGTAATTGATACTTATTTTAATCAAACATAAATCAACAAAACTTCATCAGTTTGCTTGATCGTATATAATCAATGCGATGCAATTGATTTTGTCCTATACAATCTCGTAAATGATTCAATTGATTGTATTATGGGAAAAAAAATTAGTCAAATTTTTTTAATAAAAGGTAAATTATAATAACAGTTCATATAACATATACAAATATTTTTAGGGGTATAAATGTCCGCGTTGTTCTTAATAGTTAAAAAAAATGGCAATTAACGGCAAATACACATGTTATATATAGGGTATACTATATCCGTAAGAGTTTAATCATTAAATCACACATGGGAAAAGTTTAGATGCAATTAACATCAAATCAAGAAGAGCTTATAGGTAAACTAACATTTTAAAGATGAAATTGTTCTCACACTATTCATAAATACTTTCTCATTCTTTTTAAAAGGTAGAGATAAAATATGAAGTTGAATTTCCTTCTTTCAAAAATACTTCGTAATTCATTTTAGCGTTATTCAGATCAATTCAACCCCAATCAGTTGAGTTCGGTTCAGTTGTGTTAAATAAATCAGAACATGCCCTAGTTTCCTTTTTTCATAAATAATTCATTTTAGCTCTTTTTAGTTCATTTCAACTCCAATCAATTCATTTCAGTACGTACAGTTCAGCCCAAATCAGCTCAATTCAGTTGTTTTCAATAAATCGGAACATGCCCTTAATATCAATCCACTTTCACTTTTAAAAAAAAATTAAAAAAATATAAGACATTGGCGAATGATATTTTTAAGTTTAAATTAATTAAATATAAAAAATTATCTTTTTATATTAGGAATTTCATCTAAATATTTTTTAGCACATAAATACAAAAATAAATATTTTGAAAAATTCAAACAAACCATGCATCGCATAGGCTTCATCTAGTTTTGTATTATTTTGGTATCAATATCTTTTTTTTTTGGTATAAATATGTTACAAATTCTTAAATGGACCTGGTTCACACTAATTTATTGTGGACCATTAAAATTAGAGAAAATGTGGTTGTTTTATTAATAGAAAAAAAAGTCGCTATAATAAAATGAAGGTCACTAGATTGAAAATAAAAGTCATTTTGGTAATATATAGGCTATAAGATGTTAATTTTTTTAATGAAATATTTTATAAGGTCAATATAAATAATAAAGGTTATTATGTTAAAATTAGGGTCATAACGTTGCACTTGAAGTTCACAATAGTATTAAACGTTATACTACTTTTAATAAAGGTTAATATGTTTAAAATAATGTTACTATGTTAAAAATAAGGGTCACTATGTTCAATATAATGTCAGTTGCGTGTGTATAAACCTCGGGTTCACAATAATATTATTGTGGACCAGGTCCACGCAAGTATTTCTGTCAATATGTTATGTATTGTAGTGCGTCCATTTCTTACAAAGTCGAGGCCTAGTCCGACGCTATTAAAATTTTCTATTGTAATATTAATTCTTCCACAGCCACATTAATCAAATTTTTCTAGAGATTATGTATATTAAAAAAAAAACAAAGCATAATCTTCAGAGCAAGCAGATAGTTGTATGTATTCCAAAGGGATGTGTTTAATTTTGTACCGTTTGGATGGATATAGGCCTAATCACTTAAACGATCAAAGGTATTAAGTTTATTATTTTGGAAGTAACAACAATAGTTGGGTTAGTATCCATTGTTAATTATTTGGTTTAAAAATTAAGGTCACCACATAGTATTATAGATATATTTCACAAATTATTTGTGCAGCACGTGAATATCCCTTAATATTGGTTATTGATGCTACACACATAAATATTTGCCTGCTATATGGTTCTGCTACACACATAACTTTGTATCCATTATATATGAGTCAAATACAATTTCATAAACTAACACCGTTAGACATGTGAGATATCTGAAAATTTTCCGTATTGATCTTAGTAGGAGAATAATATATTTAGGTTTATTTACGTTAATATATTATTTAGAGATAATATTTTAGGGATTATGATTATCCTAGTATATCTTTAAGAAATATTCTTTCCTATCTTATGACTGTAGGTTTTGTATAAATACTCTACCTATTGATGACTAATAAATAAGTCATTTTATTCTATTATCTCTTTCTCTAAATTTGCCAAAAACTCTTATAGTAACATGATTTTGAATAAGGAATATATGATTCAAATATAATTTTACAAAATAATATTTTGAAGTGACACGATTTTGAATAAGGAATATATGATTCAAACATAACTCTATGAAATAATATTTTATAGTAACACGGCTTTGAATAAGGATATAAGTTGTAAACACATTAGAGTACTTTTGTAATAAATTAACCCTTCTTGATTTAATTATAACTCTCTAGTAGTTGATTCTAGCCCTGCAACATTTAATTTAATCGTACAAAATTTGATTGTAACTCTCAATATTTCGAATTTGACCGTCCACCCTCGCTGCCCCGCACAATTGAATGCCAAAGTTATTTTAATACTTCCTCCTTTCTAGTAATATTGCAACACTTTGACTTTCGCACTATTCATCACGATTGTTTGACCACACATTATGATTTATACGTAAAATAAAATATATCAATGTGAGGTATTGTTAGATTTGTCTCGTAAAATATTATCACAATATCAACTTTTCATAATAATTAGGGAATTTTGTGTAGAACTACCCTAAAGATAGGGTCATTTGTGAACAACTACCCATTTTTTTTTATTTGTTTAAAACTACCCACAAGTTTGAAAACATTTGGGTATCACTACCCATTAACATATTCCGTCCAATTAAGACGTTATCGGGGCTCATTTTTTTCACTTTTGTCACCCAATTAACTCTCCCAATTTGTATAAAGGTTTTAATCTATTTTAATTAACCTAATTAGGGTTTTAATCATAATTCATTTTAGGGTTCATGAGTGTAGTATTATTTGGGGATTTTAATTTCTGAGGTTTGGGGGTTTAATTGAATTGGGGTTTTTGCTTATTTTAGCATTAATTGGCCATTGTAATTGAAAAAAGTGAAAAATTGGCCCAAAATAACGTTTTTATTGGACGAAAAACGTTAGTGGGTAGTGCTACCCAAACTTTTCCAAACTTGCGGGTAGTTCTAAACAAATAAAAAAAATGGGTAGTTGTTCACAAATGACCCTATCTTTAGGGTAGTTCTACACAAAATTTCCTAATAATTACTCTAATATAGATAGATATTAAACATATAAAATGTGATTTGAGATGTGTAATTTCATCCTTGTTGTAAAATTATTATAACAAAGAAAGTATTTAGTACTTAAAGTAGTCTCTGATTCTATTTAATAATTGTTGATTACATTGGTTTCATGATGAAAGAAATTTTGAAGTTATTATTCAAGATGCACTTTAGGACATCGATTGTAGAAATAAAGGTAAGCAAATAGTAACAAATGAGATATATAGAAATAAATGTTCATAAGTAATTATTCAGGATGCACTTTAGGAGTTTAGTAGTATGCACGAGGCACTTACATTATTTTTTTGCTAATACTGAGTTCAATTCGGACCCTTAAGGGCTAAAATGGCCCCTAAAACCTTAAGCAAATATTTTTCGACATGTAAACCAATGAAAAAGTTGATACGGGCTTCAATTTACAATTTATAAGAACTTTTGGGCTGCAATTTGCAATTTTTTTTAAATGGCTGCAATTTGAAAAATACAAACTTTAAACGGCTACAATTGACAAATTTTCGTAATTTTTAAAATTGTTTTAATTATTTAATAAATAATTAATTTGTAATTTTGCTGAGTTTGAAGGTATTTTTTTAAGTAACATAACGTTTATTGTATATGTGAATCTATTAATTAATTTACAAAATAATGATGATGCTATCTAGCTTAAATGGTAAGGAAAGACTAAAGAATGATATCTTAAACTATACCTTACATTTGTGTCGAATTTAATATAAAAAAATTTAAAATTTCGTAGTAACCTTATCATCGAATAAGAAAATATATACTAAACACACGAGATTATACTGATTTTAACTTTTCGTAGTAACCTTGTCATTGTATTACATGTAGCTCAAGCTCGTACTTGGGAGGATTTTGTAACTCTCGTTGACGGAGTTTTAGCCAGTGATGTTGGGGTTCTTTGGAGGTTATCTCTTAGATTACAAACTACGTACAATAGCCAAGGCACCGCGGATAAAATCAATGCTGCAGTCACGAGGTGGTTGGTTCATGCACGTCGTCTACAGGTTTTGGACTATTAACTTTTCAAGTGTCCCCTCTCTAACTCACATCCACATTCGTTCTGACGACCTCAGTCGCATTCGAATATCCTTCTATCCCATATATGAGGTTGCATTAATTTATCTCCATTTGTTCGTTATGGCTTTTAAAAATATCGTTTAATCATTTTATTTACGAGTATTAATTAATTTAATCTATTGGAATTTGTTTTTTTAGGATCCTGTTCCTGAGACTATACGACCAAGGTTTTCTGCTGTTCGGAATCTTTTCATCACGGTGGAGACCAACTTACGAGCGGTGACTGCATTTATACAGTGTTTTCCATTGCTTCGTCATCTCAACGTCACTTGGAATGCTGTATGTACATTCAACTGAAATAAAATGCTGCTAATTATAATATACGGAGTACTGTTTGTTGAACTTAGAAATATAGAAAGAAGAGAGGGGAAGAAAGTAAGATAAGGCAGTTATACTGCTCTTTCATAACACTTAAGGCATGCTTGGATTAGGGGTAATACATTAAGGGGTAATAAAAGTCAAACTTGAAAAAACAAAAGTAATTAGAGGTGTTGTGGTAGAAGACATGATGTTTGCAAATAAAATAAGGTAATTGTGAAATAAGGTAGTTGTGTTCAAATAATTCAACGTTTTAATAGGTGATTTTGGACAAATATTTCTATATTTATAGTGCAACGATAAAAGTAAACTTGCCTAAAAGGTAGGAACAATATTCCTATGATATGATGATCATGCCTAACCCACTACTATCATGAATTCATGATCTACAAACTAATCTCTTAGAAATTTAAGAAATAACCCAATAGCACATTACTCGTAAAACTCTAGAATCCTAGGATAATTAAACACAATATATTCTTAAACATATGGCACTACTTTGAATTACTAATCCAACATGCCCCCTTGCTTCAAAGTCCTCGCGCACAACTTTACTAGCTTCAACATTACATAATGCCAAGATAGATTTCTTGTGCGATATTACTTGAATTAGCACACACACATTCACATCTTTAAAAGAGTTGTCTCTCTTCTTGATCGACCTCTGCAAATCAGTGAATCACTTTTCTTCGACCATTTGTGATGCACATCTCATCAGCTACTCATTTTTATTGATGCTCTTCTCATCAATTACTCGATCTTGTAATGAACATTTTCACCAACTTACATCATGTTACTTATTATTAGCCTAGATTTTCACTATATATATATATGTTACTATGTATTTTGTTTTCAATGGATTGAATGCAATTCCTGTCACTCTTTCCCCTCTCGCATCTCTTTATTATAATTCAACAATATTTGTCTAATGTGATTAATTTTATGCTATAATTAAATGATAGAAAATAGAAATTTAGAAATGTAGCTACTAGCTTTTAATAAAGCAGAGGGGATGTCACACAATTATTGATATAGAACCTATTCTTGCTTACTAGTGATTATATAACTAATTGCTTTCAAAATATGACTCATTAGAAATAAAATGCAATTGTAAAATTTCATATTGAATAGATGTAATTTGACAAAAATACACCAACACAAATTTAACCAAAAAAAATAACTACACTAAATTAAAATAAGGACACGTGTCCGCCATGGAACTACTGTACCCTATTTTATTATAGTATATAGATATATTTTATAAATAATTTCACGTAATTTGTTAAATTAATACATAAATATTTTTAATATCATTTGTTTTAATTGATTTTTCATATTTTAATAACTAACGGAGTTAAATAATTTTTTAAAAAATAGCATTCTGCATTCGATTTATAATTTGATTACTACATATCAAATTCAATGACAATTCATAATAATATTGTTTCATTTTAAAGTTACATATTTTGAAAAGAAAATATCAAATTGTATGTCAATGCATAATAATGGTTAGAAAACTAGTTTTTTATGCCTCATTTATAAAAACAAATTAATTATATTCTATAACTGACGTTGGAAAAATCATGAAATTGCCTAAATGTTTTTGGAGCCCTGAGAGGTGCGATGGGAGCAGTAGATTGAGCCACAAACAACGAAATATGTCTCTAAAAAAATAAAGACAATAAAATAAATAGTGTTATTAAGATGTTTGATATAGATGTTTTCATTGATCGTTAAGATATTCGATAAGCAATATAGGATATAAAACAGATGACGAGATTGAAGAGTAAACGACAATTGATAAGTGTTATTATTCTTAGTTTCTAACTGATACAATGGTTGCAAATAATTGTCAGAAACTACCCGCTTAATAGGTCAATTTGTTAACTTTACTCGCTAAAAAGTATTATAAAAAAACTACCTCCCAAATTTAAAAGTTTGAGTAGCATTACCTTTTTTATTTTCCGACAATTAATTCCGCCGAATGGGACCTATTTGTTATTTTCCCTTAAAAAAACATTTTTACTCTCTATACATTAATTAATCTTTCTATTCTTTGCAAAAACTCAACCAAATAATCAAGCTAGCAAGTCGGTATTTCTAGCTTAACCTGTTAATTAATTCACGACTTTCTAGCTTGCTAACGGAATCTGGCTTGCTAACAGAATCTGTAAGAGGATAACTTTCAAAATATTACCAAAAACTCTCTTATGTTTTTTGGTTGATTCTTTTCCTAATTACACTCGATGGATTGGTGAAAGAACCTGACATTCTAGCTTGACCTATTAAGCAAGTATTTCCTGACAATTTTTCCTACCAGTTAATTAATTAATTAACGACTTGGATTCGGATTAAATTTTAGATCATGCTAAAAATCTATGTCAACTAGTGTATATACATAATATCATTACAAAATAACAATAAAGTAATGATATGGTTCAAATTGGGTTGGGTTTGAATTTAGGTCGATTTCGAATTTTGTTTCGATAAATTTGTCAAGTTTGGGTTGGATGAGAACAGGAATTAGGGTTGTCTTAAAAATTTTAGAGGCCCTGTCCTAACCCTAAAAATCGACTTTAATTAATTAAAAGTACAATTTTTTTTTTTTATGAACATTGCCTTATTACAATATATCTTTGTTCCTACTTCAAGCTAAGTTGCCAAATACCTTGGGTGAAAGCTTAAGTGTTGGAGCAAAGCCCCAATCGATCTAAATTATTATAGGGACTCCCTGCATCGAGCTTCTTGCCCAACCCCATTCCTAAACTATCTTCACGCATAGGTCCTTCAGGGGAGGCTGCCTAGCAGCTTATCAATAGAGGGATAAGGAATAGAAGGACCTAGCACTATCATAGGAGTAAGTTTACTCTCAATGTAAGAACTTTCACTAGAGAGGCTTGCTTACCTTATGACTTCAACTGGGAGGGCAGCGGGAAAGCTACTCCAAATAAATTGACTAGCCTACGTTAAAGAACCTCTTCGCTTTGCTTTGTTTGAGTCACTTCGTCCGGAAAGCTTTGTATGAAGAGTAAAGGTCAAGTTAGAAAGTCGGGTTCTTTCACCAATCCATCGAGTGTAATTCTTGCTATTGGGAGTTCTGCATCAAAGTAGAAGCTAGAAAACAAGTCAGGGAAGCTAATTGCGATAGTTAAGCTATTTCAAGTTTGTAATATTTTGAAAGTTATCCTCTTACAGATTTTGTTAGCAAGCCAGTTTCATTATTGATATTGATTGACATAGAGCAAAGAATTAACCAGTGTTAGGAGTCTTTCCAGTCTTGCGCACTTTTCACTGTACATGCCAGGACAAAAAAGCTTTTAAGGAAGAGTGAATAGCACTTCTTGGTTAGTTTCTTTTCTTGCTTATTGGCTTAGCTGTGTCGTAGAACCAATAGGTTTCCATTCTCCTAATTGAACCTATAGACTTTGGTTTAGGTTCAATCCAAGACTAGGAAAGCAACGAAGCCCAATGTCAAGCAAAGCCCTAGACTATAAGTGAAGAAATTGGGTTCAACTAATCCCTTAACCCAACATGAGGTGGAGCCTTAACCCAAAATGAGAGGGAACTATTAGGATAGTGGGCTTAGAGCAAGACCCATCATTGGATAAGATCACGACAAGAGGTGTACACGTTAGGCTTCACTCAAGGTAATGGGCAAACCCTAACGAGTCTAAACAAATTTTATCTTATTGTATGACAAAACCACATATTGAGTTTAATATTCAAGGCCCAGAATAGAACATGGGGTGAATCTTGAAAGCCTTATCGCTCTTACTTCGCAGCCTTTAGCCCATAGCAGTCAACACAGAAGAGAGCAGCCCTACAAAATAGTCAACCTTCCTTCCAAAAGCTTCGCTTTAGCGACTACATGCCTGTGATGTTAGCTAGTATTCTTATTACATACACTGATTTAAGTGGAATCAATCACCTAAATGACATGATTCAACTGCTAGTGAGATTAGGAGCTTCCTGAGAAGAGTAAGTTGAATTAGCAAAATTGGATGATTCAACAACTGATGAATTATTTGTTGAATCTCACAAAGATTTGCGCTCGCTCTAAAAAGTCCACTATCCATAGTATAAATAGATAATCAACAAGGATTGCCATTTTCCATAAAACTAAACGGTTAGTATACTCGAGATCCTTTCATTCCAATTTGCCATCAGATCATCTTCTTGTTCTTTATTATGCTCTCTAGTTTATTAGCCTCTAAGGCTTTTTTCAGCCTCTTTATGCACTGGTAGTGAAAGGGTCATTAGAACTATGTTAAAAAACATATATATAGATGAACTCGTTCATAATTGAAAGTGAAGGGTCCATGTTACGAAAGACGCCGTTAAAAATCTTTGGTATTATATAGCTATATTCAAATGTTATTATAAAGTTATCGTGAACTGTGTATATATATAGGAGCATCTTTTAGAAGACACATCCCGTCTACTACCCTTAATGCAATATGGGAATCCTTTTTATTTGATGAATGAAGTTTAACAGTTTGCTTATAATCTCTCTTAGATGAAGAAACTCTGACAGTAACCCGTCGCCTCTTCTTTTTCTAATTAGGAAGATCATAAATGCTTATTTGTAAACAAACAGTACACCCAAAGATGATAAACTATAATGATATTTAACACTGTAGTAATTAAACAAAAAGTCTTTCATGAAAATAACAAGGCAAACTTGACCTCAATAGCACAAATTATATGTTGGGAACAGAGAATAGCACAACCTTGATCAGGTACACTCTACATCACAAACTATTATGTTTGGTTCAAAAACTATCATAAATGATATCAAATGCCAAAGACTCTGCCGAAAAAGTGTATTTTATATTATAATATTTTAAATCAATTTTCACACCCTTTTAAAATTTTCTCTAACTTATTTAATTACTTTATTATACCTAATAACAAAACAAACCCAACAAACAAAGGACATTCAAAATCAAAAACTAACAGCATAAATTAATTATACAAATAAATAAACAACAAATCAATTTCAACAAATCATCATAACACTAACTAATACCTTAATTTCATGAAATTATGGAGGAACAAAAAAAGACAAATAACCAGATATATGTTTTCAGATATAGAAATTAAGTTTCAAAATTTACCAAATTAAAATTTAAAGAATATCTTGAGACTACCTAGGATTTTAGGATTAGTGTTCATCTTCTTTCTCGTTGACCTTGGTGTCCTTCGGGTAGTATTAATTTTACTAATTGGGGTAACTGGTGAATTATAATAAAGGGGGCATGTCCTTAGACCTTAGTACATAAAGTAATTATAAGTTATATTTTTTTTTTTAAAATGAGTGTAAATCGGTATATTAAAATAATAAATTTTTTGGCAAAATCTCCTACCTCTAATGTCATTTATGACATTTTCTGCACCAAACTTAATAGTTTATGGTGTAGAGTGAACTCGATTAAGGTTGTGTTATTCTTTGCACCCAACCTATAGTTGGTGCTATAGAGGCCAATTTTGCCAAATAAAAAAAGAAAAGAAACATATAGTGCACCAAAAAAACACTGAAAAATCTACAAACATTCGTAAAATGAGAGTAGGATTGAAACAACTACTTGATAATCTAATTAACAATTCTCCAAATTCCAAATAATAAAAATACAATGTTGTAAATCCCAATCACAAAGTACCACTCTCTTACTTTCAACCTTTAAAAACAAAAAAGCAACAACCACCTCATACCAATGCAATTTTGTAAATAATAAAAATACAATGTTGTAAATCCCAATCACAAAGTACCACTATCTTACTTTCAACCTTGAAAAAATGCAACAACCACCTCATACCAAATCTCTAAAAATCTGAAATTAAATTATGCATACCTCATAACTGATTCTTTTAATTGGATAAACTTTGTTTTCTAAACGAGTAATCCTAAAGTCACATATTGGTGTTAATCAAAATTTGATGAAGATTAGAAGCTTATTAGCTCATTCTGGCGATTATTATATATTTTTTTTCTAATAGCTTAATTGCAATGTATTAGGTGTTGTAGTATTTCTTTGTTAGTGTTTTGTCTTATTGTACATATTACAACTAAGTCATTAGGGTAAGATCATCCTAGGGATTGCTACCCTAGTATATATATATGTATGCAACTGCAGTTTTGGGATGGATGAATGGAATAATCCCTTTGAGTCGCCATATCTATTTCCAATATCTTTCTTGCATATGTTTCTTCTGCATTACAAACTCTATTTTCATGGTATCAGAGCCGAGTTTGATAGTGCAAGAAAGGAACTGAGTGTAAAAGATTACAGCTTTCTTAGTTGTTTTATTCCTCACAAAAGTTCAAATATTTATTTTACAAAAGCTTCACCTGTAACTCTCAAAAAATTTCAATCTTTAACCTTGGAAATGTCAAAAATCTCACTGGTTGATATATGCAAAACCCACTCTATCTTTATCCTGGAGATGGACAACACTTTGTATCAGTTGAGAAGCTTGCCGGGGAGAGTAACTATACAGAGTGGAGGAGATCAATGAAGATTAACTTAGCCTCAAAAAGGAAGTTGAGATTTGTCACTGGTTTGATCAAGAAGGATACCACTGACGATGTCAAAGCTGATAAGTGGGATATATGCAATAGCATGGTGATAGCCTGGCTTACAAGCAACATGGTAGATAATGTTAAGAAATTAGTAATGTTTCTTGATACAGCTTCAGAGATTTAGAACTAGCTTGAAACTATATTTTTGCAGACTAATGGTGTTAGGAAGTGTATGCTAAACAAATAAATGTATGAGATCAAGCAAAATGGTGACTCTATTAGTGAGTATTACACCAGAATCAGATCCCTATGGGCTGAAATTATTGAAAGCTTGAATTTTATGCCACCCATTACCAACATGACTCCTAAATTAATGCATTTGTGAATTCATTAAACATGCCGAGGAAGAGCAATTACTATTTCGGTTCTTAAATGCACTTGATACTGTAGGGGTTTATAGGTACTACGCAGCGGAAATAAACATGAATCATATTCATACAGTACCTAATCCAAGGATCTTTGCATAACACATAAAGAACACATAATTGTACCTTTGAAGCGTGATTCCACGTGCGATCGAGCAAGAACAAAGGGAGATAAAGAACCCCAAGCGTGATTCCTCTACTTGGTCCACGGGCACAAGTTAAACCTCCACTAATGCTAGTTAGTCGTGACTGAACGCTTCAATCAACCTTCAACGGAGAAGAGAGACACGAGTTAACCATGAACCACCACGACGAACACCACGAGCCACCATGAGGGGCACCGCACTTACGGACGTGAAGGGGAGAGGGTAGGGTCGTGAGTGAGGAGAGTGTTTAGGGTTTTGGGGCTTGGTTGCTTCTTTCACAATCTACTGTATGTTGATTGTTACTGCTTACATGCAACCCTAGGCATGGATCTTATTTATAGATCACATCTCTAAATAAGAGCCCATGTCAAAAGCCCAAAACCCTTATCCTAAACACACTACTCTAGCTCAACACTCTACATGGTATGTCATAATCTCATGAGGCCCATTAATGGGCCTCTTACTTGTTTAACCTAATACCCTTGTTGTGTGACCTCATAGGATCCATTCTATAAGGCTTTGGGTTATTTAACTAACCCAAAGATCAATTATCATATCTAGCACCAGATATTGACGTCCCTATAGAATGAACTTATTATCTCCATAATAGTGATCCTTGATATATCTAGTAATTGCACTTATCGAAGACATAATTCCTACAGATACCGCATATGCTGCCTAGTGCAGCTTAATAAATAACTAGTTACGTGTTGACACCTCAAAATGAATGAAATTGTTACGTGTTGCAAGTTGGATAAAAAAAATAATATTTTTTTAAAAAAAACAATAATATGGCGAACATATCCAGCAAGTCTTATATAAGAATTTGTGATCCACAGCAAGTCTTGATTTCCTTCCCTCTTTTCATTTAATGCCTAGAGTTATATATGAATAAACTAAACACGGATATTAATAATTTCAATTACAAGTTTTGAACATATATTGTGATTATCATTATTCAATTGAAATTATTGTTCGTACGATTAAAGTACAACAAATTAAACTTGAGTCACCACAAATTTATTGAAGAATTATATTAGTAAAGGCGCTTGCACACAAGAAAACCGTTGCTTAATGGTAAATGGCATATTTCTACTTGAGGATTTTGTGATATTTCCTTAACGAAGTTGAGACATTGTTGCCTAAAAAGTCTCTTGTTTTCTGGCACATCTTGCTCTTGTTTAGCCACATATCCTTCGCATAGGGTGTTACTAAAACAAATTAACCCTCCAATCTTTACCAGCTTCACTAATCTCTTACAGTAATCAGTGTAATTATTGGTCTGAGCTTCGTTAATAATTGCAAAATCAAAGCTTCCTAAGTTTAATTTCTGCATAAGAAAACACATTAATTGACAAGTTAAAAATCGACTTGAAGTAATATATTTACATACAATTTTTGTAATTAATAGCCCATCTATTTGTTTGAGAAATGTTGTCATATTTATATAATACTACTGGTAATATTAATTTGTAGAATTAAAAATTACATATAAGTGACATATATAACTCTACAATATATTATACTTTGAAATAATACCTTGAAATTAATTAATCTCTCACCTTAAAAAATAAATATGAAGCATTACTAAGTGAAGATGATTTCAATTCAATATAAATTATGTGAAAATTAAAGAACCTATACTTTCTTTCAAAAAAAAAAAAAAAAAAAAAAAAAAAAAAGAACCTATACTATTTCTTTACTATTACTACTAAAAGAGAAGTTCATAAAATCATATACTCAGTTATTTGGGACAGAGGGAGTATTTACGATAGTCGTCACTTGTATAGATGAGTGCTTACGTCTTTGGCAAATTGATCAAGAATGGGAAGCGCTTCGGAGTCAATGAAGTTGATTTTGTGCTCAACTCCTGCTTTCTTAATGATAGGTAAACCAAGTTCATACGACTTTGGATATGAACTAATGGCTAGAATCTGCGTATGATCATAAAGAAGTTGGTACCATAATTAATCGCATTATTCATATGATCGAAATTGTAATTTTATTGGATTTTGCTAGGCATAATTAAATTAAATTACCTCGCCATCTTTTGGAATAGAGAGAGCAGTGAAGAGTGTTAAGTATCCAGTAGAAACTCCAATTTCAATCACCATTTTTGCATTCACTAGCTTTAAGAGCATGCCTAAATATTGTCCTCCAAGTGGACACGTAATACCAATATCGTCTCTGAAATTAATTCAATAAAACCATAAATTCAAAAAAATGTACCGAGTACCAAGTAAAGAGCTATAAGGTCAAATATGTAACATGTTACTCTCTTCGTTGTCTAACTTTTGGTAGTGGAAAGATCTAGACGATAATAAAATATTGGTGAATCAAAATTATAAAGAGAAGACAATTAAAATAGGCCTAACGTAAATTAAAAATATGACAATCAAATTGAAACAGAGGTAGTATTTAACTCTAACGTCATAACGAGTACTTACAAAGGATGGTTTTTATTGTTAGGAGTAGTGACATCTCTCAATTCTTTCAATGATGTTGGCTCCATTGGATATACGGTGGTCTCCAAAATATACTGCCCATCATCCATATTAAAAAATTACATTATAATAAATCTTAGTCAAAATAAATTACCATTTGGTAATTAACAATATTTAAGTTTTATATTTTTAGTTTAATATTTTTAAAACAAAAAATAAAGTTTTATTTTGCTTAATGTCTAAGCTATTACTCAGCTCGTACCTGGTATAGCTCGTTGCTCTGCAGCAGTGATTCGTTTGCAATTGATGATGGCTCCATAGAGGCCATAGCTATTTTACACTCAAATTTTCGCGGTGTTTCGAAACCTTATACAAGAGAGTACCTTGAAAAGATTAATAAATGCCAAACAAAACTTGGATGAAAATTGTAAATGATAGCAAGGGAAAGAAAGAAATTAAGCACAAATATTTTAACCAACTTTTACAACGAACTAATGTTATGATGAGCTACTACAATGCAATAATTTAAGTAAAATTAGTGGAAATTGCATGCAATAATTTAATTTATCTAATCAAATTTTAAAATAACTAACGAACATTAAAATTTGGAAAAATTTATGAAACCTAATCAAAGAGCACAAACCTTTTGATGAAAATATATAAATGAATGCCTTGCTTGAGCAATATATCAACTAATTTAAGTTGTGAAAATTGGAATAATTAGTGGTATATTTATAAACAAATTTTTTGGACTGACCCTTCTTCAAAGTCAAACAAACCACTAGAAAATTCAAAAGTCAAGGCTTGTAAAATATTGTAACCTCTTATTGATTCTTGACTTGGTCAGAATAATGACTTGGGGTCTTGGATTTAATCTTAATTCAAATCTTAGATAGTACGTTTTACATTCTATCAAAATAAACGAATAATACATTTACTAAGGCCTTATTTGGTTGACCTTATTTTTGTTTATTTAATCTGGTCTGGTCTGATCTGATCTAATTTAATCTTGTCTGATCTGATCTGAATGACAAAGTTGACCAAACTTTAACCTTAAATATACGATAATCTATACGGAAAATATGTAGCAAGTGGGGTTTTGTTAGATTTGTGATAATGTGTGTTTTATTAATATGTGATTTTCATAATTTTTTTCATTACGAAATTAAAGGTATTTTTTGATAAAAAACTGCACATAAAACGATGACCTAATCTGAACTTATTTTTTCTAAAATAAGTAAAATTAAGTATCCAATTATCCTTATACATATATTTTTTTTTGAAACCATTATCCTTATATTTATAATAACAATACTATTATTAGTCATTTTACAGTTTTACTCCCTCCAAGTTCACTTCATAACGTTGCATAGATTTTTTTTTTTTTTTTTTTTGGTGCACATAACGTTGCATAGATTATTTGCTATTACTAATATATGTTCAGTTCACCTTATTTTTACTACTTTAAAAATAAATAGCTCAGATAAGATAAACTTAGGAAAAATAAGATTTTATATGAGTTGATAAGATCTACTTGTTGGCTGTCAAAAAAAAAAAAAAAAAAAAAAAAAAAAAGAGATAAGGTCTACTTGAATTCGATCACTATACAGCTTATCAAAATTAATATTCCGTATTTTTCATCTATAACTTTATACTAAAGGCCAAACCAGCAATGACACATGTCATTTCCTGGTTAAAAATTTTCCCTCCAAAAGTTTTTTTTTTTTTTTTTTTTTTTGGCCAAAGCTTCTTAGAGAAGTTTTTTAATACAAACATTTTTTTTATATATACTACGTACAATATTACGCAATAATTGTTTTCTATCTATAATTCATAGTTATTTTTATTAGTTGTGTATATTTTTTTTTTTTTTGTGTGTTAAGAGAGCCACAAGGGCTGGGGTAAGAATTGATCCCAAGATCTCCTGGAACCGGGAGGGAGCTCTAACCACTTGAGCTATACGTCACTCGCATTCTCTTTGTTTTCTTTAGTGTGATCAATTTTTGTAAATTTTTTTGTAATTACAAAACTTTTATCTTATTCTGCAATCTTCTATAACTTTATACTAAAGGCCAAACCAGGAATGACACATGTCATCTCCTGGTTAAAAATTTTCCCTCCAAAAGTTTTTTTTTTTTTTTTTTTTGGGCCAAAGCTTCTTAGAGAAGTTTTTTAATACAAACTATTCAATAATATTTCACTTCCTCTTTTATAAGTAATTCCATTTGACATTTGTACACAATCAAACTAAGATTTTTTTTTTTATATATATACAATATTATGCAATAATTTTTTTCTATCTATAACTTTATGATGTAATTCATAGTTATTTTTATTAGTTGTGTATACATTTTTTTTTTTGTGTGTGTTAAGAGAGCCACAAGGGCGGGGGTAAGAATCGATCCCAAGATCTCCTAGAACCGGGAGGGAGCTCTAACCACTTGAGCTATCCGTCACTCGCATTCTCTTTGTTTTCTTTAGCGTGATCAATTTTTGTAAATTTTTTTGTAATTACAAAACTTTTATGTTATTCTGCAATTAGGTTTAATTTTTTATAATTAAATATTATATAACTTTATGCTAAAGACGAAAACAGGACTGACACATGTCATCTCCTGGTTAAAAATTTTCCCACTAAAAACTATTCAATAATAATTCACTTCCTCTTTTATAAGTATATTCCATTTGACATTTGTTCACAATCAAACAAAGAAATTTTTTTTTTTTTATATATATACAATATTATGCAATAATTGTTTTCTATCTATAACTTTATGATGTAAATCATAGTTATTTTTATTAGTTGTGTATACATTATTCTTTCTGTTTTTTTTTTTTTTTTTTTTTTTTTGTGTGTTAAGGGAGCCACAAGGGCGGGGGTAAGAATCGATCCCAAGATCTCCTGGAACCGGGAGGGAGCTCTAACCACTTGAGCTATCCCTCACTCGCATTCTCTCTGTTTTCTTAGTGTGATCAATTTTTTTAAATTTTTTTGTAATTACAAAACTTTTATCTTATTCTGCAATTAGGTTTAATTTTTTATAATTAAATAATAATGCTAAATTAATGATAAGTATTAAGTTTTAAAAATTACCGTGCATGGCACGAGACTTAACCTAGTTGTCATTTAAACGGAAATCACCTTTTATTACTCTTAAATCTTGGAGTAATACAAAGTATGTGTGAAATTACGAAGTAAAACGGATATAGGTTATTGGTAAAGTTTTGGGTGAGACGGACTCACGTGACTATCATGTTTTAGGTGTTGCGGGCCTCGCGATCGGGTTTAGTTAGCCCGCGTCTTTTTATTGGACTTTTGTTAGAGCCCGGTCTCACGTGAGTCCGGTCTCACACAAAACCTTTTGTATGTTATTAGAGGTCAATTTTATAATGCGTTGATTTCAAATGTGGCGGGCTTGAAGTAAACGTTAGTCTGTGAAAAAACTCAAAACACAAACACCAATTACGTCACCTAACTAATTTTCTTCTATCTTAAGACTTAAGTAGGTATTAATGTAATATAGATTTATAGCTGGTAAATGTTCTTGGAGCAGAAATATCTGAGTAGAAATGGCAATTTAAAGTACTCTCTCTACCTATATTTGTTTGTCTTATTTTAAGTACAAAGTATGTCTAAAGAGATCGCAACTTTGCTCTCACAAAAATTGCTTTTATGTCATCACTTCTCAAACAAAACTTACTAAAGTAAAACAATATTATGGGGCAAATAATTAGAAAATTTCTTCTAAATTTTACTCGGATATTGTAGAAGCGAGCAAGTTCTTTAATAATTTAACCAAAAAATAAAAAGTTCCCTAATGAGAAAGGTGATGTGAAGGAGTGAGAAAGTGAGTAGAGAGAAATGTGAGGATTGTTTTTACTCATGATTTTTGTCTATATTGTCTCCATAAAAACATTATCATTGCATTGATAGCATAACTTAAAGTGATATAATACGAAATGTAATTTCAAATGAAAGAGTATTATTTGTGTTAATTTAATAATTTAAAATCATTTTTAAGTCTTACGGCCCATCTCATGATCAAAACTATGAGATCTTCTACTATAAATCTATAATAAGATCTTCTACTGTCATAAAATTACCAAGCATAAGGACATAGCCTGTAATAGAGTTTCTACTACTAAGACATGAACCCCGGTTAGAGTCTGAATAGGCTTGAAGAACAGGAGCAACAAAACCGTTGAGCAAGCTACCCTTGCAATAGCAGTATTATAATTGAGAGCATGGTATCAGAGCCCGAGTTATGAGTCTCTTTTAGAATGGGTATTTAATCGCTACTGAATAAGGATTTACCTCGACAGGATGTCCAGCCCTTAAGAGGATTATTGATCTGGCCTTTCCAGTTAGCTCTGAATTTCTAAGGACTCTTTTAAGTGAGGGGGAGTGTTGAAACCCAATGTTAGACACTCACATTATAGTCTACTTGTAAGTGTCCCAGACTCCCACATTAGAGAAAGATTAGATATAATTATATTTTATAAGGTAGAGAAATTACCCCTATTTTTACCAATTGGTTTAAGTATGGAATCATCTTAACCTTATTTGTGAACCAAACTCTCCTCCTCCTTGTTCTGGTTACCCAGATCTATTTTGCATTGTCCCAAATTTAACAAAAGCAACTACTCGTATTCAACAATATTATCCTATGACAGGGTTTCAAAAAAAATATTATCCTATGACAGAGACCCTTACTATAAAAACTTCTAATTATAGACTAGATTAATAATTAAAAGTAGAGACGTAAAAAACCAAAATCAAATGTGGTCTATTATTGAGAATGAAGAACAACACAAACAATACTTATACAAAATTGTTCTACTGTAACAATATTCTCTCACACTTACCTGAATTGAAGTATTCTATACAAATGAAATATAATCGATCTCAAGTAAAGATGCTGCAAAGAATTCGTAATTTTTTTGGCAAAACTAGTACAACTCAAGAAACACCACTTAAGGGGTCCGAATTCTGTCAAGTGTAGCATATAAATGCTTATGGAAGTTCTGCTTCACAAGTAAAAATATCAAGAGAAGACACTCTAGAACATGAATTGTTTACATACCTGTTGAATAGCTATGTACAGTATATGAATCTATGTCACTCAATGGCTATTTAGCGATTTCTCCGTAAAGAATGCAGCTGTGCAGTTAATGTCTCAAAGTCAGGAAGCTTGGGATGAACATGGCTGGGATTTTTTGCAGAGTTTTCTCTAGAAGGAGCTTTTTCATTGTAATTCGATGTCTCAGGAACATCAGGACGTTTCGGAGTTACTGGTTTTTCTAAAACTGACGAGGATGTACTTATGACATCCTCTGATGATTTTGCAGCCATATTCTGGTTATCATCCCTACTTGATTTGCCGATGATCCTAGAGCTGGATGATTCAGTATTATAGGAACTTGAAGAACTCCCTGTCTTTGCTGTATCAGATGCATTTGATCTGGCAACTGTTCTAGGAGCAGAAGCTTTAGTTCTCCGAGATAGTCCAGCACCTAGAAATGTTTTGCTCACGACAGGTTTAGGAACATCCTCCTCAGAACTGCTGTCATCAGAATCAAAAAATCTTGGTGAACCTTTCAAACTAGTTTTACTTGTGTTTCCATCAATTGTACTTCTTGCTCTATATGCCCCCTCAGCACTGTCTGCATCCTTCCTCATAATTATCATCTCATCATCATCACTAGATGAATCATAATTTGTATGGAGCCCACTCATCTTCACAGGCACCTGTTTGTTGTCTATTTGACTGGTTAATGATTGAGATTCATAGGTAGAAGCTTTCTCACTGGAACCAAAAGTATTACTTAGGGATGTGTCAGTAGATCTTGAAGGAGATGAAGCAGCAGCTAATATATCTTTTGGCATGCGCCCTTGAATCCTATTTCGACGTCCACCAGGCAATAATCCTAGGTTCAACCCCAAACCACCATCAGGGGTAGGTTGGGTTTCATTTTCAAACTCAGTATCAGGATGTCCTGACTCTGAATGTCTCAAGGACTGCAATGATTTCTGAGGTCCAGCTTCATAAAATACATCATGATGAGACCTGCTTTTAAAGCCAGTTGACAGTGCTGCAGAACTATTCCCGTACAATGAATCTGAAGAACCAGAATATTGTTTTCCCTCCATGTGTTTATTGCTCATGGAATCATCAGGGGCTCCCTTGTCTACATTTGATGATCTCAGTTCAAGATGGGGGTCTGCACCAGGCATCTGATTATCATAACTAGGAACCCCATGATCAAATTTCTCTTTCTGCAGCTCTTCCTCATTCCCCGAACTTGCCCCATCAGAATCATCAAAATTCAAAGACATGGGTTCAGTTAATTTTGAATATATTGGTGATCTTCTAAAACTTTCCGAAAGTTCAGGTTCAAAGTGACGATTGTCTTGGTTTATAGAGGAACCTATACGTGTAGGTACAGCAGGAGCATATAACTTGTGTTCATCTGTAGGGTTGAAAACAATTTTATCATCATCATCAGAGCCAGATTCATCAAAAAACACTTCAGAATTAGTATGAATTTCCTTTTCATCAAGACCCATGCCACTGGTCCTGTGGTCCATCTTAACAAAAATATCATTCCCAGAGTCAAATATATTTTCCTCTCTATGATTTGATTCCAGAATTCTATTTCCAGCTCTATGATCTTTGAAAGTCATGTCTTCTTCATCAAAAGTATAAGCACTTCGAGCATTCCAATCTTCTTGGTCATCAGTTTTCCTACCAAAGCTACCTAAATAGCCATCACCCGGATCATGCTTCTTGTTATCATAATTCATATTTGAAAAGACACCATACTCGTCTTCAAAAGCACTAGATTGGGATTGAAAACTTTTGGAGTGATTCTTTCTTTCAACTGTCTCTTCATGGAAAGGGTTCTCAGAAGACTCAATATCATACTCGTCTTCAGGTTGGTAAGTAATAGAAGTAGAATCAGGGTCTCCTGTATGCCTTGTACTGTTTTTTCTCTCGGTAAAATCTTGTTTTCCGGCCTCATACTGCCCTCCATATTGAGTGTAATCTTTGTTCAAATTTATGGCCTCTGTCATATTACTTTGCCCATATGAATCTTCTTGGTTCCGCATTCTTGGACTCTTCTGATTAAATGAACCACTGGTTGAATTTCTGTGAACATGGTTCTGTTGCAGCCCACTGCCAGCACTGTGATGGTGGTCATCATTCATAACGTTGCTACGACTAGCAAGTTCTGCAGCAGCCCTAGCAGCGAAGCTTGCCATTTCTGCAGATTCAGCAGCAGCATGAGCAGCAGCAGTTGCATCCTTGAATTCCATGTTCCAATTTTGCCTGCCAGTCCCAAAAGTAGTTTCAGCAGTTCCAGATGACTGACTAAGTTTCTTCTTCTCTGAGGAACTCTCTGCAAACATAAAAAAATCATAGCATGTGAACGAAACATGTTAGTAGCACAGCATTTAAACTACAATACAAACATCAAGAAGTAAATTCTGTGACCTGAAGGTCTAGGTTCAGGATGAGGAGTGGAAGATGGCGGAACTAAATCACTATGTGTATGAGCATGGCTTTGAGAAGAAGTCCCTGTTCTTCTTTTATCACGAGAATGATTTTCCTCAAGGTCGTCAGCAAGCTCATAGTTCAGGGGTTGCATTTGTATTTTATTGCCCTCCATAGATTGTGTGACTGCTACCTTCTGCAAAAAAATTTAGTCAGGAAACCAACCTAAGGAAAATTCTAGCAATCCTTGGGACATAGTGTTGAACAATGCTCCCAACTCTTCTACTCCCTCCGTCCCTTAATACAAAGCCTCTTTCTAGCATTTATTGCTCACATAATAAAGAGAATGAGGCTTTTAATTTATGGACGGAGGGAGTACTATTTACAACCTTCATTCAATTCACTACAGTTTTCTTTTACTTTATGCAAACAGGAAACCTTAATAATAGTATAAAAATAAAGTGATATACACGTACTTGAAAATTATTTCTTAAAATTTTTTCTTTTTAACTAATATAGCTTGAGAAAAATTTACATCATAATTTCAACCTTGAAAAGTGAAAGCAGTAAAATTTCAAAACAGATGGATAGGGTTCCAAATAAGCTTATGCCAAAGCATATACAAATATACACATTATGTACGAGATTAGTAAACCTAAGAACTTTAATCCACACCTCACATTTTCACTTATTTTGTGAACAGTGATGATATGTCCATGCAGTCAATTTAATCACATCCTGGGGCAAGCCTCCAAATAACTACGACTAAGCAAATTAAATTGTAGCTATCAAGTTGAGGGAGTATATCCCCATTCTAAGTGACAGGCCTTATTCAAATGTGGTACGGACATAAAAGTATACTCCCTGCAAAATAATCTGTTTGCACGGGTCTAAACTTCTTTAACATTGTATTAGTTAATTAAATCAAAGTAACTGCATTGTAACTGTAACTAGGTAAGCCCCGTGCGATGCACGGTTTTGACAAAAAATTTAGGCAAAATTGGACACAACACTCTGAAGTATGGCTTAAGTGTACTGAGCTGCTGAGTCTGAGCACCCTGAACTATGCTTAGTAGCCAAAACACCACCAACTATAGTATTAGGTGCAACGCGTGCCTTAAATGAAAATTTTTGGCCACTTATTTCATCAGATGAGGTGAATCCATGCGTGCTAAGTGGATGAAAGACTACAAAATTGCTCTAGATAGTGAAGATTCACCTCCTCTCGGTGAACCAAGTTGCCGGAAATTTTTATTTATGACATGCGTTGCTCCTAACACCATAGTTGGTGGTGTTTTTGCTACTACGCAAAGTTTAGGGTGCTCAGTGCACCTAAACCATACTTCAAGGTGTTGCGGCCAATTTTGCCATTATTTAATAATAAAAAGTTGTTTAATTTGTTTACAAAATTTTAACAATAAACTTAAATTATATAGCTTTAAAATGAAAATTTAACAAGATTGGGTAGCTAAATAATGACAAGAGTTAAGTTAAGATCATTAGGAATAGGAGTAATCATATACAAACTTCAATATATGTCAATGTTGAATTTTAAAAACTAATATTAAAAAAAACAATACATATAGGGAGTAGAAACTATAATAATTAATTATTAGTAAATCTATAGTAATTAATTTTAGGTAGTAGTATTAAACTTTGGTAATTAATTCTGAATTTTTTTTTTTTTGAATAAATTAATTATGATTATAATGAAGCTAATTTGGTTCATGAATTTGCAATGGAGGCAAAGGTTGGAATCTAGAGGGTTTAAGCTAAGTCGGAGTAAGACTGAATATTTGGTATGTCGTTTTGGCACTCAGAGGGGGACAAGCAATGAAGTGGTGAGTTTGGATGGAAAGGATTTGACCATGAGTGAATGTTTTAAGTACCTAGGGTCGATCATCCAGAAGAATGGTGACATTGATCAAGACGTGACCCACAGGATTAAGTCAGGGTGGCTTAAATGGAGAGCGGCCACGGGAGTGTTATGCGACCGCAGCATTCCCTTAAAGTTGAAGGGAAAATTCTACAGGACTGCCATAAGACCAGTGTTGCTCTATGGTACAGAATGTTGGGCTTCTAAGAAAGAGCATATTAAAAAGATGGAGGTTACGGAAATGCGCATGTTAAGGTGGATGTGTGGAAACACTTTAAGAGATAGAATCAGAAATGAGGTTATTCGCAAGAAAGTAGGTGTGGCGGGCATTGTAGATAAATTAAGGGAAAATCGTCTGCGTTGGTTTGGACATGTAAGACGGAGACCCGAGGGTGCACCGGTGCGAAGAGTGGAAGAGTGGGACCATGGAGGGATTAAACGAGGAAGAGGGAGACCAAAGATGACTTGGTTGGAAGGAGTGAGGAAGGATATGAAGTGCATGGATTTACGTGAGGATGAAGTTTTGGATCGTAAGGGATGGAGGAGAAAGATTTATGTTGATGACTACACGGAATAATCAAATTTGGTTCATGTTAGCCGACCCCACTTTTGGGATTAAGGCTTTGATTGATTGATAATGAAGCTAATTATAAAAAGGTGTATTGTAAATTGTAATGCAGATTTTGGAGGGGGTAAGAGTGAAAGATAAATTGACATGTGTCAAATTTTGAGGTAAGATGATTTCAGCAGCTTTTGTTTTAGTAATAGTTATAGAAGATTATAGATAATTACCCCTCCATTACAAAATAGTTATTGTTGTTCACTTATGCAATCAAGATGGGTTCAGGTAAAAAAAAAAAATATCTTGAAAAATCCAGGGAAACATTTGGGGCATTCCAAAGTGGAAGCCCCATGAACACTACTGGAAGGAGGGAGTTTAGTACAATATCAAGGCTATATAACCATATTAAGTCTTACCGGAATGTCAACAGAAGGTACTGGATCTTCGTCTTTGAACCAATTTGGTTCCCATTTAATGTTATGTTCTTCCGCTATAGCAGTAAGGAGTTTCACTTTCGTCTGACCATCAGGGGCATTCACAGATAACTTTTCAACCAGCTGATACAAAGTGGTAATCTATATAAGATCACAAGGGGATATGAAAAACAATTTGCCTTCACAAGTGTGACATGTAAAAAATTAATTGTCTGACAGAATGCGATCACATTTTAATAATACATCCTGAGAAAACTCACAGTTCTGCTTACTCCACATGCTGGGCGGACCTCAGCAGCAGCAGTGGCAAACTCTTTACCATATTTTGCTGTGAAATGCTTGCGAACATCCTGGAGCTCAACAATATCTCCACACCTTGGTGCTGCAAATATTAAGCTCGCAATAGCTTCTTTCAAGTCAAGAGGACAATTCCTGTAAAAAAAAAAAAAAAGCCAGAGACATCAGCAGATAACAACTCATAACACCATAGATCGAAGAAAATTCTAATTTTTTTTTTATGATTATAGTAATCACATATAAGATCACAACTAACCAATCACTTGTCTGCCAATAAGAATGAACATTTGTAGCTGTCACAAAAGTTAAAAAAAATAAAAAAAAAAAAAACGTTGACTTTTCTAACTTTCTTGCTATGTGTCTGCTATGAATCTATAAAACATGTGCAAGTCAATAACCATTTTCGAGATAAGGAAATGGTAATAAGGGAAATTGAGCAAATCAGGAGTCATAGGCTCATTGTGGATAGCGAACACTTTTGTAGGATTCCCCCAAAAAATTGACATTTCTTGAGGATGATGCGGCCATGCGGGTACATACATTTTTCTCCCTTTTTCATATAGAGAGGGATAGGAGAGCTGTTCATGTTAAAGGAATGATATACAGAGTATCCTTCAAAAACCTTAGGGAAATTAATTGGAGAAAAAGCCCAAATTGCCAGACAAATAAAGAATATATTACGCTCATTAAGCCTACACTATACAATGCCATAAAAGGGTCAGGGAGATATTATTAAACTAATAAATTAATATAACTATGTTCTTTGTCAGCCCGCCATTCATCAAATTAGATTTGCATTCCAATCTTTTCATTCATAACCCATAGCATAAGTTTTTTAAAAGAAAAACAGCAACCCTGCTCAAAGGTCTCAAAATTAAGCCAATATACCTCCACTTTTAGCCATTTTGATGTAACATTGTTATTTTTTTTTAATTTTTATGTTGATCTTTTGCTAAATGAGCCACTCATCACAAACATTTAAAGTACAAAATTTTACTATCATTACGATCACATTCCATTATTGGCCAAAAGAAACTTTCCACAAGCCTTGTTGATTAAAGACTAATATTCCAACAATGCAACAGCAGCTAGTTCATGAATACAGATTCAAGAAACTGTAAAAATTTGTACTCAATAAGTATGAAAATGATTTATTACATTAATAAGTCAAATGGCCTCATTATGGATAGGTATCAATTCCAAACTCCTCAAAAGCCAAGCCAAGAATTGTTATTCATCACAAGACTGGGATAGTGACTTCCTGCTCTCTTTAGACATAAATCCCCTTTCAGTAATAAATATCAAGATATCATTGACCCAAGGCATCCATAACCTTACACAATCCATCCAGCCATTCCCATCAATCCACAACATGAGACAAAGTAATGACACCGTTCATTAAAATATAAACAAAAGGAATTTTTTTTTCAGGTGCAATAGGAAGTGTCTAGGTCTGTCTATATTAGAAAATTAAATAAATCCCTAATTCATAAACTTACAGCCATTAACACCCAAAAAAAAGAATAAAAAAGAGCAAGCACACCCTAATTACAGCAAATGCTCCAAAGCTTGATACATTTTAAAGATGGAAGCCTACACTACAGCACTACTGCTTTTTGGAAAAGTTCGTTGTACTGGTTACTCTCTCTTTTATGTGTTACATCCAATTTCAAGAATATCAGAGCTCAACAAGAAGCACTTCATTTTAAGATAAATTTAATCACTGATTCATAAATCATAAATGCTAACAATTCAAATACAAATGTAATTACAGTATACAACAGCCTCCATATAGCAATGGCCACTTCTTACATACATAGGATATTAGGATGTTCACCAGAAAAAAAAATCAATCAAAACAAAACAAAAAAAAAAGTTCAATACAACCACAAGTAAAGGTGTTTACAGAAAGATTCCTCGAGTTTAATGAAAAGACTATAGCAACTTAGCAAGATTCCTCGATTTAAATGAAACTACTATCTAAAAAACTTGTTGCATGATACACACAAAGGAGGTTCACCAGGATCACACTAACAAGAAAAAAAGGTTAACCACAAAGACAATAAAAGTTGTTTTGAGCACGAGTCTTCGAGTATAATGAAGAGGAAGAAGACATTGCCTAAAGAATACATAACAACAACACACATGAATTCTATGAAATAACCAAATTTATTATGATACATACTTTTGCGACTCGATGATTGGCAACCGCGAAACGACAAGCTCACAGTATATCTCAATCATTTCATATGCAGCAATCATCTTCTCTTCCCTTATCACATGCTCAACCTGAAATAAGAATCATTAAAAAATAAGTAAAAAGAAAAAAAGAGCCACAAAATCATCATAAGAATACGTAAGCAAACAAAAATCCATCAGGCAGCTAGACTATAAATATAACTGATATATACACCATATCTAGGGGAAATGAAGAACATACACAAATAAAGCCTCCAAAAATATAATTTCTACATAATTTTAAACTATTCTACTTGAATATACAGAATGAATAAAACCAAATTGAATATGCAAATTTTTAATTGAAAATGAAGAAAAATTATCCTATTTACATTTAAGGATTAATTGACTGAGTTATTAACCAACCTGAAACATTTCAATAACACGACCGAGTAGAGTATATAAGTTACTGTTATCATTTGCCTTAGACTAAAACTTAAGTAAACCATTCAATATTGTTATTGGGATTAGATTGAACAATTTTTCATGTTAATGATATCGATTGATTTAGATCAAATAATCAAGTCGATTCATTAAGACAGTAAAAAAAGAGCTCTGCAGCAGAATCTTCATTACTTCAGTCAGACTTCACTAAAAGTGACCATTTGCTGTACATTAAAGACTAATTACATTTCTTTTAGACAGGACACCTAAAAATCTAGTTAACCATCACTCCATCAGAGAATCAATCAGTAAACATCAAACTTAATCGCATCAAATCTCACTACGAACGAAACGAACAAAAAAACAAATAATATCCAAATCGTAAAATCATTGATTAACCAAATTTAGCATTATATAATTGCACGTAAACTCAAAATTACATGATTCAACAGAACAATCAAAATTAGAGATAAAACATACTCGAATTCGGGCAGTTTGATCCTGTCCAGAATCAAGCAATTGAGCTACTTCTCTTCTCAATTGCTTCAATTGTATATCCTTTCTATTCTTCATCAATTTTATCCGCGACTTTGCAAGATTCAATGCCGTTTTACTGCAAAATAAATAAATAAATAAATAAATAAAATAATAAAAAATCAATCAATCAAAATTCACCAACAAAAAATCAATTCACTAACAATGAACTTCAAATTCAAATCCAAATCCAAAAAAACAAAAATCAATCAATCAAAACTCAATGATCAAAGTTTACCATTTCGCGGGTTTAAATCCTCTATGCAACATAATTTTAAGCTGAGATTTATCAGAAAATTAGGGTTTATGTGATAAATTTATAGATACTGAATCAATCGAAAAGCGAGATTCGAAGAGTCGTAGGATAAAGAATCGACGAATGAATGAAATAGTGAATTTTAATTAGGGATTTATTTTATTAATTGGAGAAGAAGATGAGACGAAGTATGTACGGTTGGAAGATGACTTTAAAATAAATTACGCGGTGTACTTTTTAATTTCTTGTTTCTTCTTCCAACAAAAAAAAAATGAATTTTCTTTTTGTTTCGTCAAATAAAATATTAACAACGGAAATTAAGAGTTTCTTCTATTCTTCTTCCTGCCAAGTTACCTATTTTTGACCTTTTGTGAATTTGATGTGAGCACACGTATTTTATGTAGAAGGAATGAAGGATTGATTTTTCCACGTAAACCAAGATTTAATGTGTAATGTAAGGGTGTAGAGATGGTTTGGCCGTGCCGGATTGTGCCTCGTGCCAGGATCACGTGCTTTGTGGTTAGTTAGGCTCGGCTTACGAGCGTGCCGTGTCGAAGTTTTAAAAAGGTTGGCTTATGCACAATCCAATCCCACGTGCTATCGTGTCGGGTCGTGTTGGCTTACGTGCTTAAGCAAAATTGCATTGATTTTATTATATTTTGTCATGTCGTGTCTTATTTTGCTCCCCCCCAAATAAAGGCGGCCCACGGTCCACGCGCATAATATTGTGTCATGTCGTGCTTTTTTCGTGCTAGGCCATGCCGGGCTTCACACCTGCCTGACCTAGTGTCATCTTTATAAGGGTGTGTTCTTAAAAAAATTGTTTTGACATTGTTCATTTATGTATCGTCTTTAAGTCATACTTTTAGCTTTGTTGTATTATCTTCAAATGACAACATAGATTTTTTGTCCACTAATAAAATATACATTGTACGGGACCTTAATTAATTTCATATAAAATCCTTGTAATTCCTTAAAAATATTAGTTAACTTCTTACCTTAACCTCTATAATCTGAGTTAAGAATCTTATCAAGTGAGTCAATACTTTGTCGTGGTATCCATTGACTAAATACCAAGTGTGGATTGGCAACTTTTCTTCCAAGTTGGTTTGAAACTTGTTGGCTATTGGCGTATCGCAAACGAATCTCACCAAGCCAAACGAGAAAATGCGGGAAGAAACAATTGTCATCTCTAACCAAACATTCACTCTCTTCCTCTTTTTCTCTCTTCTCATCGTCGCCGCCGATTCCGCCACCAACGATTCACAGGTACCCCCATTACTCATCCATTCTTACGCGTCGATCGGTGTTATTAATGTTCCGTATACTATCTTTCAAATTAGAATTGATTGTTTTTTTTATACTATTGTTTTGCAGATCCAATGCAGCAAAAGATGTATTGCTTTGAATTGTGATAGTAAGCATCTAAAATTCAAACCCAATTTTCAAATTTTTTATTTTATTTTTTGTAAATCTTTACCATAGTTTTATTTTCGGGCTAATTTATTATTGGGAAATTTGAGCAGATGTTGGAATAAAGTATGGAAAATACTGTGGAGTAGGGTATAGTGGATGTCCGGGTGAAAAGCCTTGCGATGATGTTGATGCTTGCTGTCAAATTCATGACGATTGTGTGGACAAGCATGGTAATTTTTTTATGTTTTGATTTTCTTTTGCCATTATTAATTGTAATTTTGTTGTTTGGATGATTTTGGTTGTGTTATTTTGGTGGGATTTATGTGTATGAAATTTTATAGTTGACGTGACTAGGGTCCATTGCATTGGGTGGGTTTTGATTTTGTGGCGAAAATAGTTGATTTATCTGTATGAAATATGATTCAAAGGTTATTGCTTCTCCAAAATGGTGTGATTAGAGTCCATTTCATTGGGTGGGTTTCGATTTTGTGGTGAAAAATAGTTGATGGCCATTTGAATGGAACAAATTGATTTTTCTTCATACTCTAGTTGGTCTTGAAAGTTATTTCGGCCTTATTTCCCCTTATTTGAGAGTAAAGAAGTTCAAATAAGGGTTGTTAAGATTTACTCCGTATTTAGGAAAAAATAGGTTCAATAATGGTTAATTGAGGACACCAAGTTTAAATTTTAAAAATTGGTTGAATAGAATACACCTGTAATAGATTGACTTCATGAAATTGATGGGGTCATTTGAGGTGTGTAGTTGTCTATAGAGATTTGGGGTGAAATTGGTGTGATGAAGAGAAGGAATTGTAGTTTTTGTGTGTTGTCAATTACGGAGTACTAGATAGCTCTAGATAATTAATACCATGGCTAATACATTTTACTCCAAAGTAGTGTACATTCTTTCTAGATCTCATAACATGGTGCATTTTGACTAGTGAACAACAATGTGACGGTTGGATTGCAAAATGATGTTTGTTCTCTCTTTGGAATTGATTCTTGGTTAAAGAACTAAATACGTGAAAAACGTGATTTTGGATGTGAAGTGTGCTCAACACCACAGTTTAGTTTAACAATATCCACAGATCCACTCCGTTCAAGGAGAAATGACATGAAATACAGAGGATTAATCTCCTGCCCCCATTAAAATTCGAAGTATGCTCATCTCATAATTTCCAATTTTCTGTACGTGTGTAGAATTATAAAATTGAAAAGATTAACTTTAGGACATTGAGAAATGAATTGCTTTTCTCAATATAGTTGGATATTTAGGCTCATACAAGAGTGAATAATTGGTAACGTCTGCATGCCTCAAGTGAGAATGGATGGCCATGGAAAGCGGTAATGAATTATAACATTTAACAAGAACCCACATGACTGTTTTTTCTTATGTTTACATAACAAACATTAGTCTAAGTGGAGTAGTGTATATTGCAAAAGGTCAATATGGGACACTTTAAGAGTACATCGTTAGGGACAGTGGAGTTGTATTAGTTGTGTTGAAATGAAGGAAATGCAAAATTTTTAGGTGTTGTCTGTTAGCTGACTTAGCTCTAGAGAGTATAGTAGCATTGCTGTAGCAAACTTTTACTTTAAAGCAGTTATTTCATTCTCGCTAGATCTCATGAGAGTCATGACATGGTGTAGGACTTAGGGGAATGTAATTTATGTATGTTGACATGAGGCCAAAACAATCTTTGGAAATGACTTCATATGAATATTGATGAGAACAATGACTATCAAGAGTATTGACAGAACAAAATGAAGTTTAAATAATTGAATCCCAGTATCCCACAAAGGTCATTATAGTGCTCATAGAAATCCTATGTCTATGTTGCATGGAGGAAATGTAAAACTAACTATGGGGAGGGAGGGAGGGGGGGGGGGGGGGGGGAGGTTGTGGAAACACAATTATCAAATCAATACAAAATATGGCAACGCAAAAATAAAATCAATAAACCAAGTATATTGTCCTTGAAATCTGAATTCATTTGTCCTTCATTAACATCTGTATTCATATAAAGAAGCTATCAGAGTTATTGAATCAGTTTGTGTTACATTAGCAATTATTAAAAAGAAAAAAAAAAAATCATTGCACAGCTAAACATCTTTGAAGGTATATAACTTGTTGATCATTTAAAAAAGAGGTTTTCTATGAATTAACTTGAATTATGTGTTTCCAAATCTATGAAATGAGAAATGTGAATTAATTCAATAAGACTGCTTGATTTTTAAAGAATCTTGTTTATTTGGTCTCCAAGTTGTATCATTTTGGTCAAATTAGCCATTCAATTTTAGCACCTTTAGTAAAACACTAGTTGTTTTCTAGTCCTTTATCTTCTTTTTCCTGGTGTTTGGGTGAGAAGTGTAATTTTTTTTTTTTTTTTTGTGGATAAGGGGGTTGGTTATAGTCTCATCTTATTTTTCCTTTGTCTTTTACTAGTTGTGGTTGGGGATGGAAATGCACGGGCTTGATGAGAGTAATAGTGGCTAGTAAGATTGCTAACAAGTAGTACTCAAATCTTTCAGGTATGACAAATATAAAATGCCATGAAAAGTTCAAGAGATGCATCAAGAAAGCGCAGAAATCTGGAAAGGCTGGTTTTTCGAAGGATTGCCCTTATGATGTTGTCGTGCACACCATGGTACAAGGAATGGATATGGCTATTCTAATGAGTCAATTTGCTTCTTCAAAGTTCGAGCTTTAGCCTAATTTTCGTTTTGACTTAAGAGCCAATTAAAGCCCGTAAAATTTATCTGCTGTAAAAAAACTGAATTTTGTGCTCACAGATAGTTTCAACCATTATGAAATTAGATAAAGTAGACTCGATTGATGAAAGGTTATTCTTTGCCAAGACTCATCATTGGCGTAACAAAGCTTAATACAGAGTATATGTTTATTAAGGTTACTAATCTATTATGCAAGGTATCAGTGTATCTACTCTTAATTTGCTTCTTTTGTCTGCTTGATGTTTATGCTCATGTAGTCATGTGACTGTTAAAATGCTGATTATTATGGAGGTTCTTCTCTACTGGCGTCTCATCTTGTCAGCCTATTCCATATTGGTACATTTTGACGCTTGTACTCTGATTTGTAATGTATAAACTACTAATTACGAGCAAAGTTTTAAAAGTTTGACCACATAAACAATAAATACGAAGTCTTTAAGTTAACAACTGAAGGATAGTAAATTCACCAGTTTTGATTTCAGTAGTACAGCTACAAGTTAAGAAAAAACTTTCAATAGTTATCCTTAGCTTGAAGATTGAAGTATTGCCCTTTTTTTACAAAAAAATTCATACTTGGTATACTAATGGTTTTCATGCATGATTTTTATTCAGAATTGTCTTAGTAAAAGCTGTCATTAAGTTGGTAACAATCATAAAAAATTTCTTCAGTAGTCTGTAAAGTAAATAAGTAGATCTTGGGATGACTTAGAAAAATTGATGTAGCAACTGATATTTTAGCTTAATTGGAACATACAGGAGCGCTATACGGCTATATTTGATACATACCGAACACTCCCTGTAGGCATGTACTATACCTTCAAAACACCTCTTACATATCGATGAATAATCATGGTCAAAGTTTCTCTCTCACTAAATAAAATATTCTAAACGGGACAAACATATAGATAGAGTAATATTACACTATCATTATTCCGATGATTGTTAAATAAGCTTATGTTGGGAGTGTGCATGTTTGAGTAATAAACGTAGAAATATCATTACTATCCCATAATCATAATTTAAAAGATCAAAGGGAGGAATCATGCATACAGTCCATGTAAAAAAATATTAGAATGCATGATTATGAAGGATAATAAGTGAGGAAATATTAGTTGTTCAAACCTCTTCTTAATTATTCGGTTTAAGCTAAAACCAAAAGTAGCTATCCAATCATAATATATCAAGCAATTCTCTAGTCACGTGGGAGTGGGACTATATAAGCAAAGCTGCGTGATTCATCTTACTTTACTTTAATTTGTTAAAATTATAGTATTAAATTATGTTAATGTTAAATTACATTAGCAATTAGATTTAAGATTAATAAGACACTTATTCTCTTTTCTATAATATGGTAGAAATAGGTACTAGTGGCTTAAAGAAGTACATAATTAATTAAGCTAATAGAGTAACAGTACAGGTAAATAAGATATGTATGTACAACAAAGAGGGAACGTGCATGGTGGAATAGATACCAAATTTTAAAAACATACTTTTTAACCAACAATGTTGTAAGTTGTTGGTCCAACATGACACATAAGAGTGTGATAGGAATCACTTTGAGATGGATGAATAAGATTTTATGCCTTTTAATTAGGTTAACTAGTGAGTAGCCCAGGCGTTGTCCCGAGTTGCTACTGTTGTAGACGTGCAATCGATAAATTTTTTAAAAGACTTTTAAAACTTGTATAATAATTATTATTGTCAAACTAAAATTGAGTTTTTTTTTAGTATATTTTATTTTAATTGAATCTTGTGGTTTGCAATTATATAATTTTTTTTACATATTGATAATATACTTGCTAAGTGGCTTAGATGGTGAAAATGGTTATTTTTGTTGTAAGAGATTGAGGGTTCAATCCCCCTTATCCATCATGAGACATTGAGAAGATGACGTGCTGCAACAAAAAAGAGACTGCGTGGCACATCGACCTTTTTAATATATATATAGTATAGATGATTCAAATGGTGAACAATAGACATACATCATCTAAACATTGAGTGAGCGCTTGTCAAAAAAACATTAAGAACAATCATCGATTAATTTTGTGGATCTATTGACCAAGTCAGGTGATAACATATTCACAAGTCTTTCGACTCATTGACATCCATACTTGTGAACACATTAATTTAAAAAGTACTGTAATACTATTTTATTAGATTTTGTTGTATATATCCATAACACCATACCAAAGCTTAAGTTATCAATTGAATTGGGAACGCTATATCAAGTCAGCTCAAAACTTAGCTCGAACATTATAATTAGGATCAAACCAATTTTGAGTAAGAATTTCAAGTTCAAAGTGATGCAAGTTGGAGTTTAAGTATAGTGAAATTAAATCAAACTAAGTCGAGCCATACATTTATTATATTTTCGTCGTAACTCATAAGTAGAATGAATACGGAGTAAGTACTTCATATTCGTTGACTTTTGCCTTTTGAGCATATTTACAAAGCTAAAATTACTAATAAAGCTAAAATGTGATAGTAACATGGACCACGATGCCTAATTTAGTGGGTTGATGCATGCTTGGGGGTTGATTAGTTCTTACTAAAACGGCATCTTAATCATTTAGTTCTTCCAAAACTCACTATGTCTTATATGTTGTTGGTCACACCGTGTGACGAATCATTATAGAGGTTACTTCGTTAGTGTAATAGGGGTTATTTGATCCGTGTTAAAGGTATTACTTTGTTAGTGTAGTAGGGGGTAATCGATCAGTGTTATAAGAGTTACTTTGTTTTTTTATAAGTGGCCACACAATTTTTTTTTTTTTATAAGTGGCCACACGGTGTGACCAACCACACACAAGACGGACTGTCCAAAAATATACTCACCATACTGGCCTGGTCATAAGCTCATACCTAGCCAAAAATTGTAAGGAACAATAAAATTAACCCGATTATCTTTTCATTTTTAATGCTTGTAAACTTAATATTAGAAGTTTACATGTTGAGATTTAATTTGAATAAGAGATCACATTTTTATTTAGCTAGTCATTTAGTGTGTTTTTTTTTTCTTTTTAGAGAGCTATAAGGACGGGTGATGAGAATCAATCCCAACATATTCTGGAAGCGGGAGGGGAGCTCTAACCACTTGAGTTATACCTCACTCTCAGTTATCTAAAATTAAATCTCCAACAAACACGGTAATTAAAAAAACGAAGAAAGTATATACGTAGTATACAATACAACAAATTCAAGTGTAGGATGACAAAGTCAACAGCTTTAGACATTATGTAAACAGAAAGAATACTTGACGCCATTGCACAAGGATACTTCTTGGAAACCAGCAACACCAATATAGGCAATATGATTTATTATTATTACCCAAAAATAACAAAAATTACATGTACGTTTATATACTTGACTGTTAAATATTTTACCAATAGAAAGATGTTGGAGAGTAAGAGAAGTAAAGAAGTAAAAGTAGTGTAGTAGTATTACTCCGGTTATTTTTTTTGCTTGTGTAGTTCACAATAGTGAACTTGCCTTTTATAGGCAAATTTTCTTATTAAAATATTTTGCATGATTGTACTTTGTTACAAATTATTGTACTAGTTTACATGCTCATGTGAACTTCACTTGTAATTTTTCTCAACACTCCCCCTTGAATGTTCACATGAAATGGGGTGTAAGTTGCCTTATTAAAAACCTTGCTAGGTAAAAACCCTATGGATAAAAACCATAGCTAGGGAAAAAGAGTACAACGATATTATTGTATTATATGCTTTGGTATACTGCCTCGTTAAAAACCTTGTCAGGAAAAAAAACCCAGTGGGATAAAAACCTGATCGAAGGGAAAAAGAGTGCAGTGCATATAATACTCCCCCTGATTTTAGCATAGTTCACGAAGATGTCGCATTCCGATTTTGTGAACTAATTGCTCAAATTTCTTCGAAGGAAGTGATTTGGTGAACAGGTCGGCAAGATTTTCACAAGACTGAATTTGCTGGATATTTATTTCCTCGTCCTTTTGCAGATCATGTGTGAAGAACAGTTTTGGAGCAATATGTTTCGTTTTATCTCCCTTAATATATCCTTCAGTTACTTGAGCGATACATGCTGTATTGTCTTCAAAGATGATGGTTGGGTCTTCTGTTATTGTGTTCATTCCACACTCCTTTTGGATATTACTGATCATCGACCTCAGCCACACACATTCCCGTCCTGCTTCATAGAGGGCTATCAACTCTGCATGATTTGATGATGTCGCGGTCAATGTCTGTTTTGTTGATTTCCATGATATTGCAGTGCCACCATAAGTGAACACATATCCATTTTGTGACTTGGCATTTTGAGGATCTGATAAGTATCCAGCGTCTGCATACCCAATGAGAGCAGCATCTTGTTTTGGTTGGTAATATAAACCAAGATCTTGTGTCCCTCGTAGGTACCGGAGTAAGTGTCGAACTCCCTTCCAATGCCTATATGTTGGTGCATTGCTGTGCCTAGCTAACAAATTCACAGAGAAAGCTATGTCGGGTCTAGTATTGTTAGCTAAGTACATTAAGGCTCCAATTTTAGCTACAACAAATTACGTTATAATTAGTTTATAATAACAAATTATACGTACAACTCACATGTTTAGTTCTTCCATATTTATAGTTAAGTTAATAAGACACGTGATAATTAAATTTAATATAATAATAAACCAGAAATAATATAATCTTTTCTCCCCCTTGGTTTATTATTGTGAGTAATTATATGATTAGACAAAAATTAATCATGTTAGTTGCAAAAAAAAACAAAACGACAACAATAACAGTAGTAACAACAATTATAATGATAACGGTAATATTATACAATGATGATTAATAACAACAAACATAATAAAACAAAAACAAGCTTTTAATATACTAAAACGACAAAATAAGTGAGTTTTACTTATACATAATGACAAAAACTAATATTGCTACTAATAGAACTACAAGCGCCGTAATTAGAAGGAAATATTGTTTTATCTTCCTTAAATCTTCTTCAAAGGTGAAGTTGTGGGTGTTTTGGGTGTTCTGGTTGCCGTCGTCGGGGAACATATCGGAGAAGAAGGGGGTGATAAAATTTTTAGGTGATTTTTTTTTTTTTTTTTTTTGGATAAAAAGTGGGAAGGGATAAGGGATTTGTGGTGAAATTGGGGGAAAAATCCGCCTTTTATAGAGGTAGGTTTATCCGTTACTGTTTTGTACAACTGTAAATATATCATATAATAGTCTAATGTACTGGCATAAAATTATGGTCCATATATATATATTTATAACTGTAAAAGGTTATCACACTGGGAATGCAAGCCATAGTGGTCCGAGAGCCCTAATATCTATAAAAGATCATGGGTTCGAAAACGGAAAGAAACACAAAAAGTATATAAAAGTGAAAAAAAAATAAGTATAAAAGGCTGCATCTTTTTGTTAATCTAGTTAATAATATGCATGCAAAGTTACTACTTAGCAATTATAATAACTAAGATCAAAAATTTACGTAAAATGAGTATGTAATATCAACATGAATCAAACAAAGAAACATCAACATGAATAAAACAAAAGATGATAGTAATGAATTCACAAGTAAGAGAACTTTCACTGTTGTTTTTGAGGTATATATAATACATTAAATGTTTGAGTTTCTGGTATAGAGGATCCCAAATATGGGCAACTATAGAGCATACTCCTCGAAACATTTAGAAGTAGATAGTATTATTTGTTATAATTTTTAGAAGTAGGTATAAATATACCTGACTGGAAACTGGTGCTGATAACGTGTTAAATATTTTACCAATAGAAAGATGTTGGAGAGTAAGAGAAGTAAAGAAGTAAAAGTAGTGTAGTAGTATTACTCCGGTTATTTTTTTTGCTTGTGTAGTTCACAATAGTGAACTTGCCTTTTATAGGCAAATTTTCTTATTAAAATATTTTGCATGATTGTACTTTGTTACAAATTATTGTACTAGTTTACATGCTCATGTGAACTTCACTTGTAATTTTTCTCAACATTGACCAATTTTTTTTACAGCATTTTGAGACAATAATCTACAATCCTAACTTGTACATTTAAAAGGTGATATCACCTTAAAAAAAGTTTCATATCTATATGTCAAAAAAGGAAAAAAATATTAATCAGAAAGAATTTTTTAATTTCTTTCTTTAAAATTCCTTTCTTCCATAAAATTATTTAACCTTTTTAATGCAATTTCTAGTGTATGTTCACTCATATTTGCAAAACAGACCCTGAACCACCCAGGTTCAGAACAATGACAAGATGAACCAGGTGAAATGTTTAGCTTCACCTCATCAACAATTGATCTCCATAACTCTAACTCACACTCTCGTGTCGGTTTTTCGAGGAATGGACTTAAATTCATCCAACAAAACAACCCTGCATTTCCTTCCAAACATTCAATCCCGGCTTTCCTTAGCCCCTTGATGATCAAGTCGTAACGTTTCCTTAGCCTTTCTCTGTTAGTCCTGATGTAATTCGCGGTAAATTTTTCATCTGACAGCATTGCAGCTAACAGATACTGAGTCTGAGATGATACTAATGTGAAACTAGACATTCTTCTTGCAGTTGTGACAACCTTATCATTGTAAGAATACAATGTTCCTACTCTGAAACCGGGTAGTCCAAGATCCTTTGACAGACTGTAAACAATGTGTACTCTCTCTGCATCTCTGAAGTTTCGAGCCTCGAGTACTTCTGCAATACTGGTGAAGTCTTCAGGGGAGAAAACAGAACCTGAGTAGATCTCATCTGATACAAGATGGATGTTTTTACGCGAAACAAAGTCCAATATCTCTTCCAAGACTTTTCTGTTAATAGTAGCACCTAAGGGATTCGACGGGTTTGTGATCAGAACACCTCTTACTTTCATTTTCAGAGCTTCTGCTCTGCTGTATGCATCCTCTAATGCTGCAGGAGTCACCTGAAAGCCGTTTGAGCTGTCGCAGTGAATTGGAACAATATTTACTCCAGTTCTCCACCTCAAATCTCTATCAAATCTGAAGAAACAACAGAAAGAAGTATGATTAGTTTACAAGAACAATTGCACATATAAAACATTGCACTTGATTATAGAATTCGTGTTTTAAGGTAAGGTTCGATTTCTTACCCTGGATAATAAGGAGTTGGGACTAATAGAGCATCTCCAGGGTCGGCGATAATGAAGGTTAAGAGTTCATTTGCTGCAGTAGCTCCTGCAGTTAGGACAATTCTGTTGTAATCAAACTTTACTTTTCCTCCTCTAATTTGTTCCATGAAACTAGCCATTGCCTTTCGAAACGATGACAGTCCATGGTAGTCTTGAAACAATGCATTTTCTCGAAATCCAGCACTTTTTGCATTCCCCCAGCTACTCGATTCTGAGTGTTGTTCTAAGTATTCTTCCAGGATATCGAAAGAAACCTGTTCAAGTAAAAATAACAACCACAATGAGCAACCAACTTCGACAGTAATGTATTGTACATTTGTACATAGTCTTTTTATTATTACACCATTTCATTTTATTATTTCAGATTCTCGAGTTTGTATTGAAAGTACTTACTTGATTTTCAGCTAGTCCCATCTGAATAACACCGGTTGGATTCGTTATTTCCTGATAAGGGTCTTCATCATACGCTTTCCATCCAGCAAAATAAGGGGAATCTTCACCATGTGTATCAGAAACAGCAATCTTTGACAACTCGACGGAAGCTGATGGTTGCTCAAGCTCAAGAATAGCCATGGTTTAATTTAACTTCAAGACACTGTTTGATCGAAAGATGAAAAATGAGTCGTAGGAGAGAAACTTGTTATACTACCGCGAAATAGGTAGTTAGAGAGAGTTCGATAAACTGTTTGATGGAGATTAGAGAGTAAGAGCATTGGTATATATAGGTAGGGTTTAACAGAAGACAAGTTCTCTACAACTAACAAAGTTAAAGGCAATAAAATATGTGCAAGAAAAAGAGTGAAGAGACCAATGATTGATTAGTAATGTAAGCAATGCAAGATCAAATCTTACCTTTTACATAATACGCTTTTATTTGTCATGACAACTGTAGAGTTGCAGTAGTCTCTGAATGAGATCCTATAAAATTTGGTGGTTGAGCTCACTGACTCGTTTTCTAAATTTTTGTGGTTGCACCCTATACATAATTTCTTGTTTTACCGTGTTCTCTTTACGTTATTTTTGCAAAAATTAAATTACTAGTTTTATAATTATTTTTATGAAATTAAATTATTTTTTATGAAGTTATTAATAAAACTTATTTATAAATAACTTTTATTATATTAACTTTGTTATTTTAAAATTTTGATTTTTACTGATTAAAATCTAAAGTTTTAATTATTTTTGTTTGATTTAACTTATTTTATTATTTAAATAAGGTGGAGAGAACAATAATAAATTAAATAATCTTTATTACTTATTTAAAAATTTTAATAATATTTAGCTCCCTCATGACCAATTGTTAACACTGGGAAAAAAAATACAAAGAAAATTTAATAAATTTATTATCTTTCGAAGCAATAAACATAACTAACTAATATCATGATAACAAAATATAGCGTCAAATAATTAACATATATATTAGGGCTTGTTGGCATTGTTATTAATTTTTTTTTTTAATGTATTTTCAGTTTTTAGGAAAAAAAAAAGTGTTTTTCATTTTTCTGTAGTCATTTTTCAAAATCATTATGATTATGATAAGCTTGATTAATATTTTTTTTTCACTATATGACATACTTTAAAAAGACAAAAAAGCATAAAATAGAAACCCTAGCAATACCAAACAAACCCTTAAATTTTGATATAAAGGTACACTTCTCTTCACTTGAATTTCATTTATTTATTTATTTATTTTTGTAACTTGCAACACCTTATTATTCATGGTTGCTAATGCACTATTTTAATCATTTATGGTATCTTTAATTGACAATATGCAAAAGTTATATATTTCGATGTTATACTCTCACATGACTATATTTTCCTTAGTTGCACTATAAATGATAAAATGTAGTCAAAGTGAATAACATATACTTCGTATTATATAAGTGTAAAAGTCAAAGTGTTACAAGTAAAAAAACATAGAAAGTTTAAATGTATTCAACTTGAGCATTTTTTTTTATATAAAACTTTGAAATTTTTTTTTTTTTAAAGAATAGTTTAACATTATTTCATGTCCTTATTCTCTTTTATTCATTATAATTTCCCAAGCATACATGATAAAATTTTAACATTATTTTACTCATTAGACAAATATCTTTGTTTTTAGTGACGATACATTTAGGTAATAAAAATAGTAAATGAATGTAGTAGGTCCTAAACTAATCTAATTTCATTTACGTCCTTCAATTTTTAAAAATTGAATTTGTGTTGGTAATTGCTTGAAATTCCAACATACGACGAATCAAATCTTTTGAGAAGGATAAAATTAAGAACATTACTATACTGTCATGCTTGTAGAATTGGTAGAATACCTAAAACACTAGAAAGAATAAGATCTGACAGTAGTTAAATTCTGACGAGAGGCCAAAGATACTAATTTACACAAGATTAAGATTCTGATTTTCCGATAAATAAAGACAAAATAAGAGGCTACTATAAGATTTGATGACCTATAACTACATCAATTTAATGCATAACATACCATATACTAAGTCAAATTGGTTTTATTATGTTGTTTTTCCTTCAACAAATTGCAATGGACTAGATTTTGTGTAAAACCATAAAATCAATTTCATACCAACTTCAAGCACTCAAACGATAAATTATAGATGACATGCATGCATGAAGTTCATGCATTAGAAGGTCAATATAATGTAACTCGATCATATATTGCATGTAACTACCACATGTTAGATCAGCTAGTAAAAGATCGAGTTGTGATTACTTAACTAGATATCTCGAGCTCAAGCCCGGCCCTATGAAGGTTACATAGGAAGACGACATGCATGATTAATGAAATTCTACGTGACTAAATCACCTATTCTAAGATTTGTAACCATCATATTCAAGCCCTTTAAAGGGTAGGAATTGAACTGACAACTCAAATTAATATTAGTCGAAGTCTAGTACAATTCGATATAAATATTATTTATTCATGGTTATGTTATTATGTACAACTAACAGTACAAGTGGATATGAATCATATGTTCAAAGTAATGTTTCTTGCACAACAAATAAGCAGCATATGGTATAAAAGTGTAATGTTTAGGATTAGAATTAATTTTTAATTTGTCAGAATTGAGTTAGCTATGGACCTCCAACTACACTAAAAATAAAATAATAAGGATAAAAAAGAAGAAAAATCGAATAAAAAAAAATTTAACGACAAGGAAAATATGCTATTGTCGGCTCAAGATTATGAAAATCCATGTGCAAAATTCAACAACAAAAGATTTTCGATCTATTAAAGGATTATTTGTATTATAATTAAGGTGAAAAAGGGATCAATAAGAAGTTGTTGCTGACGTTTGTTTGGCGGTCTCGACCTCTAAAAAAGTGACATGTATCAAGAACATGTCTCAAAAAAAAATAATTTCATTTTAAAATCCAATTAATGCTTAGCTTCCATAATATTTTAAGCTTTGGATTAAGCATATAGATTTTCTTGCATAATTGTTAGTTAGCTTGTTACTTGATCACCTAACAAGAATTGAACTAAATTCAAATTAATGGTTGTAGTTTGGAAAGAAGAAACCCATTCGATAATTCGATTAAATAAAGAATAGATAATGGGATTTTTTTTTGTACAACAGAATGCATTAAATTAAACTAAGCTGACCAAATATGTACAACTTAAAATATTTGGGCATGTTAATGCTCATTTGTTATATCAAAACGAGTTTAAAGGTAAGACTAGTTAGTATAGTTTATTTGATAAAGGTAAATATTTCGGCATATTTTTCACTTACGAACTTTGACTACTTCCAATTTATCTTAGCATATATTGACAACATTATTAAAAGGAAAGTAATATACTCCATAATAAGGTTATTATAACAAAATGTGATAACATTAATTTAATGATTGTAGTTTGAGAGAAATTGTTGGTCAAAATAGGACCTCGAAATTCAAAAAGAATCATTTGCATTATAATACGCTAGGTGCTAAGTACTTGACTCACCAAAGAGAATTAAAATCATTGGTTCGTAAGCAAAAAATCTATCCCACATGTTTCTTTATTTAGCACACACTAGATAATAAAATAATTAGCAATTGTCATAAAACAAATGAAAAAGAATAAGAAAAGCGCTACAGTCATTGGTTAATGCAAAGGATATATAATTGTGTTTAGCTCATTAAATTAATTATAATTCTAGTTTGACTTGGGTCGGGAGCTTAAGTATAAACAAATATCCTCTTAATCCATTTTGATTGTCACATTTTCCTATTTGCACACAATTAGTATTATGTGCACCATGGTGCACCTAGAAATAGGTGCACCACTACTATACTTTTGAACATTTAGTAAAAAAAAATTGAACATTTTACAAAAAAATGAACATTTAGTAAAAAGATTATGAACACGTCACAAAAATTGAACATAAACATGCAATTTTTATGTTCATATTTTATCAAGAAATGTTCATTTTGTATACATTAAATGTTCAGTTTATATTACAAAACTATTGAATTATTACGAGTTAGTTCAAAATTTGTCTGACTCGTAGTAATTTAAAATTTGCGATTGTTCAGATTTTTTTACTAAATGTTCAAAAAATTTTATTGTTCATATTTTTTTACTAAAAGTTCAAAATTATAGGCGTGGTGCATTGCGATTGTTCATATTTTTTTTACTAAATGTTCAAAATTGTGATGTTCAGATTTTTTAACTAAATGTTCAAAATTCTTGATTGTTCAAATTTCTTTTACTAAATGTTCAAAAGTATAGGCATGATGCATTGCAATTGTTCAGATTTTTAAACTAAATGTTCAAAATTTGCGATGCTCAGATGTTTTTATTACATGTTCAAAATTTGCAATTGTTCAGATTTTTTTACTGATTGTTCAAAGGTATAAGCGTGGTGCACCTAGAAATAGGTGCACCATGGTGCATCTTAAAATTTGCCATTTGCACACTCATGTATTTGAGTATCAATATCTTTAGCTACGCATTATGAATAAAATTACTATATAAATTTACTATCAGTATTTTAAACTGTCCATCGAGATAAATTAAATAATGCCCCAACATAATATTATTTTTTTTTTCTTCTTATATTTTATATTTTAAAAGATTCTCCGATTCATACCAGTGAAGTATTGACCTAATGATTAAAATTAAGGATTTGAGTACATTAGGTCACAAATTCAAAACCCTTGTGGCTCATTCTCACAAAATAATAATAAAAATCCCCTTGTATTGCCTAATACTACCTTTATTATTACAGTGCAATTATTTACGGTTATTATTTGCATGCATGCACGCACATCACCTTAATAAGTAACGAGAGAGTAATTAACAAGTAGGCAACAAGTTGGTCTTTTGTACTAGTAAAATACTAAAAATTGATAACCAAAATTAATATTACGCTTAAAAGTGTAAAGAACAAAAAGGAATGGAATTGAATGTTAACATCGCTAAAATGAAATAATTAAGCAAAGTAATTTAAAAGCTTAACATGGAATCAAACCTAGAGAAATTGCCATAATGAAACACCCTAGAAATTGTATGAGAAACTAGGACCATTGCTTCTACATAAATATGACATTTGGCTAATCATAAATTAAAATTAAGATATGATGATCAAATATAAATGTGACGAAGGGTTAAGATAGAGATTCTCTTAACTGTAAACAGCTAAGTTTGTGTCAACATCAAACTTATTTAGGAGAAGAGAAGTATGTTAGAACTAGACTATGTCAATTCAATTTGATACTGAAAGAGACTCTTTATTTGTATTAGTTTGTGTTTCATTCTAGCTTAGTCGCAAATAATCGAACATTATATTGAAATTGTTGCACTGAAAGTTCCGAATAAAGTTCTTAAGATATCATAGCATCATACACTATATGATTTGTTAATCAAGATTAGGTTAGAGATAATCAATGGATGATACTTAATTGCTTATATATCCACCGGCTAATGGTGTCACAATCAACAAAAATTAGGGAGTTGAGTGATACTCTATCTATATCCACATCGTTCCAAGACATGTTTCTTCTAGAAGGAACATTATTAGCATGTTGTGTCATTACTTACATAGCACCATGAGGTAACTCATCGATCATAAATAAAATTAACGCAATTTAATATTTTTGAGATTAAGGTCATGTTTTCTTTACCTTATTTTTGCATTAATTTTAGGAGAAAAGATTGAAATTTGGGTAAAGCTAAGGTTAATAGGTTTCAGATAACTTCACATAAGGTAATAACTAATTAGCTCAAGAAAAGTAAGTTTTGATAAGCAGTGATAATGGTAATTTATAAGGATTATACTAGTTCAATTTACAATTAAATTAAGTTCTAATAAAATTATTTAATTAAGTTTAGATAGGTTCAATTATGTCATATCAAGCTTTGTTCTTTTTCACCTTAATAAGAATAAACAATATAAATAATTTTAGTTTAGTAAAAATAAGTTAAATTCATTTCAATAAAAAGAATTTTAGTTTAGTAAATAGTATTGCTATTCAATAAAAAAAAAATAAAAAAAAAAAAAAGAAAGAAAGAAATACTCCATAGTAACTTTAAAGATTTAAATAGAGAATCAGTAAAAATAAGTCTTAATTAGCTTAGTAAAATCAATTTCGGCTCAGGTAAATTAATAATAATTCAATAAAAATAAATTATTTAAGTTTATTAAAAAAAAAAATCAGTTTAATAAAAATAAGGTGAAGATGAGAACAAATACATAACCTGAGTTTAGAGATGACGTTTCACGAATTACCTAGTGCCCTAAGAGGATTAAGTAACCTATTGTAAATCTTTATTACTTCCGGATATTGTAAATTTATATTTGTAAACCAAACAAACACAAAAGTAAACATGATTATCTTATTTATCTATCACAAGGGATGAGAAGAAATATTATGATGAACAGCAAATGGAATCCTTTTTCTTTGCTTAAATTATTAATTACAAAGTACATAATAATAAATATTAAGGAGTACAAAGTTTCACATTTCACTTTACATACGAGTGGTTAATTAAAAGCCCTATTGTTTATTCACCTTAGACTAATTAAGATAGTAAACAATTCTATGTCAATGATCAATACAAATCAATCTCACTTGCATGCTGATCAAACGGTCAGATATCTTCTTAGAAGATACACATCCAATAACAAAATGGCACGTTGAATTCTTTTTTATAACAATCATGCATGAATTCTGATGTCAATGTAGATAACACTAGAATATTGAGTAGGTCAGATCATAGTACAGATTAAAAGATACACTGTTATTTGTATACAATTTGTATTAGGTCGATCTGCTGTATGTATTACGTAGTTCTAATTCATACGGCATACATTTTCGCTTTCATCTTTGATTTTCAACACACCTTTTCTTGCTTATTAGCGTTTCGGTAAATGCCGGTGATATAAATATTTAACGTTCGATCTATTATTATAATGTACGTACTTGGTTTTGTTAGCTATATTCGTCTTTACAAACTCTACAAAAAAAATAGTAATATCAGTTTTCGATAACTCCATGAACATAGTTTATTAAATGTCTTTGTCATTTCGAAATTGAACACGTACAAGCTAAGGAGTAATCAATCTTATTCTACTCCGCGTCATAGAAATTACCTACATACAAGTATACAACTATACAAAGAAACAAAGAAGAAGGTACACTTAAAAGCTTAAATGCATAATTTTGCAATAATAATAATTGAATATAAATCGTAAAATCAAAGAATGAGCGATCCACGTGTAGGGATGGCAATTCAATCCGGATCCGACCCTACTCCGCCCCGATCCGAGGCAAAAAATCCGCTCCGAGTCCGAGAAAAAATTAATCCGAGTTCGACTCCGATAAAATAATCCGAATCCGAATCGGAGGAGGGTCGGAGTCGGATCCTACAAAAAATCCGAGAAAAAAATCCGACTCCGGCGGATGTCCGACTCCGACTCCGACTCCGAGATAATCCGACCCGTAATCCGACTCCGACTCCGACTTATATACAATTTTTTTTGGGATTTGTGTAATTGTGTACTCTAACTTATATATATATATATATATATATATATATATATATATATATATATATATATATATATATATATATATATATATATATATATATATATATATATATATATATATATATATATATATATATATATATATATATATATATATATATTTATTTATTTATTTTGCATTTATATATATATATATGTATATGTATATATATATATGTATATATACATATATATATATTTATTTTGCGTCACATACTCACATTATATGATTCATCAATCATCAATCATCAATCGATAGTATACTAAAAGTCTAAAAGACACACCAACAATGAGTCAATGACACAATTTAGTTGCGTCAAACAATATAAACACAATTTAGTTGCGTCACATTATATACTAAAAGACACATCAACAATGACACGTGTCATTTCCTGCCTTCCTGGTGTGTCCCTTATATTTTAATTTTTTTATAAAAAAAATCAATATTTAAAACTTTAAGTTTTTACTAATTCACAAAAACATAAACATAAACATATATGTGATATATCTTTAAAGTTATTAATTCAGCTTTATATCGATAAAGTCAATCACTAATTCACAAAAACATAAACATAAACATATATGTGGTTTCTTTAAAGTTATTAATTCAGCTTTATATCTATAAAGTCAATCATGTGCTCAATCAACAGAGACCAATCAATACTCAATAGTTAATTCTTGATCAAAAGTTTTAAACATTTACTAATTCATAGTAACACAAACTATTTATAATTATTAATTGTACTTTATATCTATATAATTATTAATTGTACTTTATATCTATAAAGTCAATCACTCCATCAATGGAATATAATGTTAATCGATTCATAGTTTAGTCTTGATCAAATGTTTAAACTTTTTTAATAATTCATAGTAAGTCAATACTCAATAGCACACTCAAATACTCAATCGGTCTAAATTCTAAACTTTTTACTAATTCACAGTTACACAATCATAGTTAAAACTATTAATTCACTATTATATTTATAAAGTCAATCACTCAATCAGCGAAGTATAATGTTAATCGATCTTTATTCCAAACAATTAACTACGCAGTAAATTACAATAACACAAACATTGTTAATCGGTCAAAATTATAAACTTTTTACTAATTCACGGTTACTAATTCTATTTTATATCTATAAAGTCGATCACTCAATCAACGAAGTATAATGTTGATCGATCAATAGTTGATTAGGATAGTTTTCAACAATGTGGACTACCTTGATTCACGAGATCTATTCTTAAACCTTACCTCTAAATCTCTAATGACTATTACTCCATACTTTATTAGACCAAATTTTTTTTTTCTTGAATATTAGACCAATTTGATATATAATGACATAATAATTTAGTTGCACAATTTTAAAATTATGTTCTTGTTACACAATTAATATTTGTAATGTGTAAAATATAAGACATTCTTTTTAATGTAAAAGTTAGATTTAAATGAACAAATTATTTAAAATTATGTTCTTGTTACACAATTAATATTTGTAATGTGTAAAATATAAGACATTCTTTTTAATGTAAAAGTTAGATTTAAATGAACAAATTATTTAAAATTATGTTCTTGTTACACAATTAATATTTGTAATGTGTAAAATATAAGACATTCTTTTTTATGTAAAAGTTAGATTTAAATGAACAAATTATTTAAAATTATGTTCTTGTTACACAATTAATATTTGTAATGTGTAAAATATAAGACATTCTTTTTTATGTAAAAGTTAGATTTAAATGAACAAATTATGTATTTTTTTCAAATTAAAATATCTAATTCTAATTTTGTAGTCTAAGTGGTCTTTTGTCTAAAAACCCTAGATCACCCCTCACCCTTTCTTTCACAGTTTCACGCAGCCAGCCGCCCAGCCCACATTCTCAATTTCTCACGCAGTTCAGCCTTTCACGCAGCCAGCTAATTGTTCAGCACGCAGTTCAGCTCTTCACGGCGGCGCGTCTCCACGTCAACCACCTTATCGTCACCGCTCTCAGACCGATGCAGCGCAGCACCGTCAACAAGTCAAGTATATTTTCATTTTTTTTTAATTTTTTTTATATTCTGAAATCGAATTATTTGCTCGATTAAATGTGTTGTTTGCTTGATTATTTGCTCGATTATGTGTATTGTTTGCTCGAATATTTTGAAATCGAATAGTTTGCTTGATTTTTTTTTGATTTTTAATTTATTTTGCTCGATTTTTGGTTGTGTATTATGCTCGAATTTTTTTGAATTCTTTTTTTATTCTGCTCGATTTTTGGTTGTGTTATGTGTATTGTGCTCGATGTTTTTGATTTTTTTTTTATTCTGCTTGAATTTTTTTTATTCTGCTCGAATTTTTTTGATTTTTTTTTATTCTGCTCGATTGTTACTTGTGTATTCTGCTCGAATTTCGAATTTCGGATTGTGTTTATTCTGCTTGATTTTTTTTTTACTCTGCTCGAATTTTTGGTTGTGTTACTTGTGTATTCTGCTCGAATTTCGGATTGTGTTTATTCTGCTTGAATTTTTTTGGAAAATTCTGCTCGAATTTTTGGTTGTGTTACTTGTGTATTCTGCTCTCATTTTTGGTTGTGTGTTAAATTATTGATTTTTATCCCCAATTTAATTTTGCATTTAGGTATGGAAGAAGTTTCATCTACTCCTACTAATGGATATGATGATGATGAGGGGTTTGTTGATCCATCTACAAAACAACCTACTAATGTGACTACAAAACAATCAACAAAGGTTAATGATGAAGAAATGACTCAAGATGATGACGAAATTATAGGTGTTAAGGGAAGGAAGCTAACTTCAATTGTTTGGAAACACTTTGACCAAATTAAGGTGAATGGAGAAGACAAGGCAAAGTGTAAAGGTTGTAAGAAACTTTTTGTTGGTGGAGGAAAGAGTGGTACTACACATTTAAGGGATCACATAAAGAGATGTATGAAAATAAAAAATACTATGGATGTGAAACAACAAATTTTACTAGCTATGTCAAGTAAAAGTGGATCTTCTTCCTTAGGGATTGGAAAATTTAAGTTTAATGCTCAAGTGTCAAGGTCCGAGTTGGTGAATATGATTATATTACATGAGTACCCACTTGCCATTGTTGAGCATGTTGGGTTTAGAAGATTTGTAAGTAGTTTGAACCCGGATTTCAAGGTAATCTCTAGGAATACCGTTAAAGCGGATATTCTACGAGATTACAAGGAAGAAAGATCAAAGTTAATGAGGTTGTTTGCGGAGAATGATTCTAGGATTGCTATTACCACCGATATGTGGAGTAGTAGCAATCAAAGGAAAGGGTATATGGCGGTGACGGCACATTACATTGATGATGATTGGGTTTTGCGTGAACTTATCATTAGGTAATTTAATAGTTTTATATTTTTGTTTGAACTTACATTTAATTGAATATATAATTGATATGTATGTAACTTGATTGTGTTTGATAGGTTTTTGTATGTGCCATGCCCACACAACAAGGAATCAATTAGCAAGGCATTGGTAGAATGTTTGAAGAGTTTCAATATAGATGAAAAGGTATCCACCATTACACTTGACAATTGTACAACTAATGATGCCGTAGTAGATGTTTTGCGTGAAAAACTTAACTCTAGCAAGCTTATTATGGGTGGTTCTTATTTGCATATGCGTTGTTGTGCACATATATTGAACTTGATTGTGGGTGATGGGTTGGAAATGATTAGTGGTGCAATTGAGAAAGTTCGTAGTGTTGTTGCCTTTTGTGTTTCAACACCAAAAAGGTATGAGAAGTTTGAGGATGCTTGTAATTATTGTAGAATTCCTATCACTAAGAAATTGACTTTAGATTGTAAGACAAGATGGAATTCATGTTATGATATGTTGCAAATAGCCCTTTTGTATAAAGATGCATTTACTAGGTTGGATTCAAAGGTGAGCAAAAGTGGAAGGAATAAATTTAAACTACCTAGTAAAGAAGATTGGAAAATGGCTAGTGAGATATGTGAAAGGTTAGCACTATTTAAAAGGGCAACGGAGGCTTTTTCGGGAAGAAAATATCCAACGGCCAATTTGTACTTTGAAAAAGTGTGTGAAATTTTACTTGCTTTGAGAAAATGGGTTTGTTGTGGGAATAAGGTGATTGAATCTATGGCTTCAAAAATGATTGTTAAGTTTGATAAATATTGGAATGTGATTAATGTAATGTTGTCGGTTGCTTCGGTTTTGGATCCTAGAAGAAAATTGGATATTGTGACTTTTTATTATAGACTTGTGTATGGTGATTGTTTTGAGATGGAATGTGATAGGGTGAAAAGATTGTTGGTTGATTTAGTTCATGATTATGAGATGGATGCAAGTTATGATGACACTCCTTTTAGTGTAACTTCCTCCATTGTCAATGTGAATGGTAAGAGGCCCATGGATGAATTTGATGAAGTTGAGGGGTTGTGGGCAAGACATGTTTCGCAACAACCTCCTAAGAGGACTAAAAAATGTGAGGTGGAAACTTACTTGTTAGAGGAGAGGCTTGTAGTTGATGAGAGTAAGTTTAGTCTTTTGGCTTGGTGGAATGCGGAGTCACATATGTTTCCCACCCTTGCTAAGATTGCTAGAGATATTCTTGCGATACCCATTTCCACCGTTGCTTCCGAGAGTTCATTTAGCACAAGTGGGAGGATCATTGGACCCCATCGTAGTAGACTACTACCGGAAACCGTTGAAGCTTTGATGTGTCTTCAAAGTTGGAGGCGTTCACTATTGAAAGGTATTTCATTTATTAAAGTTTTTTTTGGTCAATTTATAATACTAATGTATCTTTTTTATATGATTTTTAGATACTACAAAGATTGAGCTAGAATTAGCTTTAATTTATGAAGATGAAGATGTGGAAGTTGATGAGGAATAATGAACAAAGGTGAATTTTATATGTTTTTGATTGGTTAATTAATTAAAAATAATATATTATGTAATTATGTTACTAATTCATTTTTTTTTATCTTGGTTAGTTTCACAGTGAACTTGATGTTAAAGAATTGAAGTCTTCAAGAGTTGCATGGAGCCATGGAGGAATGAACTTGGTTGTTTTGTATAATTGTATTGCACTTGTAATTTATTATGAATTTTTATGATATTATTGTTCTAATGTAGACAATTTCACAAGTACTGTGTAAATGTGTAATATTTTCTTTGTTGTACTTTGAATTTTTATTAATACTGTTTTTTAGTGGAATTTGGAAATTGTTGATTTAGTATTTTTTTAAAAAAAAACCTAAAAAATCAAAAAATAAAAGAAACTCGGATTCGGGTCGGATCGGAGTCGGAGTCGGATGTCGAATTTTTAAGTCGGATCGGATTCGGAGTCTCGGAGTCGGATGTCGGAGTCGGAGTCGGATGTCGGATTTAGCCTCCGACTCACTGTCGGATCGGAGTCGGATTTAGCATAATCCGCTCCGAATCCGACCCGTTGCCATCCCTATCCACGTGCATCCACATAGCCTTGACTATCAACTGAGAGATTAAGACCATCCAAATTTAGATTTATTTTATTTATTTATTTATACAGTTGTGAATTATCAAGCATGCAAAAATACAAATAAAACTTTTATTTTTATTTTTTATTTTTCTCCACTACATCTTAACTCCAATCAAGTTGCATAATTGCTTTGAAAATTAAATTAATATGTAATCTAGTCTTATCTCCATTCTCCAACAACTATTCAAGTACGAGCCAAAAATTGCCTTTTTGAAGCTAAGCAAAACAACAACTTTCTTATATTCTTTTGTTTAATGTCTTATCCATGTGACAACTTTCTACACCAATTTGCAAAGATCATTAGGAGTATTAATGGTTTTGACCATAATTTTTTGGAATAATTGCTTCAAACCCACTTAATTGTAACACAAAAAACCAAGAGATAAGATAAAACCTAAGTACCTAACCATGATTATTAATCTCAAATTAAGTTTAGTCATTGACCGTCAAGGTTAGCAGCCCTAGCGTCACACATTGAGGCAGATCTATGATTGTTAAATTGATAGGGCATCAACTTAGGGTCTGTTCTCATATATTGACTGAACTCAGCTGAACTGAATTAAACTAAACTAAACTAAACTGAACTGAACTGAACTGAACTGAGCTGAACTGAACTGAACTGAAATGAATATTTTATAAGAGAAGGAAATTAGGAGCTGAACTGAACTAAGTTGAACTGAACTGAACTGAATTTCAACGTAAGATAACAGGCCCTTATTGCAAATTACAGATGTTGAGCCCATGAAAAAACCCACATGTGAGTGGTGTGTTGTCCCACATTAATTGAGTCACTGAGTGTATAAGTGAGAGTTTGTATTGAGACGTGTATACCACATTGAAGAAACAAGAAAGCTGTGTCCAGTTCAAGGCTAAAGGGCTACTCCTCTCATTGCCATATGGTTTTGAGTTGGAAATTCCTTGTAAAGTGGATAGTTGTGTTGGGTGTGGCCCAAGCCCGCTGATCAACTAAAGGTCTCATTTTCTCGTATTATTTTTAATAAATAATCTCTAATTAACCATATAGTAGGGCATGTGTCACTTATACTTCTTTCAAGAGGTCCATCAATGACTAGCAAAATTGGCTAATTAATGTTACATAACCCTCGTGATCAACCAATCATATTCCCTAATTTACATTGGTTATTTGCTAATTCATAGTGTATTAGACTCAGACTAATATGAATTTGAGTTGGGACATATCCTCAAAGACCCCAGTAATAATGAAAGCTCTTCCAACAGTTGTTACACTCTTAGGCTAAGTTGGAACGACCTTTACCGACTGATCCAATCACTCGTTGGTTGATTAATTTGTTCCTACCTGATCGAGTCTCCAAAAAAACAAATATCTATCAAATCCTTCTGCAAATTCCAGCCAAATGCCAACCACGCAAACCCTTTAAAAACCACAAAATTCACATAAAAATTTCATCACCTTGGAACTCTAAAATGGATTCATATTATTATTAAAGTGATCATATTATAATAAATGTTTATGATTGAGAATACATGGCCTCGAAATATTCAAATTACACATGGTTGTTCTTGAATTTCAGGGAAAATAAAGCATGCAATTGAATTATTTATCAAAAAATTTACCAACAGAAAATATATATTGCATGCAAGCTCACCTGCCACACCTTATTGGAGCTTAAACTCTGACAAATTCTTATACTTGTTGATCCAACTTGGCCATTTTTTGACAATTTTATTATCCAATCTTAATAACAATTATCTCCTAAGAAATGATCTCAGAAGATCTTCATTTAATATTTTGAGTGTTTAAACTTTATGATAATTATCAACTTCATTGACTTCTAGCTAAGCTACTTTAATTTGTGGTATGATTGTACTACTCTTTAAGGGATCGACGTGAACACTTTTTTGTCAGAATTGAATCAATTTGTAATAATATATACATGCATATTGTAATGCTTTTAAGATTAAATAATTGTAGAACTTAAAGAGTAATACATATAGATGTGAACTACGTAGATAGGAATAATAGAGAGTTGGATGTTTATTATGGAAGATGATTGTACACGATGATACGCGTACATAGATAGTAGCATATGTAGTACTGTGTCATATAAACAATCGAATAATTGAATATTGTCGTTATCAAAAAATGATGAACACGATAGTAAAACTGCATGCATATATAGACTTACAGAAAGCACATATAGTTTAAAATAAAGGGATATATAATTTGGAATAAAACAATACATCTCAATACGTGTCATGCACTCATACAATCCTAGTACGTATATGTTTGACCTAAGTGTCGTATTTGACGCTTTTTGAGTCTGTTATTAATCAAGATTAAACATGTGATAGCAAATTTAAGGCCTAATTTTAATAAGCGGATCGGACTTTAAAATGTTTTGATCTCAAAAAGGGGTTTAAATTCCTTCATATTACATTCCGAAGTCCATAAGCACTCTAACTTTAATCTAGCCTGAAAAACAGGTTTTGATATCATCGTTGCACTTCCGTATTGAGACTGATAGAGAATATCCATAGAATATTCTCATCTTAGGTTTAGGATATATTTTGTATAAGATTATCTTTGATATCGGTACATATCTTATAGTTACTTAATATGATTAGGTTTCTCATTGTAACCCTATAAATATTGATCAATGAAAATCACTCTAATTAAGGAGTTTATATTATCTGACATGGTATCACAGCTTAGGTGAGATCTTGAAATCATATATAAAAATTATGAATTCTACCAGTGGGTTGGAAAATTAAACCCACCGCGGGACATATACAAATTTTTTATGCTTATTATCTGACATAGACAAGAGACTAAAAGAAGGAGCCTACACTCTACAGGTCTATCAATCATTGATTATTTTATTGCCTAATAAGATGTTATAAGTTCAAAAAAAAAAAAAAAAGTGAAAGGGAGGAATAACGGGTAGAGTTCATATTTTGGGCACCAACTCTTCACTCCTCGATCCCTTTGCTTATATAATGAGATAATTTAATGGCTATTGGATTTTACACAATTTTTCAATACAATGTTTGATAAAATATCCTTGACTTTCTAATGTGAATCTGAATCCATACTTCTCATAGCCTGGTAGCAATTTATGGTATATAACTTCTTATACTCCCTCCGTTTTTTTATTTGCATCACTTGTGTTTACACGGGGTTTTGAGAGAATGAAATAGGTATAATATAATAATGTGAGTGGATGAATAATATTTATTATGGTAAAAGTAATGTAGGGATCATGAAAGTAATAGTATGTGAGAGAAAGTAGTGGCCATGAGAAAGAGTTTAGATAAATTATTTAAGTGGGGTTTAAAGTAAGAGAGAAAAATTATAAAATATAGTATAAAGTTAATATATATAGAAGTGATGCAAATAAATAAATAAATAAAAACATTCATAAAAGAAAAGTGATACAAATAAAATAAACGGAGGGAGTAATTAAGTTTCCATGCAATAACTAAGGATGCGTTCTTCATTCAGATCCAATTGATGGACAACGACATGTATATTCATTGCATTTTTTAGTTCATTCATAGCCATATCCTTCGTATAGTATACTATGCACAACTAGTTGCTTTAAGGTTTTGATTCTTAATTCTTGAAACTATCTCTTGTCAAAGGGTTAATTTATTATATAGTGTAACTCAATTGTTATTTTTTCCACTCTCATTACAACATTAGTTTGAGAGTGATTGGTGTTAACCACATGAAAGTGTTTCACATTAATTGAAAAAGAGAGAATTAATCAATTTATAAGGATAAGGGGCTACTCCTCCTATTTGCCATTTGGTTTTGGATGGACATTCCTTTGGACTTGTAAAGTGGACTCATTCTCTTGGTTAGCGGATGCGGCCTAAATCCGTATCTAACCGATAACATTTGACTTTACAACATTGCATTTTTTTTTTACAACATTATTGCATCTTGACAAAGCTTGTTTACAAGCGGAGAATTTATTCTTAAAAGTGGCCTAAAAATGACCAAAACTACTAAATATAAACGTGCTATGAATCCTATATAAATATAAACATGCTATGAATCCTATATAAATATAAACGTGTTATGAATCCTATATAAATTTTTCATCCCTTCCATATACATTATTTGCAACATAGCATTTCGACACGCATTTGCATATATTTGTCTAGCTAGTAATGAATTTGTGATTTGTGAGCAAGAAGATGAGCTAGTAGAGTCTGTATTAGGGCTAGAATGATCGCTTCAGAAGAACGACTTTCTAGTATGCTATACCCTCACTCTTGAACCGTCTCTAGTTGTAACATACCTTCATATGGACAAACCTTCTTAAAACTACAATATATATATATATATATATATATATATATATATATATATATATATATATATATATATATATAAAATAGGGCACATAAATAAGGATCTATGAAGCTAAGGGATCATATCTATACACCAACATGAAGTTTACGTGTCATGATGTCTTGTGTTCCCTTTATATCCGCCTCAAATTCCCCAATTTATAATATACATAAACTACAAATTGAACACATATCGATTTTTTTTCTTGCAATTCAATATTCTTTATACGTCATTTCATGTATCCTTTTTCAACCAATCTCCCTTAAATTAACATGATGGGTTTAATGAATTATTCAACAAAAACCAAGATGCTCACATAAATTTTATCTATCAAAATAGTGTTATAACAAATGTAAGAAAGATTTAGAAATCAACAAACAAGAACACATATCTACGGGTTCACTAATGACAAGATAGCTACATTTATGGTCTCATGAATAGACGAGAAGAGAGTTTTACTGATTTAAAACGAAATAGGACCAAAACCAATAATTCATAGCTACCGTAAGTTTCGAGGGCAACAATTGATGGCCTTGTTGTGCCCTCGATCTCCCAAACCAGGGTAATCACCGAACCCTTAGGCTCGAAGCCTCGAACTAACTGATTGTGCAACGAGACTCGTGATCATTGTTCAAAAGGGGTTAACTTATACTTCATCCATTTTTTAATAGTTGTAACACACCCTTTTTCACATTATTTAAGAAAAGTGGATTTCATGTGATTTAAAACACTTAAAAGGGAGGAGAGAGATTGTTGAGAGTAGGAGGAGAGAGATTGTTGAGAGTATAATTTAGTGGGCCACGAGATTATAATAAGGGTAATAGTATAACTTTTGACACAAAATACTTTCCAATTACAGTGTGTTGTAACTATTGTGGCATTTCCATTTTAGAAAAGTGTTGCAACTATAAAGAAACGGAGGAAGTATGTAGTACAAAGTATAATGTTTTTTTTTTTTTTTCATAGAGAAATTAAAATATTGGGAAAAAACAAAAAAATTTGCAATTTTTGGCGATCTGAGAGACGAAGACTGATTTGTGCGCATCAAACCCCGAATGCTCACTCTGTTCTTCACGACCTTCGCTAATTTCATTTTCAATGGTGTTAGTTTTGGCAATTGGGGATTTACACATCCCACATAGAGCACCTGATCTCCCTGCCAAATTCAAGTCTATGCTTGTTCCTGGAAAGATTCAACACGTAATCTGTACTGGTAATCTTTGCATCAAAGTATGTTTCTTTCTTTCTCTCTCCTTTGACCTCTCTTTGAATTTTTCTGGGGTTTGCTTGATTTTTGTGTTGATTGGGTTTTTGGGAACTTTTTGTGAAATGGGGTTTTGAGATTGTATTGGATTGTTTGATTTTCTGGGTTGATCATGGATGAATGTATTGATTTTGTTGCTTTTGGTGGTTTATGTAACCTGAGTTACAATTACAATGTCCAGAAATTTAGAATTAATTTTTGTAGAAAATCATGTGAATTTGTTGTTCTGCAGATTTTGTTGTAGTTGGGGTCTAGTCGTCTAGAGTTATTGAGATAAAAATTACATCATCTTATGTTCATATGTTGATCAAATGATAGATAAAGGATATGATATCGATACGGAGAAGAACAAACATATTTACTTTATGCAGTGTGAATGTAATTTTGCAATCTGCCTAAAATTACAAAGAGTTTCAGGAAGTTGCATTTGCTTTCAACTTCTTAGAGAAAGGGGTGATGAGCGGGTGACTATTGTGGGCAAGTGGTTTGTTTTCATAATTTTCCTCAGTAAACTGGAACTATTGGCCGCGAAAGCGAAGAAAGTATCTCCAATGTCCAACATGGAATTTTAAAGGAGCTAGGCAAGTACATCATAGGCCAAATGAAAAAACATTGGCTTCAAAAGTTAGACATGAATAATGATTTTGAGTAATATCCTCATGCAATTGCTATTTGCCAATGGCTAGCTCAAGCAATCACATTCTCGCATAAGATTGATTTTATGATGCATATCTCCTATGAAAGTCAGTACTTTCTATGTGTCTGTGAGCAATAAGGGCTAAGGTGAGTAGGTGACTGTACGTGTTTAGCAATTCTAGGGTTTGAGAGGGGAGGAGAGGGGCCTTTCCACTTAGATCCGTATAAATTCGAGTAAGAATTAAAACTTCAGAAATGATAGATTGAATTACTCTATGATCTCAGAAATCTTCCTAAAATTACAAGGTTTTTTTGGAAGTTGCTTCAAGTTTCTAGAGAGAGGGTGATTATTGTAGGTAGGTGCCCTAGGTGGTTTGTTCTCAAAATATGTTGTATTGAATTAGTACCATTGGTGGCAAATGGGAATAAAGTATCTTTTATAAACCTCATGGAAATGTTTATCAACAAACAACAAAGAATATATATGTAGAGAAAGGGGCTCGATAAGGAGCTCATAGAAGAAAAGATAGGAATTGGCTAAGAAGTTATAGACAAGTTCATGATTGGCCAATTGAAAACCATTAGCTTCAGAATTTTAACATGAATACCAAATTCAATTCATATCCACTTCCTTTCAGCCCATGGCTAGCATAAGCAATCACGTGTGTTGGATTGATCAACATTGCATGTCTTCATATTAAAGCTATTTCACTTTTTGTTATCAGAGTAGGTTGGCAAGGGCTAAGGGCTCTTGCCACTATAGATCCATAAAGTTTGTGTAAGAACAAAAACTATGACTCTCTTGGTCCATGTAAATCTAACTTCTAGTACCATGAAAGCAATCTTGCCACATTTAGTGAGCAAAGGTTGTTGAAGCTTGAAGGTAGTTTTATGGACTTATGGTACTTATTTGCTGTAATTATTGATTCAGGACATTGGTTTACGAGCTTTTAAAGGAGTATTTCATTGATGTTTTTCTTGGAGACCTTATACAGTGTGTTTTTGTATCCTATTTGTGACTAGGGACATTTTTGGTTCACAAGACTTTAGTGGTGTGTTATGAATGTATTTTGTAATACTGAGAAAAACAAGTCTCTCATCGAGAGGGTTCAAGAGCAGTTTAATAGTTTGGGTGTTGGAATACTTAGAATGGGCCTTGATACTAGATAAGGCTATCATCTGGACTCTTTTTTCCCCTTTTTGTACTGGATGTCATAGGGGTCATCTGGACTCTTTTTTCACCTTTTTATACTGGATGTCATAGGTGTCTGATATCTTCCTCCTATCAGGCTCATTTCAAGTGTTTACCAGATTTTTATAAGGTACCTTAGAATAGACTTTTGTAATTCTTCTATATATTGTTAGAACAAAGTGCTTCTGTGATAGTTCATCATATCATCATTACAACTTGTAGAATAGGTAAGGTGGAGGGAATAAAGGAGTCGTGACTAAGATGGATTTTTAAGAAGGCTTTAGGTTGAGTGAGTGATCCTTGTCTCCTTGAGAATTTATGGACTATTGAAGTTTCTCAAATGGAATTTCGCTATGTAAGAGCTATAGTCTTATAGAACTAGAGGGGATTGGTTCTTTCAGGGGATGGCTTTAAAATCCTTAATTTTGTCCATTTACATTTGAAACTGAGAAATAAGTTTAGTGGGGTCTGTCCCTTTCAAGTTAATGTGGTCTTGTGTATGTGATTACTGCTTAGTGGATTATATAAAAAGAAAGGGGTACATGAAATCAGAATTCACGATAGGGAGCTGATCAGATTGTCGTCTCTTTTGTATTTTGTGAATGTTAGTGCTCTATTTTGAATTATGTGACCGTCATACTTTATTTTTTTTTAATAAACCATTTGTCATACTTTAGACTCTGCTTTTTCAGTGATTTTTGGTGTCTCAAGATTGACTGAGGATGCACATTGTAGGACTTTTAGTATGTTTAAGGGAATTAACCAAGTTGTAAATATTTGTCTTTAAAGAGATACATCTATATCCTTTTTGCGAACTTCTAACAGATATTTTTTTTTTTTTTTTTTTTTTTTTTTTTTTTTTTTTGGGAATAATAAGTTGATGAGTGAATTGAAGTGAGACCTTTTTGTTATTGTCTGGAAGCTATTTTAAGTAACATTTATAAGTTAGTTAAAAATTCACTTATTATGATCTACTTGCTTATTAATTAGTTGACCACTTGAGAAGAACCAAACAGAAACTTTGAAGCAGAAATCCCTTACATCAATTCTCAGTATCTCCTTGAAATTTATCTCTGGTCTATATACCTAACTCTGACTCCCCATGGAAGCAAGGGTAATCATTTGGGAGACCAACAGGAGCTAAAGAAGCAAGTAATTATCTCATTAGGTAGCCTAATCCTTGTGGTTAGGTTAAGAGCTTAGATTATCTCATTATTCATTTCATGAAGCCTCTTAGGACAGGGTTAGGCTCTTCTATGTTCACCATAGTTGTGGTACATTTTAATTTGGCATGCATTATATCTATGGAAGATTCCTTTTCTAATTTTAAGTTCATTTTGATGCATCTGTCCTCAGTTTGGTTAAGGAATGTTTCAAACAAACTACTTATAAGTTTAAACAAATTTTTTTAAGGTACAGTACTACATTAATTTACTATGCATTTTTCAAATAATATAATGATCTTTGTTGAAATATTGTTACAAAATTTAATTTGGACGACTTGCATTTGCATCTACTTCTATAATGTTCATCGGTTACACTTCGTTATAGTTTGAAAAGTCAACCTCCATTTCTCTTCCCTCTAATTCCCTTCCTTCCTCATTTGTTATCCAAATGAAAGATACTCCATCCTTCCATTTCCCTTCCCTTCCTTTCCCTCTATTTTCTTTAATCCTAACAAAGTGTAAGTCTCTTTGTACTATGAGGCATGAGCTGTTTAATGCTATTGTTTGCTGTCTGTAAGACTTTAATACTTGAGCAACTTTTTAACAAAAGAAACTATGACTGTCTAAGAGGTTACAATTTTACAATTTACAACCAATTCATTGTTTCAGCCAGGAAAGAACGGGTGGCTCCCGGACACTACCTGTTATCTTATGTCTTTGTTCTACCTGAACAACCTCATTATTCCATGCAGTTCTAGACCCTGCAAATAGCAGTATACATTCTAGGTGGTTGATTGTGCTGCTTTATGATAGTAGGTTATACCTTTTTCAGTTTGTACTATTTTTTATGCTCATTTCATGGGAGGACTTCCATACCTCACATATTGGATTTCCTGAGTATGTAGTTCCAAAATATAGCCGTGAGACGTGGCATCGTATGGTTCTACCAGCTGTCTTATAAACCATATTAAGCTTAAATGCACCCCTGGCTTTTTATACATAGATTGAGTCATTTTTCATGGAAATTTAATTTCTGGCTGGATCCACTCTGTAAATAATTAGGGTAGACTACTAAACTGTTTGGTGTGGTTGATTCTTATCTCCTCTCTAAACTCTATATCCCACAAATAAATCAGAGAACATATCCAATTTAATTTTATTTGCTTAATTCTTATATGTTCTCAGTATCCACTGATAGGCTAATGAACAAACGCAATTATCATAATAATTTGTGAGGATAGATTGGTGAACAAATTTATTAAAGAATTTGCTTAATTCTCAGTTCTGCCATCTGCTGTATTGACTTTATCATCTCTCCTCTAGTTCCTGTATAATGGATGGATGTTCTTGCTTAAATGGTTGGAGATTCATAAGCCATGTTCAGTTGCTGTCTTGCTGAGTACTTTTGATTTTTATTTCTATTTTGCATATGACAGTTGTTTGAGATGTTTCGAATTGAACTCAATACAGTTCTTATAATTACTTTTGTATCTCTGGAAGTTTAGATATTGTTGGCAGATGACTGAGCATAAATTTGATTATTTTACTCATTTTAAGCTGTTATCTGCAGGAAGTACATGACTACTTAAAAACAATTTGTCCAGATCTACATATTACTCGAGGAGAATATGATGAAGATGCACGTTATCCAGAGACAAAAACCCTAACAATCGGTCAATTCAAGCTTGGACTTTGTCATGGTCACCAGGTTGGACATTTGTTATAATTTGTTGTCCCTAAGATTATTTCTGTGGTTTGCAAAATCTTTCATGTTGGGGGATGTATAACTAATTATCAAGTGGCAAATGGAATTGCTAGTTGCATAATCTTTAACAAGAGAATCAACTCGACTGATCAGTTTATGCATTGAGTATATCATTGTTGTCCTCCCCTGAAGACCCTAACTGCACCAGGAAGAATCTAATTACATGTACTTGTATAATAAATCTTTCCCATCCCATCCACTACCAAAATAAATATCAACCCTAGCCTGAATGCTAAATTAAATGTTCTATGTAGTTCTGACCATATATAGAGTTAGGCCAGGATTTTTCTACAAGGACTATTTGAATTTAGTAAATAGGAGATACAATTTTTGCTAGTTGTTATTTGGGTGATGGAAAAAGTTTCCTGTTCAATATAATTGCAAATGTACATTCTTATTTCCCCCATATCACTGCTCAGTTTTCTATTGTATTGGTTTGTCATGACTATTTCATGTTGGGTGATAGAAAAAGTTTCCTGTTCATTCTAATGTTGAATAAAGGGTAGAAAATTTGACCCGGATAGAATAACTCTCTTTCAGAAGCTCTTCCAAAAAGCTCCTAAACCCTGCTTCTCAAATTTAGCCTTTTGCCCCATACCCTACTCAACCAAACACTCCCTCATTTCAATTTGGTATGATAGAGTGACAATTGAAGGAGAAAATCAGAGTGGGAGGGTTGGATTTAGAAAATTGTTGTGAAAATGACCTGAAGATTTAGGTCCAGAAAGGTGTAGGATCTAGGATTACATGGAGCTTGCTTGTAATCTCCTCCTCCCATGATACGGAATGGGCACTAATGTCTGCTATTCTCCTTCCGTGAAACTCTTTTCTTCAACATGATGTATGTGATTGAAAAGCATGAATAGGAATATGGAAAACAGGAAATTAGCATTGTAATTATTAAACGGTCAAGACTCGTGACTTCAAACCTTGCCCCCCTTTAAATATTTTAGAAGCTCTGCCATTGTGAAAAGAGACGTGTTACTCCAGTGCCCAATGTGGTTGTCTCATTTTTGTTAAAAAATAACTGCCCATATTTTTGTGGAAACATTTTTTATTCTTCCCTTCAAACTTCTTAAGCTAAATGCATGCATAAAGTTTACATTTTTTTTATTTTCCTTGTTACCTCACAGTTGGTTCTTTCTTTCAGGTTATTCCATGGGGAGACTTGGACTCCTTAGCTATGCTTCAGAGGCAGTTGGATGTGGACATCCTTGTGACTGGGCACACACATCAATTTACTGCATACAAGCACGAAGGTGGTGTTGTCATAAATCCAGGATCTGCCACGGGTGCATACAGCAGCATCACCTATGATGTTAATCCAAGCTTTGTTCTGATGGACATTGACGGGTTGCGTGTGGTGGTTTACGTTTATGAGCTGATTGATGGGGAAGTTAAGGTGGATAAGATTGATTTCAAGAAGACAACTACTCCTCAATCTCCTCACTGACTCAAAAGATCTTTGTAGATGTGCCTGTCTTCTTCTCCGGAACCTGAAACTGACTTGTGCTTTTTCTCAAGTTTTCCGTGTCTAAAAAAGTTGTCTTGAAATGGTTATGAAAAGCTTTTAATAGGTCAAAAATAGGTTTTTCACTTGTGAGTATAACCCGATTTTGTACTACATTGTTTGGTTTGAGTTGTTTATCTTGAATTTTATTGTCCGAATTATCTGCAACAACTTTACTGTAGTTCTACGATGTTGATAGTAAAATTTACCATGCTTATAGTAGGGCTGTATGCTAATCGCCTATGCTGCTATAATCCAGAAAAGTTTGGCTTAAGCCGCTTAACCATCCCAGATTTCCCAAGAATCCGAACTAATCATATGTTAAAATCTCAAATAAAATAGTCGACATGATATAAATTAAACTTTTCTAACAGCTGGTCAATCTAAAAAAAACTGTAGTTGTGTAAAAGCTGTTATTGAACCCCCAATAATGGTAATTATGATTTGGTACACATAAAAACAAATACTACGTAATACATTACTGCCAAGTGATAAGACCTATAAGAATAAGATGTTCAGATAGCTCAATTACAATGGAAGAAATGCTAAAGGACTATAATCTATTCAATGAAAACGTACAAATTCTTAAGAGTAGTTATGATTGATAGTTTGATACATGTGTTCTATCAATCAATCATCAATCAATCAAAGCCTTAATCCCAAAAGTGGGGTCGGCTAACATGTGTTCTGTCTTCCCCTATTCTACATTATAACACTCGTCGGACCATGTCGTTCGATAAACTGCTGGGAGCAAAATTTGTTACACAACCATACCAAACCCTCAAATTTACAACAATATATTTCGTTTAGTTCACCCATGCCAAAAAAAATGTACAATGATATCTTCTGAAATGCTCCTGAAAACATACAAAACACAAGTATACCCAGTTTTGTAATCCTATTCCCTTTCCAGAATATACGCGACTGCTCACATTTGAAAATTCAATTTCTATTAATTACCCCTTTGTTTATCCATAAATGAATTGGCCACTCATGCTATTTCTTCCTCATGATGAAGAAAAATCCAAAACTGGCCAGAGACGTAAATTTCCGACAACATGAACCATCTTCCAAGATATCAATTATACCTCAGAGGAATCATTCTGCACTGCTATCATGAATAGCCGAATTGCCATCAACCTTCGAGTCTTCACTCTTCTCCTCGTCTTCAACTACATTTGTATCCTCTTTTTGTTCACTTTCAGAGACAACCCCATTTTCTACAATAGATGAACTCCCATTTTCTGATATGTTTTGTACATCTGTACTTTGTGTTCGCCTAGGAATCTCTCTTGATGATGAAGATACGGATAACAAACGGCTTAACCCATCAAATGAACCCTTGGCATCCATAATAAGGGCAGCACCACCAGGGAAACAACGACCAAAGCATGTTGCACAATGAGGAAAGACAACCTGATCAGGAATAAAATGCAAGTTATTAGTTAAGATATAATGTCAAATCACAAAAAGAAGAGAACTAAATGATATTTACCTCCATGAATGCACGACAAAGTGAGAAGAAAAGTGTGGATTCATTATTTCTAAGCATCCGAGCTTCGTTATATCTCAACAATGAATTATGAACAGCTTTCAGTCCCTTCATTAATTCCTGGGCAAGAATATGTTTCAAGCTTACTGGAGCACACGGACGTAACTCATTCATTGCTGCTGACACACCTACCAGCATCAAGAGATCATAGAAAGAAGGAACCAGTCAGAAAACTGATCTAAGGCAGGATTAATCTAATCAATGCATTTGTGATCTGACATTGGATAGAGCATACTTTACATTTATCTAGTACTCACCCAGGCTGAAACAGATTCTTATGCATAATAACACATTTTTTTAAATATTACAATGTATTTCAAGCCTAAATATATGCTTGAAAAACATACCATTTATAAATACAGCAAGGGGCGGATGCTCCATCAAATATGAAGGTGGGGTCACATCCTCTTGACTTTCTTCACTGGCGGTACTGCCTGAATACCCAACTGCTGGCAGTGGTACCCAACGATGTGAATCCAAGACAAGCTGGCAAAGTATTTGAAGAGTTAAATGCAATTATACAAGAAACGAGCTATATTTTAGAAATACCGAAAGAGAGAGTCAAGACCACGATAATCAGTTCGTTGAAGTGATAGCTAAGAGAATTATCCAAATTAATAGCCTCGCGAAGAAATCTTAGTTTTTTACATACGTATTTCCTTCACTATACTCTATTTTCTCTCCATAGATGTAAGCGTTTTTAAACCAAAGCCCCACATAAATTATTGAAAGATGTTAGCAGTCATAAATTTCAGAATTTAGCTACATGTGTTACCTGAAAATTCTCAACAGCAGTAGCAACATTCTTTGAAAATAAGTTTAGAACAGCCCTGGAAAGAGAGCAAATGCATTTAGTTGGCAAGATTCACAGAATTTGGACTTTCCAGCATCAAACTTCAATCTAAAAAGAATCCTTACTCTTCAAATAGTGATGGTAGCAGACCTCGATAATCCAGTCCGACCCAACCAAGTCCCATCGCCCAGTGCTGTCACAAAGCAGGAAGTCTAGCATTAACTTCAGGATCAGAGGATACAAAATTCTTTTTAAGAAAACACTCAGAAATAATGCATTTCCAAGATTGAAAAGAGATCAGATGCAGCTAGTTGTGCATTTTCAAATTTGAAGAGGGATAAGATGCAGCTAGTTGGCTTTGAAGCCATCATCAATGCCTTCCATGTCCTGGGGTGCTTCTGCAGCTATTACATGCATTCCTAGATCATCAATATTTGTTGTAGTGATAGAAGATAGGACTTTATAGATAGGACTTTATTTATTAAACGAGAGAGACCATGGGCCGAACATTTTAGTGGCAGGAAGAGAAGGTAATTAGGAAGACCTCTCCCTAATGAAAAGTGTAGAAACTAAACAGGACAAATGAAAAGGGAAAGTGTAAGAGCTAATCTGGGACAGGAGTAAATATTTTGTGACCATAATAAGGGAGATGAAAATGAAGAACCAGAATGAGGGATATCTATATGGTTTTGCAAAGTAATGTCCTTATCATCTTTGTCTCTCATTTCCAAGCAATTGAGGTTCATTAAAAAGCAGAGCACAACCAGGCAATATGTAGGTCCCTTTAGGGCTCGAAACTTTCTGTCTTGCCACAGCCACCACAAACCCCACCCCCCCCCACCCCCCCCCCCCCCCCCCGCCCTCTTTAACAAGAAGAGGTAAGGTTTGGTTTAAGGAGTTACTGTACAAGTGTTAATTAGAAGAGAATAAGACCCACAGATCATATTGGTGAGTTGTAATTAATGGTAAAAATGATAATTCAACTGAGCTCATGTGTAATTCTGTAAAGGAAGTCCCATATTAATGAGACAATAACCATACATCCATTGGCAACAGTGATAATGCTAGTACTCCCCCGCGCCCAACAGAAAAAAGTATCTCTTTTGGTAATACCACCTCTAAAGTGGTAACCATAACATATGAAGTTAGGGAGTTTCACATATATTGCATCATACCCAATTTAGGAAATCAAATGTCTCCTTTTACACTACAAATACCAAAAATAACTTACATGTGTAAAATTGTTGGTTTAGTCAATACGTGCAATCACATGGTTACCATGGTAATGTTGTCTTTCTCTCTCTCTCTCCTGGTTTTCAACTACCCAAAATCCCATGCACTCCCTTAATGGTGCAGTATTATTAGAACAAAGGAAGTATATATACCATTACTATCTACAAAACAGGGCATCAAGGTCTGCTATATGATACACATGGTCTTCCAATACTAGGGGAAATACATACATCTAAACATGGCCAACTACCCTTTCATAACCCTGAGAATAAACAAATGGTTACTTGTGCTCTCAACAGATTTCTAGAAATAGAATTCTTTGGTTAGCAAGTGAATCTAGACACATATAGGTCTTCAATCACTTGATTACACACAACCTAGACCAAATGCAAAAAATCACTTACCATGCACTGATCGAGAATGTTTGATAAAGATCCTCCTTCAGTTATTTTGGGAAGCATGACCTTAAGCGTTCTAAGGTGAGATGTAATTTGATGCATAGCCCAGCTGAACAAAAGCCCACCATCATAGTTTTCTTCACTTCCAGATGTGTCATCAGCAAATATTGCTCGGTATTGGTTGACAACATCAAATAAATGCATCCTGTGACAATTAACCATTCCTCTCAAGTATTCATACGGATTTCTTTGGTCTAAATCATCAAGGGTTCCAGAGATCCATGCCTCTCTACATCTCAAGAACTGTATCAAACCAACTACAAAGTCAAATATCACCAACTAGCAACAAAAAATCAAGAACATCTGAATAGGGAGCAAAAAGATACCTAAACTACACTAATAATTCAATAGCTTTATACCAAAAAAGTAAGCTGTTAAAACAAGCCTAACCTGCAAGCGCATTTCGTATTCGCTGAAGACACCAATCCGACGTAAATATCCAATGATACGAAGACATTCTGGCAACTGCAATATAAAACTTGTCAAATTGATATAGCCCTGGCTTCCTGAAAGTTTCAGAATTACTGGAGAGGGGCAAGAAAGAGCTATAAATCTTATATAAAACATGTATCTTTTGAACCGAAAAAGAGGCACATTATTCGTACCTGAATATTTGACCTGAGCTTCTGGAGAAGCTGTGATAACAGAGATTGAGTTGTTTGCTTAACCTCTGCAGCCAAAGCCTGAATGACAGGGATCCTTTATAAAACATAAAGAATAATAAATAAATCACGTTGAATATCAAAAAGGTTCTCTAAACTGCTCAGCTATGACAATATTTGTAAAGAATAAAGTTGGAGCATGATTCTCACTTTGGGTGCATGGTGCAAAGCTTACTAACAAAAGCTTCCAAGTCAAGAGCTTCATCATAATTTCCATTCCTAACACATCTGGACAGATAAGGTGATACACAATTATCAGCAATGACCTAAGTACCTCACCTACGAGCAGAAATCAAAAACCAGGAAAGCATCTTGAAATTTTATTGCTGACTAGAAAACAAAGGTTTCATAGTGATATAGGTATGTGATAAACACCGGATAGGCAGATAACATGACGATTATATATTGATAGTCAGGTTCTCAGCCTTCTGCTACTGTGCCAGTAAATATGAGTTCTGGTTCAATTTTCATTACTCTTTAGCCTGATTACAGGCCACTGTGAAATTCTAACCAGATATGACTCGTGTTCAATGTTAAAACCAAATTAAGAAACCCTTTAAGTTCAAATAAATATCTGCTTTTGCAAGGAAGGGAAAAAAAAATGAAGAGGGCCAAAAACCAAAAAAAAAAAGGTGAAGCAGCACTACAACTAGAAACTGTTAGTGTATTCTAACATGTTATACATGGGAAATTGATATTTAACCACTTTCTGTAATTGCCTAAAGTCACATATCTAGTCAAAATACCAAGCATATATGCACTTTGGGTGCCCTCAAGGATCAAACACAGTTACCACTTTATAGCTACATACGTGTCCATAAGCTGAGGAATTTCAAGCAAGTCAAGCAAAGTACTGTGATTTGCCAGCAATGTTTGGTTCATTTTCCTCTTCTCCAGAATCTGTTCAGCTGACTCAATGAACTCTGTACAACCAGATGTCAGCTTAGGGACTTCATCAATCTGCAACAAACATTAAAGCATATATTCATTTCAAAAAATCAATGATCAATTTACAAATATCAAAGTTTTTCAAAATTTGAGAAAAATAAAATTCAAGATTGCATACAGCTTCAAATTTAAAACATACTTCCTGTGTTCCTATTTATTTGCACCATTTCTTTTTGGCAACATAATTTAGGAGAAAAAGGAGGGGCATAAGAAGGGTATTGTAAACTAAGAAAATTACATGAACTAAGGCAAGCATGAATTGATCCCCATGTGAAAAGCAGGGGCATATACATAATTCAATAGGGTTTTGGGGGCAAAAGGTGGAGGATGAGTTTTCACACGTAAAAATGCTTAGATGCCAACATGTGTTATAAAGGAATGAAGAGCTTTTCTAGGATTTTCTATCATTTTCCTTCTTCATGCAAACAGAAGAGATGAAAACTTAGTGCTGATTGAGATTCTAAAATCCTGACATTTGACTGTCAAACAGGACAGTTGTCACTGGTCACCCTACAGTATTACTTTTTACATTGATTTAAAATTTGAAAAGTTATTACTCGGTGTATTAGAACTTTAGAATTTCACTAAATAAAATACACCAGAATACCAGATATAGTCAGAGGAGCAATTTGAGTCTCGAAACATCTTTTATAGGAAAGACAGACTTCTTATCTAGGATAGAGAGATAACCACCGAAGAGGATTTAATTTGGAAAATTCAGCAGCAAATATACATTAGCCAATGAAAAAAATGAGACAATGTAATTTCTCCTCTCTGTGCAAGTCTTGTCTTTTAAAAAAAATGATCTCCCTCTAATTAAAATTGCTTTGAAGAATGTCTGCATACATAGTCTCCCTTTCTTACAGGCATATCCAAGATATCAAATTCGTCAAATTAATTATGTGAAATACTCTATCTGGCAAGTGAGTGTTTACAAATAAACTAATCAAAGCTGTATACATTCTTGGACATTATGATCCCCAAGGGCCTAGAGACAACTTATTCCCTCTTCATCTTTTAACTTTATTTCATAGCAAATCGTCCATTTTAATATTTTTAATCAAAACTTCATCTTAAAACTGCATATTCTTGTGTCACCTACAACCTTTTGCTCTCACGAACCTCCACATTCGATGTAGAAACTCATACATAGTTCATTCCAAAAGCAAAAAATAATAGCATTTCGATGAACTTCTCTATTCATTTTTAATCAGGTGACAAACGAAGTACGCTAAAGAAAAATAATAGTTGAGTCCACCGACAGTTGTTTTAACCTGCAATTTACTTCTGCCTAAAAAATAGCAATTAGGTCCACAGTGTATCATTCATTGATCTGCAATTGGGTATATCCCTCAAATAAATTTGATCTATGTTCTTTGGACTTTTCACTTCTCCTCAAGTACCATTGACAAACTTTCGACACTCACACTTTGTTTGGGATAGCATGATAGAAGTGAAAGGAAGGCGGGAGAAAGGAGAGGGAAAAGGAAAGGAGGATGCAAAGTTGAGCTCTATTTTCCCTCCAAATCTCTCCCCTTTTTAAAAAATGGTTTTTATAATGAGGGAGGGAAAATAGAACCCTCCTCTTACTCCAACCTTTAATTCAAACAAAGAAATTTGTCCCCATTCCTTTCCCTCCCCCCCACCCACAACCACTCTTTATCTCTCCATTACCATTTTATCCAAGTAGGCAAGCATAGAGTTAAATTTGGGTATGGGTGTCTAATCATCACTTTACATAGGAACAAAACAAGGGAAATAGTCATTCCCATGTCAAACAATGACACCCGAGTTCAAGTAACATAAAAAACAGCAAATCAAGCTCAACACTATTAGGTGAATATTGAGTGATTAATCAATTTCAAATCTTCAACAATAACACATGGAACTTAGAGACGAATTTACAATAAATCTTGATCAAAATCAAAAGACTCAAAAAAAGAAAATTACTGTGTGTCCGCAGCACAATCTACAATTTTCAAACAGTGAAGTGCATTGCCACATAACATCTAAGTATAAGATATGGACTAAAATATAAAATTCAGTTCAAATAAGTAAATAACCAACATTGTTCACCGCATGTTCTTAGAACAATGTTAAGTGAATGCGCATGATGCTCTCGAGTGTAGGATCTAACTCGCAAACATTGTTGAAACCTAACCGTAACATTAAGAATTACAAACAAACAAACAAACAAACATTTCTAACTAAATCAAAACAGCAACAAGATCAAATAATTACCAGTGATTCAAGATGATTATCAATTGAAGAAACCTCTTCTCTAATCGAAACCAAAGCATCAGCAGCAGATATAAAAGAGCGATAATTCGCAACCGCAACTTCCTGCATCTGCCGCCGAATCCTCTCCGCATCAACTCGAAGAAGCTCCGGTTCCTGCCAGAAATCCAATAATGGCGCAAAAATTAGACCTCAGAAATGGAGAAATTCAAAGAGAAATTGAGAGAATCTGACCTTGTGAAGACGATCAAGGGTGAAAGAGAGGAGCTCAGAAACGTAAGGTTGTTGCGAGATTGAAGCGAGAGGAATGAGACCTGCAACTTCTTCGCCATTATCGTCTAGGTTTGAGGACGATGACAGGGGGAACGACTCCATGGATTTTCTCTCTCCTTGATAGTGTTCTTCAGCTTGAGCTTCAATGGCGAAATGGAAGGAGGGAGATCATGATGAGTGTGATGAGAAGAAACAACACTCTCAGATCCAAATGAATTTACTCGTATTTCAATTTTTATTTTTTTATTACCCTTCCGTTTTTAAATACTTCTTCATTTTTCCTAGAAATTTTTTTTACATAGTACAATATTTAATTCATTTATCTCAATTAATAAAATCAACATAAATCATACTCCCTCCGTCCCCTTTTGATAGTCTCTTATGGGCATTTTTCACGGGAATTAATAAACTTAAATAAGAATAGTAAAAGTGCATTGAAAAAGTAAATTGACATTGGGTATATAAAAAAGTAGAGAGATAAAGTAATAAAGATATATCGGAAAACAAAATTTACATGGAAAATTTACATTTGCGCAAGTATTGTTGCAAATTAGAGGGAATTTTGGTAAAAAATTAATTTTAATGGTTGTTGGAAAAAACAAATGGGATGAACATTTTGGGATTAAAATTTGCCCATAAGGGACTATCAAAAGGGGACGGAGAGAGTAACATGTATGTAGTACTAGTAGTGTACAATAGTACTATTAATGTTACCCCAAAATTAAAGATGAACAACAACAATGTGATATCAAAATGTAAGAAGCTTTGATAATCAAACAAGGAAAGAAAGGTGGAGGCACTACCTATGGGGACAGCGACGACAACAGTAGGAGGGCAGCAACAAGGTGGTCGGAGTAGTGGTGGTCATGTGGTGGTCATGGTGCTCACCCCAAAGAGGAAGGAAGGGAAAGAGGAAAGGGAGGAAGGAAGATGAAGAAAATGGCTTGGGAAGGATGATTTTGAGCAATGGAACTGATTTTCATGGCTAGTAACGGCCTCAATTAGGTACTTTTACAGCTGATTTAATTAATGGAAGAGCAAGTGGGGGTCTTGGTTCCATTTTTGCCAACATGAAGAAGTGTCAAAATTTCAGCCATAACTTTTGATTATAGCATAAAACGACAATCACACCACCGTTGAAATTGAAACTCTGGATGTTCAAATAAGCTGTCAAAATTTCAGCCAAATCGGACCACGGATGAACCTTAATCGGAAGTGATTTCCGAGACTCCTCAAGTTTGGAAAGATTTTGGGATTGAGTGGTGTATAAGAGAGCTATGTGGAGCATTTTTGTGGTTCAAGTGGGAAGTTTAGAGTTGACTTTAGCAAAGAGGAGATTAAATATTTTTAGCACTTTTGTAATATGACTCGAAAATAAGGTGTTTGACTTGGGAACAAAACACTTAAGGTTAAAAATCAGGTTTTTGGTATGACAATTTTGACTTGACTAGTATAAGCAAACTCATTATAAAGCGTAATTATAAAATTTTATATTGTATATAATAACATAATATTTGAAATATTTTAAAAGAAACCCAAAGTTAATAATTAAACGGATTTAAAAATATGGAGTATTAAGAAATTTCACTAGATAATTTTTTTTTTTTTTTTTTTTTTGTTTATCACAAAGATAAATCGAGGATTCCCTAAAAAACCTCATTTTGATTTAGCTACCCTGTTTTTTCAAATTTTTTTATTTTTATTTTTTTGAAACATTTTTTAAAATTTTACCATCATTTCTTTTTTTTACCATCATTTATTTTATTTTATTTATTTATTTATTTTTGTCATTCCATGAACGTTTGACAATTTCCTCATGGGCATTTGTGTTTTTTTTTACCATGACCGTGACTCCGTGAGAGTCCAAGTAAAATTCTAATGGCTACAGTTGCAGACTTGCAGTACACAACTACACATTGAAATTCATTGTTGTTCTTAAACTGGTTCATCCACGAAGCCCCCCGTCCACCGCCGCATCTTTCCGCCTCCAATCTCTCCGGCAGCCGTGCATAGCATAACCTCCAGTACTATAAGCATCGTTTGCACAACAAGGTACCCCCTTATTTCATTTTTAAAACTTAACTTAATGTATAATTGTACTCCATACTATTAATTCTGTTGAATTGTTCATTGAATTTGTAATTCTGTTGATCCAATTGTTGTTTCAATCAAGATTTGTGTATTACATTTCTGTTATTTGTCTTTAATTTCATATTTGTGAAAATAATATGTGATTAATTGTATGATTTTAATTGTGGGTTTGGCAAAATAGCTCATTTCTTGGAGAAAGAGAGCTTTATTTTAATGGCGCAGCAGAAAGCGGAGGATGCAACACACCCTTTTAAGAATCTCTACAGTAGAGAATATCAGGGTCACAAAAAGAAGGTAACTTTAGCTTTAATTTCTCATTTCTTAATTGCCCTTTATATAGGATTTTCATTATTTTTTTGGGTCCTATTTCCTGCACAAGAGTAGAATTTTTTGTGAGTAATATTGTAAATGTGTTTATTTAGGTGCATTCAGTGGCTTGGAATTGTATTGGAACTAAGCTTGCTTCGGGTTCAGTTGATCAAACAGCTCGAGTTTGGCACATTGAACCTACTAGTCATGTAAGTATTGGTTCTATGCACTCCTCAATTAATGTGTATATTATTTGATGTTTGTATAATATTGCTAAGATTGAATGAATCTGTTTTGGGTGGTTTTGTTGAAGTTGTAAGTGGTTAGAGGTGAGATTGCATATATTCACCAAACGGGGGATCAATACCAGGTAGACCGGTGGTTGAAATGTTTATTGAATTGGGTTGTCAAATTTATCATTTAGTGACCAACTGACCTACTTAGCTGTGCATGAATCGTTTTGAGAGCAATGAGGCCCGCCTTTCAGGTGAGGAGGGGAAGAGATTAAATTAGAAATTTATGTTTGTAGTTGACTAGTCGTAGTTTGATGACCTTGCCAGAACTAATTGAGAGGGGAATTGGTATTTGATAAACCGTGACTTTGCCTAAGCTACTACCAGAAAATTATTGACTTGCCCTCTAGAAGATGTGGTTCTAATTTATCTCAGTCTTATGCACTTTAGCTTGAAAGGATTCCTTTATATGGCTAATTTGTGAAAAATTTTCGTAATTTTGGCCCAAAGTGAAGTGCCAGAATGTCCAAGGGGAATTCAACATGGGTACTATTAAGGTGAAATGAGGAGTTCAATTAACATAGCTTTCCCTTATTCTCTTCCTAGTGTCCTCATGGGACTTATTAATCGGGAAGATTGATTAAAATATTGTTTTGGATACAAGATCTGTGGATTAGGCAGACCTATTGGAATATTGTGTGGATACTAGATTTGTGGATTGGGGGACCTATTGGAATATTGCACTATAATGTATTAACGTGCATACTTTATCCCTTGATGTCTTTGATTGTTGTATATGATACTCAAGTAGTACCCTCCGACGCTCTTCCTAATAGTGCTGTTTTTTTTTTTAGTTTTGGAGCCTGAGCTGCCTTGCTTTTGATACTCTAAGTGTAACACCCCAATAGTTGTCGCTCCTACCTGTACAATAACTTAAAATAAGATATAAGAGAATCACTTACACTCTGGTTACCTTTCTAAGAAGAGTTTCTAATTTAAACCTTTTAGCATTACTTTGGTTATCAGAATTTCCAAAGTCTTTCCTCTTTTCTCCACTTTTACTACTGTCAGCTGCGTCCTTAGCTTTCTGACCATATAAGTGCACAACTCTGTTTTAGACTGAATTTCTAGCTTAGTATTTCTGATTTAAGAAGGAAAGTAAATAAAAATGGAAGCTTGAAGTTTGATTGATAATGGCAAAAGAGGTTACAAAATGATAAGTTAATAGCTTTAGGCTATTACTCTCCTTGATAACTTTAGGTTATCACTCTCTTAGTAACTTTAGGTTACCATTCTCTCTCATTTCCTCAATACAAATCTCATGCCTTCTATTGCTATACTCCTCCTCCTTATATAATCAAGCAATCTACACTAGACAAGAAAGATAACCTAATATTAATTAACATTGTCACTATTCCACAGACTATCAAAACAGCAGGCTTTTGTTACCTTTCCCATTAGAATTTCATTGATGAGTTTTGTCCAATAGTGCCTTGCTGTTCTATGCTTCCCATTACACTTAGGTGGCAGGCCCATTGAGTCTATCACAAACTCTTTCATAAACCTTAAAAACCTTTTCTTCTTTTAAAGAATGACTGGAGGGAAAGAAGAATCCCCCACCAAAGATGCAAAATGCTTGAAGGTGTATGTGGCAGTGTATTTCCTCTAGAAGAAGGACAAAGAGACATTTTGTAGAATGCAACATGACACCCTTTGATAAGTTAGTTGTCATTTGCTCTCTCAAACAAGACTAACTTGATTGTTACATGTTGATCATCCACAAACAACACCAAGGGTAAATTTCCCAGTTTCTTATGCCATTTTTTGGTAACTCTGTAACATATGCACAATCTAGTCGCACAAGTGAAAATTGATTTATTATCTCATGGATATTGGAGAGAACTTCTAGTTCATACACATTCCCTTTGAAAATGTGGTGAAATTCATAGTAGGAAAGCACCCATAAGATTCAAGGGAGAGAACTTGACCACATTGACTTTTACACAAATATAAAGCTTGAGTTAGAAGAAATCCTACTACTTATAATAGTCTGATGTTTGCAACACTTTTGCATGTTATTACTCCCTTTATTTGGATCTAATTTACCCAAGTCAATAATAAAAAGTCAAAAGTTAAGGAATTATAGCTTTTACTATGAATAGTTTAGCATACTCATTGGATGTTGGCTTATTAATTAAATTCCTCCTTGTAAGATAGCTTAAATTAATCACATAAATTTTTAAAAAAATTTCCTTATTAAATACCTGAATGGTCAAAAAATGCTTCTCGACTAGTCTAAATGTGAAAATTAAATCTTGATGGAGGGAGTATCTGTTTTGATATCTTTTGTCTATTGCAATGTGGGATTTTAGAAGTTGAGGTAGGCCCGGATAACTTGGATAAAGTTAAGAATGTTAAGTAAAAATTTGGTTTTTTCTGGAGCATATTGTACTTGATAACATTGAATGAAGTAAAAGGATCCTTGTTGACAACCACTAGATATAATTCTTTGGTTCATGCAGTTGATCCCAACTCCATTAGTCCATCCTATTAGAGTCAATGCTTGGACACTGTTGATATCTATTGCAATGTGCTACACTATTTTAAGTTCCCAGTAGTCCTTTCACAATGGCGTGAACTGGGGTTTTTTTTGGGTTACCACGTAACCATGGTGATATAATAAAGTGTTGGTATCCTGGCTTGTGCAAATTTTATATTACTTAAATCTGGCAAGTGCTATCATGTCTGAAATACATCTATTATAGTATTTATAGTTTTGCGTTTTTGTATGCATTTATGTTCCTTATTTTTGTGATACCTACTGCAGGGAAAGGTAAAGGATATTGAATTTAAGGGGCACACTGATAGTGTGGACCAGCTCTGTTGGGATCCCAAACACGCAGATCTACTTGCAACTGCATCAGGGGATAAAACAGTTCGTTTGTGGGATGCTCGCAGTAAGTCGAGATAATTTAGATGCTTGTCACTTTGTGATCTTTGTCACTTTGTATTACTTACATATATCTTACATGTCCACAACCTTGTCACTTTGTGATCTTTGTTTTTGTATGCTTCCTTTCTACAAGCTCCATATATCTCATCCTATTATTGTATCTCTAGCAAAACAAAGTTAAAATATGTTCTAACTAAAGGTGGTTCCAGACATGCTTTTTAATACTTTTCTTATAGTCTCTTTTAATTATTGATATTGTTTATTTAAATTGATTCTCAGTGCATGCATCAGTGCACAACTTTATTATTTCTTCCAAAAAAAATATGAAAAGTTAATTTTTTGAAAAATTAAAAGGAAAAATTGCGGAAAATAATACAACCTTTAGGCGGTTCTTTTTTAATAATACAACCTTTGATTAAGTCTTAATAATATAACCTTTGGGGGGTGTTGATTATAAACAAGACAAAAAACTTGTAACCTGATAAACAGGTCTCCTTTGACACGTGTGGTTATGTAATTTGTCTAAACATTAAAATTTGATTCAATTTTTTTTTAAAAAAATTTGATTTACGAAAAAAATAAAATAAAACCCTCTTGCCGCTCCAGCCCCCTCCCCCGCTAGCTTCCGGTGACAAGCCCACCTCTCCCGCCCCGAGCCTACCTGCTCCCCCATCCTTAATCTCTGACCACCGGCACCATCCCCCACCCTATTCTCTTCTTCACACATCATGCTCGCGCGCCGACATCACCATCAATCACAAATCTTAACAAATCAATTGCGGAGGGTGAAAATGTTGAAAATTGGTGGCAAATTGCTAAATGGGGATGGCGAATTGGCGATAATTGGTGGTAATTGGTGGCGTTGGTTGTGATTTATTGCGTAATTGGGGACTTGGTGATACGGGTGCGAGGAGAGGGACGGAGCAGCAGTGGCTGCTGGGTTCATGAGGTCGGTGTGCTGTGTGGGTGTTTTTGGTGATCTTGGTTGGTTGCGGTGGTCAGGAAAGGTGGAATGGGGAGGTGGAGTGGTTGGCTGGAAAGGAGGAATGGTGGCTGCGGTGGTCGGGAAATGTGTAATGGTGGGTTATGTGGGAGTTTTGGCCTGGTTGTGGGGGTTGGCAGCGGGGTGGTCGGGAAGGGGAAGGGGAAGGGGAAGGGCTGATTCTGGTTGTGGGGGTTGGCAGTGGTACAGTGGTGGTGGGGATGGAAAGAGAGGGTGGAGCAATGGTGGTTTATTAGTGTTTAGGGAAGGAGAAAGAAAATAAATAAAAAAATAAAAAAATTATTTAAGCCAATCATATAACATGTGGCAGTGGTAACTTGTTTATCCGGTTATGTCTTATTTAAAATCAACACCCCCAAAGGTTATATTATTAAGACATAATCAAAAGGTTGTATTATTAAAAAAGAACCACCTAAAGGTTGCATTATTTTCCGCAATTTTTCCAAATTAAAATATACATTGAGACTAACCCAACAAAAATTAGATAATGACATATATAACTACATATTAATAATAACACGTGGTCTAATAACATGTGGTCTAAGTTAGTATATGAATAGTGTAAAAATTTAATGTTGCATGTATTAAGAATCTGTGAAAAGTGTAAAAAGTCAAAGTCAATACAATACTATTATTATAACTATATTAATAGTTTCTATTGTTACTGTAACTATCACTGCTACTGCTATTACTATTACAGTGCTACTACCTATTACTTCCTCCATTTTCTTTTACTTGCAACACTTCCCTAAAAAAGAAATGTCACAAACTTGCAACACACTATAAAAGGAAAGTTACTTTAGGGAAAAACTATACTATAATCCTTATTTAAAGCACATGGCCCACTAAATTACACTCCTAACAACCACTCATCCTATTTTAAAGTTTATTATATCATGTAAGCCCCACCTTTCTTAATTACCGCGCTAAAGGGTGAGTTGCATCTAAAAGAAAACAGAGGAAGTACATTTTAAGGATACTTTCATTGAGTTTTCCGCTGCTACTAATATTACATCCTACCACTATGTGTTTTCCAAGAAATTTATCTTTGTGAGTCCCCAGAGAATTACCCCGTTGCTGCTCTTTGCTTGCTAGTGTAAGTGCTTGTTTGTTGACCAAAAAAAATGGGGGAATTTGGAATCGGGTGCTGTTTGGTTGAGAGCTAAAAGTGAATATGTAGAATTGGGAATTCCCATAGAACAGGGGAATTTATTACCCCTAGTAACTCAAATCTCCAAGATCTGCATTTTATTTTTTTTATAAAATACTTCTTATAACTTTATATATCCCCATTTCAACTAAACAAGCACTAAGAATATTCATTTTGACCTCATGGACATTGCCTATCCTACTATTGGGTGATTTTATATGATGATATTACTGTAACCCTATATTTTCTGATTAGCACCATCTACCCAGTGTTGTTTTGTAAGACTTCTTCATCCATTTGACTAGTTTAGGGGTGATGCTGCATTCATTGACTTTCGTAACTAGAAGGCCAAAAACCCCATTCATATTGCCTTTTTTCCCCTCCTTTTTCCCCCTTTTCTTTGTTCGCATCCCTTTCCTTCTTTCTTTCCGGTTGAATAATCACTAGAATCTTACATTTACCTTAAAAAGGGAAAACAATAATCGGAGATTGTATAACTGAACTATTTAAGTAAAGGTCAGATGTGAGAACAATGAATCATCCAACTTTGCATTTTACAGCACATTGACTAGAATGAGACTCTTAGCATGTTTGCCTTTGTGCTGAGCAGGTGGAAAATGCTCACAGCAAACAGAGCTTAGTGGTGAAAATATTAACATTACATATAAACCTGATGGGGCACACATAGCTGTTGGAAACAGGGTAATTTTCTGCAATTTTCATGCTTGTTCTTGCGTAGCTCTTACACAGTTTTGAGTTTTGTTCTTTGTGATCATTTAGTTAGAATGTCACTTAATGCATGGTTGGCAGCATGTCAGATTGCTGGCTATTTTTTTTTTATCCCCTATTGCTACAAGAAGCCATCTCACAACTGACCTTGGCTTTGGGATGTTTTGCTCATTGTAACACCATAATTTTTTTCCTCTTTGTAGGATGATGAATTAACAATTCTAGATGTTAGAAAATTTAAGCCAATTCACAGACGCAAGTTCAATTATGAGGTGAGTTCCTTTCATCTTACTGTCAGTTTGTCTCTATGCTCTTTACTTCCTCGAAATGTTTTAATTTCCACTTCACCATTGCTTTGTAGCTCTTGATAAGTGTGATTGGTCACATGATTATAACATTTAGATTACAGTTGTGTTTAGCATAGCTAGCTGATATTCTAAATGCTAGTTGAAAACCAAATAGTTATACGATTGCAGTGAAGCTGCGAGCTAAAAGGTTGAAAGCTTAAGTCAACCAAAAGGTCATGTTTTAGATCTTTAGTAGTATGACTAAAGTTCATAGTGTAGGAAAATTCACAAAAAAGAAAGTAATCTTTTTTGAAAATTAAAAAAATTGGGTGACTATAGTTATAATGTATTTATCTGTATGCATTCCTGTGGGGAAAATCCCAATTGGTTCTAGCATGAGTTCGTGTTCTTCAGTCACTACAACAAACTTCTTTCCGTTGGGCCTTCTATACCTAAACCAAATATAAACATTTTTTGTTTGTTATATATACTTGCTTGCAACTATGCATTGCTTCCTTGTTGTCCTCTATCCTGAATGAATATGAATGTTTCACAGTTTTGTGGGTTTTGTGTAGAAAGGTAACTTCCGTACTCTTTCTCACCCAGAGAGAAGTGTAAAGTCAATGGAAACAGTGCTCTTGATTCTCATGTTCTAAGTAGAAGAGTGTAAAAGTCAATTAAGCAAGTGTAAAAAATCAGCTCCGATATAGTTGTTCCAATTACAGAGTTGATCAAGTATTTATTACTAATTTTTTTGCAGGTAAATGAGATTGCATGGGACATGACTGGAGAGAAGTTCTTTCTGACAACTGGAAATGGTAAGATTTGATTGTTGATGTAGAATAATGATTTGTGCTTTTATCGAATGGAAATGTCAGTATCAGTCATGTTTTGCTCTATAGGTACTGTTGAAGTCCTTGCATACCCCTCTTTGAAAGCACTTGACACCCTTACGGCTCACACTGCTGGTTGCTATTGTATTGCAATTGATCCACTAGGAAGGTATCACGAATTCTGTCTCAGCTTATCTATCCATCCTGATACAGATGTTTTTGTCTTTCATTTGTTGGAAGATAAGCAGGAAAAGAAAATTGCTGCTCTCTTGCTAAGATACCTTTGTTCAAACTCTCATGGTTGCTGTATGGTGTGATTTTCTGTTCCTGATATTAGATCTGTTTTTAGTTGTAGTCAAAAGTTTTGGTGCTCGTGGTAATCTGATGGCAGCTACTGAATTCCTTTGGGAATATGTTACTTGGGTACTCTGTACGTGTGTCGTGTCCAACTTGTCTATTTTGTGAAAAGTTTCCATGTTTATAGTGTCGAAAATCCAAGACTGGTACTTCCTTAATTTTTGTGTAAGAATCTGACTCTTGATTTGAAGAGAAATGAAAAGTCCAAGTTACATAGCTTGTGATTATACAGTGTTATCAATATAGTGTTATGTTTGTAGCACTCTGGTCATTAATCATCTCTATTTTGCTCCTAATAATTCATTATTGACGTGTGTATGGGTTATGTCTACTGGTTATAAAGATCAATTTATTCATCATTTATAACTTTTTCCTTGTAATTAATCCAAACAATTCCTGTTGATACATTTGATATAAATGGCAGATATTTTGCTGTTGGAAGTGCTGACTCATTGGTCAGTCTTTGGGATATTAAAGAGATGCTATGTGTTCGAACATTTGTAAAACTCGAGTAAGGTTACTTCAGATTTATTTTATGTTTATATATTGGTGATCCTCCTATATTACTGTAACTCTTTTTTTTTTTTTTTAAAAAAAAAAAATAACCTCAGGTGGCCTGTCCGAACAATAAGTTTTAATCACACTGGAGAGTATATTGCTTCAGCCAGTGAAGATTTATTCATTGACATAGTAAGTCTCCTAGATATTCTTTTGCTGACATTTGATTCCAACCCTTTCCTAAGTCTACCGCTCTGTTCGGTATCTAAACTCCCTGTGATCAATCTGGTCATGATTGTTGGAAATGCTTTATCTGATTATTTGACTAAATTTTATCAGGCAAGTATTGAAACTGGACGATCTATCCATCAAATACCTTGTCGAGCGGCAATGAATAGTGTTGAATGGAATCCAAAATCAAACTTACTTGCATATGCTGGAGATGATAAAAACAAATACCAAGCCGATGAAGGTCGTAAGATTTCTGTGCACTTATTCTTGAAGCTGATAAATCATTTATTTATATTTGTAAGCACGCAGCTCAATTACTTTTGAGAAGACAATCTTCAAATTTTCACCCTATTTTTTTGGTGGGATTCTGGCAGGTGTTTTCCGCATATTTGGGTTCCAGAGTGCTTAGTGTTTGCAGTGCTTGCAGTATGACTGTATGAGACGTTAGTATGCTCACTTTCCCTTCCCGTGATAGCATTCTGCTGAACTTTTGGTGTGAAAATGAGACATGCATATGTTAGGTGGATAATTTAACTGCTAGATTGCTATTAATGTATTCCAATTCGACCAATATTAAAGAGATGATGCAGTACCTGTAGCGATCTGTTTAGAGGCCGGCGATGGATTATTCAAATGGAATATGGTTCAAGTCCAATTCATTTGGATCATTTATAGTTGTCATTGGGTTCGGATTGGCTAATGTGGGATACAATTAGTTTTTCTGTAAAAATCAATCAATTTTAAGTATGTTTTTAATCTTCAGAATTAGTCAGATTTGGTTCCAGTCAACACCCTTTTGAAAATTCCCCAGCTATGCTTCTCTGAGGGAGACATGCTTAAGAGAAGAAAGAGGATGGATGAGAAATGAACGTTGATCGGAGACTTGAGCCTCAACCACTAGACACTACTAGTTATTGCTTGGTTTTGCTGAGAAATTGTGTGGTAATTTTGCTCCGAAATGCACTTGAAATATTCCGTTCAGAAGTAAAACATTCTGATCTTGGTAGAATTTGCATATTTTGCATATTGCTATACTCATACTTTCCATTTTAGTATGTATTTTAAGAAAGAGATTAGAGAAGGGTTGGATGATCAAGTTTAAAGTTATGTTAGTCCTTGAGCGGTTGAGCCAATGACATTTATTTTGCTCATACGGATGTACAAATTTATTCGAAGAAGCTATTTTGTTTTCGGATTGTTTACTCATTCTGCATAGGCTTTTAGTAGGCTTAGCTACTCTCTAGAATCACTCTCTTAGGGATACACAAGCATCCTATGTGATGCACTAAAGTAACAGCTTTCTATCCATAGTCTGAGACAAACACCTGCAAGTTAGCTTGGGTATTAAGATCAAGTTTTCAGTTGAAAGTTGATGCTTCATGTTGAATACACTTGTGCTAACAGTGCTATATCCCTACCCATGATTTACGGCAAAATTAACATCAGCAAATTTATTTAGGTACAAACCAAGATTTCGGAAGTTGGTGCTTCATGTTGAATGCGTGTAACCACTTAGTTTCGAGTTATGGAATTGTAATTACTTGGCTTCTTCCAGAGAATTAGAGCTTGCATAATAAGCAGCCGAGATTAATGGATGACACTTGAATTTGTCTTGATATTTACACAATATTACAATTCAAGCTAATAACCAAAAATAAATAATCGCCAAAGCTATTATGTGGAGTTTGGAAAACCTTGATGCTTTCTTGAATTATCCTTGAAATGGTTTTCTTGGCGTAGATGTACGATTTTCTAATGATTGCAATCTCTGCTTCAGGTGAAAAACTTCATACTGCAAATTATATTGATGCAAAATTAGTGTACTGCCATGTATGTCGAGTATGTCCAGATAATGCACTCCTTGGACAGTTGAAAATACAAAGTACTTCGTAAAAAATTAATTGAAATTGTTTAAAAGGGGGGTTAATAAAAACACTATACTAGGATATGCACAAGTGAAACCTGAACATAGAATACAAGGCCATACCTGTAATTGGAAAGCTCTTGTTCGTTCATTAGTCAGCATTTTCCTGGTAGAATGCAGCTCCTACATACAGTTTATAGGGGAAAAAGAGGAGATACATGAACATGAAATATTCGAGTAAGCAAGTGGCACATAAAATGGATTGCTTTTTAGTAAAGATGTCGAAGAAAGCTATACCTTCTGAGTGTCATCCAAGACTGCTTTCAAGAAAGCTACATCATGTTCAAGTCTTATGTTATCAGAATGTGCAATGTTAGACAAATTATTAGCCTCTTCCTGTGCCAGTTCCAGACCTCCTAACTTCTCCTTTAGCAACTCCATCTCCTTCATGGTATCAGCCAGCCTTTTCTCCGTCTCTTGCTTACTCTTTAGAGCAGATGATGCGTTTTTCTCAGTAGCGTCACGATTAGCCAAAGCAGCTGCAAGTTGACCTTCAAGCATCCCATTCTTCCTTATCAAGGCAGCCATTCGTGTTTCATACAATTGATAAATGCTTGAAGGAGCAGAATAAACTCTACACTTTTCATCACTTTCTGGGAAAATTATCTCCTCATTCTCCAGTGGAAACTTTTCACTGACACAGCTGGGGACACTAAGATTTCCGGACTCTGAAAATGATGGTATATCTTCCATGATAAATCTGCCTGAGGTTTCGGCTGGACAAGCTGTTTCAGGGTGTCTTCTTTGTTCCAAGAACTGAAATTCATTCAAATTGTACAAGATAAAAATTTTAAATACAAGCATTACATTATCAAGGGACATAAATTATACGATAACAACCAGGCATCCACCAAGCAACACTTACAGTTTACATGTCATGAAAAGCTATCTCTTAGAATTAACAGAAAGCCCAATATCGCATACAAGGTTATAAAGAAGTTCAGACTATGAAGGTCTCACCTGAGAGAGCGAGTTCTCATCGTCAGAACTCCTTGATGGTTTACGAGTTGGATCCTCCTCACAGTGAAATTGCTTCCTTAGAGAAACACTTCCAGAAGCATTTGTTGAATCAGCATGGACAGACTCTGATAGAGATCTCCTGGTAGAGCCATGTTCTTCTATTATCGATGCTAAATTTTGTCTAAGAGAATCAACTGGACAGGAAGGAGCACCATGAAGCTGAGATGTAAACTCATTAGATGAAGAACGATTATGCCGTGTTAATGGCCCTGGATTTTTATTTGGGGCCAACCTTCTCCCAGAAGAGTTTCCACTCTTGTCCAATATCAGCACCTCAACCTGTCAATAAAGAATGGTAAATTATTGAAACACAAGTGATTTCTAACACCAGCTGTGGAAGAAAAACTTAGAACAAACCTGATTTGATGGTTCTTTCCTAGATCCTCCAAATGCAACAAGAAAGTCCCTCTCCTTGTGTTGTACCAGCACAAGACTAAATCCCTGCAAATTACATCAGAAAATAGTAATAAGGAATGTAGACATGCTAGGACAACACCCTCAGAGAAACTAGCTACAATTGCTTCATGTGAAAGAGAGAGAGTTGACTCACTTTATTGGTTGTGATGGAAGATGGAGGTGATGTAGTCGCAACCGACCATTCAACTTTTACAATGTCAAAAATTAAGGTCTCCAAGTGTCCTGCACAAGGCATAAGAAAAACACCATTGAAACATGAGCAAAGTACTTACTAGGGCAGTTTCAATGCTTATTCATCCATTATAATTAGGTATCATACTTTTTAAACAAGGTAAAAAGGTATGCTTTATGCTAATTTTTAAAAAGTACAGGTGCTCATGATGGTTCAGTGAAAAGAAATTTTTAGTACAGAACTCTAACCAGTAAAATCTATCATCTAATATCAATGTACTGATAAGTTGTCCATATCCAATTATGCCAAAATATTTTGACTATGTGTTGGCTTTGGATTAAGATGAAAAATTCACAAATTCACAGTGGCCAATTTTTGGATAGATTGACACCCCAATAAAGTTGCAAGCCTCTCTCACTACTCCTGAATCCAGCCAGCTATTGCAGAAAGCAAAAGCAAGACAATAGTAAAATTTTCAGAAAAAATAGATACTGCTAATACTTACTTTTTTTACGGCTTCCACCACCAGTAATATACCATTTAGTTCCACATAGTACACCGCAACAACCAGCTCTTGGTGAAGGATGGAATCCCCTGATCTTGTTTTTTGACCACATCATCTGCAACACAAAGGCACAAGTTTATTTTATTCATTTAAATCAAACATATGAAGGTACATAATGAATTTAGATGAAAAGTTGAACAATGATATATGAGCAGGAATGATTCTACTCACAGTCTCAAAATCTAACGAGTACAAGTCATTAAAAGTCTTAGATTTTGAAGTCCCTCCGAAGATATAGAGTATCCTATCATCGTATAGAGCTGCAACATGATTGGATCTTGGAGATGGACCTGTTCCCCTGTTCACACATAGTACTTGTTAAACCTCTGGTAATACCAGCTATTCTTTACTTTCCAAGTACCCGCCCCCAAAATTTCAAAAAATCTCTCAAACAAGTACCAGCTATTTTAATCATGTACGATGTAACCCTGGACATGTAAGGCATTGAACTAGTGGTCCATTTGATAGGCGGTTATAAATAGCAATATTGGAAATGAATTTATATGTAACTTTAATCATTTAGTTGGACATCTAAGACATAGAACTAACAGTCCATTAGATAATTGGTAAAAAACAGCAATAATGGGACTAATATATAAAAAGTCCATGCAGTCATGCCTATGCTTGTCCGCCCTCAAATATCTCTTTTTCCTCATAAATGAGTGGAATTAAAAGGAGTGGCATTGAGTTCAAATAAAAGGAGTGGCATTGGGTGCAACTCAAAAATCATGAATAATAAAATACAGTCATGCTAAATTTTAACCTAGGTGCAAAAGTGCTAAGAGTTACAAGAAAAGATTAAAGACATGTGAGGGGAAATGGGATCCACTTACGTGCATTGAAGAGGTAACCATGTCATTGACTTCAGATCAAACATGTGAAGGTCATTTAACTTCCTTCTTTTAGAATCCTCACCTCCAAAGAGGATTAAAACAGAACTTGATTTGACCACCGTATGACCACTACGAGCAACCTACACGGATATGCTTTCTTTAAGAATCTCTACTTTCAAATTGAAGCTTTAATGTAAATACATGTAAATAATCATGATCTGTGGACATGTTTGTATGAATACCTTCAGGTAGACAAGTATAATTAACCATAGTAAACAATGATCAATATCTCAGTAAATGTTTTTATGAACGGTAAGGAGGTACATGAATAGCTCACATAGTTTAATGTATTGTCCACACTTTATCAAACCCAAATTGTCCGCACTTTAGGAGAGTATCCTTCTTACTCCGCCCTATTAATTTGATGAAGTTGCCAAACAACTCTTGATTAACATAATTGGTCCCAACAAGAGTGCTATTCACTCTCTATGCAGCTTTTCATCTAGGCAGGCAAGGCAGCTATGGACTTTCTTATGCAATTAGATCTTTCTACAAACAAATAACTAAACATGATTGAGACATACACTATTCACACATAATACTCTTGTCTTTCCATGATGATAGATATAGTTGAAAGAATCCCTTTCTTGCAAAATATACATCTACACTGTAATTAAATCATGCCAAAAAAGATTTCAGCCACAGATATCATCAAGGCCATTCACTATTTATCGTTATCTATCACCAAGGAGTTCAAGTGTCCAATTATGCATAAACTGCATAACAATGACCAAGCATGACAGTCACTTAAGAAACTACAGAAATCACAACGGGGATGATAGGGTAGTAGGTACATTATTGTACCTATCACATTATTATGATCCCAAAATTTCCCTTAAAAGTTCTTCGAAGCAATGAAATAATTTTGACATTGAATGATTGACTAGTGAGTACAAATTCACTAACTACTTGCATAAAATCATCATTGTTATCAATCACAGCAATCAAAGGTAGTCCAGTCCAAGTAAAGTAACTAGAGGTAGCGGCTCTCGTATTTAGTTAAACATCTTTAATGGTATAAGTAAATATGCACAACTTTGTTTCATATGTCTGAGTTCAGCAAGCGGAGTGGAGCAGACTAGAAGCACTAACCACAATCTAAAAATATAGCCCTGTGTTTGGTTAAAAGACAAGTGTAGGGACACAACACCAATAATCACAACCTTGAATAAGAGTTTTTAGGGAAAAAAAGCTCCTATTAATGAAGTGAAGAATAACATGTCGCTTAATTTACTATTTGTGGATATAAATAATGCAGAGGGGAAAGATCAAAATAGACAAAAGCAGCAGTCCTAAACATGTCTCCGCTTTTGAAGAAATTTTCAGAAGTATATGAGAGATATGGTATCCTCCATTTCCATTGGCTCTAAACTGCTAGTACAAATATTAATATCAGATAATAGATTTGATATCCTTCAGTGACCACTCTCATTTGGGTATTCCTATCAAAATGAAGGATTAAAGAGCGGCATTGCAGAACAATCACGGTCATCCTTCAACAAGAAAAAAGGGTCCCTAACACAAACTATCGTATCATAATCCTCAAGAAAGAATCACCTTTGGGCTGGGTTATTTGGTACTTGGATAAATTAAAGCACTACAATAAGCTCCAACATGGGTCATTTTTCATCCTGGAAGTTGTGAAGAGAGCATACCGGTACATCACCCTTTGCTTCCATTAGTGACCAGCATTCTGTTTCTGTGTCATATGCCCACACTACAGAACATAAACATACAAATTAGATATGCTTACTTCCCCGTAAGAGCTGATTTTGGCAAGAATAGCAACTTATAGTCAGTGAAAGTGCTCAAGGTGCAAACCTGAAACCTTTTCGCTACCAGGATTAGTTTTTCCTCCAACCAAGAGAGCTTTCTTACCCCAAGAAACCTGGTAAAGAGAACAAGGAACACACAAATAAATTGTTAAGGGCCTCAAGCTTGTTAATAGATAATGTTCAATGATCAAAATCTGATGCATTATATATATCAGAATATAGTAACAGTACCAAACTATGTCCCTTGCAAGATGGGATCTTCAGAGGCAGGGTATTTGGTGACAAATATATTTTTGAAGAAGCTGTGGTCCATGAAAATTGATCAAAACTAAGCACCTGCGGTCGTGTGACAAAGTGTTGAAGGGAACAGCAATTGTACATCGTAAATTCATGATGTTGTATTACATTTAATCATTATAATTAAAAGTGAACAATGTAAGGGAGAACCTGCACATCATCTAACATTCCATCCGTAGATTCTCCACCAACCACCACCATCTTGTTTCCTACTACAGTTGCAGCATGCTGCTCAAATATACAGGACATGATTTATCTTGTTCAGCTAAATCCGTTACCAAGAATAATTAAAAAAAAAAGTTAATGACGTGTGACTGAAGTGAAATAAAAGTTACATTCAAGCGAGGTTTGGGCTTGTCTCCAGAAATTGACAAAACCATCCAGCTCTCAGAGCTTCCTGATGTGCAATTGCTGATATCTCGTGGAGCAGATGAACAATGACAATCGGACTCGCCTTCTTGGTTAGCAGCAGACACAGTGGTTTCCACCTATCATGTATAAGGATTATTAAGCAAAATTCCAACTTCCTGACACGATGTTACATAAAGGTGACTTATATGTCTTACATTGGAATTGCTAGTCCGCTTGAGAGGTCTTAAAGGACTTTTTGTACCCTGTGCTGAGTCTGCAAGGTGCACTTTCATCCTGGAATAAAATTCAATCAAGTAAGCATCTCTGCTTCTACAGCTTATAAATATAAAAACCTCAATGTTGTTATCTACTTTCCTTCCAAACCATTGTCATAAAAAATCACAAAAAAGACCCTTTACAAAAAAATTCACAAAAATCACAATAACCCCATAAAAAAGAACGTATCATAATGACTTCATCAGTATAATGTGAATTGTGAAAGTGAAATGGAACTCCATGAATTGAAAGATTTGAAACATCATGAATTACATATTACAGTACTTAGCAAATGCATTGAAGTACCTTCCTTCTAACCAAAATTCGACCCCAGAAAGCGTAATTCCAAGAATTAAAACATCATAAACTACATATTACTCAGCATGCATTTAAGATCCTTCAATTCAAATTTCAACGCCAGAAAACATAATTCCAAGTATTAAACATTATAAATTAGTAAATTACAAATCACTTGGCACAAATGTAAGATCCTTCAACCCAAATTCAACACTAAAAACATTTTTCCAAGAATTAAAATACTACAATATACAAATTACTCATCAACAATCCATGAATGTAACCTCCTTCAACCCGAAATTCAACATTGACTGAGTACACAAATACTTGTACCCCATGTCCCCATTAAATTACAGTTGTTACATCATTAAAAAAAAATTACCATATACTACATAAACAAGAACAGCAGCACTACCATACTTAATGTACTACTTACGTCTTGATTTAGTTGTCACATTACTAGTTCAAATCGAGTATTAAATAAATCATAAGAATACTGACCTTCCCAGCTTCGCCCGCCTCCGCGAAAAGCCAAACATTTTCATATGTACAAGTTCCCTTCAATATAATCCTAATTAATCAAAAATCAACAACATTATAATTGAAAACAGACCCACCAAAAAAAATAAAAATAAAAAATTGAAATTCCACTATTTAATCAACAACTAAAAAAAGGGTAACTTTAAAACTTAATTTTTATTATTATTTTTTAGAAATAAAAGCAAGTAATATAAAAGCAAAAAGACCCAAAATCTTAAAAAGACATTAAAAGCAAAAACATAGATTCTTCAGTATAGAAGATTCTAAAGATGAAAAGAGAAAAACAGTACCTGAATAAGTGAAGTGCGAAATAGGAGAGAGAAAATAGGCGGAAATACTGAAGAACCCAAAAGAAGAAACGAAGCAGAGAGACTGAAACGACACCGTATTGAAGAGGAAGACAGAATCTTATCTCTCTTTTATTACAGGTACTGTATAAGGCAGAGATAAGCTGTAATTGGGAAAGACAAAAATGAGGCGCATGTTAGCAGCATTGAGAGAGACTGAGAGAGTAGGAGAAAAAGGTACTCGTGTAATTTACTTTGTTCATAGTCATTAATCGTTCACAATTAGAGTTTTATGCAAGTGAAATCTAATGAGTATTACTCGTAAAGTCGTAATGTGTAAATTGGGTTAAATATGTTGATAAAGGATGAGTGAGATGGTATTTTATTCGAATGTTAATGTGAGCGTGTGTTGATACTATGAGTAAGGAGAGAAATGATAAACTATAAAAAGCGGAGTTTGTAGGAGAAAAAAGATTAAACATAAAAAAAGATATGAGTATTTCGTATCATTTAAGAATGTGATGTACGGAGTAGTTATTTAGAATTCCAAATATATTTTAATTAAGTGATGCACTTATTCATATACAAAAATTAAGGCACAACTTTAATTACTCTCTCGAGCCCTCCCTAAGTCCCTATTTTATATAAACTCTTCGTTTCACTTCAAGTACCTATGTTGGACCCTCGACATTCGAATATGAGTATGACACTTAGACCCTTCACTTCTAATTTGAAACCATGAATATTTTTTTCACAAAATAACCGAGTTAGACGCTTAAACACATACTTGTGTCGGACATGGATAATCGAATCCATGTAAAGTTCCTTTTTTTAAGTGTGCCAAAAATTAAAAAAAAAAAAAAAATTTACTCTTTCCCGATGTTAACGTTGATGCTATAGTACGCCTGGTTTAGTGTAGTAGTACGGGAAAGAGTGAGTGAGTGACCAGTTGAGTGTTGACGGTTGGAGGTGGGAAATGATGACGAAGAACAAGGGCAAAGCTATTTAATACGTGCGGCAATATTGCATCGTTTGCGGGACCATGTTTCATCATTTCTTTCCTTTTAACTTATTAACTCCAAAACATATTTCGTTCTTTTGTGCTTCGGACCACTTTCTCACGTGATTATTATATGATCCCATCTCTGATTTAGAGATTAATCTCATTCGTTATTTTTTTTATTTAAACTTAACACGGAGTATAAAAATGGTACTATAAGTGTTCAATACGACTTTGAAGCGGAGGTGTCAATTCGGATACTTAATTCGGATTTGATGAGGTTAGATCGAGTCAGATCTTTTTTAAACTAGAGTCATGCTAAATTATTATGTCAATGCAAGTCAAAATCTAATACTACCTCCGTTTTTTATTAATTGACACATTTTGACTTTAGCACTATTCACACACTCCCCTTTGACCATGTTTTGTGATTTATACGTAATGAAAAAATATAGTCATGTGGGGTCTTGTTAGATTCGTCACGGTATATATTTTCAAAATATCAACTTTTTATAATTTTTACTTATCGGTAACTCAAGATATTAACGTTTTGATTTGTGCATTGGCAAACGTGAATAAGGAAACGTGTCAACTAAAAAGAAACGGAGGAAGTATAAAATTTGTTTTCCGAGTTAAATTAGATTGGGTCGGCCGGATCAGCTTTAGACACCTCTACCAAGGAATCAAGGATAGTCACTACAGTACTTTTACGCTTATGATTATTAGTTTATTACAATATTTGGTCTTACTTATTCTTGGCCCTATTTTGCTTATTATTCTACAAGTAATAATATTCGGTAAAAAAATCTAAAAATTATTTAAATATGGTAAAATGAATTTTATTTTAGTAAGTTCAATTCAATTGACTTATAATAAGTTTCAAACAGTAAAAATCAGCAACTTTAAAGAATAAATGTTCTCTTCAACTTATATTTGCTAAATCATTCTAGTAATTATTTTTACTAAACTACAATTATTCTTATTAAGTAAAACTTATTTTTACAGTTTCTCTATTATATTTATTCTTTAAAATTTTCTTTTTTTTTTTACTGATTAAAACTTATTTTTACTAAGCTAATCTTATACTATACGCTGAACTTTGGTTGAGGTGAACTAACATAGTTATATACACTTTCTGAGACAGAGATACATCATACATATTGTATGCAAGCTCACATTATTAGGCTCAATCAAGCACTGCTGGGAAGCACAACCCAATCACAGTTAACTTTGGTTCGAACATAAGTGGGTGCACTGACCAATTAACCATGGCTATTTTGGCGAATCCGCATCCCTTGACAAAAGTTGATATTTTGTAACAATATGATAGTATGTTGAGAGAATCTAAACAAGATATAACATGACTATGATTTTCATTATATATAAATAACCAAGGATGATCAAATCAATATTTTTGCGACGATGAAACAACTTAAAATAACGTACATATAAAACACTATTTTATAATCACAATAAATAAATATAAAGACCTACCAATGATTATCGTCCGGTTTTGTTAAATGTGGTATTATTTTAAGTGCTAAGTTTATGTCAAAGGTTGTAGAAGAGGTCCAATCACTCATGCATTTAGATTACAACTCTGTAGAATGTATCCTTACTAATATACGGACCACATCTTTAGCAAAGAACAACAGTCTTACATAGCCAATGGCGAAAGATAGGTAACTTACTTGTGGCCTTAAAAAATGCCTCCTCTAATATAAGAATAATAGGATAAAAAAGAATGGCTTTGTTTTTCAATACTACAATAGTGCTTTTACCATTTGTATTAATTGTATAGCATCCAACTACTAAGGTAATAGACTATTTATCTGCGATTTATTTATCCCCGACTTCATCCTCCTATAAGCATCATCAGAAGCCTTAATCGAAAGATGCCACTCTGCAAAGACTGACTTCAGGTAATCTTAAGACACTCTCAAACCACATGAAAGATCAAGTAAACAGAATCAGATTGACTTGAGTACTAAACAAATGAACAAAGGCAGATTGAAGCCTTAATCGAAGAAAAATGGGGCATTTGATGATGGACTTGACATAAACAGGTCTATTAGCTGGAACTCAATTACAAAATTATTTCCTCAGCATTAACATTTACAAATTAGCACTTGGTAATAGTTTATGATATGCAGCCTGCAAACTTCATCATACAACAAACAACATACAGCCCTCTATAAATCACTTGACTCTTACCAAAAATTGTTAACTACGATTAAGCTGAATCATTTTTTCCCTCAAATTACAAATTGAGGCTCTTCTGTTGTGCAAATAACTCAGTCAAACTTAAAGCTTTTTGCAACATCGAAGAAGTGGGCAACAGCTTCTTCTGGTGTTCCCACAAGAACGCCATGACCAAGATTTAAGATGTGACCCCTTGGCCCTGCACATTTCACTACTCTGCAATTACATAGGGAAAAAAAAAATTAAAAATAAATCAGTTTAGGCCCCACCTTGTATTAAAAAAAAATTAAAAAAAAAATAAATAAAATAAAATAAAAGCCTAAGGTTGCATAGTTTGAAAAGACAACCTATGGATTTCATCAGTCAAGGCTGCAAGAGGAGAAAATAAACAAGCAGGGTCAACATTCCCCTGCACACCGATTTCTGGACCCAAGCGTGATCTTCCATCAGCCATATCTACTGTCCAGTCCAGCCCAATCACATCGACTCCAGTGTCTTTCATCCTCTCAAGGAGACCGCCATTTCCATTGATGTAGAAAACAAGTGGTGTTTCAGGGCATTTTTTCCTCACTGCATCTACTATCTGCATTTTTTCTAAAGTCTATCAGATACCACCAAGCTTTTCCAAATTACAACCACATAAAAAGGAAGGTGTAGTGAAAAGGTATAGCCATTAAATCCAACAACTCATGGCTACATTGCTACAATAAGGCACTATCTCTTCACTTGATATTTACTAAACGAAATTATTTTTACTAATTTATAAACTTATTCTTATTGATGCTCTATTATATTTGCTCTTTCAACTTATCATTACTGAACTTCACTTACTTTTCCTAAACTAAACATATTTTTACTGATTCTCTATTATATTAGTTTACAATGAAGAGAATAGGGCCTAAACCTTTTTAAACATCCAATGTCCGAGTAGATCCATTTATGATACTAAGATACTGTTCCAGATGTCAATGCTAAGCTCATCCAGAACAATGTGTTACTCTCTTGTAGAGGAAGCTTATTTGGAAAGTTTAAGCTTGGTAACCAGCTCACAAAGACCTTAGTGTACAGTGCAGATTCACGGGCACAGGAATACAGTTCAACAAAACCTTGCAAAGTTATCAAACCAATACAAACCCCACAACCAGCACCAGCTCTAGAATTACCATCAAGCTATGCAACCCTGCATTTACAGTCAGCTTCAACACCCCCCAATTCCCCTTAAAATAAGGGTAATACAAAAACTGGCAGAAAAGTAGGAATATCAGGAGGAGCTTCAACCAGAGAAAGCATTGACTAAATATGACAGTAAAAGGAAGGAATGAGGAGGTAGTAAATGTTTGTCAGGCGATATTAAAGCTTTTGATAAACAGTTACACATAATTTACGTATGATTACAAATCAGTGGGACGTGGGCTCAAGATTTGACAAAAGTTCTCATCTTGTTTAGTTTTAAAAAATTAATCGGTAAAAGACAGTATAGAGGCTTGCATCTAATTTTTCTGGCTTAGCAGATAAAGAGAATTAATCACCCCTAGCAGACAAATTCTAAACAATAATACAAGTCTCTTGGCGTAAAATATAGAAAAAGCTCAAAAGCACAAGCCGACAAATGAACAATGATCTAGTCATAAACTGTAGAAAACATACTGGAGACTTACCTGTTTAATATAAGGCTTAGACCAGCGTTCCCACATATGTGGTGGTAGTTGTCCACCCCATGAATCAAATATTTGAATACAGTGAGCTCCAGACTTAACTTGGTAAATTACATATTCAGTAATTGCCTCCGTTATGTGTGACAGAAGAGTCTCGAGGACATGAGGCGCTGTGTGGCACATACTTTTTATTGTGGTGTAGGTGCGAGTAGTACCCCCTTCCACTATGTATGTTGCTATAGTCCAAGGTGCACCCACAAATCCCAGAACGGCAGCCTTGTCACCAACCTAAGGGGAAGGAAGTGCATTTAGTAACAACAGAGATTCACACAGCACGAGGGATTTACACAGGGATCATGAAGAAATTAGCATTCACCTCATTGCGCAAAATTTTAAGAGATTCGCCAACAAAATTAAGCTTTTCCAAGTCAATTGGATGCAATGCTTTCAAGGCATCTTCATCACGAATAGGTGACTGGATGACAGGGCCTCTGACTTCTTCTATGTCAAAAGGAACCCCAAAAGCAGGAAGAGGAGTGAGTATGTCAGAAAATATTATAACCCCATCAGGGCGAAATGCTTCCCAAGGCTGCAAGGAAATTTTCACAATAAGATCAGTTGTCTCTGATCTCTCTCTAAAGGATGGGTATTTCTCTGCGAGCTTTCTGTAAACAGCCATATACCTTCCTGCCTGGCGCATCATCCATGCTGGGGGCCGGCTAACAGGATGTCCTCTTGCAGCCTGAACCAAGAGTGGATCTGAATTTTGTAAAATGTGGAGGAAATAAGAGATCTAGCAATAAAAATTGATACATGGAAAGTGGTAAAAGCTCATATAATGTTACCACTGCTTCAGCGGCAGCATAGGTCAAATAGTCACATAGTCAGCCATCTATCATGATGCAAATAAAACATAACAAATGCTGTCTTCGGATTCAATTTGTACATTCTAACGTATACCACCACAAACAATAGTCTGTTTCCTAAGATTTAACATCCGGTGAAACTCTCAGAAACATAAGTTAAGCTCATTTTTTACAAGACTTTAATAATTTAAAGCTGCACAACCTAGTCTTTTCCTCAAAAAAAAAAAAAAAAAAAAAAAAAAAAAAAAAAAAAAAAAAGCTGCACAACCTAGTCTATCGTGGATTTCTTCACAAACATCTTCTAAATTATTGGTCATCAGTTCTTCTTTCCCAATGTCACAAGCCACAGCATAAAATTAGTCTTCCAAGTTTTGTTGAGAAGCCAAGTTATTTCTGTTGCGCATAATGGAACTACCATTACATCATTAGATATGATTAGTGAATTCTAGATCCTGGCCACCATGACCCTTGGGCTACTGCCTTTAAAGCTATTTGAAGGTTCCAAACCCTAATTATCCCAATGTAACAAGATACTTAAATGTTAATGTAGTGTCTCTTTACTTAGAGGGAAAAGATGATCAATCCCATTTGCAGCAGCTTATTTGGTCTACGGTTAAAAAAGATATAACTTTAGCAGTTTAGCACGAAATGTCGCACATACAAATTCGTTGTGTCCTAGGTAAGGAATCTCACGTCTCCACCGAAAATCACCTTTTAACTCACAAGCATGTCTATCCCAACATGCTAGTCACACCTAGTGCTAATACAAAGAAGTTGTATATTCACATGCTTATACACCAATATTTAAGAGGATACATCTGTAGAGTTCCGGTACTAAACTCAACAAACTGATGTATCAGCCACATGTTGGTGTGAAGGTGACATGTTAAGGGTATAAAAAGCAGTATGAATTCAGGAATTGCAGCTTGCTACAAGACATTACCTCCCCCCACCAGGCCACCACCACCAACATCCCCCATAGAGTATAAGTACAATTTATTAAAATCATCCAAATATAAACGCCTGGCCTCACGTCAAGTTCCGAGCTATAAGAAGTTGAAGAGTATTAGTTGATTTGGAGGTGGTTAAGATTTATAAGAATAAGGTCTGTGATCGGGTTAGCTGGTTCTTTCTTCCTAGCTGTTTATGTGTACATGAATTCTTGAAGCATTGGATTTAACTCGTCAGTCTATGCATTATAATGGTTCTTATCACAGTATTGGTAATTGGAAATATTTAAAGCACTTCTAATCCCTTTGTGGATTGCGCTAAGGTGACCTTCTCTTACCTTTATGTATTCAATTTGCATGAAGAGAGCCTCTTATGTCTTAAAGTGTTAAGGAAGAGCTCCAAAATTCCTAATTTGTTTTCTGTGATATCTATTCCTAACATATTCCCCACCAAACAAGGCAATGGTGATATTTTTATAATATACCCAACCAGCAATTTCCAATACATTTCCCACTCTTTTCCCCTGATTCCCATTCCCACATTTCGTATTGTTAGTAAAAATCTAAATGGTATTAAGTGTTTTCAAGGATCAAAATAAAACAGTTGCAAAAAAAAGATGGAGGTTGTAATGAATAAGCCTTTAAATTAAAATCAGAATCATAAAAATCCATACCTGTGGTAGCAGAAGCAGAACAAGTCTGAGGGAATTTCCTGTAATTGATCTTGCGACGAGGAGAGAGAATGTGTTTATAATTGGATTTAGGAAGAGTAGATAAAAAGCTCAACGAATTCCAACCATTAGTGTGACAACAACCGCTGCAAAATTCGCCATGAAAATTGAGGATTTACAGAATTCAAATTTGAGGTCAATGCAAATCAATAATTATCAACATTAAGAAAATAAATCTAAAATTGAGGAAGTAAATTGACCTTGAAAGAGAAGGAAGAGTCATCTCCAATGGCTATTTTTTCTCTCTCTTGCTAATTATTTTTCTTCAATGGCTTCTATGGCTGAAAAGAGGCAATGTGAATATGTGAGTAGAGGATAGGACTCAACCTTTTTAAAATCCTTCATCAATAAGTTGTTTGTTTTGAATAGTGCATATAACATGGAAATTATGTAATTTCTAGATATAATAACAAACATTACATGGTTACAACCTTCTTATTTTACATGTAATCCTTAAGATACTCGTAATGCCAAAATGATGAAAAATGTCTTTGTTAAATGCATTATCCACAATATAACAATTCCAAATTTTTTTTATACAATTTCTCATTTTGTTGAAATTGAACTTTAATCGTGTTTGTATATTAACATATTAATAAATTACAAAATATCAAATGGGTCTCTTAAGTTCCTTATAATTTTATTTTTTTCAAACACCTAAATTTTATCAGCAAGTCTTGAGTGTTGTGATCACAGGCTAAATTTTATCAGCAAGTCTTGAGTATTGTGATCACAGGGTGTGGCTACATTGCTTATAAGACTAACCATTATTCATTCACATGAGTAACTTCATTTATTCATTTATGTAGCCTAATTATTTCCATAAGAGTAACTCAAATTCATTATAGGAGTAATATCAATCTACTATAAAAAAATAACCCCATTTATTCATTTGAGTAAACACTATCCCCCCTTCTTTTGTTCTACCTTTAAGAATAATCTCACTTGTTCATAAGAATAACCCCATTTTTTTGACCCCATCCATCAAAGTAACCCCAATTATTCATTATTATATCCCCCATCACTCAATTAATTGTCTTATACATGAACATAATGTAGCTAACCACATATAAAAATATGTGAAATTATGTAGTTTTTATTATAAAAACTAATTTGTTTAGTAACAATCTAATAGAAATATTCTTTCCATTCTCCATATTTTTTTTGTGTTCGTCTTAGATGAGTTCGTTATTGATTTCCATCTACTGCTTTAATGTGGTATTGAAAAATTTCTCTATCATCCTCGACATGGTGTAGACATCAAAAATTGTCCCTTCCTCTCGTCCCAAACTCCCAACATAAAGTCCGATAAATCGATAGTTAAACAATAACAGTTCTTAGTTGCAATGGTTCCACGAATGGGCATATAAATTGCTAAAAACCAATCCAATACTAAAACAAATCCATAAACCCAATTATTTCAGCCTAAATTGGTCAAGATATTGAGCTAAATAGGTCATAAACACAACATCATGCAACACATTAGCAACCACATTTGACTCAATTGACAATTATCAAACTAGGCTCCAGAATAATCACTTTAAAATCTCCTCCCTTAAGAATGTCAACGCAAATTGCACATAGCAAATTCTAGCAACAAAATCAATTGCTATAATCGTTCATAACTTGAGTAATTATACAACCAAAAGTTCAATAATTCATCTTAGAAGAACCCTAAATTGACTATACTGAGAATTAAATTAACAATGAAACCTACATTGTGAAATTGAATCTGATGCTTAAGATAAGAAAATTAAAAAAACAAATAATTTACCTCAGAAGCTGCTTTAATGGAGGAGAGAAAGCTCAGAAGTTGCTTGAATGGTGAATTTAGAGTGTGCGCTTCAATGGAGAATTCAAAGCATTGCGATTCAGTGGAGGAGAGAGAAGGATGGGGTGAACTGCAGCTAATTTGCAAAAGTGAAGAGCTTCAAAAAGGAGGAAAATAATTGAAATGTTTGAGGAAGATAAGATTAATGATACGCATATACGGACGAAGTAAATAGAGTAATGTTGCGTCAAAAAAAAAAAAAAAAAAAAAAAAAAAAAAAAAAAAAAAAAAAAAAAAAAAGTAATGTTGAAAAAAACATCAAATTCAGGGCCGGTTTTCTTTAGATTATTTTCAGTTCGGTTCAGTTCGGTTATGTTAAGTTCAGCTCTAATAAATTCAGTTTAATTTAGTTATTATCTTAATTTCTTTCTCTCATAAAATATTCAGTTCAGTTCAGCTCCAATCAGTTTAGTTCAGTTAATCAGAATAGACCCTTAGAGGTGTCAATTCGGATAATTGGGTTGGGTCAAATTTTAAAGTTGAGTCACATAAATCGAAATCAGAATCGGATATTTTTTGGATCGGGTCGGGTTGTGTGTGGTTTTGACACGTGGTCATACTTCCTCGAATCCTCGTTTATATCATGCTCTCTCCACTACGCTAATATGGGAAAATAAAAATACACTTGATAGACATCTTAAGGGATTTATTCGTTTCGCATTTTTTTTTTCGTTCTCTCTTGTCTATCTGTACTTCACCTTATTCTAAGGGCGACGCTGGCGCGGTGTTACTTGAATGATCGTGCGAGACCCCAGAATAATAGGGGCCCAGAATATAATAAAAGCTTAAAAGGTTATTGTGAATAAATAGTTAAGTAAAGCTTTTTCCGATTCAGTAGTAAAGCCTTTTCCGGTTTAGTGGTAAAGTCAGGGGTTCAATTCTTGTTATGGAATTTTTTTTTTTTAATAATTGCTGTCGCCAGCTATATCCCATTAGGGCATGTTCTCTTCCGTTGAAATTCAGTTCAGTTCAGTTCAGCTCAGTTCAGTTCAGCTCAGTTCAGTTTAGTTCAGCTCTTATGTCTAATGATATTGCTAATGATATAAAGCCAAATTTCATTCTTTTAAGCTCTTATTACAACGACGACAACAACAACAAATAATAATAATAATAATAATCATGAATAAATAATAATAATAATAATAATAACAATAATACTAATAATAATAATAATCGATCAATAATTAATTAATAATAATAATAATCAATAATTAATAATAATAATAATAATATTGATACAATTCATTGTTCAAATGGTTCTATTTTTTTGATACACATTTCTATTGTTAATCTTATTGAGAAAATTAGAGTACTACACAACTTAAACTAATTTTCATAGTCAGTTAGTTCTTCGTCTTCTTCTTGTCCACCAAGCTCCTCCATTACCTCGGCATTCCTCTGAACTGACTCCCATATCTGATCAGTTATTTCTTGTCGTACAATATCCATAGCTGCTTTTCTGCTAGGATCGTACATAGTGTGATCTTCTCTTCGCTCCATGACTTCAACTTGGTGCGTGAATGGAATCCCTAGTTCATGTAAACGAATAAAATTGTGTAGAGTACAACAAGCAACGATTATTTGCAACTGAAAACGTAATTCCATTTGCGGCATCAATTTAGGTTGTAGAACCTTCCACCTATTTTTCAGAATCGCAAAAATCCGCTCAATTACATTTCGACAAGACGAGTGTAGGTAATTGAAATGCTCAAACATTCCTTGTGGAGGACCTGATCTCTTGAAATCAGGCAAATGGTACCTCAAATCACGTCCTGTATGAGGACTCAAGTACCCGAGTGTATTAAGATACGCTGAATCAACTACATAGTATTTTCCTGTGCAATAATGATAATGTTAGTTAACGAAACTAATAGATTTTCCCATTTTATTCATGAAATTTAGTTTGTACCAGGCGGTGGATGAGGGAATCCCATTCTTGCTTCTCCTAAACTTCGTTCCAAACGGTGCTATCATGTGCACTGCCTTCGTAGCCTACGTTGATGTGAGTAAACAACATGTTATGTGAACACACTGCCATCACATTCCATGATTTGTCCCCTTTTCGATCTCTGTAGGCCTTGCCCACATCATCGGCAACAACTGTATGTATGAGGGTACCATCAATGGCACCAACACAATCCTAAGCACAAAAGTGGACATGGTTATTACATAGACACTAATAATCTTGAAAATTTATTGTGAATGAGTACCTTAAAGAAAGGCCAGAGTTTGCTGTTGTTTTGAATTTCAGGAGGTGTTTCATTCAAACTTTGATAAGGTCGAATTATTTGAGTTGACAATGTTTGCAATGCCTCTAACACTTTGTGGAAATACCTCGAAATAGTACATACCCCATGTTGAAATCTTTCAGCAGCATCACGAACGGAAGCAGGTTTGGCAAGCATGTACAAACCTATCCCAAGTTGCTCTTCAATGTGCATATGTTTACCAGAACCATCTGTCAACAATTGTTGTGCTCTGAGGACATTAGCAAGACTTATAAATATTTCTCTACTTAGCCGAAGTTGTTCTTTACACAAATTATGATGGCCTGTCAGCATCCTATGAATCCATTGGCTCCCCATTTCCTCACCAACATGCATAGGAATCCGTTCAACTTGGGACGTCAATCTCCGTAGCTCATACAATGCTATACGTGTCAAACTTTCTTGCACCAACTCATCATCCATTCTACATAACCAACAAAACATTTAACACAAATTACTTTATACGAAATTCAAAATAAAAAGGATAAATAAAAGTTGATACATAGTGGTCACAAAAGTTGATACAAACACGCATAACATAAATAATTGTACCGAGATCATCCGATCTTATTACAACAGCATATGTTGTACCTAAAATAGAAAATGAAAATCTGATCACAAACATAAAAGCCGGCAGAAAGTCACAAAATTCCAACCTAACATACTAGTTGTCATACATCAAGACATCTTCATATATCAATGAACTGAAAGAGGTGTCTGGCTTATACGCTTCATCAGGAAGCATTGGATGAAGTGAAGTCTCCCTTCATCAGAACGCAAAGCAGTGAAAAGATCAATGGCACCGGGGGTTTTGCGAAAGCTATCAAGAATATCTACAGCAAAGGCTTCCCCATACTGTTCTAAAATCCCCATGGAGTCCAAGATACTGAGAACTTCATCAAAAGCATTTTTGGGTTTAGAAGATTGACTCAAAGAGGATCGCCTTAGTACATCAAGACACGCATCAATATCCTCTTCCCTAGACTTTTTACCAGATATTCTAGAAGGCTGGCTGTCAATGCTTTTACGTTTTTTTTAGTCCATTCGGGCAACAGGTGGCTGGATGGCAGTATTGGGGGTTTGGGTTTCATCTCCCTAAACATCATCAGAGTCACCTGCTCCTTCATCGTCATCTTCAACAACATATTCCTGTTCTTTCTTCCCAAGTGAAGCAGGTGTAAAACTTAAATCACCAGTTGCATAACCACCTTTCAAAATGTTATCCCATTCTTGCACATTCTCGAATGGAGTCCTAAGAAGGGATCTTCCGTTGGCTTTATATTTCTGAAAAAGGATTCCGTTTCAAAGAGATGCATTAGTGGGGAAAAAAAAACATATGTGTACATTATAGAAATTTAAAAGGAAAAAAATACTCAACAAGTACCTTAGAAAAGGCTTGCCATTTTTCTGATTGAAGATCAACTAGAGGGCAATTATTCGGCCCCCATCCAAGACCAGTCCATCTCTTCAATTCTTTCCAAGCTTTGTGTTTTTCTTTCATACTCGAGAACCAATTCTTAACAGAAACGGCTGAAAATGTCTTTCCTGTCCGGGTGTTTAAAGTATTTGCAACATTGTCCCAATCAACTTTCCCCCCAGCTGGGGTTACATCTTACATGTTCCGGCAGGATTCCCAAAAGTATGGTCACAATGTCCGTAGTGAATGATGCCCGTTTGGTACTCATTGCAAACAAGATATTGCTAAACATCAATCAAAGTAACAAAACAAACATTACACCACAAACTCCTCTGATGAATTATTTCTACTAACAATAAATTCAATTTGCAATTTGCAATTAAAACATGTGTAATAAATCCAATTAGCAATGAACCAAACAAATTATATGTGTAGATTGATTGGTGTTATTGTTGCACTAGCCTCCAACCAGAAAGCAAAAAAAATAAAAAATAAAAACAGCTCTGAGCCCCATGAATTGTTGGAAAGTTTTGAGTAGTGTATTAAAATTTAACCAAGCTACCATACCCAGAGATTGGGTTTTACTTTTTGCATCCTTTTTGATGTCATATAATTTTGGAGTATTGTTGATTAATGGTTTACAAGATGAGCATATCAGGGAAGAATTCCTTTTTGATTTACGCAAATACGTTTCTTCATTCCGTAACCTCTAATGGACAGAACAAAAAGAGTAGAGCAGTAAACATTCAATTTAAAAAAAAAAAAAAAAAAAACTACACTGCTATTCAATTTAAAAAAAAAAAAAAAAACTACACTACTACAATGAACCAAACTAGGCAATTAGAAATTTATTCAAGAACTATTCAATTCATAATTCAATTCATATTAAAATTTTAACAACAACAACAAATACAAACTAACCAAAAGGAAGAATATTCAGCTAACAAAATAGATCTATCTAATACGAAAGGAGGAATGATACTAACCTATCCAAAACAAAACTATCTAAAACAAACTAGGAAGAGTGTTGATACTAACCTTAGCTTTGACACCTTCACGTAGCAGAACAGTCGCCGAAAAATCAAGCTCAACCGGCTGGGCACCGCCAATCTGGTGGACTACAAGATGAAGGTGACGGCGTCGTTGGGGGTAGGAGGAAGGAGATAGCCTTTTGGGGTTTTTTTTCTCTTTATTTGGGGTTAGCATTAAAGATACTAGTTAGCATTAAAGATAGTGGGTTAGGGTGTTGGACTGTTGGGCCATTGCTTCTGTTAGCTTTTCGTTTTTTTTCTTTTCTTTTTTTTTTCTTTTATTATTTTTTTTTTATTTTTTTTAATTTGTTTAAATGGGTTAGATACATGTAAGTGTTTTGTGTTATTTTCTCATAATACTATTTTATTTTAAAATTAAATAGTATATGTGTTTAAAATATTTAGAGGTTTCAAGTTTTTAATATATTTTCCATAAATTTTATAATTATATAGTATATTTTTCGTAAATATTTTAATATGTACATTTGTATATACACATAGGTATAGTAATATATAATCAAAGAGCATTAATCCGTAGTTAAAAATCACTAATTAATAAGTTCAGTTCAGTTCAGTTCAGTTAATTTCAGTCAATCAGAACAGGGCCTTACTTTGTACACCGTATCTTTTAATTAATGGCTTAATATAATAGAAATAACTTCATTACTTCAATATATTCTTTGCTTCTCTCTCCTCACTAATATCATGCGTAGCAGCGTAGGACATTAGGACTTTAGGAGTACTAATTCTTTTTTCACCGTAATCTGTTTTTTTTTCCCCTTTCCACCAAAAAAATACAATATCTATTTCCCAAATTCACTACCAGTCATTTTGAAAGACGAATTTGGATTAAAACATGCTAAATTTGAGATTTTTTTAATTAATGAATACGTTAATTTTTAATTTACATCTAACGTATAATGAGTCACATGGAAAAAAAAATCATATGACAATTAAATTTTATGTAAAGAATGATATTTTTATAATACTTTTTTTGAAACAATGATATATATATATATATATATATATATATATATATATATATATATATATATATATATATATATATATATGACAATTTACTTTTATTAAGAGAAAAAAGTAATAGTTTTATTAATTAACTAGGGATTCTTACGCGCTCGATGTGCGTAGATGGCTAGCCCTTTAAGGAGAATTATTATTGGTGGTCTTTATGTCTTATGCATATTTGCACGGTATTTTATATTCTATTTGCATATTAATTTTGTAATCCCCCGTATTTATAAATATATTATAAATGAAATTTTATTTTATTTATAATATTTTGTGTGTTTTTCCGGGAATTAAGTTTTAAAGTTTGAAATTATTTTTGGGTTGATAAACGATTTTGTTATAAAGGGATTTTTAATTGTCCATTCTACAATTTATGTCATACATATTCAACGAAGCTAGTCCATTTCATTTATCTAATTAACCCATTATTATTTTATGAGGCCCAACACTCCTACTTACCCTACATCTCTCTCTCCTATAAATGTACATTCCCAAATTTTTTCCACACTAAAAGGTTAGTAAATTCTCTCCTCTTTATTTTATTTCTTTATTTTTCCTTTATTTTTTTTTCCTTTCTTTTCTTTTTCCTTTTTCTTTCTTTTCTTTTTCCTTTTCCTTTTTCCCCTTTTACGTGAGTTTTCACTCACTGCTGCCTTGTTTTGCCGCCAACCATCACGCTGCCTAACCTCTGGCGCACCACTTGTCACCGCCGCCTGACCGCCGGCGACCCTGCCGGCCCACCAGCAGCCCACGTGGCCTACCCCTTCTTCTTCCATCTCTGTTTTATTTACCTTGTATGAATTTTAATGTGTTAGTTATGGGTTTTGATTTTGTATTATAAAGATCATTTTTAGTATCAAAATCATGTTTTTGATAGCTTCAACTTATAATTTCATATTTTAATTATGTTATTAATTTTCAGATTTTGTGATTATAGAACCTAGGGTTTCAATTTATTGAAATTGGGATTTTAGGGTTCTTATGACTAATTAATTTGGGGCTTTTGTCCCTATTGTATTTTATTGGTTAATTAAGCATAAAAACATGTTTTTGATGAAGTTTTAAGGACTTTTAATCTAATTTGTATTGCTGGAATTTTGGTTAAGTATTAATTTATTGTTGTTGGTTGTTTTCTAGGAAGTGATTATTCTCCAGGAGACTTTTAAGTTATTAAAAGTGGCACAAAGGATTGTTTACACGAGATACGTACATGTCTACTTCGTTGTAAGAAGTATCATGTTTAGGTACTAAAAGAAAAGAACTTAGTTTCATGTTTAAGGAACACTTGTATGGAAATTGTTTGGTTACACATTGATTTAATTCATGTGCTTATGTTTATGAGACATGTTTTGGTGAATTAATTATGTTTGTATAGAATCATGGATGCAAGCATGTTGAATTATCTTGGATTAATTGTTTGTATGGAATGTTGATACAAGCATATTTTTATTGGATTAGTTTGTTAACCACATTTGGATTATTAAAGGATTGGAGTTGAATGGTTTAAGTGGAATGAATTTATTAATCATTCCACAAGGTTATTATTTATATATTTATTACTCAATCATAACTTGTTGGTATGTTGAGTAAGGGTGGGTTAAGCCGAAATGGCTAGGTGGGTTGACTATGTTCAACAATTTTGGATAATTTGGAAGTTTAATGGAATTAAAGGTCAATTTGTTATATGATCACCATTGTCCTAAATAAGATTAAAAGTGAATTTATGTATGATTTTTATGTATGGTCTTCTTGAATGAGTCGGCTGTTAAGTGAAACTGGATGAACAATAAAACTCTGGAAAGCGTGCACTTCTAGAGTATTGACAATTATGGGTTGGGGTACACGGTGGTAGCCCGTGGCTTTTCGAGGCTTGTTTGATCAACATGTCCTCTTTTCTTTTGGAATTTACAATTTTTATTTATAATGAAAGTTGGATGGGATCCTAGACTAACTTTGTGAGAATGGAGTCACGCCCATTCTTACATCGCGGTAAACTTTTCTTTTAAATGGTCATTTAGGGCCAAAATGATTTGGTGGATTGGACAACCTCGTCTATTGCTTACTCCAAATTAAATTAATTAAATTAAATATTATTATTATTATTATTATTATTATATTAGTTGGTACAGTTGCTGTTGAAAATATTGAGCACCAAACATATTAGGAAAAGGAAGCTGCAAGCATAATCGCAGTAATAAGCAACTGTAATCTAATTAGCACACACTTACCACTTCAATGACACTACACTTACCTCATTTTTCATGTTGAACGTATGTACAGTCCCATTAACCACATCAGTCTCTTTTCCCGTAACCTGTTTCTTCTTGCCTCTTCCTGCCTTGGCCTACTTATTCGTACTCCCTTTTTCTGCAGGTGATACAAATCGAGTAGCTCTTGGTCTGCCCTTTTTATTATTACCCCAAGATTCAGGATCTTTCACGTTTGAGTTCGGTGTATCTTCTAGATGTACAGTGCTCCCTTTGTTAACTGAGCTAGGAGTTTTTGGAGTTGGAGGAATAGCCAGTTGCACCATCTCAATTTCACCACTAGGCCTTTCATCACCGCCAGAACCTTGTCCTGAACCTTGAGCCAACACTTGTAGTTCATCAACCTTTAGGCTCATAAACTGAATCATATCCATCAACAATTCTACAGCTTCTTCGAATGATGTAGCACACATAACAACGGGATCTAGAGCTAGCATCGACTTATCATATCTCATCACATCTTCCGTTTTGGATGCATCATGGTAAGCAACTTTGGTAAGGGTATGTTTCCTGGTTATATCCTTTCTCCACCTATCTAGAATGTACATGGGAGGGACCTTAGTAACACCATTCATGTCTAATACCTTAATTATGTGTCTACAAACAATCCCATTACATTCGAAGTGCCGACAATCACAGTACGCCTCTTTTTTCTCCTTGTTATATAAAACTGTGTACTCCTTCAACCTATTCTGCCCCCTATTTTGCAGAGGAACTTCTCTCCTCTTTTTCGTGCTATAGATCCAAACACGATTTGAAAAAACATGCTTTTCCTCAGTAGGTGACAACATCTTCTTTGGCCTAACAGGGGCCACATATGCCACTCGGTTGCACTGATTCTGTACCTCAACAAACTTTGAATTCGTATACACTTTTTGAAATTGGTGTTCCAACCTGAATTCCGATAGCAAAGGCCTTACATACCGGGCTGAGTTCGCGTCCGTATCCTTCTCATCACTTGCAAGACTTTCCATGGCCTTGCAATAGTTATGAGCAAATTCACAAAGGCGAGTGTGCCTGTTAATATACCCATCAAAAAAGATGTTGATGCTTTCAACCCTTTGAGTTGTCTGCATTCCTGCCCAAAAGACATCCTTAACATAGCAAGGAATCCACATCTCTCTTTCATCAAACAGGCCTAACAACAAAAGGTCGAATTTTACTAAGTAAAGTGTCAAATCAACTATGCAACATTAGACTAACTCAAATACAATACCATTCACAACAATGTGGTATACTGAAGTACCATCAGTATTAAATGAAGTACCATCCAAACCCATGATGGTTCTGCTCATTCTGTGCTGCCACATGTTGGCAGTACCATCCAAACCCATGATGGTACTACCAACATGAGGCAGAAAAAAAATTACAGAATATACAGGACAGAAACACGAGGGGCAGAATAAAAATAACACAGCCAAAACATGAGGCAGAATAGAGACTGGATGGCAGAAACATACAAAACAGAAACTAAAAAAGGACCAAAACATAAAAAATAAATTAGCAAAGCATGGACTATGCACATCAGTTAAAAGACTAACAAAATACTGACCTTCCAGCCATTCATACCAATCAAATTCTTCGAGCTTGAACTTTTTCATCACTTCGCACCAAGACTCAACAAACTCCTTCAAGGTAATGCTGTCGTAGATCACATTCTGCAACTCATCTTTCACATTCTAATAGTTAGACAAAGCACCAAGTTTCTACCCAAACTTCTTCATAATATGCCACATAGACCAACGATGGCGTGTTTGAGGCATGGGGAAAACAGCTCTAATCGCCTTCCTCATTGCTGCACACTAATCTGTCATGATCTCTGCCGGAGCCTTGCCTCTCATGCATGACTGTAATACCCCGTATTTTTATACGTATTTTATTTAAAGTATGTATTTTATAAAGTATTTAAATAGTTGTAATTATTTTAATTAAAGTATTTTAATTAATATTATTATAAAAGGAAAGTTTATTTATTTATTTTATTTAAAAGTTGGGGTTTTATTTTAAGAAAGTTTAATTTTAACAAGTTTTATTAGGAAAGGGATTAGGAAAAACTAAAAGAGGAAAGTTTAGGGTAAAGGGTTAGTAGAGAAGGGGTATAAATATCCCACTTATGAGGCAAATCAACTTTGCCCAGAGTGGAGAAAACCCAAGGTAAGCTTCTCCCCTTTTCTCCTTACTTTTCTTTCTTTTTTTTCTTCCTCTTCCCCTTCCCCTTTTTCACGGCCGGCCACCACCACCACCACACACGTGGCCGGACCACCACCGCACACCACCGCGCGCCACCAGAACACGGCCAGCAGCAGCGGCAGCAGCCCAGCCGTGCCGTGGTGGCTGCTGCTGCCGTCGATGGTCCTCGAAAAAAAAAATAATTTAATCTTTCCTATTTTAATTTAATCTATGACTAGACCTAATTGTAATTTGTGAGTTTTGGGATTTAATTTTGATGTTTGATTATAGTAATTATGTTAATTAATTTTCAGATTTGGTTTTTAATTAAAAAGCCCCAATTTTTGAAACCCTAGGTTCTTGATTTATGAAATTATGAAAGTATATGATGTATAAATGTTTAGATCTTTAATTTCACTAGGTGAAAAAAGAAGATAGGCACCGCCCTAAGGCCACCGGTTATTTAAAACCGGTGGGGAAAATAGGGGAAAAAATAGGCGGGATTTTGAGGGGAGATTTTTGCCACCGGTTCAGTTTGAACCGGTGGGAAAAATCATTATTCCCACCGGTTTGCCAAACCCGTGCCATTTTATTTAAAAAAAAAGCCCCCCTATATAAATCCTAACCCTAATTCATTTCACTCACGGCCTCCTTCTTCTCATCACTCCTTCTCACTCCTCTTCCTCTCTCTCATTCTCTCTCCTCTCCCTCTCTTTTCTACTCCTTCGTCTCACCACCACCACCAACGTCTTCTTCCCTCGTCTCTGCTTCTCTCTCGTCTATGCTTCTCTCTGATCTCCTCTCTCTCATCTCTCCTTCTCTCACCTCTCCCTCTACCGCTCCTAACCACCCACCTAAAATCACCACCGCTTCTAACCATCCCCGCCACCAAGACCAACAACCCCCTTCGACAACACCACCGTCGCCCACCTCGTGATGAAAATATAAGTTTTCAGGTCAAATTCGACCATGAAAACTCTAGATCTAGAGTTTTCATGGTCGAAATTGGCCTCGTAAACTCAATTCAAAGTATGAGTGTCGTTGAATGAAGATTTGTGTTTTTTTTTCATTTTTTCTGTTTTTGGGTGGTAAAGTCGTTGGTGGTGGGTTGTGGGTCGTGGGTTGTTGTTCATCGTTGTGGGTTGTGGGTTTTTTCTGGGTTGTGGGTTGTTCATGCGTTGTGGGTTGTTCATCGGTTTAATTTTGGATTTTTTAGGGTTTGATTTTAATCAACTTTCTGGGTTTAATTTCTAGGTTAAATTAATCGATTTTTCTGGGTTAAATTTCTAGGTACATGCATGAGTGTTTTTTTTTTTTTTTTATTTTTTTGAAGCTTGTAATGTGAGTTTTATTAATTTTAATTTGGTGTTTTAATTGTTGCAGGTACTAGTTTATGACTCCACACAAAAGAATCAAGATGTTAATTTTTAATTTTGGAATCATGTTGTTAATGTTGTAATTTTGTTTTTGGATTTTGATGTTGTAAATAATTTTTTTTTTCTGATTTTTATGTTGTAATTTTTGTTTTGTTTTTTTTTTTTTTGGTATTTTACAATAACAATTTAATGATAATTATATTTCAGTTGATTATGATGTTGTGTTTCTTACCTTTAATTGTTTGATTGTAATTTTTGCTTTTTTTTTTTTTTTTTTTGAGGAAAAACGAGCACTCATAGCAATCAATATCACCAAAGTTTGATATTCCGTATTATTTCAAGTGAATTTTAAAAAAAAATTTCTACATGGAGTATTGCCACCGGTTAACCAGTGGCATTAAATTTTGAATAATAAAAAAAAACCGGGAAGTGACTATTGCCACCAGTTAACCGTAATGCCACCGGTTTTGAACCGGTGGCATTGCATCTGACTATTGCCACCCCCCAAATGCGGACCGGTTCAAAACCGGTGGCATAGGGGGGTTTTGAACCGGTGGCCAAATGCGTTTTTCTACTAGTGTTTAAGTGCTTTAAGACCAAATTACAACAAGTTTTAATTAGAAATAAAGTGCTGGAATTTTATGTAGAACCCTTAATATTATGTTTTTGAAGGAAATTTAAATTACCCATCAAGTGGGACTTAATTATGGTGTTTTAAATATAATTTCAGCTTATTCTAATTAATTTATGAGGGGTTTTAAAATAGTATAAATTGCTGGAAATTTGTTTAGAGTGGATTTTAATGCTCTATTATAATTTTAATGTGTAGGAGACTTCGAAGTGAGCAATTTTTACTAGTCGTGGCGATTTTAAGATCGTATTCAAGGTATGTTCGCGTACTTAGCATAGTTATGATTGATGTAGTAGCATGCAAAAGATGTTTGATTAATTAAAAATAGTATCATGCTAGGTTTGAAGTGGAAATTTGTGAGTTGGATGTTATTAGTGATGGAATTGAGATGTATGATTTATTTGTGATGAGATATTGAATGGAATTTTATAGTTTGGAATATTATTTATGAACTACATATTTATTTATGGCATGATAGAGAGCATGTTTAATCAAACTAATTGTTTAATTATGTTTGGAATATTGAAAAGGAATTTTATTAAGGTTCATATAATTTTTATTGATGCTTTAAGCATGAGGAAGGAGCTATATAAGTGTCTATGTATACAAGGAATAAATAGTATGTTGGTGCCTTTGTGCACTTAAGGTGTTTTTAACACCGAGGGATAGGATTTTTGGCGTTTTATGCATTTAAGGTGTCTTTGACACTGAGGTAGAATTAAAAAGGGTTCAACATTAAATATTATGTGATCACTAAATATTCAAGAATTAAATTGGTATGTTGATTGATTGAATTATTATTGATGATTGAATTGTTATGCTTTGAGAGTCATCACCAAGTCTAATAATATGTAAATAACGTAAAGTGAAAGAGATTACGCACCAAAACTCTTGGAACGTATATACCTTGAGTATGAACATATGGGGGCAGTTATGTGACTTTATATTTGATCATAACTTCTAACGGAGTACAGGTTGCTGTATATTCCTTTTTATTATTATTATGCGCTGGAATTCCACCACCTATGTGTGGCACAGGTTTGTTGCTAACACGGTTAGCTCCCGTGTCAGTTAACCTCAATTTATTGGGGGAGGTATAGTTGGAAACCCGTTCGATGCGTAATCAACGCTAAATGAATTAGTTAGTGTCTAGTTAAAGTGTCTTGTTGAATGTTGTGTGTGCTTATAAACAGGTGCAATGAGGTAAGTGTGTGTGATGATAGGAGAATGCATGTTAGTGTGTTTAATTACGCTTATGTACTCAGCTTTGCTAATTGTGTGTGTTGTTTGTGTCTGGCCATGTCTTTATCTTTGCCCTACGATGATCCATTTTAATGGAGAGTAGTGGGGGCAAGTAGAGATACACTTTTCAGGTATTGAGGTATGTTCATGACGGGGCATGAGTAAAGAGAGAATCATGCTAGTTTCCATAAGGATATGATGTGTTTTATGCATTAAATATTTTATTACATTAGTTTATGGACTAACGCAAAAGTTTGGTTGATTCGGTTTTGAATAAGGGCCTTAAATGGTTCCAAGTTGTAGTGGATTTTATTTGACTTTGGTTTTGTTGATTTTCAACTTTACTTTCGTTGGTTTGGTTTTTAAATTGTGTTATTTAAATAGTTTTGGTTTTCAAGTCTTCCGCTGTGTATCTTTGATAGTTGCCTTAGCCGTTTTCACGGTGGCGGTAATGTCTTAGATATTCCTAAACGTATTTTCAAAGAGTAAAGTGTGTATTTAAAGGAAAGGAATTTCTAGGATGTTACAATGACATCCAAGTCTTGAATAACTACTCAAAGGTCTCCACATTCTCATGAGAAACCAACGCACAACCAAGAAGGATAGTCTGGCCGTAGTGATTAACCCCTACGAAATTCGAAAAGAGAAGTTCGTACTAATTTGTTAGGTACATCAAATCAAAACATACGACATCCCTAATATAGTTAAATGCCTTCCTACTCCGAGCATCAACCCACATTATGTCTTTCAACCTCCCCTTCTCATCAAGAAAGTGCATATGAATAAAAATTTGATTATCGGCACTCATCCTATCAAAATAGTACAACATAGCCGAGACATCACCATTTTTTAACTTCAACCTCCTCTTTCTATTCACCAAGTTGTGCATATCTTTCTTAGTGAATCCCATATTCCCAACACCATTCCTTTAACTTTCCATATTGTTGTAAATCTGCCCGATTGGACCGCCGGATCCATGATCGTTTTCTATCCTATACTCCAAGTGCTTTGTAATATTCTCCTTCCTATACATAGCTATGTGTTTGGACATCTCGGGACTCACTACATGATTATGCTCATTCACAACCTTCTTTATCATCCAACCACCTTCATCATTACCTTGGTCGTACATCATAACTAGACAATCGCATTTTTTAGTCTTCTTCTTCACCACTGGTTCATCCTTAACCACAACCCTCTTACCATTAACCTTCCTTATGTATGTTGTCTTCCCATAGCACGCACACTTCCATACATAAGTGCGATATGAAGTTGACTTTTCAGCATTTTTTGAGGCTGGCTTCCCACCACCTATACACACAACACCAAACCCTTCTTGCCTCCCATAACCACGATAAAACTTATTCATTTCATCCTAGGTGTAGAACACCATTCCCACTTTTTGTTGAGGTAATACACTACCTATAGAACTATCTAACTCCCTCTTTGAACCCACTATACAGTCTTCATTCATGTCAATAAACTCACTGTCCCTATTGATGCCACCACGCACAATAAAAGAGTGAACACCTTAGATGGAGGCTCCTTATTCAAGTCAAAGGCCTCCCATCCATCATCATTCACAACACTATGTGGAATTTCATCATTGTTTGAACTATGACAGTCATTCTGCTTAATATGGGAATAGAACATCACGAATTACGAATTAGGGAGATGGAGAGAATTGTCACAGAAACAACTAACACCAACCACATTAGCAACACTCAAGCTAATTACAAGAACAATGAATAAAAAAAACGAGCATGAACCAACACATTATGAGATCCAAACACATCTATGAGTGAGCAAAATCCAATTAAAAGAATTTCAGCATCCAATTCAATTAAGAGAATTTCAACATTAGAATGCATATTTCATAATAAATAAACATCAATTGCAATTCAATTGTCCCAAAAAAAGAACAATTGCATGCCCAATTTGCAAACACATTCCATAGCTCTAAACTTAAACAATTAATCTTACAATGACCAATTTCTGATAATTTCAACATTAAATTACCTCAATAATTAAACATTCTAAATTAACATTAACTTACCTCAATAATTTCAATTTCTCTATTCACACAAGCACCACCATAATCCATTTTGTACAACCTACGACTAAGCTGGCAACCTGCTCGTCTCTGATGCCTCAACGACTAAGCTGCAGCAGCAATCAGCTCCCAATCAGCTTCGATTATTTTTTTGTGAAAAAATTGGGTGTAAATTGTTGAATATTTGCTTAGTAATCAGTGTGTGTAAATTATGTTGAATATTAGCCTACGACTAAGCTCGCAACCAACTCGTCTTTGATGCTCTTCGTTTATTTTTCTGGAACAAATTTGAGGAATAGATTACTAATTCCATTATTTGTTGGTGAAAAAATTGGTAGGGAAAAAATTTAGGAGATTTTTGGGAAAAAAACTCCCCTCCATTAATTTGGGATATTTGGTCTTCCCTCTTTAAGATGGAGATGTGTTCCTCTCTAACATATTGAGGTCCCCCCATTCTTACATTATTTTAGTGTGTTTTATTACTTAAGGTCCCACTTGTACTTCAATCCTTTTATTAATTTTAGAGAAAAATTTTTTTTCCTTTTTTTTTAACCTTAGTTGAGTCCTTGATGCCTCATCTTAGTTGAGGTTGAGAATTGCTCACTTTCTCCTACTTTTCCCCCTTTTACACACTCTCTCTCTCCAATCTATTCTTACTTTTGACCCCACTCACATTATAATACATTATTCCTAGTATCCTACAAGAATCCTTTTACCAAAAGGATTTAAGCTATTCCTTTAGGTGAAAATGATTTGTAACCTAGGCCTTTGTGCCAATTTTAACACAATATCTATACTAATATATTAAAAGGCGTTTCTAAAAACGTCTCTACGCCACGTAGAGCCCCTCACTATGTCACGTCACTAACTCAACTCCTTATTATGCCACGTCAGCTACCCCATTTCTCAATATGCCACATCACCGCACTACCAAAAATACTCCATGTTGGCTCAACTATATTGAAAAAAGAAAATATGGATGACAAGATTCGAACACTAGACCTCTTGGAAGAGAGATTATTGTGTAACCATCTAGGCTAATAGCTAATTATGTTTTAATATTGCACACTAAATAATATAATACTATAAAAGTATTGAAGCTGCACAACTATAAAAGTAGTATCTCTGAGCAACGTCCGGGCTACTCACTAGTTTGAATTTAATAATAATTAGCAAAAGGAAATTAGTGTTGAAGAGCAAAAGTAACATCATTGTGAAGCCACTTGTCAAGATATGAGTGATCTATTATTTATATGTGGTTGTAAAATCTATAATGGTAAGGATACTCATTGATGTTGGAAATATTTAAAAAAAGAAAGAGGAAAGGGAAAAACGATGGAGAAAAGTGGGAACTAACGTGGAGGGAAGAGAGTGTGATGTGTCAAATGAAGAAAAAGAGAGAGAAAATTGAGGGTTTATTCTGTTCACATTATTTTCACTTATTTCAGGTGTAATAAGTTCAGATAAGGTTTAATCAGTTCTGATAAGGGTTACCCAAGTACAAATTACAACTAAAATAAGTTTAATAAGTTCAGGTAAGTTCAGATAAGTTAAAATAAGTAAAAATCAGGTGAATAGAATGCACCCTAAAAAGGATATAAGCTTCCTTCCCATTGTTGATGCTCTTAGGTAACGACGGTGATGGGAACGAAGGAATGACTCCATGGAAGAAGACTGGGGTCGTATGAGAGAGAAAGTGACAGTGGGAATTATGGGAATTGGAGGTGGTGTGAGCGAACCTGTGTTTGGAAGCAAAAGATTGTTAGGTTGATGGAATATGTGAAGGTGGGGTCGTCTCACCAATGGTTAGGTCAGGCTTGTCTCACCTAATACTCTTTTTTTTTTTTTTTTTTTTTTTTTTTTTCTGAACTTAAATTATTTTTATTGAACTTAAATTAATTTTATTGAACTGAAATTATTTTTATTAATTTTCAATTATAATTTTTATTAAAAAATACAGAATTCAACTGAAATGAACTTATTTTTACTGAACTGAAAAATATTTTTACTGCACTAAAAATTATTTTTATTTAATGAGAACATAGCCTAAATCAAATTAGATGAACCCAACATAGCCTAAATCAAATTAGATGAACCCAACATAGCTTTAGGCTTTGTTTGGTAAATGGCTTTTAGCTGGCTTTTTAGTTGGCTTTTGGCTTTTGGCTTTTTCTTTTGGTCAAACATCCAAAATACTTGCTTGTTTGGTAAATGGCTTTTCAGCTAGGTGAAAAAGCCGGCTTTTCCGCCAAAAACAAAAGCTAGTCTTACTAGCTTTTTGGTTTTGGCTTTTGGCTTTTCATTAAACAAATTAATTAATGATTAATAATTAATAATCAGTAATTAGTAATTGATCATTAATTAATAATTAATTAAATCAGTAATTAATAATTTTTAAATAATTAATAATTAATAAATAATTAATCATTAATTATTAATAATTTATTATTAATAATTAATAATTAATAATTAGTAATTAATAATTTATAATAAGTAATCAGTAATCAATAATTAGTAATGAATAATTTATAATTAGTAATTAATAATCAATAGTTTTATAATTAGTAATTCATAATCAATACTTATTAATTAATAATTTATAATTAGTAATTAGTAATAAAAAATTAATAATTAAAATTTATAATTAGTAATTAATGATCTATTATTAGTAATTAATAATTAATAATTTTTATTTAATAATTAGTAAATTAGTAGTTAAAAGTACTTAAAAATTAATAGTTAGTACTCCGTAATTAGTAATTATTAGTACTTAATTATTAATCACTAGTAATTAACAATTGTTAGTAATATGTAATTAATAATAAGTGCTTAATAATTAGTAATTAGTACTTAATAGCTAGTAGTTTATAACTAATAATAAGTAATTATAAATTAGTAGTTAATAATTAATAATACTGATAATAAATGTATAAGAATACATAATAATGCCCTTTAAGGTTGTTTTGCATAGTTACAGCCAATATCTAACAGCTGATTTTACCAAACATGTTTACATATAATAAATAGTCAAACAGCCAGTCAAACAAGCCAAATTAAACAGCCAGCAGCCAACAGCCAACAGCCAACCGTCAATTGCCAAACAAGGCCTTAATAAGACCTCAGTACCTCACATAGCATTTTTACTTGCTTATACAAGTCACTATAAAGTGTGCAATACACTTGTCCTCTTTAAAACGTCTTGCAAATGGCGGAAGCAAAAGACTCAATTCCAATTCCAATGGATACTGCAGCAGCAGCAGCTCCGCGCTCTTCTCTATCTCCTCCCGAAGTTGATATGCAGCTTCACGTAATCAACCGTCAAAAACTCGTCAAATCTCTTCAACAACACCTTGCTGATTCTAATCGTCCAATTCAAGGCATCGTACTCCTTCAGGTATATCATCAATCAATCAATCGTTTAATTCTCTTCAATTCACATTTTTTTCCTAATTATGTAAATTTTTGAATGAATTTGATCAAAATAAGTTTTTTCCATTAATTCGATTGTGTTTTCTGTGTTGTTTAGGGTGGAGAAGAGAAGAATCGTTATTGTACCGATCATACCGAACTTTTCCGGTTAGTTTACTTATTTTTACTATGGATTAGGTGTATAATTAATGTTTTTCTTCGTGTTTCGCCCGTTCTTTATTAATTGCATCATTTAGAGTGTCATGAACTCATAATTGTCCATGCACAACTTGGTTGAAGTCTTGAAGGGGTGATACTCAAGACCTTGAGATAAAATCCCGTATACATCATTTGCCCTCGTGCTGTATTAAAAAAAAAGAATAATTGATATTTTTAAAGTATATAGAGAGGCGAATCTAACAAGATCACACGTAATTATATCTTTAAGATGAAAATTTTTGAATTGTGCTAAATGTATGGGATGAAGATAAACCTATCAATTTATGATTGGTGCGAAATGTGGATATTCTTAACCTTTATTGCTCGTTGTGCTGGATATCTGACTAGATGACTGCAGAATTTATATTAGCAGTCACGCCGTGAAGTTTTTGTGTCAATATTGCCATATTGGGTCTGTAGGATGTCAGGAAATTTTAGCTTTGGTATTTGATTTCTGGAGCTTTTAACAACCAGCAGAATGTAAATTCTGTTCGCTTTTTAAACATAAATGGTTAATTGTAAAACCGATCTCGGGAATAATTTAGTCCTGCATATTTTGACTTACACCAGTAAATATTACTATTTTTTTTTCCTCTCCTGTCGCTCGATGTTAAAATGTTTAATTGACTTGATGAAATATGGGTTCCCTGTAAGAATAAGAAGATGCATCTTTATCTTGTTTTCTATCTTGATTTTTGTATTTGTTTGAATACCTCTACTGTGACAGCAAATTCTCATGACCTGCTCGTTTTCTCTTAAGAATAGCAACTTTTGTATTTGTTTTTGATAGATTGTTTGGCTCACATATTCACATACATGTGTGTTTCATTTTGTAAATACATTGATATTGGCGTTTACATCGTGATAAGCTGACACTAAGACTCTTTAATTTCCAAGAGCAATGCTCTGTTACAGTATACGACTTCGTTAAATTATATGTTTGCAATTAAGCTTTCTTGTATCCATCTTAGTAATTAATCTCTAGATTTAGCGTTCCTTTTCATCCTTACAGTTTGCATGTACAATTTATATCAGAAGTCCTGTTCATAATTCAAATGCTAAGTTGGTCTTTGCTTTCTTATGTTCAATAGGCAGGAGAGCTATTTTGCTTATTTATTTGGAGTTAGGGAGCCCAGTTTCTATGGAGCTGTTGTAAGTTGTTCTTTCTCTTTCCTTCTCCTTGTTTCTTTTTCCATACACTTCTCCGTGTATCGAATTTTTCTAACATAAAAATAGACCATGCCTTAATAAAGCCTGGCCACTTAACTTGTTCTTTCTTTTTCCTTCTCCTTGTTTCTCTTGTAATGAGTTAGTTTAGTTAGCTTTTTTGTTGATGCTAATACATGACCATATTTGATTGGCAAGGATGTTGCCACAGGAAAATCTATCTTGTTTGCTCCACGTCTCCCAGCAGAGTATGCTGTTTGGTTAGGGCAGATTAAACCATTGTCGCATTTTACGGTGAGAGCATATCATTTCATCATTCAATTACACCTTTAGTTTTCACTATTCATTTCTTTCCTCATATCTTTTCGGTTTGATCTTTTGCAGGAAACGTACAAGGTTGACATGGTCTGTTATGTGGATGAGATGGAAGAAGTTTTGCACAGTCTATACAAGGGAGAAGATAAATCTTTACTGTTTCTGTTGCACGGGCTTAATACAGACAGTGGCAATTTCTCAAAACCAGCAGATTTTAAGGTGTCTTTTTATTTATTTATTCCCAGATTTAGTTGTTATACATAGCTATCCCAACTATGGTCAACCCAGCAAATATAGATCCCCTTAAGCAATTTGCATGATTGGTTACCTCAAAAAAAGAAAGTAAGAAACTAGCATGAATAATCTAAATCTTTTGAAATATTCTACAGTAGTTGACTTAGAGTATCGCCAACAACATTCTCATTACACTCTTGAAGTCTTGATGACAGCCCTTAGTTCTATTGTATTGAACTGTAAGGTTAAAATAGACCAAAATTCATACTATTGAACATCAGAATCACTTGTAGACTGTTAAAAAAGAAGACAAAGTTGCAAATTTAATTCAATGATTACCATGGGGGAATTCTAGGACTAAATAAGTATTTTGGATGTCCATTCATCTTGTAGAATATGATGACACTAAATACCTTGACATTCAACTTTCCATTTAGGCTTTTTTCTCCTCATCTTATTTTCACTTATTTAGGTTTAATAAATTCAAATACGTAGTATAAAAAAGGGTAACAAGTTCAAATACGATAAGATTATATAAAATCTGTTCTAATAAGACCCAATTTTCAACAAGGGAAGATAAGATAAGGGCTAATTACTTTAGATAATATAAATGCTAAGAAGTTCAATTAAGATAAAATAAGATAATATAAGTGAAATTCTGAAGAAGAAAGAAAAAATCAAGACTTTTATTTTTTTCCCCCTTTTCTTTTTGCACATATGAAGTCAAATACTCTCTTCGTTACTAAATTATCAGCCCTGTTTCCTCATCTTTTAGCAGGTCCCAACAATGTCTAATTTATTTCTTGCCCCACGTGCAAATGAACAAATGTACCTACTCATTTAAGATTGTGAAAGAAGGGGTTGATCAAGTCCTGTATAAGCCTAGTGTTTGATACATGTGACCACCTTGTGTTGTTATCTACTTCCTCTATTCTTTTGTTTTACTTATCACGCTTGCTATTGCATAGCTTTAACCATTAATCCTTGTTTCTTAATAAGTAAAAAAATTATAAGAAATAGATTTTGTGATAGTAAGACGTTTCCAAAAAGATCTCATTTAATTTTTTTCCTAACATACAAATCAAAAATATGGTCAAAGGAGAGTTTGTGAATAGTGAAACTCGGTCAAGTGTTAAGGAATTGAGGAAGTATAAAGAATGCAGGAAGTACTTAGGGCTAATTAGCATAATTGTTTGAAGAAAAAAGCTATAAAAGGATAATTTTTTCAAGAACTTGATTTTATATACCTGTGTAGCGCCTTATATTTTTTGTTTGTTGCCGCAATCTTGGGTAAGGCTTACAAGGTTTTCAAGCTTATGATTCACTTATCAGCACTAAATTCTAATGTTTTATCAGGGTCCATGTTCATCAATCTACATCGAATAATTTAGTGAATTTGATAATTTACTAACCATCTTAGGCCATGTTTTGCTCACATGACTTCCACCTTTTTTTTTTTTTTAATAAGTCCGATTTAAGTTCAAGGAATATAAAGGCTACCCAAGCTCAAGTTACTACTAAATTAAGTTCTAACAAGTTCAAATAAGTTTAGATAACTGAAATCAGGTGTGTAGAATACACCCTTAGTAGTCAAAAGGGGTCATTGGGTCAAGAATCTCATCATTATATGTGGATAAAATAGTTTACACTTTATTCATTTGCATATTTAATGAAACTAAGGCGGCTAAGCGCGTGTTATAGCTAGCCATGTCCGAGGAGCTCTTTTGGTTTGACTTTAGTTGTTGGTAGCATTAAGGAGGGAAAATATGTTCAAATATTTTTTAGGGGTAATAAAAGTCGCACACTATTCTTAAGAGTTTAAAAAAGAGGCAATAACATTAATAAGGGCAAATAAATAATTAAATCTACATTTTAGGGGATATAATTGTACCAACACTGTTCATAAGAGTTATCTCAAACTTTTAAAATGGTAGGGATACATGATTTTCCTTTCAACATTCTAATTGTGGCTATAAATATATTTTTAGACCCAGCATTCTGCATTTTATGAGTTTAAATGATTTCTGCTCCTGCATCTGTTACACATTTGCAGTCCTAGCAACTCTTAAGCTCAATTGAATTGGTATGCCAAATGGTGCTCAATACTATAATTGAATGCTGTATTTGGTCAATAATGCCACTACCTTGTTTAGGTCTATCAAGTGAAGCGATTCCATATGTTAGTGTTAGGACAGTGCTAACTGGAATGTGTTATATTATGGGTTAGAATCTTCTTATTTCTGATGTTTGCATTATCAAAGCTGTCTTTCAGATGTTGAATGTTATTTGGTCTGGCATGATGCTGAACTCAATCTGTGGTTTTGAAAAGCAGAGTTTTATGTTTTGACTCCTTCATATGCTAGCAAATTTTTGATAGGTATTTTCTTTCTTTGTCAGGGGATTGAGAATTTCAAAACGGATCTAAGTACTTTGCATCCTATATTGACCGAGTGCCGTGTTCTAAAGTCAAAGATGGAGCTCGACATCATCCAATATGCAAATGATATAAGCTCGGAGGCTCATGTTGAGGTATTGTTCATCAAAGATATACATGTGTTATGGACTGGACCGAAGAGAACTGTGTGATGGATCTAAGTATCTTTTGCTTGTGTGTTATGGGTAGGGGTGTTTAAAATCCGGGCTAAACTAGATAAATGGACTGGACCGAAGAGAACGGTTCAAGGTTCTATATCTTTGTAGAAATATATCTAGCTTTTTCGATCTTTGGTCCAATCTGGTCCAAAGCCGTTTAAAAATCTGGTCTTGGATAGGTTACGATGCATAAATACATTTAAAATGATAAATTTTTTCTTCAATATAAGCGGAAGACTTTATATTTTGAGCTATTTTATTTTAGGATTTTAGAAAAACAATTCAAGTACTCCCTCCGTCTCAAAAACAACGACCCATTTGGGTTGATTACGCGGGTATTAAGGAAGTTAAGTAAAAAGAAGTAAAAGTATATTGGAAAGATAAATTTACATGGGGTTTGTAAAAAAATAGAGAGAGAAAGTGATAAAATAACATTGGAAAATCAAATTTTTATATGGGGAAGCTAATTTTGCACAAATATTGTAGCAAATTGGTGAGTGTTTTAATGCAAATGGGTCATTCTTTTTGGGACAAAGTTTTGGCCAAATGGGTCGTTCTTTTTGGGACGGAGGGAGTAGTTAGTTTACTTTTTTATACTCTTATTATAATAATTTATTAAAAGGGGAAAAAAAAACCTATAACCGATTTACTCCAAACCTAGCATTACTAGTTTGGCCTTCGAGTCTTCTTGAATTTTGAAATTTTTAATCTTTGGTCCGGTTTGGTCCAATTCGATCTAGTTTTGAATTGCTGAATAGCCCTAGTTATGGGCAAGGCATTGGATTAGGTCTCTTTAGATAATGGAAAATATAAATCCTCCTAATTTTCCCTCTCATCAAGACTTAGTATTAGGTGTAGTTTCGGAGTATGGTTATCAATAATTATAATAAGAAAAAGATAGGTGTGATGGGAGATAATGGAGTATTAATTGAATGAAAGAGATTGTGGGATTTTAACTTTTAGTGCTGGGTCCTTGCCAAAAACAGAATGGGGCAAACTAGATTGGGACAAACGATAAAGGAAAATAGGAAAACTAAATTGGGAGAACAGAGGGAGTATGTTAGTTAGGAATTCCAGTTCATGTATTTGGCTTGACAAAAATCTAAAGATCCTTTCCACTTTTCTTAATGACTTCTGTTTGAACAATTGAAGTAATTTCCTTGTCCAATATTATACATAAACTGTATATACTGGTTATTAAATTATATTTGACATTTTCAAAATAACTCCGTATTATTATGCAATTCATCAAATGAACTTTCTTGTTTTGCTGGATTTTCTAAACGTTTTTCTCAAAGCTGAATTGTTTGAAGTTTTGATATAATCCTGATCAGGAATTATAGCTTTATAAGGAGTATGTCAAAAATAAACTGAATACAAGAAATATGTAATACAATACCTTTGGTGATAAGGGAAGAACTGTCGTAAAAAATATACTGAAGGAATTTACATTCTCAAATTATCTGAAGCAAGTTTGAATACAGCATGAGCGAATATATCATGTATGGACTTTCTGTCAAGAAACTCTTCCCTTTTTTTTCTTAAATTTATTTTTATAACCTTATCCTTTGTGTTTTTCTTTATACTCGTTTCTTGTATTTGGTTGCTGCATTTACCTTCTGTCAAACTTATGGGCTTGAACTGCTGCAGCTCAAGCAATCCTATCTATTATGCTACCTATTGGATACGTTTAATCTTCGCATTCTTTATGGAACAATTTTTTCTTAATTTTATTGCTAGTAATATTATACAATGATGTTTGGCTGGCAGGTAATGAGAAATACAAATGTTGGGATGAAAGAATATCAACTGGAAAGCTTGTTCCTTCATCACACATATATGTATGGTGGCTGTAGGCACTGCTCATACACCTGTATTTGTGCCACAGGTGATAATAGGTATTGCTTTCATTTATCATTACTAGATCTTTGCTAGGGATATAGTATTGAAATATTAGACTGTTATACTATCTTGTGGTTTATACTTTTGCCCCTATAAGCTTTTAATGAGCTTTTATTATCTCCATCTGGTCTTTCATTGTTATGTAACGAAAATCAAATAGTTGCTTTGAAATTTTCTTTGGTGGAAACCTAATTTCTATGTGTGGGACTTAGGGGTTCTGCTGCTACTGGCTTGTTCTTTTTTCAACTGCTCAATTCTATAAAATTAGAGAATCTCTTTTGTCTTAAAAATTAGGTCATCACTCCTGTCATTTTCTTTATCTAGGTTTTATATGGAACCAAAGGTCCCTAAAATTCAAGGCTATTGCTTTTTGGACTTGTTTGAGAAAGATAAATGGTATCGTAGATTCAAAGGCTGAATCATTACATTTTCTTGTATATTAATTGTGGAAAAATGCGGAACCAATTTGTCAGTGGTGTGTCAAAGGAAAAGAAATTAGATTTCATTCATTACTGTTTTCAAATTCTTGAAACATATGTGGAAGAGACATGTAGCAGAATATTCTGTTCTGAGTTCTGACTACATTCCTTTGAATAGCCTAATCTTAATTGTGAGGGTGTTGTGGGTTTGTTTCCAGTTACCTTGATGCAATTAGTGCTAGTTTTATTTTCTTTGATTTAATTAAGGGGAGTGTATAGCAATGATATTTTCAAAGAACTGAGCAGTCTATGAACTCGAGTGGCTACTCTGGCCTCTTGACAGCTTGGTTCTAAAATTTCCATTAATGGGTTGAAGTTTTTTCATGAGATTGGTATAGTACTATAGTCATTAGTACAATGACATATTGTAACTAATTTTTATTAATGCGATAAAACTTTGGCCAACTGATTTGTCCCTATTGATGATTTGATGGAACCTTAGTGAATCAGAAATTTAGATTTCAACAATTAGATCGCTTACCAATTAGCTTACCAACGTGGCTCGAAATCAGTTTTGGTGCATGCACTGGAGGCTGCGCGCGCAGGCCACGTGCGAGTCGTAGCCTTGTGCGTGCGACTAATGTTCTCAGGCTATGGTTTTTGTTTGGGCCTTAGCACTTTCCAATTTCCTAGCTGTCATGATATAAACTCCTTGGGTTTATTCCTAGCTGTCATGATTTTTATTATCAATCTGTAATCTGTATTTTTCCTCAAGAGCAATAAAACTTTCCTCTTGCCTGTCTGTGGACATAGCCAACGCATTGTTGGTGAACCACGTAAATCTATGTTCTTTTGTTTGTCATTTTTCATTATCTTTCTTGCATCCGTTATAACAGTATATTTCCCTGCAGTTCTGTTCTTCACTATGGGCATGCAGCGGCTCCAAATGAAAGGGTATGTTGGACCTAGCAACTCAACTTTCTTAATAAACCAAAGTTGTCATATTTCATGGTAATTGCAACCAGTTAAAAGAAGGCTCCATAGGGAAAGATTTAACCATATATATACAAGATGGATTGATGGAATGAGATTTTTTTTATATTAGATATGTTGGACCTAGCAACTCAACTTTCTTAATAAACCAAAGTTGTTTTTCATGGTAATTGCACCACAAAGCTGCTACCAGTTAAAAGAAGGCTCCATAGGGAAAGATTTAACCATATATATACAAGATGGATTGATGGAATGAGATTTTTTTTTATATTAGATATGTATACAGTTAATATGGATTGTGAGGAAAGCTTTAAACTATTAAAATAGGGAAGAGATAGGAGGTTTAAAACCATCTTACGAGTTGTTTTGATGGTCTTTTAAATTATGTACTATTTTATGTCACCCTGTTGCTTATAGATCTATTCTCACATTTACCTCTCTGCAGACTTTCATGGATGGAGATATGGCATTGCTGGATATGGGAGCTGAATATCATTTTTATGGTTCTGACATAACCTGTTCTTTCCCTGTATGTAGCTCCATCGGAAATTCTTTCTTAAGTACTAGATTGCTTTTGTTGGTGTGTATTATACACGAATGTGCTGAAAGATATGAAAGAAGTTGCTTTTGCGGATACTAGTATTGATGTTATGTGTTTTTTCTGTAAATTGACAAGGGCACAAATTCCACATTCATGCAAAGTTCTTCTGGAAATGCGGATGATGTATTATTGGCTGTAGTCACCTCTAAACCCTTTGAAAAGTGTTACTGTAAGGATAGTCAGGGGCCACACATGAATAAGCGAGAGTGAGATAGAGGAAGAGAGATAGCAGTAAAAAGTAAAAATATCAGGTTGGACATGGAGAAAGGTTGAAGAATGAAAAAAAAAAAAAAAACAGAGAGGTAGATAGCGTTGTGAGGGAAAAAGTGAGAAGAGGAATAAAAGTAGGTTAATATATTGTATACCAATATAAATATTCTTGGTACCAATGGACTAATTGCTGTCTTGTTGGTACTATTAGGTCTATTTGCTTCTTTTATTTTATCTAATCTTTATATTATTTTAATCAAAATATAAGTTCAGACAAAGTAATTTTGTAGTCAATATACAAGTAATTTTTTTACCAACTCAGCAGACAATTTCAGACAAAATTTAGTTTAAAGACAAGCTCCAGAAATAATAATATTCACACAGGTTTTAAGTAGATGTTTTTTTTTTTTTTTTTCAGAATAATTTTTTTACCACAAAGTTCCAATAAATTTTTTATGTATGATGAACCAGAGAAAAGAGAGGTTGATATACAAGACGAACAAATGGATACTAAAGAAATGGATTATGATGATAATGAATAGTGATGCTAGATAACACATAAATAATTGGTGGTTATGGCTTATCCTCTGAAAGAATACTTGCTTCTTTTGTTGTTGTTGAGAGAGGGAGAGGGAGAACTTTTAGGGACTAGAAAGTCAGCAATGTATACAATTTGCCCATATTCTGGAGAGAGATAGGGGAAGAAAAAATATTAGGGCCCACAAATAGCTGGCAATATTTTCACTTTGCTACACTGTGGATTTATTAATACTTCACATCTGGCAATCTGGCATCATTAGTACTTTCTCGTTATTTTCAAACAGATAAATGTTATACTTTACATTTGGATTTGTCTTACTGTATTCAAGTGATGAAGCTATTTGTCTTCTGACTCTGATTACTGTTTTTGTTGGTTTTCTTCAGGTAAATGGAAAATTTACCGTTGATCAACGTCTTATATACAATGTGAGTTTCTTCTTAAGTTGTATGCTATGATCTTCTGATTTACGGTTGCTCTTTGTCTTTTAAAGGTGAAAACTTTGTTGCTGCATACTCTAAAAAATTTCTTCATATTTGCAGGCCGTCCTTGATGCTCACAATTCTGTCATAGCGGCAATGAAACCTGGAGTAAATTGGATAAATATGCACAAGTAAGACTGTCTGAGACTCTGAATAGCTATTGCTTTCGGCTGCATTTCTTTTGATATTTTCATAGTTTTTGTCTGTCACTGAGAAATGTTTTCGATACTAAAATGGTTTGAAATGTTTAAATTGTTTGACAGTCAGAATGTCAGATACTAGTATTGGGTGAACTCTGTTCAAGACATCTGCTCTATTGAGCATGTAGGTTTTGCTTCAACAAAACATTTTATGTTGATGTTTTATTCTGGTTTAATACTGTAAGAGTGTGAGGCCCCTAAATCTGAGAAATTCATAGAATCATAATTCTATTCAAGTCTCTTCTCTCCACATTGGAAAACTGATAGCTTAAGGTTTCTGTACTCAGTATATGCTTACTTATTTAAACCCATCCTTCACATATCCTTAAACATTAGTGTGTGCAATCTGTGTACATTCGTCAATTTAATTGACTTTCCAGATAGTATTTCCCTAATTCCCTTCTACTTATTTATATGAAGAGTATGAGCACTTACGGTAGAGAGCCTAATTTTGCTCCACAGATTTATGAAGAAATTAAGATTTTCAGGTGATCAATATCATGACTTGATCCCTTAAGAGGTGCCTAGTTATCAATGTGTTACCTTTTGTTATTAACTCTATGAGCTTCATATCCTCTCATACAATTCCTTCCCCTTCCCCTTCACCTTCCCCTTCTAGGAAAATAATGGCATCTTCGTCAACCCTTTGTTCTGTCATCCTGCTAACTAATGATGATCCGACTCTTCTTGAGACTTCGATTGGATGTGGACACTTGAATTATTACTTTTCAACAGGATTATACTGGTATTATTTTGGTCTGAATGAAAACATAACCACTTTCATACTTAGATATGAAATAATCCATGCTTTTGTGTCCACATTGTTATGATGGATGCTCTTAGGTATTTTCCTTATCTTCAAGTTGGGAAATTTACATACCTGAGGCTGGCATTTTATCTGAGTCAAAGCATCTAATGCCCTGCAGCAGTGAAACAAAATCAATCGTCAATTTGCTGGGACTACTGCTACACATAAAGTTTAACTCAAAATGGCTTTATCATCAGATCAAGGATTCTTATCTGGGGTATTTCCCATTTTGAAACTAAAAGATAAAGTGAACAAAAGAAAAGTAAAAGTAGAAAGCTCCCATTTTCACCTAATATAATTTGCCCCTCAACCCTTTTTATTTATTTTTTTTACTTTTTTTATTTTTATTTTATTTTTTTATAGATAATGAAGCAAAAAGAACTATACCTGATTGATGAAGTTCCCACCAAGTTTGGGCTAATATAAAGCTTATCTGAACTACACAGTTTGTTAGTGCAATGATGTTCAGAAAGAGTTGTGTAAGTCTTGACTGAATGCTTGTAAGTAAGCTGTAATGGGAAACTTTACATAAACCCTTAATCTATACTCTTAACTGAATGAAATTTTATCTATGAACATGGTAGCCTACTAGCCTGTATCATTTTTTTTTTTTTTCATCATTTAAAAAGAAAAGACCATGGCCCAACTCCAAGTACTCCAAAGCTGAAGATAATTTTAATTTAAATGAACAATCATTTCTTTTTCTTTTTTTTTTTAAATTGGGTTTTTGGTTGTTGACTATATGATGAAGATTAGCTAATTAGAGAGCATGTATTTTTATTCTCTGCTGTACTGCTGTCAGATGGGACATTTCTTTCTTTCCATAAGGCCAATTAGAGTTTACACTTTTTTGTTGAACCTCTCTCTCTCTCTCTCTCTCTCTCTCTCTAGAGAAGGAAATCATAGATCTGGCTTCATGAAATGCTCTGCATATCCCAATGCCAAAATATATATATATATATATATATATATATATATATATATATATATATATATATATATATATATATATATATATATATATATATATATATATTATCTGTCTTTCTGGTATTTGTACTTGCATTTGGAATTATATTATTTTCTGTTGACATGTTTACTTTCTATTGGATAAGGTGTACCTTCATAATGCCTGATTTTCTTATATTTTCTTTGTCTTGTGATTTTTGTACTTCCCATCTTGGTGTCAGACTTGCTGAGAAAGTCATACTTGAGGCTTTAAAGAAAGGGAACATCATCACTGGGTAAGACAGTGCCTATTGCTCTTTTCATGTCATGCATAAACTATTGTTCTCATGTTTTTCTTCCCTGACTTTCTCTTTTTATAGTGATATCCAGGATATGATGGCTCAAAGGCTGGGAGCTGTTTTTATGCCTCATGGTCTTGGTCACTTGTTGGGCATCGACACCCATGATCCAGGAGGCTATCCTAAGGTTTTGGTTGCTTATCCTCTTGATCTTCAATCTTTCTAAGTTCTTGGTGTTTCTGATTTATGCTAACTGGTTTGCAAATTTGCAGGGACTGGAGCGTCCAAAAGAACCCGGGTTAAGTTCTCTACGTACAGCCCGAGAACTAAAGGAGGACATGGTTAGCATATGTTTTTTGTTTCATACTTTACTTCACACTTAAACATGTGCATGTAACCCTTAATTCTTCCAGAAGATGCTACTTCTGGGATGCTCCATAGTCTTTAGCCATTGTTCAGAGGATAAGCTACTTTTGGCTGCCATGTCCTGCTGTCGTGCATCGTCCTCTTTTCAATTCATATTATATAATGGTCAATGCACTATAGATCGTATATCATTGTTGATGTGTGCTTATATTGCTTGTTTCAGGTAATCACAGTAGAGCCTGGATGCTACTTCATCAGTGCTTTACTGATTCCAGCAATGGAAAGTTCAGAAACTTCAAGATTCTTCAATCCTGATGCTATAAGGAGATTTATGGACTTTGGTGGTGTTCGAATTGAAAGTGATGTGGTATTATTCCGTTGTCCTATTTCTCTTATTATTGTGCTCAATTCACTGGTGTTGTGGGTTTTTCATGCTTTTCTTGAACTATGTTGTCATCCATGTTATTTGTACCTGATTGGCAATTCTACATGGCTCCTCAAGGTGCTTGGTTGCTCATGTCATTTTAGTTCAATGTTTATATTTATTAACGATCATTTGGTAGACACTCTTCAGGTACTCATCTAGATCTGATATTTTTGGTGGAAACTAGCTCTATTATGGTTGTCCTATATTGTAGTTGTGCAATGATTTGCTTATTATTACTGCCACAATTGTTTCCTTTAGCTACATGAATTTGTGGGAGTGAAGGTCTTTTCTAAACTTTGTTCCTGTTGAATTATTCAGTACGTCACCTCAACTGGCTGCAAGAACATGACCAATGTTCCGCGTGAGACATGGGAGATTGAAGCTGTTATGGCAGGGGCGAAATGGCCAATAGAAAAAGGTATTAATCATTCACAGAATGGAATTGGTAATTTGCATTCGTGAAGGGGATGCTGAACTTTGGGAACACATGCGAAGAGGATAAACGTTTCAAGTTTAGTCTGCAGATAGGTCCTGAAACCTGCAAATGTAGAATGACATTATGTGCTTTACAGTTAGCAGATTGTGTTAGTTTGCATTGTAATTGAAAAAAAGTTTCTCGTCAAAAAAAAATCCTAATTGGTTGAGGAGAAGTGTAATACTGATTCTAGAGAATGCAACTTCCCTAATGTATTAAAGCTCTATTAGGAGTTTTTATGATATCATCTAGTTCAAAATTCTTGTAGCAAGCATATAAATGGCAATTATCATAGGCGTGTAAACAAGTTGCTATTGGTTTTACACTTTTACTATAGATCATTGTGTGAATTCTGTTTAGAAGTGTTATACTAATTTCCAAATGATCAAACATGTTTTTGTTGTTGTAATAATTAATAGATTAGAACATAGCATATTAATGGAATTGTATATCACGCCTTAATTATATATACTTTATGTCAAGATTAAGCTAGATCTATAATATTTCCTTAATGTCTAAATCACAAAAGATGATTAAAAGAGTGTGTGAATAGTGTAAAAGGTTAAATGTTGTAATTGAAAGAAGATTAGAGAAGTAACAGCTACATTCTCTACATAAAAGATATTATGATGTTCGAAGTTTAAGTGCCTATAATTGAATGCAAATATTTTCGTCTAATTATGATTGGAATAAATTATACTTTAATATTGAATTCCCCGATTTGACCAAACCTTGCTTGGCTCAAAAACCTCAAAAACCATCAACAAATGAACAAGCACTTTAGCATTAGCATGCATTGATGTATATGATAATATGAGTATGCCATCGAGATTCACTATATAAAGATAAAATATAACATTGTAAAGCCCTCCACAAAAGGTTTTCTTATGGTTTGACCCAAAAACTATTTCATTCAATTTGGTTTCCCTCTGCTACATAAACAAGAGATTCCCCTTGTGGATCTACTCTTTGCTCGATAACAAAAATTATTTTATCGGCATGAGACCTCTCACAAGTCAATCAGCTCGGATTTGTTTATGGTAAGGAGATCTCTTACCCTCAAAGTGTGTCCTTAATAGAAATAGAATTATCCTATCAGTCTGAAATCTCTCACAAGTCAATCCAACTCGAGTTTGTTTATGGTAAGAGAATCTCTTACCCTCAAAATATGTCCTTAATAGGAATTTTATCCCCAACCTCGTAATTAGAAAGTTCATTCCTCACCATCAAGGAATTAAGCCAACACTATGCTCATAACAAACATTGAAGTTCCTTCCTCACCACATGGCCAACACTTTGCTCGTACACAAACATCGACAGAAAGTTTCTTTCTCACTACCAGGCCAAAACTTTGCTCGTGACAAACACTAGACAGAAAGTTCTGACAAAAAGTTCCTTCCTTACCACTAGGCCAACACTTTGCTCGTAACAAACACTTAGCAGATAGTTTTTTCCTCACTTCCAGGCCAACACTTTGATCATAACAAATACTTGACACAGATCATCTATATCAATGTCGTATTTTTGTCTTTTCTCAACTTAATAGACATGAATTTATTATAGCTTGATACCACCTACATATAGATTTTATATTTTTGCTGTTTTCTAGGATATTTGGAAGTGTGATGTTGCTCTAATTGCACAAATATCATTAGTTCTAGTCCCTCCTCACACAGTCCGGCATCCCACCACCAGCCCCCTCAAACGTGCATCCCTCCTCTCTGTCCACCCTTTTGCCCCACTTACCTCTGTCGATCAAAAACACCCACTATTTTTATCCAATTTCATGCAATTTTCTTACCCAAAGTTAATTTCTTGAATATTCTATGTGCTTGATTTCTTATTTTTCTGCATAATTTGTTTGTGTAATTCATGCATTGAAGTTGGGGCTTGAATTGTTTTCATGGGTTTGCAATTCTAGATTGTTTATTTCCTGAAAATGCAAACTTTAGAATCAATTTAACCCATTATTCCACAGATTGAACGAAATTTGATTGGAAATAGAACAGAAATTCTGGGTTTTTGATTGGGTTGATAAGGCAGCAGATACCTAGGGTTTTAAATAGTGGTAAGTGATTTAATTTCCCTTTTTGTTTGATTGAATTTATTGGTTTTCTTTGCTGTTATTGTGGTGATATTGCATGTCTATTTGAATTGAATTTGATTGGTAGATTTGAGGATGTCAATTTTGTTGGATGGTAATGTATGGCAGATGGATTCAAAACCCGAGGCGGGGAATGCTTTTGGGCATGGAGCAGTTGATGTTGGTGTAGGCATGTTGAGTAATATGCAAAGCTGTTCACAGTTATCAGGTCTCAGTATTACATCTGAAACTTCTGCCCTTAATTTTGTGTATCATAGAAAGAGGGTTTCTAAGAACCCTGTTCCTGTTTTCCCAACCCTATCACCTGATAATATTACTTTTGTCTATGAAAGAAGGAAGAATCAAAAGAGTGTAGCCCCTAATTTTGCAGCTATGGTCTCGGAAAACTCGTTACCTAACGGTGCCTATACTTCGGGTATCAGATCAGATAATAATGCCATTGCCATAACCTTGGGCACAAGAAATAAAGGATTAAATGAAAAAGAGGCTACTAGGGTTTCTTCAATAGAGCAACCATTGACAACATCGGAGGCAATTGATGGTTATGTGACTGAGGACCGTGGCTTTGATGTAAAAGATAAGATGAACAAGGGTTTTGAGTTGTATAGTGTGGATGATAGTTGTTCATCATCGAGGCTTGATATGGACAGTGGTTCGTCTCCGCTGAAGAATAAAGTAGATGACACTGATGAGTGTTCATCTTCTGGTGCAGTTGTTGTAGATGTGACGGGAAATGACCAATCGATATCAGTTAAGGGTCTTTGTGTTTCTATTCTTCGAAGTCATGGCTTGTTGTCTGATTCTGGGTCAAATAGATCTGGTACTTCTGAGGAAGATGCTCCATCATGTAGTGGTAGTAGTTGTTCTCGAACTTGTAATGTTTGTAGTCGAATCGGTACAGCAGACACAAACATGCTAATTTGTGATGAGTGTGAGAAAGCCTTCCATATATCATGCTTCAATCCGTGCATAAGAAAGATTCCGACTGATGATTGGTACTGTCAACCGTGCTCTAAAAAGAAGCATAACTTGTTAAAAGAGAGAGCAAAAAGAAAGTCATCAATTATCAGGACTGGTAAGGGCTCTGTGACATCTGAAGGTGATTTCAGTCCAATAGCACTGATGCTAAATGATTCTCAGCCTTACATAACTGGTGTCCGGGTTGGTAAAGGATTCCAAGCCTTCGTTCCTGAGTGGTGTGGACCTGTTACACGGTATGTTCCAATCAATTGGCTTTAAGTATCTTCATGACAAATTGGCACAATTACATATGTAACCTTTTCTATGTTAGCTAACAAGTAACAACTATAGCCTTTTCACAGGTATGTAGTTGATATACATTTAGTGAAGAATGAATTATTTTTCACCAGTATCTAATTTAGTAAGAGTGGATGTCGTGGTACCTCCGATAGGTGTGGGACTGTGCAGGTATCTTATATTGTTGTGGTTACTCTTAAATCTTATCATATCTTTATAGTTAGCTCAGAGAAAGAATGGGATCATAATAAAGCCAATTCAAGGTATGGTGGGTATTGAAGTTAGTTGCTTACTATAGCTAATAGGTAATGTAGCTCGATGAAACAAGGTCATGGGGAAACACATGATGAACTATGTGGAATGTACATATGCTCAATAATCTGTGTCCTAATTTATTCAAAAAAATCAAGTCGTGTTGGCCTTTTGCAGGGATGATTTTAGTCAGAATCTCTTTGTATTCTATTAGCTGCTTTTCCATTATCATCTGTGATCGATCTTTTCTTCTTGAGCAACCTGGAATTACTTTTATAGGGGAGAACTTTTATGCTATGGTGTATTACTTTTGGAAATGGTATTTGGTAGGGGCTTCATATCTTAATATCTGGGTTCATAGCCATTTTGCTTGGTTATATTGTCAGTTGGCTATGGAATGAGTGTTTTAGGGTTTGAATTTCCAGAGAAATCTTATGTTTATTTCAATCAGAAGTGCTTTGTTGGATTTTTGGGTGTGTGAACTGAGAGTTGTGGAAAAATGTCACGGTTGCATTATTTGCTCTTCCACTCAGCAGAATTGTGAATGCCTGTAGGATGACAAGTTAGGTATCTATTATGTAGTTCTGGTAGGAGAAATTTTGGGAGGTTTGAAGTTTGATGTTTTTTTAATTGGTTTAAGACATGCAGGTTAGGTTCACCTTATCATCAGATCCATTTAATATTGCTTGTAGAAGTAAGTAGTGTAGGTTTGTTGACTTTCCTTATCTCCTACTGTTATGCCTTTTGGATTGTGGATTTGTGGTCCTTTGTCCATTTAGGTGTCCTCCGTACTTGCTGATACTTTTTCCTTACTCAATCTGGTGCAAGAACGGATATCATTCATATCGCCCACTGAAATTATTTGTAATCATGATCGCTTGATTGAATCTTTTTCTTATGACCATAGGCTGTCATGATTTATTTATCTATACTCATAGGATTTGTTGAGTTATACTTTGTAAGACTAAACTTTAAGGAGGATAAAGATCTTTGAAATGTGTTTCCTTTGGCAAGCTAGTAGTGTGTGGGGGTGGTTGTTGGACTGTGTAATCCATTGTGTATAGGATTAGGGTTGATGTGAAGGGCTTTTATTGGAAAGAGTCTTCACACATACTTAAAAGGGATATAATCGACGTATGAATTTTATGGGATGACAAATGAATTTTTGAGGGGATAGCTTCCCCTGGACAAGGTTTTAAGATTCAATGCTTAAGCTCTTGTAAAGCTGAAGTGAAAGTATTATGTAGTAGCTTGTGAGTATCTTTTGGCTTGATTTTGGAGATAAACTACATCATGTTAGCTTGATGGCATAATTTGTTGTCTTTTGCTTTCTATTTGTATACGGGCGACCCCCTTTGTTTTTGAATGCTTTTAAGGTGAACAATGACCTAGTGGAAAGGCACAAAGCAAGCCAGCCCTTGTTGTTTGTTAGATAGCTGCTAAGGAAAACTTAATATTAACTAAAAGTTATTAAAGTTAGTATTTTAAATTTGTAATATATGCTGCTTGGACTTGGGTCTTGTCTCAAACTATCTATTTTTCTAGTTTTGATGCCATGTTGAAGTTGCGACTTTCAAGGATACAACAAGGGTCTCAAGAGTATGGGTTGTAGGTTTTGATGCTCTCCACCCCCCCCCCCCCACACACAATCCCTCTATCTCTTGTGGCCTCTAGTTAAGTTACAAAGGCTTTAATTTTGTTTGGTTTCTATATTTATAACCATGGTAGGAACCCTATATGTTTCAGCTCCGGTGTGTCTTGTAAAAACTAAGGTGACACCCCTTGTCTATATTTTTTGTAACTTTTGGGATGGGATGTCTGAAAATAGTAATGAGGAAGTTTGCTTTGGGATGAAGGGATTTATTTTCCCAGTGGTCTACAGAGAATAATATACTTTCTTTTTTTCGTTCTCCGTTGCGTCTGTCAATTATTGCTTTTTTCCCATCTTTGCCTCACTCAACTTTCCATCTATAGGGAACCATGTCTTATTATTTGGACAAAATAGAGGACTGTTATGATTGAAATATGAGAAGTCATGGGAGGGGTTAGTATCCTAGTTGGACCACTAATGGCTCAAATCCGTTGATAATTTTGATGTATTACTTGCTACTGGTGAGGATATTGTAGTGAAGGGAGAGAGAAGGTAGCGTTAAGCTTTTGTGGAGGGGAGAGGTGAGGAATTCTTTGGGGAGGGGGGGGGGGGGGGGGGGAAGATGAATGGTGAGATGGTAAGCAGAATCATCCATGTGATTGCAATAATAAGTAATAGAGTCAAGGAAGTAGAGAGGAAGTAAAAAATGTACTTGGGATGTCGGGAGAGGCTTGAAGCATTCTACTTGGAAGTATTTACCTCTATACTTGCTACTCTTTTGCTGTTTGTATTTGAAATACTAGCAAATAACTGTATAAAAATAGAGAATGTTTTGCACAATTGCCACCCTCAAGATTCCAATAGAATTAGAAGGCTGAGGGAGAGGAAATAGATGCCAATGCCTGATCCCTGGCTGTAGAAGTTGAAGATTTAATTCTTAAACACTAGTGCGTAAGGAAATCAGACAAATTGGATGCATTGCTGGCTCAAAGGTACAGCAGCACAGCCGCACAGGCACATAAACATTTGAACTACAACTCCATTGTCAGGGGGAGTGATATTTGATTTTAAGGGCATAAATTGTCAGGTTGAATCTGAGAAAAAATATGCACATACAGTTTTTAGAACTGCGCACCCTGAAAATGAACTTTTAGCTCAAGTTTTGTACACCTTGAGCAAGTAAATAATGTGCCTACAGTTCACGTGTCATGTTTTTTGTTCATCTGTGTATGTGTGTGTGTGTGTGTGTGTGTATGTATGTATGTATGAACATATTTATTTTTCTAATGAAGTTATGTTTTCTATGCAAGTTATATCTGCTTTTGGTTTGATGCAGAGTCAGTTACTTTTCTGAACCAATGGAGTTGGATCCACTGCAATCGGTCAATTTTCCGGTGAGGCTTACAAATTTCCATTTAACACAATTATTGGTCTGTCTGATATGATTCACATTCTCCGGCAAAAGGTGACTCCTAATATTTTCTCTTTAGGGACCTAAATCTGGCAAACCTCATAAGGCCTTTATTGGTAATTGGCTTCAGTGTAGAGATGTCATTGTTGGCATGGGAGACAACATTGATGGAACTATATGTGGAAAGTGGCGCAGGTAATCTGAAATGCAAATGTTGCAACTTGTTACTTTTCCTTCTCTTTTAGGCATGCTTGTTCCCAGCTTTCCTCTCTCTCTTCCTTTTTTTTTATTTTTTATTTTAGATTCATCTGATTTTACAGTATTGCATTTTTTTTTGCTGAATCTTTCAGTTTTGAAGTATGAACTTCTTTTACAGTCCTTGAATTTTCGTTTGTTTAGAACTCCTTTTAAATTGAACCTATATTTGGACGATTGCTGAGGGACTGGACTACAAAAGAGACTTGCGGGTGTTAGTGATTTAAGACAAGCATAAAAACCCTATTCCTGCAAGTTACAAGTTCTTAATAGATAGTGATAAATAATAAGGTATCATGTCCACAGGGAACATAGAATAACTCTTAGTCTACTAAATTAATTTTAGTGAAAAGATAGATTGAGTAGTTGGCAAAAATAATAAAATAATCACAAAGAACAATCATATATAGAGGGACTCTAGGATGGTCGAATACACCACCATTAACACAACTAATAACTCAATTAGAAAGACAGTAAATTAGAAAGAGAATAGGTTTTATCAAGCAACAAAGACTACAAGTCCAGAATGCTCTAAAGTAAATAATATCATGACCAAGTAGGTGACATAATGTATCTATTTAAGCATAAACTATTCAACTAATTGCTCACAAATCAATAAACACCATTGCATAACATCACACTCTAGACTACAAGAACAAAGCATGTAAATTAAATAATCAATTAAGCCAACAAATAGTTCTACAAGTATTATTATCAACGTAAATTGGAAAACAATAATTGAGCAAAGTAATCTATAGTTGTGCAATAAAGTGAGAATTAATTCTCAAACAATTAAATCAAAAAATCATACTAATAGGGTCTCATCTAAGCCCTAGAATTGAGAAATTAGCTACTCATAATTGAAGAGAACATCACCCAATTATGATAACTCATCGTCTGAAATCTACCCGAAAACTTTGAATTCTGCTCCGTTCTCTCTTTTCCGTGCTTTGTCACTGCTCCTCCGATGCCCTTGTGCGGTTTCCCTCTCCGTTCTCTTTATACTTGCTGCTGTAGAATCATGTTCTCCAAGATCCAATCTTTGACAAATTTTGTGGGATTTCAATCTCTTTCTTTCCTTTCTTGCAAGATGTATATTGATCTCATTAGGAAAATATCTTTTCCTTCTTTGTTCTTTGATTATTGCCACTGCTCTTCTTGCGTGGGAGTTAAAGATAATTAACATTTCCTTTTCTTCTTGCTGCTTTGTTTGTGCTTGGGCTTTGATGCTCATAAGGAAGAGAATAGCTATTTTCCCTCTTGATGCTAATGTTGGCTGCATTTCAATCCGTGGAATTAGGTGGGAATGGGAATGGGCTCGTCTTTTTGCCTTATATGAGTTAGTGACCTCCAGACCGGCATACATTTCTCTTAAACCAACTAATCAGTCTTTGAATTATAAAAAAAATACTAATCTACCACCATGACAATAATTAGACATATAAATTAATAATTATATTGCGACAACTCACAAATTATACATCAAGATAGCCCAAAACATATGCTACCTCCGTGTCAGATTACTTGCAACAAACATGCTGCGCGCGGACTCCTCGACAAACGATCTTAAGTGTAGTTATTGAAAAATAAGGACAATAATTAAGTACTAATCCAACCCAAAAAAAAAAAAGAAAAAACAAATTTAACAGTAATTAAAATAATTAACCATCCACTACTAACACCACTACCCACCACCACCACCACCACCACCGAAACCGCCAACACCACCACCACCACCACCAACCCAGCGAACCCACAAAAACGATGACCTCCACTACCAACCCACGAAAAGCACGACCACCAACACCACCACCAATCCCACGAAAACCCACAGATTTGGAAATTAAAACCCACAAAACCACAAAAACCCTTGAACCCCCCCATCACCACCACTAACCTAGCGAACCCGCCGATCCCACTCACGACCACCACCAGCGAAACCACTCACGACCACCACCAACCCACAAAACCACGAACCCTTGAACCCACCAACCCAACGAAACCACTCATGACCACCACCACCACCACCAGCCAGCAAACCCACTGATCCCGCAAAACCACCAAGCCAGCGCACCCACTAACCCAACGAACCCACCGATCCCGCAAACCCACGAACCCACGAAACCCTCGGATCTAGAATATCCTTGAGAATGGGGTTGGAGGAGAGAGAAATAATGGGAATGAGGAGAAGATGAAGAAATTTGATGATGAAGGAAGAGAGTGAAATAATGGGGATGAGGAAGAAGATGAAGGATGATGAAAGTGGTTGAATGATGAAGGTGGATTGGATGATAGATGAATTTAGATGGAAGGGGATTGATTTTGGTGGAATAATCAATGGTAGAGTTTAAGTTAATAAGATAAAATCGGTTTTTTTAATTAGGGTGTTTAAAAAAAAGTAAGGGTAGTTTTGTAAAATCATACAAAAAACTTACTAAAAAAGGAAAGAAATCACTTTGTTGTGAGTAATGTGAAGCGGCCATTTTAGGAAATTGTTGCGAGTAATATGAAGCGGAGGTAGTATTATTTATTTATTTGAAACAATAATAAAAACGTGAGCATTATTACTAACTAGTAACTAATCCTATTTAGAGAGTTAACGATTAAATATAATGATATTTAAAAAAAAAAAAAAAATTCAAACTATTACCGGGATGGTAAGCTAAGATCTTCTAAAAAGGGGATGGTTTCATTTAGCTTGCTAATGAGCACCCATCTGGCCTGGGTGCTTGACTTTTGTTCTGATTTCTCAACTTTTCATATTCACTTATTTAGTGGAGCTTGTGAAATACAGAAAATTGAAAGACTTCATAAATGAGGCTCTTGGATCTGTTGAGTCGCTAATTGTGATACACTTTGGAGATATTCCTTAATCTAAAACGGATGGCGTCGAATCGTCATTGCAGGATTTGCAGTCTGCCGGTTACAGAAGTGGCTCATAGGCTTTCAGTTTATGGTTCCGGCTTTATGTTGCCGATAAATTGGGCTTTTGGAAGCCAATCTCAGGACTGCGGTGTTTTGTTTATTAGCTTGTGTTAGAGTGAATAATGGATTTAGGGAGCAGTTTTCCTATCTTACATATGTACTTAATATACTAGCATATGGAATCGGAGTTGGTGCATATTAGAAGGGTCAAATTTCCACATCTGCTTAGAGTTGATAATCCTATCATTTAAGAGCCATTCTTTGGAGATGGTTTATTGAAAAATTAGGATGGTTAGTAATTAATCTTCTTAGTAGGGATAAGATCATTTTGAATGGTTGAGCTGCTTGCTTGAGGATGTCCGATAATGTCCTGGTTGCATGATGGAATATGCTGTTATTGTGTTATATTCAAGAGGTTTTGAAGTATTTTTGAAAGAATCATTGTACTAATGCTCTTTTAAAGGCTATGAAGAAAGGCTTGGATTACCAAAGTGTGTAAACATATAATTTAGCTATATAGTGTTGTACATTGAAGGTGAGAAACCTGCATATCTGTGTAAGACAAGGGCACAAGTTGTTTTCACTTTAGGTTTAAGTTTCTTTTGAGGTGGTTGTGTTGGTGGAGCCAAGGCCCACATCCCTCTCACATCAAGACACACATCAGTATGAGATTAAAAGACCATAAAGACACAAGTCAGTATGAGATTAAAAACCATAAAGACACACATCAGTATGAGAGTAATACTTCCTTGCTACTTTCAATGCCAATTTTTTCAACTTTAAATGGCTCTTCCTGACATGAAGAAGTTCAGACTTAGATCTCTACCACCCCCTTTACTTGATTAAGCACTAAACCTATGTTACATCAGACATTTAATATTTCTCACCAGTACAGATTAGCTTTCTGGAATTTGTTGAAGGGTGCTGAATTTTGCTACTCTGGCTTTCACACCATTTGGTCCTTCATAGGTCCTTGAAACGTGGAATAATAATAGAACTGTTTAAAGTGGTTTTTGTTCAACTGGTCTACAACTCTACATTGTTTTCATAGAGGACTCAGGAGTCAGGACTTTTCATTGCTTGATATATCTTATTGGCATTATTCTTGGCATGATCCTTGTCTAATATTTAATAAGCCTACTCAAAAGAGTTTTTTTTTATGCAGGGCTCCTCTGTTTGAGGTCCAGACTGACAATTGGGATTGCTTTCACTCTGTCCTTTGGGATCCATCTCATGCTGACTGTTCTGTACCACAGGTAATAATGTCTTTGCATCTATGTACCTATATACAAGGCTGATAAATCATAAGGCTTAATCCCCTCCCACTCCCCACCTCCCCCATATGTCTGAGTGAGTGTCATCACTGTCATGTCATGTGGACAAGTTAGCTTCACTCTGAACAATGTCGCTCAGCCCTCCCTAAACAAGTACTCCACTAACCTTTGAGGCTTTTACAGGTGAGTAATTTTATCATGGAAATACTAAGTGTGTTATTATAATGGGTTGATTTCAGCATATATACTCAATTAAAAGTACAAGAAAAAATATACAATAGTTCTCATTCAAGAATTTATGTATAAAGTAAAATTTCATGCACAACATTTGATAACAATTCAAGAGTACAATTAGCAAACGTATATGTACACATAGTGCCAACATAGTAGACATGACAACATCAATAAAATTTACGTCCTGATTTCGTTATCAAGGCCTAAACAATTCAAAGCATCTTTATTAATGAAAGGAACCGGGGCAATAACATGATGCTTTAGATCTTGAAAATTTACCAATCTTTTCTTTGAGAGATGATATAGGATCCGGCTCCTATGTCCACCTTGCTCCTCTTTTCTGGACCATGAATATGCGATTTTCACTCTGAAATCTCTCAAAAATTTGAATTTTGTTGGACCAAGATTTGTCTTTGTTTGTCTTTGCTTATATTTTGGGTTGAGTACACTTGTTAAAGTCAAGTTAATTAACCGACCAGATAATTACAGTAATTTGTGGTATTATGCCTTAACGGGGGAGAGCTGTGAGTTTTATAACATATTATTGCTAGGAAAAAAATTCACCTATTTAGAATTTGGCCAAAATTAAGGGTTAGTCCTTTTGGGAGGATCAAGCCTCCCAGTATTCGGAGTGAGGAGTCTTCTATCTCGAGTAGTTACCTCCATTGATCCACCCTTTGTTACAAAATCAACATTGCCAACCACATGGGCATTTCACTTTAGGAGAGCAAGTAGGGCCTACTCTTCTATTATGCTCTTTGTCCTTGGAGGTTTGATAACCCAAATTACATGTGTCTAAGTAATTTTTTTTTTTTAAGGAGAACTAACAACTGGTCCTTGGGGTTAACTTGATTAACCTTGGGACAATTGACTAAGTTACCCTTCGGTGGAAAGATTTAGGACCATTGCAAGCAAAAGGTCCATCACATAACTAATTAAGAAGCTTCAGGGTAGACTAAGATACTCCCAAATTGGTTCCATTACTTCTTGCCTGTGGAGGGGTAGGAAGTGTCACATGTGGCACCTCCAAAGATATGTTTATGTTATAGCACACCACTAAAAAAAACGTAATAATCACTAATTAATGTAAATATGGAATCTACAAAGAGACAATTGTTTACTATAATTGTTTGTAATATTCTTTTTAAATCTCTATATTCTCTAATTTTGGAGACATCTTTGGTCATAATATCTGCCACATAGGAACCCATGAGATTTTTGTCATAGTGAATCATACATTATGGTAAACCTAAATGACTGCTTCCTTGTTAAAGAGATGTACATTGACACCTCATTCCCTTAATTCTGTCCCCAATCAACAAATATATGAAACCCATATCAACCCGTATAAACTTCTTTGTTTCCGGTAGTGGTGGATAACTTATTCGGAAATCATTTTAGGGCATTTAAACATACTTGAATATAATACTATGGAATTTGGTTTTGGAATAGGGAGCAGGAGTATAATAGTTAACAGTAATTTGATTATTTTGCTAATGAGGTGTGCTAACAATATTTCGTTGTTTGTTATACTAGTTGAAACTTTATTGTATGACTTTTAAGCTCCTCTATTTACTTTAGACTGTGGTTTATATGTTTATTTGAGTGCTCATTATGTCTTATATGTCTAGTGTGATATCGGGAATCATAAGTTTGGATCCTCCTCTTTGGACTGTAAAGCTTTAATCATTTGGAGTATGCTTTATATATTCATCTGAGTTTTTGCATCTTTAAATGTGCCAGGAACTGGAAACTGAAGAAGTAATGAAGCAATTGAAGTACATTGAAATGGTAAGTCTAATTGCTCCCACTATCAATTTGCCATATGAAAGTACAGAGTATATGGGATTGACGAGGGGGAGGGTATAAAGGGGTGCAGGTTAATGCCGTTAACCCTTTTATCTGCTTTAATAGTAGACTTTTGGTGACAAGAACAAAGCTTGCAAGGGGGCACTAGGAAAATTCTTGTGTGTTTTGGCTGACAGATCTGTATATCTTATTTTTAACATCAAAGCTGGGTGAGGACTGAGTGGGTGTTGTTAAAATTATATACACTATCCTTGGTGCTTGCACACTCCTTTGTCTTTCCTGCCATGGCTATGCATTGTATATATCCTTTTTCCTTTTGGAAAGGAGTTGAAGTGTCGTATGCCTTACACCTTACCTTAGTGTTGTGAATATTGTCAATTAGAAGGAACAAATGGAGAGTTAAGCAGATGGTGGTTGAAACAGATTAGTTTATGGAGTGGACTATTTAGGGATTTGAAATAATTAATGTATATTTGGTGAAAATTTAATGATAATACTCGGTTCACCTACCCAGTAAATTAACTCTAGTACAGATTGTTTTTGCTTTTTACATTTGTACTTTATTTTGATTACCGAGTCATGATTTCCCTTGTATTGCACAGACATGTTTGGCTATATTTTCTTGGTTAGGGATTGGGTGAGGGTAAAGTGTTGGACTGGCTAGCAAAAATATTTTTTAAAGTGCTACAGTACATTGCAACAATCTGGAGGGAAAAAGTGTGGACATTTTTTAAGGCCTGAATGTCCTGCACTTTAGAATTTGGAACATATCTGTCTTTTAAATTTAGTCAAATTAACTAGTTGTATTACTTAGTGACATTTGTAATTGTTACGCTTAAGATATCCTTGACCGCATGAACCATGCAATAGACAGAAAACATTATAGCATTGAAGCAATTACCTGAATGCCTATGGCAGAAAAGAGAGAGGGGGGGGGGGGGGGGGTGGGGTGGTCATATTTGTGATAACAAAGAGGTTTGCAATTGAATATGCGAAGCTGACAAGTGGCTGATACTCACTTAATAATTTACATCTGCAAGTGTTGGGAAGCTCTCTTAGATGCTATACAAGGATGGTCATGCGAGTTTTGAACTAGCAGTTTGTAGTGAATAATGTGGTATTTTAGTTGGAGAGTTGTTTGTTGTTGGAGCAAGAATTGTATTATTCTGTTTGCTAGTGGCTTAAATTGGTATCACTAAGGTGGTTGTCTCTGGCTTCATTTGTTCTTGCAGTTGAGACCTCGATTGGCAGCAAAGAGACGAAAGTTAGACATGTGTATAGCTAATGGCTCTGAGGTGCCGACAGAGGATGTGAGCAAGTGTACTGGCTCTATAGATGCAGCAGGGAATACATAGTCTTGCTGTGCAACACCGGTAATTTAATCTCAATTCATGGGTCTGATTTTGGTGCACATGTATCCTATGTTTGCTGACCATGTTGTAATCAAACCAAAAGCTAGTATAGCGTACTTGTAAAAATGATCTAAACTAGTGTTGTTTCTGCCTATTGAGCTCGTGCAAAATTGTAGAATCATGCCCCCGGTTTTGCTGTGGTTATAGGAGCTAACATCTGTGTATCAAACTTAGTAGATTCGGATGTTGAATGAATGAATCGAGGTGACTAAAAACATCAGCACATATATGGCAACCATTTCCCCATATCTAAATCTATTACAGGTCATCGGATTGTGACTGTGATGTCCATAAAAAAGAAGAAAAAGAAGTTAATTAATGGAATAGAAATGAATTGGGGAAAAATAGAGAATTTTTGTTAAAACCAATCCAACCCTCAGGCATCTAGCACAGGCGATTGCTTGGCATTATAGAACATCTGAACATTGCTCTAAATAACAGATAAACTTCAAAAAAGAAAAATCTTTATGCTTTTTATTAGACTTTAATTTCCAAGTCTAGTCTTGTTTTGGACCAATTAGCATCATTCAGCCCCTGTGGTCCTGAAATTTAATAAAGAAAGGATATCTTAAGCGGCTAAGAAACACTAATTACTACCCAAAAAAAAAATTATTTAAATTACCACCCCTTGAATTAAAAAACTAATTAAATCACCACCTTTTTTCATATTTTGGTCATTTTTCCGGCAGTGAGACCCACATAACGGCTAGTAATGTTATTTTGACCATATTTTTTTCCCCTCGATTTTCTTCTATAAAACTACTCTTCAAACTCCTCTACAATTTCATCATCAATTACCTCCAAATTCTCACAAAATTTGCAAGGTTGTATTTGAAGAAATCTCCCACACAAGTGCAGACGCTACTTTTACAATCTTAAATTAGGGTTCTTTGCACAATTGAAATTAGGGTTTCTACTTCTATTGAATTGAGGTTTTTTTTTTAAAAAAAAAGGATTATTGCTTCAATTGAATTGGGTTTAAATTTTAATGAAATTAGGGCTCTTCGCAGTTTTTGTTGTGCAATTGTCTTAAACAATTGATGATTAACTACTGAATGTTAATGAGTTTTTATGGTTATGCATGTGGATATGTTTAACTACTGAATGTTGTTCATGTTGAAGGAGTGTTAATGCATGTTGTAAGATAGCAGCTTTTTGTTTTGCAGAATGGTTGAGACTAAGGTATTGAGATTCAGGCGGTACATGTGGACATTAAGTAGACTTAATGGAAAGAGGAAGAAATTATGATTTATTTTCATTAATGGTGGGGAGGTTGATGATTTGAGAGTGAATTTATGATGAAAGAGGAAAGTTAATGGAGGAAGATTAGATTAGAGTATATCGAGTAGAGAAATCGTAAGAAGAGAAGGAAAGAAAAGGAGGGAAATAAATTTTTTTTAAAAAAAGAAAAGTGGGCCCACTGTCGGAAAAATGACTGAAAAATATTAAAAAGGTGGTGATTTAATTAGTTTTTAAATTTAATGGGTGGTAATTTAAATAAAAAAAAGTGGGTGGTGATTTCAAAATAGGTGTATTTAGTGGGTGGTAAAATACAAAATTTCCTAATTAAAAATCATGAAACAAAACGAATAAAATGCAAACTACTGGTGCAATGACAAATTCCCAAAGTTATATGCTTAGAACTAGGGGTGTTAATGAGCCGAGACTAAGTCTCTCTAGGCTCGGCTCGAGCTCGAAGCTCGTTGAGCCTGAGATTTCAGGCTCAGCTCGAGCTCAAAACATATACACACAGGGCTCGGCTCGTGCTTGAGCTCAAGTTGGGCTTGGCTAAAGTTTGAGCTCAATTCAAGGCTTGGCTAGAGCTACACTCGGGGCTCGAGCTTTTAATGGTTTATTTCTCAATCTCACCTGTTTTCACCCATTTTTCCCATTAATTTTTAAGAAATTAAAATACAAGTTTAAGAATGTTTATACTATAAAAGTAATTTCATGAAACACTTTTTTTTTAAAATATATATATATATATGTATATATATATATATATATATATATATATATATATATATATATATATATATATATATATATATATATATATATATATATATATATATATATATGTATGTATATGTATATGTATATGTATATATGTATATATATATATATATATATATATATATATATATATATATATATATATATATATATATATATATATATATATATATATATATATATCATTTTTGGTCGTATGACAAACTGAATGAAAGAGCAAGGCAAATGGACTAAATCGGAATTTGATCGAAAAAAACTTGATTGGATTGGAAGACAAACGAACATAATGATGAGGCAAACAAATAAACTATTGAGTGAAGGATGGCAAAAACGACTAGGGTTTAAGGCTGTAAAATGAGATAGCCGGGGGAACTGGACTGTGACTCTTCTATTACATTACGGAAAAGTCCAACTAAACTTTATAGTATATGTTGCAAATAATAGTTAACGGAGGAAGTAGTTTTCTTTTTGTTAATTTTAGTTTTTGAATAATTTTAAAAGTAAAACAAAATATTAATGGTATTAATATTAAAAAATGTTCGAGCTTTCGAGCCGAGCCATGGATTGCTTAGGCTTGGCTTGTTAAGATATCGAGCCGAACCCGAACTCGAGTTGGAAGCAAGCAGCAACTCTCGGACTCAAAAACCTATAAGTTAGAGAAGAATACCAGAAAAAAAAAAAAAAAAAAAAAAAAAAAAGAATAAATGGACAATATGAGACATTTAAGTTCCTACATTCTTCTAATGTAATAAGCTCAGGGTTTGAATAAGTTCTACACAAATTCATAGCCAAAAGATTTCTAATGCTCAGGGTTGTCTTTCACAAGTTCTACACAATTTACTTGCCAAAAGATGGTAACCCCAAAATTAAGAAAAAGCAATGAAAAAGTATATCTTCAATCATAAGAAAAAGTCATCAAGGTTTTACATGCTCTCTGATGAACTCTTCAACCTGTGAAATATCACCAGTGAGACCTGAGGCTTCAGCAAGAGTCACTTTATTATGGCACTGAGTGAACGCAAATGGTTGCCCAGATTCTCCAAGAGTGAATTCACTTGTAATATCAGCATCTGATATCACCGTTCTCGAAGTTCGCAGTTTGTCACTGAGAGATAGAGAAAGCATGATTAATTTTAAGTATCCAATGCTGTTCTTTTTCTGAAGGTAAAAAAGGGGGAAATCCTATGCATGCATACGTGCTCATACACCACATATAAGTGTACATATTAGACACATAGAAAACAAACAATAATTGAGGATACCCTTTAGACTTCAAGAAAAGACAAGGAGACATGGCCAAAAACAATACTATTACTAAGAGAACTTCTGGTTTCAAATTAAGTGATTGAATGATGCAATCTTGATTGAAATAAAAAAAATTAAAATATTAAAAACAATAAAGGATTTCAGGGTGACTTGAGTAGAAGCATGATGGAGCAATTACAAGTTAGACTTTGTAACATCAGTTTTTATTTCATGGCAAACATGAAATTTAAAGAGCATCATGGCTCAGAGGGTGATTGGTAGACGTAGAGGGAAGGGGCAAAAATGAGATTAGCAACAAAAGGACAAAAAATGAAGTCTCACATTTCTTTCTCCAGTTGCTTGCGAATAAAATCTTTCGAATGTGCAGTCACTTTCTCAGTTTTGTTACAAACAATCAATACGGGAATTCTCTTCTTTACAACACTAGCCTTGGTTAAGATATCATACAAGTACCTAGACAACAAAACAGAAAAGAAGTCAGACTTCAGAAATCATTTCAATCAAAAGAGAAGGGAAGGGGAAGCAAAGAGAATAGGGATAAAGCAATTACTCAGCAGCCGCTCGGCAGTTAGGCAAGAACTCCAAAGAATCAACAACAAAAACAACCCCAGCAGCCTGGGGCACAAACTCATCAAGCTTAGGCCGAAGACGTGAGTGCCCAGGAACATCAACTAAATGCACAGGTTTGATTTTGCCCTTCTGTTCATGTAAGAAATAGTAGAATATTTAATCACACTTTTTACTCACAAGTTTCTTTTCTTGGATCAACAGAAACTTGAGGTTGGCAGTGTAGCAGAGCAAATAGCACAGATTCATAACTTTGAAGAATAATATGAGAGTACTTTAATATTGTCAATAGCAACCATGTAAGCCCAATCCTTACCCTTCTTCTTTCCACTCCCCCATTAGGGAAGAAACATAGGTTTATAATAGCAAGGGATTACAAACTCACAGAATAGTCCCAAAGAGGCCAAGACTATAGCTGACATCTCCACAACCATGTGTTCTAATGATAAATACCATGATACTCTAGTGGTTTTATTCTAAGCCAGAATAAACTTTTAGTAGTTCAAAATTGAAACATGAATATAAACTGTTGAGCAATATGGAAATCTAAATCAAGCCTTGCAAGCAAAGTGGTTGTCTCACATAACTCTTTCTGCACACACACACAGAGGTACATTATCTCACCTCCTATCCAAATCTCATCTCAAATTATGACCGTATTATACAGCAAGGCAAAGAGGATACAAAGTGTAAGGTTCAAATTTTAACTCGAAAGTTATTAAACAAATTGATACGGTATTAGTTGTACTACAGGATTATCAAACAATATTAATTGCCAGAAAATTTACAAACAGAATCAGTAATATAAAAGCTATAGAACCTTAACACTGGAGCAATATATTTAACAGAAACTTCAATTGAATCTAATATAGAACCTTGACACTGGAACAATTATATACTTCCTCCATTCTTTTTAACTTGATCCGCTTTGACTTCTACACTATTCACCATCCTTCCTTTAACCATCTTTTGTGAATTACATGTAGGTAAAAACATATTCACGTGGGATCTTGTTAGATTCATCTCAATAAGTACTATTATAACATAATATTTCTATAATTTTTACTTGTGAGGAATTAAAGTTAGTGGTCATTAAAGTTTTGCATTGGCAAGCGTAATAAAAGAAACAAGTCAAGTAAAAAAGGACGGAGGAAGTATAAAACAGAAACTTCAATTGAATCTAAGGGAAACTGCATCCTTCTGCTTAATGTGAAAATCAAATTATTATAGTATAGTACCTTAGTGATCTCAGAATGCAGCACAAAAGTACCCTCATTTGGGTCCATTGATGTCACAGTCCCTTGATGTGAAGAACCATCTCGAAGCTGGCAAACAAGAGAAAACAAGATTGTCATTCACACAAGTGTTGAGAATAAATTGACCAAGATTGCCAAACCCTAAAAATGAGACAGCAAGTCAAATAGAATGTGTAATACACAAACTTGTCCAGCATATTGGGCCATGAAACTAGAGTGAAAAGAGGCCTACTGCCAGCTTTAATGATGAAAGCAACAAGAGGACTGCTCACCTGGTAGAAAAGAACAGTTTTGCCACTCCCAGCCAGTCCAGCAAGCACAATAGTGTTAGGCTTCTTACGCTTGAACAGACGTACTGACATTAACAAAAAAAAAAACGAGATAAACAGCCATCATTTCTTCTATCCCACACATAAACTAAAGTGGAAACAAAGTTAACAGCTATGACTGCAACAAATAATAAAGTCCAGATCAAAAACCTTTCATGTGACACAGACCCTAGATTTACATGTGCACTCATTAAAAAGTAACTTCAAGGATTTTCAATCTTCTCTAAGAACCACTCTGCAAATGAGAGATGTGCAAAAAGAGGACATTTTTTAAAAGTTCATAACACACAAAAATAGTTGTATCAAAGTCAGAGGAAAATGAAAACTGGAGGTAGTCCTAAAGTTCACCCATCTATAAAAATCCTTCACTAACTCAGGGTATGAAAATGACAATATATGCCTTCATTAGTCTGCATATGTAGGCTTTCTCAAAGTTGCACTTAAGCCTCACAAAATAGAAATCAAATAGGGCTAGGAACAATTACAAATCCCCATCAACATACTTCCTCCTTTTCTTTATAGTTGCAACACTTTCCTTAAATGAAAATATCACAATAGTTACAACACAATGAACACACCATAAAAGGAAGGTTTTTATGGTGAAAATTGGACTATTACCTTTAATTAAAGTACATGACCCACTTGATTATACTCCTAACAACCTTTTAACACCATTTTAAGTGTATTATACCATGTGAGGTCTACTTTTCTCAAATACCGTGATAAAGTGTGTGTTGCAAGTATAAAGAAACGGAGGAAGTATGTATTATCAAAAGGTAACTTTCAAAGAACAACTTCTTAATTACTTCGTATATATTAGAGATAGGAGAAAAAAGTATCATATTCTAGAATAATAAGAGAAATTTTGCAACCTTGGCCTCCTAGGTCTTTGCATAGGGATCCCTTTTTTTCTCAAGCCTTTGAAGTTCAGACATCACAAAAGAAAGAAAGAAAGAAAGAAGATCCTCCCACCACTTTACTTTTTACAGACATAGAAGATTAGAAGGTTAGGAAAAAGTTGGGGGGGAAGGGGGGATTATACACGGGATGCAAAAACACATATTTACTGTTGTCCAAAGTCAGAACTTTTTCTGTTCCGTAATGGCAGCAAAGGGAAGAAAATTGGAGCAAGGTGTTTCTTGCAAAAACTAAAAAGTGACTTCCATGCACCAAGCTGGCTACAATCTCCCACATCTCTACTTCTCTAGGGGGGCAAGGAGACAAATTTTCACAGTAAGACCTTTCTCAAATACACTTTACTATAGTTCTGACACAATATCATACTCTCAGAAAGCACTGATTTGCATGCCCCTCAACCAGTAAACCCAAGAACCCCCCACCCCCCCAAGTCTCTCATTTTCAGTGAAAAAGAAAGAGAGCAACACTCCTTAGTTCATCACAACAGCACCGCAATGATTTGCAATGATCATATGCCTCACGACTCCCCTGGTGTATCCATGGCATTACATTAAAGCTATAGGTACAACAGTACAAGATCAGCCCATCACCAAAAATCCAAAGCTAAAATAAACAAACTTTACAGCAATCTAGTAAGGCAAGCAAGATACATCGTGTAGGTCCATTAGAAGCAACACATGAGAGTGCACAGTGCACACAAAGGGCAGTTCCAAACTCAAATTACAATTCATACATAAGAAATGCAACATCCAGCCTCTAAATTGAATAAAAGGTGTTATAGCAGGTAGCAATCATCCTTCTACCTACCTAATCCTATGAATTTCCTTAAAAAGATTAATGTTTCATGTTAAAAATTACAGCCTACCAATTTACAGCTACAATACACCAACAAGATAATATGGAAGAACTCAAATCATCATACAATTGTCCTTCCAGTCATTTAGTCATTATATATTTTAAGAGCCAGAAGCAGAACAAGCTAAATACATAATAAAATATGACAGTATATATATTTTGAATTGAGAGCTTACATAGCAATGACAAAAATATTGTTAGGACAACAACAGCAGCCGCAATATACAGTTGAAGTTCCGGTGTCTCTTTAATCTTCTGCTTTATGTCTGGTGTCTCATCAAACTTCTTCTTCGCTTGGATAAGACTTTCCTGTGTTTGGATAAGACCTTCCTGCACTAAACTCTTCCCCTGTTCGAGCACATCGGACAATTTGGCCTTCCATTGCTCCACATCGGACAATTTGGCCTCCCATTCGTCCATTTCGAAATCCAACCAACTACACAATGATAGGGAAAAAATGAATATAATTACGCCTAACGGAGTTACATTTCAAAATCCAACCAAATATGCAACCCTTAACAATAATATGGAAGAATTCTGACTAATTAAAAACAAAATAGCCCACTCCCTGCATCCAGGCTCGTCCCTGAGCAACCAAATGCGATACAATTATCAAATAAGGCTCGAAAAATCACAAAATTTTAGGGAAATTTGATTCAATTATCAAATAAGGCTCGAAAAATCACATAATTTAAGGGATATTTGATTCAACTATCAAATAACTCGAAAAAACACAAAATTTTAAGGATATTTGACTCAATTGTCAAATTAAGCTCATAATTTTATTTTCTAGCAACATAATCGCTGGTTATGATCATTCATAATGTTAGTAATTAGAACCAATAGTTGAGATTTTCGAACCCTAAACTTACTGCACTGACAAATAAATTGAATAAAATTAGATGAAAGATGAACCCTAGATTGTGAAATTGAAATGATAAACCCTAGATTATGAAATTGAAATGATGATTACAAAGAGAAACAACAGCTTACCTCAGAAGCTGCTTAGAGCGTGAAGTGCGCTTCAATGGAGAACGTTGAGTCGCGCTTCACCGGAGAACTGAGAGAAAGAGAGAGTGGAGCAGAAGTTATTGACAATTAGAGCAATTCAATGGGTTGTGTGACTTGGGTTAGATCCTGACCCGCTCCAGTTTTTAAATGGGTCAGATCCGTCAAATATATAAATGGGGCAGGTCTTTATAGAATCGTCCAATTATGATAATCTTTCTTCTACCCATCCATTTTCTCAAACTAGAGTGTACCCGTACTAGACCTGGGAAACACGTCATTCAGGTTGGGTCGGATGAGTTTGGGTATGTACCGATTCAAGTATGTTCGGGTTTGGTCAAAATCAAGTCGGGTTGTTAATTTTGTTTCGATACTGTGGATCAAGCTCAAATTGATAATTTTATTCGGTTTGTGAGTTTAGTTACGGTTGAGGATGAAACAATTTGAGTCATTTGTGACGCCAGACATTTTTAGTTTAGGTATTACTAGAGCATATTCGTGCTTTACACGGGATAAATTATACGCGAAAAGAAAATTACCTAAAGTGAAATGTTGGTGCTTAATATATATATATATATATATATATATATATATATATATATATATATATATATATATATATATATATATATATATATATATATATATATATATATATATATATATATATATATATATATATATATATATATATATATATATATAATTAAAAATAAGTGGGATGAGTAGGGTAGTTATTGGTGTTTTTAAAAACATTTATTAAAAATAATAATAAATAAAAAAAAAAGTGTAATCAATAGAATTTGAGGATTGGGGATTCAGGGGATTATGGTGAACTGACTCTGCAATTATATTATAGATGTGATTTTAGTTTAGGACATTTTCAGTTGTTGGGTCTGTTCGGGTCAAGCACTTCGGGTTAAAGTCAAACTAGGTCAACTTTGAGTCAGGTACAATCAGTAGGGTCATTCCAGGTCTTAGGGCAAGATCGAGTCAACTCCACTTTTAGGTCGGATCGGATAAATTTTGGGAATTCGAGTCATAGGTCGGATTAGTATTGTCCGTTCTAACTTTGAATTATGGGACAACTTGAGTAAAAAAAAATGTGAACTAAACACTCCCTATTTTATTTTATTTTATTATGTGCTCAAGTTTGAATTTTTCTTTTCATCATACTAATTTCACCAATGTTTTTACTTAATACTTACTCCGTCTCTACTTATTTGTCCTAGATTCAAAAAGTTTTGGTTGAATGAATTTGATGAGAGAGAAAAGTGGTGGGACCTAAAGTAATTGTGCGAGAGTAGAGTTGTGATCCCCATGAAACCATATATGATATGGAACACAGTTTCTAAGGGAGTATTGTACTTCCATGTTTCTTATTGATAAACATAACAAGTATCTCAAACGGGTATTTGTATCATTTAGAGTATATAAATGAGGATAATATTGTAAAATTATCTTATTCTGATATTCATCTCCTTCATCAGTTGCTCTTACTCCTCCATTCTCTCATCTCTATCAATGGAATTCTATGACTTTAATGGAGAAATGAAAGCTCAGGAACATCTTCAATGGACGAGGATGATAAACCTTCCATTTAGGGTCAATTGTACCCAAATTTGTCCGTTTGAATTAGGGTTTTTTCGTTTATTTTGGCGCGCGAAGTCGCCGAAAAGTTTGGATGTCCATTATTCGGATTAAAATCGAAATCCAATCAAATCCAAACGGAATTATCAATTCGGTTCGAATCCAAACTTTAAATCGGATCGGATCAGATCGGATTGAGATTTTTTCAAAATGCAAATTTTTTTGGATTGGATCGAATTGACCCGAATGAGATCCAAACTAAACCGAAAATCGAATTGTAAAATTAAGCATTTATGAATATGCTGCCATGGTGTCTTAATTAAGTTGCTACCTGCTGATATTTGGTGGTGCATGGTTCTGCCTCGTAGTTTGCTGATGAGATTTGGTGCATGGATTGATGTAATGGTGTGCATTGTAGATGTACTACCTTAACATTAATTAATATTGCCTTGATGTTGAACAATTTAATTCAATCATGACTATTTACAAGACTTGTATCAATATCAAGGCTTGAAGAAATGTTATTTTTAAAATTACATTCTTATTTTTATTATCGTATCAGACACTAAAAATTATTGTTCTTTAATTCGGATTTTTAGATCGAATCCAAATAACCGAATTTTAATTCGGATTAGATCGCATTGGATTAGGAGAGTAATTCGGATCGCATCAGATTAAAAAATTGAAAATCGAATTATAGTTCGGATCGAATTGAATTTGGCCTACCTAAATCCAAACCAAAAACCGAACGAACACTCCTACTGAAAAGACCAAGGAGGATGATGAACATGGAGGATGATGGAGAAAATGGCGGGGTGCGAATAGAAGGCCGACGAAGAAGAATGCGGTTCACAACTTCAATGGAGGTTGAAGGTGACGAGGATGAAGGGTGAATAACAAAAAAGTACAACAAAATATAATAAAATATAAATATAATTACCTATATTTACAATTATGTCATTTTGAGATACAACTTTGTTAATCGATGAGAGAAACCGACGTTCACGCAAACAATTAGAGACAAAGGGAATATATAACACTAAACATAGTCTTATTACTGTTTAGTAGATCACTAGATCATGGTAATGTATATTGTTCAAAAATCAATTAATTTATTGTTTTTACTTATAGATACTATACATTAAAAGGTGATCTTGAAGAAATTTAGGTGCAACGTGACGCTCTCTTCACTTATCCGAATTTTACTCGATGTCTAAAAATATGGTTCTTACAAGATTGAAGTCACAACCTCAAGTTTAAACTCCAATGTGTTAGCCACTAAGCTATTACCTTATTATAGGACATTCAATAAAAATTAATTTATTAACTATTATTAAAACAAAACGTTGCTAACATCATCAATGTCCACATGTCACTGTCATAATAAAAATTTTCCCACCTAAATGCAAGGATAATGCCATTTTTTTTAATATAAAATTTTAAAATTACAATTATTTTTGTACAAGGTGGATAATTCTTATCTATATTTTTATCCATTTTTTTTTTAAAATGTACAAATTATAAAATAGATTTAGATTCGAACTGCAACCTCCAACAAATAAATGTTATACACTTACCATCTCAACCAACTTTTATTAGTGTTTTCAATTTCACATAATTAGCATTATATATTCCTTTCACATCAGAGGTTATTTTATTTATTTATTTTTCACAAGAATAGAAAATAAATATATACTCTGTAACAAACCGTAACATCCGAAACAACGACCACATTTCACACCAGCTATACAAACAATTGAACATAATTATCAAATTATAAAAGGACAAAATACAAACTAAAAATTCGAGACATCGCCCGAGACATACACTAGTTGGTAATTAAATATAATATATTATTAGTGCATTAAAATTAGGATATTTAAATTTTTTTTTTTTTAAAAAAAGGTACAAACCTAATTGAAACCTCCACAAATCTACAATAGTAGCTGTTGTCAAGGGCCTATGATGTGTTTCACTGTTTGACTGAGATATTTATGTCATACTATATAAACCACTTTCGACTCTTTAAACTTAGCAGCTTAGCTCTACTCCAACCCCAAAACCCTAATAATTCTACAATTTTATTCAGAGCCCCTAAAACCCTTTTCAAAACAATTACAATGGGGCATAACAAGAACTTCAAAATTCACTCAACTTCAACTAACAATGGCAATTTTGAAAACCCAGATAGCATGAATGTTGATGGATTAGCCATTGATGAAGCTGGAGCAACTTCTACTCTTCCCAATGAGAGGACTAGTGCTGATTATTACTTTGATTCTTACTCCCACTTTGGTATAAATTTTCTTCCTTTCTTCTTGTTTAATTAAACAATTTCAACTTTTTTGTTCATTTTTTTTAATCTCTGTGTTATTGGTTATGAATTTAATTTGATTTTCTGTTGTTTTTTGTTGGTGGGTTTTTGTGCTTTGTTGCTTTTGTGTTGATTAATTATGATTTTAGGGTTGTCAAATTAGGGTTTTGATGGGTTTGTGTTTTTGGTTGAATTTTTGATGGGGTTTCTGCACATTTGTTTGATGGGAAGTGGAATGTATTGAATATATGATATGTTAAAATGAAAGCTGAAACAAATTAACATAGTTATGTATAAGTTTAAAGTATTTGAATAGCGAGTATACGTCGAAAATTTAATTTTTCCACTGTATTGGCTCTCTTCTTGGGTCTGAATAGTTTAAGCTGGAAATAAAATTTGAACTGCATTTTATTGTGAATGTTTAATGTTCAAATTACGTATGCTTAGTTTTATACAGAAGGCCTGCTTGTTATGGTTTTTGGTGTTATGTTGACATTAGTTTGAGATACCTCTGACAGGCTTAAAATAAAAAAGTGAATGCATTAAATTTTTATATATCTAATTTTGAGTCTTATGAGGCCGAAGTATCTTGTTCTCTTGGTTTTTCTTAATAGTTTTTAATACATTTTAGCATCTTGCATTGTATATATTCATTCATATATCCTCTTCATCTTTATATGATATGATGTTATATTTTTTATTACTTAACATATTTCCCTGATTTTTTTTTTCTGTGCAGGAATTCACGAAGTAAGTCTGATCCATTCCAATGCAATGTCCTTGTTTACCAGCAGTATTTTTTATCTATTCAAATAAAGTTAAATATACTTGTATATGCTATCTGGCTGGATCCCAATGCTGATACAGAAATTGCATCAATATGCTGAAATTTCGAATCAGCACCATTGCATGCTTCTTTTATCCTGATTGAACAGATTTGATGTGCCTATGTTATCTAGTGGGTTTTGATGTTTTTGACTAAACATTTTTTTGGTTTTTTTTTTTCCTTCAGGAAATGCTAAAGGATGTAGTGAGGACCAAGACATATCAAAATGTTATTTACAAAAATGACTTTCTTATTAAAGACAAAGTGGTTCTTGACGTGGGTGCCGGCACTGGTATCTTGTCTCTTTTTTGTGCCAAAGCTGGGGCCAAGCATGTCTATGCAGTATGTCTATCCTTCTCACTCTGTTTCTTTGTTTAAAAAACTACTAGTGGCTGCTTACCAGTTAGTTCCATGTTCTAACATCTTGATAGATCAAGGTGTAGGGTAATACAGAAAAAAAGTTGCAGTTTTACATATTATTTAACTAGTTTTATTATTGGAAGAAAAACAACTGCTACAAAGACATATTATTAATACCCAATGCCTTTATAGTGCTTTCTAGTTCAATCATGAGCTGATTAGATGCAAGTTTTTTCAACAAACATCTTAAATTTCTTGTTCTCCATTTCAGGTAGAGTGCTCTGACATGGCAGACATGGCAAAGGAGATTGTCGAAACAAATGGATACTCTAATGGTGATGTTACTACTGCAGCATTTGTGTTTTGTTATTTTTACCTGCTTTTATTTATACTATGTATTTACATAATGCATGCTAACCTGTTTTAATTTTACAGTCATCACTGTTCTCAAAGGAAAAATTGAAGAAATTGAACTTCCTGTCAAAGTCGATATTATCGTGTCAGAGTGGATGGGCTATTTTCTTTTGTATGAAAACATGTTGAATACAGTTCTCTATGCACGTGATAAGTGGCTGGTAGGTGGCTCTATATTTATTGTAAACTTCCCTGATCTTTTGCTGTCTGCATTTGATTCCTTTTATATAACATGTAATTGTGCAAAAGTTTAGTGGATCGAACAATGCATTTTTCTCTTTTATTCCCAAGCTTGGTTTGTGGTTGGTTGAATAGCACTAGAGCAAGCCTCTAAGATATTACAATTTTGCCCGAAGATAAACATCATATGTTTATCCTGGAGATTAATTTGTACTTTCTGAATAGCACTACTATTGTTTGTGTTGCCACTAAATGTTGCCACAAGTTATATAGATTTGTCAGGTTAAATAGTACTCCGTGTATTGAATAAATTTCTTAGAGAGTTGGCTTAAATGTCATGGTGTTGCTGATCATTATGAATCAGAATATGACCATGCAATATGAATGAAATTGAAGCAACTGATTTAAAAATGTATTTTAGGAGTGCAGATGGGTTTAAACCTGAAGCCATTACAATGATTGAAATGCAGAGTCATTTAATTGCTATCTATCAGAGAGCAGATATTTCCATCCATTAATTCTCAGCACACACCAGTCTTGTTCTCCTTGAACTATTACTGAACCATTTCTGTGATGAGAAAGCTCATGAATATTGTGTTCAAATTATAAATTTATTGAGATTGTCCAAGTTGATTCTTTCCTTTCATATGGTATATATCAATGAGAAACTGTAGCATTTTAATTCTCACGGCATTGGACACTGCATGGTCAATGTTCATTTCAAAATTATCAATTCTTAGCTCCTTCCATGAGGACTTCGTTGGATTTGTATGATATCAGACTAATTTGAATGTGGCTTTACTGTTGGTATATTCTCTAGCTGAATGTTATGTTCAATTCTCGCTGTTCTATGGATTATTCACAGCATGTTTCATGTTTGTAGGTTGACAATGGCATCGTCTTTCCAGACAAAGCCTCTCTCTATTTGACAGCCATTGAGGATGCAGAGTACAAAGAGGACAAGATTGAGTGTAAGCATCTGCTCTGCTTTGCTGGTTTATTTTTAGGCATGTTCATATTGGTTACTTGAATTATTGTTGGTGCTATTTGTTTTATGTAGCTGAAATAGCTCTGCTTGAAAATTTCTCTATAAATTGATGCTTTTTTGGTTTTATGTTTATGCATTTTTCATTCTAACTTGTACAAATGTCGCCTTCAGTTTGGAATGATGTTTATGGCTTTGATATGAGCTGTATAAGAAAGCAGGCCATGCTTGAGCCACTAGTTGATACAGTCGACCAAAATCAAATTGTCACAAATAGCCATCTTCTCAAGGTCTGTTCACTTTCTTTTCTCCCCGAGATTCAGTTTTGACTTAACTTTTCTTGATTAACTGCATTTTCTTAGGTCTTGAGAAATAGAGACTCCTAAATGTAGTTCTTTACTGAATTGCTGCATGTATTTGCAGACAATGGACATTTCTAAGATGACGCCTGGTGATGCTTCCTTCACTGCTCCGTTTAAACTTGTGGCACAGCGTAATGACTACATTCATGCTCTTGTAGCATATTTTGATGTGTCATTTACAAGGTGCCATAAATTAATGGGCTTTTCAACAGGTCAGTTTGCTTTATCAGAGCTTAAGCACACATGTTTTTTTCAGACTATACATGGTTGTATTTAGTCTTTGATTTAGAGATTGTACCCCAATGATATTGAATGTTGGGTAAGTGTTAAATCTGTTAATATCTTTTATGAAACCATGTTTTTAGGACCAAGATCACGAAATACTCACTGGAAGCAAACAGTTTTGTACCTTGAGGAAAAGATTACAATATGTGAAGGAGAGTCTATTGTCGGAAATATGTCTGTTTCCCAGAACAAGAAGAATCCTCGTGACATTGATATTCTGCTCGAGTATTCATTCAATGGCAAAAATTGTGCTGTCTCAAAGACCCAGTGTTACAAGATGCGATAGTGGGAATGAATGGTCTTTTATTGTGAAGGTTTGAAAGAAATTCCAATGGACTATCGTGAGACCTCAATAAGACTTCCATTTTTCTTTTTAAAGCAAGAGAAAATTGGCTGATTTTATTGAGGGGTATGCAAATGTGTGGAGAAGAGCTGAAGGCTGCGACATGGCGTGAATTGCTCTTTTTCCTGTTAAGCTGAAGTTTAAATTTTAGCTGTTGAAAGAAAAAAAAATTTGTCATGTTGTAATATTAGATAACTATCTAAAATTTTGGTAATTTGATGTATTCTTTGATAATGAATGCCTTCAATCTTTTCATTTTGCAACAATAATTGTACTACACTACCTCCCTCTCCCCACACACACACACTCACAACCTTAAAAGCATGCTTCGTTTGTAAATGTACACTTGCTGACTTAAATTACCTGAACAATTCAAAACGGTGTAAAACAACGCAACTCCCTACTACTCTACCTAGCTGCCATCTCTAAAAAAAATCGCTTTAGGGCATGTCGGTTACCATACTTGTCGAATGCCAATGAGCTCAAAAACCTTTGTTTTCTTTTGGTTTCCTTGGGTCCGTAGTGGGTGATTGTTATGGATTTTTCACCATGTACCCCTGAGTTTTAAGTTTATCTGTGTGAAGTTTGGTTAATTATGACATGAAAGTACCTTAGGTACCTTCTCTCACCATCAAAACCATCCCTCCCTTCCCTAACTAGTAACTATTGAGCCATGAATTTCTAGAATCATGTCCGTATAATTAGTTTTGGGGGTGAAGTAAGCAGATTTAGGGTGGTTTCATGGGTAGGGAAAGGGAGGGTAACTGATTTCAAGAGTGAGGGAAGGAATCTAGGGTGGTTTTGGGGCATACTCAACCTTAAAGAATAACGTAGCTAACATTTGTTAGTCAATAAGGGTGTTTAGTGCATTTTTCAGAAAATTCGGAGTATGTGGTGCATTTGAAAAATTCCAAGGGTACATAGTGAATAAACAGAAAACTAGGGAGTATATGATGACAAACCCGTTGAATTTTTGATGTATTGCATTGTTGCTTGATGTTATTAGTGGGTGTTTAACAGATAATCTCACATGACTATATCAATTATTTTGGGACAGAGGGAGTATACATTAGTAATTTTTTTTTTCCCTTTCATTTCTCTTTCTAACGATAAGATTAGATATAAATTAGTCTTAGGATATACTCATATACATGAAGCAAATCAAAACACTATAGGATTTTGCTTTAAAAAGTCATGAACTCATGCATGATGCATATAACATTATAACCTATTGTAAGTTTTGTAACTCAACTCCTTAGTTTAAAAAGAGCTTCTCCTCACCCGCTCTTTTAGTTTCATATAGTTGGGTAAACTCCCGCCAACATCCACTCAAACCACCGTCACGCCGCTTTCGCGGTCAGCTTAATTGCTACCATTGTTATACACTTACAGGTCATACCCTCTTTCTCTTCCCTCCAATTTTTTTAAAAACATTTTTTTATTTAGGGTTTTATTTAGGGTTTTCAATTTTCTTCAATTACTTTTTCCCTATCAAATTCATCATTAAAGTTATAATTAGAGGTATGTAGTAAGCTAATTAAGTTTTGTTGATTCTGTTTAAAAATTTTAATTTCTTTAATTTTTTTTTTCCTTCTCATTTCTGGGCGCTTTTATCAGCTTAACAGTTTAGTAAATTTTATTTAGGGTTTTATGTTGTTTCGATTTTTGAGTAATTGGGTGCTTTTATTAGTTTACATTTGCTGGGGAAGTTGATTATAGTGTAAAAAACTAATTTTGGGTTTAATTGAATACCTTGTATTTGTACTTGGTCGATCTATGTTTTCTCATTTTGTTTCATAATTTGATGAAATAGCTCTATTTTCTCATATTATTTGTTTATTTGTGAGGCACTGTCATTCTATGTGTTAAAAACTGACCTATGTTATCACTCGACTAGTTTTGTGGTTCAGATTGTGGCATTTTTTTATTAGCTATTTGATCTTACCGCATAATTTCATGCTTATTTGGAAATGAGATTGTTTCGTGGTTGTGATTAATTGCTGTTTTATTTCCATTTTGCTGTTGAATTTGACTTGATGAAAGGCTATACATATTGAATTCGCGATAATTTTCACTCTGTATTTTACCGGTAGTTGAGCAGTAAACTTGACTTATTGAAGCAGCTGTATCATTACTACCGTGAAACATCAATGAGTCTTCCTGAATCCTGGCATGTAATGGTTGCATACTTGCATATGTCGTCTCTGTAGCTCTTTCATTTGTTCATTCAGCTTATTAGTGCTTCTGTAACGGATAAAAAAGTTGTTTATGCATTTGTGACTGAAAGCACAATTTAAGAAAAATGGAAACGAGTTAGTAGGCGTATGTGTTGTGGTGTATTCTTGAACTCTTCATATATCACTTCGAAAAGGATCTTCAAAACCAAATAGCCAAAATTGTGTCACCTAGTTTTACTTCTGACACATCTATTTTGTAGAGAAAAGAAATTGAAAGCCTACAAAGCAAAAAAACGTTGCTCGTATTAATTTGTTAGATTAGTAATCTGGTTATAATAGATGTAGCTGAGCTTAAGGAGAATTAGGAGCTTGTGTGAATGAAAGGTACCATGTGTCTAATATATGAAGGTGGACATACGAGGAAGATTAAAGGGGGAAGGTCAATGTTTAGTTAAGCTTAGAATAGCTGGCCATGGTGCTCCACAAAGTTAGATGTTATCTCCATTTGATACCCTTGATTCATTGAGCAGCACATTGTATATGATATCAACAGTCAAGTAGTGCAAAATGGAATGTGGAGAACTATAGAAATGTCTTCAATACTAATATGTGAACCTTGAACATTGAAAAAGTGACGTTAGACGTTGCATGTTCTTTTATGCTCATTGTGTACTGCCTTACCACTTCTGTGCCCCCTGCGGTCCCTCCTGCCTCCCTTTAGAGAATGTAGTAAGAGCTTTTGTTGTACAGATACTGAAATCATGTGTAAGGAAAGACTGGTAGTGGTTCTGATAGTTCAATATTAGTTGAAAATTTTCGTTTACTTTTATTGACTGTTCTTTAGGTGTTATAAATGATTGTTGAACTTCACTGCTGTGATTTTTGTAAGATGTCTGACATTTCTGAGAAAAAACTCTATTAAAGTGCAGATAATTACAAGTCGATTGGTTTTAGCTGGTGTGATATCTGACTACGCAACTACTCAAATGAGAAAGTAGGGGAGAAAGTGTTACTGCATATTCAAACTTTCAGCTGTCTTAAGCTGCATGCAACTCCTGTATAGTTGAAGAGATTAATATTTAAGAAGGGTGAGAACGACTGAAGACATCAAGTGCTTCTGGGAATGGATAGAAGTGGGGATGCAGAAGCAATTTTAGATCTTCAGCCCAAGTCTTCAATATCTGTGGCTTATCATTCAGATTTCGGTCCTCATGAAGACATACTACTCCTTGAGCTAGATGAAAAAATTCTTCCTGATGTTCTCAGCGAAAGGTAAGAATTTCCTTGAAATCGTCCCATTAATTAAATTGCATCTCTTTCTGCTGATGTTTTTCTCTGTTAATCACTCTGTTGCTTATTTAATATTTACAGAGTCTCTCTGAGGGGAGAACCGGATGAAGATGCTGTGTTTTGTACCCAATCAAAGACTTATGCGATTAAATTTGTGGGTAATTCCAATTCAGTGTTTCTCATCCCTCCTTCAAACTCATTGTCCTTTCCCAAAAATGCTATGGATTGTGATGAACAAAACTTGGACCAACCTGCTTCGGCATCTGTGCTGAAGGTAGCTTCTGGTAACTTGGAGCTTGTTGAGGTTGCTCCCAGATTGGACAAATTGAAATTGCTTCTGTCACAAAAACCTTTTATGATTGAGGAGATGTCAGAAATGGAAACTTTTTTGGAGAGCGAGGAACAGAACTCTGTATATAGATGGAATGATCTCATTGGACAGATTCAAGCAAGTGATATCGAACTGAGATCAGGCTTAGAAGCTCTTATTGCTTTGGAGATCAACGGGTATTGGAGAATTATAGATGAGAATTGCATGGATTCAGTCTTGAACATGCTTTTGCATAATGCAGTGTTAAACGATTGGTCCTTAGATGCACTGCCAGAAAATGAGGTGGTCAGTATAATGGAGTCAGATGGGTTTCCTCCCAAACTTTCCAACCACTGTTTGAAAGTGTACGGAAATACAGTGGATAATGAGGACGGTGTATCTTTGTGGAAATTGAATGAGAAACAGGTTTGTGTGCATTTTGCCAAAAGAATTATGAAGAATGGAAAAGTGAAAAAGGACAAGTTTTTGGAGGAATGGAAGAATAAAATTCCTAATGGAATGCAGGCAAGTTTTGAGATGTTGGAAGGTGAAATTTTAACAGAGAGGATTGGGGTGGAAATTTGGATTCATCCTTTTAGTGTTTCTTCTTTGCCCTCAACTCCTGCAGAGCGTTTCTCAATTCTCTTTAAAGAGAGACCAAAATGGGAATGGAAGGATCTCGAACCTTATATAAGGTGATTCATTTTGCTGCAGTTGCTGGTTTAATGTTTCTGTGTTTCTGCTATTTCTTAAATTGTTTTTTGAACCTTGTAGGGATTTGAAGGTGCCAGGTCTTTCTTCAGAGGGTTTGCTGCTCAAATACACAAGAAGATCACAACCAAGACCCGATGTAGAACCTATATTCAGTGCAAGGTAGTGGCACAAGACGTTGATTTATCACTGTTTGACGATCAATATTCTACCATTGAATGATGTATACTTGTTAACTTACTGAGCAATTATAGAGATGTGTTTCTGGAAGTGTACTTAAATCTGTGTTTATGACATGTTGAATTTATCAGTAGATTGACATCACTGGAAATTGTGGCATTCTGCGTTAGAGTCCTTTTAAGGATGATTCTACATCGGAGTGATATAGCAACCAGATTTGCAATTTTTATCTACATATGTATGGACTTCTTTCCATTTTGCTTCTTGAAAATTGTTAAATTAGTTTTGTAAAATACCATATCCTATCAAATCAAAATCACTATTGGAATTTCTAGGAAAACCACCCCCCCTAGGGCAATTTCTCGATATATTTCATACTTGATATGCACGAAGTATATAATTTTGTAGGGCGATACTAAATTCAGTAATTCACCCTACATTTCCCTTCGAGTATCGATGCTAGATGCACAATATGCGGACATGTGTATGATACTTAGAACTCGTTTAGTTGATTACAAATAATGGGGAAAGTTAAATATGTAGGAAATACAGATACATAATAGGGACATAGGTAAGATAGTAACTTTTGATTGATTACAAAAAATGAAGAAAAAGAAAATTCATTCGAAATGCCATGTTGGTTAATTGTATGTTTGCATTTAATATAAATGAAGTTGGTGGGCTCTCATAGATGTTGTGGTTATATTTTTAGTAAAATTATTATCTTTTAAGTGTTTTAGGTGTAAAGGAGTTCTATCATGTTTAGCGCTCTCCCTAGTATATATATATTGTAAACGTTTTTGTATAGCAATACAAGTTGGTTAACAAACTTTTATAAGTTTTATCATGGTATCAGAGCCAATGGTTAATTTCATTAGTATTAAGACTATCAAGCATGTCATATTGTCATGACCATTTCCAATAATTACTCAAGAAAAGAGATTTAATTGTAACTAGAGTGTGAGTAATATGAATTTCTGATTTAAATAGGTTGGAAGTCATTCCTCATCACATTTTGTTCAGTAATTATAACACAAACCGAGCAAAGGTGGAATCTCCAAAAAAATCTAATTGTCTCAATTAATATACTCTTGTTTGTAATTGCCTCTGATAATACAAAGGAAAGGAAAGGAAAAAAAAAAAGAAAAGCATTATACAAAATCCATATAAAAGAGAAACTCTTGTAGCTTGTTTCTGTGAACTGACTCCTAATTGTCCTATAGTTCTGCCTTATTGCCTGTTGATTTCTTCTTAGATGCCACACTTGTTTTTGTTCTCCACCATTTTCTTAGCCGGTGAGAGACTCGGTTTGCGTGTGTTTTAAGTGTCTTCCCAGTATCAGTTACATGTTTCATGACTTTTTCCTTCCAGTCATCCTTTTTCTTCGCCTTCTCCTTGAAAGCTTTTCCCTGTGTTCAGCAGACTTAAACATCAATACAACAGGAATAATTAAAAAAGGTTACACATTACAAAACCTGATATAAAAACCATAATCATACCAAATTGGATCGGAATTGTGCTTCTTCATCATCATCATCGTCATCATCATCCTCGTCAACATTCTCATTACCTAAGTTTTGCATGTTCATCAATTCTTCCCTGGAGTACATTTTCATCCCGGGTGCTCCAGGTAGACCCTGCACAATGTAGAAAATTATTGGTCTTGCGAGAGTCAGCAGAAAAATAAAAGGAGTAAATTGTAAAGGATGGCTTACCTGCATGGATCTCATCATTTTTTCCATTTCAGCTTCTTTTTCTGGTTTTGGGAGAAATGGTTCCCCTGGAACCCTATCCTGTACACAAGTTAGTAAAGATTCAACGTCAGTCACACAGAGAAGCTTTTGACTTGGAAGATCTTTGCTATGGTGATTGAATTAATTGTATAAATGTCAAGTAGATATGCAGTCATGATGTTAGTTGCTCTTTCTGATACTTGATGATGCTATTTTATGATTTAAGAATTTATCATTGGCGATGAAGGCTTTAAATTATGGACTGATATTGAGCTACGAAAGTACGAAGTATAATTGAATTACAATCAGTATTCAACTATGCACGCTTCATAATAAAATCTTTATAATTTTTCGCAAAATCAAAATGAAAGAATCAATCAAGCATAAAGAACATGGCCATAGTTAACCTGTGTATATATTACCTTTGGCACAGGAGGTGGCCTTTTACTGCATGCTTTAGTGAGGTCCTTGCACAGATAATTTTCTAAAGAATCAAGCTGAGGTTTCCGAGCATATATATATTCGGCGATATCAGTGTCAGAAAACCCGATAATCTGCATTAAACAAAAAATAAAAAATTTCAGTAATGTGTAAAAACAAGATTTCCTGACATTGCAAAATCATAAACCTCCAACCTGAATTGGTACCAACACCAAAGTTTGACATGAGTAATTTTCCTCATCTAATTGCCTATTTTTAGTATAATAATCTCTCAATGGAGATGGAAGTAGAGCATTCAGAGCTTACAAGAAAAAACTCAAAAACCTAAGAAGTAAAAATGATTTGAGACTCAAACTAACCTCTTGACATGCCCGTTCAATTGTCTTACATTTTGAGTTGCATTGTCCATCAACATCTTGATCAACCAGCTGAAACCAACAAGAACAGTTTAGAAAAAATAGTAACAATAGAAAAGATGTTGACAAGTGACAATGAATTTTGAAGAAACAATAGTTTGATTTGATAACTCAATCAGTACAATATCAGAGGATATATTACAAAAATCGGAACTGCATGCAGAAGTATATTTTCAGATATAATATATGGAACTGGTTAAACAGCAACCCAAAATTCTTTTCCACAGAGCTCAAGATAATATAGAACTTTTTTCTAATACATATATTTTTCATTAGAGCTATCCTTGCAACATAAACATTGCAGTTGAAAAATTAGGTTTTATCAATGCAATTGAAGTACTTCCTTGTACTTCTATAGCCTATTACTCAGATTTCGGAACTGGTGTGACAGTGTCAGACTTTGTTACGTATCCAAGTGTTAAAATCACCTATTCAAACAAAAATTATTGCTTTGGTCCAATATGGAGTAGTCAGTATCCATATCTATGACCTATCCAAGTGTTAGACTGACCTATTCAAACAAAAATAATGTCTTTGGTCCATTATGGAGTATTCAGTATCCATATCCATGTTGAATGTTGATAATTCGACACAGGCACGTAAGGTAAAATGAAGAGCAAACTATATATTCGAATATATGCTCTAGGGACATTTTGAGTCATGAGTTTGCGCTATCAGAAAGATAAAAACACCTCTAAAATGAGAAATTCGGAATTCAGAAGATACGCCGTTGCAAAGATTTACAACTCCATGAGTTCGACAACTACATCTCTAAGTAAAAGCAGGACAAACTTCATTCATAAGCCACTTAACTCTTCACATTACTTGAATAAACAATCACACATTAACAATTGACAAGATTGCAAACCGAATCCAAGAACTCCCCAAGACAAATATCATTCAATAAAATCTTAAGATTACATATTTGAGTCAATAATAATCCAAGAACTTCCCAAGACAGAAAATACTCAATCTGTCAATCATCAAGTAAAATAATACAATCTTTCATCAAAATTCACAGGATTCAATTTTTTTGATTCACTTTGTACACTATTTCATCAATAACAGTAAGAATTAATGAAATTAAACTTAATGATAATCAGAATAAACAAATTCAAGCAAAAAATAAATAATTTTAAAAAATAGAAATTTACCTCCAATTGATCACCCTTTTCAACAATGTCGATTTTCAAAATCCAATCAGATTCTTCCTTCTTCAAATTACATACATTCTCAACAATCTCAATAACCTCAAACTCAGTAATCTGCAATCAAATAAAACCCCAACAACACAAACATCAATAATACTATATTTTTCTCAAAACCCAATAAAACTATCACAAAATTAGTTAAAATAAATAATACCCAGAAAATTAAAAACACAAAGTTACAACCTTTTTAGGTGAGATCTGAGCATCTTTCTTCTTCTGAACTTGAGAATAAAGTTCTGAAGCAAGTTTTTGACAAACTTGACATTTAATGAATGGAATGTCTTCTTTTCTAGCAGATGATTCTGGTTTTTTCAAACAATCTGAAATTTGTGCAAATGATACTAAAATTAATAGCACTGCTAAATTTAGTGCTATTAAGCTTGGTTTTGCCATGAAATTTTTTGCTCGATTCTCTCCTCTATTGTTTTTTTGGGTGAGTGTGAGTGTTTGCGTGGGAGAAGACTAGAAGAAGTTTACAAGTGCGAATTAAGTTTGGCAAATTTATTGTGTTTATTTACGTGTTGGGGAGTATCTGATTGGTTGGTATAGGCCACGTCAGAACAAGAGTTATTGAGATTTTTTTTTTTGAATAGATATTAAGATTTATTTTATTTTATGTTTCAAGGCTCTTTTAATGTAACTAGGGTAGCTAACGCGCGCGATGCGCGCACATAGCTAGTCATATCTAGAGACTCTTTCGGCTTGGTCTTAAAATCATAAATTTAGTTGTTGACAGATTTAATGACAAAATAAAATATGTAAACAACTATGTTTATGAGTATATAAATGTCCAAGACAACTAACATTAAAGCATGAGAGCAAATAAGTACATAATTAAATATTTTAGAGGGTATAATTGTCCAAACACTATTCATTAAAAAAAACTTGTATACATCAATGAGGGTATATATGTAAATACACATTTTAAAGGGTATACTTGTCATTACACTATTCATAAGAGTAATTTTCTACTTTTTATAAGGTAGGGATAAGGTGAATAGAATATGTCCTTAATGAATATGTACAGTATTTAGTATTTAGTTATAGATTTGAGTGAGAATAATAAACTAATTTATATGAGTGGGATCAGTGGGAGAGAAAAGTAATAAAATAGAAGTGTGTAATTAAAAATTAAAAGTATTGAATTATTATAAAATGGATGTAAAATGAATGTGTTCTATATTATTACAAAATATAGGGAGTAATTATCAATATCGTGGGAGCGCCATATGCACCTTCATTGGAAGTTGAGGAGAACGAATCCTTCATTATATAGGGGTTGATACCTCAACCCAGTGGAGACCTTTTAGGTTAGACTTTTTGTCTTGCACCGAATTGAAGCAAATACTTGCGGGTTAGGGTCTAGAGAGGACAATATCCAATAGTGGCCTTATGTTGACCTGGGGTGTGCAAATGGTAGTAGGGCAACTTTGTGACCGTGTGCCGATCGTGGATAAAATCCTCTGTTAGTCGCCTAGTGGGGGAGAATTCTGGGACTATATGAGTATATGACAGTATACAAACTTGATGTAACACTATGGCTACCAGAGGCCATTAGGCGTAATATTGGGGTCCTTAGGGGTCCAAGCGCAATGAGGGCGTTGTCGTTCTTAAGTGGGGGTGTATGTAATTATACCCCTCATGATTGCTTTAAAGGAACTTAAGATACTACTCATACCAACAAGATTCATTTTTCTTTTAGGGAGCTGGTATGCTAAGATACCTCTTAGTTAAGCGTGCTTAGCTAGGAGTAGTCTACCTCCTAGGAAGTTTTCCCAAGGTGCGCATTAGTGCAGACAAATTGCGCCAAAAGAACTTATATTATGAAGCTTTATATCAATACTTATCTAATAACCTATTGTATGGCAAAATATATTATTATGTTAATAAAAAAAGCTGTAGTCAAAGTTAAGATATGAATTGTGAAAAAAGTCTAACGTGTTAGTTATTCTGGGGCGTTCTGGGACAGAGGGAGTACAAATAAATTATCCATTGAGACGATTCCAACGATTACACACAATGTTATATTTTTCTTATGTATAAATTACAAACATTAGCCAAAATAAATTATATACAAATATGCGTAATACAAAAGGTGAAAATATTTTATTTATTGAAACACAAAGGGATTAGTATAAGTATCTCCCAAAAAGTCAAAAAATCAAAAAGAGATGTAAAATGATTGGAAAAAAGAGATGTTGCCAACTCATCACGGCTAGTATAGTATCATTTTACTTTTGGTTAATTTTATGTAGTAAATGTAAAATTATTTGAGTCCTTAAAAGAAGATCCGCCTTTGGTAGTTGTTAAAGATTGGGTTTTCTCTAATATGTAAAGGAAGGAGGTTTGACCTAGGTGTTTGTTGAATTAGTTTGCGTGACTTTGCCCAATGAAAAAGAAGTCCTAATCCGATGATGGCATACATGATATAGAGAGTGTAGCGTTGGGAAGAGCTAGGGAGGAGGAGAGACCCTAGAGATGTCAAAGTCAGCGCCCCGAATAGAATCATTAGTTCTTGATGTTAGATTTCGGGAAAACTCCTCAGATTAGAGTGTGTACCATTGATCATAATATATAGTGTTACAATCCTAGTCCTAATCTTGTTAGGAAACCTAGTATGATAAGTGTACAAACTATATCAAAAATATATACAATATATCCTAGCTCTGCGACAAATATTATCGTAATCCTATAATATCTATCACACCCCCGCAGTTGTAGCGGTAGGAGGACGTACGCTAAGACTGGACCTAAATTCCAGAAATAATTCTCGTGGCAGGCCTTTAGTGAAAATGTCCGCAAACTGATATCTAGAAGGAACATGTAGAACCCGAACTTGTCCCAAAGCAACCTTTTCTCGAACAAAATGAATATCCATCTCCACATGTTTGGTGCGTTGGTGTTGTACCGGGTTTCCAGAAAGGTAGATAGCACTGACATTATCACAATAAACAATGGTAGCCTGCCGTAGAGGACAATGTAACTCAAGTAAAAGATTACGGAGCCAACACGCCTCAGAGACAACATTTGCGACGCCTCGATATTCTGCTTCTGCACTCGATTTAGACAAAGCATGTTGACGCTTAGATGACCAAGAAACGAGGTTGTCCCCAAGGAAACAACAATAGCCCGATGTAGAACGTCGGGTATCGGGACAACCTCCCCAGTCTGCGTCAGTGTAAGTAATCAATCGATGAGAAACATTCGGATATAAATGTAAGCCGTGATCAATGGTACCCTGAACATAACGCAGAATGCGTTTCAATGCCTCATAATGAGGTTCCCGGGGATCATGCATAAATAGACACACCTGTTGTACCGCATAAGAAATATCTGGCCTGGTAAAAGTAAGATATTGAAGAGCACATGGTAAATTGCGATACAAAGTAGGATCCCGAAAAGGTGGTCCTGCATCTGCACTAAGTTTGGACTTAGTGTCAACTGGAGTGGCTGCAGGTTTACAAGAGGCCATACCTGCACGCTCTAAAATCTCCTGTGCATACTTTTCCTGCGAAAGTAGCAAATAAGAAGGTGTACGGGTCACTGCAATCCCTAAAAAATAACTCAGAGGCCCCAAATCAGACATAGGAAACTCAGTTTGCAACTGAGAGATAATCCCTGTACGCAACCTGTCAGATGAGGTAGCTAAAATAATATCATCAACATATAGAAGCAAATATGCCATATCATCACCCTGCCGGAAAGTAAAAAGAGAATTGTCACTCTTAGCAATGACAAATCCCAATTTGATCAGAAAATTTGCAAAACGCTGGTACCAAGCTCTAGGAGCTTGTTTCAAACCATATAGAGCTTTTTGAAGCCGACAAACATGAGTGGGAGCTCTACGATCAATAAATCCCGGTGGTTGATGCATATAAACAGTTTCCTGCAAGTCACCATGTAAAAAGGCATTTTTGACATCTAATTGATGAATCGACCACTTTTTAGCCAAGGTTAAACTGAGAACAGTGCGAATGGTGGCCGGTTTTACTACCGGACTAAAAGTCTCATCACAGTCCACACCGACTTCTTGCGACCTGCCATCACATACAAGACGAGCTTTGTGCCTTTCAAGGTCACCATTAGACTTGTATTTATGCTTAAAAAGCCACATACAATTAACAATATTCACCCCCGTAGGCCTAGGCACCAACTCCCATGTCCCCGTTTTAATTAAAGCACCAAACTCATCATTCATCGCCGCATTCCAATTAGGGTCATTTAAGGCTTGTTTATATGATTTTGGAAGGGGTGATTTATGAGGAGTAGGACCCGAGTTTTGAATGGTTAGATTGCAATATTTCGGGTTTGGCTTGAATATGCGTCGTTGACTACGAGTTATGCGAGGTGAGGGAGGTGGGGGCCGAGTGGGGCGGATGGGTGGTACACCACGCTGTGGTGGTGGGGTGTATGTGGGAGGGGACGTGGCTGGAGTGGTGGGTGGCAGTGGGGTCCGCGGTGGGGTCGCGGCAGGGGAAGTATCTCCGCGGGGAACCTGCGGAGTATACTGTGTAATGGCGTGAAAAGGTGAATGAGTTTGATTTGGGTTTGGAGTTAATGGAGAAGTTGGGTGGGCTTGTGGAATAGTGGGCCTGTTGTACCTCATCAATAAATGGGTGAGTAATGGTGAGGAGTCATCATGACCCAAAAAGTTATAGTCTTCTAAACTAAATTTGCTCAAGTTAGTGTAAGGATAAATGCTTTCATCAAACGTGACATGCCTTGAAAAAATAATTTTGTTTGATGTGAGGTCGAGACATCTATAACCTCGATGGTTCGGAGGGTACCCTAGGAACACACATGGGGTGGAACGAGGAGCTAACTTGTGCGGAGCAATGGCCGAAAGGTTAGGAAAACAAAGACACCCAAACACTCGCAAATGATCATATGAGGGTTGTTTTCGAAATAAGGCATGAGTGGGGGTTATGTTTTTGAGAGCTTTTGTGGGTAATATATTTAATAAATATGTAGCGGTCTCAAGAGCATAAATCCAAAAGTTGGGGGGCAACGAGGCATGAAAGAGAAGTGTACGTTTGACATTATTAATGGTGCGGATCATACGCTCAGCCTTTCCATTTTGAGATGAAGTATGTGGGCATGAGAACCTTAAAACCATTCCAATATCTAAGCATTGCTTTTTGAAAGGGTTATTGTCAAATTCTCGGCCATGATCGCTTTGAAAGGCTTTAATGGGTCTTTCAAATTGTGTTTGCACATAAGTTCGGAAATTAACAAAAGTGGGGAAGGCTTGAGATTTATATTTAAGAGGAATGGTCCACACAAAGTGAGTAAAATCATCAATAAGAACTAAATAATATTTATGACTATCAATACTCCGAATAGGAGATGTCCACAAATCCGCATGAATAATATCAAAAGCACAAGAAGTATGACTAGTAGAATCATAAAAGGGTTGTCTAACATGCTTCCCTAATTGACAAGAATTGCAAAACATGGAGCCACGCTCCTTATTACAATCTATAAAATTATTACTCCTAAGGTAACTCAAAGAATTAACACTGGGGTGTCCCAAACGATTATGCCAAGTGTTTGGTGAAGTGACCATGAGAGTTGAGGCAAGACATGATGATGGTAAAATGGTGGTGACTGGGTAAAGATCTCCCGAACTATTACATCTCGTTATTATCCTCCCCGTTTGAAGGTCCTTCACAGAAAAACCAAATGGGTCAAACTCAATAGAAAATAAATTATCAGAAGTAAATTTACGAACTGAAATTAAGTTTTTAATGATTTAGGGGGGCTAAAAGGACATCACGAAGAGCTAATTTATTATTTGGGAGAGTGGTGTGACCATAACCAGTAATTGGAATGCGATGACCATTACCAACTAAAATATTATTATTGTTAGTGCTCAAATTAAACAAGGGCATGAGAGTACTTGAATTATGAGTCATATGTGAGGTCGCACCCGAGTCCATGTACCATCCGTTGTCCGTATTTTCCAAATTCATGGATGAGAAAGCCGATCCTAACTCCGTGGGAGTGTATAATTGGCCATAGTAAGCTGGACTAGCCATATAGGCTTGCTGCATTTGGCCTCGAGCCGTAGGAGGAACTCCAGGAGATTGTTGCCGCATGGGCTGCCCAATTGGGCCAGGAGTTGTAGGGTATGGGCAAGGAGGAGAGGCCCAACCTCCTTGCCATTGTTGTGGTTGCCACTGTTGTGGGGCTGCATAGCCAGGCCACTGTTGTGGGCCGGCCCATTGACCTTGTTGATGGGTCGAATTTTGTTGTTGTTGCTGTGAGTTATTGAGTTGCTTAGAGTTGTCGCGACCACCACGTCCTCGACCCTTGCCATTGCTACCCCGACCTGCAGACTGACCACCACGTCCGGCTCCTCGACCACCACCGGAGCCGCGACCTCCCGGTGATGGCTGCTGTTGCGCCGTATTACCGCCAGAATTGGAGGATTGATCTTGTTGCGCCACAAACGATGTGTGAGAAGTGGAGTTTTGGTCGTTAGCTTGACGAGACTCCTCAAGAAGCAACCGAGATCTCGCAGTATTAAAAGAGGGAAGCGGGTCTGTTTGTTGAATGAGAGTAGCGACGGTGTCGAAGTCCGTGTTTACCAACCCGGTAACAAGTCGAATTACAAGCTTATTTTCAGAGACAGGGTGATCAATATTGGCGAGTTGATCGGATAAGCTCTTCAACTGTTGACAGTAAGCAGTAACACTTGAAAAATTGCTAAGGTGTAGCATATTAAACTGCGTTTCAAGATAGACAGCCCGAGAATTCTTGTTATCTTGAAAAATCTCCTTGATTCGGTTCCAAGTTTCTTGAGCGGTGGATTTCCGAGATAAAATCGTTTCAAGGAGGTCCGTAGAGATGGTGCCGTAAATCCACTGTTTAACAATAGCATCTAAACGTGTCCATAAAGAGTCCGAAATATCGGTAGGACGGGAAACAGTAGAGTCAATGTGATCTAACACATTGTAGGCGCAAGCATGGTTCTCAAAAAGCTCAACCCAATTTGAGTACTGGACCTTCTCATAGTCAAGAACAAGGGGAATTGCATTCTTTATATTATTCACTGCCAACGCGGGGTGAAACTCTGATGAGTTTGGTGGTGGAGGAGGGGGCGTTGATTCATCATCTTTAGCCATGTTGATAGGTAGAGAACAAAAGAAAGAGATTGGAAAATAAAGGAAACAAGTGCTAGCTAGAAGACAAGATAGTCAATGAAACAAAGCAGTAAAGGAATTTGGTAAACAATTAACCAAATAAGAGCGGAAGCTAAGGTCCCAAATTAAAAACAAAAACCAAAAATATTGGAAAAAGAAAAAAAATTTGAGATCTAAAACCTAAACTGTGATACCATGTTAGATTTCGGGAAAACTCCTCAGATTGGAGTGTGTACCATTGATCATAATATATAGTGTTACAATCCTAGTCCTAATCTTGTTAGGAAACATAGTATGATAAGTGTACAAACTATATCAAAAATATATACAATATATCCTAGCTCTGCGACAAATATTATCGTAATCCTATAATATCTATCACTTGATAAGGCGTAGTTGTTGGTGGTAAGGGTATTGTTGATGGTGATGGCCTATGCATCAACGGTATTGGTGGTTGCGACGATGGAGGTGGTGGTATTAAGAATATATAAGCACAACAATATAGCAGAAGCCAGACAACAGAGAGTAGAATTGTGTAAGGATTTGTGGAAAAAGGTGAAATTGTATGATCCCCTTGAGTTTTTAACTGAAGCAAGCCAAGAATGGATGTGACAATGAAGATAACAGTGGTGTTAAATGACTTTGGATTGAATGATTTTGGGTCAGTTTTTGGTGTTGGTTGATGGATGTTGTTGGGAGACATGTGGAGGGGATGGAGGGGGCACATTACTGCCTTGCAGAAATTCGGTGTTGGCCACTTTGGTTGTTGAATGAAATAGTGGATTGGTTGATGTTGGATTTATGACTATGTATATACGGAGTATATACGAGTTCATAGGTGTATACTCTACTTTGTGCGGAGTATAATATTAGATTATAAATGGACGAAAGCATGCATTGAAGACTTGAAGTGTGGCTGTGCCGTTGTGGTATATATTAAAATATTAAATTATTAATACCCGTCAAAAAAAAAAAAAAAAAAAAAAAAAAAAAACCTAAGGGCCTGTTCTCTTACGTTAAAATTCAGTTCAGTTCAGCTGAGTTCAATTCAGTTCAGTTCAGTTCAGCTCAATTCAGTTCAGTTCAGTTCAGTTCAGTTAAGTTCAGCTCCTAATTTCCTTCTCTTATAAAATATTCATTTCAGTTCAGTTCAGCTGAGTTCAGTTCAGTTCAGTTCAGCTGAGTTCAGTTCAGTTCAGCTGAGTTCAGTCAATGAGAACAGGCCCTAATATATATATATATATATGTGTGTGTGTGTGTGTGTGAGGGTCTGCAAAATGACAAATTATAATCCTACAGGTATAACTAAGTTCTGCAAAATGACAAAAGTTAACTTATTATGCACAAGTACTTAATAAAGTAAACATGAGCATGTGAATATGGGGCAAACAATTAATTAGGGACGAAGGGAGTACTTATCGAGCAACAAGATTGACTCTAAATTAAAGAAGAATAGTGAGAGTGGAGGGTAGCTCAAGTTGTTAATTAGAGTTTCCCTCCCCATTTCAAAAGATCTTGAGATTGATTCTCACCCCGACCCTTGTGGCTCTCTAAACACCAAAAAAAAAAAGAATAGTAGGTCGGGCCAATGCAGGTTGCGGGTCAATAGCAGATTATAAGCTGGCCAACAAACTATCAATTAAAGTAAATTTTAAACAAAGTCATAAATAAGTATATATGAATGCGAAAATATGTATGTAATTTTTTTTTAAATATTATTTGTTTTAATTTGTTTGTGTATTAAATTGAACAAACATATTAGCCCTATATTGACTCTGCTCAATAAGGGTCTGTCCAATAATAACCCTATATATTAAGAGTCTATAAGTTTGGCTTTGATCCTATTATCATTGGACTACCCTTTATTGAATTGGGACCATTAAAAAGAGAGTAATAAGAGAAAATACTGAAAATTTGTAAGGAATTAAAATAGAAAGTAGAAACATCATGTTAAAACCACCTGAAATGAAAAAGTAGGAACATCATTGTGGAATAGAGGGAGTATATTTCAATAGTATGTTATTTCACTACAGGTTATAGCTATATATTCATTACCCCCACCGTATTTTAATTAGTGTTAAATTTTGACCGACGCATAGTTTTAGGCAATTTAATGGACTTAAATAAAATAAGAGGTGATTGGGTAGTTAGATGATTAAATTAAAATTGTAAAAGATAGTGTTGTTAATAGTTTATTGAAAAATAATAAATGTGAGAGACAATAGTATCACTAAATAGATAATGGTATTAGGAAAATTTACACTTTGGTGTCCCAACGTTTAAGTAAATTCCATTTTGGTGACCCATGGTTTCAATATTCCTATTTTAGTGTCCAGTCATTAGATAATTGTTCAATATTAGTGCCTAATAGTTAACGGTGTTAAATTCTCCATAAACAAAAAAAGAAAAGAAAAGAAAAGAAAAAAAAAACTAAAGTTGTATAATTAATTAATTATATTAGGGTCTCTAAAATTTCCCCAAAACCCATTTACCTCATCTCTCTTAAAATTTCCCTCTAACTTCTACGCCTCTAGGTTCTACACTGCTACCCAATTCCATAATTCATCACAAACTATGTATCTCCTCTAATAAAATAAAATTTGTCTCATTTATTGGTGAAGATAATGCCGCAATCGTAAAACTCAATCCAAGCGACAAGATCTTACAATAACAGTTGCATCATCTCAATACGCCAAGTTCCTCACTAAACAATAGTATTCTAGGATTTTATTTTTTTATTTTTATTTTATTAACATTACTTTTTGGGCATGCATGTAGTCATGAAATTTTTTGGGTTACAAAAAATGATGCTAAAAGTGCAGTACATTGACTTTTTAATTGTTTTTAATCAATTTATGCATGCCTAAGGATATATTTTTGTTTATTAGCTGTAATCTTAGTTTCATGGCTCTTAGTTTCATGAGGAGAAAGAAGTTCCACTACTATATATATATCATGGTTTGGTTATATTTTAATGCTAATATTTAGCTTTAGTGCTTTAATTTAATAAAAAAAATATTGATATTTTTCAAAAAAAAAAAAAATTAACGGAGAGTTTAACACCGTTAATTATTAGGCATTAATATTGAACAACTATCTAATAACAGGACACTAAAGTGGGAATATTAAAACCATGGGTCACCAAAGTGAAATTTACTTAAACGTTGGGACACTAAAGTGTAAATTTTCCACGGTATTATATAAGCTTTTAGTAGTACATTTAAAAGTGGTCTCACTTAACTATCTCTCTCCTCCTTTTTCTCTCTTTCTTGAACTTTTTAATAATTTTATATTTGTTATACATTTACAAATGCATAACAAAACTGCATTAGTACTTACTCATAAATGTAACACTTATTCAAACACGGAGAGAGTACAATTTTACTAGTATAATAGTTTTTTCTCACTTTTGTGTCCTATTCCATGCATAACTCGAATTTATTGGTCCAAATCATTTAAACTATTTGGGGGGTACTAAACCACGCTCGGTATTTATCGGGTAACACCTGTATTTTTATATGAACTCCCTTAAATAACCCTTTCTTAAATAACTCTTCAATCTTTTCTCTCTCTTACTTTCACTTTTACTGTTGTCTCACTTCACCTTAAGAATTTCATCCACAACCACCACCAATCAAACCACCACCACCAAGCAAACCACCACAATTCTGTCATGACAAAGCAAAGCCACCATAATTTCGTCATCACCAAGGGTTGCGACCAGCTACAAGGGACGATGTCAAGAAATCGAAAGGTTAAAGGGGTAGCGATCAGGTACTTTTTTTTTAGTTGTTCCAGACGAACGCCTGAAATTCTAGAATGTTTCATGGAAGGAACACCTGAAATTTTAGAATCTCCCCCGGAACATTCTAAAATTTCAGGCGTTTCCCCCTTAAACGCCTGAAATTTTAGAATGTTCCAAGGGTGATTCTAAAATTTTAGGCATTCCGTCTATGATTACGAAACAGAAAAAAAAAATGACAAAAATTCAGAGCACTCACCGACTCTGTATGCTCCGATGACCTCTCTAGTGGCGTCATTGTTTCCTTAAACTTGTCCATTCATCGTTTGCGTTAATCGGTGAAGTGTAAAGCAAATTGATTTAAGATAATTTGACATGGTGGTTGTTCGTTGGTGATGATTGTTTGGTGGGTGGTTGGGTAACAAGTTAGATTGTGGTTAAAGAAAGTGAAACTGGAATAGAGTATATTTTATACGGGGGCATGTTTGCAAAGTCAAGTTAAAATACGGGCGTTACCCGATAAATGCCGGATGTGGTTTAGCAATTCACATTTATTTTCTTGATTCACTTTTGATATTAACTCCGCCAGTGGATTTCCCGCTGCCAGTCCCAAGCCTGGATAAAGGAGGAGGGTTACGGTAGGCCAGTGACAGCCAGTATAAAACTTCGTCACATCCCATGACATGAGCCAAACAGATATTTTCGTGGGGGCGTTCCCTACTCAGCGACGCGCTGCACTTCCTAGACCCGGGTGTAGTGATAAGTATGCAAGGGCTGCTAGGTCGTCGCCCAGAAGCGACGCGCCACATTGCCCGAGTGTGGTGTCAAATGAGCAAGGGCGTGCCATTGGGGCGTTCCCTACTGAGCGACGCGCTGCACTTCCCAGACCCGGGTGCAGTGATAAGTATGCAAGGGTTGCTAGGTCGTCGCCCAGAAGCGACGCGCCATATTGCCCAATTGTGGTGTCAAATGATCAAGGGCCTGGAGTTGGGACCAGGAGGGAGCGTGGGAGAAAGGAATTTAGTTTGCGGATTGGTTCTTGGAATGTGGGGTCTCTTACGGGAAAATCAGCAGAAGTGGTAGAAGTAATGAAGAGACGACGCGTGAACATCATGTGCCTCCAAGAGACAAGATGGACAGGTGAAGGAGCTCGAGGCTTGGTTTTGGGGTATAAGGTATGGTATGTTGGGCAAGAAACGAGCCACAGGACAAGGAATGGTGGAGCTAGGAACGGAGTTGGTGTGGTTCTCGATGAGAGGTTGGCAAAAGAGGTGATCGAGGTCTATCGGAAGAACGATAGGTTGATAAGGCTGAAGTTGCTATGTGGCAAGGAGATTGTGAATGTTATCAGTGCTTATGCTCCCCAAGTGGGTTTAGATGCAGAAGAGAAACGACAATTTTGGGAGGACCTAGACGAGGTGGTGCAGGGTGTCCACCACTCAGAGAAGTTATATATTGGAGGGGATCTAAATGGGCACGTTGGGGCGAGCCGAGATGGCTATGAGAGTGTCCATGGAGGCTTTGGGTATGGGCAGAGGGACGCCGGTGGTGAAGCTATTATGGATTTTGCCCAATCATATGATTTAATTTTGGCTAATACTTGGTTTAAGAAGAGGGATTCACACTTGATAACTTTTCGGAATGGAGCAAATGCAACTCAAATAGACTTCCTGCTCACAAGGAGCATAGATAGACAAAGTTGCATAAACTGTAAGGTTATCCCAGGGGAGAGTGTGGCCACCCAACACCGGCTATTGGTAATGACTATTCGTCTGAAAGAGAAGGCGAAGAAAAAAGTTAGACAAGAAGAACCAAGGATAAGATGGTGGACCCTAAGGGATGCAAAAGCTAAGGTTTTTACAGAAAAGGTAATTGAAGAAGCGGATTGGGATGGAGAGGTGGATCCGGACATGACTTGGTTACGAATGAAGAACTGTTTCCTAAGAGTGGCCAAAGAGGTCTTAGGGGAAGTAAGGGGAAGAACTTCGGTACAGAGAGATACTTCGTGGTGGAATGAAGAGGTGAAAGCAGTAATTAAGCAAAAAAGGGAATGCTATCAAGCCTTAGGAAAATGTAGGAGTGATGAAACCTTTGCAGCGTATAAGGAGGCTAAGAGTAAGGCAAAGGCAGCTGTTCGCCAAGCAAAAGAAAAGGCATATCAGGAGGTTTATGAAAAGCTTGATTCCAAGGAGGGAGAAAGGATCATTTATAAGATGGCAAAGAGAAGACAAGAGGCAAGGAAGGATATTGGCATGGTGAAGTGTGTCAAAGATAAGAACCAAATGGTCCTAGTGCAAGAGGAGGACATCAAGGACAGGTGGAAGGGGTACTTCGATGAATTATTTAATGGAAGTAATGGAGTTGTGATAGGAGATACCTCTATGAGTGATGAAGAAATCAACATGGAGTATGTGCGAAGGATTAGGAGAGTAGAGATGGAGATTGCACTGAGGAAGATGAAACCTAAGAAGGCGGTTGGCCCTGATGGGGTACCGATAGAGGTGTGGAGGTGTTTGGGTAAGATTGGTATTGATTGGTTAACACACCTTTTCAACAAGATATGGACGGCTACAAGGATCCCACAAGATTGGAGGAAGAGCACCTTGGTCCCGATTTATAAAAACAAAGGAGACGCTCAAGATTGTTCTAACTATCGAGGAATTAAGCTTATGAGCCATACTATGAAGTTGTGGGAAAGGGTGATTGAACAAAGGTTGAGGGCATGCACAAGCATTTCAGATAACCAATTTGGTTTTATGCCTGGGAGATCTACTATGGAGGCAATCCATTTGATAAGACAAATGATGGAGTTTTACAGGGTAAAGAAGAAAGATCTTCATATGGTCTTTATTGATTTAGAGAAGGCATATGACAAGGTGCCAAGAGAGATACTTTGGTGGGCAATGTTGAAGAAAGGTATCCCACGAAGGTATGTAGACCTAGTTAAGGATATGTATCGGGATGTGTCAACAAATGTGAGGACATGCGGAGGGTTGACAAAAGATTTCCCTATTACAATCGGATTGCATCAAGGGTCTGCATTAAGCCCTTTTCTTTTTGCAACGGTTCTAGATGAATTAACTAGACCAATTCAAGATGAGGTTCCATGGTGTATGTTGTTCGCGGATGATATCGTTTTGGTGGATGTGACTAAGGATGGGGTTAATGTCAAGTTGGAGCAATGGAGGCAAAGGTTGGAATCTAGAGGGTTTAAGCTAAGTCGGAGTAAGACTGAATATTTGGTATGTCGTTTTGACACTCAGAGGGGGACTAGCAATGAAGTGGTGAGTTTGGATGGAAAGGATTTGACCATGAGTGAATGTTTTAAGTATCTTGGGTCGATCATCCAGAAGAATGGTGACATTGATCAAGACGTGGCCCACAGGATTAAGTCAGGGTGGCTTAAATGGAGAGCGGCCACGGGAGTGTTATGCGACCGCAGCATTCCCTTACAGTTGAAGGGAAAATTCTACAGGACTGCCATAAGACCAGTGTTGCTCTATGGTACAGAATGTTGGGCTTCTAAGAAAGAGCATATTAAAAAGATGGAGGTTACGGAAATGCGCATGTTAAGGTGGATGTGTGGAAACACTTTAAGAGATACAATCAGAAATGAGGTTATTCGCAAGAAAGTAGGTGTGGCAGACATTGTAGATAAATTGAGGGAAAACCGTCTGCGTTGGTTTGGACATGTAAGACGGAGACCCGAGGGTGCACCGGTGCGAAGAGTGGAAGAGTGGGATCATGGAGGGATTAAACGAGGAAGAGGGAGACAAAAAATGACTTGGTTAGAAGGAGTGAGGAAGGATATGAAGTGCATGGATTTACGTGAGGATGAAGTTTTGGATCGTAAGGGATGGAGGAGAAAGATTTATGTTGATGACTACACGGAATAATCAAATTTGGTTCATGTTAGCCGACCCCACTTTTGGGATTAAGGCTTTGATTGATTGATTGATTGATTGATTCACTTTTGATATTAATAGCAAATTTAATTACGTAGAATTTACATAATTTATATTCTAGTCCTTTTCTTTTTTTTCTTTCTTTTTTTTTAAAAAAAAAATGTGTATACAATTATGTTTACTTCAACTCTAATAATTAATTTTTTTCTTTTATGTTACCTCCATAACTTTACAAGAATCCTAATTTTTAAAAAATTACCTTATCCATTCTTTCTTTAATTACATCAATAATTATAAATATCAAAGCACCGAAATTTCAATTTAATTGATACTCCACTAGAAGTGATTTTGTTATCTTGTCATATCCAACTTTACGGAATCAATGATATAATTTGATTGTACAAGTGTTCTGGCAATTGCTGTAGGTGTATCTAGTGGCTCCATTGAATAGTGATAGCATGGCGTGTAAGAAGCTGCCATTATATTTTAGGTAGAAAGATCATGTTGAATTTTTGAAAAAAAAGTTAAAAAAAAATAATGGAGTTTAAATAATTGTATACAAGAAAAAAAAAAAAAAAAGGACATAGAGACTATAATTTTAATTATGTAAATTCTATTAAATTTTATTTTCTATTAATAAATGTCCAAATATAAAAATTAAATCAAGAAAATATATATTTCAAATGACTAGACTAATAAAATTAAGTGATATATAAAATGAAACATAAAAGTGAGATAAAAGATTCGAACCCCTTTTTGAAACGGCCGTACCAGAGTATTAGGTAGTATATAAAAAAATTAAACACACATCATCCGATTCAAACAGCACCCACTGAACAGACAATCATCCTTACATCCTATCAGAAGTTCTATTCCGATCTTCGGCACACTCACCACAAGCATGCCACTTGATAAACAAAAAGGGCAGCAACTTGTATTTCCTCAAAAAAAAAAAAAAAAAAAAAAAGCACACCTTTCTCAAAAATCTAAAAAAAATAAAAATAAAATAATAATAATAATAATAATAATAATAATAAAACCCTAAAATTTTCTCTGTTCTCTCTCTCCAAACCTAGCCACCATATTAAAACTTAGGGGCTGCCATCGAATTTTATCGATGGTAAGCCCCAAATGCTTACTTAATTTAATGTTTTTGGCCAATAAAGATCACCATCAGTATGGTGATTGTAGTCAGTCCCTCCATGTAGGGTTTAGTCAGTCCCTCCATGTAGGGTTTAATATTGTTTGTTTGGTTGGTTTTAGTGTGTGCAGGGATACAAATTTGGAAGATTCGTCTTGCAAATTTGAGGAATTGCGCGTTTGTTGGTATAGGGGTGCAGATTTAGAAGATTCATCTTGCAAATTTGCAGGTATTGATGACCAATCAAGTTTTATCTCTTTTACGACTATACATTAATGGAGCTCCGTCAAGAACGATGCAAAGACATCTAAAATTATCCAGAGCAGTTCAAAAGCGATGCTATTAGTTTAGGGGTATTTAATTCTTATATTGAGAATTTAGATGTCTTAAAGATGATTCTAAGTGCCGAATAACTATTACTCCCTCCGTTTTTAAATACTTGCTTCAATTCTCCATGCGCGGAGTTTTAGGAGAACTTGGAGAAAGTAATAAAATAGTGAAATGCTAAACACCGCCGTCCAAATTTATCGCCACTGCCATCATTTCGAGCAAATTGACAATTTTGCCCTTATTAAACCCAACCTCATTTTTCAGGCTTTTTTTTTTTCTTTTTTTTTTCTCTCTTTTCTCAAACACCAAACAGGGCAACCACTCACCTTTCTCACCTCACAACCACCACATATTTGAGAATTACCGGGAAGCAATTGGCAGCAAGCTCAAGTAGCGGTGGCGACTTCGTCGATGGAATGGGTGGAAAGGAGGTAAGTAGTTTCCAGTTTGTTTGTTTGTTGTTTTGTTTTTGTTTTTGTTATTTTTATGTAATAGGTGGCTGGTAACCGAAGGTGAAAACCGGTTGCTAGCACCGGTAATCGGCGACCTAATCCGGTTGATTGCAGCCGGTAACCGGTTTTCACCTCCAGTTACCATGGTGGGCAACCGGTTTTCACCTCCGGTTACCAACCACCATATTTAATTTTTTTTTTTGAAGAAAACTAATCAATTTTTTAATTGGGCTCCGGTTACCGGTTTTGGCCTCCTGTTACCATGGACGGTAACCGGATTTGACCTCCGGTTGACCGTGGTAACCGGATTTGACCTCCGGTTGACCGTGGTGACCGGAGCCCAAATCCGGTTACTGTCCATGGTGACCGGAGGTCAAATCCGGTTACCGTGGAGCTGCGATTGGCCCCCGATTCTTTTTCCGTCGAGCCACCTCGATCACCATCCATTTCTTGTCGACTTTCGTTGTCGTTGTAGCTGTCTGGTGTAGAAGTTGGTGGTTGACACGGTTTTGGTTGATGGGCTAATGTTAGAAAATGAAATGGAAAAAAAAAGTTAATAAGGGCAAAATCGTCAATTTGCTTGAAATGATGGCGGTGCCGATAAATTTGGACGGCGGTATTTAACACCCCCCAAATATGGAGGTAGTGGGATAGTTGAGAAAATAAAAAATTGTAAAATGCAAAAGTAGTGGAAGAATAGGAGGAGAGAGAATATTATGTTGGGTTCACTAAGTATGAGAAATGAATTAAATATTGTAAAAACTTTCAAAAAAGAAAATGGAGCAAGTATTTAAAAACGGCCGAAAAAAAAGTGGAGCAAGTATTTAAAAACGGAGGGAGTATTATTTAATGAAATCACTCCTCCCCATTCCATTAAAAAAAAAAAAAAAAAAAAAAAAAAAAAAAAAAAAAAACTTCAGAAGTTAAACTTCACCTACCAAAACAGGCAACATCCCTCATATAAGAAGTTCAACTGTCTAACTTCGATTCATCTAATCTCACCACAAAAATGTCAAAAGCAGTGGTGATTTTCGACTTCGATCGAACATTAATCGATGAAGATAGCGATCGTTGGGTGATTACCCAGATGGGTCTCTCTCCTTTATTCAATCAACTCTATTCCACTTTGCCATGGAACTCTCTCATGGTCAGTCCCCCTTTTCATTATTTCTTCTCTTCATTCATATAAATTCATATTTATAACTATATTGGTACCACCAATCGTATATCAATAATGTCTCGATAGGTTTATGATCGAATCCCGTCTACATCATTGACCCTTCATGGCTTGTGTACTTTTGAAATAACAATAAGAGTATATATGTGAGATTTTTGTGATTTTCTTTCTTTGCAAATAAATTGTTACATATTATTAAGTATATAGTTACTACCAATTGTATATCAATTGTGTCTCCATATATTTATGATTGAATCCCGTCTACATCATTGACTTTTCTGGCCCCATGTGTAATTTTAAAGAAAGCAATAAGAGTATATATGGATGAGAATTTTGTGATTTCTTTGTTTGTGAATAACATTTTACATTGGAGAATCATTGATTTGATTAGTTTACAAATGATTAAGGTTTGTAGTATCGAAATTTATACAGAATAGGATGATGGAGGAGCTTCATATACAAGGGAAAACAATTGAAGATATTGGAGATTGTTTAAAGCAAATGCCATTACATCCGAAGATAATATCAGCAATTAAATCTGCTCATTCTTTGGGGTAGAATTATGCTCATATAAATAAAACAGGGTTTTCCCTGTAATTGGGGTTTTCAGTTTTATTAAATTTGATTAATAACTAACTATTGAATTTTTTGAAGTATAATTTGAAGCTTATGGTTGCTGTATTTGTGGGTTAGGTGTGAATTGTGGATTGTAAGTGATGCGAATCAATTTTATATCAAGACGATACTGGAACAATATCAATTGTTAGGGTTCTTCAAAGAAATAATAACGAATCCAACATTTGTTGACGATGAAGGAAGGCTTAGGATTATGCCGTATCATGATTCCAAGTTGCATCCTCATGGATGTACTCTTTGCCCTCCTCACATGTGCAAGGTATGTGATGCTTATGTGACTTTAGCTACAGTATATCTTAAACTATATGTGGTTGGTTACATATCAAAATTGGATATGTATTGTCTTATTACCTAGCAACCTTGAATGATGATATAAATATTGTATGCCATTACTTACAACCTAAATGATGTCACTCAAAAGGTTGGGTAAAAGCATGATTTGGGATTATATGAGCTTTTTCAAATGACGAACCCATCATATTAAACTCTAAATCTTTGATTATCTATCTTGAATGGTTGAGTATCTTCATTTTCAATCTCCACCACATCATACGGAATTTGCGTACACAAGAGAAACCAAACTGACACCAAACCAAGGGAAAATTGTCAGCGTTACAGAAATTTTAACAAAAATGAGATTTGCCAACAATAAGTATAAGGATGGTAAAAAATAGAAACTAAGCTATACTAAATTCAATACCTTAACCAGGTTAAAAACCCACTTATTAGAGAGGGTGAGAAGAGCAGAAGAATGGAAGGGGTGTGATGATGGTGAGCATTAATCCTATGAGAGGTTTCATAAGAATTAGTTAAGACATATGCCCATATGTATTTGTCATACGCCCATGTAATCTTCCCGAAAAAGATTTATGAATCCTTACAAAGAGTTAGATATGCCTCTGTTTATAAACTTTGGTGAGAAAAAAGTGATATGGGAAAGGCAGGGGTAAGAATAGCTAGAGTGTGATGATGTTATGAGAAGTGACTAAGCAGAAGAATGGTGCAGTGGAAGAGCAGGGAAAGATACAATAAGGTTTTGAGTGTTCTGTTAGCAGAAGGTGACCATTCTGATTAGGGAATGGCAAGTCACGATGTACCGCTTACACAAATATAATATGGAATTCTGGATGAATCTTTTATGTGGTAAGAAGTATTGTAGCATAGTAGAAAAGTTTCCTTTGAGTGGTATCGAAAAATTTGGTTCATCCTGCGTATGTTTTGTTATCTTTAGCCTCACTGAGACAGTTTTTTGTTCAATGGATGGGAATATAAGATGCTAAAATAGTCTGAATAAAAGGAAAAGAAATATTGAAAAGAAGAAAGAATGAAAGAGAGCACAAAAAGGGAGGTGAACTAAAAGTCCAAATCTTCTATTTGAATTTGTGGTGAGCATATACTATCTAACAGTATCTGAAATTACTCATTACATCATTAAATATATTGAAGGTCTATGGGGATTACCTTGTATATATGCATTTATAATATCACATATATGGCCAGTGCTAGCCCTCCATAGCTCTCTCCCTGTTTAGAGGTGCTTGTAAAGGAGTCACTTGAAGCACTACATAGCATTTACTGTGTGGTAGGATGGAGGAGAATGTTTTTCTTGATCCTCCCAAAAGGATGATGTTTGTCGGCCTCTAAGAGATTCTGGGATTTTGTCATGTAAGCTTTAGGCTGTGGACTTACTTTGGTTTCCAAATTAGTTATAACCCAGTTAAATTTTGCCAATATCATAGCTTCCGCTCCAGCGCTGTAAACATGCTAAACTAGTTACTCTAGATCGAGGAAAAAACACCCTAAAAGGCACTCTTCCTATGATGGTTATAAGCAAGAAAATATGAGTTTTGAGGATTTTGATGCCAAAGAACTACTACACTCATTTAACTTTAAAGATAAGATTTCAAATTTATGCCAACAGGTAATCCATTGTTGGTTATTTAACTTAGCTAGTGTGACCAACTGTTGTTACTGGTTGTTTCTTACTATGTTTGGTACAATCAATTGTTTGGTTATTGACCGTACAAAATGACCTTAAAAGACATTGCTATATTTTATTATCTTTATAAAGTAGGGATAGAAAGGTTACTAGAAGGAAAAGTTTACATAATATAAGAGTAGCTTTTCATAGCGAAAATGCTGGCTTTTTATCCAAGTAAAAAATCATTAAACATGAATTTTTGCTGTTTGAGCACATACAGAAGCTAGAGCCTAGAAGCCAATTATTTTTACCAAAGTTGACCAATATATTGCAGGGTATCTAGCTTTATTCAAGGGTTCATATTAAAGGGAGGAAAGGAATCAAGAAAGAAAAATTCAGGCAAAGGAATCAAGAAAGGGTGGTTTATAATATTGATTAGCTCACATAAGGGATGAATACCAATTGTCCAATTCTCATATTCTATAGACTCCCTAACCATTTTACTCTATTCACAACTCATATCTTTTTCTTCTTGGAGCTCCTTTAACCCATTCTCTTCTCTCTCACTACATACTACACCCAAACCTTCATGGGAATATTCTTTTTCTCAACTTCATATGGTATTCAATGAGGCCGTCATCATCTCGTATCAACTATAGTAATCAAGCACCGCCATATTTTATTGTTGTTGCAAACCCTTACCCCGAGAAGTATCAAATCAACCCACAACTCTCCAATTTTAGGTGGCCGAATTTGATCACCCTATTTGGCTGCAAACGATATGAGCCAAGCCAAACTCTATTGTGTTTTAGCTTGAATGAGCTTTTAAAATTCTTGTTCGAGCTTGGATCATTAAAAGTTTGGCTTATTCAAGCTTTGTTCACGAACATGCTTGTTTTCATTTCAAGTCTAACCTTTTGAATGAGTTTAATCTGGGTTTAAGTAAAATAAGCCTTTGTGACCTATAAAAAATTATTTCTTTCAAGTTTCCATGGCCTTTTAATATTATCCAAGATTTTGTCAATCTCAATGGTCAATTTCTCATGCCAACGTATGATGAAATGTAAATTTAAAAACAAGTATGAGTAAATGATGTACAAAGATATTGAAGTAGTTTTTTTATTATTCGAGACTTTTTTTTTTTTTTTTTAAAATCTTGAAGAAGGTTTAACCGATTTATTATGAATGAACTTACAAACAAACTAAACAAGTTGTTCACAAAGACACAAACATTATCAAGTCAAAGTTTGTTCATTTACTTAACAAGTCTTGAGATTTTTTGTTCAAGCTTGTTTATTAACTTAACAAATGAGTTTCGACTGAACATTAAACATGATGTCTCTCTCATAGTCTCATGTTGGGTGTTCTATCACTACCAAGTTATGTTGGTAGCTGATTGTGAGGTTGTTAGTTGGATTTTTTGGGTGTTTGAGAGGAGTGTCAGGTAGTTAGGAACTGCAATGGTGGCAATGGGGCAGTGGTTGTGGGGGAGACAGTAGACACAGTGGCTTTAGCTTAGGCTCCTGCCTGAGATGGAAGCACAAAGTCATGAGGTTAGGAACTGTTGTTTTGGAGGAGAGGAGAGAAGAGTAGTAGAAGTAAAAGATATAAAGAGTACAAATTTGTTTGGATTGCTTACAACCAAACAATCTACAATGTTTCCTGGGAAGAGTGGGAATACCTTTCCCTTTCTTTAATCCCTCCCCTCCCCCAAAACAAATTACCCTTAATTTTTTCCTTTAACACTGTTGATCAGGTTTTCTGCCCGAGGTTATTGTCATGCATCCTTCAGCTATTACTTAGTGATTACTGCATAGGTTTTCAGTTTTAATTCTCTTGTAAATCCTGAGATTAGGAATATAAATACCATTCTCCTATTTTAGGGGCCTCACCTTGTCAAAATCTAGGATTAAGGATTTAGGGCTTCTTTTATTAATGTCTAGGATCAACTATTGCTAGAGAGTCAAAATATCTCCCTTCACTTTTCCGAGGTGGTCTGTTCCTTTCCAACTTTCCTACGTTAACTGGAGTCTAGAGCATTTCGGATTTCATATGTTAGTCAAACAAAAATCAGCAATCATCATAAGAGCCAATTTTCAGGAATTTTATTGGGGTGATCTTCCAAATTCTCTTGTCCAAGGCTATCAATCTTTATCACTGCTAAGTAGCCTACTAAAAACATTAAAGCATGTTTTGATTTGTAGGAAAATGCTTTATATGATTGTAAACGGACTCTAAATCCGGGTGTCTTGCTTATATCGGAACTTATTAGCGATTCCTATGTTCACAATCCGAAGAGCTATATCGTGAACGGAGACTTAATAGAGATCTCAAATATATTTGTGCAACTAGTGCTTGCAACATTTTCATTGGTATAAGTGAAGACAATTGCTTGAATTCTGGTTGCTTTTTTGTACCTGCAATAGTTGAATATGGCCTATTTGAGGAAATTAAACCATTGTCTCCATTATTTTGGGTTTCCGAAATTAGAAAGACCCATGTGTCATGTACATATTGGATGCTGGATGATGTGGATGGGTTGGTCCTTTTCTCGTTCTTGTCATGAAATAATATGGCTGTAGAATTACATTGCTAGCATATCTGTTGTTTTATCAATGACGAGTTTCATTAGTATCCCCTCAAAATTAAACAACTGTTCAATCTCGGCCACCATTTATGCTAATGGTCATTTAATCAATTTTTGGAACTTCTAATAGGGACTGATTCTTAAGCGTATACAAACTTCTGCTGGAGAAAACGGGAAGAGTACTACCATCTATATTGGTGACGGTGGAGGGGATTACTGCCCAAGTTTGAAACTCAGAGAAAATGATCATGTCATGCCGCGAAAGGGTTTTCCTTTGTGGGAGCGTATCAACAGCAACCCTTCCCTCGTCAAGGCCAGTGTCCATGACTGGAGCAATGGAGAAGAGCTTGAATCTACCCTACTCCATCTTATAAGTACAGCTGATGGAAACCCTTCTTTATACGCTTCTACTGAGTCTGATTTAACGAGCAAGGTCCAGAGTAAACCTGCTGCAACCATTGAATTATTTCATAGTCTATGACCCTCCTTGGATTTTTAACAATCATTTTTATGTATATCATCAAATGTAAAGTATTTGCAGAATCAACATTAAACTGATAGACTTTGCATCCCAGCAAAAAAAGATAGATAAACACATGTTATACAACTTCTTACAGTTACAGTGTAATGTTTATTTGGTGCAGCTCTACAGGTTCACTTATTTTCATTTATATGTATGTCAACCTTTAAGATTAAACAGTTGATTCAATTGTGTTGACTCTAAATTTGGGTGTCTTACTTATCAAAACTTATTAGCGATTCCTATGTTCAACTAAGAAAACTTTAACAATTCCTCGTAAGTAAAAAATTTATGGGCATTGTCGTTATTTTCCCAGCTAATCAAACAAGCACGTAATATGTATAAGACTACTATATCCGAATGAGAATGGGACATGCATTGAATTGATTATTTTAATCTCTCGAGATTGAGGTGGTGAAGTAGTGATATCACTCCTCAACTTGAATCCCTTTGGTATAAGCCGGGATCAAATGTTATAGGGCTCATTTGAAGGATGATGTATTTCTCAAGGAATATGGAATTTACAATTAACATCCATAACCTAGAAAAGCTTTTTCTAAAAAATGTAACCTCGAAAGCATTAAGCAATTATTAAGGAAGAAAAAAGAGGTGGAATCTAAGTATCTAACACATGGATTTACATTATTATATTAATGTAATCATGTTTAATTTCATAATAGGCACCGAACTCCCGCCAGCTTTGAGTATTCAACGGTCACACTCCAGCCCACTTCCTCTTTAAGACTTTAACCATCCAAATGATTATGTAAATATATCAAATAAATATTGAGGAAGTACATTAAACTATTCTAATCTTTTTTTTTTTTTTTTTTTTTTTTTTTTTTTTTTTGATTCATATGAGCCACAAGGGCGGGTACAGCGGGGGCGGGGGAAATTCCAGCATATGCTGGGGGCAAGGATCGATTCGGTAACCTCGAGGTTACGAGATGGGAGTATTACCATCAAGCCAACTCCACATCCTTAAACTATTCTAATCTATAAATGCTAGGAAAAACGTATATATACCCTTTACTTTGGTACCCATTCAGAAATCGTGATAATAATAATATAATATAATATGAATGTATGTACGAACTTATTAAGTAATAAAGTAAACACGTGTTCATAATGGAACTCCATCTCCAAACATATGTATTTTCTTCAAAAGTTTCCGTTACTATCTAATAATCAAGGTAATATAATTGCAAAAACCTAAGTAAAAAGTAAGGTAATGAGGATAGACTTGTATAGTTGTATACTATGGGTATTGAGTATTGACATGAAATTCTTCACATATTTAGACATTTACTTTCCAAGATTGCCAAACAAGTTAGAAGGGTATTAAAATGACTTGAAGGCAACATAGAAGAAGCAAGACAAAATATTATGGATAGCCAAAAGTGTAATACGTAGTAAATAATAAAATGTAAGGAAAACTAGACAAAAATAATCTTAGTTATGTTTGATCCTTTCGTAACAGTCTCAACTATGGAAATTTCTTCCCACGACAATGCAATAGCCTATAGTAAATTATCAAGCAAGTCACGCGATGCATCGAAACTAGCTTCCTATCTTTGTAAAATTAAATTTTAAGCAACAAACTTTTATTTATAAAGCAAGTGCATTTGACAATATGACATATTCTACTCATTTCAGAATTGCAAATGTTAAAATAAACTTTGACAGAGTTGCAAACTACATCCCTACTCAATTCAAACAACCTACTGTAACAATTTATTATTATTATAAATTAATTTTTTTTCAAATTATAATAAGATAAAAAAAGTGTAGGGGAATGAATTTAAAGATAAGGAAGAAAAGAAGAGCAAATACAAACATGAAGCCAGCTCAGCCAAAAAAATGGACCCACCAAAAGACAACAATGATTGGTGCCCACCAAATAAAATTCGGCCACAAAGAAATTATGCTTAAGCACCAATCACGGCTTTCCCAAAAACAGACAACAGTGCCACCGCACATATACACTGCTTATTGCCTTCCATGTGAACTGTTGCCCAAAATATTCATGCTAACCTTCATTTTACTTTCATTACACTTCATCTACAGTTCCAGATAAGCTTCAGGATTTTGTTCGCCGAGCATGTTTAACGATTGAACATAAGAAGTAACTTAAAAATTTATCCTTAGGGAAATTGGACGAACAACTTTCTATTCTGGTGATTTCGTCAACCAAACTACTCCATGATCTATGTTTTGTATTCTACTTCTCCAGTTATTCTTCCATTGTGTTTCTATGTCAACCCGGAAGTAACAAACTATCTATGCAGATCAAAATTGAAAGAAAAATAAAGCTTCATTGATTAATCGAAGACTCGAAATGATGTATTTGAAAGTAATTGGAAAGAAATACAAGGGTTTTGTGAATGGAGAAGGTATAAACACTCCTGCCAGAAGCAGTAAAAACTCATAAATATGCTCTTTCATTATTAATTTCTCGCCATCATAAATGGAGTTCTAAGGATTTACAAGCAAATAACCATTGTCCGTTCGTTTATGAATGACTACAAATGAATGAATAATCCCTCCCTATATTTATATATATATATATATATGTTCCTTTTCTATCAAAAACAATCCTACATATCTACAATCTTCCAACTACGACCCTCATTCGTGATCCAAAAAATAATGAAAAAATTACAACAGAGAGTGGCAAATGCAGGGACATACACATACACCCTGAATATCACCCATTGCTATGACTGCAAAGAAATGCGAGTCTTTATTGGTTTCAGCTTCAATCCCATGCTTTCTGGAGAAAGCAACTCCGGAGAGATGCATGATGGGCTGAGAGGACTTCTTGGGCTTCCACTGAGCTGAGATGGCCGGTAGAATCCGTATCCCATGAGGAAGTACTCCAATGGTATCAGCATTGCATGAGGCTGCTCCTCTGTTACCATTGATCCACAAGCTTGTACCTACAAAAATCAACCCTGTGTAAGCAATTCTACCATTTGTGTACTTCATTTGACTAACAGGATAAAATAATTCCTAGATATAATGGGTTCACATGATAAGATGGTCAAAAGTCACCCCTTTGCTTCAAGTTCTTGATCAAAAAGCATCCATGTCCCTCTAAAAGCGACACAAATTTCACAATACACCCAACTTAGATTCCTAGAACTGCATGTGTCGCACCCTCTCCCCCCCTTGGCCCTTGCGACCTTGTAACTTTCAGTTTCATAAATTCTACTGTCACAAATGTTTGATTTAACTTGGCTTAACTGATTTCTGAATGACAAAGTTTGGACGTTCTCTATGCAATCTACCAAAATGAGAATCTTGAAAAAAAAACTCTTCAGCTCAGTATTAAGTGAGCCATGTACATACCTCAACCAATGCACTGCATCTTTTGTCTAGTTTTGAAATCATGTGAAGAGCCTCCGCATGAAAAGATGATTCATCCCCAACAAAAATCAGCGTCCGACATTTTAGTTTTTTCAATCCTTCGCTAATGTCTGGTCTTCTGCTTGTTTAAACAAAAACAGAAAAAACAAAGGATTAGGAATGTTGTAAGAAGAGTAATTCAAATAGTGGAAGCTTGACAAGCAACATTTGCTATATAACTTACCCATTCATTGTTTCAAGAAACCGTAAAACATTAATGCTCTGCCTCTCATCTAGCAGCTGAAAAGACAAGGAGCCAGTAAATATGTCATGGCCTAAGAAAATAGAAAGAAAAAAAAGAGCACCGGAGAAAGAATACTGACCCTTCGGCATGCTTGAACTATGTCTGATTCCGGGAGTTCATTGTTTCCACGAACTTCCTGCATATGGAAAAGTATTAAACAAACTGCCACAAAAGTAACTATTAGCGTGGACTAGAAACAACTAAGTACTACCTTACTGAAGTAGCGCTTCAGCAGACATTCCTTCACCAAGCCACATATCCCATAGAAGTAAAGCAAATTTGACAAAACCTGTAAATTGATAAATTGAATCAGATTATACAGTATAGAACATGAATTATATTGTGAAAGATATTATGTATGACAAGAGGATAAAAAGAACCTTATTATACAACCATTCAGTCCATGAAGGTCCTTTGCACAAAGGTGAAACAAGTATCAAACCAAGAACACGATCTTTGTACTTCAGCTGCAACATCACACCAATAACCTTTGTTAACCAGACAGATTAACTTAAGAAACTAATCAATAACCTTAAAAGTATATGCAAACAACATACAGCAAATAGGGTAAGTATGTAAGCTCCTGCTGTCACGCCCATGCACATCACTGCACCAAGCCTAGACAAGAACAACTGTTGTCAGAATTAAATTACATGGAGCAAAGTGAACAATTACAAGCAACAGCACCAGGGAACAAAAATTAGTTGACACACATATCCCTAGCTTACCCGAAAAAGTTGAGAACCTCAAGGATTTGATCAGCTAAATCTTCAGCTGATGGCACAGGTTTATCTGGACATAAAGCAGCAGCTCCCAACTGCAAGAACTCTTGACAAGAGTTTCATAAGGTAAATGTGAATAATGGAGTAACGAAAGTCGTCTAAAGAAAAACAGTCTCACGATTACAAAAAGAAAAAAAGACAGATAAAAGCAGAAGACGGTATATATGAAGATTTACAGACCTCGTGTCCAGGAGGGCTGATATGGTAAATGCAAAAGTTGTGGAGCAGCAAAGAAGCGGCCTCAGGAAAAAAGAATAATCCTTGGAAACAGGACATGTCTGTTCAGTGTTCACAATAGTCACAAGACATTACACAAATAAGACCAAAGGCAGTAAGGTTACAGACCAATTTAAAAAATTTAAAATGAGGAGGAGATGAAGAAAGGGATCACGTCATGACATGACGTGATCCTTCCATTACAAAAATTTGCAAGTAAGAAATAAACAACATTACATTACTTACGATTCAAAGCCAAATCAGGATATGTAACCAATGCTGGCTTATCTCTGTCTCCATACACAATGACAGACACAGGGCCGCATCCTGTTTGTACATGGTATTCCTGCAATCGAAAATTACCATACTGCATCATTAAAAGCAACAGAGGACTCACGAAACAGGGATGAACTATGAGAAATGGGTATCTCAGTTTAAAAATTAGAGCTAATTGCCAGAAAATCACTACTCCATATAAGATAATGCACAACCTAAATTAAAGCAAAAACTGGACACTCAGATAAAGTCAAAAGAAATAATTTGTCATGTTATTACTTTGATTAAAAAAATTAAATTATAGCAATATCCATAACTTCTTGTTATGTGATAGAAAACAAAAGCAGGAATAACAGATAGAATTTCACTGAAAAGTGGCTTACCATGTGCAACAATGCAACTAATTCTCTGACTACTTCCAGAAACAACTAGATCTATACATACAACTTCAGTCTTATACTACAGAATAATGTCACCCTACTCTTTCAATCACTTCTATAAGAGGCTAAGAATCAAACTCAGAAACATTATGCTTTACTTCAAATTTTAACCAAACAATTACATCATAAAGTTGCTACTTTGCTGGGGAAATTAAAAGTAAAAGAAGAGAATAAAAGTGATGATGACAGATTCTATAAAAAGCTGACAATAAATTTTAAGGGAAAAAACATTTATTGATATGAATAATTGTTTATAAAGTCAAAAGCATATAATACAGATTATAGAATCATGTAAATTCAAGAGCATTAGCTGTTTATTGTCTTATATACTCGGAGTATCATCAAGCAATACAATTACTCTCTCGTCCTCAATTAATCGTCCTGTTAGGCTTAAGCGTGCATATTATGACAAGAGGTAATCAAAACCCGAAAGTCAAAACCCGAAAATGAATTCCAAATGTAATTACAGTGACAATTACAGCAACAAACTTAATATATTTCAATAATTACCAACCTGATTAATTGTTCAAACATAACATAAAACAAGAAAAGTCAGCATTTCAGGGAAAAGAGCTATCCTAGCAAAATTCAAGTAGAATTCTAGTAAAACAACACAAATGGTATTAAATTACAAATACATGACTAAATTAAGAATTTCAAAGAACCAATTATCAGACATTAAAATTCCAAAAATGGTGGTAAGAATCACAAAATTGCAACTCCTAAACTAGCATATTGTCAATTGTTTGTACAAATTCCAAATTAAGGGTTTTTTCAATCACACAATTCAATGCATTTTGGGGATAAAAACAACCTAGAAATGGGAAATTCAATAAACCCAGAAAAATTTCCACAAGATCCAAAAAAACCCAATTCCTAAAACAAAATTAGAAACCCAGAAAAGACATAAATCCAGAAATGCAAGAACAATACCACTTCAAAAAAAAAAAAAAAAAAGTCCCAAAAAACAAACAATCAAGATTACATATTTACTGAAAAAATCAAAAATTAAAGAAAGAATTAACACCTTTCCACCAAGATAAATAGTTTCCATATCAACAGAAACTGAATCACTGCCGCAAAATTCCCCCATTTTGAATTACAAATGAATTATTTATGAAGGGGGCTCTGAAAGCCGCTTCTAATGGTGACACCCCAAAACTTTGCCCAGTTTTTCTCTCTCCTGTGTTTTGTTGATGAGCTTGAAGAAATTCAGACCTCAAAAGCTTTAAGATTGATTAAATCATGTACAAAAGTTTCAAACTTTCTCTCTCTAAAATTTTGGTGTGTGTTCAACTTTCTCTCTCTAAAAACTCCGAAGATCCCTGCGGATTAATCTCCCACCGACGCCTTTTTGTAATTTTTCTCTCAATACTTCTCCCTCGTTATAACAAGGGATTTATTTCATCCAACCTTATTAAATACAGTACTAAAACCTCATTTTATTTTATTTTTTTATTTTTTTGGAAACATTTCAAATTAATACCTTATTTATTTTATTATTTAATTGTTATGTTGTACTACCTCCGTCTTCTTTTGATAGTTCCTCGTGGGCATTTTTCACGGGAATTAATAAATACAAATAAGAATAGTAAAAGTACATTAAAAAGGTAAATTCACATTGAATTTGCAAAAAAGTAGAGAGAGAAAGTAATGAAAGTACACGGGAAAACAAAATTTACATGGAAAATTTAAATTTGCACAAGTATTGTTGCAAATAAGAGAGAATTTTGGTAAAAAAAAATATTAATGGTTGTTGGAGAAAGCAAATGGGGTGAACATTTTGGGACTAAAATTTGCCCATAAGGGACTATCAAAAGAGGACGGAGGGAGTATTCCCTCTACATTTTCTTATCTGGAAAGCTTTTATAGCAATTAATTCATTTAACTCAACTTATGGACCCAACATAAACATAAACATACGAAGTATTTTATTAATTTCATAGTCTTTTTTCTCCAATTCTCTTAATTATTTTTGTTTTTTACAATATTGTATTCTTCCATCAACCCCACTACTTCCATATTTTATTACATTCTCCAATTTCTATATTTACTTCACTTTATTATTGCTGAATTGTAAGAATTTTTACTGAATTGAAATTATTTTTGCAGAACTTAAATTATTTTTACTAAACTAAAATAATTTTATTGAACTGAAATTAGTTTTACTAAATCTATATTACATTCTTTCTTTAAAGTTACTAAATTTTATTGAAATAAAATTATTTTTGCTAAATTTTATTGAACTTATTCTTTGAAGTAAATTTTATTGAAATTAAATTATTTTTATTTAACTGAACTTATTTTTACTAAATCTTTATTACATTATTGGAGTAATATTTTTCATTAGATGTTATTAATATAATACTTTCAAAAATTAATTTATAGAAATAGACATTGTAACTTTTTCAACAATATATGACATAATAACATTTATTTATTATACATTAAAAAATCAAGTCAAAGTTGATATATCAATATTGTAAAATCCCAAATGATCATTGAAAAAATAGAGAGAGTAAAAAAAAATACATATTAATACAAAATCCAATAAATCTATTTGGTACATTTTTTTTCCTATTAATGTATATTAAGGTCATTAAGTCAAATTAGACAATTAGATCAAATCAAAAAAATATTATTTAGACCGGATTAAATAAACAAAGGTGAACTAAACATAACCTTAACTTTTCTTCACAAAAAAAAAAAAAAAAAAAAAAAAAGAAACCTTAACTTGTATAGATTCAAGTCGTGAATTGGAGTTGTATTCAAGTATATATAAGCTTTATAATTGATTTGGTTGTATTGTTGTTTAGATTTGATTGGTCATTGTAGATACTTATGTCTTATAATAATGGTCTAGAAAAGAAAATATATATATATATATATATATATTGTCAAGGCTCTATTTTAATCTTGTGATTTTATAAAATAAGCTAATCTAATAAGTTTGTATAAGGCCTTGTTCACTTCACCTTGAAAAAAATAACATTCAGTAAATATAATTTCGATTTAGTAAAATTAATTTCAGTTCAACAAAACTAAGTTAAGTGTAGCAAAAATGATTTCATCAGTTCAGTAAAAATAATTTCAGTTCAGTAAATATCAGTTAACTTACAGATTAAATATAATAGAAAATCAGTAGAATAATTTCAGTTTAGCAAAAATAGTTTCAGCTTAGTAAATTTAATTTCAGTTCATTAAAAATGATTTAAGTTCAGCAAAAATAATTCCAGTTCAGTAAAAATGATTTCAGTTTAGCAAAAATAAGATAAAGCGATCGGGGCCTAATTCAATTCGTAAATAATTTCAGTTGTCTAAATTCAATTCACTACTAATATAAGCTCTAATAATTTAGATTGGTGACTTTTCAAATTGATGAATAAGGCCAGATAATGGGAAATTATATGAATAATTAGCATACCTTATTTATTTTATTTTAACTTAATTTAGATATTATTGAATATCTAAACTTAACTTGTATATTAAAGTTGTTGATTTGCTATATTGGAGTACTTTTAAAATTAATTGTTTTGATAGTGAAGTTTATATTAATAATATATTGTATCGTTGTTTTAATAGCTCTAAGCTAAGGCCCCGTTAATTTCACCTTATTTTTGTTGAACTGAAATTATTTTTACTGAACTAAAATTATTTTCGTTGAACTTAAATTATTTTTGCTAAACTGAAATTAATTTTACTGAACAGAAATTATTTTTACTGAACTGGAATTATTTTTACTGATTCTCTGTTGTATTTCGTCTTTAAAGTTATTGATTTTTACTTAACTGAAATTATTCAAACTGAACCGATTACTAAATATTAGTTTTTTAAGATGAAGTGAAAAGGGCCTAATTTATATGTTACATACATATCTTTGTTGTTATGATGATTCCTAAAAAAAAGTATTGACATAATTCACTACTACTCCGTAATATACTATTCCCTCTATTTCTATTTGGGTTACATTATAAATCATTTGTGAGGGAATAATAATTATGGTCAGAATATAACTAATAAAAAGGAACATAGAGAGTTATAATTTTTAATAAATTTAGATACGAAATGAATAAAACTTGACAAATCAAACTCATGGAATATATATATATATATATATATTTTTTACACAAGTCATGGAATATTATATTAACATAAGTGAAATTAAAAATAGATGAATAAAAAAAGAAAAACATATTTAAAAAGGGTGAAACGACAGCGTTTTGGTCGGCTTGATAAAATTGTTGACCGTTGAGTTGGAGGCATCAATGTGTCCATTTTGTTGTTTTAAAAGGGAAAATGACTTTTTCAACCCCAAATAAAAATTAAATAAAAAAAACAAAAAGTGAAAATGACGTGTTATGGTCCATTACCAAGTAATGGTATGAGAATCCAAGTAATTTAGGCTGGAATGCTGGATGAACTGTTAACAGTTGAGTACTTTTGGAAGGTTTTATAAACACATTTTTTTTAAAATTGATTTTTCATACTTTGAGAAAAATGCCAAAAATTTTAAATTCATAGAATGTCCCTCTCTTGATAGTTTTGTCATTTTTGTTTTAGAAAATAAAACAGTTTTATCATTTAAGACAAAATAAGTATTCTTTATTCTATCAAGTTAAGAGAATTCACAACATAATTTCTACTATGTGTAGCCGTATAGGTTATGAGTCTTATGATCAAAGCGTTTTTATTGGCTATTTTCCGTGACATTTCTCTATATTGATGTGGTCAATAACTCAATATAAATCATATTTGAACATTTAGGTTTAAGGCATATCACATTGAAATTTTTAGCACAAAAAGTCATTATCACCGTCAAAAGATCACCATAAGAAATCTGATAACAGATAATATATATAGAATACAGAGTAATTAACATGGTTAATAACAAAATGAACATATAAGAATTAAACTAAGCTAGCTAGTTTTTGGATCGGGGTGATGCATGGGGTCGAGTTATTATATAAAAAGATAGATTATATTTATATATATTCTTATACATAAAATTCAGAGAAAATACAACTTTATCACCTTGACAAACATAAATTGCAAATAAACCAACAATTTTTTATTAAATAAGAGCCCATAATTATTGGTATAATTACAAAAAAGCCATGGTGACTGGATTTTATCTATTTATTTACGATTTTGGCTTTTAATTAACGAATTTTGTTTATCAAAGTGATAAGCTGGGACTCCCTCTAATATAAAATTCATAATAGAATATTACTTTTATCTTTTCTTTGTTATATTATCCTTTATATTCTTGTACAGAGTAGAAAAAAGTCCGATAATTTAATACAATACGTATACAACTACACATTATATTTCTATATGGTATGTACACTAACATCCATCCCTTTCTCTATCTCAGTCACATCTCCCTCTCAAAAGTGACTTAGCTACTAAACCATTGACCAATAATAGTTTTGTGATCATGTGTTACATGCAACTCAAGTATGATGTATGTATGTATCATGTATATGTGTTGAAAAACAAACCATATATAAAATCCAACATAATTAAACTACTTGTACATGTTTGCTTGAAAGTTAAAAAAGTCATATTGTATTTGTTAAGTCATTAGAAATTAATATTCTAATTATAGAATAACAACTAGAGAAAATGAACTAGCATCTTCATGATTGCTTCATATAGACCAAATTGGAAGGTATGACTTGTCTTTAAGCAAAGTGACATCTTTTAGTTTGAAGAATCTCTTAAACGTGAGGTTTTCCTATCAATTTTAGCCACGTTATTGGCATTTTCTACTATATCTTCTTCTTTTTCGTGCTCATTTTTATATTGTTCTATTTTATACAAGTCATTAGAATGGAAAATAATGTATATTTACTAGTAATATAAGATACGTTGGCACGTAGAAAAATCGAATAACATTACATAATTATATTGTTAATACTTTCCTTATTTTGGAAGTCCGTTGACCCAATATAATGTAGCCGACGAGGGGTTTGATAAGTGAAAGTGATAGCACAGTTACTATAGATTGTGGTCACAAAGTTGTTCTCATTTATGTAGATATACATCCGAACATATTACGAATAAAATATACTCGTAATAAGTTAATACTATGTGTGTGAGTACTTCTATTTAAAAAAAAAAAATAAATAAATTGTGTGATTACTTTTTAAAAGAAAATACAGAAATAGAGTGTAATAAGAAAAACGATTATAAAGGTATACTAAATTAGATAAGAAGAATAAGTACAAATGGAAATTACCTTACTAAATGACTCTAAATGAAAACACATGAACCACTTAAACTATTCCTCAATCTCTGGATTATTATGTATGTAATTTTACAATATTTACATGATTACTATAATACTTTGTATTAGTGTTATTGATGTGACACAAGTCTTCTAACCCTCGCGGATCTCTTTATTTGGAATAAAAATCCTTAAACATTTTTTCAAAAGTACATAAAGAGAAAAATACTTGGAGTCTTGGAACAGTATAGTACTATTACATACGTAGTAAGAGATTAGAGAAGGTAAACAGATAAGTTGGAAAATCGATTTAATTAAATTACTTGTGTATTTACCTTTCTTAAAATGAATGCCAAAGAACATGTCACGATTATTACCACTAATCAAAGGAGCAATTAGATGTTAAATTAGCATTAGTGTCACTTCTTTGCGTGGTTTGCGATGGCAAAAGACTGAAATCAAATAATAAAATTATTAATAAAATACCTTTACCTTCGTTTGCTTTCGGTGAATATGCTAAATGAACATGTTCATTTCAGTCCCGATTTCCACCCCCTAATTTAGTAATCTATGTTCCCTACAAGTAAGTAAAATCATGAGAATTTCAATTTCACCTCTTATATTGCTTTCCAAATTAAATATGGGTGTATAAACTCTTGCCCTAATTCACACTAAACAAATTGATAAATTAATTCCCTTTTATTAGTACTCTGATTAATTTGTCTAGAAAGTTAAATTGTTTTTTTTTTTTTTCATTATACTCGGTATCAAGTTGATACTAATACTAATATAGATGTATTAAAAAGACAAATTTTGCTGTATTGGCATAAAAAAAATACTCTAAAATTCAACTATAGGTTAATATGAATACATTCTCAACGTCAATTAGATCTTTAGGTGAAAATCATGTGTATATAGTCTATACTTCTATAGTAGTCTCCTCCCTCCCTTTCCTCCTTTAATAGAGAGTATTAACTAATTATAAGTTTAGCACAGAAGTAATTATCCAAGGACCCACCTTCAAATTGTTAACTTCCCATTCCCACCAATCTATGATGCACATCACCAAATGATGTAAACAAAACATATACGACGTATATGGTGCATACACCTAAAAATATCTATTGCCATAGTACACTCAGATTTTAAGTTAAACCGCTAATAGGTTCTTCCAAGATTGAATACACACTTTTCCTTTTCCTCCCCCCACTCCCCGACCCACCACCTTATGTAAAGCCATAGCCGCACAACCATGGTTGGTCATGAGAGCATTTCTCACCATCAAAAACTCATCAGCAACCATTATGGCAGCAGTAGACGAAGCAGCTAAAGCCTTGCTGTTTACCAATAAATTCTGACAGGATACAGATGGTTCTTCAAGGACAGGATGCAGATCACAGCTCAGAGAGAGAATATCAATAGATGAGTAATAATCAGCTACGAACAGTATAAGGCAGTACAAGTGAAAAAACAAGTGGAAGAGGGAGTGCAGGAACATGTTGGCATCAAAGTCATCCACTCTTTCACCCAACAAGAAAGCATCCATACCGTACAGGAAGGGCCACCGGCATTTTAGATATCTGTCGCGGGACACATTATAGATACCCTGCTTGTAAAAGACTAGCATTGGATGCAATTGATGTAACACGGGAATCCAACGTAAAGTGCGGAACCTGATTGCCACTTGATGCGCTTTCTGATCAAAGCCCATCAAGGCCAGGTGATGCTTTTACAACTGTCAATAGATACTCAAAATTGACAAAACCAAAACTTAAGATGAGACAATGAGTCCAAATTCAGGTCCAAAATTTTAACACTACAAGAAAGAAAAAGGTTACAGAAATCATTCCCTACTCTTAGTTTCAGGGTGTATGCTAAGCAAGAAAAGATTACATTTGCATTGTCAACTAATGCCATGGACCATAACCACAATGTTTGTAGAAATCATAGCATAGATCACGAGGAGCTCAAACTTCTAGCAACCTCTGCATTTTGAAGCCTGCTTAGCTAGTACCTGAACCATTTTCAAACCAGTTCTCTAAGATGTTATCAAAACAATTAGAAATACAAGCGATAGTAGGTTTGAAGCAGAGAAATTTATAAACAAGTATAAATAGTAAGCTTTTAACACCTAGTTTCAATCTCAGGTCAATTATCACTGTTTTCTTCACTTCACTTTTCATTTTCTAATCATGAAATTGCAAAAATTAAGGTAAGGTCTTTGTCTCAGTCTTGCATATTCCGTACTTATCTGCATGAATAACTTAACTATGTTTAAAAGGATCAATTATTACTTGCTAGTAATTGACCATAAAAAATTGAAATACAATATGTATTAAAGTAATTTTCTCTTTGCTTAACCACTTTATGATAGGGAAAGAGGTTTACAGAAGATGGATATAAAGGGTGATATGAAATGGCCATATGGGTATAGACCTCCAACAGATTTGTACCATTGAAGATATTTGCAACTCTAAATGCTGACACTTATAGTCACCAATTGGAGATGCTCATCTTCACCTTTTTTTAATGCTGGACATATAAATTAGCTTTCTCTACTAGATCTGGTTATTGGGTAAGTAAGGTCAGGGTCGGTGCCCCAATTGCAGGTTGGGTTACAACTCACAAAAGGGTTGCCTTGTGACAAGTCAAAGTGGGGAGGCCAATAAACGGGCAAGAAAAATGTGAAGAGAAGTGTGAGACAAAAGTAAATACAAGTGAATATAAAACTACAATTTTTCCCCCACTACTCCCTCCGGGCCTCCGTTACCGAAAGATGTACACATTCCATTTTGAGGTGTTTTAATTGATGTAACCATTTATACGGGTAAGCAAATTTTACTATCTTACCCCTTACCCCACAATATTTAAACCTTTCCATTCACTTACTATATACTCATTTATATTATAACCACTCACCTTTTTACCCTCTCGCTTACTTTATCCACCTTTTTCTTACACTCACTTAACTTTTCTAATGACAAGAGTCAATAGCAAATGGATACATCACAAGAAAACGGAGGGAGTACTTTCTTTCCCAAAATTATGAGGTTATCATACCCAGATACTCTAAACCCATTAACTCTGTCAATTCTGACTAACAATGCAACATTCCTTCTCAGCTAAAAAATCCATTCTCAACTCACAATGGAAAAATCAAAACTTCATCTAAATGATGAAAGAAAAAGTCACAGACATTGCTGAAAAAACCATTGAAATGGAAAATGATTAAAATGCCCACCTTCATTCTAAAACTATGACTACAGTCTGACTTCACAGAATCACAGATCATCATGATCGGTTGAATCAATACCCAGAAGTTTGGCCAGCTCTCCATTTTGATAGGCTTCAACAGTATCTGAAAGATGTACAGGTCATCCTAAGTCATTTTCACAATTTTGAGACGAGGACTGTCTTAAGTTTGTTACAAACTAAGCAACTCACCATCTGATCCACCAATGTGTTTTCCATTGATGAAGACCTGGGGTACTGTACGTCTCCCAACAATACCACCAAGTGCATCTTGAATGCTATAACCATCATCTGCAAAAACACAGGTATACACAAGTTAGAGGGAAAAAACAAATATATGAAGAAGTCAGCCCTATATATATATTCAATGATTTCACTTACCAATTCAGAGATATTCTATAGCATATAATCATATATATAAATATAAGTGGCAACACGTCCATTAATATTCATAGGACACATCATGTAGGAAAGAAAAAGAAATCATACATTCATACATTAAGAAATTTTGCATCATAATTAACATCCAAAGCTCAAACCTCATTTCAGATGAGGCAGCTCAGCTGATTCCAACCCTAAATATTGCCCTAGGTAAAAGTAAGCAAGACAACCCCCCTCCCCCTCTCTCTTCCCCCACTGTAACCCTGTCTCCCCGCCAAAATAAATAAATAAATAACCTACGAATAGAGTACAAAATAAAAAATTGCATATAAGAAGGAAAAACAGTCATCCATCAAGAGGTTTAAGATCTTATCAAGCACAAATTACATGAATACAAATGAAAAGACATTTTTCAAAGTGTTCTAATTATCAAGTCACTTTAGAAATAGTGCATTCTATTCTATTGACTCCCTTCCACCAACCAGATTTGCAAACAGCTAAGAGCCAATGCATAGCATGTAAAGCATTGATCTTCATAAGACCGTTGGATTAGCAATTTGAAGGGACAACTAGATGGTTTTAAAGGTTACAAACCTAGGATGTGATACCAGTATTCCAATGCACATTTCCACCTTATCCCATGCTATGCCTCTTTTATCAGGATAATAATGCTTACAAGTTAAAGGTTAGGTCTGAGATTTTTAGAGTAGACACATTGATATTCAAGTTTACAAACCTAGGATGTGATACCAGTATTCCGTTGCTCATATCTTCCAATTAGGAGGAATAAACATGAGAGCCCCCATACTTCTCCTCTCTCACATATATCCACCGTAGCCCATGTTTTGCCTCTTTTATCTATCCTTCCACAATAGTCTTCGTTCCTACCAAACTTCTTCCTAAATGCCTTGATCAATTACTATACAAAGCAACATAACCAAGTACATCTATCTAAACAAAAGTCAAGGAACAGTGAACACAAATGGGAAAATAAATAAATTATCATTTTATACAAAATAAGTCTAAAAGTTCAAATATCTATCAATGAATATGAATGTCCCAATAGGACTTTCAAATATACCTCTCTCATCCAACTCAATAACATGTGGTGCTTGGTCTAACTCTCTAAAAACCTCTTTCGCCCTCCTACAGTACCTGTAAAGAAGCAGATTCCACAACATCATCTCGAGGTATGAGAAATGTTAAAGGATATAAAATAAATTCTACAGTATATAAGAAAGCAAGATACCGTGTCTTTCCTAAACTAGATTCATCTCTTCATGTATTATTGTTTCCAAATTAAGATTTATGCACAAGAAATAAAATAAATAAATAAATATATAGATCAACCACCTTATAAAACAGACTTTGATGCCTTGATGATACACATTTCATTTTCTTACTAGGAAACAATGTACACAGGAAAACTAGGTTAAATAATCATATGGTTCAATCAAGAGAAGTCAGTGTAGCATTTGTTTTTTAGCTTCAACTCTAGGCCAATAATTATACTTTGTAGTCGGGTTATGTGCTAATTGAAGGCTATATTGCTTTAATGCTTTCGAGAAGTCATGCAGCCTGATCTGTTAACTGCCACTTTAACAACATTGTTCTCTGCAGTCCCTCAATACCAAATTGGACTAGGTTTTCATGATTAAAACTGTTTTGGTAGATAGAAATGGAGGGAAAGGAAGAGAAGAGAAAGGCGCGGAATTGGCATCCCTTCTTTGGACATCAAATGGAAGGAGGAAAGTGGAGGGATTTGGTAGGATCCATTTTCCTTCTCCTTTATTAAGGCTCCGTTTGTTTTGACAAAAAACATTTTTCGCGAAAAATGATTTTCCATAATTTTCATGGGAAAACACAATTGTAATACTAGTTTTCCTTTGTTTGTTTCCTTACAAGAAAAAATTGTAAAGGAAGAGAAAAATGAGAGTGAAAGGGAGAAGATGTTTGAGAGGAGATGAGAAGAGTGTTAGGAGTGGGGAGGAAAAAGTGGCATACCTTTTTTGCAAAAGGTAAATGTTTTCCACTCTTGGGAGAACTATTTTCCACCATTTTCTAACCAAACAATGGAAATGAGAAAATTATTTTCATGGAAAATGTTTTCCATCAAAACAAACAGAGCCTTAATAAACCAAAATTTTCCAATATTGGAAAGATTTGGAAGGACAATGGAAGCTCACTCTCCCCCTGCCTTCCTTTTCCACTCCCATCTTTATACTTCCCTCCCTTACCTTTCCATTTATAATTGCTACCCAAACATAGTGTTAATGCCCTTGATGCGATACGGAGAGCTTAATTATCTTTTAGCTTATGTATCTCAAGGTAATGAAGCCAAATTCTGCAATTTGTCACATATGGCATGCAGTGATGCAGAAAGATATGATGCTTTACATGCTTAAATGTAAATAAGCTAGATACAGAAACATAGGGAGAAATCAAAGGAAAAGAAACTCATTGGGAAGCAACTGTAAATCAGCAACAATTATACTACTGATAAACTAAATAGAAAGTTAGCAGCGACTATGTTCATGTGCTGCAAACTTTCCAGAGCATTTTGCACGTCTCTATGATATGCTACTAGAGATGAGCTCATAACTCTAGCTGAAGAGCGGCAAAATGCACCAACACTTCACTCGCCAAGCAAAACCCAATACCCTAAGAGAAATCCGATTCCAAAAATTCTTACACACAGATCTTAAGCTCTATAATGTTGGGCCTTGATTTATTTGTCACTTTTGGTAATCAGCTTTTGTTTTGCAAAAACATCATCGCAAACAAAGGCATTTAAAGGGGTCCAATAAACAATATTATTCCACTGAAATGTGATAGTTATTTAAAATCAAGTATGAAGAGAGCATAAATAGAACTGATTGTATCCTGATTCCATCATTTGCTCATGTATAACAAATGGATCAAAGATGATGCAGCTCCTAACTACTTTTCGCCTCGAATTCATAATGTTGATAGCATAAACAATTATTGTTCTATCTGCTATGTGACTAAATATCAGAAGTAAAATTTGTCAAGGATAAATAAAATTCAAAAACAAAAAATCATTTCCTCAACAATTAAAATAAACATCTTTCAAAACAAATACAAAGTAATTACAAATTTCAACCCTAATCCCCAAATTTAGCTAAACTACTCCAAACAGAAATGCACTTCAATCTGATCCAATTAAACCCTAACCCATCATTCCAAAACTCCAATCATTAACAACAATACTAAAATCAAGCTCAATAATTCAAAAATCAAGCAACAAAAATCAAAAATCAAAAGGAGAGAGAATTACGGGCAGTAAGATTTGGAGAAGATAACAATGGTATGAGAAGAGATAGTTTTCTTGATGAAATCAGCCTGAGAAGACGAAGCAGAAGCCGGCGATGCAGCAAGAAAGACTGAAAGTAACAGAATGACGGCGATGCTACGGCGGCGCATGATTTCTCTCTCCATTGTTGGCGGTGGTGTCGAGGTTAAGCTCTCAGTTTCAGATTTTGATGATGATTTTATTGTTTGTAGTTTGTGATTTTGTATAAATGGAGATGTAATTATTTTAGTAATAATATTAATATTTTGCTTGTAATTATTGTATTTTGTTACATATTTTTGGAAAGGAAAAGGAAAGTTTAGTTGAGGGTATTTTGTTACATGGAAAGGTATGATCTTTAGTACATGGGTGACCACCATTTTTCTCAAGCTAATGTAATAGGCCAATGCTTATGGTTATGGGTGATATCGCATCACCCGTATGACATATGGACATATGCTTGAATGTTTGGTAACATAATCGACACTATGTTGTGACATACTGACATATAGTAACATGTTGACTCGGGGTATACTTGTATTACATAATCGGCGTACCAACTAGATTCATGCATTTATAGAATTGTTATTCTAGGCTTTTATAATTTGAAAATTTTAATGGAGAATTCAAGGGAAAATGTACATATTCCATCTATCTCCTCTATTTCCTTCCAATTTTGATTTGAAATCAGCTAAAATTTCACATGGTAATGAAAGTCTTATTCTAAAAAGTTAAAATAACATTATTGATTCAAAGTCGTATCGAGTTTTACTGTGAAAAAGCTAAAAAACCCTCTTTTAACTTTTGGGAAATTTCTGTGAAATTTTCCCATGCCATGTTATGCTAATTGGTAATTATTGCTATACCATTATCAGTGTACTCCGGAGTATGTGCTTGGGTATGTAGCAGTAAAGTCAGTGTCATTTTCAGCTTTCATCTAAGACTCCATTTGATTTGCTATACATAATAAACCTTTGAATGATCTTAACGACAATAATTGTGCCTATTAATTTTGTAGCCTTAGTTTATGTTACTTGGTATTTTCCATTTCATCTGGTCATACAAAATCAACTTTAATTTTTTTTTTTTTTTTTGAATTTTATATAATGTAATCAAAGATATAAATGGTTAAATTAAAGGAAATTTTGTATTTTACCACTCACAACTAACCCAATTTTTGAAATTACCACTCAATTTTTTTAAGTACCACCCATAAAAGACAAAAAAAAAAAAGAAGAAAGATTTCACCATCATAACCGTTAAATCTAACATTTTAAAAAAATACTTCGATTTTGTGCCAAGAACATGTTTTTTTAGGGGTTTTGGGGGTCTTTTTTGCCCAAAGGGTCCGATTTGAGGAAAAAATTGTTTATAAAGAAGGGGGATTAAAAGCGAAAAACGAGTGTGAATTGAATGCATTGCCTAAATGAAAGTCCAATTAATTAGGACTTTTTTGGTACGTTTGAAATTTTTTTAGTAACGAAAATGATAAAATACTAACACATGTTAAAGAAATAACAAACTATAGAAAGGTTAAAATTGTCCAACTTCATAACATTTTTAAAAATATATTGATATGAATGTCTATAGAAAGATCATTAAAAATTAATTTTATAATAATTTTTTTGATTTATCGTTTGTAAAATATCGTCAAATGAAGTATTACTTCATTCTTATAAATAACATCTCTCTTCATTTATCGTGCTGACTGGGACGTTATTTCCTCTAGTAACAAAATTATATTTTTAGTAACGTAAAATATTTTTTTAGTAACAAGAAAGACTAATTGGCACCACTGAAATTTATCCCGCCTTTTTCTAAGAAATGGCACCATAAAGCAAAATTTTCCCTCTTAACTTTCCCTCTCATTTTTTAAGCTAATGATGAGTTGTCAATTTTTAAATGGTGTTGTATGTTTGGTCCACATACAACAATTGTATGTGTATCAACAAAAATTACTCTGATTGATTAAATGAATTGCTTGAGAGTTAGCATTCATTTAAATTCAATTAATGGATTCATTTCACATTGATGAATTCCCTGTCATTTCTATCCATTGTAAGAGTTGGAAGGTTGATGCAAAACTAGAGATCTAATTAATCAAATAAACTAGACATTGAAGAACACTATAAAAGAGCTCTTATACACATTTTTGTAAAAAAATAAAAATAATAAAAAAAAAAAAAAAGATGACGGGGATGGTTACAAAAGCCCCAAAAGTGATTTATACCCCCTTTCAAGTATATGTTAGTCACACAATTATGATCTTGCCCCTCCTTCATGGTTTGGCAGTAGAGAAGGGAGTGGCTTGCAGATTAGGTACACACTTCCTTTTGCGTTTAGATGATAGCCCTGAATCCCGACTGTTCTAAACTGAGCCCCAACTAACAAAAAAATCGATGTATTTGTCTGTTGCCTGAAAGCTTCCTCATTTGTGACTAGGTTTGTAACTTGACAGCTGAATCAACAAAATCAACCGTGCTGTTCTGCTGAGCCCAGAGCTGAGAGTATCTACCAGCCTTTGACAGAAGAACCTCATGAGATCCCTGCTCAACAACCGCTCCATTTTCCAGAACCACAATCTAAAGGCAGAAATTTCAACAAGTAGCCAAGTTAGAAGCAACTTAATCATAACATGCTAACTAAATTCTAGTCTTTACACCAACCAGTAGTCAAGTTAGAAGCAACTTAATCATAACTCAAAGAAAGTATCGTAATATCACATAATAACACTAACAGGAAGAAAAGGTGTATGCTCCTTTCAGTCAGTGTTTCAGTAAAGCCAGAGTTATTCATTGTCCATTTCAAGCATTATTGCATATTTCAAGAAGACATGCAGTGCACTACTTTCAAGACACTAGTAAAATTGTGAGTTTCCTACTAGAGTTAATCTATGACTTTGTTATATGGGGTCAAGGTTTCCGTCCTCAAATGTAGAATTCTTGGTAAGCTTGTGGCAGCTACACTACTCGTACTTTTCACATAGGAAAAGAAACATGCAGAGATATTATCATATTAGCAACAAAAACTAAAAATTGGAACAACAATTCCAGAGGCTGAGATTTCATTTTAGAAGTTGTAACTGACATTCATTTCAAATTTCTTTGGATAATAGCTTATGGATATGCATTCCAAAAGTTCAATGACACTTGAATTTAAATAGAAGGTTCATTAGTAACTCTACAGTAATGATTTATCAACAGATTTCACAGACAATAATAGAATGAATAAAATCGTTATTATTCAAGTAAAGGCTCATTTATATGCTGCATACAAGGTTGTAAACACATCACTTATCAATAGAATTCAAATTGAAGTTCATCTGGTAATCCGCTATAGTTGGAACATTATTTGGAATGTTCATTGATGAACATCAAAGTAGGAGAACCATGCTTTTTGCTCCCAGAGGCAAGAGGTACTTTTCCATAATGACACTAATAAGAGATCAAGATTTATTGACTAGCTACAAAACTTACCTCGTCACATTGCATAGCAGTTGTAAGCCGGTGAGCAATGAAAATGGAGGTGCGATTAGTTGCAAGTGACCTCAAAGCACTTAGAATTTCTGCCTCTGTGGTGCTGTCTAGTGCACTTGTAGCCTCATCACATAGCCTATATAAATAAATCAATTAATAGTCGACGTAGTCTAAAGCTATTCACTTAAACTTTAATACAGTGAACCTTCATACATGAATCTGGCAATTTATACAGATCAAAGACTCAAACACTAATAGCCTTTATACAGTTAATTAAAGGGGAGGTGAGAAAATACATAACTGGTTAACTGCGGATTACAAGCAATTCAATTAAAATGTACATAAACAATTTTTCAAATTTTTAAGAACCCAGAACTGTAACAGTTGTTAGAAGTTTGCAAGTAGGTACCGGCTAAGTGTGAAATTAATCCCTAAACATTGCACATTTTATCTTGTATAATATGTGCAAAGTAAAGACAGAGAACTTACAGAATGGGAGGAGATTTGAGAAATGCACGAGCTAATGCAACACGCTGCTTTTCACCACCACTCAGCTGCAATTATGAACAAAGAAAGTAAAACATGAACATATGGGATGATGAAATAAGTCACAAAAAGGAATTGCATATCATCAATGACATCTTTTTTTTTGGGGGTTAAAATCAGCAATGATATCACAATATGCTACAACAATGTGGGAAGGCAACTTTGACCTTTCGTGGACCAACCTGAATTTTCCAGCATTGTTCTTGAACAAAGACCTAGACACTATATAAAATTCCTTTGTTCTAATTAATACTTATATAATGACGCATCAATATACGATAGACAAAAATCGAAGGACAGGGTTGGCACTTGGCTACCCCTTCTACCATCCACTCACTCTTCAACTACAAAATCACCTAATTAACCACATTCTTATAGAAATCCTGCACCAGATATCCTCTAACCCCTTCAAATCTGCCTGACTACCACCGAGTGTATCTGCTTGTATATATAAATGTATCTTTATTTGACAAAGCCAAACCCTAAATCAATTCACTCATTATCTTGGCTTGACATCAAACTTGTCTCTCATGGTGCTGAAGATGTTATTGCCGTACCATCCTCCTTTCTACTACCGGTAACATCTAAAACATTGTGAAAAGCTAAACAGAAAGCACACAGAAGTTGAATGTTTGAATTTTGTGCAGGCCATGATGATTTGGCCACCATTGATGGTGGACAAAGCGAGGTTGTAAAAGTGTAGCGAACAAGGTCAGAGAATTCTGGGCTGAAAAGTTGCAGGAGAAGTTTGAGAGGAATAACCGGAAAAGTTGTCAAGAACGGAGTTAACAAAGGAAACTTCAAGAAAGCATCAGGAATATTGTATATAGCTTGATTTTCTAGTGGCCAGCTAAGACTTAATTGTAAAAATTAACCATGTCAGAAGATAAAGGGGTAATGATAAGCTAAGTTGCATGGAAATGGAAACGAGAAAATATGAATAATGGGAAACCAAATAAATTTCAGATGGTAGGAAACAGGGAAACGGAATATAAAAACATACTCCCTCCGTCCCTTATTGATATTCCCTTATGACCAATTTTAAGTCCCAAAATGATAATCCCGTTTGCTTTTTTCAAGTACCATTAATATTAATATTTTTACCAAAATTCCCTCCAATTTACAACAATATTTGTGCAAATTTAGCTAACCCATGTAAATTTTGCTTTTCCATGTACTTTTACTCCGTATTACTTTCTCTCTCTACTTTTTTGCATACCCAATGTAAATTTACCTTTCCAATGTACTTTTACTACTTATTATTTATGTTTATTAATTCCCGTGAAAATTGCCCATAAGAGACTATCATTAAGGGACGGAGGGAGTAAAAGCATAATAATCAAAATAAAAATTGCTCAACACAATCCATATTAGATTATTCAGTACATTTATTTTAGATAAAAATAAAATATAAAAAAGATTTTTTTTAAAAAATACAGTAAAAATTATCAACGCCACTTTCAATCCTTTCTTTATTCTCTCAACCTCACTTCTTTCTATTGTTCTCTTGTTCTCTTTGCCTGCTGCTCCATTTTTTTTGTGCACATTGTTGTCCTCATCTCCTACTCTCACTTGTTCTATACTTCTATGGCTATAATTTCTCATCCCTCTGTTCGTTTATCATCTTAATTTTAGTTTGGGACAAAGCTGCAATTGCAGGTGGGAAACGTGAGATGCTAACGAAATTGGTTTCCCCTATGTTTTCGGAGTTATCTCACAGACAAAACGTTTCACAAAATTGGAAACTGGATTTTGATACACATTTCCCATTTCTCTTTTTCGAGGCAATTTAGAAACAGCTTGCCAGAGAAATTTGACATTTCTAAGCAATGTAAATGTTAGGTTTGGCTGTAATTTGGTAAACATCCAACTGAACCACTAATAATATTAACACATTTTAGACATATTAATACTTAAGGGTTTCATGATTTCACCCATATCCTTAGACTATCAAGTACGTAGTATCAGTTAATCCACAAAATCAAAGGCAAGTGCAGCACCAATTGCGAAAATTTCCCTCCAACTATAATACCATAAGGCCTCCCTTCTACAATTATTGCTGCTTAAGTTTTTAATTTTGTCTTGTTTTACATTCCCCTTCATTCTTTGCTTCTCAAAAAATGCATCAAAACAGGTCTCTTGGATGTAGGTTGTTGTAAGCTTATAACTCTACATTGTGTGGAAATCCATAATGAACATATTAGCATACTACGACTTGGGAAAACATCAGAAGGGAGCTTAGATTCTCATTTTGAATCAGATATTGTCTCAACTAGTCCGCAGTAGCGTATTGGTCACCAAAAAACCAAAAATTGAATGGAATAAAATGAAATCTGACCTTTAGGCCTCTTTCCCCTACAACAGTTGAATACTTCTCAGGGAAATTCATAATAGTATCATGAATTGCTGCTCGTCGTGCAGCCTCATACACCTGATACAAATGTAAAATCAGAGAGCAAGTTTACACATGTAAAATTAGCTGAGAAAGAGGTGACATTACAGACCTCCTCTGCTGTTGCTGTCAGACATCCATAATGAATGTTGTGAAATATAGTGTCATTAAAGAGTACCTGAGACCAACCAAATATATCTCAGTGAACATGCCTCTGTCAGAAACTAAAAAGATCTTAAAGTGATATCCTAACTTTACCGTATCCTGTGGCACAACACCTATAGTTTTCCGAAGACTTTCAAGGGTAACATCACTTATATCTTGGCCATCAATTCTTATCTGCAATGTCAGAAAAGATGTTATAACAAAATTGTGAGTCACAAACAATAGAGAAAATTAATAGAGCAGAAAATCCTCGATCAAAGAGAATAGAAAACAAAGATAACATGGGTTTGCAACGACGTGGTGGTCAAAGTATATAATCTAGGCAAAAGGTTGTCATTTCATAGATAGACAAAAGCTCAGAGAAGATAATCGCCAATGGCTTTAGGCCATTACTCTCCAAGTTACTCAATACAAATTTCCGGATCCTTTTGTTCTCATTAGCTATTACAATTTATACTACTACTACATTGTAAGAAATGGCAAAACATAGCCTTAATTAATGAGAGTACGGTTCTTGTCTTCTTTCTCTTTTTGCATAGTAATACCAAATAGCTAAAGTGCCTTGTCTCCCCTGCTCAACGGTCCTCTGTTTCTCCCCTCAATGGCCACTGCTTGTTGTTGTTGTTGTTGTTGTTGTGTTGTCCTTGCTGATTTGGTCTGCTGCGCCTATGGTAAGTGCGTGTCACGGGAGGTGGGAATGGGTTCATTGCAACACTCCCCCCCAAGAGAGCCACCTTGTCCTCAAGGTGGAAAGAAGGAAACTGCTCTTTGATGCTGTCCACATCCTCCCAAGTCGACTCAAACGTGGGCATCCCTTGCCACTTAATCAGGACTTCTTTACCCGTGCCACGCCCCGCCTTGAACCTCATATCAAGCACGTCCTCCGGCTCCACTAGTAACTCTAACTCCGATGTAAGCTGGGCAGGAATTGTGGGTGAGCTTGGGATGTCACCAAGAGCCTTTTTCAGCTGAGACACATGAAACACGGGGTGTATACGACAATCATTGGGTAATGCCAATTTGTAAGCAACCTTCCCCACGCGCTGCACTATTTCAAAAGGCCCATAAAATCGAGCTGCCAATTTCTCGAAGGGTCTCTTAGCCAGGGACTTTTGACGGTAAGGTTGTAGTCTCAAAAACACATATTCCCCCACTTCGTACTCGACCTCTCTTCTTCTCGCATCCTATGATCGTCTCATCACTTGCTGTGCTCTCATCAAATTCGATTTCAGCTCATCCAAAATCAAGTCTCGCTCTCGCAAAACCTCCTCAACCGAGCCCACTGTTGTGTTTCCTGCTCCTACCCGAAGTAATTTAGGGGGATCCCTCCCATACACCACTGTGAACGGAGACATAAGGGTGGAGGAATGCGAGGCCGTATTGTATGAGTACTCCGCCCAAGGCAGCCACCTTGCCCATGCCTTGGGCTGCTCCCCCGCAAAACACCGCAAATAAGTTTCAAGCCTCTTATTCACCACCTCGGTTTGACCGTCGGTTTGGGGGTGATAAGATGTGCTCTTTTTCAAGTCCGTGCCCTGCATTCGGAAGAGTTCCTTCCAAAACACGCTCACAAAAACTCTGTCCCGATCAGAGACTATACTACTTGGGATCCCGTGCAACCTCACAATTTCCTTAACGAATGTTTCAGCCACCGAGTAAGCCGTGAAGGGGTGTTTGATACCAATGAAGTGCGCATATTTCGATAGTCGATCCACCACTACCAAGATCGTGTCCACTCCCTTTGAACGAGGCAACCCCTCGATAAAGTCCATACTAATATCCTCCCAAATTCTCACCGGAATCGGCAGTGGTTGGAGTAAACCCGCCGGCGACTGTTGAGAGTGCTTGTTCCTCTGGCACACCCCGCAATTCCTCACGTATTCCGCCACCTCTTTCCTCATTCCCGGCCAAAACAACTCAGCCCCCATTCGCAAGTAAGTTTTAATATCCCCTGTATGTCCTCCTTCCGGGGAATCGTGATAGGCTTGCAGCAAAATCGTCTTCCATCTTGAATTGCGAGGTATCACGAGTCTTCCTTTATAAAACAATTGTTGATTTTCCACCGAGTAGCCCGGAATCGTCTCCCCCTTCCCGACTTGTTCTCGTATTTTCTCAATCTCCCCATCCTCTGAAATTTCACGCTTCAAACAATCCCAATCCACCTGATGCGTCGCCACTAAGGGCTGCAGCAACACCGAGTTTTCCGCCCCACCGCGCCGCGACAAGGCGTCAGCCACCTTGTTCGCCACTCCGGGTTTATATTGTAATTCGAAATCGAACCCAATTAATTTCCTTACCCACTTTTGAAACCCATGCCGATCTCCCTTTGCTCGGTGACATATTTGAGGCTTTGTTGGTCGCTTCTTATCACAAATCGTCGACCCAAGAGATAGTGCTTCCACTTTTGGACCGACAAACACACGGCCATTAGCTCCTTCTCATAAATCGATTTACTCCTTCCGATTGGCCCTAGAACCTTGCTGAAATAAGCTATCGGTCGCCCCTCCTGCATGAGCACCGCTCCGAGGCCAAAACCGAAAGCATCGGATTCCACCACAAAGGTCTTGGTAAAATCCGGCATGGCCAAAACTGGTGCCGAACTCATAGCCACCTTCAAACTTTGGAACGCCACTTCTGCTGCTTCACTCCAACCAAAATTGTCTTTTTTTAATTGGTCAGTAAGAGGATGAGCAATGTGAGCATATTGCCTCACAAATTTTCGATAATATCCAGTAAGTCCAAGGAAGCCCCTTAACTCTTTGATGGACCTTGGGGTGGGCCAATCCATCATGGATTTTACTTTACTCAAATCCACCGACACCCCTTCTCTTGAGATCATGTGGCCCAAGTATGCCACCTCCTCCTTGCCAAACTCACATTTCTTTTGGTTAGCATACAATGAGTGATTTTTTAATGTTAACAATACAATTCTCAAGTGATCAACATGTTCCTCCCGGCTAGCACTATAAATAAGAATGTCATCAAAAAATACAAGCACAAATTTTCGGAGGAAAGGACGGAATACCTCATTCATCAAGGATTGGAAAGTAGCCGGAGCATTTGTGAGTCCGAAAGGCATGACTAAGAACTCGTAGTGCCCCTCATGAGTTCGAAAAGCCGTCTTGTGAGTATCTTCCGACTTGACAAGGATTTGATGGTAGCCGGCCTTAAGGTCAAGTTTGGAGAATACTTGAGCACCATGTAACTCGTCAAGTAGTTCGTCGATCACCGGAATTGGGTATTTATCGGGGACCGTCTCCTTGTTCAATGCCCGATAATCTACACAAAATCTCCAAGACCCGTCCTTTTTCTTCCCCAACAACACCGGGCTCGAAAATGGGCTAGTCGAAGGCCGTATGATACCCGCTTGAAGCATCTCACCAATGAGCTTTTCAATCTCATCTTTTTGGAATTGGGGGTAGCGGTATGGCCTAACACTAACCGGGTTGCTCCCCTCTTTAAGAATTATGGAGTGTTCATGCCCTCTAAGTGGTGGCAAGCCTTTGGGTCCATCAAACACCTCAACAAACTCCTTCAACACTCCTTGTAAAAATTCAGGAGGCCCATCTCCATTGGGCCCAATTCTACTTGGGCTACACTCCTCAGCTTCCACCAAATTCATCTCCACTAACAACCCACTGTCACATTTCTTCAATGTTTTGAGCATGGCTTTAAGTGTGATACCCGATTTTGTCAAGCTAGGATCCCCTCGAATCACGGCGGTTTTTCCATTCAAGTTGAAGCTCATTTCTTGTAGCTTCCAATTAGTGATCACGGTCCCTAGCTTCTCTAGCCATTGAACTCCCAAAATCACATCCGAATTACCCAACTTAAAGGGCAAAAATTCCTCTTCTATCTCCACTCCTTCTCCTAGCTCCAACCTTACTCCCTTACATTGCCCCTTCCCTTTGATGTTTTCTCCATTCCCTAACGACACACCAAAACTCATGTCACCGGTAATGCTTAATCCGAGGGTCTCAATGGTTTGCAAAGAGATGAAGTTATGTGTGGCTCCGGGGTCGATCATCACTACCACGGGTTGCCCTTTGATGGATCCCTTAAGCCTCATGGTCTTCGGGTTAGACAATCCCACAATTGAGCACATGGTCACCGACGCCGAGGTGTCTTGTTCCCCTTCCAATGGTGCCTCCAAGGCAGCCAATTCTCCTTCCTCCCCCTCCTCTTCTTCTTCCACCAAAAGCACGCTAAGTCCCTTAGCCGTGCATATGTGTGTAGGTCCGGTCCACCTACCATCACACTTGAAGCATAGCCCTTTAGCCCTTTTCTCCTGCATTTCCCTCTCCGTCAAACGCCTCACGTTGCCACTAAATTGAGAAGAGTTGGGGTAGTTTCCGGTGGGTGTTTGAGTCGTGTTGGATCGGTTGGGGTTGGGGTAGTTGGTTGAAGCTTGGGATCCTTGTGAGCTAAGGTTGGGTTGTGGAGTGTAAGTTGAATTGGGTTTCTGGTAAGGGAAAGTTTGGGTTGGTTGGGAATTGTAAGGGTGAGATTGGGCCGGCCCAGTTCCTAGGAGAGTTGATGCTGGGCTCTTGTTGAAATAAGAATACGGTCCGGGTTTGGTGACAGCCCCACCCGTATTTTTGGACCCGGTGACCCGATTACGCTCTTCGACCCGCACCGCCAAATCCATCGCCTCATCCAACGTCAAAGGATTTAACATCCTTATCTCTGCCTTAACTACCTCCTTCAACCCATTTATAAACTGAGCCTTCAATATATTCTCCGGTATGTCAGGGAGAGGCGCGGCCTTCTCTATAAACATCCTCCGATACTCCACCACGGGTGTTACTTGATGCACGGCGAGCCATTGTTCGTGTAAAGATCCGGCGTTCACCGGCCGGAATTGGTTCAAAATCCGAAGCTTAAAATCCTCCCACAACAAAACCGGTCTCCGGCTTGCTCCCATTGGTACCACCTCAGCGCATCCCCGTCTAACGCAACCACCGCCGCTTGAATTTTCTCCGGCTCGGAGAGCTGATAAAATTGAAAGAATTGCTCGCTTCTCAAGATCCACCCATCGGGGTCAGACCCATCGAAGGTAGGCATGTCGAGCTTGCGGAGCCTCCATCTACTCTGGGGGTCGTTGTGGTTCTGTTGGTGGCGGAGTCCGTTTCCCAAGCCGGTGTCCCAGTTGCCAAAACGAAGGCCGCTGAATCCACCCGCGCCTCCTGGTGGTTCCTGGAAACCTCCGCCCCCTGGCGGTGAGCCTCGGTACCCGTACGGATGCGGTTGCTCCACTTCCTCGTCCATTCCTCTGTTTTGCGCCTTGATGGCGTCTCTGATTTCCCCCATAAACCGCTCTTGTTTGCTCGTCATAAGGGCGTTCTGCTGGTTTTGCTCGTCGCGAAATCGGTCGATTCTCCCTTCAATGACTTGTCTCACGTTGTCAATGTCGACGCTCTGTTTTGCAGCAACGCCTGCTGAAGCGAACCTTCTCCGTCTCCCAGCTTCTCACAGATCTCTTCCACTCTCTCTTCAAGAGCGGCTACCCGCTCCGGCGTCACCGTCAAGGCCGTCGGAGGCATGCTGCTCTGATACCAATTGCAACGACGTGGTGGTCAAAGTATATAATCTAGGCAAAAGGTTGTCATTTCATAGATAGACAAAAGCTCAGAGAAGATAATCGCCAATGGCTTTAGGCCATTACTCTCCAAGTTACTCAATACAAATTTCCGGATCCTTTTGTTCTCATTAGCTATTACAATTTATACTACTACTACATTGTAAGAAATGGCAAAACATAGCCTTAATTAATGAGAGTACGGTTCTTGTCTTCTTTCTCTTTTTGCATAGTAATACCAAATAGCTAAAGTGCCTTGTCTCCCCTGCTCAACGGTCCTCTGTTTCTCCCCTCAATGGCCACTGCTTGTTGTTGTTGTTGTTGTTGTTGTGTTGTCCTTGCTGATTTGGTCTGCTGCGCCTATGGTAAGTGCGTGTCACGGGAGGTGGGAATGGGTTCATTGCAGGGTTCCAACAAGGCAACAATAAGGCACACAACAGCAATGATAAATATAACAAATTTAATCACCATGGTACAAAAACAATGCTTCATTATTTTTCTAACATGACATCTTTTCTAATGTGAGCATATGAAGTCATGACACTACAGTCCACAGCTATAAGAACATGATAACTGCATTATCTTAAAGAAGGGAAGCTGTGACAGGAAAATAAAAAAACAGCTGTAGGCCTGTAGCATGTGCAGAACTGGGTTTATGGGAAAAAGCATTTTACATCAATAATCAGGACATATCAGCAACTTCATCATAATTCTATGTTTTCAAGAGGTAATAAATAATCAGTAACATTATTCATATTTTCATTCTCTCTACTCTTCTCTATAGATAAATTTACTCCCCCACCCCCTTCTGTAATTAGCACACTGCATCCTTCACATGCTTTTCATAACTTAACTATATAATATGCTTCATATTGCCAATAAAGGTTTACTTGGCACTAATTAGTTCTTATGTAAACAAGAACAATACAGACACTGGTACAGGAAACTCCAAGTACGCTGGTACAGGAAAACACATTATGTTATTTGCAAGTATTAAAGGGTTGTATTTCTGATAATTTTAATTTATAGTTCCTCCATTCTCAACTAGGTTGGACTTTCACGCATCCCGACACACCACTTTTACCTTTACTCTTCAATTATCTACAAATTCAAACTATAAAAAGTTGATACTATGAAAGTAGATATCAAGACTATATTTTTCCTTGCATAAAATTCACAATAGATTGTCACAGGATAATGTGTGAATCAGATAAAAAAACCCAACTGTGGCAATTATTAAATACCAGAGTATTTAATGTTTAAGTGACTTATTTAAGCCACATAAAAAAATAAAAATAAATCCATATAGACTACTCCCTCTGTTCCGGATTAATTGCAATACTAGTTTTGGTCCATAGTTTAAGAAAAAATATACGAAGGGGACCAAAGTGAGGATTATATTATGTGAAGTATAGTTAGTGGGTAGAATTAACTGTTAGTGAGAGAAAAATAATATATTAGCAGTGAAAGTGGGTTTAGTGGGAGAGAAAAATAACTATGGTCCCTTACCAAATAAATAAATGTTGCAATTAATCAGAAATGGATGAAAAAGGAAAGTGTTGCGATTAAAAAAAAAAACATAGGGAGTATAAAAGTTCACTATACATGTATCAATAATTTTAGGCAACATACAAGTATACAACCTTGATGTTAGCTAGTGATCAAATATTTTGGTGTTGAATGTGTCACATAAGTTTTCCAAGTATTGTGTGTCCTCCAAGTATTATTTGACAAATATGCCGTAGTTACGGTCTTATGGGTACATTAAGTAGAAGGTGCATCCATGTCTCCTAATATAGTCTAATCTCTACCCCTCGTCCTCTCCTTTTGGGCCCAATCCTTGAAGCATGCTTCTCAATTATGCTATAAACTTTGGTCCACAAGGTTAATAAACTTGGCATATTCAGTGTTTCCTTGTCAGCTGCATATTTCGATCAACCAATTAAATGGTTTCAGCTCTTTGTGATCAGACATTCTTTATGTCCCCATAATTGCTTTGATCTACTCAACACAAACCCAAAAGGCACAGATTCAGAGTGGCAAGGACAACTTAAATAGTTTACTACCCATAGTGATTTGATAATAAATTGTGAATATTAAGGGGATGATAACCTTGGTCGAGTCAGAGTAATAGCTGCCTAATGCAAAAGAGAATATAAGTCCATTGACAGAAGAACAAAACATCATTGGGAGGTGATCACAGAGAAGACAAACTGATAAGCATAATTCCTTACATGTCCAGTGTGAGGATCAAAGAATCTGAAGAGCAATCTGAGAATGGTTGACTTGCCTACAATGTTACAATACAAGTCAGAAACATACATAAATAAACAAATTAAGTAATTAATAAAAGATTATATTTTAATCACAAAGTTTTCAAATTAACAGTGTCAAGAAAAGAGAGAACATTAACTATGACTCATCTTCATTTAGCCATCTCTAGAGATTAAAATAATATCTAATGAATAGACAAAGAAATCTTAGGGTAGTTAATAAAAAGGCTAAGCATACTTTAAAATTTAACAGATGAAAAAAATACTGCCATCCAAAATTCAGTTTTGCCGATGTTAATATTTTCCAAAGATGCACATGTTTCAAGGAAAAATTGAGTTAGCATGACATGCAAAATTAACATGTAATAACAAAATAGAGATCTTATCCGCGGGGGGAGGGGGGGGGGGGGTTGGGAAAAATTTTATATCTAGTCCCAGATAATTATTACTAACAAGAAAGACACAAACAGTGAAGTAGTGAGCTCACATATCATTGAAGATGATTATTCAATTCTCTGCAATTTTTTTCTCCATTAATAGAATAAGAGAAGTAAACACACACAAGAGAAAAGAGACATAATTCAAATAGAGGATACATATTTAGCATACCACTTCCACTAGTGCCAACAATTGCCACACTTTGTCCAGCTGGTACAACAAATGATATCCCATCAAGTATCTTTCTTTCAGTCAGGTAACTGTCATTGTCCATAACCATTTATAAGAGACTATATCAACTAAAACAATCTTTATACACAAAAAAGATGCACAAGACAGACTTCAAAATCTTTGAAGAAGTCCACATACTAGATAACTATTGACTACCACAGAGCTGACAGAATAAGCACAACAAGCATAGTAGAGAGACTACAAGATTACAACTTGCATTACATACAGTAATCCCTAAAATGAACATATATGAGGCACCAGAAGAACATATATCTTCGATAATGAACATCTATGAATAGCTAGAATTATGAAACTATCTGCTGCATCCTACACAAGGTCCTTAACTAACAAAAGGCTCTAAGCTGTTATTTGTAGGAAAGAACACATCTCTTCGTGTGTTAAACACATTTCTTTCAGAAGGGGCTGAATTATTATTATCTCAAGTGTATTCTCAACAAAAGCATGAACAGTTTTCACCTCTTTTGAGCTTCAAAGTTCGTTCCGAAAGAGCTTCCCTGGGGTTGAAGGTGAACTCTTTGACTGCTTAGATGAAAAGACTAAAAGGGAGTAGGTCAACCTTAGGGCACATGGCTAAGGTAAATTTCCCATTTGTCATTCCCTGATAATAAGTTCTCATTGGAACCCCCATGGCCCCCAATGGGAGTAGTTACTAGGGTAATAGGTTGCTGAACAGCCAGTGCACGGAGCCTCAACAAGGAAGCACAGCACCAGCTGTATCATTGAAATGATTCTTCATTAAAGACGTTCTCACAGGTGCCCTTTTTCCAATGGTACTTCAATCCTTATTCAAGTTAATCTTTTTAGAAGCAATATTTTGCTTTGGCAAATTGATTTGACATTCAAAGATGGAAGAATTTCTGACACTGGCAGTAGCATATGCTAAGCTCAAGGAATAAAAATATCCCCTTTGCGTCAGGCAAATTCAGATGACAGAAGAGCGAACAAAGAGTTCACTAGACCACTACCATGTAGTTAGGTAGGGACCCAATTAACTTGACATGAAGGGGTACTTTCCAACCTTCCAAACAGAAACAAAGAACAGAGAAGCATATGAAAAGGCTGTGTTACATATATACGTATGATAGAGTTATGTGTCAAGGCACTAAAGCTGCGACTGTATGGAATTCCTTTTCCTACCTGAAATGTACATTCTCAAATTGAATGCTACCCCCCTTCAACACCAAAGGTTTTGCAGTTTCTTTGTCACTGATATCAGCCTTTTCCTGCAATGTTAACAATGAAGTATATATAACGAAGCCTCCAAATAAAACTTGCATACCTGCAGAAAGGACACTCCCTAAAAGAGTCACTACACAAATAGACAGTTAGACACTACACAAAAGAATATACTGATGCAACATTAAGTGAAATTATAAACAACACACACACACACACATATGAGCAATTGTGAAGTTAAAAGGTTTTCTGGGAGAAATTGACACATACAAACTTACCGCAGGATAATTTGCATAGAAACAAGTCAAATTTTTTGTCTTTTTAATTTATTTTATCTTGTCTTTTACAGAACCACCAAGGACAAAAATTTCTACATAGCAGAGAAGAAGCTGAAAAGAAATTAATCAGCCTCCTGAAGAGGCTTCTTCATATCGTAAAGGAAAAGGCCAAGCCACAGAGTACTATTAATCACCTAACATATATGTAAAAAGAATGGCAAATCATCACAATAATAGTTAGACTATAATCTTTAGCAGAGATCCAAGTAATAGGTCTTGAAGCATACCTCTAGCAACTGAAACATTGATTTCATGTCAACAAGACTCTGGATTGTCTCCCGATATACACTACCAAGAAAATTCAACGGAAGTGAAAGCTGAAAGAGGAGACCATTAACCATAACCTGCATTTTAATTATTTAAGTAAGCACTACAAAAATTTTGGTCTATGATAACTAAAATATTCAGGCATGCAGAATGAGGATAGTAATACCAAATCACCAACTGTCATCTGCCCAGCCATTATACCGTTTGAACACAAAACCATAGCAGTTGACAGAGCTGTGCTAAATATCACATTTTGGCCAAAATTGAGAAAAGCAAGACTGCGTTGAGTCTTCAGTGCAGCATCTTCATACCCTGATATAATAAAATAACAGAACCATATCACAATAATTTTAATAACAAAGGTGCGCAAGAAGTCTATGATAAAAGGTAATATAGGTGATAATCAATAGAGCGATATGATACATGTTTAATGGGCTATATTTGTCCCGTTTTGTTGTGTTTTCTCCATACAAGTACATAAAATGGCAATGAAATTTGGCATTGAAGCTTGTGTGATATGCTTTGAAGATTGGTGGTAGCTTCTTTTTTTTTTAGAAGAAGATTGGTGGTAGCTTTTCTGAGCTTTACTCAAGCCTTTGCCTTATCTGGGCTTGGCGCAGCAAGCTTTGCCCAAGCAGTGTTTGTGCACAAGTGATAAACATCAAATAGATTAGCAGACACCATGGCGAAACTTGCCTCTTGTGGTCCTGTGGCCTTGGCCTGCCCGTTGCCAACATATGACAAGCCCATAACTATTATCATTTTTAGATGGTTTAGGGGAAAAAATTTCCCTATTGTTTTGAGAAACATTTAGGACTTTGAAAGTCATACATTATTCTTCCTCGCAGGTTTTTTTGGGAGCAAAACTCTATGGCGGTACTCGTACTTTCTACTTGGCATTGTTCAGGACTTCACCTTTAATTAAATTTAACCAAGTATTTGGCTTTGCCTTCCCTTATTCTTATATTATATTGCACATCGTGACTTTCATTTATTTAGTTGTTATATTATGAGTTAGGAAAAATATGTAGCAAATGGATTCGCATGAAAATGAGGTATTTGATCTTTAGGGATGGAGGAGGAAGTTTTTTTTGTGTATGACTATACGGAATAATTACTTTTGGTTCATGTAGCCGACCCCACTTTTGGCTCATGCATCCCCAGGAGGGTAGTTAACTTCAGAATCATGATGTAACACAATTATTGGTTAGATGGGTGGGAAATTCAGATAGTGAAGCTTTTTGGGAAAATGCTGAAGATTTTGAAAAGAAATATCCTACTTTTGTTGTGTCTCAAGAGGGGAAGTTGATAATAATAGCCTACCGTAGTTAATTACTACAATAACTTTTGTTACAATTCTGTTATTATTGTAGCTGAAATTTAGGAATTCAGTTAGTTGGTTAATTAGTTGCTTTCTTATTACAGCTTTGATGATTACATGTTTGTACAACTATGGAAAGAGCTTTAAGCTCACTTTGTAAGAATCATTCAAAAAATCAATAAAATCTCTTCTTTTCTCTCTATCATTCTCTATCTCTTTACTACAATTCTGCCATTTCTAACCAGTGATCTTTGATCCTGCATCACACCCACCACCCACACACCCTCTTGAGGGCAACTTGTGAGCTAAAACAACAAAAATTAACATCCATACAATAAGATCTATTACAAGTATGAAAGTAAAAGCATGCTACAGATTTACTAGGAAACTTACTCTTCAAAAACTCGTCATATTTGTCAGCTTCATAAGTTTCGTTGTTGAAGTATTTGACAGTCTAATAATACACAGCATAATAAATTAGAGTTTCAGAATTGTTGTACTCCGTATTATGTAAAGGTGGACTATATGAGGACACACCTCATAGTTGATAAGTGAATCGATAGCCCTTGTACTTGCATCATTATCAGCTTTATTCATGGCCTTCCTGAACTTTGTCCTCCACTGCAAAAGACACAAAAATTTATTAAAAAGATGCATTATCAAGATATCATTTTATATGTCAACCTAATGCCACATTATCAGCAGACAGTATTAACCCCGGCTCAAGCTTACGAATGCCATTCTTTTCTTAGAAATAGTTGAGCCCATGTTTCTGCCTGTCCTCTCCCACACTCTCACTCACAACCACCAGTCCACCACCGTAGCACCGCTATTAAGAATTTACAATCTCCTCAATGATTGCCAGCTCTCTCCCCTTATCTTTCTTGAAACCAAAATCTTTCTTAGAACATGTTTTACCCGTGTCTTTCATTAATAAAACAAAATTTCTGTCAATCTCCATTTTGTTGAAGCGTTGACTTTTACTTTTTAAATAATATATCCAACCAAAAACAAGTATTCACGCTTGAGTCAACAGGTTGTGAAAGTTGCTTGAGAAACCTAAGTGTGTAAGTCAATATTTATTGTGTGGGGCGAATAGTATAAGACCTAAGGGTACCAGCCTTCATTCCTTGACAGCCTTCATTCCATAACAATTTTGTTGCAAGTTGGCTTTGCCTTGTGGGAGATATATTTTAAAGGTGTTAAAGAAAATCCATTGTAATCTATATTCATGCATCAGGGATTCAGGGTTCTTTGGGTGAAACAAAAATAGAGGTATGCATGAGAATATATCAGCACATTTGAGTTGTTCAGTGGTTGTTACTCATTTAAAGATTTTACACTATCATACTATTCATACAACAATTTCAATACTCTTAGGTAATAGTAGACAGAGTTACTCTACCTGCGTCACGGTCAATGTGAAAGCAATGTATGCAGCAACTGACAAGGAAGTAATCCATGCAAAAGGTGCTCCAAATTTGTAAGCCAAAATACCTGACACCATAGATATCTAAAAAAGTATAGGTTAAATATGTCAATGACTCTTCAAGAGATGACAAAAATGAGCCTCAAGAGGATAATGGGATAAACTTTAGAGACATACCTCCAGAATAGTGGGTACAATATTGAACACCATAGACGAGAGAATGAAGTTTATGGCACGACTACCACGATCAATGATCCGATTCAGACCACCAGTCTCTCGACTGTTGACAGCAAACAAGAAATGTCAGACATACACTCTATCAACTGAGTCAAGAATAAAAGCCAGTCAACCCCGAGTATATATAGTGTTTGCAAGCACCATCCCCAAATAAATCAAGTAATCAGAAATTCAGAATATAGATTATCAAAGTAGAAATTAGCATACTTACTACATAAAGTATAAAACAAGTTTGACCATGCCAAACAGAATATAAAAAACAATACCTAAGATGATACCGGAGATCAAGATCGTGCAAATGTGAGAAAACCTGCAGAAACCAACATAGGTAAAAATTAACAATCACTGCAATTTTTATTTTCATAATAAAATAAGGAAAATTTGACTTTTGGTATCTCGAAAATGGCATCCGCTGACTTTTGGTACCCATCTAAAAATTTTATTTTATTTTGGTACCTATAAAATTCTATAAGTATAGCGTTTGGTACCACTTAACGGAATTCCGTTAGTAGTGCTTAAATAATTATTTTTTTCTTGATTGTATGCTGAAAAATGTTTTGTTAAGGTTTGGGGGTCGGTTTGGCCCTTAAGTATCCAAATTGAGCTTGGAATCGTAAAAAAAAACTATCTTGTTTTGAGTGTCATAAAATATATCGATTTGTTTATCATTAATTTTTTAGCCACAAAAATTGTTTGGGTAAGGTTTTTGGGGTCAATGTAGTTCTAAAGGATCCGAATTGAGCTCGGAATTTGAAGAAAAATAACGTAAATGTCTCGTTTTGCATGTCAAAATAAATATTATTGGACACGCAAAACGAGGCACTTACATTGGTGTTTTTTTTTTGCAAATTCCGAGCTCAATTCGGTCCCTTAAGAACTAAACCGGTCCCCAAAACCTTGCCCGGACAATTGTTGCGGCTAAAAACTAATGACACAGAAATCAATATACTATATGACACGCAAAATGAGGCCCTTACGTTGTTTTTTTTACGATTCCGAGCTCAATTTGGACTCTTATGAACCAAACCGACCCCTAAAACCTTAACAGAACATTTTTCGACACGCAAATCGAGAAAAAAATAATTAGTTAACCACTACTAACAGAATCCATTAAGTGGTACCAAAAGCTAAAATTTTAGAATTTGATGGGTAAAATAAAATAAAATTTTAATGGGTATTAAAATAAAATAAAATTTTAATGGGTATTAAAATAAAATAAAATTTTAATGGGTATTAAAATAAAATAAAATTTTAATGGGTACCAAAAGTCAGAGGGCATTCGAGGTACCAAAAGTCAAAATTTCCATAAAATAACTACCATTTGCATAACTATTACTTAAAAATAACTTTGGCAAAAATTTTTTGTATAAAAAAAGATATTGCCCCTTTACTTGTCAATAGCCTTCTGATTTGGACCCCGCCCCATCCTCTGATTTACGGATCTCCTTCTCTCTTCTTTCATATCCCTCTCTCAGTATTTTTCCAGATTATTTTACTGTCAATCAACTCCCTCATCAATCTATCTTGTTTTCCTACTTCAAACAACAAAAACCCCTATCTCCACACTTCCACCTTACCACGTTTCTTTCCAGCGAATGAAACTGCTAGCTCTTTCACCTTTATTTTTGGGAGTTATAATTCAGTGTACACCTAGTTAATATTGTTGCGAATTTTGGTAAAAAATAAAATAACTTAATTTCCCTCCACTGCATTTTGTTTCTTATATCTTTCAAATCCTTTCGAAAAAGTTAAATATCTACATTTTACAATTATGGACTTTGGAGAAAATACTCTAGCTCTAAGAGCATAAACTAGTTGTTCAGGGAGGAAAATTCTAAATCTATCACAATTGTTTTTGAGCCTACAAATTTGCATCTAAGAGCAATAGTTGTTTCAGAGCTTATTTAACCTTTTTCTAGAGCTTATTCACCTTTTTCTTACCTTTTGTTGACCTGTGTGGGGATTTACTAAAAAGCATAACCTATTATTCTTTCTACAAGCCCCAAGCCTTAGCTAAGTAAAATTGGCAATGGGATGATATTTGAAGAATGAAGTGAGTACTATTTAAGTTTGATAAATATAAGCATCGTTAAAAACTTTGTTATTTGACCTTTTCTTTCTCTTTTCTCCTATTCGCTGACTATATTTAATTAAATATAACACCATAAACAACAATATTTCTACTAATGAAACGACTAGAAAATCATACCATAATTTTAATGATAAATATTGGATAATTCTTGGCAAGCAAAATCCACAACGGGATATGTCAACCAAAGAGATGATGCACCACTAACCTCTACTCATCGGACAAAAGCACCAATGTCTACATGTTACTTATGGAGGATTTCCTGACAAATTTTTAAAAATTCTCACCAAACCCTAGGGCACTAGGTTTATACAAACCTTCAAATTTTTGCAGTTTACAAAAATCTTAAAGAAAAATAATCATCTTAATCTCCATTCCCCACGCCCCCCTTCCCCCCCCCCCCCCCCTCCCCTCTTTAGCTTTCTGTAAAAATGGGTGACTATGTCCAAGTGTAAATTGTCAAACAACTCATACCCATCCGAACTGTGCCAGATCCAAAATGAAATGTACCAATGCTGATATACTAGCAAACATGGCTTTTCCAATTAGCTTAACAGAAGACACAAATAATGCCCGAGTATTAAAGTGAAGAAAGAAGAAGTTACCTTCCGTGATAAGGAACGAATTGTCCGCAGAGCTACCTTGGAAAAAACAGCAGTTCGTAGTTCTGCATATGCAAGTTATAATTATTAAGATATACCCTCAAGATTAAGTTATATTGAATAATAAAAACATTAGACCAATATACATGTTATGAAATTGACAGGCCTCAAAAATATTGCATGATAAGTACCATTAAAAGCCGAAGCACCAGTACGTGCAATTCCATAACCAATTAAAACAGCAGCTGGACTAACAAAAAAAGCAAGCATATATGAATTGCCAGCTGTGAAGGAAGCAAGAGTGCTGGCATTTCCAGTAGCAGTTGTAAGCCAATCAACCGCAAGTTTAAACAAGAAAGGCACCTGAACATTCAAAACCTGAAATAGAAACAGAAGCAACCAAAATCTCTGTTAGCATGAATGTCAATTTATTTTTCACAAGAAAGGCTTTGGTTATGTTGTTGTGGTTGTTGTACACTTCCTTAACATGGATGTCAATTTATTTTTCACAATTTTTGTTCGATGACAGCACCCCTGAATACCTTATAGACGACACAAACATCAGGTGATGCTTCTTTCTTAAAAAAAAAAAAAATAAAAAAAAAAGGCACATACCCAACTATTCAATTTTATAGATTTCAAATATCACATGACATCCATTAGAAACATGCCCACTGATTTTCTAGCCTTGATATGCTCATATGCCAAACACACTTCTATATAAATTAACAAGAGATTGGGTGCTGTAACAGAAAGTAGTACGTAGAAGCACACCTTAGCACCAACTAGGAATCCTAAGGCTGCTATGACCCTGAGACGAAATTCAAGGTTATCCTTTGACCATAAGTACTTAGCCAAGGTGGTTAGCATTTTCATATCTGGAACTTGATCAACTTTAGCTTCCCGGCTAATATTTTGCTTGATGACCTGCTTAGCTCCATTTACATCACCGGGTGAAGTTGACAATAATGCATATCCCTTAAGGTTTATCCTCTGCAAAGAAACTCTGAATTAGTAACTGGAAACTGCTAACAAATAAAAGAGACACAGTCAACATTGACATATACTAATTTTCTTTTCTTCGTTGATTTGACATTAGTTAGAGCCTCAAAAACAGAGGTGGAACCATCCATTGAGAAAGGGGATGTTATTAGAGTGTGTGTATGTGTGTGTGTGTGTGTGGGGGGGGGGGGGGGGGTACTGAAGTCTCCAATAGTATACAGTACCTTACAAAAAGCTGTTAAGAATCTTAAGATACATAAAATCATTAGAAATGCACCACAACTCCTCTTTTGGTGTCTTTTTAAACATCAAAGACAAGCAAGCAATATACAAAACTGGAACAACAATAAGTATCCATAACCATAACAAATTGTCAACCCTAGCCTCCAATTCACAGGGTATTTACTATTCCTAATCAAAAATAAAACTAATGTTTTGCTTTCCTAAAATAGCTTAATGGTCATAGTTGCAATGTCACTGAACACAGTACAGACATGAAATAAATACAGGAATAAGACAGAGAGTTACAAATCACAGCAGCAGAAAACTATCATTTGTCCCTAATCCCGAATATGTGCTGATTACCACTATATTCCAAGCACTCCCCCCAACCCATCCCCAAGTGGTTGATCCTTATAATTAACCCATGTTTGGTATGATACTTCCTCCATTCCACAAATATTGCAACATATACCATTTTAGAATGTTTCGCAAATATTGCAACAATTCCTTATTTGCACATGTTTTCTCTCTTTCTCTAATGGAGGAATTTTCTTTCACTTTCCTATACTCCCAACTTGGGAATTGGTATGAAAGGAAAATAAGTGGAAGGAAGGCCTCTTTACATAATTTTCTTTCACTTTCCCTTCCTCCCAAATTAGAGAAATTTGAGAGAAACATAAAACAAGTTTCTTAATTTCTTTGTCTTCCCTTCATTTCCTTTCTGAGACCAAACATTGGAAAATAAAATATCTTTCCTATTCCTTCTCAATCTTTTCCTTTCCTTAACTAATATCGAACCAAAAAGGGTTGCTCCAAGCCTCCAACTACAAATGAAAGGTAAAATAATCCCACTACATTTCAATTTTTGCCATAAATAAATAAATAAACAAAGAGCAGCTATGTAGTATGTACCACCCTCACACAACATGTCTACATTCAACTCAAACCACAAACTACACCACATTTCTAAGCTTACAATTCAAAGATGTCAGATTATGATTCTGTATCACATGATTAAATCCATTCAATAGACAATATAAAAGCCAATGAACTCAACGTTTCGAATTGCACCGATTATGCTTGATTTTAAACAACCACAATCAAAACCCAGGATTTTCCACAAACCCACTATAATTTAGCTCAAACAACTTCAAAACAACCACAATCACATACACAATTCATCAACTCGATTAAACACATCCAATCACAACATCAAACACGAATAACACAACTTTGATCAATTCAACAAACAAACAAACACCCATTACCCAAAAAACCAGAATTCAACAAAATATAAACAAATTCAAACAACCCCAGTTCAAATTGAAGTCAAATGAAAGAGAAAGAGCTAACCTTATCAGAATTGAGTCCATTGTTAGGCCGGAAAATGCTATTAGACGATGAAATCACAGCAGTTGGAGAGAAGAAAGCCGGCGACATAAGAGGGGAATAAGAATGTAAACCGACGCCGGAAAAATGCGCCGGAGAATTGCGCCGGCGTATGACCGGAGATGCAAGTTTGCGAGTGACGTAAGCACGTAGAGTGGAAGAGGACCTCCACATTGTCATTTTTTGACGCTTACCAAATCAAATCTCCCAATATTCGTTTACTGCTTCGGTTGCAAGCGATACACGACTCTGTATATATACGGTTGTGTGTGTGAGTTTTCTTTGTCTCCTTGTTTTTAGAGTGATTTTGAAAATGTTTTCTAGAGTGGCTCATTTGTACAAGGTTTGGAAATGGCAAATTTGATGGTGTATTAGGTGTGGAATGCTTGTAGTGTATCTGGTCAACATAATAATCAATGTTCATTGAGGCTGAATTATACTTCGTATGAAGTATGCATGCCTTAGGACCTGTTCACATTTGCTGAACTGATTGGATCTGAACTGAACTGAGCTGAAATGAATATTTTATGAAAGGTGGAAATTAGGAGCTGAACTGAACTGATTGGAGCTGAACTGCACTCAACTGAAATTAAGTAAATGTGAACAGGCCCTTAGTTGATCTATTAGATTAGCGAAATATGTCAATTAAAAGTGATCTGATTGTAAATTTGAACAATACTCAATTAGGTGTAATTATTTGAGCAATACTTATTAGCTGTAATTATTTACACAATACTCAATTATCTGTCAACCTGTCGGGTAATAGTTGTACATTTGTACATGGCCACTTTGCTTAGTCACAAGGCAGGTGAATTGTAGTAAGTCGTTAGAAAACTTCGTTTGCGTGGTCCTTCCTTCTTCTTCGTCCCATTTTCCTCATATTCCTTTTTCAGTAACAATAGCAGATCTTTCTCAACAACTATGGTGTTTCCTCGTTTTCCTGGCCTCCTTCCTCCTTTTCCTTTCACCAGCTCATCATACAGCGCCCCAAAACCATTATTTTTGGAATAAAACAACAAAAGGTTTTGTGTGAGACCGGACTCACGTGAGACCGGACTCACGTGAGACCGGGCTCAATAACAAAAGTCCAATAAAAAGGCGCGGGCTAACTAAACCCGATCGCGAGGCTCGCAACACCAAAAACATGATAGTGGACTCACGTGAGTCCGTCTCACCCAAAACTTTACCATAAAACAAAAACCCTTAGATAAATGGAGACATTAGGATATGGTTTATCCCAAAGGATAGGGTTTGACACTTCCATCGAACATACCTCAAAGATTCATCTTCACCTTCAGCAAACACCCATGATTTGTAATTCACGACGATACCTCCCAATCTTAACAAAATAATCAACATCAAAAACGACAATAGTAATGTCAATCTTGAATCTTGAGACTCAATCTTAAGGGGAGTATATGGTTAGTTGGCCGGAAAAATTAGCCGAGTCCCCAAAAGTGAAGAAAATAAGTAAAAACAGTAAAAAGTTAAATTCCATTTATATGCTTAACTCGTAATAGATTTGTTGTGTAAGAGGTTTATATGATGCTGATGTGGCAAGTGATAAAACCTCTATGATTTTTTTTCCCTTTTTTACATATAGACATATTGCCCAAATAGACCATTCCCATAAAAAAAAATTTAAAAAAAAAAAATCATTTTCACTAAAAAGAAAATCATACTCAAAAATTGGAGAAGTTACAAGTTTATCTTTATGATAAACGTGAAGTGTTTAACAAGGGGTAAAGTACATCATTTAGGTAAGGGTAGTAATGTAATTATGTCAATAAGGAAAAAATCCAAGTTTATAGGGATAAATTTGGCTTTCCCATGTTTTGGCTTCTCTCTCCTTTGGCCACTCCACCACCATCACCACAATAGACAACCACTAGAACCACCAGCGACCACTAGCACTTCCCTGCTCTGATTACATGACCCCGCTTGCATTGCATTGCATTGCACAACGTATACGTACCACTAGCGCCGCTCCAACTACACAACCCCCACCTGCATTGCTCAAACCTAGCAAACTATAAAAACCACCACCACCGCTTTAAAGATTTCCGTCCACAACATGCATGGCGGTTAATTAGCAAATACCTTTCCCTAAAGGTTTAGTATAGGCCCACATTACATAATTTGCTAGGGTATCTTTTGTTTGGTCGACCGATTAATTTAATGCCGCTTAGGTGGTTGATCGGTGACTCGGCGTGGCCATGGGATGAGAGGAGAGAGAAGGGGATGGTTTGCAGGTGGTGGTGATGGAGTAGCTAGAGGAGAGAGAAAGAGGGTAGCTGGTATGAGATGTCAAATTATTTACCGAATTTCTATCCAGATAAACGTCCAAGTTTCTCTCCAAGAAAAACTTGGGCTCCCTCATAAGCAAAATTAAATCCACAAAATTCATCACCTTCTTCGTCACAAAAAACATTCATTATCTCTCTTTCATCACTCAAATATGAAGTCTTTAATGGAGATATTATCAGCTGCAATGGAGAATTCAAAGATGATCATAAACTCCTATCCTTTGGGTTTAACCATGCCATTTGTTTCTCCATTTTTATTTAGGGTTTTCATTTGATTCAGCGACAAAGCCGTCGAAAATATGGTGGTGGACATGTTGTCTAACACCCCCAAATTACTCTCCAATTAATTATTATAAAACATGATTTAGATAGTAACTTGGGAGTATTACTGCCACGTGATTACGTAAGGCTTAACAGAGTTTTGCAGCGGAAAATAGTACTTATCTTTCACTGATAATAATAGTAATAATAATAGTTTTGAAACACTTCCAAAGTTCCTACACCACTAATATTATGTTTACTAAATTAAACTAGGTGTTCACCGCCCATCGTTCCCAATGCATCATATAGTTCACGTTGTTCGATCGCCATCACCTATCTACTCATCAAAATGATACGTAGGGCCAAGCCAAAACAAAACAAATACACATTAGCCAAAAGCTAAGTACATACAAAAACTAGACATGTAAAATCAATTTAATTAATTAAACATGCTTTCGAAGAGATTTGACTTTAATAAATCATAATTTGTCCAAACCATTCATGAATAGAAATTCATGTATAAAAACTTGTCAAAAAAACCAATTTTCAAAATAACCAACTTTCCAAAGATATGTGCACACCCTCCAAGCTAGTAACTCCTTTACATAATGCTATCAAGGGGAAAGTCTAGGTCATACAAAGTCCATAGTCTTCAACTTACTCCGCGTATTGGGAGTTTAAAAAATCCAAAGATCCAAAGAATAAATCCTAATAAATAAACTTTCCAATATCTCATACTCGGGATAATTTAAACAATAATCTTCCTTTTTAAAACATCTTGAATATCAATACAAGTTTATAATCAACCATATAAAATATTTAAACATTTGAGATTAAACGATTAAAACATGTCTCACCGAAATATATTTCACATTCATTTAAACATGGTTTGAAATCACTTAACATGTAAATCACGTTGCATATAAAAGTCACTTTATAAAAAATCTAGCCACGTGTACGTACCTTGATCTTTGCACACAAGTACAGAACTCCTACTTACGAACTCCAAATTCTTCCTACAATAAACCAATAATCCTAATCAAATACTTTTCAACCCATAGACACGAAGACTTAGAATACCGACTTTGACTAGTTTTGCATGAATAATTTATTATCATAACCCTTTTATAAAATGAACACTTGTATTTATGAAATAATAATAATAATAATAATAATAATAATAATAATAATAATAATAATAATTGTTAGGGTATAAGCACGCAGCGGAAATGTAAAATAGAACGAGAAATTAAAGGTAAAATGTAAGATAAGCAATAAAAGGAGACAAGATATTTAACGTGGGAAAAACCCTCTAAATAGAGGTAAAAAACCCATGACGACGAGCACCACAAAATTCCACTATAATAAAATGAGAGTACAAAGTAACCCCAATAATAGGGTATTGAGATACAACTCTTACAATTAAACTCTCAAAATAAAATAAAAGAAAACAGTGGAATAAATTACAAGGAGGAGATTAACTAGGGAGACTAGTGTAAATGGATGAGTAATTTTGTGAGTGGGTAAATTTGTGTAATGGAGGTTTGAATGTATATTGGTTGGATGCCTCAATATGAGCCAACTCCAACTATTTATAGTTGGTTAGGTCGGTGGAAATGGATGCCCCAAGATGTATGAAGAATTCTCTAGATTTGCTTGCATGATAATATTGCTTCTAGAAAGTTGACCATTTTCTAGAATAATCAACATAATTGTAGGATATTAGACATACTCTAGAAGCAAGAAGAATTGTATTAGGCTTCTTCAAAACTTGGTCCATATGAAATTTTGGGCCACATCTAACAATCTCCACCTTGGACCAAATTTCATAGGCTCGTTGTATGGGACCCGAAGGCCTTAGATAGAATGGAAACCCACTAAGTCCAAACAATTCAATGATCGAACTTAGTGGTAGGAAGTGGCTTTGTGAGCATGTCTACAAGATTTTCATAAGTGTGAATCTTCTTCACAGCAATTTCTCCTTCAGCAATTGTATCTCTGACATAGTGCATTTTGACTGAGATATGCTTGGTCTTGTTGTGATAAGCATCATTCTTGGTGAGAAAGATAGCACTTTGACTATCAAAAAACACATTAGTAACTCCTTGTGAGACACCAAGATTCATGACAAGACCTCGCAACCATGTAGCCTTCTTTATACCTTCAGTTGCAGCAACATACTAGGCTTTAGTTGTAGAGAGAGCTGTTTTGTATTGTAAAGACGCTTTCCAGCTTATTGCACCAGAACACAGAGTGAAGATATAACTGGAGAAAGACCTTCTACGGTCGAGATCACCACCATAGTCAGAGTTAACGAATCCAACAACATCAGCATAAGATGTTAGGGTTCTATCATATACCAACCCTAGATCCACAGTACCTTTTAGGTAGCGAAATATCCACTTAACAGCATTCCAATTCTGTTTTCCAGGGTTGTGTGTGTACTTGCTCACCATGCTCACAACATATGCTAGATCGGGTCTTGCGCAGACCATAGCATACATAAGGCTACCAACAGCACTAGCGTACGAAATACTAGACATTTCCTCAATTTCTTCCTCAGTTTGAGGACAGCATGCTGATGATAGCTTAATATGGGCAGCAAGAGGAGTAGAGACATGCTTACAATTGTTCATATTAAACCTATTCAAAATTTTCATGATATAATTTTTCTGAGATAGGAATAACTTGCCAGCATGTCGTTCTCGATGTATTTCCATGCCAAGAATTTTCTTTGCTGCTCCAAGGTCCTTCATCTCAAACTCCTTGTTGAGATCAGATTTCAAGTCGTCGATCAGAGACTTGACACGAGATGCAATGAGCATATCATCCACGTACAACAACAAATAGATGTAAACACCATTATGCTGTTGAAAATAGACGCAGTAATCATATCGACTGCGTGTGTAACCTCGTCCAACCATGAAAGAGTCAAATCTCTTATACCATTGTCTGGGAGCTTGTTTAAGTCTGTACAAGGATTTCTTCAAGCGACAAACAAGATTATCCTATCCTGGAGCAACAAATCCCTCGGGTTGCTTCTTATAGATCTCCTCTTCAAGTTCATCATGGAGAAAGGCAGTTTTGACATCGAGTTAATCTAACTCCATGTCAAACATAGCAACCATAGCAAGAAGGACTCTAATAGAGGTATGACGAACAACAGGAGAGAAAATCTCATTAAAGTCAATACCTTCTCTTTGATGGCATCCTTAGACTACTAGAAGTGCCTTCCACCTTGCAGGTTCAACTTTGGGGATTCCTTCCTTTTGCTTGTAAATCCATTTGCAGGTGAGTGCCTTTCAACCTTTTGGAAGCTTGACCAAATCCCAAGTGTCATTCTTGTGAAGACTTTCAATTTCTTCACTCATCGCCACAAGCCATTTATAAGAGTCGGGACTTGTGATGGCCTCTGAATAAGATGATGGCTCAACTCCAATTGGAGTTTCTTCACCAACTGATAATGCATAAGCAAGAAGATACTCATCACTCGAGTATTTTGATGACTTTTTGATTAGCCTCTTCGAACGATACCTTGTAAGATTGTAATCATCAGGTTGTTGTTGTGGGCTTTGTGGTTGGCTTGAATCACTGGTAGATGGAGTATCACCATCATGGCTAGATTGTGGACTTGATGAAGAATCATCTTCAGTAGCGTGAGAAAGGCTACTAATCTCAAACTCCACCTTCTCACCATCTTCATGTTCTCCACTAGAGTCCAAACTAAATGATTTAATCATAGCATTTTCATTGAAAGTAACATCTCGGTTAAGAATTAGACTTGAGATTCCACAATCTATATCCTTTAGATTCAGAAAAATAGCCAATGAGAATGCATTCCACAATCTATTTTATTACTTAAATTGCTTATTTTTGTATCTTTTCTAGTTTGGAAAATTTGTCAAAAAAAAAAACGACCTTTCAGCAGTCTTCCAAAAATAAAACGACCTTTTAATTATTCCAAAATAAAACGACCTTTGATAGCCATCTGCTCAAAATAGTACACTACTGGTTGACGACCTGCTTAACAGGTTTTTGTGAAATGTGTCACAATGCGATAGGTAAGGTTTTTGTTTTTTAATTTTTTTATTTACAATTTTCTTTCTAAAAAAATAATTAATTTTTAAAAAATCACCCAAGTACCCCCAACAGCCAACCCCCAACCTGCTACAACCCCAACTGTAGCCCTCCGCCCCTGCCGTCGTCGCGAAGTCAACCCATCCCCTCACCCTTGCCATCGTAGCAAACCCAACCCAACCCCAAGCCTTTGCCCCTGCTGCTGTCGGCAAACCCATGCCCAAACCCCTTGTATATATTGGCAAATCGCACCTAATTCCATCTTTTTTGCGTGGGATTTAACGATTGGGGTTTGTGGCTTGGTTGATGGGGTTGTTTTCGGGTTTGTTGGGCAGGTGAGGGTGGTTTTGGGTGATTTCGGGATGGTTTCAAGGGGTTGGGTGGTTGAGGCGTGGCTGTGGGCTGGGTTTGACGGTGGTTACAAGGCTGTTTTTATGGCTACATGTGGTTGAGGGATGGTTGGGGAAAAGAGGAGGAGTGATAAAGGGTGCTGGACTGGCAGCCGTGGAAGGTTATGAGGGGGGTTGGCGTATGGTGATTGGTGGCTACGGTGAGCGGCAGGTGGTTGACGATGGTGATTGTGGCCGAGCAGGGAGAAGAGTGATATTTTTTCTTAATTTTGATTTTTTTAAATAAAAATTAATTTCTTTTATAATAAAAAATGTAAAAATAATTCTAACCCATCATAGTTCGACACATGTCCAAGTTCAACCTTTTCAATCGGTTACCGATTTTACTCTATTTTGAGCAGATGGTTATCAAATGTCGTTTTATTTTGGAATAATCAAAAGGTCGTTTTATTTTTGGAAGACCGCTGAAAGGTCGTTTTATTTTTGACAAATTTTCCTTCTAGTTTTATTACTTGTTTATGTTAATTTAGTGTTTGATTTCATGTTTTTAGTTGTTAACTACTTTAGTTTTGCAATTTATAATGATTTGTGAGTAGCTCTTTTTCTTGGGATGGTTGAAACCATTGATAAATTCACAAATACTTGTTTGCATGTGTTGATTTAGCTAATGCAGGATGTTAATTAGTTGAGCTTAAGTGGTTTCATTGTTAGTTCTTGTAAGTGGCCATTGCTAGAACTATTTATCTAAGCTTTCTCAACGAAGGATCGAGAGATGAACTTGAGTTAGCTCCCTTATGCTTAATTGACTTGAAATACCATGAGAATAGGAATTTCCAATCAAGGGAATGTTTATGTCATCGTGATTATGCTTTAACACTTGTTTTATGCTTTGTAACCACGAGAGTAGCTTATATTCATGACTCAAGTAATCCCTCTAGCTTGAGAGAGTAGTTAGGTGCCTTAAATGACTTCCTCTAATTTATCCCCAAATTGCTATGTTTTGTACGTTAAATTGTAATTTGTGAATGATTTAATTGGTGGATACCTTCCCAAGATCCTTTTTATTATTGTTTGTAGTTTTTCTATATAACTCAAAACCCAAATAGACTTGTGTAACACCCCAATAATTCTCCCTTTTGCAAACCACTTGCTTTAAATAAAATAGTGGAGAACCATTGACGTGCTACCGCCACGTGTTAAAACGTTAAGGCTTTATCAAAGTATCGCAAGCGGAAAAACAAACTTAAGTCTTTAAAATAACATAGTTTAGAAAACGAATAAGTCAAAGCTTACAAATTAGAACCATATAAGGCCCTTATTTAAAACCATACCAATAATCAAAGTCCAAAACATAAATGAAATAACAAAACATAAATAAGTTCAACACAAGAATCAAATACTCTCAATCACACCAATCCCTTGACAATGCGTTTGTCAAATCCCCCTGAACTTCACATCATCAAGCTAACCTGTGCATACTGCTCCCCAATAATACAAGTGTAATAATTGGATCATCACAGGGTCATTGAAAGGCGAAGGTCATGACCAAAAGAAAATACACACAAAAGCACGCAATCAGCAAAGCTGAGTACATACAAGCTACAACGTACCAAACCTAGCATGCTCAATTAATTAAAGTAAATAAACATACAACACGAATTCATTAATCAAGACTCCACACTTAAAAAATTCAATTGACTCAACATACTCACTAAACAAATCCAAACACTTGACTATATATTTAATCCAATTAATTAAATTTGGAGTAAGCAATAGACGAGGTTGTCCAATCCACCAAATCATTTTGGTCCCAAATGACCATTTGAAATAAAAGTTTAGCGCGATGCAAGAATGGGCGCGACTCCATTCTCACAAAGTTAGTCTAGGATCCCATCTAACTTTCATTATAAAATAAAATGTAAATACCAAAAGAGAAGAGGACATGTTGATCAAACAAGCCTCGAAAAGCCACGGGCTACCACCGTGTACCCCAACCCATAATTGTCAATACTCTAGAAGTGCACGCTTTCCAGAGTTTTATTGCTCATCCATGTTTCACTTTACGTGATTACAATTTTAATTAATAGCCGACTCAATCAAGAAGACCATGCATAACAATCATACATCAATTCATTTTTAATCTTATTTAGGACAATGGTGATCACATCACAAATTGACCTTTAATTCAATTAAACTTCCAAATTATCCAAAATTGTTGAACATAGTCAACTCACCTAGCCATTTCGGCTTAATCCACCTTTACTCAAAATACTAGCAAGTTATGATTGAGTAATAAATAAATAATAATAACTTTGTGGAATAATTAATAAATTCATTCCACTTAAACCATTCAATTCCAATCCTTTAATAATCCAAATGTGGTTAACAAACCAATCCAATAAAATTATGCTTGTATCAACATTCCATACAAACATTTTATCCAATATAATTCAACATGTTTGCATCCATAATTCCATACAAACATAATCAATTCACCAAAACATGTTTCATAAACATAAGCACATGAATTAAATCAATGTGTAACCAAACAATTTCCATCCAAGTGTTCCCTAATCATGAAACTAAGTTCTTTCCTTTTGGTACCTAACATGATACTACTTATAACGAAGTAGACATGTACGTACCTCGTACAAACAATCCTTTGAGCCACTTTTAATCACTTAAAATTCTCCTAGGGAATAATCACTTCCTAGAAAACAATCAATAATTAATATTACTAACCCAAGTAATTTCCAACAATATAATATGATGAAAAACTTATTAAAATAAAAAAAACATATTTATATGCTTAATTAACTTTAAACATAATTAATTTTATTAATCAAACTCAAGGATAAAATTTTAAGCAGAAAAAAAAAACTTCGTTAAAAATGAAAAACTGCCCGAAAATCATATTTAGAGGCAGAATTTGGCCACGAGAGGGTGGTGCTCACTACTAAAGGTAGTTAGTCTTTCTTAAAACATCGTTTCCACATGGAAAACACTACTTTTTTGTCAAAATCGGATGAGTTCAGAACCTGATCGGGATTAAAACGGGATTAATATTAACGAACCGAAATCTAAACATTAAAACACGAATTTACGTGTTCAAAATAATCTGAAATTAAGTTAAACTAATTAGTAGTTATATTCAACAAAATTTCAAAACATCATTACTATAAAAGCCCTAAATCAATTGTTCATAAAAACCCTAAAATCATGATTTTCAATAATTAAAAACCCTAGGTTATTAAATTTACAAAATCTGAAAATTATAACATTTATAAAATATGAAATTATAAAGTTTAATCATCAAAATACAATTTGATACTAATTAAATTAATTTCAAACAATAAAATCAAAACCCATAATCAATAATTATAATTACACAAATTAATAAAACAAAAGAGAAAGAAAATAAGACTAACCTTTTGTGTGGGGAAATTTTGGGGATGTATGGGGTATTTATAGGAGAGAGAGTGGTGTAGGGTTAGTTTTAAGATTGGGCCTCATAAAATTAATGGGCCAATTAAGAAAGTAATTTAAAGTGGGTTTGGTTTGTTTGTTGGACATAAATTATTGAAGAAAGGTTCATAAAAAGTTATTTGTAATAAAATCGTTCATCAAACCCAAAAATAATTTGAAACTTTGAAATTAAATCCGAAAAAATACAAATAAATATTATGAATAAAATATAATTTCATTAATAATATATTTAAAAATACGGGGGATTACAACTTGACTTAGCTTATCACAGATCGATACTTGTTATTGCTCCCCTTAGTCCTTGTGGGATTGACCCTTACTTGCCCTTTCTACCCATTAGGAGACCAAATTAGATTTTTATCTTTGGTAGGCTCGACGACGGCTTATCAGTATTACACTGGGATGCAAGCTGTAGTGGTTCGAGAACCTAATCTATTCATGTGGTCCAGGGTTCGAAAACTGAAAGAAAATTAAAAAGTGTGTAATCTAAAATTAAATTTACTCTATTAACAAATATTTTCACATATGTTACTTTCTATACCCATGCATGAGAGTAACCAAACTAAATATCATAAATATAGTATGTATTGATATCCTTATTTTTATCAACATGGCTAATTATGAAGAGCAATTTTGTGGAGAAATATATTGTGAGTTTCTGGTATAGAGGATCCCGTATGGGCAACTATAGAGCATACTCCTCAAAATATATTTTGTGAAAAAAATTAAAATCTTTATAAAATTGGATAATTGGTATAAGTATACCTGATTGAAGACAGTGTTGATAATGTGTTATGAAATAAATAGAAATTAGAGGATTTAGAGAAGAAGGTAATAAGAGAAGTAGAATTACTACTTGTATATATTACTCTTGGTAATATTTTTGTGACCATCATACAAGTGTCATTGCATGGCTATTTATAGTAGTAAGAATTACTATTACATTGTTGGCTATAAACTTCGAGGGTGACAATAAAGTTGGCTATTGCATTAAATGCAATGAAGAAATCGGGGTGTGGACATTCACACCATAATTGATGACTAAATTAATTAATTCTTAACAACATGGACTTTCTTCCCCACTAACAAAATTTATTTTTTCAAAAACAAATTTTTGTTGAGAACATGCAAAACATGCATGATTGAATTGAAGTTCACATGTAGTAATTTTTTGGTCAATGAAGATTTTACTAATACAATTACTTGTATGAAGTACAATAATGTATATTATTATATTGATTTATTTTGGCTATATAAGTGAAAGTTCACGTATTGTGAACCTAGGTTGGAAAATAAGAAAGAGTTTTGCTACCTTACTACTACTTGTTTCCTATCTTCATCCCTTCACTGATAAATTTATATCTTACCATCAGTAAAATATTTTAACATGTTATCAGCACTAGTTTCCAGTCAAGTATATTTATGCCTACTTCTACAAATTTATAACAAATAATACTATCTACTTCTAAATGTTTCGAGGAGTATGCTCTATAGTTGCCCATATTTGGGATCCTCTATACCAGAAACTCAAACATTTACTATATTATATATACCTCAAAACAACGGTGAAAGTTCTCTTACTTGAGAATTCATTACTATCATCTTTTGTTTTATTCATGTTGATGTTTCTTTGTTTGATCCATGTTGATATTACATACTCATTTTACGTAAATTTTGATCTTAGTTATTTTAATTGCTTAATAGTAACTTTGCCTACATATTATTAACTAGATTAACAAAAAGATGCAGCCTTTTTATACTTATTATTTTTCTTACTTTTACATACTTTTTGTATTTCTTTCCGTTTTCAAACCCAAGATCTTTTTATAGATATTAGGGCTCTCGGACCACTATGGCTTGCATTTCCAGTGTGATAACCTTTTACAATTATAAATATATATATATATATAGATCATAATTTTATGCCAGTACATTAGACTATTATATGATATTTTACAGTTATACAGAACAGTAACGGATAAACCTACCTCTATAAACGGCGGATTTTTCCCCCGATTTCACCACAAATTCCCTTATCCCTTCCCACTTTTTATCCAAAAAAAAAAAAATCACCCAAAAAATTTTATCACCCCCTTCTCCGATATGATCCCCGACGACGGCAACCAAAACACCCAAAACACTCACAACTTCACTTTTGAGGAAGATTTAAGGAAGATAAAACAATATTTCCTCCTAGTTACGACGCTTGTAGCTCTATTAGTAGCAATATTAATTTTTGTCATTATGTATAAGTAAAACTCACTTATTTTTGTTGTTTTAGTATATTAAAAGCTTGTTTTTGTTTTATTATGTTTGTTTGTTGTTATTAATCATCATTGTATAATATTACCGTAATCATTATAATTATTGTTACTACTATTATTGTTGTCGTTTTGCTGTTTTTTTTGCAACTAACATGATTAATTTTTGTCTAATCATATAATCACTCACAATAATAAACCAAGGGGGAGAAAAGACTATATTATTTATGGTTTATTATTATTAAATTTAATTATCACATGTTTTATTAACTTAATTATAAATATGGAAGAACTAAACATATGAGTTGTACATATAATTTGTTATTATAAACTAATTATCACGTAATGTGTTGTAGCTAAAATGAGAGACCTTATGAAAAGACAGTTCAACATCTTAGATTTATCTGGAAAGGAAAGTGGATGCAATGATGAATTTGAAAGCTCAAGGCTTAGAGCACACTATTAAAGAAAATAAAAGTCCCTCTGGTCAAACAACTGATACTACCACGTTTGCAATGACTGTTGTAAAACATGTTACTGAACAAGATAATGCAAAAGCCTTAGTGTTGTTAAGACATCATTTACATGAAGGCCTTAAAACTGAATACATGATGGTTGAAGATCCCAAAGAATTATGGGATTTCCTTAATGAAAGATTTGGACACCACAAAAGGGTGCTCCTTCCTAAGGCATTATTTGACTAGACAAATTTACGGTTCCAGGATTTAAAATCTGTAATTGATTATAATTCAACCATACATGAGATAGTGTCTATATTGAGATACTGTGATCATCCAGTTACGGATGAACTAATGATTGAAAAAACACTCACTACCTTTCATGCAAGCAACATACTATTGCAAGAACAGTATCGTGAAAGAGGTTTTAAAAAGTTCAGTGAATTAATGAGTGTATTGCTTGTTGCGGAACAAAATAGTGAACTTTTGTTGAAAAATCATAACCTGAGACCAACTGGGTCTTTGGCCACTCATCATGAGGCAAATGCAACAAATTCTTATCCACCCGAGTCAAATGCTACATGAAGAGGTGGACGTGGAAATTACAATGGCCGTGGAAGAGGTCGTGGAAATTATCGCGGACGCGGCCGTGGTCGTGGTAGAAACAATTTTCAAAGAAACAATCATTTCAAAAATTTTGAAAAACAGAAGGGGCATTCATCTGGAAGCCACAAACAAACTCCTTCGAAAGGAAAAGACACATGTTATAGATGTGGCATGACAGGACATTAGGGACGTACTTGTCGTACGACCAAACATTTGGTAGACCTTTACCAGGCTTCTGTAAAAGGCAAAGAGAAAAATGCAGAAGCAAATTATGTTAATGAGGAAAATGCTCCTTATCCCAACCTTGATGTATCTGATTATTTTATGGATAATGCTGAAACTGGAAATGATTTCATTCTTGGAGAAAACAACAATGCTTAGGTTTCTCATCTACTAATGTAACATATGCTATGTTTTAATGTATTTTCTTTATGTTCTGTATTTTAAATTTCTACTCATGTACTTTTAATCTCTATCATCAATAAAAGTTTGTATAATATTATTCTAAACTAATCTCAAATTTATTTTATGAAGATATGGATCTACCTGAAGTTAGTCCGAATATCAATGCCTTTTGGACAGTGGAACAACACACACTATCTTAAAGGATAGAAATTATTTTTCACAACTAAAGTTGTTTCAAGCAAATGTGAACACTATTTCCGGGTCAGCTAAATTAATTGAAGGATCTGGAAAGGCTTGTATAATTCTTCCAAATGGAACAAAATTAATAATCAATAATGCTTTATATTCGAGTAAATCTCGAAGAAATCTCATAAGCTTTAAAGATGTACGCCAAAATGGCTATCATTTAGAAACAATGACGACAGATAAAAAAGAGTATATATGCCTCACGGCAGAAGAACATGGCAAGAAACATATATATGAGAAATTGCCAGCATACTCTTCGGGGTTATATCGTATAAACATACGACCCGTGGAAATCAATATGGTATCTAACCAGAAGTTAGATGACAAACATTTGATTATTTTATGGCATGATCGTTTGGGACATCCAGCAACTGGGATGATGCAAAGAATAATAGCACATTCAGTTGGACATTCAATAAGAAATGTCAAAATTCCCCGATCAAATGAATTAACATGCTCTGCATGTTCACTTGGCAAATTAATAATAAGGCCATCTATGAACAAAATTGCTACTAAATCTCCAAAATTCTTGGAAAGAATTCAGGGAGATATATGTGGGCCAATTAATCTAGCATGTGGACCATTTCGATATTTCATGGTTTTAATTGATGCTTCTACACGATGGTCATATGTTAGTCTACTTTCAAGTAGAAATGTTGCCTTTTCAAAATTACTTGCCCAAATCATCAAATTAAGAGCACAATTCCCAAATCATACAATAAAAAAAATAAGACTAAACAATGCTGGGGAATTTACATTCCAAACATTTAATGATTATTGTATGTCAATTGGAATTGATGTTGAACACCTAGTAGCTCATGTTCATACACAAAATGGTCTAGCTGAATCACTAATTAAGAGATTACAATTAATTGCAAGACCATTATTAATGAGGTCAAAATGCCATCATTTGCTTGGGGACATGCTATAATACATGCAGCAGCGCTAATTAGATTGAGACCTACAGCTTATCATAAACTCTCACCACTACAACTTGTTTGTGGTCGAGAACCAAGTATCTCACATCTAAAAATCTTTGGTTGTGCTGTATATGTTCCCATTGCTCCACCCCAACGAACAAAAATGGGTCCACAAAGAAGACTAGGAATTTATTGTCGGGTTTGAATCCCCTTCTATATATAATTAAATATCTTAAACCATTGACTGGTGACTTATTTACGGCTAGATTTGCAGACTGTCACTTTAATGAAGCAGTATTCCCAGCCTTAGGGGGAGAGAAAGTGGACCCACGTAAGAAAGAAATTGAACTTATTTGGAATGCAACACAACTGTTGAGTTAGAAGCACGAACAAATATGTGTGAACAAGAAGTTAAGAAAATTATTCATATACAAAGTGTTGCAAATCAATTGTCTGATGCATTTGTAGACACAAAGAAGGTGACAAAATCACATATACCAGCAGAAAATGCCTTTGCACGTATTGAAATCCCAACTGGTAATAAGGCCATAGAAAATGAATCTCAGGCACGCAGAAAGCGTGGAAGACCACTTGGTTCAAAAGATTCTAAGCCAAGGAAATTGAAAAGATTGGATGGAATAGAAAATGAGACTAATAATGTTCCCCCGTCAGAAGGTCAAGAAAAACCAAATGTGGATGAATGTAAAGAAAATGATGATAATCCAAAAGGGGATGAACAAGAAGACAACCCTATGGGAAATGAACAAGATGTTCAAAACATCGATAATAATGAAATTTCAATGAATTACGTCTCTACAAAGACTAAGTGGAATAGGAAAGATGTTATCGTTGATGAAATATTTGCAAATTCCATCGCAATCGACATTGTGTCTGATGAAAATGATGTTGAACCAAGAACAATAGAAGAATGTCGACGTAGGAGTGATTGACCAAAGTGGAAGGAGGCAATGCTGGCTGAGTTAAAGGCACTTGAAAAACGAGAAGTTTTTGGAAAAATAACCCTTACACCAGCAGGTGTAAAACCCGTTGGATACAAATGGGTATTTGTGAGAAAACGTAATGAGAAAAATGAGATAGTTAGATACAAGGCAAGACTTGTAGCCCAATGATATTTTCAAATTCCAGGGATTGATTATGAAGAAACATATTCTCTAGTGGTTGATGCAACTACATTAATATTTCTGGTAAGTTTGACAGTCACAAAAGGATTGCAAATGCGATTAATGGATGTAGTGACTGCGTATTTGTATGGGTCACTCGATACAGACATTTACATGAAAGTCCCTGAAGGACTAAAACTACCAGAAAACCACAAGCCTAGACAACTGCTTTCCATAAAACTAAAAAGGTCACTTTATGGATTGAAACAATCTGGAAGGATGTGGTATAACCGTCCGAGTGAATACCTTATGAGAGAAGGATTCAAAAAACAACCAAGTTAGTCCCTGTGTTTTCATAAAGCGGTCACAATTAGGATTCGCTATCATTGCAATTTATGTTGATGATTTAAATATCATCGGAACCCCAAATGAACTCGAGAAAACTGCAAAATACTTGATGAAAGAATTTGAGATGAAAGACCTTGGGAAAACTAAATTTTGCCTTGGACTGCAAATTGAGCACTTGAGTCATGGTATTTTTGTCCATCAATCAAACTATACAGAAAAAATTTTGAAACGATTCTTCATGTACAAAGCAACTCCAACCAACTTCCCAATGGTTGTTCGTTCTTTGAATATGAAAAATGATCCATTCAGACCCCGAGAAGAAAATGAAGAGATTCTGGGTCCAAAAGTACCATACTTAAGTGCAATTGGAGCCTTAATGTACTTAGCTAACAATACTAGACCCGACATAACTTTCTTTGTGAACTTGTTAGCCAGGCACAGCAATGCACCAACATATAGGCATTGGAAGGGAGTTCGACACTTACTGCGATACCTCCTAGGGACACAAGACCTTGGTTTATATTACCAACCAAAACAAAATGCTGCTCTCATTGGGTATGCAGACGCTGGATACTTATCAGATCCTCAAAATGCCAAGTCACAAAATGGATATGTGTTTACTTATGGCGGCACTGCAATATCTTGGAAATCAACAAAGCAGACATTGACCGTGACATTATCAAATCATGCAGAGTTGATAGCCCTCTATGAAGCAGGACGGGAATGTGTATGGCTGAGGTCGATGATCAGTAATATCCAAAAGGAGTGTGGAATGAACGCAATAACAGAATATCCAACCATCATCTTTGAAGACAATACAGCATGTATCGCTCAAGTAACTGAAGGATATATTAAGGGAGATAAAACAAAACATATTGCTCCAAAACTATTCTTCACACATGATCTGCAAAAGAACGAGGAAATAAATATCCAGCAAATTCAGTTTTGTGAAAATCTTGCCGACCTGTTCACCAAATCACTTCCTTCGAAGAAATTTGAGCAGTTAGTTCACAAAATCGGAATGTGACATCTTCGTGAACTATGCTGAGATCAGGGGGAGTATTATATGTACTGCACTCTTTTTTCCCTTCGATCAGGTTTTTATCCCACTGGGTTTTTCCTGATAAGGTTTTTAACGAGACAATACACCAAAACATATAATACAATATAGTTGTACTCTTTTCCCTAGCTATAGTTTTTATCCCAAGGGTTTTACCTAGCTAGGTTTTTAATGAGACAACTTGTACCTCATTCCATGTGAGCGTTCAAAGGGGGAGTGTTGAGAAACATGCATGATTGAATTGAAGTTCACATGTAGTAATTTTTAGGTCAATGAAGATTTTACTAAGTACAATTATTTGTATGAAGTACAATAATGTATATTATTATATTGATTTATTTTGGCTATATAAGTGAAAGTTCACGTATTGTGAACCTAGGTTGGAAAATAAGAAAGAGTTTTCCTACCATACTACTACTTGCTTTCTATCTTCATCCCTTCACTGATAAATATCTTACTATCAGTAAAATATTTTAACAATTTTTAATTTAATTTTTAATTTGTTTTATTTACCAAGTAAACTATGTGCCGTGATTAGCTCAATTGAATGTCTATCCGTAGGTAATTAAGTTTACACTATACCAGACTTCTGATCAAAGGTAACGACTTTGGCAACTACGCAATAAGTATAACCAACTCTTCTCCAAAATCCCCCTTTTACTTTCTTCATCATCTTATTCATCTACCACTTTAACCACCAACAACAACAATCTAAGGTCCGAAAGAAACGTTTCATCATCTGCAACATCAAAAAAAAACTCGAGCTTGCAAAAATCGTTAACAATGGCGTATGTTGATCATGCTTTCTCCATTACCGATGAAGATATTATGATGGATAACTCTTATGCAATCAACAATAAACCCCCTATTAAAGAGATCGCTCTCGCTGTCTCTCTCCTCGTTTTCGGTGTTGTCGGCATCGTTTTGGGGATTTTCATGGCTGTTAATCATATCGGTGGTGATCGAGCTCATGGTATTTACCTTAACCCTAATTCAGCTGGGATTTCTTTGAATTTTTGTGGGTGTATTCAGTTGTTGCTTGATTTAGTCTGAAATTAGTTTAATTTTAAAACCCTAATTGTATCCCTTATTCGTTTATTTCGTTGAATGCCTCTTTTAATTGGGATTTTTTTGAATTTTTGTGGGTATTTACACTTGTTGCTTGATTCAGTCTGAAATTTGTTTAATTTTTTTAACCTTATTAGTATCCCTAATTCGGTTATTTCGTTGAACGCCTCTTTCAATTGGGATTTCTTGAATTTTTGTGGGTATTTTTACTTGTTGCTTGATTCAGTCATAAATTAGTTTTACTTTTGTTTTTACCTTAATTTTATCTCTTATTCGTTTATTTTGTTGAATGCCTCTTACAATTGTGTTGTTTACACACCTGAAATTATGGGGTTTTGATTTTTGAATTGTATGTGTTGAAATTGAAACAGGGCTATTCTTTGCAATATTAGGGGCGATCTTGTTCTTACCGGGTTTCTATTATACAAGGATTGCTTACTACGCGTACAAGGGCTACAAGGGTTTCTCATTCTCTAACATTCCTCCTGTTTAGAGGTCAAATTCTAGATTTAGTACTCTACTTGCTGTGTTTTCTGTACATAAAAATGGATAAGTGTATCAAAAGAAATGAAATACGGAGTGTTACCTTTATCTCTATTTAAGAACTGTAATTGTTGGTATTTTGTGTTGGAGAGGGGTGATGTGTTGCTGGTTTTAAGGTTTTTTTTTTCGTGCTGTGGTCTCGAATAATCCGCATCCTGTATCTAGTGATGTTGTGGAGTTGCTTGAGATTACAAGGTCAAGATTGTAATTGTTTCTTGTGTATCCAACTATCCACAGATTTATATTGGCCTGTTTTTTTTGGTACAAATAAAATTTCTGAGTACTTTGTGTTTTGTATGCAATGGGATGCTTACTCACTTCAAGTTATGCCTTTTATAGCCTTGATTTCATCTTTGCCTTTTTCTTTTTCTTTAGCTGAATAGGTTTTACTTTGAAGCTTCCTGACTATTGTTTCTTTCTGTATCCGAGCTGTACTTGTATGACTAAGTTTGAGATATGTGTAGTGTGAGATAGAGAATTGAAAGAAGAAGTTGTGGAAAAATGAAGTGCTGCCTTTTAACCTGTAGTCATTCACAATAAGAGAAAATGGAGAGAAAGTGAGGGAAAGGAAAGGAACAAGTTCCTTTTACGGACAAGAGTTTGGGGGAAGGAAGGGAGGGAAAGGGAAAGGGAAAGGGAAAGGGAAAGGGAAAGGGAGAGATTCATTCTCTTCTTATTTAATAGACAACATCCCTCCAAAATTGAAGAGATTCAGAGGGAAAATGGAGCTCCACCTTCACTCTCCCTTTCTTTCCCCTCCCCTTCCTCCTTTCTCCTTCCCCTTCCTTTCCTTTTTACCTAGGTTTTTTTAGCAAAGTGTCATTGAAGTTCCGAACATCTAGTTGATTTAAATGTCACCACCATCTATGGTAGGGGCTCTTTATTTACCTCAAGTACCTCAGCAGGATCCTTGACACTCCAACATTGGTATTGACATTTCTTTGGATCAGAAGAATGGGGAATGTTATAAGTAGCTGAAATTGACAGTGCACATATTCTCATCGGATTAGAGTTTCTGAGTCCAAATAACATATGTCATTATAGGATTGGCAGCATTGGCCTGGTGAATATGCAATGTACTCAAGCTGGACTGTCCTTGGAAATTTCACCTTGCGGTTCCTGCATTCTCCATTAGGCTAATCATATGTAAATTTTTGCTGTAAATGCTCCCCTTTCTAATCATAAAACATATTCTTCCTTTATCTTGTTACTACTGGAATTCACAAAAGCTTTATTCTTTATCTTCTGATGTCTATTACATATGTGCATTCATTGCTATAACCATTTAACAACCATTCCATTTTTGTGAATGATGTGATCCTGTGAGCAGAACTCAACATGTATTATCTACTTTGAGGGAGTGTTCATTTGAAGCTCAAATAGTGAGTATTAGTTTGTCTTTTATTTAGTTATGGGAATTGCATATTTCTTGCTCATTCCTATTTCTACTTGCAGAACATAGCCTGTAGTTACTGTATTTGTATCATTTACTAAAGTAGGGTTCTAAAGTATGGGTAAGAATACGAGCAGGCTCTCTGCTCATGCTAGCTCTCCAGATTGCATGGTGCTTGCTGTAGGTGATATCTTAAATCTATAATCTCTTAGTTCCCCTACTCTATTTTACTTGCCGGTACTGGAGTTTCACGCTTGCCAATGTACCAATCCCCGTTATTAATATCTTTAGTTGCATTTTGGTAAAAATTATAAAAGTTAAATTTAAGTACAAATTTATACGAATCCGACAAGATCCCACATGAATCTCTTTTGTATAAACAACAATATGACATAATAAGAGAGAGTGGAGGAAGTGTCTTTTGTTCAACTGGTTAAGTGGCAAGGTAGGTTTCTGATCACAGTTAAGGACTTTGTCTATGCAGTGATGGCTTTGTTGTCTTACTAAACATGGAAATGCCACACTACCACTTCTTGACAGCATATTTTGGTCTGCATGTGAAGTTCTTTGCTATAATTTTTAGCTGTCTTATATTAGGCATATAGATGATAATGAAGCTTAGGATGGCCTTGAGCGGCTTCTCATGAAACTTCTATGCCTTGGAAACAAATGATATATAATGATGTAAAGTGTGATAAATAAGTAGGCTCTTCTTGTTTACTTTCTTTAATGGTCTACCTGCGGTGTAAGTTTTGCTCAAATATCTTCCCTCTTGCTGTTCTTTATCTAAACTGTACTTGGTTGATTGCTTTTCTTTCTTTTGATCCTTTCGCACGTGCCCTATAAATTATTTCCTTTAGGCTTCAGCTAATCAGAAGAACTAATTCTCTGTTTTGGTTGTCTATTATCATTGGATGAAAGATTGTTTTTCATATAAATGTTTCTTGTACTATATTTGCCTTTGTGGAAAACTTGCCTCTGACAAGAATATGATACAGCTGATATCACTGAACTCTGTACATGTTCTTTCATCTTGCTATAGCTTAATTGTGTGAAGGTGAACAAAGGTATCTGTACTGAACCAATGCCTATGAAGGTGTAGGCGCTCTTCTGCATCATCTTAATACCTTAGTAGAAGGCTCTTTATTGATCAAAGATTCAACTATTTTAGTGATGAACTGATGACCTAGTATTGCTGAAGACATTATCTTTCAGAGAGGAGAAAATTTGTTGTGAAGAAGTGTATAGACCATAAATTTTAATTTTTTGACCATTTAAGTTGTGATGACCGGTATTAAGCTCTTAAATTAACATGTTCCCGGTTCAAGGTTGCAAGAGTTTAAAGAAATTTGCAACTGGGACTAAGTGCTTTTACACTCTTTTTGCATCTCTGTTAGTAAAATGGCTTTTTAGCTAATTGATATATAGTTATTTTGTTCCATATGTAGTTATGTACATGTATGGTATGAGAGAGTTTGATCCTAGCTACTATCTGTATCCAGAAAATTGCTGGAAATTGTTAATAATATGTAGATTGACCATCTACATAAATTCCAGTATCTTTTCTGGCAATCCATCAGGTATAGTTGTTTGGTTAATGCTTGTCAAGGATAAGAAGGTAAGGGTGATGCTGTTTGTGTAACTGCGGTTTACCAAGTGGTGGTTTAAGGAATTGTTGTCTGCATTACCGTCTTAATTCTTACATCTGGTATATAGAATTAATTCAGGTGGGAATGGTTGTTGCTCATTCATATTATTTGCTTGGAAAGACATTAGATATTATGATATCGATCTTGCTTTTGTTTTCGTTGTTGTCAACTGCCTGTACCCCTGTTTTTGCACTTTTTTACACCTGGTTGGTATTATATCTGAAATGTTCCTGCAGGAAATGTAATGCTATTTGATTTGGAGAGCACGTTCATAAGGTAATCCTAAATGTTTTGCTGTGTTCTTGCCTTCAACCTCCTATCTGAATAATCTAGTTAATGCAGCATTTATCACTATGTTTTGTATTGTAAATTTGCATTACATTTTTTCATTCATGATTGAGGGTTCTTCATGCATGCTTCATTTGATTCGTAATATTTGCAACCAAGAACCTTGGCACAAACTCTGTGAAGCGATTTTGGGAGAAGGCGTGAAGTGTTAACATGTTCATTTCTCCGCACATTTTGTTCAGAGTACTCGAGCCAAAAGCTTGCTTGCAAGTATTATGAATTAAGTATATGTTATAGCCTGTCAAACAAACTGCAGAGGATATCTCATTGATATTGAACGCTATGTACAAGCTAACGCCAAGCGCATTGAACCCAATGCGTTTCAATAGGGATAGTCCGTGATTTGCTTGTTCTAGGTTCCAAGTTTCCAACTACTATCCCTCAGATATTTAGACCATCCATCTTTTATTGTTATGGCAATCTCGATATCGAAAATTCTAGTTAAGCGTGGAACACAAGGAAACATACATATAGGACAGATTTCATGTGTAAAATTCAAGAAGCCTCACAAGAGCTTCTCCAAGCTCGTATAGTATCAGTATGCACTACAAGTATAAAACTATATGCAATATTGGAGGTAAACTGCAAGCGTACTCAAACGGCCCAGATTACCTCCTTTGCCCCTAATAATCTCTACTCTGAACGATACCATGATAATATCCAGAGAAATTAGGAACAATGAACGATGACAAACCTTGATGTAGGCAACTCAACTTTTTTCTTGGTAATGAAAATCAGAAAATGTACTTATCAGATCGAAACCTTTTACATGTCAACTTGACTTGGATTAGCGGGTAAGCTTGGGACATGTCAAGTTGGGAGTAAGTTGGAGGTCTATTCTTCAACACCCCCCTCACATGTAAGGTCCCTATTAACTTTAATTTCATGTGATTTTTTCGGGTTATAGTGTTTCTTTACTAATCCCCACCCCCAAATTGTCCTTAGTGAGGATTTGACCTTATCATAAGGGCATAAGACCAAGTACTACATGGTCATAGACAACTCAATATGGTTGTTACTCTAGGTCTTTAGAAATGGTTTACAAATTCCACCGTACATCAAACCCAAATACCCCATGCTCTCTCTGAACAAGATATAGTTGGGAATGGGCAACTTCAGAACATGAAAGCGTATGTAGCTTCTTACTAATTATCAATGTATGGCTCTTGGAAACCACATTGTTTAAGATTTTCCATTGATTTAGTACTCGGTAGTAAAATTACGCTCTCTCATATTCTCCTTAATAAACATAAACTCTATAGTATCTATACATTAACACACATAGAAATAATAATTATTAATACTATTACAAACGGTGTAAGATTACACCCGAATATAAGATGGATACTCAACTTTGAATTCGAAAATGTAATTACAATTGATATTATACTGAGGAATCTTGGTCTTGTATAAAATATATAGACAAGCATGTGATTCATTCACTGCAGTAACGGATTACTCCATTAAAATTATAATAATATATAGTATAATTTTATTTTTTATTTTTTTATTTTATTTTATTTATTTTTTTTTTTTTTTTTTGTGAAATAATTAAATAATGATAAAAGGCTAGTATTCACTTCTCTGATGCTGCTGTATGTTGTCTGTGTACACAACAGGACGCATCAAATCTGAGGGAGTTTTCCATGATTTTGTTTGTCAATAATATATATCTCTGTATAATTAACGTAGCAAAACGATGGAAATATAAATTTTAACACGTCATTGGTTAGATCATTCATTTTCTTATCATTGAACGGATGATAGAGTAGTTTTTTTTTTTTTTTTTTTGATGAGATGATAGAGTAGTTATGTAAAAATAAGTTAAGATAAGCTTAAGAACAAAGAAGGATACTAATGCTTAAGGGATATAATTGGATTAGTAACATCCTTTAATCTCATCAAATATACATAATAAGAAAAATGGTTCCACAAAGTGAATTTGTGTAACAATGTATGGGTAACATACTAACATAGTATTACACTGTTACCATTACCCTAATAAAAAAAAAAGTTATAAAGTAAAATTGAAACAATTGGAGGGAGTAAAACATTGTTATGCACCCAAACATTATGCATGCTCTTGGAATCTTGGTCCATTTTTATTTACTTGCAACACAATTTGTGGCACACGCTTTGAGAACGTGATTATATATATTATGTAAACGGATAAATTATTCAAAATAATTTTTACACATGAAACCTATCTATTCTAATCATCGTGTTAAAATTATTTTGATAAAATCGCTCATATACCTTAACTAATTATATTCTAAAATTGTGTGCATAAAAGGTGTGTTGCAAGTGAAAAAAAAAATGCAGGAAGTATATCAGTAAACTGTTATGCACCATATCCGTATTTATATTTAGCTCAATTTTTATTTTATAAGAATACATTAGTAGCATTTTTCATTTATGCTATAAATATTTAATTTTTTTGGCTCTACTACTATTGGCCACTCCTAACCTTGAACTCGTTACATTACATGTGAAATAAATAAATTAAAGAAAATATTGTCCAACAATCAGGATTTAAACAATCTAATATCTTTGTATTTACTTGATAATTTGTTTTGTCATTTGCTTAAACAATAACAATTTTGCTTTGTCTAATAGTTCTGAATTAAGATGCATGCTCCTGCAACCACAGATATTATTGTCCCAACAAGTTAAGACAGATTCCCTTATTTTTTTTTTAATTTTAACTTGTTTTATTTAATTAAAATCAAAAAAATTGACCAGCACAATTAGAAAATTAATATTGATTTCTTAGATCTGACTTTTAATTTTTGCTAATTTCCAAGCATTTTACAAACATTAAGAAGTAAAATAATATGTAATGGATCCCACCGCTAATTAATGGATTTTTTTGGGGAGTTCATGTGCCGCTACGTTTGCAGTGCCGCAGAGCGAGGCACCAAGTTAAATATTGGTAGTATCAACAGTGTTTTCAAAGGTTATGTTGTTCTCACGTTTTTATCTCTAGGTTGCAATTTTGGGAGAAGACGAGCCTAACATCTTGTTGTATAGTCGAGCCTAACATATTGTCCATGTTATACAACGTAAGAAAAATAAAATGTTGTTCAATTCTCATGTTTACTTATTGTTGCATGGTAGCTGAGCAAATTATGTCATTGCGTTTATCGACATAATGACATAATAACGTTCATTGATCACACACTTTATTAAATTGGTTTATGCAACTGAGTTCATCATGTATATATATAAGTGTTGCTTTTAACATAGTGAATCTTGTTATAATGTTATCGTTTGTAGGATATTTACATTTTCAAATATAGTATAAAGATATTGCCACATGCATATACAAATCTTACAACTTGCAAAATGAGATCAAAAACAATTGCAGAGTACACTGAAACGTTATAAATGATAAAGATCCTTATGATAGATTGTTTGTAAAGTTTTGGGTGAGACGGACTCACGTGAGTCCACTATCATGTTTTTGGTGTTGCGGGCCTCGCGATCGGGTTTAGTTAGCCCGCGCCTTTTTATTGAACTTTTGTTATTGAGCCCGGTCTCACGTGAGTCCGGTCTCACACAAAACCTTTTGTATATTGTTACATTATTTATCGATTATTTGCACGTAGGAAGAATTTTGGTGCATGATCAGAAACTTAACTGAGATTTTGAGCCGTTGTTAATTTGTTATTGCTTATTTGCTTACGTACTGTATGTAATCAGTTATGTTGTTACATAACTTGCGTATTTAAACATTCAATAATCAATTAATCATAGTTAATTAATAAGAATTTGAGTAGTTTATTGTAAGTTTTGAACCATGATTGAAAAAGAATTGGTTAGAGTCAATTCATTCAACCATCAATAAACTTTACACTTCCCTTTATTAGTAACATTTTTAATTTACCCTTTGATAAAACATTAAGTATTTAGCACGGACGAAGTACTTTATAAAAAAATATTGCATTTTTGAACGTTTGTTTTGTCCACTAATCATTCTATGTGCTTTGTACAAGGTCTTTATATTTCACAGAGCGTAATACACACATCTTTAAAAGTATATGGATGTTTTTTTAAGAGCAAAGTAGTTTTGATCGTTTGTAGGGTTTTTTTAGGAGTTTCGTACTAAATAACAAGGGATTCTTTTTTACAATAAAAGAACCCTAAGATAAGTGAACTTAAGTATGTATTTTCTATCACCTCTTATATTTAATACAATCCAATTTGTTTAGTGATACTTAAATTAAATATTTGAGTGAAATTTTCTGCCTTTGATCACATTTTTGCTAGCCACAAATCATTAATATTATAATAAGTGAAAGTTTTGTGAAGCAATAAAATTTATATCTTATAAACTAATAAGCTATGCTTAAAGTATAAAGGTCACCTCAGTCTAAATTTATAAATACAAATTTAAATCAATAGAAGTTATATCTCTGATGAATTAATAAGTCGTTTTGAAAATATGCTAGTATATATTAGTCATTTTAGTCTGAGAATATAAGTACACATGAGAGACGATTTCTTACTCGATACTATTTCTTACTCCATACTTAATTGTAACGTAAAATTGTTCTAAAAATGCTGTAAAAAGTGATTATTCATTATTAAAATCTAGTAATTGGGCTTATTTGGTATCATTTTTGGTTTTAAGTTTTATGATTTTTTGACAATAAAAACAAAAAACAAGAAAAAGGTATTTTCACTATTTTGTTGTCAGTTTTCAAAATTATCATGATTTTAATAAGTTAGACTTCACATTTACTGATCTGAACGGAACTAAACTGTACTGATTGGAACTGAACTGAATTGAACTGAATATATTATGAGAGAAGGAAATTAGGAGCTGAACTGAACTAAACTGAATTGAACTGATTGGAGCTGAACTGAAATTAAGTAAATGTGAACAGACCCTGATTTTTATTCTTATATGACAATATATCATATAATTTTAAAAGACAAAAACCAAAAAACCATAGCGATACTAAATGAACCCGTTTAAGTTGCTAGAAACTTTAATAAGAGTTTTACTTTTTATATTAAAACAACATAGACGACATTTTGTTTTCATCCAACCAAATTTCTTTCAGTTTAAGCTACTATACACTAGCTAGGTCGTTTCTTTTGGATACTGAGTATCTCATTAAGAACCTGAACCAAGTAATTTAATTATGTTTAATCACTACAAAGTGATTTACACTACCCTAATTACGGAGTATATCATATGTAATTAATTTTAACCCTAGATTACTAGACCAAACAATCTTTTCTAGATATACATCACACAATAGAATCTTATCCTGCCATAAATTTATTGAAATATTAATTAGCAGATGTGTCACTCTATTAAGCAAAGTACGGACGATTACATTATTACATATAATCAAATCAGCATAACAGCATTAAATTGTTAATTTTTGGGATTGTAAACCTTTGGTTGCTTCAAGTAGTTCTGTAAGTCAATGTGAGATAATCTAGAAATATATACATTGTATTTCCAACCCCAATTAAGATACAACTAGATCACTAAATATTACGGTATGAGAATATTCTTTTGGTAAAATAAAATTATTAATTCTGTTTTGTTAAGGCTATGTTTAGTTCATTTTATTTTAGACCAGATTAGAAAAAATGAGTCCAAATCGCATCGAAACTTTCACATTTTTTATCGCTGACTATTTTATACCGTAATGATGAACATTAAACTTACATAAATGAAAATTAAGCCCTTTGTAATTTTCAAATGTCTCACTTTGACTTTTACACAAATCATATACGAAGTACATCACTCTGAATATAAGATCAAACATGTACAGAGTAGTCATACAAGATTACAAGTGGTTATATCAATATATAATTTTCGAATATCAACTTTTAAAATTTCGCACTGATAAATACTACCTCCGTTTCTTTTTAGTTGACACGTTTCCTTTTGGGTAACTATTTTACCTTGCATTTACAAGATACTTCACTTGCTTTTTCATTCTCTTTCATCTCCTTAATATATGTGACTAAATCAAATGCGTCAACTAAATAGAAACAGAGGAAGTATCCAAGTACGAGTAAATAGAGCATTATAAAAAAAAGGCCATGGAGTGAATAATTGATGATTATTGTTTAATGGACTTCGTTGAACTTTTTTTACTATTCCCCTTCTTAATTATTAAGACGGTTTTGCGTTGAAAACACCATCCCGCCACACCCGATTCTTTCCACTTCTTTTCTGAGCATCTGCTACTAGTACAAGTTTACAGCTATTACACCAAAGATTACCAATTAAATTATTTCTACTAAAGTACTATACAAAATTCAACCATTTGCATTTCACACTCTTCCTTAACGCTTTCATATCCTAGCTTCATCATGAGACAACTTAGAGAAAAGCTTCCATAATCTTCACCTTGATTGATTGCTTAATAATTACTACAAACACTTGTTTCTCTTTACGTACACCATTGTCGCCTCTAGGGTAGTTTTGTTTTGATTTCGGGGTCAGTGAGGATAAAACTGAGCCTGGCTCTGATACCACTTTGTAACAAGTAAAGATGATTACTGGAAAAGACATATATGATGTGTTTTCCGCGATCACCCCACTGTACGTGGCGATGATTCTAGCCTATGGCTCGGTCCGGTGGTGGAAGATCTTCACCCCGGACCAATGCTCAGGGATCAACCGTTTTGTAGCAGTGTTCGCCGTCCCATTGCTTTCCTTCCACTTCATCTCTACCAACGACATCTACAAGATGAACTACCATTTCATAGCCGCCGATTGCCTCCAAAAGGTGGTAATCCTCACCGCTCTCAGCTTATGGCTTATGATCACCAAGAAAGGAAATCTAGAGTGGATGATCACCCTATTTTCGCTTTCGACGTTGCCTAACACCCTTGTGATGGGGATCCCCCTTCTAAAGGCTATGTATGGAGACTTTAGTGGTGGTCTTATGGTTCAAATTGTGGTGTTACAAAGTATCATTTGGTACACTCTTATGTTGTTTTTATTCGAATATAGAGGTGCTAAGTTGCTCATCTCTGAGCAGTTCCCGGAAACCGCCGCTTCCATCACTTCTTTCCGTGTCGAATCCGATGTCGTCTCCCTTAACGGCAGGGAGCCTATACAGGCAAGATTTCCTACATACATCTTTCAATGCAACATTACTATATTTCTTAGTTAAATTAAGCGTATTTTTGATGTAATAATTTTTTTATGTCACACAAATAATTCATTTTTGTTGCAACTAAAAATTAACGGAGATAGTAAGAACTAAGAAGTATAAATGATAACAATATAGGTAAATTAATGAATACAGGCAGATGCGGAAATAGGAGATGATGGTAAACTACACGTAGTAGTAAGAAGATCAACAGCTTCAAGTATGGTATCAGGGTCTAATCACAAATCACACCTTCATTCATTAACCTCGATGACGCCGCGAGCATCGAACCTAACCGGCGTAGAAATCTACAGCATACAGTCCTCTAGGGAGCCAACCCCTAGAGCCTCAAGCTTCAATCAAACCGATTTCTACGCCATGTTCGCTAGCAAGGCTGCCAGTCCTAGACACCCGGGTGCAGCGTACCCCCAAGGAAGTGGGGGCGGAGATGTATTCTCACTTCAATCTTCCAAGGGACCCACCCCTAGAACATCAAACTTTGATGAAGAAATGATTTATAAACAACAACAATTACAACTCCAACAACAACAAGGGGGTGTTGGTGGGAAGAGGAGGATGGGGAGGAGTATGAGTGGGGAGTTGTATAATGGCGGTGGCTCGCTACCGCCTTATCCGCCTCCGAACCCGATGATCGCGGGACCGACTAGCTCGGGTGGTGGTAGGAGGAAGGATGGTGGTGGTAACCCGCCGACGCCGCCTAATAAGGATTTGCATATGTTTGTTTGGAGTTCTAATCAGTCACCTGTTTCGGAGCATATGAAAAATAGTAATGTCATGAATAATAATATTAGAGGTGGGACTAATGATCTTGGGATTTTGGATTCTTCTAAGGCTGTTCTTCAACAAGAGATTGCTGCTGCTAGAGGTAATACAACATTGATTAATTAATTAATTTTGTTTATTTGATATAATAAAGATAATTTTCTATGATAAATATGTGTTGATTGAAAAATAAAATGTTATTATTTCGGGATGTCAAGTAATTTATAAGCAATATAATTGTTACTCGTATCATATATGATGCAAGTTCAAGGTTTGAGATTGGTTTTTAGTTTATCTATATTAATTAGTAAAGAGTTATGTTAAGCTACAAATTTTGAGGTCAATTGTATATTGTATCTTTTGTAATTAACAAAAGTCTTTGATCATTTAGGTTAAGTTTGCTAGGGAGTACTAGATTGGTTTATATCATAATGATGAAAGTGCTAGCATTCTAATTACGGATAAGTTGATGCTAATCTCAATTAATTAATAAATTAGTAGATCAATAAAATATACTAAGGGCCTGTTCACTTACGTTGAAATTCAGTTCAGTTCAATTCAGTTCAGTTCAGTTCAGCTACTAATTTCCTTCTCTTATAAAATATTCATTTCAGCTCAGTTCAGTTCAGTTCAGTTCAGCTCAGCTCAGCTGAGTTCAGTCAATGAGAACAGACCCTAAGTATTTCATGTGTCTCAAATTAATGTTGTCACTTATTATTTTTAATTTAAAAAGTTGTTGCAAATTGCTACTTGAAATTAGTGAGTTCGAGGCTCTAATTTTGTTTTTGTAAAAATACTTGTGTATCGACTCTAACTTCATAGTCTCCAAAAAAAAGGTCGATTAAAATTTTTTCTTTTTTTGTACATTATTCCTATTCCGTATAGTCCTTTGATTAACTTTGTAGCACAACTATTTTTTTTGGATGAGGGTAGCACAATTATAAGATGACTAATAAAAGCTATACACATTTTTGTTGCTTGTTGTAAAACAATCAGCTGGCATGAACAATTTTCAAGAGAACTTGAGCCCAACAGGGAAAGAGCACGGAGACAAGATGGAAGGGGACGACGAATTCAAATTCCCGACGACAGGATCGCCGTACCAGAAGAAGGTGGTGGATGACATGGAAGAAGGGAATGTGGTGGAGAGGAAGCATCAAATGCCCCCTGCTAGTGTCATGACTAGACTCATACTTATCATGGTTTGGAGGAAACTTATTCGTAACCCCAACACTTATTCTAGTCTTTTAGGCTTAGCTTGGTCTCTTATATCATACAGGTTTGCACTTCTTCTCTTATAAGCAGTATTATATACTACGTTTTTTTTATAATGAAGTATGATAGTATTATTTATATTACATGACTTAATGATAAATTGGTAGGTTATGTTTGACTTTAGTCTATTTTAGTTGAAAGAAAGTCCTTAGCTTGTCTATCGTTTATAAAAATGGTTTTTGTCTTTGCGGGGTTGAAGTTAGGTTACGTAAGGGTATAAACTATAAAGACATAAAGTAATTTGTTTAATTTACTTGGTTACGAAATTCGGTTGTCATATACGTGGATTTTTAGTTTCTTTTACTAGTAATTTTTTCTATTTGTCGAGGGATGATACACATATCTTTGAAAGTAAAATTCATATTTTACTTTTAATAACATTATGTAAGTAGTTTCTGACATGCGTACCGAGTACATTGTATCTTGAATAAACAATCTAAAAATGTCAAGAATCCCTAGCTTTTTTTGGTGCAAAAATAAGTTTACAGCAAGATATGGAGTCAATGGACACAATTGCCGTAGCAAAATAGTTTGCTAGTATTGGAATCATTTTAAATGTCAACCATATATTATATCCTCTATTAAATTGAGTGCAATATTGTTGTCAATTATTGCTGACTAACATAAATCAAAACCAACAAACAGGTGGAACATCGAAATGCCCACAATTGTGAAAGGATCGATATCAATTTTGTCGGATGCAGGCTTAGGAATGGCCATGTTCAGTCTAGGTACCATTACTTTACTTACATACACTTCCCTTTTATAATTTTCACATTATGAGTATGTTACCGTTCATTAAACGTATGTAGGTTCATCCACACTTAGATGGGGCCTTAGGTCTATTTATATGAAACATTCTCCAGAAGATAATTGATACAGAGTATGTGGACGACTAGACCCGAGAAATGCCTTGCGCTCACATAAACATTCATGGATGAAATACACATGCACCCAAAAAATGTACTCGTACTTGTATTATATTAACATTGACAAACATTTAACACAGAAGAATTTGGAGTAAAAAATTTTAGGTACTGGTAAATGCCTAGATGGTCAAATAGCCAAACTATTTAAGAGTTGACTTATATACTAGAGATTTTAATTTTTGAAAATTAAGAATTATAGGTCATTTTTGTGAACTAGGTATGTCAGGCCATTGATAATTTATCCAACAATCTTAACAATAAGGTCTAGACTCTAGAGTATAGAATTATGAATTTTAATCTAACATTTTTTCCAATGTTTAATCTAACATTTTTTCCAATGAGAGAGTGAGGGATAGCTCAAATGGTTAGAGTTTCTCTCTCGATTTTAGGAGATCCTGAGATCATTCTCACCCCCGCCCTCTCTAAACACCAGAAAAAAAAAAAAAAAAAAAAAAAAATCTAACATTTTTTTTTTCCCAATGTTTTATGAATATTGTGAATGAGCAGGGTTGTTCATGGCCTTGCAACCAAGGTTAATAGCTTGTGGAAAACGAGTGGCTACATTTGCAATGGCAGTTAGATTTTTGACAGGTCCTGCTGTTATTGCCGCAACTTCTATCGCCATTGGTCTTCGTGGTGTTCTTTTACATATTGCCATTGTTCAGGTATACTGTTGCCTTTTTCTTAGTCTTATACTCTTACCTCTACATACTATTTTGAGCTCAAATATATACAAAGTACTCACTCCATTTCTTTTTATTATACTCCGTACTTCATATCATTTGGAATTAAAACCCTCAAGATTTTAAATGAGACACAAAGAAACTAAAGGAGTTGAACTAATCTTATACTCCTCCTATAGGCTATAGTCCTATGGATAGGTGTTGGTCACAATTAACAATGTGTTTGATAACGAGTAACAGGGTTTTAATATATAGGAAGAGGATTGAAAGAGTATTCGCAAACTGACCTTTTATTTATTAATGGCATTATTAATTGGTCAAAGAATAAATAGGGGTAGCATCCAATAGTATGATTAAACTTCATGTACATCATTTTTGTCACTTCTCTACACCAGAAACACAAACATGACTATAAAAAATTCAAGATATTTTTTGAACTAATTGGTGGATGGTTTTTGTTGGCAGGCTGCCCTACCTCAAGGAATTGTGCCTTTTGTATTCGCAAAGGAGTATAATGTCCATCCCGATATTTTAAGCACAGGGTAAATTAGTTAGTTGATTTATATGTAGTATATAATTTCCTTCTATTTGTGTATTCTTTTCACTTAATTTTAATTGACTACAATACATCTACGCATATAACTCGAATTTGTATGTGCAGGGTTATTTTCGGAATGTTGATTGCCTTACCAATTACAATATTGTACTACGTGCTTCTTGGACTCTAAACGTAGAGGCATGAATGTAGCTAGGTTAGTAAGTTTTTGGGTCAAGCCAAGGCATCAAGAGCAGAAGAAATGATACACCAATACACGGAGTCACGTACTACACTACAACGGACACATTGATTAAAGCTGAAGATATATTGGTATAACCAAAAGTTATAAAATTGAAAATAAACAGATTTTAACTACAAATTTTTCCAAAATTTGTCCGAAATATAGTGAAACATTTTTTCGTTATCTTGGTCTTATAGATTGGTTACTGATTTATGTCAAGAACACTATATACAAGTGTAAATTTAGTGGTTTAATTAGGAAGTAGGTGTTTTGGAAGCTATAGAATTGAATGATCAACAGATTGAAGTTCTCCCAAGTTAGTGATGTCTTCTTCTATTGTATTGCAATCTTTGAGATTACTTAGAATTAATTAATTTTCATATTATTTACATATTTCCTCTCATTCTTTATTGTTAATAGGTTCTTACTAAATACTAATGTGTATGGACTCAATAGTTTAATCGTTGTTTGTTTTGATGATGAAAAAAAAAAATTAAAAATTAAACTCAATAGTAGCCTCTTTTAAGTAAAAGAGATTAAGGGCTTGTTCATATTTACTGAACTGAGCTGAACTGAACTGATTGAAACTGAACTGAACTGAACTGAACTGAACTGAATTGAGCTGAAATGAATATTTTATGTGAGAGGGAAATTAAGAGCTGAACTGAACTGAATTGAACTGATTGGAACTTAACAGAACTGAACTGAAATTAAGTAAATATGAACATGCCCTAAGTTCGGAACAATTTATTATTATTTATATATATATAAATATCCAAACACCTTCAATTTAACCTCTTTAAGAAAACCATATTTCAATAAATTTGGGGGTGTTTGACAAATACAAGTAACTTTTTGCTCTAACTTTTGACTTTTTATTTTGGTCAAACAACCAAAAAAATACGAATATGTTAGGTTATTGGCTTCTAAGCTGACTTTTCAACTAAAAGTTAAAAGCTAATAGTTTTAGGATCTGTTCGACAAAACTAGTTGTAGCTGTTGGTATTAGCTTTTGAGTAGCTCTTAGCTTTAGAGGTAGCTGTGAGCTATCAAGTAGTAGCTGTTAGAGGTCAGCTGTCAAGGTAACGGTTCATTCATAATGTGAGTGTCTGGTAAAAGTAGCGATTGAAACTATAAAAGACAATTATTATTATTTTTTATTTATCATATGTTTGATAATTATAAATATTATGTAGTATAATATATAATGTTATTAAGCAATTAATTTAAAACATAAGATAGAAAAAAAAAAACTCATCATATTGAAAGGAAAAAAAAAAGAAAAAAAGAAGGATATGGAATAGAAAACTTGATATTATGATCGTGAAAATTTTAAGGTATAGACAGCTGTACTATACTTGTTACAGACAAAAAATGCGGAATGAACATGTAGCTGTTTTGTAAAGAACATACAACTATTTTGTAAGGAACATATAGCTTTTTTGTAAAAAACATCCATTTTTTTTTTAAAAAAAAAATAAAAAAAAAATCTAAAGAACACCTGTAATATTAATAAAGAACATGATAATATTATGTAATGAACATTATTTATATATACCCACCATAATTTGAAAAAAAAAAATTCAAAGAACATTTAACAATAAGCAATAATGAGTATTATGTCACAAAATAAAAGCACATAATTCAGATAATCAAAGAACATGAACATATGTTCTTTCTCTTTTTGGTGTATATATGTTCTTTTCACTATGAGTATATGTTCATTGCATTTTAATAGTATGTTCTATTCAGTCTAGGTATATGTTCATTACATTTTAATAGTATGTTCTCTTTATTATAGATATATGTTCTTCACTTTTCTATATTATGTTTTTTCATGCAAAACGGTTGTATGGTGCAGTGTACTGGCGCCTGCAAGAGCCAATGATTGTTATGGTTGGATGAAACAAATAATACTGAGTAAAGATGATAAAAACTAAAAAAATATGTTCATTAGAAAAACTAAAATAAACAAAATATATAAAACTGAAAAGTAAGGTTGAACACTATTTTAAAATTTCAAAAACTTTCAACAACCGCTACTTAAAAACTACCTTACCTCTACCAGTTGGTTTAATCATTATTTTGCCAAATATTAATATTATTTTAAGGTAGTGTTTTGACTAAGTCTAAAAGGTAACAACTACCTTAAAAGCTAACGCCGAACAATCCTTGGCTTTTTCTATTGATTTTAGCTTATTAGTCCACTTTTTCACTTAATAATCAGTTAAATGCCTCATTTAATTTTGACACACTTTTATAAACAACTGAAATAAACAACCAACTTAAAAAGCCAATCTACCATACAAATAATACTTCTAGTTGATCAAACCAGCCAACATCGAAAATCCTAAACAACCCCTTTATGTTCATTCCAATTTACATTACAAATTTGATAAGAATTGGATTGAATTTTGAATATAATCCGAATAACTTTATTTCACCATTTATTTTCAAAAAAAAAAAAAAAAAACAAAAGAATTCTAGTATGGCTCATAAAAATTACCGAAGAGTTCTGTCTCAACTCTTGTGTTCAAAAAAAAAAAAAAAAAAACAAAGGTTCTGTCTTAACTGACTCTTCCTCTCAACTTCTGTCGCACCCTCTCCACTCTTAAAACTTCTCCGTCGCGCCGGAAAACAACCGTCGACAAGCTCCCAGCCACCAGGTAAACGCTTCTCTTCTCTCTCTGTTCCATCTTTCTTAGGGTTTTTGATTCAATCTTACTGATTTTCAGCATTTTAATTACACCAACTGAATTAATTATTTGAAATTATTCATGTTAATCAATTTGAACATTCATTATTAGGTTTTAATTAGTTCATTTGAAACTAAATTGTTTTAGTTGAATGATATGCATCTCAAGAATGGTTGATTGTTTAGGCTTAATTGAGGGATTGTTTGTAGTAGACATTATCAATACCACTTATTTTGTCAATTCTTTAAATAACTTTTGTAAAGATTCTAAGATGTTTTATGTCAATTTCATCAAATTAAATGTAATGATAATCACACTACATTATGATTTACATATTCATGAATTTATGTGTGTTTTGTTTATTTTATCAAGGTGAAATGGTTATGCTATGTGTTTTTCTGTTAAAATCATACTTGTATAATGTATATTATATGTTCATTAATTTGTGGGAGTTTCTTGCAGTGTACAATGGTTGTATACTAATGATTATTCTTGTAGTTAGTATGTTCGAGTTATCGAGTAATTCCTATGGTTATACCTTGTAGGGTACAATCAGTTGCATATAACGATCATTCGTGTATCAAGTACCTTTGATTATACGGGTAATGAGAGCGCCCTGAAACGGGTGCCTAATCAAATTGTGTGACATTGGACAGCAGAATGGCGGGATTTGCAGCAGTTACGCCTAAGATGACAACAATGGAAACCACTCACACCCACCAGCGTCTCTTTGACTTTGCTAAAACTGCTCTATTCAAGATCTTCCTCTTCCCTTATGCTACGGTGTGCGAGTTGTTTTGTGGCCAAGTGCCAGATGTGGAGAAATTTGATGATGCTCTAATTGGTCATTACATTGGGATTGGTATCTAATTTCTTTTGCATTGCCAAGTTTTTTGCTCTCTTTACTACTAATGGTTGCATTAATTTGAACCAATAATTTTGAATTTTGAAGATGTGGAAACTTCTGGAGTAAGCCAAGTTCAAGCTGAGTGGGAGAGTCAGCGTAAAGCATATACTTCACAGTTCTTTGAGCTTGATCCTTGCACAGTAATTATCTCTTCTCTTTAGCCTTGTTTCAATTTGTATTATATACTAAGGATATGCTGATGTTACGAGGCTTGATATATTTATTTATTTTTATGTTTTTCTCCACAATGATCTCTTAATTGATTGGGAGTAATTTTCTGTTGTAATTAGTCTTTTTTGAATTTGGATATCAATTGAAGATCATGTTTTATTAGTTGTATAGTGCACTATTTGACAAACTTCCCATGTTGCATTTCAACTGGTTACCTTGTTGTCGCTAGTCATACATGCTGCTTTCTTGCTTTTCGTTTCATTTCAAAGATTTTCGATGCCTAACTAGACAAGATGTTCTAAGGGATTGATTTGTGTGCTGGAACTCTGGAAGTGTTGTAGAACAAAGAGTTTTTATTACTTGACAAGAATGCTTACAAGACTTGGATGGGTTGTACAAATTAATCCTGAGTCTATCTATAGGCAATTAGGTGAGCCCATTAAATCTTGAAAGTGTACAATGCACATTGCATAAAATGCTCTACACTCATACAATAGACTTGATATATACAAGGCTACTTTAGAGGTGTACTTTAGTCTTGAATGCATTCCCCTGATCAAACATGTTCACTTATGAACAATAAAATCAGGATGGGGAATTAAAGGGCTTAAAAATTTAGATAAGTTGTTTTTCTGATGTAGTGGAACATTTGTTTTTAATCTCTATGAGTGATTAGCGCGTGATTTATTTTGGGGAAGAAGTAAGCTCATTTTAATTTTATAAAGTAAAATTGTGATAATATTCAACTGATTGGGGTTTTCTTTAATCTTCATAACTGAAGTTTGACTTCTCTAAGAATGGGATTGTAAAGGAATAAAATCCTTCTTGTATATGTGTCATGTGGGTTTTCTTTTTAATATTTCTGGTAACCGCATATATATTTGCTAAAAATGTCCAGATGAATCATATCTTTGTGCTGATATTTTCTTGCCTCGTAATTTCTTGCTGACTACAATTCAGTCTTCATTTTAAAGATTTAATATAAAATTGTTTTGTGTGTGATGTCTATTGAATCGAAGCTTTGTTACATTATCAAGAAAGAGCCCATAGTCTGAAATGTACCTGATCATACAGATTGATTTATCATTATTAATATTCTGAATGTTTTTTTTTCCTTTGCTGTGTGCTGTCATTGGTAGTAAAAATTTCTTGCTTTAGTTATATATCTTTATATGAAATTTTCTGATCTTTGATCACCTTGATAGGAAATTCTGGAACCACATTTGCTGGACATGTGCAACACAGTTGATATTGTTTGCTGCATGCAGCATTTACAGGTATATAACCTGAAATATGGGTTTTGAGATTGGTTAAGCACAATTTGGCATTATTTGTTTGATTTTAGCTACATCTTACATGTTTTGCAGATATGCTTCTCATCTGAAGAGAGAGCAAGGATTCTTCTGCGTAATGTTTCATCTTTGCTGAAACCAGGGGGTTACTTTTTAGGAATCACTCCTGACTCCTCCATGATATGGTATGAAGTTATGCTTGCAGAGGTCCTCTTTTCTTTTTCTCTAGAAATTCCTTTTGTATTTTTACTGCTATTATGTCACCCTCTTTTTTCTTGTGATTACAGTGATGCATTTTGTAAAATTAGAATTGAAACCTTTTTGTTTAAATCAAATAGGTATCCTGTTTTTCTTCTATCTAATGATTGTTTGCACAAACATAAGGTGTGATTACAATATTTCTTGCCTGTATGAGCCTCTTCCAACTGTTGGTTATATATCCTTAGCATTTCTTGTACTTTGCTGATTTCACTACAGGGCAAAGTATCAAAAAAATGTTGAAGCATACCACAACAAAAGTGGTGGAATGAAGCCGAACATTGTACCAAACTGCATTCGATCAGAGAGCTACATGATTACTTTTGAAGTGGAGGAAGAAAAGTATGTCTAAATAATGATGCTTTTGTTTGCTTGTTTAGTTTTGCTTATTAGTACAAACGAAAACAAAGTTGCCCTTGTTCTTTTTTGGTTTGTAGAAAATGAAGAAAGTATGTCTTCTGTCATTGACTTATTCATCATTCTAATTATATAGGTTCCCCTTGTTTGGAAAGAAATACCAACTGAAGTTTGCTAGTGATAACTCTGCAGAAACACATTGCCTAGTTCATTTCCCAAGCTTTATCAGGTAGATTCTTGGCAACTAAGCTAATTATCAATATTTACTTCATATTGGCCGGCCCTTTAATATTTATTTTTGATATTCAGTTTTATTTTTTATTTTTTATTTGGGGGTGGGGGTGGGGGTGGTGAAGAGAGTAGAGGGGGTGGAGTGGGGGCGGGTGGTGGACACTATAGTCCAGCAATGTCCACCGATCTTTTTTTTTTGATTAATCCTTAAGGTGCCAATTGAAACCTAACTGCAGTCTTACAACGTGGAGGATGACGGCTTGATTTAGATCCCTAAGACCCTATCTAATTTGGTTGTTTTGACCTCAGGTTGGCTAGAGAAGCTGGTCTTGAGTATGTAGAGATTCAGAATTTAACCGAGTTTTATGATGATAACAGGTACAATTACAGCTAGTTTGCGCCCCCGCCCCTCCCCTCTTGTCCCTCCTCCTTGGAATCTCATAATTTTTTTTTTTTTTTTTTTTTTTTGTAAGATACTGTGTTATACTTGCAAAACTGTTATACCCCTTTTTATTTATTTTATTTTTTGTATTTTGAAAGAATCTCTTTCTTTTTCTCACTTTACACTCCTTTTTAAAAACTTTTTCAACTGGTTATCTTATTATGTCCTTTTTTCTTTGTCAGAGTTGTTGTTGCTGTTGAAAACAAGTGCTTGTTGTTGTGTCTTCAAAAAATGGAGCCACATATAAGAGCAATTGGAAAATCAAGTGAAATAACTTAATATCTATTTTTTCAAAGTCATTGGTTGAGGAAGTTTACATTGACAAATAGAGACTTAATTCAGATTTTATATACTATTCATGACTCATTAGCTGTCCCTTGTGCTTTTCATATGTTTTTGGTAACAGCCAATGGCCTTTTAGGTGGTTTGTAATTGCTGCCTTGTCATCTTCATTTATCTTGTTTCAGCTTCACGATGTGAAAAAATCTGACTATCTGGCTGGTTTTATAATTTTTTCATGACTTCTAGTATTTTTCATTTTACCTTATGTTGCATCTTCCTGTTTGTGACAGAGCTCAGTTTGGAAGTTTAATTTTAAAATTTGGCCCGAATCTGGTGGATCCTCGTGGAAGACTTGTTCCTCGCTCTTATGATGTGTTAGGTGATGAATTTTATCTTTCCTCTTGCATACTTGTCTTCTGTTGACATTATGCCTGGATAACTATTGTATTTATTCGAGCTTTAACGTTTTCCATCCAGGTTTATATACAACATTTATTTTTAGAAAGCCCGATCCAGACATGGCTCCTCCTATTACAACCCCCGTGTTGCCGGATGGACCTCATATTTATGATGAGGCAAGTACAATACTATTTCATAGGAGTGACTTTTAGGTTCAGGAGATTGTTAAAGTTAGACTTTTGATTGTGATCTCATTAGGAGAAAAGTAAATAAGGAATTGTAGGATGCCATTTGGTGGATAAATGGGTGTAGTCCTGAATGGTTGTGTAAATTGTGTTTCCATATAAATGATATTTTTCATGGTTGATAGATTTAGCATGATCCGCTATTTTATGGCGTCATTCATGGTCACCTGGTGGTTTCATGTTACAGAGAGAATGGCAAGGGACTGCTTGGAGAGACGATGATCTTAATGGTACAACAGAGCCGCCTCCTGGTCTTGGCAAGATCAGTGATCAGAAGGGGATTTTAGGCCCTGGCCCTGTCGACTTACGTTTCCCGGATGTCATATAAGACAGTATAACTACGGAGCAAGAATATTGAACTCAATTACTCTGCACTGACATAGAGGATGAGAGTAAATGATGGTTCATATGTACATCAAACAACAATTACACATAAATTTTTTATTTTTATTTTTATTATTTATTGATAATTTTATAAGTATCCAATAAAATCACCATATAACTCTATTATTAGTATTAACAATAAATTATTTTAATGTCCTAATTGGTCATTTTATATGAACAACTAGTAATCAACAACTACTCCGTAGTATTTACCAAACATTTCTATTCAAATTTACAACCATGAGATTGTAGGATAAATTCTCATTGGTGAGGATTTCATTATCCTTCCCTCTCTTAAGGAGCCTTATTTGTGAACTCAGATGGGATCGACCAAAGTAAACTTTCCATTTAATAAGACGCCTTCTCCTTATCTATATATAAGAAAAAATAAAAAAATTGCAACAGATATGTTGTAATGCTTGTAGACGTGCTGAGTGCATGACCATTTCTTCCTCTTTCTCTCGTAATTACTATATGCAATCTATACTATTATATGGTCTTTGATCCTTTGAAGACCCTAACTCCAGCCTCCATTTGTAAACTTAACAAGGCTACATGTTTATGAAATTCTACGATTAATCCTCTTTTCAAATTTCACAAAAGAAAACAAAAAGTTGTGTTTAAAGGCAGATTTTCTCTTTGAAGAAATCATCAGACTCAGATGAATCCAACAGTCAACCTCACATCAATTTGAAGGGTAGATCATCTGAAGAAGGTTTAATCAACAACATTCGTAATAGCATGTCTTCCGAGAAGGGTGGAGCTGACCCGAGCTCGAGTTTGTTGAATGCAGGTAAGGGTTTCTCATTTGCTTATAATTATGTAAGAGCATATGATTAATGATCATTTCATCAATTGAGAAGACTTTGTTTTCTTGCCTTTTTTGAACTCCCTAGTTTGACTTATTAAAATTTTAATTCGTACTTCCTTTGTTTTTTTAATTGCGTCATTTAGTATGAGCATGAGATTTAAGAAAAAGGGTTAAAAGGCGGGAAATGTCAAATATGATACAAACAACTACGGTGTACCTCTTTGTTATTAATGTTCTTTGTTACTTTAATTTTGCAAACAAATACGGTGTACTTCTTTCTTTGTTTTGTTACCATACCGGATGATAGATTCTGTTAAAAGTTTCGTTATTGAGGTTCACATTTAACGATTACAATATATAATGCCAAATTAAGAATCCTAATTTAAAATTGAACAGTGAATACAAAATTTTAGAGTGAATTACATGTAACTGGGTGTAAAATTAGCAAGATGAAAATGCAGATAGTTTTATGCCATTGAAATTTCATTAAATTAACCCCAAATTGTAAAACTAAATTTAAAGCCCAATAATTATCAGTTTTCATACAGAAAAGTACCAAAATCATGCTATTCCAGCTATAATCAGCTTACTGACATCTACATCATTTTTTTTTGGCAACACAACTACTAGTATATTACCACTATTGTGAACAAAACCTCAATTTTGATCAATGATCTTAATTTTACACTTAAATCCACTTATAAAAACAGAACTATAACTCTTTTTTACCTTAAAAAAATTGAAATTTTCTAGATTTGTTACCTTTCTACAACTGTTTCGTATTAGATACGAAGTATAATGATGCAGGGAACTTAAATTCATCATGGGGGCAGTCAGGAGGCATACCAAGTCCAAATATTTGTACTCCTGAAGGACAGGTTGTTAGTTCCCCCTCTCAACGATAATATGAAAATTTTGTGACTGGACTTATTTAGCAGTGCTATGTTGCTTCTGTTTTTGTTTATGTTTGAGTTAAATTATAACGTTTTATTCCCCAGACAGCTTCTGATTGTGAAACTCTGAAGGAGTCTGAATCTCCTTGTTTTCAAGACATTCTTCGTGTTACAAGTGCGCCAAGGCAAAGAAATCCTGCAGATGTAAAAAGTTTTTCCCATGAGTTGAATTCTAAAGGAGTTCGTAAACCTTTTCTATTTGGGAAACCTCGTGGTTTAAATAATCAGGAGGTAAGTATGATTATCTGTAATTCACCCTTCTCTGGATGTTATATGTTATGAGTTATGACTCCTTTGAGTACTTGTTTACCTTTTGAAATCAATGTGTTATGTAGGAGATTTTAGTCCTGATACGAGAAAGGTTTGAGAGAGACAAGGAAGAAGTAGACTCAGATTTAGCTGCTTTTGCAGCAGATTTAGTTGGTCTTTTAGAAAACAATACACAAAATCATCCTGGATGGCAGGAAACTATTGAGGACTTATTGATCTTGGCTCAGAGCTGTGCTAAGACATCACCAAACGAGTTCTGGGACCAGTGTGAAAGTATAGTTCAGGAATTGGATGACAGGATGCAGGAGTTGCCTCCAGGTACTCTGAGACAGCTTCATATCCGGATGCTTTTTATACTCACTCGGTGTACTAGATTGGTGCAATTTTACAAGGAAAGTGGATAAGCCAAGGATGGACATGTCCTTCAGCTGCGCCAATCAACTATCTTGCAGGTTGCAGAAAAAAAGGTTAAGTTCTGTTCCTGTTATGCTTGTTTCATAATTAGTTGGTGTTTAACCATCCTTTAATATTATTTATCTTTGATTTAAATGTATTTAGTTGGTAGTTGACACTTCTAACTCGTTTTGGCTCATATAACCAAATGTGTGGATAATGAGTTAATGACTGACTGAACTAAGTGATTAATAATATAAGTTTGAAAGGAACAATCCTTCCTTTATAAATACATTCTTTTTATACATTGGAATATACCATATTACAAACTAGATGAAAGCATGGATTTTAACTTTATTACATAATCTTAATCAAGAAGCTTATTTCTGATTAGTGATAGATTTGCAACTACATCACTCATGTCCAACCTTTCTTGTGGCACTTCAGCTGAGCAAGAAAGTGCTACAACAAGTACAGAAGTTAAGGCCTCCAACATCACACTCTTGTTGGTGTCTTTCTCTTTGTCTATGTCTTCTATTAGAGTATGATCTACAATCGTGTCGATCTCTTCCGGTATAGCATTCTTCACAAAGCTATGTAGGCTCAAGCTGCCTTTGAACATGTCATTGGTAGGCCTCATTCCTGTAAACATTTCGAGTAAAAGGATCCCGAAGCTATAGACATCGCCAATGGTAGTCACCTCATTTCCGAGACCATATTCTGCATTCAGATCATGCCTCAAATATTAGTACAATGAAAACATACAACTTATAAAGCAAAATATAAGATCAACAATTAAGTTGAGTTGTTACCTGGAGGAGTGTAACCAATAGTTCCTCTAACTCCAACAGAGCTGAACTGGTTTGCATGACTGCTATTGATGCCTTCTAAGAGGATCTTGGCTAACCCAAAGTCACCGACATGAGCAACCAAGTCATCATCGAGGAGGATATTGCTCGGTTTCAAGTCACAATGAACTATAGGGGCACCACATTGATGGTGAAGGTAATCTAAGGATAATGCAACATCAACTGCAATATCAAGTCTTTCGCGAAAATCCAAGGTTCTCGATGTTTTATATGTGTTTTCAACCTTATCTATTGCTTGTGATAGATGCAACCAATTTTCCAAACTTCCATTCACCATGTACTCATAGACTAGTGCCTTAAAATCTCTACCTTGATGATCAACACTTGAGCAAGCTGTTATCACCTTCAGAAGATTTCGATGTCTAATGTTTCGAAGGACCTCACATTCACCAATGAAACTCTTTGTAGCACCGTGATACTCGAGGTTAAATATCTTGATGGCAACAGTTGATCCATCAGTCTCTAGGATTCCCTTGTACACAACCCCGAATGTACCACTACCAATCAAATTTTCCGCGGAAAACCCATTTGTAGCTTGAAACAGAGTTTGGTATGATAAATTTGGAAAATTTTCCATACCATTGAAAGGTGTAGGCTCCTGAATCCTCTTTTTCTTGCAGAATATGTACAATAACATAAGTACAGCTAGGATGACTCCAAAAAATGCAGAAAGAATCGTGACTGTCAATTTTTTCCTCTGCACTGAACTTCTTTTCTGACTGTTTTGGCTTACACTACAACGGGGTAAATTCAGTTCAGGTATGCCTCCGCAGATCCTACTATTACCATCGACTAAAATATTAGTTGCATTGCTAAACACTCCGCCAATGGGTACTTTACCTTCAAGGTTATTGTATGATATATTCAGCCATCGCAACTGCAGACTCTCTAGAAACTGTGGGATCGGACCTGACAAATCGTTGTATGACAAATCAAGCTCAATGGGACCCTTAAATGAATGCAATGCATCAGGAATAGCTCCATGGAACTTGTTTTTTGCTAGGTACAGGTACTCTAGCGCGACACAACTACTGATAGAGCTTGGTATCTCACCAGATATCATGTTGCTCGAAAGTACAAGGGCCTTAAGATTAGTTAGTTGTCTAAATTCATCAGGGAGAGAACCAACTAGTTTGTTTTCGGATAAATCGACTAGGATCGACAAGGAGGGGAGGTTAAATAGTTCTAAGGGTATTTTGCCAGTAAGGTTGTTATTAGCAAGATATAATGATGTTAGTGATGTACAATTTCCTAGACTCGAAGGTATTTGGCCTTGAATTCTATTATTAGCTAGGTAAAAGGTTGACAACCTAGTTAAGTTTCCGATTGAAGGTGGAATGACCCCGGTTAAATGGTTGTTATTCAAATACAAGATGTAGAGGTTTTGGAGCTTGGTTATGTTTTGGGGTACGACCCCAGAAAGATTGTTATCATTAGCCGAAAATATTTGCAATTTCAATAAGTTTTCGATGCACATTGGAATTTCACCATATATGTGGTTTTGATCTAAATACAAGTAAGCAAGCAATGTGAAATTGCAAATGACTTGAGGAAAAGCTCCATAGAAGTTGTTTTGATCAATCTCTAACATTTTCAAGCTGGTAGAATTGGCCAGGGACGAAACAAAATTCAAATCTTCGGAATGATTATAACCTAAGCTGTTTTGAGAAAGGGCGAGGCAAGTTAGTCTAACTAACTTGTTTAGAGATGGAACTTGTCCTCGAAGATTGTTATAGTGGAGTTGGAGAGTTTCTAAATTTGAACAGTTGGATATTGAAGCCGGAATATGACCGGTGAATTGATTATAGCTTAATGACAAGAATGTAAGACGAGGAAGAGTATCGCCTAAATCTGAAGGAAGGTTACCTTTTAAGCTATTGTTTAGGAAAGATAAATGTCTCAATAACGAGAGTTTAAAGATTGAAGGAGGGACTATGCCGTAAAACATATTATTTTCTAAAGATAAAAAGGTCATATTCTTTAATTTTCTTAGACTTTCCGGGATCCTATCATAAAAAAAGTTGTTTTCAAGGTACAACTCTTTAAGGAAACTTAAATTTCCTATATGGGAAGAGAGTGTACCCGTGAGATGTGCAGAATACAGGTTTAGTTTCGTCACTTGCTCATATTTACGGCTACAAGTAACACCGTGCCACTTACAAAAGTGTCGGATGTCATTCCACGAGGTCATGATACCAAAGGGATCATCGCGTATTTGTGCTTTGATTTCAAGCAATGCCAATCTCTCTGTTTCATTGTTCCCGCACACTTTAGAGTGCTGAAAACACAACAGCATAGACGTGGCGAAAACAATCAAGTTAAATACAATGCTTGAGCCGGACATGCTTTATTTTTCAAGATAATTGCTATAACTTCTCAAAAAAGAATAGAGAAAGATAACTCTTACAAACAATGGTGTAAATTCATTAATGGTTTTCTGTAAACACTTACTAAACAAAAGCATACATGATAGTCAAGGTGAAAGTTGGAAGAAAGAAATATTCGTAAGTCATTATTAATAGGGATTAGGATGTGGAAACAATGAGACATGCATGATGCAAGTTGGCAAGTTGTGGAGAAGACTAGACTTTGAACTTTCAACTTTGAATTTTAGACACTATGTTTTTTCCCCCTCCTTTTTGGTTGCACTTCCTTAAGGGCTTTATTTTTTTTGTACGGTCAAACGCCCTTTGAAGTTTGATCCATGAGTTTTTTCTTCATCTTTGAAAATAAATCCCCCACTTTAAACGGCATTCCGGCATATTTGTCAATCAAGAAGTTTAAACAACAATATCTTTAATTATTAAAAAGATGGAGGTTACGAAAATGAGCATGTTAAGGTGGAAGTGTGGAAACACTTTAAGAGATGGAATTAGAAATGAGGTTACTCGCAAGAAAGTAGGTGTGGCAAGCATTGCAGACAAACTAAGGGAAAATCGTCTGCGTTGGTTTGGACATGTAGACGGAGACCCGAGGGTGCACCGGTGCGAAAAGTGGAAGAGTGGGACCATGGAGGGATTAAACGAGGGAGAGGGAGATCAAAAACGACTTGGTTGGAAGGAGTTAGGAAGGATATGAAGTGCATGGATTTACATGTGGATGATGTTTTGGATCGTAAGGGATAGAGGAGAAAGATTTATGTTAATGAATACACGGAATAATTAAATTTGGTTCATGTTAGCCGACCCCACTTTTGGGATTAAGGCTTTGATTGATTGATTATTGATAATCATAAAGTATTTGCTCAAATTCTTGTATAGTTATCATACGGGTTACTTCATTAGTGTTATAGGGGTTATGTTATTAGTGTTATTTGAATGATTTGATATTTAAAACATTACAAAAAAAAAATGTCTATATGAAAATGGAATCCTAGCAATGGAATTCAATCCGATTCTAAATTAGAGACGAAATTAAAAAATCCATCTCTAAATTAATTTAGAAACGAAATCCGTCTCTAAATTAGAAACGGATTTGTTTTTCCGTTGCTAAATTAGAGACGGATTTTTTTCGTTGCTGATATAAGCGATGGATTTTTAATTAATTCCGTCTCTAAATTTTTTCCAAACAAATTCTGTAAAATATTACTTTAGAGACAAATTATGTAAACTAAAATCTGTGGATTTTTAAATCCGTTTCTAAACTAGAGACAGATTTTAAATTTCGTCCTTAATATTTCTTTCACTTATTATCAATTATGTGCGTAGAAGTAAACGAATAATATTTGGTATAGTAAGCGATGGAAAATGAGCAGAGGGAACACATGCAACCCTAAAAAGATAAAAACCCTAAAAAAGGCTACCGCGACACGGTAGAAGGCATCGTGTCACGGGGAATCCCACCGTCAGACGGGGAAAAATCCCGTGACACTGTGGACTACAGCGTGACGCGGGAAATAATTAGGGTACGGGGGGATAAAAAGCGTAAAGGGTTTACGTGAAAAAGACACGGAATTGCCCCGTGTCACAGCAGAGGCACCGTGTCACGGGGAATCCCACCGTCAGACGGGGCAAACTCCCGTGACATGGTGCTTTTGCACTGCGCCCGGTGATTCTAGGTTTTTACCCTTTTTAAAATCATCATAACTTTTGATCCGTAACTCGGAATAAGGCATATGATATATCATTGGAAAGCTTATCAAGTCTACTTTCCAACCCAATTAAAATCAGGTCAAAATCATTTGTATATTTTAAGATATGATCGTTTTAGTGGAAGGGTGTCGGTTTTGGGCCGAGTTTAGTGTTTTGCTCATATCTTTTTCGTTATAGCTCGGAATTGGGCTTATGATATATGGTTGGAAAGCTTATGTCAAGGCCTATACAACCAAATAATAATTGGATCAAAACTATATTGCCATTAAATCAGTTCAGCTCGGTTTGTGACGTGGATACGAAAAGTGGAAAGTAAGTAATGGTTTAGGGAAATGAGCTAGGAAATGGATTGGTTTATGAAATGTATAGGATAGAAACATGGATTTAAGCAGTCCAAATATTAAATACTCAACCTGACCAATAATGGCGGTGAAGGGTGTTCATTATCGGGTTTGGTTTTGGGGAGACATTTTTAGGTGTCTACAGAAGCCCCCACTTTGACTGAGTTTGTAGAAACGTCAGTTTCGAAAACGATAGTCAAAGTAGTAGATTGGGACGGAGAATGATTTAAGACGTTCTGCGATCCTAAATCACTCTGTATACGCCAATACTTGTAGAAGAATGTTAGTTCCACAAATAAAAGAGTAAAGGGATAGAATGCATATCTGACACCAGTGTATCGGTGACAAATGAGTTTGGTAGCTTCCTATGCTTGAAGGAATCCACCGGATGATACTTTCCATGCTTGAGGAAAGTCGAGAGATGAGTTTGATAGCTTTCTATGCTTGAAGAAATCTACCGAATGATACTTTCCATGCTTGAGGAAAGTCAACATATGAATTTGGAGGCTTTCTATGCTTGAAGAAATCCACCAGATAATACTTTCCATGCTTGAGGAAAGACTTGTCTGATTTTGGCAGGTTCGATTGTCCCCAAACGTGGGCTGTAGTTGGTTCGCTTGTCCCCGAACGTGGGCTGTAAATGGTCCGCTTGTCCCCGGACGTGGGCTGTAGATGGTCCGCTTGTCCCCGGACGTGGGCTATAAATGGTCCGCTTGTCCCCGGACGTGGGCTGTAATTGAAACCTGCAAAATAAAATTTGCCAAGGGACTCGAATAGAGCATGATTAACTTGACCAACTGACTTGACCAAGTTTGACTTGACACGACATGACATGGCATGTGTATAACTTGTGATTGTGTGTGTATAGTTTGAGTGTGTGTGCAGACACAAGAAACCGAAAATGCAAAAGCAAAAATTTTCCGTAATTTTTGTCATGAGATGGAGTGGAGGGTACCGACTTTCTCCCTAAAAGAAAGACGTGAAAAAAAAAGTTTTATTTTCGACTCCTCTTGATGAGAAAATTTTAAAAACTTTTTTTTGAATTTCCCCAAAAGAAAAGTTATGAAAATTTTTTGAACTTCTTCGTTGAGCAAGACGAAATGAATCGCATGGATCAAATTTCTTGTCTTTAAAATAATGTATTCATGATGCATGTTCTTAGGCCAGGAGGCTAAGGACAATTATATCATGTAACATGATAGATGAATGGACTTAGGTCATGGAGCTAAGCATCATATATGGTGTAAAGAAGCGATCTTGAACGTAACTTAGGTCTGGAAGCTAAGCACATATATCAATGAGTATTGCATAATGAACGTTGCTTAGGTCAAGGAGCTAAGAACATATGTGTTGCATGAAACAATGAATATTGCTTAGGTTTGGAAGCTAAGCAAGTATACAATATTTCTTTGTATATTGTCTTGAACGATGATGAAACATGCAACGAGATTTCATGATAAAGGGTTCCTAAGGGAAGGATGATGATAGGGCCATGTATGTGTGAGTGATGTGTGTGAGAGTGATACTACGGTTGGCTGCAAAGGCTATGGTGATAGAAATAGATGAGAGAAGAGTCCAGATGGTGACTCTTTTAGGCTTGGTAAGCTAAAATGATGTGGGTTCAAGCCCCCAAGTCTAGCTCTAAATGGGTAGGGATAAGCATTGGATATTCTTAACTCGATCATGCATAGATATGAATATGAATGTGGCCGCACCTCAATGTGAGGTTAATTACCTACGTATCTGTTAGGAATCAGGCCGAACGTAGCTCTAACCGAACTTCGCACAAGTACATGTACATCTCAAAGAGGTCTTTTAAGGGTTGTAATGTGGTTAAGCTGATGGTTTAAGGAAGAAAGGGGTAAAAAGGCTCAAGACCCGAGAGAAGCCCCCAAGATATGCAATTGTGTATTTGAAAATTTTGAATTCGCAAGCTTTTTTTATTTTTTTATTTTTTTAATTCTTTTGAATCAATGTAGGCAATCCCGGATCATGCGGTCCATCACTCACTTAGCATTCATGTTTCTCAATGTAGGCGTCGTTCGAAGTGCGCCTACATTAAAGCATGTTGTGAATATACTTGGCACTAGGGATGGCAACGGGTCGGATCTGGACCGGATTCAGATGGACCCGGATTCAGATCCGTTTTTGTAACGAGGATCCAGATCTGACCCGGATCCGTCGGGTCTGGAAAATGGAGACCTGAATCCAGATCCGACGGGTCCAACGGATCTGGGTCCGGATCCGGGTCCAAAACGAGTCCAATATATCTTGCCTAATATTTTGGAATAAATTTATTGTTTTGGTTAAAAAATGCATTTCAAACTTTCGTCGGATTACTAAGTTAAACCTAAACTAATGTTGTACAACTAATCTATAAACACAGAGTAAAAAACCAACTTGTATATTTATATTTTAAAATAAAAATTTTAAACAACGAAAAAAGTACGATGTCACAAATGAGCAAGTGAAAAAACAACGATTATGTATCCGATAAGAGCATCCAAAATTCATCTTTTGAAATGACTAATTTTTATCACTACTAATATCATCAACATTTTTAATAAAGAAACAAAGTTTTAGATTTTTTTTTTAATAAAGAAAATTAAAAAACGGATAAACGGATTTGGGTCCGGTTCTAGGGGCCAGACCCTGATCCAGATCCGTTTTTTTCAGTAGGACCCGGATCCGATGGGTCCAAAATTTGAAGACCCAGATCCGTATGGATCCGGGTTGGATCCGGATCCATTGCCATCCCTACTTGGCACTCATAGGAAGTGGCAATTGACATACGATTAGGGACAACGATTAGGGACAAAGCAAAGTAGGGAGCCGCCAACAAGTTTTTAAGGAACTTGTAAACCGTTCACGGATCATTATAAGGCAACCACGAAAAGGGACAACGATAGGCAACAACGATTGACCCGTGAAGGTTACACCCCATTCATAATCCATGAGATTACTAACTCCATATGGTTCGGAACCACGAAAGGAGGATTGGGGATGATGGTACGAAGTAAGTCATGGAGTCACATTCTCCCGTATTGGCCTCTACTCGATTCTTATTGTGAAAAGTAATTCCTGCGATTTCAAAGGCATGCAAATAAAATAATTTGTTCCAAACTATTATTAAGCTAAATTGGTTGAATATTAATGCAACATATAATTCTAAAATATTAGTGATCACTTAATTAAATAACAAGATTAAAGGAACCTAAACCGGTTGTCCAAATTATCTTATTAGTCGTGATTTTCAATTACATATTCCCTTGAAACATGAAATATGGTGATCATAAATAATAATAATAGAATAAACATTAATATTGGAAGCAATTCAACAATAATAACGTTAGTCCAAATCAAATAAAAATAACCCTAATCATGATATTAGCAATATAAAATAAAATAAGTAATTAAATTAATTACTCACATTCCGCGCGTTCCTTTAAATTGCTACATCATGAATAAATTGTTAGTAACTTCAATAAAAATAAATCAAATTGAAATAATTAAATTGAATAAAAGTAGAGTTGATTTGGTCCAAACCCTCAGTTATTTGTACCTTTCACGCCTTGGTTTAAGGACGGAACCTCGGGTTAAGTATGGACTCCTTGGAGTGCTTAAGGGAAAAATAATGTAATTAGGAATATAGGTTTGAGGCTTAGAATATGAGAGAAAGAGAAGAGAATGATTTTTGGTGGAAAAGAGAGGAAGAGAGAAGGATTTGATGCCCCGAACTGCAGAAATGAGGGTCTTATTTATAGGGAAAATGAGCAGAGGGAACACACGGAACCCTAAAAAGATAAAAACCCTAAAAAAGGCTACCGCGACACGGTAGAAGGCATCGTGTCACGGGGAATCAACCGTCGGACTGGGAAAAATCCCGTGACACGGTGGACTACAGTGTGACGTGGGAAATAATTAGGGTACGGGGGGATAAAACGCGTGAAGGGTTTACGCGGAAAAGACACGGAATTGCCCCATGTCACACCAGAGGCACCGTTTCACGGGGAATCCCATCGTCAGACGGGGCAAACTCCCGTGACACGGTGCTTTTGCACTGTGCGCGATGATTATTCCAGGTTTTTACCCTTTTTAAAATCATCATAACTTTTGATCCGTAACTTGGAATAAGGCATATGATATATCATTGGAAAGCTTATCAAGTCTACTTTCCATAAAATCATCATAACTATTGATCCGTAACTTGGAATAAGGTTTTTACCCTTTTTAAAATCATCATAACTTTTAAGATATGATCGTTTTAGTGGAAGGGTGTCGGTTTTGGGCCGAGTTAGTGTTTTGCTCATATCTTTTTCGTTATAGCTCGGAATTGGGCTTATGATATATGGTTGGAAAACTTATTTCAAGGCCTATCCATCCAAATAATAATTGGATCAAAAATATATAGCCATAAAATCAGTTTAGCTTGGTTTGTGACGTGGATACGAAAAGTGGAAAGTAAGTTATGGTTTAGGGAAATGAGCTAGGAAATGGATTGGTTTATGAAATGGATTGGTTAGAAACATGGATTTAAGCACTCCAAATATTAAATACTCAACCCGACCAATAATGGCGGTGAAGGGTGTTCATCATCGGGTTTAGTTTTGGGGAGACATTTTTAGGTGTCTACAGTACACAACCAAGGTGAAAGAGCAGGTGGCTCAACTAATGCATTTTCAGATAGACTTGGTCCCTAGAGCATAAAATTCCCAAGCTAACGCATTATCAAAGCTAGCTAGCTCCATCCTACAAAGCCTCACAAGGACAGCCATGGTGTAAGTCCTAGAGGAGAGCAGCATTGCAGAAAGTGAGCAGGTAAATTGCATCGGGCAGCAGTGAGCAAGGTTTACAGTCATACTAACTTATAAGATTCATGGCTCGCTGCCAGATGACAAAGTGCAAGCCAAGAAAGTCAAGAAGGATGCCAACTGGTATGTGGTAATTAACGGGGAGCTCAACAAGAAAGGCTTCTCAAAACCACTGCTACGGTGTATCCTAGAGTGGGAACAAGAGAAGATCATGGAAGAAACACACTCAGGAATATATGCCAACCACATTGGTGGAAAGGCCTTATGAGTGGAAATGCTCAGAAGAGGAGCATATTGGCCAACTCTAACACAGGATGCATTGGCATATGTCAAAAAGTGCGAAAAGTATCAAAAGTACTCCCCAGTCATAAATCAACCAGCATACGATCTGACCCCGATTCTCAGCCCAATCCCGTTTGCTCAGTGGGGAATGAACATATTAGGACCTTTCACCACTGGGTCAGCGTGTAGGAAGTATCTCATAGTGGCAGTAGACTATTTCACCAAGTGGATCGAAGCTGAGCCCACCAAGTACATAAAAGCGGTCTAGGTGAGAACGTTCATATGGAAGAACATCATAACAAGGTTCGGGGTGCCGCAGTGCATAGTCTTTGATCATGGGTGTCAGTTCGACTGCGACACCATCAAAGATTACTTGGAGGAAATGGGCACCAAACATGCAAGTGCCTCAGTCTGCCACCCGCAGAGCAATGGCCAAGCAGAGGCGGCAAACAAGCTGATCTTAACAGCCTTACAAAGGAAGCTGGAGGAACATAAAGGCCTCTGGGATGACCTGGTCCAAGAAGTGTTATGGGTAAACAGAACCACTAAGAAAGAATCTACTGGAAAAAGCCCTTTCACCCTGGCATACGGGGTAGATGCTGTTGTTCCAGTGGAAGTGCAAATCCCCAGCCTGAGGATACAACACTACGAGCAGCAAGGGAATGGAAAGCGCATGCTAGAGGAGCTGGATGTTCTGCCAGATTTGAGGCTAAAAGCAGCTCTCAAGCTGGCAGCCTAGAAAAGCAGATTTCTAAAGTTTTCAACAAGAGAGTCATGCACTGAGAATTGCTACCCGAAGACCTGATCCTCAGAAGGACATCAACAGTGGGGAGAGGAAACCAGCACGGAAAGCTGTCAGGCAATTTGGAAGGCCCCTTCATCATTCATGAACAAGTGGTACCCGATGCTTTCCTCCTCGCAGATCAAGAAGGTCACTTCTTAAGGAATAGTTTGAATGCTGATGTGTTAAAGAAGTACTTTGTTTAAAAAAGCAAGTAACTAAGTAAAAATCGGAAAACTTTACTTTAATTATGCAAGAGCTTTGTTTAGTCCATATCATGTTAATCAAGGCATTCAAGCCATTTCAATTCAATGAAATACGAGCCTCCACGTGAGGAGTATATTACATAAACTTGTTTAAATATGTTATGCTTTAGCATCACACACTAACATGCAGAAAAAGCCATACTAGTGCTGAAAGCAGGAAGCACCATAATATGGTGTAACAAAACAGCATTAGGCAGAGAAGAACGCCTTTCCCTGAAGTTTACCTTACCTGCTCAAAGTAAAACAAGGCACCACCTCGGGGACGCCTAACGCGTTCAACTTGAGCAGGGAAGGACAAATGAAGCACAAAAAGATGAGCTGAGCGGGCAACACTAAGGTTCTCTTAGTCCCACCCAACTCACCTCTTTGAAGGGGAGAAGAGGAGATGGACAAATGATAAGCCCTTACAAAGATAAGAGGCATAAAACAGCAAGTCGCAGCAAAACAAGCCGAACGACATAAATTAGTCGCATCAAAACAAGCTGAATGACATAAACAAGTCACAACAAAACAAGCTGAATGACACAAATAAGTGGTAGCAAAAACAAGCTGAACGACATAAGCAAGTCACAACAACAAAAACTGAAAGACATAAAACGAGCAGCAAAAAGGCTGAGAAACATGAATAAGTCACAGCAGAACAGGCTAAATGATGTCCAAACAGGCCACAACCAAATAATCTAAGTAAGATGCAAGTAAGTCTCCACAAAATTAAGTAGAGTGCATAATGCACAAGCATATAACATGAACAAGATAAAAGGAGTAAAACTAAGTAGAGTACATAATGCACAAGCATCAAAGTTTCCGCTAAGTACAACAAGAGACCAAAAAATGAGAAGGCCCTCTGCAATTAAGCCAAAAAGCAAAGTTAGAAAAACGGGGAGGCCCAACCTACGAGGCTCCACCGAGCATGAAGAAGGGGATGCTGAGCCAAGGTCTAAGTACTACTATACACTATGGCCCAACATCATATCCATACAAGCACGCAAACTATGAGACAAGTAATGGATGGAATAGCAGAGAAATTATCAAGTACATACCATATAAAGCTGAACCTCTACCCACTAGGGCAGAGTAAATATTCAGCAGGAAGGTTACAGTATTCATAAAGTTGAACCCTCGTCCACCTGGACAAGGAAACATTCAGCAAAATAGTTAAGAACATACAAAGTTCAAGTTAAGCAGGTCTGGCCCAGCAATAAAAAGGTAGAGTGTTATAAGAAAGCACGGAGAAAACATAGTCTTTGGCGGCTATACACCCCAAAGATAGTAACAAAAGCTACCTAGTGACCACAGACCCGGGTGAGAGAAACTCAAATGAACCGCTGGAGTAGGAAGGTGACAACTGCAAAAACCATTATTGCCCACCAGCCAAGGTCTCCACCCCGATGGCCGCAGAAATGTCAGGGCACAGGGGCACCTCTAAATTTAGCACGACATGATCTGGAACCTTGTAGTTCGCAACACGGGGGTGGGCAGCAAGCAAATAAAACAGGCTAGCTTCCCAGCAGCCTCAACTTTAGCCCAGAAGGCATTAAAATGAACCTGTTGTTCCTCACCCTCACCATACAGACTACTCACGCAGCGGGCTGCGGCCTCCCAGCCTTCATCATGGCGATCGGCAAGCAACTTGGCAAAAGCAGGATAAAGCACAAAGGACCTAAGTGCATCTTTTCTAACAGCCTTAAGCTCAGCCACTTGCTCAGCCCGTAAATTAGCCATCTCCGCCTCCAACGCTTGCACTCTGAGAGGTCCTCAGCTGCTCCTCGCAGTCTGTCAGCTTGGTCTTGGTGAGTTGAAATTCTCCGAGCTAAAGTTGTAGGGCTTCCGCCCTCTCTCTCAGGGGAGTCACCACACTGACCATCACATCCCTTTCAGAACGAGCCTGCTGGACCTCTAAATTCTTCTGAGTAAGGGCCAGACCTTGGTTTTGGTACCCATTCTCCACTATAAGCAAGGCATTGGACAAGTCACCAACAGACTTTATGAGCTGCAAGTAAGCAAAAAAGAAAAGAATAAGCTAAGGTAAAAACCAAAAAGGGCAAAAATAAGCCAAGGCATAAATAAGAGAATAAGCAGGAAAAGGAGACCAAAGCTAGAAAAGGAAAGGTTAAGACCAGAGGCTAACCTTCTGCAGATCACGACATGCAGTGGCCACCAGGAGGCTGACTGAGCTGCTGGTAGAGTCAGCAAGGAGACGAACTCCCTGAGTATGATGATACCCCAGAGTGCCGCCATTCTGGGGGTTGTCTACAAACAAGAACTCATTAGCCCTAACATTCATCGTAGGACTGAAAAGAGCATTCTCAGCCCCAGCACGGCACGTCAAGTGACGGAGCGTAGCATGAACAGGCACCTCAAAGAGCTCTATGGGTCTTGTTTTGGGTGTTTTTGTCCCTTGGGAGAGTTACAACTCGAAGACTGGTCCTGCTGGCTCTGTACCTGCAAAAACAACGAAGACACCGGATAGGTGGTGCTCCGCCTCCAACGCTCAAGTTAGTAACTTGAAGGAGAGTAAAAAGTGTGGAAATTTAGGTGGGGATCTGCTTGGATTCCAAGCTCAGGAGTTCTCTGATGAGAGAGAAAGTAGGATGTAATAAATGATAGTAAATTTCTGAATATCCCCCAATTTTGGGGAATATCTCCCTATTTATAGGGTCATTGGGAAAAGTGCCCCTCCCTAGGTCAGAATGACCTAGGACTGATGGGCTGCGCCGCCAAATAGCGGATTTTGGGGAATTGGGCCCTTGAAGGCCGCAATTCTACGAGAATATCTGGAGAGGCCACGTGTCAGCTGGAGATTGGCCAAGGATGACCTGCCAGCCTCTGACACGTGGCACTTCCTCATTGGTCCATTTATATAGGGTAAAAATTCCCTAAACAGGTCTAGTATGGCGAAATGTGCCTCCAGTAGAGATTGAGGTCGCAGAAAGAGGATTCTCAAAGGCATCACCCAAAAATTGGTGAACGTAACGGTTAAGCTAGCTGGAGTTCTGAGTGCTAGCCTCCCTACCAGCGTTCTCACCCGGAAGCCCAGTGTTGGCAGAGTGAGAGGCAAAAGGATTAAGGGCCGAAGAAGTCTGAGCCTTCTTATTAGTATCAAGCTGATCGACGTCAGTAGTGGGAGAGGTCACAGGATCATCCTCCAAATCTATGACTGGCTGATCTTGCTTGTGAGTGCTGCTAGGTTGAGAATTCCCACCCCTAATAGCGCTCCGCAAACGACCTCGTAGCTCGAAAGGGCAAGGTGGAATCCTGGGAAGCTCCATCATAGTTTCATCGGGGAGCTAAAAATCGAATGCATCAGCAGAAGGACCACTAGTGTCCTTAGAAACAACAGTAGCATCGACATCAGTAGAAAAGAGCAGAACATGCTCAGTAGTCTAAACCTCCTTAGAGGGGAACTTAAGACACTATCCGCAAAATCATCAGCATTATGTTTTGAATCATCAAAAGCTTGGTTAAGTGGCTCCTTTGCCACAGAAGTTTGAGGTGCCACCTGGCCGAAAGCAGCAGCAGGCTGCTTCTCAGGAGAAGCATCCCGCGCCACTAACGCCTCAGTCCCCGAAGCAACTTCCCTGGGTGCAGGACGAGTCTCACGCCGACTCCCAATAGTGGAAGAGGAAGGCTCAGCCTTAACACGGCTAGACCCTACGCGGTCAGTAGCTGTCATAGTACCAAAGATAGCATGCAGTTCAGCTGGAGCCAAGCGCACCTCCTTCTTCAGAGAGCCAGCATAAACCTCTAAGGTCTCAAAGAGCTCTGGGGGATTATCAGGAGTGGCAGTAAGGAGATCTTTCCAATTGTTAGCCAACCCAAGAATGCACCTGTCAGATTCTCATAACCTGAAAATTAGGTGGCCAAGAGACAAAAAGCATAAGGGAACAAGGCAGAAAAAGAAAAGAAGAAGAGCACTCATAAAATGCACAAAAACAAAAAAAAAAAGAAACAAAACTTACTAGACTCATGTGTAGAGCATAAACGCATGGCAGATAGCTGCTCATTGCCTACAATGTACAAAGAGTTAGGAAGCCAAATCTTGGGAAACTTCGCATCACCCGTTCCCGCTCCTAGCAAAGCATCAAAGGCTTATGTCTCAAGAACATGCTCAAATGGAGAAACAGTAACCCCAGCCATGTTGGTGCAAATCTCCTGGAAGTTGTGTGGTACAGCAAAAGAGGAAAGCACCTTAACCCAGTAGAATTTTCCAATCCAGTCCCGGAAGCGACCAAGCTTCGGGTAGGACAAAATACTACCCTCCTTGTAAGCCACGTAATACCGTCCAGACTCAGAATCAGAAGCATACCTTTTCATTAAAGGCTTAAATAGGTGTAAAGACTCAAGATACCTCTGTAACCACATAAACCACAGCAAGAATATCAAGTTATGTAGAGAAGCAGGGTGCAGAAAAGCAATGCAAAAGTTGAAAGCGCAAAACACCTTCTCCAGAGTAAGGTCAAGGGGAAACCTCAAATCCAAGTCCAGCTGGGAAGCAAACACTACAATGTGACTAGCAGGGGGAGACGGGGAGTAGACAGCTTCGCACCCTCAGCAGGCAAAACTAGCTCATAACCTCGACCAAACCCATAAAATTCTATCCCACAAATGCAAGATTCAACCTCCTGGTATCCTTACGCTAGTTGGAATCCAGCACGCAGTCCTTAGGACCATGCCTTTTGTCATCCAAAAAGAAATCAGGCTTGCCCTCCTCTACGGGCTCCACCACATAAGTAGGCTGACTGTCATAAAAACGATCACTAGGAGACTTAGCTATCCTGCTCGAGTTAACAGCTGGAGAGGGAGACAGTGATGAAGTCACATCGCTGCCACCTCGCACTACATAATGGTCAAATCGATTCACATCAGCCATGTCATCAAGCCAAGGAAAACTGTTTAAAGGCTGGACATGGGGAATAGGGCTAACAAGGGACACGTCAGGGGGGTTAGCCTTAACTGCATCAGCCAACTGTATGTGGCGCATTGTGCACATCCTTAAACAGGTGCGATGGGACGAAGGAATCCCATGCATAACAAGCCCCAGCTCACAATAAGGGTCAAAGAAATCAGGGCGAGGCCTGGACCAAAAAGAGCGAAAAACACTACTCTTAGCAGGTCGCAGTAATGCCCGTCCTGCTCACAGTAGGGGAGCAATCAAAAGGCATAACCATTTGCAAAAGAATGGGGGAAGAAGCAAGAGAAGCAGGAGGAGTGTGCGCAGGGCGCTCACCTGAATGAGATAATCGAGAAGGAGAATCTGAATAAGTTGCCATGCTAGGCTCACTCATATTCTGACTGTCAGAAGCGTCAAACATTGTAGGGAATATTTCAAGCATCATAACCCCAAGCTTGAACCCCACTGTGGTCATACACTAAAGTATGGTGGCGTTCCAAAGGGAAGAAAGCTAGAGCAAAAGAGTCGCCAACAAGTTTCAAGAACTTGTAAACCAATCACGAGGTGAAGGTTACACCCCTTAACGATCCAGGAGATCGTCAACTCCATAATTAAGGTCTTGAACCAAATAGGGTTCGGGGATGAGGGTACGTAACCAATCTACAAAAGAAAGAACCTGCCCTATAAAATAGGCCTCTACTTTATTCTACTCGTATTCATGTGCGCTTTCTGACTAACATGCAAACATCATATTAATCCTAACCTGTTTATCTATGTTGGTTGAATATTAATGCACAAATAAATCTATTATTGGCGATCACTTGTATTAATATCATATTAGCCTAAACCAAATTATTAATTATCTTATTAGAGGTGATTTCAAGTACAAATTCCCTTTAAACATGCATAAAAGGCGTGATCAAGCAATAACAATAAAATAAATAATAATCAAGCAACATAATAATAATCATCATAATAATCATAATAATGATAAGGCATAATAAAGCTTAATAATAATAGCAAGATCCTAGGCATGATACTTACATGATTAATAACAAATCCTAGCATGTCACTAAGCATTAAAGATCAAAGCTTTAAACCTAACATGGTATTAACATGATAACATGATATTAGAAATAATAAGAGGCACCCTAAAAATGTTTCTAGAAAGCAATAAATAATATCCTAACATGATACTAGGAATTAAAATAATTTAAGCATGCTTTCTACAAGAATAAAGCAATAAGATCACATACTTTGATGCCTCGTACCTCTTTCGAATAACAAAATACACGCGTTAGTAAACCTCAATAAAAATAATAAAATTAATGAATTGAAAGAGAAAGAGTTAAAAAGTTTATACTGGATTTGGGACCAAACCCTTAGAAATTATCAACTTTTCACGTCTAGGGCGAAGGCAACTTCAAACTTGGCTAGGTGTTTCTAGATCTTGTGTATGCGGAATTGTGTTTAATAAAAGGCTAGTTTAGAAAGAGAGAGGAGAGAAATCAAGTAATTCTTGATGAGAGTTGATGATTGAAAAAGGGGAGATATGACCTCTATTTATAGGAAAAAATAGGGTCGAAGAATAAAGAAAAGAATCCGAATTCGAATCGAAATAAAACTCGTAGACACCAGTTCTTGCGTATTTTGTTTTTATCATATCTTTTGATCCAGAAATTCAAATAAGGCATATAATACGTCGTTAGAAAGCTCTTGAAGTCTAATTCCAACCCAATTAGAATAAGATTAAAATCTTATGTAGATAAAAAGATATGACCGAAATAGTAGGACGGTGTCAGTTTTGGATAGAGTTTCGTATTCCTTTCATATCTTTTTCGTTATAGTCGGAATAATTATTATAATATATCATTGGAAAGATAATTTTAAGATCTATCCAACCATATAAAATTTGGATAAAAAATATGAGGCACAAAAATAATATCTGACTGTCTTTGGACATCTTTAAATTCGAATAGAATTAGGACTTAAAAAAGGAAAGTTTTTATAATAAAGGAAATTTTATATTTAAATCAAATTCCTTAATCTTATCTTTTCAAAAAAGGATAATTAAGATCTTTTAGAATCTTATAGAAGATTCTAATCAATCCTAATTAGTTTAGGAATAGGATTAAACCTTTGGACCCTCCTCATGATCATTGGGTCGTAGGTAAAATCCGGTTTGGGCCCAGTTAGTATTTTGGCCATAACTTCCTCATTATTCATCAGAATTGGGCTTATAATATATCGTTGGAAAGGTCTTTTCTTTTCAAGCCCCATCCAACTACACTATTATTGGACCCTTATCATGGACCAAACTAAACTGTATTGGACATTTTTATAAAATAGAGCAAGTTTTCGAAAACAGAAAGCAGGATTTTTAATAAAAACTAACCGCAACACTTGATTTTCAACACTTTCACCTCATTCGATTATGGTTCGACGCGAAAGGTATTCATCACTGGGTTTGGTTTTGGGGAGACACAAATAGGTGTCTACGGAAGCCCCCACCATGACTGAGTTTGGAGAAACTTAGGTTTCGAAAACAAAAGTCAAAGCATCGATAGGGACGGAGAATGATTTAGAACGTTCTGCAATCCTAAATCATTCTTGTAACGCCGGTACCTGTAAAACAATGTTAGTTAAACAGATAAAAGAGTTAAGAAACGCATATCTTGCACCGTCGAGCACACGTCTCTAGAGTAACCGATTCGTTGTTTTGACGACCTTCTACAAGCTAGAAAACGCCATCTTTGAAGGTAACATTGCGTCGTCATCTTCAACATTTCTTGGTGACAATCCTCTACGGTATCTCGGGAACATCGTCGAAAATAACTGTACGTCGTCATCTTCAGGGTTGTGGCAGCACGTCGCCACGACAGTACGTCGCCAGTATAGACAATCTCTTCTTTATCTCGAGAGATCGTCAAAGGTGACCATATTTCGTTATCTTCAGAATTTGTGACAACACTCCACATCCTAGAGAACACTGTCTATCATTGCTGCTACATCTCGATCTTTTTCTTGAATCATGGTGACAACCTTCCCAATCATAGCGAATGTCGTCGAAAACCGCCTCATTATGAACCGCTCTTCTCAAATATAGGTGACAACTTCCACAATCTTAGCGGGCGTTGTCAAAGATTGCTCATCTCGTGCCATTTTCTCAAATCAAGTGATAACTTTCACAATCTTAGCGAAAGCTATCAAAGACCGCTTCATCTTGAATCGTTCTTCTCAAATCTAATAATAACCTCCCCAATCATAGTGAAAGCTATTGAAGGTCGCTTCATCTCAAACCGTCCTTCTCAAATCCAAGTGAGACCCTTTACATTTTAAAGCCCCCCTGTTGAAAGCTTCGTCTTCTTGAATCTTCAAATCTTCTTCCATCCTAGGAAATTATTGTGAACCGTTACTTCGGTGCTTGTGATGAGCCAATGCTTAGGCGCTTTAAGCTAAGTGAGACGATCTTTTGTCAGGTTGATCACTCATTGTGATTATAATCGAGCCGACTACTTAATCATATCAAATTGCTTAGAGGGGCTAACTGGCGTACCAAGGAACCCGAAATTGCTGAACCAGGTCTATATCACCACATCATGAAGCCACGTGACCTGTCGCCGCACCAGCGCAAGCCAAAAGTGCTTGTCGCCGCGATATCGCTCTGTCGCCAGGCGACAACCTTGTCGTTTGGCGACAGATTTATTTTTCAATTCTGCTGCTGCTGCTCATTGCCTGGTTTTACTCCGAACTTTCAATTTGGTTGTTTCCTTACAACCAAACCTGCTCAAATCTTTTGCAAATTAAAGCTCTTCATCTCCATAAAATTTTGCTCAAACTTCTCTCATCTTGGAAGAATCTCATATATCTGTATTCGCGATTTTTCGAAAAAATCCGGAAATATTGTTGCTCGCTGGAATGTACCTGCATCTATATTTCAGACTATAAGACTTTGCTAATCTTTTTAGTTATCTTAGGGTTGACCTAAGGCTTAGTGTTGCTTGACTCATAGATTTGACATGACTCGACTCGAAGCGTTTGACGCATGTGTTAGACCCCACTCGATGTGATATGACACGACGTGACTCAATGTACGACTCGTGTACATGACTCAAAAAAACAAAAAAATTCCGTCATTTTTGTGGAGGGTACCGACTTTCTCCCGAAAAAGAATGACGTGAAAAAGAATCGAAGTGTTTGATGGTGCATGTCGAATGAGCTTAGGCAAAGTATATGCGTTCAATACTGTCCCTCAAGGTGCAAGGTTTTTAGGGTAATTTTCCAATCAGAGGGTGACACGTGTCAGCCCCAGGGTGGTCCAAAGTGGACCTATCCCTGCTTGACACGTGTCATTCCAGATATTTGGGAAATGACGGCCTTGAGGCCCAAATCCCGAGAAAGCCGCAATGCGGCGCAGCCCACCCCTGATTAGGGTTCTGTGACCTAATCAGGGGCACAATCCCCGAGGTTCCTATAAATAGGGAGATTCCCTTCTTTTGGAGGGCACGTTTTTACCATTTATTACAAACTGTCCCTTTGATAGAGACATCTGAGCTTGGAATCCGAGCAGATACCCACCTAAATTTCCGCACCTTTTTCTCTCCTTTCAAGTTACTAACTTGACCGTCGGAGGCGAAGCACCTACCAACCGGTGTCTCCGTTTGTTTTGCAGGTACAGGCCGCACCGGACCAGTCTTCGAGTTGTAACTCTCCCGAGGGACAAAAACACCCAAAACACAAGGATTAATTCATCCTAAACTATTTTAGTTGACTCGATTATGAAAGTATTTAGGTAACTTAGGCACGGAGGCTAAGCACTTCATACTTCTTGATGCAATGATGATTATGAGTGATGAGTGATGTTGATATGACAAAGCATGCTTCAACATTATGTTAGAACTTCATGACAAAGGATTCCTAAGGGAAGGTCTTTTGGTCATGTATCTATGTAGTGTGTGAAAATGACACTAAAGTTAGGCTGCAAAGGCTAAGTGTATGGAAAAGTATTATTTGATAAGAGTCAAATAATGATGACTCTTAGGCTAGGTAGGCTAATGATGTAAGGATCAAGCCCCCAAGTCTAGCTCTAAGTGAATAGGGATGAGCATTGGAGATCCTTTGATATGATCATGGTGTAAGTGTGTGAATGTGAATATAAATGCATTTTTATAACGGCCGCACCCCAATGTGAGGTTGCCTACGTATCCGTTAGGAATCAGGCCAAACGTAGCTCTAGCCGAATCTCGCACAAGTGCGTGTATACCTCAAAAAGGTCTTTTTAAGGGTTGTAACGTGGTTAGGCTAAAGGTTGAAGAAGAAGGGGATAAAGGCTCACGACCCTAGATAAGCCCCCAAGGTGTGCAACTTTGCTTTTTGAATCTTTATATTTTCATGCTTGAGGTTTTCTCACTTTTGAGCTCTCTTTCTTTTTTTTTTTTTTTTTTTGCTCTCTATTTATTTTGCTTTTGCATTTTTTCATATTCGCATTTTTTATTAGTGTGGGCAATCCCAATCATGCGGTCTATCACTCACTTGGCATTCATGTTTCTCAGGCACAGTACCGAGCACTCGATAAGACACGCAATCCGAGATGTGTTCTTATCAAAGATATTTTCATATCAAAGACATTGGAACACTTGCCCTTTTGTACACTTTTATTATTTTTTTTTGTTTTTTTTTTTTAAAATTTTTTTTTTTGGTAAAATCACTCAAACTTTGTATTTAGAACTTGCATAAGTTGCACACCATCCCATCCCGAGGTTAAGTAGATGTGTGTTGAAGAAAGAAAGGTTTATCATTAGACGAGGCTCAAAGTGGTTTATCAAGAAAGGGATTGCATATTTAAAGGATGAAGACGGTATAATGGGCTACAAGGGTTTTTTTTTTTTTTTTTTTTTTTTTTTTTTTGCAATGCAATGATCATATGCAAGGAATGAAATGCTCATTTTATTAAAGGGAAAAAATAAAAAGCCTACGAAATAAATCTAAGGAAGACAAAGAGTGCCTATGATAGACTTATTGGGGAAGGTTTTGGCCCAATTAAGAGTGGTGTCATCCAAATTCGAAAGAATAATGAATAATGTAGGTTCGAAATTCTTGGTTTTGATTTAGTTGAATGTCTTTTTTTGTCTAATTTTTTTTAATTACCAAACTATGAGCTCATGTGGATCAAAGTTTAAGTTTTGGGTTTGTGGAATTTGAAGTGGCTGGTGCTTACCAGGAGCAGCGCAAGTGTAATTTCAACTCTAAGCCGGAATTTCCCTCCATTTGACTTAAAGCTGATGGACTGTCAGGTAACATAATTCATTGAATTATACTAATTATCCAATGTATTCAGAATAGTTAATAAGTTCCTGATTTCCCTACAATATACAGTCTTGTGACTGCAGATGACACAGATGGGTTGGCTATGAAGCAACGAAAGAGAATCGAAGATTGGAATCAGGAACAAGTGTTTACATTCCAATTGTTGCTCTAACAGCACACGCAATGTAGTAAGATAGGCAAATATAAAGGGTTGTTGTCTAAGGTTTCAAGATCAAGTGCTTGTCTGCTTGAAAATGTGTATCGATGGATCCAAGTCTATGTAAGAGTCAAAGGTCTAAGTTTTGTTTGTGGTGATGATATTACCAGGCTTTGGGGTATATATATCCAAGTCTATCGCAACATCCATCGCAACACCCAATTTGCCAATCCTCCGATCACCTTGATTACATCACCCAGTTTACCAATCCTCTAATCACCCCCTCACAGACTTATACCGATATAATTTTGTCCTTTTCATTGATTTTAATCAACATATCCATTTATTACATTAATTCCTTTGCAGCACAATCTATTCCATCAGATTTCAACTTTGATCAATGTTAACAACTATACTTAATTTCATTACAAATAAAACATTAGAATTGAAATAATCTGCACATATTACATCGAATAATTTTACATTAATCACCAAGTATGGATCACCAAATTGGGGGACCGCGCACGGGCCAACAACTAGTACTCCCTCCGTGTTTTTTTAAGTGTTACACTTCCTTTTTTTTTGGCAAAAAGCTACATTAAAATATTATATCACTATCCTTTCATGGTCTCCAATCAAACTCACTACCACTTTTTTATTATATCTTTTCTCTCACATTCATTATTTTTCAAAAAATATTAACCCCATTATCTTTCTCTTACAATTTTTAATACTCCAAATACTCCACTTACCTCTTATTTTTTTTACATCAATTAAATTGCCTAAAACTATGTGTCGGTCAAACTATAACACTTAAAAAAACACATAGGGAGTACCTAAAGTTGCACATAAAAATTAACAGATGTAGTATTTTGGAGTTATCTAGTACTTTTTTAAATGGTGCAAAAGTGTATATCATCAGTGGATAGTGGTGAATTGTGACCCACTATGTATTAAATCATGGTCTGCCACTACCTAGTTGCACTCGGTTTAAGTTCGATTCGGGTTAAGTTGGACCGGGTTGATAAGGACACCCCTACTCTCAAGTGTCGACGGGCTATAAATAATGCATGTTTGAGTCTTTCACAGAGACAAAATAAGTAGGATGATATGTGTCATAAAAAAAAGTAGGATGATCTCATCAAAATCAGTTTATCTTGTTGGCATCCTTGTAGCCTTCACTCTTCTCTTCTCCTCTGCGGTTTCAACTCGACTCCTGGTTGAGTCTGACCGCTACAACCTACATGCTGGTGAGTTTTTTTTTTTTTTTTTTTTTTTTTTTTTTTTTTTTTTTTTTTTTTTACAGAGGTTTATTATTTTAGCATACTCGTAACTTATACGTAGTAATTTTATTTCTGTAAATAATAATGCCTATATAAAAAAAATTAATAAACTTTTTGATAATAAAAATGAAAAACTAAACATGGCAACAAGATAATCATTGTTCCTTTGTATTTTTTTATTGAAAGATCATTGTTCCTTTGTATTTTGAACCGATTAATTTTTTTTTCCTAAGACAACATGTATGATCAACGCTTTATTTGGATAGCAAAGAAGGAAGGAGAGGAAGAAGGGAGGGGAAAAGGAAGAAGGGAGGGAAAAAGGAGGAAGGGGGAGGTGAGCAACATTTTCCCTCCAAATTTCTCCAATTTTAAAGGGATTATTCTTATTAAAAAAAGAGGGAAAATGACTCCCTCCCTTTCCTTCCCCTTCCTTCTTTTTCCCTCCTTTTAATTAGAATAATCCCTTTAAAATTGGAGAGATTTGAAGGGAAAATGGAGCTCACCTCCCCCTTCCTCCTTTTTCCCTCCCTTCTTCCTTGTTTTTTGAAAAAATAAAACAGTTTTTATTGACGGTAATTTTTATTGTTTGAAACGATGGTGGTTATTTATTTATTTTTTTTTTTTTAATGTGGCATGAGTAATTAGGTCCTGTTTTGTTTACTTTATTTTCACTTATGTCAGGGTTAATAAATTCAAATTAGTTCACATACGAGTTAATAAGTTCAGATAAGTTTAGATTAATTAAGTTCAGATAAGTTGTGATAAGGGTTAATCAGAGCTACCCAAGTTTAATTTATAACTAAAATAAGTTCTAATAAGGGTTAATAATTTCAAAAAGTTCTAAAATCAGGTGAATAGAACGTACCTTTAGTTTCAAGGGTAATTTTTTATCTTTTATAGGAATAACTGTTGGTTATTATAGGTCCGAAAAATATTTAATCTTTAAAAGATATGTAGTTTTGCATTTTTAGAGGGATATTTTGAAAAGTCAAATTTATCAAACAAAATACCTTTTTTCTTATTTTATTATCTATTTTATTTTACTCTTATCATTTTATTTTATCTATTAGAGTATTACGGTTTTACGAATATCAGTTTTGGTTGCAAATAAAAAGACAAAAAAATAAATAAATAAAAACATGTAATGCGACATATATTAATGGTTACAAGTAGCTTCTAGAGTTAAAACATCGGGTTTAAGTACGAAATGTCTTGTAACTACACTAATAAAACTTTCACTTTTGTTTACCAGAGTCCAAGGATGGGCGCCAATCTACAACAGGTCGCCATTTACTTGAAGCTAGTTACCCGGAGTATATACCAGATCCATTTCATGTTTCTCCTGGTGGATATCAAGGTTTTAACCCTCCTGGTGCTTGACGCTTTGAATGATTTGATTATGAATGTGAACTTTTAAGTTTATCGATCTCAGGTTGATACATAATTAAATCGATTGCTTCACAAGTTTGATTTTCCATAGAATGAATTTTTAATTTCAAGTTGTGTAAGGAAATAATGATGCAATGTTCGATAAATTATACAAGTATATACTAGTTTGTACCCGTACTATGCACGGCAGCACGGGATATATGTTGTATGGAAATGGAATGATATTGTTTTTCATGTTTAATTTTTTTTGTTTTTTATTTTATTCTTTTTTAATTTTTGAATAGTTTTTTCTTTTTATTTTATTTTGAATAATTGAATTAAGGTAGTTAATGAATTGTTTTGGAGAATAACAATGTTAGTAGTAGTTTTATTTTTAGAAATTTTCAACGGTGATCCTCGATTTGTGAGTCACAGAAATGCCGAAATGGTAATCCTCTTAAAAATAAATTATATAAAATGTGGCCCCATATCCCTAAGAAGTTTAAGAAAACTCTGATGAATAGTGCATGGACACTTATATCTCTAAAAATATTCTTTTACATAATTGCCCCCATTTGATTTCAAAAGCCTTATAATTGTCTCTTGAATTCCCTAAATTGATTTCAAAAGTTATGTTTATAAAGTTATGTTTGAATCCATCTTTAACTCTCAATATTTTTTTTTTGTTTCAATCTTATGTGTAATTCCATCTTTAACTCTCTAAATTTCTTTTTGTTTTAATCTTCCTAATAAGAAATTTAATACACCTTTATATTTCTACATAAATCAAAGTAAATCAACTAATGTTTAGAACATTGTGCAACTAAAATTTAGAACATTGCACAACGATACAACATCCAACACATTTATCGTTTATATGTAAACAGTTTTGATGAAATATTACACAAACTGACATAAGGCTTAATGAATATTGATGATAATTCTTCTTAAAGGGTTAGTTATATATATATCGCGCGCGTTGAAATCCCTAGTTTAAGAATTTTACCGTTTTATAACTTAATTTCATTAAATTGTTAATAAAGGGCTCATTTGGCATTGTTGTGCGTGGTTTTCTGTTTTTTTGTTTTTCATAATCATATGATAAATGTCATATAATTAATCAAAACTTAGTCAAAATTTTTAAAATCATAATAAATTTGAGAATTGATAGCTAAAAAGTGGAAATACAATTTTCTTATTGTGTCAACAAAGAAATAAGGACAAACAAGGCCTAAATTAACTACAGTTAGTTAGGTATTTTTTTTTAAAAAAAAATAGAAAAGAAAAACACTTGTAAATAAAATTAACAACCACCAACCATCCATCCACACCACCACCTCCACTAGTCAGCCACCCTCTCCCCCTTCCCTTCACTGCCGTCGGACAGGCTCTACCCTAGTCCCTACCTTGACCATCGCCCACTGCCAACCCAAAACCCTGCCCACGACCCTCCCTCTCTTTTTTAACCCCAAGCACTCTCCTCCCACCACAACCCCCCTCTCTTTCTCCTTCGCCTAGACCGAATTTTGTTTTGTTCTTGCTTTGGACATAATAACATTTGGACTTGTATAATTGAATGCTTTTCTTCTTAAATGGGAACGGTGTGCACAATTTAAGAGTATGCTCGGTTGATTCTAGGATAAAGCATGCTAACGTAGTTGGTTAGAACTAGTGGGAACATGAAGCCGGATTCTACTTGTTTGTGGCATGTTTGGTAGTTGCTCGTGTGAGTTCTTTGTTTTTCAAGCCTTCTACCTATATTTGCATGAGTGGCATGGATCCTTGACTTCTGCAAACCTAATCTTGAAACTTGACTCATAGATCTTGAATCCGAGACCGAACCATTTAGGGGGGACAAAGGCATATTTTCGGTGTGGTATTTTTCATTTTTATCATAGTTTGTTTCATCTTTATTTTTGGGTTTACATTTTCCCTCTTGCAACCATTTGAGCCTTATACCTTCTTTTCAAGCCACATCTTTAAATCTTTGGCCTTTTGTTTCGTTTTCTTTCTTTTCTTGGTTTTTGTGAAGCAATTGATCATACTTGATGGAGTTTGTGGTGGAGAAGTTGGAATGTTTGGTTCTTATGAAAGCAAGATTGTGTTATGTTTTCTTTGTGAATAATGGCAAATGAGTATGAGTAAAATCCGTCCTACATTACAAAAGGCATGGACAAAAAAGTGCAAAGTTGAAAAAGCCGTCCTAAGTTAAAAGAGGCGAGGACAAAGCAATATTAAAATGCAAAAAGAAAAAAAAAAGTGAAAAGTGAAAAATTCAAAAAAAATTTTGATGTGAGTTTTCTCCCTTTTTGAGCATTGATAACCTTGGGGGGAAGCGTTCTCACGCTTTTTGTGTATATGTTTGTGAGTATAGCTTTGAATAAGCTTGGGGGTGTTAGTTTGTTTTTGTTTGGTGACTACTTGATTGTGATCCTAAGAATTGACCATTCTTTTGCTTCATTGATTAGGAAAACACTAGTGGAAAAAATGACATTTGTAACAGCCTATTTGTAACGGGCAGTAGTTTGCCAGTTACAATAAACCTATTTGTAACGGGCAAAATAGCTGTCCGTTACATTAAAGTAGCACGGTACGGAAAAGAGTATTCGTAACGGGCAAAATGATGTCCGTTACAAAAATCAAGCCATTCGTAACGGGCAACGTTTTGCCCGATACAAATAAGTTGGGATTCGTAACGTGCACCAATTGCCTCATACAAATAGGTTTAATACTTAAAAACCCTAAAAGCGCGTAACTTCTTTTCACTTCACCTTTTCGATCTAGCAGCCGTCTCATACTCCTCTCTCTCTCCATCTCTCTCTCTCTCTCTCTCTCTCTCTCTCTCTCTTCTCGGATCGTTCTTTCAATGGAGATTTTTTCTCACTTAACTTTCTCTTCCACTTCTCCTTACCTCCATTTTCTTTTTCCTTGCTCCATTGATGAACCTCCCTTCAATTTCCCCTTTTCTGATTTTTGTTTAATTTGATTAATTTTTTTTTGTTTGTGTTCTCGATTTGATATTGTTATTTTATTGTTTGGGGTTGATTAGGTGAGTAAGGAAGAAGGATTAAGGATTTGAGCTCGATTTTATAGATCGAAGAGGTTTAATTTGCGATTATCCGGCACCGATAAGGCAATTTTGTAGAAAGCCGGCACCGATAATGCGATTATCCTCCAGATCTCTGCAAAACGGGGGCAGCGATACTCTTCCTCAGGTTTTGCCTCTTTCCCTCTCCTCTTTTTCTTGCATTCATGTCGATTTTTTTTTAAAATTTTTTTGTTTGATGAATTAGGATTTAAGTTAGTTACAGATCTTGAATTTCGTCTTTTAATTTATCGTATTTTGGATGATTCATTTCTTGTTGGTGTTTCAATCTGTTTATGGAATTAGTTAATCGATGATTTTATAGGTTTTGGCTGATGGATAATTTAATTTTAGTGATTATTTTGTTGTGAATTGAGGTTTAATTGTTGCGAAGATTGAAATTTTAGTTTGTTTTTTCTGATTTTAATATGAATTTTGTTTATTTTAGGCTGTTTATTCGTAATTAGTTGATTGTTATATTTGTTAATTTGCAAAGTGTATTGAATAATTATTTAACTTGATTTATACTTGGGATTCTACAAAATGACAGTTGGTACATGCGCCTCTGAAAACGAGCAACAAATTAGCCCAATTTATGTTCTATACTCAAACAGTCAGTTAATTTTGCTTGAATAATTTGGATTCTATATACTCAAACAAATTTTAGGTGATGACGGTGGTTTGAAGGTCGTTTAATTTGGTTGTAGAAATCATCGGCCGTTTAAGTCAACGAAGTTTTTATTAGAGATCTTTGATATTCTGTTATTTTTTTGAAATTCATGTTTGTGATGTCATGTATCTTTATGTGCCTATGTTATTGTGGCCTATTTCCTTGATTTATGTCTTGTTATCGATCTAAATTATTGATGAGTAAACTGAATATAATGGTGCGGACAGGAGTTTAGATTAGTTTTTGTAGTGCTTGATTATTATAATTTTAGGGTTTTTACTTGATTTTATTTCATTATTTGTGCAATTGATATGTTAAGTATATTTGTATCAAGTTCTGTATTTTAATATTATAAAGATAGATTGTTGAATAAATTCCTGCATTTTTTTGTTGTTGAATATATGCTACATTTTAATCCTATAACATACGCTACATTTTAATCCTATTAAGTTTGCTGGATGTATGTTGCGTTTTAATCTAATTAAGATTGCTGAATGTATGCTGCATTTTAATCTTATAGAGATTGTTGAACATATACAGTGACCGTGATCGTTTAACTGTTCATGTCATCTGTTGGCTGCTGGTGTTACCGTTAGGGACGTCTGTGTACTGATCATTAAGGCTAGTCATACCCAAAATGTTCTTGGTAGTTTTCCCCTTTCTTCGATTTTTTATTTGACTTGATGCTTTTCTTTTTTTTTTTTTGGGGATTTTCATTTTAATACTTTATTGTTTGGAGTTGATTAGGTGAAAAGGGAAGAAATATTAGGGAGCTGAGCTCGATTGTGTAGAAGAAATTTAATTACATTATCGCTTAGTGCGATTCTCTTTGTTACAAGCTTCTCGGAGGTCTTGCTGCCATAAGGTATATAATTTGTTATATAATTCGGGGTTTCAATGGTCGATTCCGGCCATTTTGAGGGTGAAAGGGTAAAGGATTGGAGTTTTTCGTCCTTTTGGGTTCACGCATCAGATTTTTGGTGGTCGAATAGGCGGCGAATTGTTGTTGTTCTTTCGGCGGTGCGTTGTGATGGGTGCGGTTTGCAGGGTGGGTGCGGTGGCTTGGGTGAAGTCTGGTGGGTGGTTCGCTGGTTGGGTGGGTTTGGAGGAGGGAATGGTTGGTGGTGCGTGGGTGGTTTTGCAGGAGGGAAGGTTTTATTTTTTAAAAAAAAACAAATTTTGTAACAAAAGTTAACGGTGTTTGTTTAGGGTAAAAATACCCAAGTACGTGGCCCAATCTCATAGAGACACGTGGCCCAATAAAAAGGCGACACGTGGCCCTATGAGAGGGCGACACGTGTCCCCCTGATAGGGTGACACGTGTCAGCTGTCCCAAACATATAATACAACATCAGAAAGAGAAAAAGGCCTTTATTACATCAAGCCCAAATCCTGGGGAAAATTATGAAAGCCGCAAATCGGCGCCCCCTATGACATGTGGCGGCCCCTGATTGCGCAGCCAATCACGTGGTTGCACTCAAGACGAGCCAACCGTCCGTGTCCTTCTTCAGCCGTGTTAGTGAGTGCATCTCACAGAAAACAGCAAAATCAGGCTTGAAGCTTTTGCAGATGCACGTCACCATATACCCAAATTCATTCAACCAACTGTTTGGCGTCAGTTGGAAAAGGCCAATGTCGTATTCGTCCAGCACCGTCCGGACAAAAGGATGAAGAGGGAAGCGAAGGCCCACATCCAGAGCGGCCCTGTACACCCAAAAGGCCCTTTTGTGCGGCTTCTCATCATCCCAGGTGGCCACAGCAATGGCCTTCCTAGGGACTTGAATTTCAAATCCCCCCCAGATGGAGGGACTCCTTGTACTTCTCGAATTTGTGGCCCAAGAACTTCAGGGCCGTCTCTCCCACCGTACAGGCGTACGGGTCTCTGAAGTTGTCAATGTTGGCGACGTTCTCTTCGGCCGCCGCCTCGACTTCGGCCGTCTCACCTTCGGCCTCTTTCTCAACTTCTTCTTCTTCCACTAGGTGAGAAGGAGCACTACCAAACTCTCAAGACAGCACCCTATCAAGGTTTGCTGCCTTGGCCGAGCTCCGGCCTCTAGAGCTGAGTACGCCTATGGGGGAAGTGGCGTCCTCTTCGACTAAGGGACGCTTGCCCTTATCTTTGGCAGCAGACGCCTCATTTCCCGAAGGAGGGGCGTTGCGAATAGGCAGAACGGACGATTCTCTGATTGAGATTCCCGTCCTTGGCCTGTCCGTTCTGCCCTGTTGGAGCAGAGATTGAGAGGCAGTGGGGATGGACGAACCAGCAGCGTCCGCCCCAGCTTGGGAAGGATGTTCTTGGCAAAGTACCAGCTCGGCCTAATCCATGATCGTGCTGGCATATTGAGGGAACCTAAGTTCCGGAATTGGTGCGGACGAGGCGCCTTGAGCTTGTTGGCGTTCCTCAAAAGAAGTTGTGACCTCCACGGCCAAGTGATGAGAGCCAGTGGAGGCGGTTGTTGTTTGTGTGGTGGAGGTGGTCTCCACTTCCATTATGCTGGGGTTACTCGGGTCATAAGGAACCCTAGGGTGAACCAGACTGCCGTCTGGATTTCTGGCCGCATGACGCTCGCGCGTACGCATAGTTCTAGCCATTGCCTGAGGGGACAGAGAAGAGCAAGTGGGGGTGAGTACGTACGCACTAGACATAGACTCACTCCAAGGAGGAGACAACTCTTCTCCGTCCACTCTAGACTCCTCAGTCCCAGGCGAACGACCGGGCTCATGAGGAGAGTCGGACAAAGCCGATTATGGATCCAGAATTGAAATGAAGAAAAAAAAATACAAGTAAAAATAAAAGAAAGAAGTGTAGACGGCCTACCTTTGTACGTTCTGAAAACCTTGAAAGTGTTCTTGGTGTTCTTGAAGATTGACCGGAAAACTCAAAAAACGTCCGGAAAACTCAAACTCACGGTGGCGCTCTTGAAGATTAAGGGGGAAATAACTTTTTCTCACTAGAATGCTCTGACTTCTCTCTAGAATTCACAATTGAGTAAAGTGTGAAAATGAGATTTCACCCCCCATATTTATAGAATGAATTTATGGGGGCAAAATGGTAAAACCACATTTCCCGCCTAAACATTCAAACGGGGTAACTCTTTGAGAAATTACTCGAAGAAATAGACGGATGACGTTAGGGTTCTGTTAATTTATGTGGAGATCCAGACGGACAATTGACGGCACGTCAAAGTGAGTTGAATCACAAATTCAAGAAATTTACACCTTCAACACTTAGTCTCCAGAATTCTCAAATAATCTAATGAGGGAAATGCGTCCGCCCAGCTCCCAGACGTTTAGTCCAAAGGGAGATTTCAGACGTACGCAACATGGTGGGAGTACCAGAGAGTACGCCTGAAAATGAGGACGTCCAATCCAAATGCAGTGGACGCTCTGGGTAGTTAGGAAATAAGCTCCTCCCAGAGTATGAGAACGTCCAGACTAAAAAACGAGGACGTCCAATCCAAATGTAGTGGACGCTCTGGGTAGCTAGGAAATAAGCTCCTCCTAGAGTATGAGAACGTCCAGACTGAAAAACGAGGATGTCCAATCCAAATGTAGTGGACGCTCTGGGTAGCTAGGAAATAAGCTCCTCCCAGAGTATGAGGACGTGCAGTCCAAAATATGTGGACGACCAGATGAGCTAGGAAATAAGCTCCTCCCAGAGTATGAGGACGTCCAGTCCAAAATATGTGGACGTCCAAATGAGCAAGGAAACAAGCTCACTCAAGACTATGAGGACGTCCAGTGCAGAATATATGGACGTCCAGGCAGCAAAAAGAAACCTCAGCCCAAAACATATATGGACGTCCAGGACAGATGGGAGGTAAACCCAACCCAGAGTACATGGACGTCCAGATGGAGGATCAGAGGAGGCGGCCAGTAAGCGTACGAGCCACCCCCTCTGAGGGGCAAATGTTTAGGGTAAAAATACCCCAAGTACGTGGCCCAATCTCAAAGAGACACGTGGCCCAATAAGAAGGCGACACGTGGCCCTATGAGAGGGCGACACGTGTCCTCCTGATAGGGTGACACTTGTCAGCTGTCCCAAATATATAATACAACATCAAAAAGAGAAAAAGGCCTTTATTACATCAGGCCCAAATCCTGAGGAAAACCTTGAAAGCCGCAAAACGGTGCCCCCTATGACACGTGGCGGCCCCTGATTGCGCAGCCAATCACGTCACGGAATTCTAGGGTACAAACCCTAGAGGGGCACATGTTCCCACCCTTATAAATACCCCAAATCATTTATGATGGGGGGAGGGGATGGATTGTGACATAACATTAAAAAGAGCATTAAAGAGCTCCAACTTCTCTCTACTTTCTCTCTCTAGCTATTCCGATTACCGATCTCTAACTTGTTCGTCGGAGGCGAATATTCCGATAAACGGTATATTCGTTGGTTTGCAGGTGTCCGAGTCTCGTTGCTAGCAGAGTGTGACCAGTATCCGAGGAGATCACAAAAAACCCTGAAACAGTGTTAACTTTAGGATTAGTTGGGGGGTTACATCGTAGACACTAAAGGTAGCTTGGGGTTACATTGTGGAATTTTGAAAATGGGTGGGCACAACTTAGAAAAGTGAATACCTTAGGGGTACTATGTAGAAAAACCCTTTTTTTCATTGAATTATTGAATGAAATTACAAAGCTATGAAATTTAATGGTACATGGGTAAACCCAACCCAGAGTACATGGACGTCCAGATGGAGGATCAGAGGAGGCGGCCAGTAAGCGTACGAGCCACCCCCTCTGAGGGGCAAATGTTTAGGGTAAAAATACCCCAAGTACGTGGCCCAATCTCAAAGAGACACGTGGCCCAATAAGAAGGCGACACGTGGCCCTATGAGAGGGCGACACGTGTCCTCCTGATAGGGTGACACTTGTCAGCTGTCCCAAATATATAATACAACATCAGAAAGAGAAAAAGGCCTTTATTACATCAGGCCCAAATCCTGAGGAAAACCTTGAAAGCCGCAAAACGGTGCCCCCTATGACACGTGGCGGCCCCTGATTGCGCAGCCAATCACGTCACGGAATTCTAGGGTACAAACCCTAGAGGGGCACATGTTCCCACCCTTATAAATACCCCAAATCATTTATGATGGGGGGAGGTACTATGGAGGCAATCCATTTGATAAGACAAATGATGGAGTTTTATAGGGTAAAGAAGAAAGATCTTCATATGGTCTTTATTGATTTAGAGAAGGCATATGACAAGGTGCCAAGAGAGATACTTTGGTGGGCAATGTTGAAGAAAGGTATCCCACGAAGGTATGTAGACCTAGTTAAGGATATGTATCGGGATGTGTCAACAAATGTGAGGACATGCGGAGGGTTGACAAAAGATTTCCCTATTACAATCGGATTGCATCAAGGGTCTGCATTAAGCCCTTTTCTTTTTGCAACGGTTCTAGATGAATTAACTAGACCAATTCAAGATGAGGTTCCATGGTGTATGCTGTTCGCAGATGATATCGTTTTGGTGGATGAGACTAAGGATGGGGTTAATGTCAAGTTGGAGCAATGGAGGCAAAGGTTGGAATCTAGAGGGTTTAAGCTAAGTCGGAGTAAGACTGAATATTTGGTATGTCGTTTTGGCACTCAGAGGGGGACAAGCAATGAAGTGGTGAGTTTGGATGGAAAGGATTTGACCATGAGTGAATGTTTTAAGTACCTAGGGTCGATCATCCAGAAGAATGGTGACATTGATCAAGACGTGACCCACAGGATTAAGTCAGGGTGGCTTAAATGGAGAGCGGCCACGGGAGTGTTATGCGACCGCAGCATTCCCTTAAAGTTGAAGGGAAAATTCTACAGGACTGCCATAAGACCAGTGTTGCTCTATGGTACAGAATGTTGGGCTTCTAAGAAAGAGCATATTAAAAAGATGGAGGTTACGGAAATGCGCATGTTAAGGTGGATGTGTGGAAACACTTTAAGAGATAGAATCAGAAATGAGGTTATTCGCAAGAAAGTAGGTGTGGCGGGCATTGTAGATAAATTAAGGGAAAATCGTCTGCGTTGGTTTGGACATGTAAGACGGAGACCCGAGGGTGCACCGGTGCGAAGAGTGGAAGAGTGGGACCATGGAGGGATTAAACGAGGAAGAGGGAGACCAAAGATGACTTGGTTGGAAGGAGTGAGGAAGGATATGAAGTGCATGGATTTACGTGAGGATGAAGTTTTGGATCGTAAGGGATGGAGGAGAAAGATTTATGTTGATGACTACACGGAATAATCAAATTTGGTTCATGTTAGCCGACCCCACTTTTGGGATTAAGGCTTTGATTGATTGATTGATTGATTGATTATGTAGCTGAGCGTTGATTAGTACTATATTATAGATTTACAATTGCTTGCTAATCTACGAAATGAGTTTAATAAATTAAAACTTGATTTATACTTGAGACCCTACAAAATGTGCTTATGAAATGGAATTTGATTATTGTGGATTTTACTGACTTTAAACTGTTGTATAGAAGTACTATATTGAATTTTTTGGTTTGAGGAATGTTTTTAGAATGAATTTTTTAATGTGACTGATATTCTGATATTAATTTATATGAATTGATTTTAAAGTAGTATACCTTTATCCTTGTAGATATCTTAAAAGTCTTTGATTCTTATGTTTGCTACTCTAGCAAGGTCTTAGTTTGATGGATTTGGTGTGACTAAAAATAATGTTTATATGAATTGAGAGCTGACTTGGTATGGAATTGATTAGTCTTGGGCTTAGCTTCTAGTATCCCTTACTTTTTAAACTTAAACAAATAATGTTGGTAGTTTGTGCAGCATTTGCACTGCTCACTCTCAACCAAAATAAAATGCAGGGCAGAAAATATGTGACCAAGAAATTGCATTTATGTTGTTATGGTGCAACATGTTGATCAATTTTGAGCTTGTTTCTTGCTTTTCTTTTTAAATTTTTTTAGCATTTTTCTAGGATTATATTTCAAAATTTTGAATATTCTTTATTTATTTGAATTTTTTAGATCCCCATTTCTTGGATCTTGATTATTGTTGAGGACAAATTTGAATATCAGTTGGTCTTTGATGAAATTGATTCTTCTTGCCATTTATGAATTGGGTTTTTGATGAATATTATCATTTTCCTAATTTTAATGATGTTATTTAATTTAAAAGTTTGATGAATTGGGTTCATCTGATCAAAATCGTGGAAGAGTGATTAAAATAGATTAATTTTTATGAAAATGTAGAGGGTTGTTTGATTCATAATTACATAATTTAATCTGTATATTCCGGGTCATCTTAATTTTTGCATTTATTAATGATTATTGCAGGTTTTCAGTTGGAGATTATGCTGATACACACAGAAAGTATGGTGATGTAGTTGATATGATTGGTTGATCACTATTATGGAATACAAGACTCGTACTAAGCTTCAAGACTACGGAATATTTCCTATTATGTAAATCTTAGATTTTCAGGAAAATAATTTGTTTCCAGTTTTGTTGGAATTTTTTTTACTCCGTATTAGCTTTTTGGCCAATTGTACTATGGAATAATAAAAATTTTGGAATAAATAAAATGTTATATTGAATGAAGATTCCTATTAAAAAAAAAAGAAAAAAATGAAAGATGCAGTGGAAGCCTAGAAGGCTGACAGCCCAGCTAAACATGCTGGGATTTTTTTTTTAATTTCGACAAAATGTATTCGTAACGAACAGCCGAAATGCCTGTTACAAATGACGGGCTATTTGTAACGGGCAGTGCATATGTCCGTTACAAATAGCCCGTTATTTGTAACGGGCATTTCAGCTGCCCGTTACGAATAGCCCGTTATTTGTAACGGGCATGTACGAATAACATGTTATTTGTAACGGGCATTTCAGCTGCCTGTTACGAATAACCTGTTATTTGTAACGGACAAGTTCCCGTTACGAATAACATTTTTAATCGTAACAGTCGTATACGTAACGGTCGTTGCCCGTTACGGAAAGCTCGTTTTTGCCCGTTACGAATAGCTCTTTTTCCACTAGTGAAACCACCAAATTTTAAATTTTAGCCTACCTTCACCCTTTCTCGCCCTTGCATTACAACCTTGGGGAAAGACCTTTTGACCTAAGTGGTTGAGTCATTCATCAGAGGAGAGGAATGTGAGTTTTATGAATAGGGAGAGGGGATGCAAAAGTCAAGATGTCGAGTAGCCTAAAAATTTTCCTTTTTCCGGTTCCTTCGTGGAATTATTGGGATGCTCACTAGAGGTTAATTTGAAGCTATTAGGAAGAACGCGGTAAGATCCTTTGGGATGAAAGTTGATTGTGAAAGCTAGTTCCTAAGCTTAGCATATTTATGTTTCAATCAACCTTGGGTATCTTGCATTGGAACGTGCACTCCATTACTTGTTTAGAAAGATTTGCATTCATTTGTGCTTGTACATTTGGAAAAGTCCTTTCAAGAACATGTGCTTGTTTTGCTTTTCTCTTGATTTCTTTTCATGATTTGCCTTTTTTGTATTATTATAAGAGTTATGGGTTAAACTCTTAGGATACCCTTACGAGAGCATCACTCGTCCTCTAGGGCGATCTAGGGGTTTAAATGGCTTGTCTTTAGTTGCTAAAATTGACCGTGATTCCTACGAAAGTGAGTTAGTGTATATTCTTATCTCGTCTCTTCTTTAGTTTGATTTTGGAAGCATGTAGAATTTAATAAAAGGAGTTTGAATTATATTGGAATTATTAAAAAAGGATCTATTGAATTATTGAATAATTATTAATAAATTAAGCTTTATACGCATGTTGGCAATATCACTATGCGGATTTGGTTTATTTGATAAGACTTTGGACTTTGTATGACCGAATCTTACCTCAAGAATAGCCTTGTAATATAAGGAGACTAATGATTTGGGTAAAAATACCCTGGCCAGTTGGCCCAATCAGAGTCCGCCACGTGTCACTGGAAGGGGCGCCACTTTGGACCTCCCAGAACACGACACGTGGCAGGCAGATAAAAAGGACCTGGGATTGGCGGCTTTCAGGCCCAAATCCCAAGGCCTGCAAAAAGCTGCGTGACATTCCCTAGGGCACGAAACCCTAGGGAGTGCACACTTTTCTAGGAGCCTATAAATAGGAGACAACCTCCTCATTTATGAGCTACGGTTTTACGTACACATTTACACACCTTACGAGGAATATTCAGTGATTACCAATAATTGTCAGAACTGTCACTCTCCGGAGAACAGTACACCCGAGCTCGAAATCCGAGCAGATGACCCTTTCATTCCGCACATTATTCTTCGGACCTTTACTAACTTAGGCTTCGGAGGCGGACCACCGACCAATCGGTGGTCCGTTGTTTTGCACAAGCGTCCAAGTGAGCATCCAGTCTTAGTGTTGTAACTCTCTCGAGGGACACAAAAAACCCCGAAACATTTGGCGCCGTCTGTGGGGAGAGTACCTCTAAGATGGCCTCTTTGGAAACTGTACCAATTCTTGAAACCAATCGGCCTCCGGAAACCAATCGGCCTCCGGAGACCACACAGCCACCAGAGACCAATCGGTCCCTGGAAGAAGTGTTGGTCCAAACGGACCATGACTCAGGTGACGACGGTGACGTCGAAACCTATACTGCCAGAGATGCGTCTCTCATCTCCAGGCACATCCGCAGCAAGGAAAAGCGGGAGCGCCCTCACTCTCAGAATGTTCCGAGCAAACCAGCCGGACATTCAAAGAAGACGGTTGATCCTACCCAGGCGGAAGGATCAGCCCCAGTAACCAGAGACGAGCTCATGAAGCTTGTGAGCAGTCTCCGAGGTGAGATTAAATAACTCACCGACAAGAGGTCGGCTACTCCTAGAAAGGAGCAGTCGGCCAAGAAGTCAGCCCAGGTGGGCAAGCACAAATCAGTCAGGGACTGACAGCCGACCCCTCATCCTACCCCTAAGGAGAAGGCTCGGCCTCAGTTTGACCTTACCAGACTCCGTTTCCCAGAAACGGGTACAACAAAAGCCATTCGGCATGTTCAGCCGGATGGTGGCAAGAAAACATACTCTGACGCTCGACATTACATCGAGCAGAAGAGGAATGAGCTTTCAGAGTCGGCTTTAACGTCGACTTATTATGATAGCTTACAGACTACCTCCTTGAGTTATTCACAATCTGCGCATGAGACTCCAGCAAGCAGCCCTCGGGTTCAAGTTGGACCTCATATAATTCAGTCGGCTCAGTACATGGCTCAGCCATTGTACCAGGCGACTACTCAACCTTACATTCAACCTGCCTTCTTCGGAGGGTAGGCGACATGCGGCTATCAGCCCATGGACTGGCAGCTTAGGCTGCAACACCTTGGAGATCAACCCTCTGCCTTCTCCAAGGAAATAACCGACGCCGAACAGCCGGCCAAGGTTAAAAATGTGTTGGTTGGGACCTATGATGGGACCACCAACCCTAAAGACCACCTGCTAGCATACACCCACCTCATGTATTTACAAGGGTTGGATGATGCCGCATGGTGTCGCTGTTTTCCAGCCACCCTGAAGGGCATAGCCCAGCAGTGGTTCGACAATCTGCCGGCTGGTTGCATCAATAGCATCAAGACGCTTTCGTTCTTGTTTGCTTCTAACTTCTCTATGAACATCCCTGCCAAAAAGACAAGCCTTGATCTTGGCAATGTGCAGTAGGGAGATAGAGAAGGCTTGTGTTCCTACGTCAGACGGTTCAATCTGGTGAGAATCCAGATCCATGGGCTGCCTGATGAGGTCGCCTTCACAGACTTCTTCAAGGGTCTGAAGGACGGTTCTACTTTCAAGTACGAACTCGTCCGCAAACAAATTTTCACCTTGCAGGGGGCACTGCGAGAGGCGGAAGCCTATATACAGGCGACCGAGCTTTGCTCCTCCAGCAGGCAGTCGAACTCTAAGAGGTCCGACCGACAGAAGGAGAGTCGGCCTGCTCAGCCGACTCCTAAGCCAAAAGAGTGCAGAAAGAAAAAGCAAGTCTGGGCCGTTGATAACTCTGATCAGCCGGCCTAGAAAAAGAAGAAAGAGTGGAAACCGTATGTACTAAGGTACGAGTTTCACAAGGACTTCTGCTCCATCCTGATGGAAATAAAGGATCAACTGACTCTTGAGAAGCCGACTCCAATGAGAGGTTCCGTTGAGAATCGGAACAAAAATATACACTGCCATTTCCATGAGGATGTCCACCATGACACCAACGACTGTTTCAGCCTAAAACGAGAGCTTGACCGTCTGGCCGACAAAGGATAGCTGAAGTCTTATGTGAAGTCCAAAGTGGCTTCAAAAGTGAATCCGGGGCAATCCAAAAAGAAGACTCCCCAGCCTACTGTTAGTGCCGAAACCGATGAAGATCCGGTATATACAATAGCAGGCCGATTCGCCGGGGGTGGCCCGACCATTCGAGGCACCAAGGATCATCTGACAAAGATGATCCATTCTGTTGAAGAGGGAGAGGCAGCCAGCACATCCGCCTGCCCCGAGGTCATCATCACCGAAAAGGACAGAGGCAAAGTCTGTCGGCCGCATGATGACCCTGTGGTCATTGAATGCAAAGTGGCCAATCAGCTGGTTGGTCGAATCCTGATAGACACAGGTAGCTCCTCTGACCTCATCAGCCTCAAAAGCTTGTCCAATCTCAAGTACAAGCCGGATAGCATGATGGAGGTCTCCCACACCCTTGTAGGGTTTGGGGGAGGACTTGTGCACCCATTCGGACGGATAGACTTGCCTATCCGCCTGGGACAGAAGGGAAACGGTCGTCATATGACCATCCGTTTCCTCGTGGTTAAAGAGCTCACTGCCTATAACCTCATCTTTGGCCGACCCACTCTAAACGAGTGTAAGGCCGTCATCATTCCTACCCTCATGCTTGTCAAGTATGAAAGGGATGATGGCACAGTCGGTTCCCTTAACGGGGACCAAAAAACGGCTCGGGAGTGTTACCTCTCGGACGTCAAGCCCGCGGTCGCAGCAACCGTCCGGGGCAAACAAACAATTGACCTTGATGATATCAAGGAAGATCAGGCGGCCCCACCAGCCGAGAAAAAGAGAAAGATTGATCAACTGGTGGTGGTCAAAAATGAAAAGCAATAGCAATCACTGACCGGGGAACGGTCAGACGACCTCCGTCCCCAGCTGATTGGTGACCACATTGATATCCCTCTGGATGACACTCGGCCAGAGCGGACTGTTAAGGTAGGGACGGTTGCATTTGCTAAGCTAGGTGACAGCCTGCACCAGCTTCTGAAAGAATTCAAAGACATCTTTGCCTTTGAAGTGAAAGAGATGCCTGACATCAGCCCGGATCTCGCTGTCCACAAACTCGCCGTGGATCCCAAAAAGAAGCCCATTCTGCAAAAGAAAAGAAACCACGGCGAGGAAAGAAGTCAGGCGACAGCAGCCGAAGTTAAAAAGCTGTTTGACGCCAAGTTCATTCGGCCATGCAATTTTCCCGAGTGGGTGGCTAACGTTGTGTTAGTAAAAAAGCCGAATGGAACTTGGCGGATGTGTGTTGACTACACCGACCTGAACAGAGCATGTCCGAAGGATAGTTATCCATTGCCAAAGATCGACAGTCTGGTCGATTCAACAGCCAGACATGCCCTGATGAGTTTTATGGACGCGTATTATGGCTTTCATCAGATCCCGCTGTGGAAAAAAGATCAAGAAAAGACGGCATTCGTCACTGATCAGGGGTTGTTCTGTTATACTGTGATGCCGTTTGGTTTGAAGAATGCGCCTGCTACTTTCCAACGAATGATTAATACGGTCTTCATTAATCAAATTGGGAGAAATGTAGAAGCATACATTGATGACATGATAGTCAAGTCCAAACAACAAGCGGATCACCTTGCCGATCTCTGAGAAACATTCGCCACACTCAGGCGGCACAAGGTCATGCTAAATTCAAAAAAGTGTGTCTTTGGTGTTGCGTCTGGGAAGTTTCTCTGATTCCTGATTGACCAAAGGGGAATAGAGGCCAACCTTGAGAAAATACAGGTGGTCATTGATATGCAGTCGCCCCACACTGTTAAAGAAGTACAAAAGCTAACAGGTTGTCTGGCGGCCCAGGGGAGATTCCTCAGTTGGTCAGGCGACAAGTGTCTCTACTTCTTCCAGGCAATCAGGAAGAAGACTAATTTTGAATGGGGAGATGATGCAGAGGCGGCCTTTCAAAAGTTAAAAACTCATCTGCACTCTTTGCCGAGGCTTGTTAGCCCTCTGCCCAAAGAGAAGCTCTTCATGTACTTGGTCGTCTCCGATCATGCCCTCAGCGCCGTTCTCTTAGCTGAAAGAGACGGCACCCAACTCCCGGTCTATTTCATCAGCCATGTTCTCAGGAACGCTAAGCTTCGGTACCCCACGGTTGAAAAATTTGGTCTCGCTCTTTACATGGCCATCAAGAAGTTGAAACCCTATTTCTTGGCACATGCGGTAGTGGTCTACACTGAACAACCGATCAAGCGGACTCTGACAACCTTGGATTCTTCTGGACGAATGCTCAAATGGGCGATTGAAATGCAAGGATTGGAAATCACTTACGAACCAAGGAAAGCAATAAAGGGGCAAGCATTTGCCGACTTTATTGTGGAAATGACAAGGCCGATTGCTCCGGATGATACGGGAGCTCCATTGCGAACGGCTGTTGTGCAGGAATTATCTGTTAGTCTCCTAAAGGAGACAAATATGAATATGCACTACGGTTCAAGTTCCAGGTCTTTAACAATGAGGCCGAGTATGAAGCCCTCCTTGCTGGAATTCGGTACTGTAAGGCAGCAAGGGCAAAGAAAATTGACGCTAGCTCGGACTCACAACTGGTCGTACTCCAAGTCAATGGGACGTACGAGGCCACTCATCCGGCCATGATTAAATATTTGCCGGCGGTCAAGGATGAAGTTGGGACACTTGAAGAATTCAATCTAAGTCAAGTGCCCAGGTCCTCAAACAATCAGGCGGATGCTCTGTCCAAGCTGGCATCATCCGCCTCTTGTGAAACGCCTCGGTCAGTCTTTTAGGAGGTCATGGAAAAAAGAAGTGTATCTGAGGAAGACCCCATTGGAATTCTTGACCGAAGCTCAACCTGGATGGACAACATTTGAGCCTATCTTGTAGACGGCACGCTCCCTAACTCAACACAGGAGGCTGCTGTTCTGAAAAAACAGGTGGCTAACTTTGAGTTGCGACAAGGAGAACTCTTCAGGGCTAGTTTTCTGAAACCCCTGTTGAAGTGTGTTACCCCTGAGAAGGGTAAGGAAGTCCTCGAAGAGTTGCATTCGGGATTCTGCGCCTCCCATATAGGCGGCAGATCCCTTGCTGCCTAGGCCAGGCGGCTTTACTTCTGGCCAACTCTGGAGTCGGATGCAATAGAAATGGTGAAAAAAATGTGACTAGTGTCAAAAATTTGGCAAACTCATCCATCGTCCGGCTACAGACCTGACGGCCATCCACAGCCCAATACCCTTTCCCAAATGGGGCATGGACATTCTGGGGCCATGTACAGCTGCACCAGGCGGCAAGCGCTACATACTGGTGGCTGTGGATTACTTTACCAAGTGGGTAGAGGCGGAGGCGGTCAAAAACATCAAGAAAAAAGATGTCATTTCCTTCATCTGGAGGAACATAATCACTCGTTTCGGGGTGCCCATGTCTATGGTTTTTGACAATGGTCCTCAATTTGAAACACCTCAACGCAAGACTTGGCTGGGAGACCAAGGGGTCTCAAGCTTCTTTGCATCATTCGGCCGGCCTCAAGCAAACGGCCAGGTCGAAGCCTTCACAAGTGAATCTCAAACGGGATTAAGAAGAAAATTGAACGGGCTGGTGGCCTTTGGGCGGATGAATTACCACACGTCCTCTGGTCCATCAGAACGACTACTAAAGGGGCGACTGGAGAAACCCCATTCCTTATGGTGTATGGAGCAGAAGCTGTCCTGCCCAATGAGCACTATGAGCCGACTCTTCGAATCATGTTGTATGATGAAGAGGCGAACTGGGAGGCCATGCCCCTAGCATTGGACTCACTTCCAGAGCGCAGGGGCAACGCTGCCTTGCGCCATGAGATATACCGTCTGAGAATGACTAGGGCTTACAACAAAAGAGTACACAAGCTTCCTCTCAAGGTAGGGGACTTTGTGCTACGGAAAATGGAGGCAGTCGGTAGGGCGAATGAGCAGGGAAAGCTAACCCCAAATTGGGAAGGCCCCTACCGAATCTTTAAGGAAGTAAGAGACGGCACCTACTGCCTGGAAGACCCAGACGGCAGGCAGCTGCCTAGAACTTGGAATGTAGACAACTTGAAAAAGCACTACTTCTAAGTACGAATGTAAATACCTCAACTTTGTTATCTCAAGTTTTGTTAATGAGAATATGCCTTCATTTTCCAACTTGTCTTTTTATTTAAAGTTTCTTAACGTCGCCTGTACAAAATACAGACGGCCAATAAGTTTGGAAAGTGTCTGTCCCAACAGCAGACGCCCCTATCCTTCTGAAGGAGCCGATTGTTTTAGAACAGTTGTTCCTACGCAATTCATTAAGTTGATATCAACACTTAACGAATATTTACTTAAACATTTAAGAGGCCTAAGGCCGGATAAAATCATGATGAGACCCATGGCCGGATATTAATAAACAAAAAGAGACCGAATGGTTACAGTCTGCTCCAACATGAGTATGACCGCTGCTCCAACATGAGTCAGATAACCGGCGACGTCCATTCGGGCGAATTCGTCGAGGAGAAGCATCTCCCATTTGGGTTGCACATTGCTCTACGGATATAACAAGCGGCCCTACCGAATGCTAAGGCAGCATTCGTAGTCGTTTGTTTTAATCGAAAGTGAAATATAAAGGCCTGAATTTTCTAACTGTTTAAGCACAGTTCAAAAATGGTCACTGTTTCATAAGTAGAGGCTAAACGAGGCATTAAGTCGGATGCGCCTGTTTTTGCTCAGGGGCAAAGCAGGCGGAACATTCTTGTTAATATACGAGTTAAGTTAACTACTTAGCACCTATTGATGCTTTTGGCCGGATGACGCCTGATCTTTGCCTTTGGGGCAAGACAGGCGGACAATTCTTTTTAAAAGAAATTTGACTAAGTTATAAACTTGGCAATTTATCTCAAAGAGGCCTATGAGCAGATGCGCCTGTTTTTGCTCATAGGGCAAAACAGGTGGAGGTTTTCCCTTAGCAAATTTGCTAAGTTAGAAATTTGAGTTTAGTTCGAGCCAATGGCCGAATGAACACTTTTATTTGCCAATTCTGGATGCACGTCTGCCGCGTGGTTTGGGGCAATCACCATAGTGATTGATTGACTTAGAAACCATAAATATTCTTCTAAGTATCAATAATTTCTAAGTCAATCAATCCAGTATACCGAAACCACTCGACATCCGTCCAGGGGCAAGAACATTCGCATGATATACAGGTTATAATACTTAGCTAAAAACATGCAATGAAAAATTCAAAAATTCAAAGGACAAAAATATGGATAACTTCAGCCAAATGGCCGAATGATTCAAATTAAAAAAGACCAATCGCCATCAGACGACTGGTTAAGATTGTTATCTGGCAAAGCCAGAGAAATTGTCAAATTACCCAACCCCTCGGTCGGTAAAGATACATCCATACTCGGCACGCAGGCCGGAAAAACAAGTACTTGGCCATTCGGCCGCAGAAAAATAAATAAAAGCTTAAGTGATCAGGGGAGAGTCTCTTCATTGGCAGCCAACCTGTTGTCCTTCGGCTGCTCTTCATCATTTTTCTCTCGTCCCTCCGCCTGATCTTTCTCCCCACCAGAGGACGACTCCCCAGAAGAGTCGGACCCAGAGCCTTCCTCGGCCTCAGCAGCAGCCTTAGCTGCATTCTCAGCCTCTTCAAGAAGGCGAGCGTCGAACGCTTTGCTGGCTTCATCTAAATTGGATTTCCAAGTTTGATAGTCCGAGTCTGGCTGCACAGCCGCCCAAGTGTCCCGCATGATGGAGTCATAATCACTCATCATCTGCTTGACAAGAGCTTCTCTCTCTTGCTCAGCAACGGACTCAAACTTGGCCTTCAGTTGGTGCTCCTGGTTTGTGAGGCGCTGCTCCAAGCGGCCCACCCTTTGCTTGGCTCTCTCGGCCTCTTCCTTGGCATCTTGAAGAGGCTCGAGCTTCTCCTTAAGAGTTTTGACCTCTTTCTTAAGGGAAGTGATGTGTAGGCGGGCCGAGTCCAGGTCCTTCTTCACCTACAGGTTGGCTTCCGCCTGCGAATACATCATATCAAGCGTCATAAATTCATTTTGAGCAATATCAAATTGAGCTCTATCCAAGGCGGACTCGGCCTGAGCCTTAGCGGCTGTTACCTCTTTGGACTTGTCCTTGAGGGGTTGCCTGAGCCCTTGGACACGCAGCATGGCCTGCAAAAAGAGCCGAATGGTTAAAACCAGGCGGATAAAGACTTGAGCAAAAAAAAAAAAAAGAATGAAAAATTGCTTAAGTCTAAACTCATACCTCGCAGAGGTTCCCCAAGATGCCATCCAAGTCTAGGGTGCCGACTCCCCTGACAGACGCCTTGTTGTCATGATCAACCGCCCTCAGCATGGACTTGGCCATCTGGATAACAGTCGGCCTCTGCACAGGGACTGAAAAGGGAAGAAAGTTAGAAAAATTATACAAGTATATCTAATTGGAAGAACAAGAAAGGCGAATGGTTTTTACCGTCGTCCTCTGCTTCCTCCTCCTTCTCCTTCCCCGGACTCCTCCTCTCTCCTGCTGAGCCTACAACAGTGGTGGGTTGCTTGAAGCCACCCATCGATGTCCTCTGGACATCCAGTTTGCTGATCTCCCTATCAGCTTCGAGAGTAGAGGCGTCTGGGCCTCTCTTGGGCTTATGAGCAATGTGCTTCCGGCCGCCCTTGCCGGATGCGCTCACATCACCCGCCCTAGTCTTCTAGGGCTTAGGGTCGGATGATTTTGAGTGAGATTTGGTGGGGGCACCCTACACCAACACAAGATAAAACAAGTCAGAAAACATTCGGACAAATTCAGCATTAGTCAGAAATGCTAAGTACAAAAGGTTCTCACCTTGGGGGTGCCGACGGGTCGCTGCTCATCCACCTTAGCGTGGATGGTTGCCTCCGTCCTGTTAAGGACGTTTGATCTGTATCTAGCAGCAGACACAACCGGCTTCCTGGAGGCCGAGAGCTTCTCCATTGCTTTGTCTGCAAAAAAGAACAAGTGTTAGAATCATCAAACAAGTATAGAAAAAGCAAAATGAAATTACATGTTAAACAGACAGCCGACTACCTCTCGGCATCTCAGTGCTTAGCCCACAGGCGGCTAAGAACGTCCCCTCCTCAAACCATTTGTACAAGGGGAGATAGCATTGAGGGGTGACATCCTTGACCCCCTCATCATTCGTCTTCACGGACACAGTGAACAAACCCGAGTCCATGATCTTCTCCCTTGCCCGCCTAGGGAGAGGCGGCAATGCACTCCTACTTGCTAGGAGAGGTGGATTCTTATTCCTCCTGTTGAACTTTTGGTTCAGGCGGCTGTCGGCAGATTTGACTATGTAGAACTTAGTTCTCCAGTCTTTCCACTTGTTCTCTTTGCCAACAGCCATCATGTACCCCTTGCAAGTGGTCAAGGTGTACCATCCCTCACCGCCCCTAGCAGGCGCCTTGCTAAGATAGTGCATATGGGCGAATGCTTTGAAGCTCGCCTCTACCTGCAGCATCTCGCAGGCGGCAACGTACCCCAGAATATTGATCCAGGAGTTGGGTACAAGTTGTCAGATACCAGTTGGTATCCATCCAAAATTCTCTCCACGGCCGGATGGAGAGGGAAACGGAGGCCAGCTTGGAAGGCCGCCTCATAGCAGCCGAATGCTTGGTCCTCATAACTGGCCAGGCTCGGCCAGGTAATGGTGTCGTCCTTGTTAGGGACACACAGAGTATAGCCGTGGCCCAGAACGACCTTGCGCCTAAAACTGGCAAGGTCGTTTTCCAACGTGATGATAGTAGGGGCTTTCTCCAAGCGCCTGGAAGCGCTCGGCTGGGCCCAGGATTCCCCCCTATCCACTGCCAGGGACTCCCTGGCAGACTCTATTTTGGTTCTTGCCTCCTTTGAAGTAATGAAGGCATTTTCTGAAGAAGATGACGAGGCCGACTCGTCATCAGAGCTAGGGGACCGCTGACTGGTGCCTGCAGGGTCCTCCCCTAGACTCTCTTCCGGCGCCTATCCAGAAGGCCCGGGTGCATATGTTTCATCCGCCTCCCCCAATATTCCATCACTAGGAGTTCCACTTGCTGTGGGCGAATGGTAGTAGGTGGGGGTTGGAGGAAGATAGGAAGGGCTGTCAGGATGCTCCGACGCCTCACTTCGAGGCGCCCTTATTGAGCCGTCTGAATATACAGTCGACCCATCCGAATGGTAGAAAGTTCCATCGGAGTTATATTTTCTTGCTGTTCTTTTGGTTCTGGCCATAGTGTCCTGCACAGACACGGAAACGGTCGGATTCGGAGAAGTTCGCAAAGCAGGGTCTTTGGCCAAGCATTCGGCACAGCTAGTTCTAGATTCAGCCGTCCCCGGTGACCGGCTGATCACTATCCTATGCCGTGCCGCATGCGATTGGGAAACCAATTTTTCGAAAACAAAGAAAAAATGAAAAGTAAAAGAAAAAATAGGCGTTACCTTTTGTAGGGAATATTTCAAGCATTATGACCCCAAACTTGAACCCCACTGTGATCATACACTAAAGTACGGTGGCGTTCCAAAGGGAAGAAAAAGAAAGCAAAAGAGTCGCCAACAAGTTTTAGGAACTTGTAAACCAAAAGAGAATCCAAAAGGACCATCAACTCCATAAGGTCTTGAACCAAACAGGGTTCGGGGATGAGGGTACGAATCCAATCTACAAAAGAAAGGACCTGCCCTATAAAATAGGCCTCTACTTTGTTCTGCTCGTATTCATGTGCGCTTTTCGAATAACATACAAACATTATATTAAACCTACCCTGTTTATCTATGTTGGTTGAATATTAATGCACAAATAAAACTATTATTGGCGACCACTTGAATTAAAATCACATTAGCCTAGACCAAATTATTAATTATCTTATTAAGCGTGATTTCAAGTACAAATTCCCTTTAACAAGCATAAAAGGTGTGATCAAGCAATAATATAATAAATCAAGCAACATAAATAATAATCAATAAGCATAATCATAATATTCATGATAATAATAATAATAGTCAAAATCAGGTTAAGGCATAATAAAGCTTAAATATAATAGCAAGGTCCTAGGCATGATACTAATAAGATTAATAACGAATCCTAGCAAGTCACTAAACAATAAAGATCAAAGCTTTAAACCTAACATGGTACTAACATGATATTGCAATATTAGAAAAGAGTAAAGGCACCCTAAACATGATACTATAAAAGCATTAAATAACATCCTAACATGATACTAGAAAGCATTAAAAGCATCCTAACATGATACTAGGAATATTAAACAATAATAAACATGCTTTCTACATTGTTAATAAAATAGGGAGTAAGCTAATCTACTTACTTTGAAGCCTCGTACCTCTTTCTAATAACAAAATACACAAGTTAGTAAACTTCAATGAAATTAATAAAGAGTAACAAAATAATTAAATTAAATAAATTGAAAGAAAGAGTTAAAAAGTTTAGACTGAATTTGGGACCAAACCCTCAGAAAAGTATAAACCTTTCACGTCTAGGGCGAAGGCAACTTCGAATTTGGCTAGGTGTTTCAAGATCTTGTGAATGCGGAATATTGTATTTTGTAAAAAGGTTAGTTTTGAAAGAGAGAGAGATTAAGAATTAAGTAATTCTTAAGAGAGAGTTGACAGAGAGAATTCATAGTAATTGATGAAAGTTGATGAATGAAAACGGGGATCCGAGGACCCTATTTATAAGAAAATAGTCTGGAAAATCATAGAATTTGATAATGAATAAAACTCCACTCTGTCTCTAACAAACCGACCTTGTCGCCAGAAATTTATCTTGTCGCCAGGCGACAGAGTCTGTCGCGAGGCGACAAACCTGTCGTTTGGCGACAAAGACAGTTTTTGCAGATTTTGTTTTTCTCATATCTTTTGATCTAGAAGTCCAAATAAGTCATATAATATGTCGTTGGAAAGCTCTTGAAGTCTACTTTCTAATTCAATTAGAATCAGATTAAATTCTATTGTAGATAAAAAGATATGGCCGAAATAGTGAAAGGGTATCAGTTTTGGATAGAGTTTCGTATTTCTTTCATATCTTTTTCGTTATAGCTCGGAATTAATATTATAATATATCATTGGAAAGATAATTTCAAGATCTATCCAACCATATAAAATTTGGATAAAAATTATGAGGCACGAAAATAATATCTGACTATCTTTGAACATCTTTAAATCCGAATAGAATTAGGAAAGTTTTACAAAAGGAAAGTTTATATTTAAATCGAATTCTATGATCTTATCTTTTCAAAAAAGGACAATTAAGATATTTTAGAAACTTATAGAAGATTCTAATCAATCCTAATTAGTTTAGGAATAGGATTAAACCTTTGGACCCTCCTCATGATCATTGGGTCGTAGGTAAAATCCGGTTTGGGCCCAGTTTAGTATTTTGGCCATAACTTCCTCATTATTCATCGGAATTGGGCTTATAATATATCGTTGGAAAGGTCTTTTCAAGACCCATCCAACTACACCATTATTGGACCCTCATCATGGACCAAAATAAATTTAATTGGACGTTTTCATAAAATAGAGTGGGTTTTTGAAAACTGAAAGAAAGATTTTAATAAAAACTAACCGCAACACTTGACTTTTCACACTTTCACCTCATTCGATTATGGTTCGACGTGACAGGTATTCATCACTAGGTTTGGTTTTGGGGAGACACAAATGGGTGTCTACACCTTTAGAAGAAGGGTGAAAGACGCTTGGTTGGCTGAAGAACGGTCGGACAGTTGGCCGAGGATGCTTGAGAAGTTAAAACACTTAGGGAATTTTGAGATTCTTTAAGTTAAAAAGTCCAAGATTCTCCAAAGATTCACAAAGGTGTGAATCTAAAGGGGGGGGGGGTGAAACTTTCCATTTATAGAAGGGTTAAAACCCTAATTTTTCCCTCCACAGTAATTTTTTGAATCCGACCACTCGGATACTGACACCTGTCACAGGCGACACGTGGCAAGCGCGTGCCACCTGTGAGGGGCAAATGATTTGGGTAAAAATACCCTAGCCAGTTGGCCCAATCAGAGTCCGTCACGTGTCACTGGAAGGGGCGCCACTTTGGACCTCCCAGAGCACGACACGTGGCAGGCAGATAAAAAGGACCTGGGATTGGCGGCTTTCAGGCCCAAATCCCAAGGCCTGCAAAAAGCTGCGTGACATTCCCTAGGGCACGAAACCCTAGGGAGTGCACACTTTTCTAGGAGCTTATAAATAGGAGACAACCTCCTCATTTATGAGCTACGGTTTTACGTACACATTTACACACCTTACGAGGAATATTCAGTGATTACCAATCATTGTCAGAACTGTCACTCTCCGGAGAAAAGTACACCCGAGCTCGGAATCCGAGCAGATAACCCTTTCATTCCGCACATTACTCTTCGAACCTTTACTAACTTAGGATTCGGAGGCGGACCACCGACCACTCAATGCTCCGTTGTTTTGCAGGTACAGGCGTCCAAGTGAGCATCAAGTCTTAGTGTTGTAACTCTCCCGAGGGACACAAAAAACCCCAAAACAACTAGCTTGAGGGGTGTGCATACTTGGCTGAGGAATTAAAAATTTAAAGGAATAGGTTTTATTGATTATTATTGAAATATTGGAATTGGTTTTAAGTCATGAATTGGAATTATTAGTTAATTATTGGAATTGGTTTTAAAAGCATGTTTGCTACAAAATAGAATTTAATTATCTTGCACTTATCGTACTTAGCATATTTTGCTAATCCGTACTTCCTATTTGTTTTGGCTCGCCATGTTTACCTTAATGGTAAGCATTATTGACTAATTTCAGGTGAAGTCAATATATGAACATTTGGAGTCCCAGGAATGTCTTCACCTAGATTAGGAATGTCGGTTCTTGTTTTTATTTATGAGTACTCATGACAATGGTTACTATTATAGTTTATTTAATACAAGAGTATTGAAGTTTCCGCTGCAAAGTATTGGTTTTATTTTGTAAGTTTGGTAGCCTTGCGTAATCATGCGGCGGTAATATGCCTAAGTCTATCGCTACGGTATAATTATACGTATTTTTCTAGTATTTCTATAGAGGGAGATTTGAGGGTGTTACATTAATAATTAAACTTTTACATTAATACCATTTTCAGCTTCAGTAGGAAGCCTTTCATTACCATCAGCATTAAAAACTCTAATGTAAAATTTTGAATCATATCGTGATAAATATCTAGTCTTTCTCCAGCAACAATATTATTGGATGCTACAAAGCTTGTCCATCCATCATCAACAAAACAACCACCACACACTAGGCGAAAAAACAAGTTAGCCACCGGTTCAAAACCCCCCTATGCCACCGGTTTTGAACCGGTGGTCATTTGGGGGGTGGCAATACCCACAAGAAAGGCCACCGGTTCAAAACCGGTGGCAAAAGAGCTTATTGCCACCGGTTAACCGGTGGTAATAATTATTATGGCCATCGGTTAACCGGTGACAATTAAATTGCGCGCTTTTTTTTTTGGTGGATGACAGACTTTTGCCACCGGTTAACCGGTGGCAATTATAGGAAAATATTTTTTTTTCCTGCAATTATTCCTGCTATAAATTCTGCTGTAATATAATTATATATAACAAGAATTATAGATATATATTTAGACATTAATTAATAATTAAAAACCAAATGCAATACAATAAATAAAGTATCATATACATAAGTACAAATTAACAATACTAACTATCACTCTTACCTTCCAAAATCTGCCATTATTCCCACGATAGACTCTAACTCGACCTGTGAATCTTAAAAGAAAACTTTTCCATTTTGCAGGAAGCGGCTGAAATAAATAAAATAATTAAATAAATAAAAAAAACACCCAAATTAAAAATGAATGATAACATTAAATATTTGTTAAAACACAACACAAATGTATAAACATAAAACTTAATGTATTTACCAAGCTAAGCCCATAAATTGGTCTGAAATTAACATAACAATTTGCCATATTTTCATAGAAACCAGCCATTGTCTTCAAGATTATTGTATAGAAGAAAAAAAATATAAGTTAATGATATCTAATTCAACCTTATATAGAAACAATAGAGGTTATTAAAGAAAGTCTTTTTAGTTCCAAAAAAAAAAAAAAAGTCTTTTTTTTTTTATATAGAAAAAGGCTTAATTTAAAACATCCTTTAAATAAAGAACAACTAGTGTGTGGGCCCGGGCGATGCACCGGGATTTGTTTTTGAATATCAATACATATATTATTTGGGCTATAAAATCATAAACTATATAATTACAAAAAATAAGTGGAAAATAATAACTAATGAAATCAAATAAACGCTCTCAAATTGATGTCTTGTAAAGTACGAATTAAAGTATTTAGTGTATTTTTATTGAATATAAAGCACAATGAAAAGATAGCAAAGTTGGTAATAACATTACTTTATTTGTTATTGGTCTTGTGTTCAAACCTTGTGATAAACATTTTTATTGCAATTGAAACATGTTCATTCATATTACAATGGATGATGTGGCATATTACGGTGATGTGGCATACTTCTAATACATGTGAAAGGTGTCACGTGGCACATATTTTGTATTAGGAACGTTTTTTAATATATAAAAATAAGTATAGATAGATATAGATTTTGTATGAACATCAAAAATTAGCAAGTAATGTAATAGAGAAAATTATGACTTTATTCAGATTTGTATGACTTTTTCATGATGCAATAAATTACTTTTTTAAATTTGTATGACTTTTTCATGACTTTAGTCAGATTTGTATGATTTTTTCATAATACATCAAATTAATTATTTAGATTTGCATGACTTTTTTTCATGACTTTAGTTTGATTTGTATAACTTTTCATGATGCATGCAAGAAAACTTATAGCTCATGCAGAAAACAATATTGTTGGGAGGGGAGATGAGAATCCAAATAGGAATGAGAAATGGGAGGGAAAGTAAAGAATGAGTCCAAAATGGCGTCATGTGGTAGTTGGGAGGCAAGAAAGTGGTAACTTTTGATGTTTTTGAAAATAAAAGGTGGTAATTTTTTTTTTTTTTTAAAAAAAAGAACAATAGAAGGTGGTAATTGTTAAAATGGACATAATAGAATGTGGTAGTTGTCAAAATTTCCATAATATAATATAACAAAACATAGATTACAAAAAAATTAATTCTAACCGTGCATTATACAGGGATAACCTAGTGAAGGAGTATCATATGAAAAAATGGAGAATAAACATGAGATAAGGATTTACAATTCCAACCAAGTGGATGACATTAGTTTTAAAAAGTGTTCAGTTTACCGAGTCCACCATCGAAAATTCACATAGCTAATGCAAAGATTGTCATATGGCCTATAACTTCAACCATTAGCACAGAAACTAAAAGGAACAATATTTCGACTATCGGACAGATTGCAGAGGATCATTAAGTTGGACATAGTAATGAACGAAAATAACAGAATATGCTTTATTTCCTAAACACGGCATTGTACTCTTCGAAAGGGTAACTCTTAATATCCACTTATTTTCATGTGGAATAATCTTTGATTCTAGAAAGACTAGCTGAGTCTATTCCTGAGTTATCAATAATAGATTTTCTATTTCCCTACAATACCATGTGATAATTAATAATAATGTTGACCACCTTATATATATTTTAACTACTTCGTAAAACGATGTATTATTATGGTAGAATTGTCAAGCAAATAGTCCAGGTCCCACATCAATTGACTGATATCGGACAATCGTCGAACTAGAGGTGTCAAAAGCACATCCGACCCGACCCGATCCGATCCGAAACCGAACCGAAAAATATCCGATTCAGATTTGAACTCTTGTCAACATAACAATTTAGGGGCCGTTTGGTTCGCACGAGGAAATCGGAATGGAATGAACAAAGGGAAAGGAGAAGAATGGAATGAAAATACCCTTTTTTTGCTTTGTTGTTTGTTTTTAAAACAAAGGGAATCAATCCCACCACTACACCACCACACCACCACCACCACAACCACCACACCACCACACATTTCATCTTTTTCAGCCACCAAACTCCTCGTCGGCCTTCCCCTGCCCCTCGCCGCCCTTCCCCTCCCCTCGCCACCACTAGCCGCGTGAGCCACGACCTCCCCTCCCCCGAAAAAACCTCCCCTAGCCCCGCAAAACCCTAGCCCCGACCTCCCTTGACCCCGAAAACCGCCGCCCAGCCTCCCACCACCCTCGAAACCCTAGCGGTGGTGGGTTTCGAGGGTGGTGGGAGGCTGGGCGGCGGTTTTCGGGGTCAAGGGAGGTCGGGGCTAGGGTTTTACGGGGCTAGAGGAGGTTTTTTCGAGGGAAGGGAGGTCGGGGAGGGGAGGGCGGTGGTCTGGGTAGGGGCGGCGGTGGTATGGGATGGTTTTCCGGTGGTGATGTGGTGGTGTGAAGGTGATGATGTGGTGGTGTGAAGGTGGGTAGGGAAAGGGAATGGGAAAGTCTTGGGGGGGTGGGGAATGAAGTTGGAAGGATTTGGGGTAATGGGGAGGGTAAAGGGAATGATTAAAAGTGCTAAACAAACATCAACAAAGGGAATCGAGCCAGTTGATTCCGATTCCCTTTCCTGATTACCCCCAACCAAACGGCCCCTTAGTATGACTTAACTTTAAAAATTTACCCGACCCGACCATATCAAACTCGATCCGATCATTCGAATTGACACCCCTACGTCGAACAAGATAAACAGTTTAAGGTGATGGGGACTGCATTTCCTGCTTGACGCAAGAAGAGTGCCTAGCTCGGTCGTCAAGTATCAGGCCATAATATCTCCTCCAATGTATGTGAATATGTGAAATGCATGGAAATATAAAATTTGCAACTTTTTGGGTGAAACATTACGGAGTATAATATAAGGCCGTTTATTTCTCATTGTTTTTGTTGAATTGAAATATATTTTATTGAAATGAAATTATTTTTACTGAATTGCTATTATATCTCTTCTTTAAATTTACTGATTTTTGTTGAATTGAAATTATTTTTGCTGAACTAAACTTATTTTTACGAAATTGAAATTAATTTTAATGAACAGATTTTTTTTTTACTGAATATTATTTTTTTTTTAGGTGAACAAACTAAGTCTTGTAATGTATTTTTTTTGACAAGTGAATACCAAAAGTGCATAAGTCTTCATTCAGACTGAATGGATTTAATGGTTTGGTTGTACTCAATGGCTTCAGTTAAAAACATTGGTTAGTGAGTGTTAGTCTTGTTGAAGGAAAACATTGTTAAAGGAAAACTTCAACATCCCAAATGCAATTCAAATAACATAATAAGTTTATGCTAAAATTTTAGGTTAAAGGATCAAAGAGTGGAGGCACGGTTTTTCCTTCTATCTCCTCCACGAGTGACCTGGTTCAATCCTCATCCCACCCACACTCAAATGTTTAATCTATCTAAATCTGTTTTTATTTTATTTTTTTTAATGTTTCAAAGTAGCAACCCGATTACACACTAGTTATACATAAAAATAATTCAACCATGTTTTAATTGAATATCTGAGAATAGCTTGAGCATAACTAGTTGACGATAAAGTAATAGAACAGGTGAGCCACATGTCCATATATCAAAATGAAGCATTCATTTTTTTGTTTTTTTGTTTTTTTTTTTTTTTCATTTTTCATTTTATTTTATTTTGAGAAAACGAATCAATAAAAATTAAAATGAAAGCTCATATAAGAATGATTGGGTAACTTTGAGGAAATTAATGGCCCAATATCAGTGTGTATTGATGGACTTTCTTTGGCCATAGCATCGCACAGAGAAGGCCCATCAAAGGTTTTTGGCTAGGGCCAATTAAATCAGATTTGGTGACTTCTCACTTTAGGCAGTGGGTTCAGCCCTTTTGGTAGGGTTCGACTAATTCTTAAGAGTTTAGGGATGGCAATCAAATCAAGATCGACCCTAATTCGCCCTAATCCGAGGAAAAAATCTGGTAGCTCTGAGTCCGAGAAAAAAGTAATCTGAATCTGACTTCACTAAAATAATTTGACTTCGAGTCGAAGGAGGGTCGGAGTCGGATCCGAGAAAAAAATCCGACTCCGATAGATTGTGGAATTGGGTATGGGTAGTTGTGGCAGTGAGTGCGGGTTGCAAAGGCCCAAACAGGCTAATTTCTCAAAGTTGATTATTCAAAAAACGAAAAAAAAAATAAAAAATAAAAAACTCGAAGTCAGATCGAGTATTGGAGTTGGATTTGGAGTCAAATTTAACCTCTAACATCCTGTATGATCGGAGACGGATTTAGCATAATCTGCTTTGAGTCCGACTCATTGTCATCCTTTCTTAAGGCCTACAGCCTAGAGTAGGTACTTCTACCTACACCCCCTGCAAAACACATCGTTTAGGGTTGTAGTGACATCCCCCCTCCCTCATTAACTGCCCATTGACCCCACTAACCACAGTGACTCAACATTAAACACCCCACCCCATATATATATGCATAAAAAACCCCAAAACCAACATTTCAAATTCATTTTCTCTCTCTACAACCTTCTTCATCAAGATCTTTACGCTTTCTCTCAACAAAACCATAAAATCCAAATGATATCACGTAAAATCAAGGTTTGTGAAGCAGTTTGGTCTAAATTTTTTGTAGAAACTGCACCAAACCGCAAACCGCAGGTTGGTCATTTTCGGGAAACCGCACAACAATTTTCAAACTGCAAACCGTACCATAATTTTCAAACTGCAAACCATACCAAACCGCAAAATGCAGTCTAGACCACATTTAGAATAGCCCATTTAATATTAGGGTCATTTTTGGACAAGAAATGTTAGGGTCATTTTTTTCGGACAAGAAATATTAGGGTCATTATGTTAGCTAACACCTGTGAAATTCAAGTTTACAATTATATAAAGTATGAACAAGAATTAATAAAGGTCACTAGGGCCACTATCCAGTTGCTCACCGGGGTGTCCATAATTCGGATAAAAACCGAAATCCAATCCAATTCAAACCGAATTATCAATTCGGATCGGATTCGAACTTTCAATCGGATCGGATCGGATTGAGATTTTATGAAAATTTGGATTTTCGGATTGGATCGGATTGACCCTAATTGGATCCAATCCAAACCGAATTGTAATATTAAGCTTGCATAAATATGGATTTCTTTGTTTTTTGAAGTTTAGCTTAAATACTTACTACTACATAAAATAAATTAGGGAGACTTTGTATTAATTAATTAATGACTTGACGTTGAAATATTTATATTAATCATGATTTTGAAGACTTTTATTTATATTAAAGTTTTATTTTTATAATCGTATTAGGCGCTAAAAAATAATGTATTATAATTCGGATTTTCGGATCGGATCCAAATAACCGAATTTTAATTCGGATTGGATTAGCAGAGAAATTCGGATCGGATCGGATTGGAAAATTGAAACTGAATTATATTTCGGATTGGATCGGATTTGGACTAAATCCAAACCGAAAACCGAACGGACACCCCTACTTGCTCATTTATAGACATTGTTACCGAATGATGGATACATTGTACACGTAAAGACTAATACAACAGTAAAATTAATTAATTACTCAAATTTAAATTAAAAAAAAATGATAATACTGCACATATTACTTTTTTTTTTATATATATTAAGCTTAATTTCGTACCCCCATATCTAAATTCCTGGATCCGCCACAGCTTCTTGGCACAACCATTGCATTTAGTAGACGCTCCTCAATAATTAACCTAAGATTGAAATGACTGTCATTGCTGTATAACAAGCAATGGAAATGGTGCATTGGTTTCTCAAGAGTGGGTGCATATCTTCCAGTATTATATGCAGGTGATTCAAGGCCCCTCTGAACACCTTCACACAGCATGATATCTTCTATCTGCAATTTTACAAGTATAATAATGTTAATACAGTGCATAAGTCACAGAGTCTACTTACTAAGCTAGCTTTTATCCAATTTGGAGGATATAAAAACACAAGTAGATTAATTTATTTGCTTTTGTTCCTAGGACTTCCTTCTGAGTTTAGTCAAGTAGCGTACTTGTGGTCAATTGAGCTTGCAGATTACTCAGCCTGCACTCATGTTTTTTTCCATTATCTAAACACTACAAAGTTGAACTCGAGGACCAGTTGACCACTACCTTAGTACCTTCTCTGGATGTTGTACATTAAGATTTCTTTCAGAACTTATTTTACCTTCTGAAATCAATATTATATGTAGGAGGCTTTAATTTAGTCCTAATATATACGAGAATGGTTTGAGAAAGACAAGGAAGAAGTAGGCTCCAATTTAGCTGTTTTTGCAGCAGATTTGATTGGTCTCTTAGAAAAGAATGCTGTAAATCATCATGGATGGTAAGAAACTATTGAGGACTTATTGATCTTGGCTCAGAGTTGTGGTAAGACATTACGATACGAGTTCTGGGACCAGTGTGAAAGCATAGTTCAGGAATTGGATGACAGGATTCTGGAGTTGCCTCCAGGTACTCTGAAACAGCTTCATATATGGATGCTATTTATACTCACGCGGTGTACTAGATTGGTGCAATTTACAAGGAAAGTGGATAAGCCGAGGATGGACATGCCCTTCTGCTGCGCCAATCAACTATCTTGCAGGTTGCAGAAAAAATGGTAAGTTCTGTTTCTGTTATGCTTGTTTCATAATTAGTTGGTGTTTAACCATCCTTTAATATTATTTATCTTTGATTTAAATGTATTTAGTTGGTAGTTGACACTTCTAACTCGTTTTGGCTCATATAACCAAATGTGTGGATAATGAGTTAATGACTGACTGAACTAAGTGATTAATAATATAAGTTTGAAAGGAACAATCCTTCCTTTATAAATACATTCTTTTTATACATTGGAATATACCATATTACAAACTAGATGAAAGCATGGATTTTAACTTTATTACATAATCTTAATCAAGAAGCTTATTTCTGATTAGTGATAGATTTGCAACTACATCACTCATGTCCAACCTTTCTTGTGGCACTTCAGCTGAGCAAGAAAGTGCTACAACAAGTACAGAAGTTAAGGCCTCCAACATCACACTCTTGTTGGTGTCTTTCTCTTTGTCTATGTCTTCTATTAGAGTATGATCCACAATCGTGTCGATATCTTCGGGTATAGCATTCTTCACAAAGCTATGTAGGCTCAAGCCGCCTTTGAACACGTCATTAGTAGGCCTCATTCCTGTAAACATTTCGAGTAAAAGGATCCCGAAGCTATAGACATCACCAACGGTAGACACCTCATTTCCCACACCATACTCTGCTTCAGATCATGCCTAATATGTTAGTACTATGAAAACATAGAATTTATGAGCAAATAATAATAACACCAATTAAATTGAGTTGTTACCTGGAGGTGCGTAACCAATAGTTCCTCTAATTCCAATAGAGCTGTACTGGTTTGCATGACTGCTATTGATGCCTTCTAGGAGGATCTTGGCTAGCCCAAAGTCGCCGACATGAGCAACCAAGTCATCATCGAGGAGGATATTGCTCGGCTTCAAGTCACAATGAACTATGGGGGCACCACATTGATGATGAAGGTAATCCAAGGAAAATGCAACATCAACTGCAATACCAAGTCTTTGATGAAAACTCAAGTATCTTGAGGTATCATATAAACTTTTGACATTACTAGTACCAGGTGATGGATGCAACCAATCTTCCAAACTTCCATTCACCATGTACTCACATACCAATGCCTTGAAATCCCTTCCTTGATTATCAACACTTGAGCAAGCTGTAATTACCTTCAGAAGATTTCGGTGTCTGATGCTTCTAAGGACCTCACATTCAGCAATAAAACTCTTCAAAGCGCCATGATGCTCGAGGTTAAATGTCTTAATTGCAACAATTGATCCATCCTCCTCGAGGATTCCCTTGTGCACAACCCCAAATGTTCCTCTGCCAATCACATTTTCTGGGGAGAACCCATTAGTTGCTCTAAGGAGTGTCTGGTAAGACAAATGTGGAAAATTTGTATGACCTGAAATATCGTGCGACACGGGTTCAATAGTCTTCTTTCTCTTCCATGATTTTCTTAACAACACAAGTACTAAAGCCAATACCAGAATAACTCCAAAAAATGAAGGAAGAATTGTGACTATCAATTTCTTCGTGCGCCCCTGTCTGCTTTCCTGTTTGTCCGGACTATTACTGCATCGAGGCAAATGTAACTCGACTATGCCTCCGCAGAGCCTATCATTTCCACTTAATACAACATTTGTTGCATTATCAAAGACTCCGCGAATAGGTACTTCACCTTCAAGGCTATTGTGTGAGAGATTTAGCCATCTTAACTGTAAGTCTGCTAGAAATGGCGGTATCTGCCCTGATAAATTGTTGTATGACAGATCAATCTCAAGAAGGCCCTTTAATGATCTCAGTGCATCAGGAATAGAGCCTTCAAAGTTGTTTTTCCCCAAGTATAGGTACTCTAGAACAATGCACTTACTAATAGAGCTTGGAATCTGACCTGATAACATGTTACCATTCAGTAAAATGCTTTGAAGATTATTCAACTTCCCAACTTCTTCCGGGAGGGATCCGGTAAGGTGGTTTTCAGAAAAATCAATCATGGTAGACAAGTCCGGGAGATCAAAAAGTTGCAAGGGTATACCACCACTAAGACTGTTACCAGCAAAATATAATGCTGTTAGAGATTTACAATTTCCAAGATCAGATGGTATTTTCCCTATAAGGTTGTTCTGAGACAAGGAAAATATAGACAACCTGCTTAAGTTTCCAATCGAAGATGGAATGACCCCGGATAAATTGTTACCATTCATGTTTAGGATGTACAGATTTTGGAGTTGCCCTATACTCGAGGGAATGACCCCGGAAAGTCTGTTGTCATAAACCACAAAATGTTGCAGTTTGGCTAAGTTTCCAATGCACACTGGGATTTCTCCTGCTATATTGTTCATGTGTAATGCCAATATAGAAAGGGATGAGAAGTTGCAAATGATTTCAGGAAAAACTCCTTTGAAGTTATTTTGGCCTATTTGAAGCCATTGTAAAAGGGTATCATTGGCTAAAGAAGATACAAAGTTCAAATCTTGGTCTTGGCCATACCCAAGGGAGTTATCAGAAAGGACTAGGCACAAAAGTCTTTGCAACTTGTGCAGAGAGGGAACATGACCTCGAAGATGGTTTTCACTCAACTGAAGAACATGAAGATTTGAAGAATTGGAAATTGAAGCAGGAATAAGACCAGTAAATCGATTCGAGCCTAAAGACAAATACTGAAGACGCGGAAGTGTATTACCTAAACCTGCAGGAAGATCTCCTTCTAACTCATTATGCCTTAAGGATAATTGTGTCAACAATGAGAGGTTAAAGATTGAAGGCGGGACTATTCCATTGAACATATTCTCATCTAAAATTATAATAGTCAGATTCTTTAATTTTCCTAGACTATCCGGAATCATCCCAACAAAGTTGTTAGTGTCAAGGCGCAACTCCTGCAGGAAGCTTAAATTTCCGATATAGGGAGAGAGTGTACCTGTGATTTCTGATGAATTCAGGACTAGTTTTGTCACTTGCTCGTATGTACCACCACAAGTAACCCCGTGCCAGTCACAAAAGTGGATGGTATTGTTCCATGACCTCGTTACACCCAATGGATCATTTGTTATTTTGGCTTTGATTTCGAGCAATGCCAACCTCTCTGTTTCATTGTTCTGAGTTGTTGCGAGCTGAATACAATGAATCAGAATAACGGTAGCGAAAATGATCATGGAAAATGATAAATTTAAGCGTGACATTATGTAAGTTATTGAAAGTAATGATGTAACTACTAACAAGAATTGAAAATAATTGAGAAGGAAAACTCTCTAGTTAACATACAAAGAGAGATTAGAGCAGCCCTTTTTGAAGGAAAACTCCCTCCGTTTTTAAATACTTGCTCCACTTTTCATTTCCAGCCGTTTTTAAATACTTACTCCATTTCCTTTTTTTGGAAAGCTTTTACAATATATAATTCATTTCTCAAACCTAGTGAACCCAATACTTACTCTATCTCCTCCAATTCTCCCATTACTTTTGTTTTTTTACAATTTTTTATTCTCTCAACTACCTCACTATCTCCATATTTTATTACTTTCTTTAATTTCTCCTAAAACTCTGCACATAAAGAAATGGAGCAAGTATTTAGAAACAGAGGGAGTAACAGTCATTGATAAATTTCTAACATGTTCATAAAATTTCCAACTTTGGGTTCTTTGGTATAAGTCCTACGTTATACTAGTCGTATGTCACTAGTCAAATTATTGTTTGTAAAAAAAAAAGTCTAATAATTGAGAGGAAATTAAAAAGGAAAAAAAAAAGATTACTTGACTTTGACATTAAGGTTGTTCAGGGCTTGTTCTCATTGATTGAATTAAGCTGAACTGAACAAAACTGAACTTATTAGAGCTGAATTGAACTGAAATGAATATTTTATAAGCAAAAGAAATTAGGAGCTGAAATAAACTGAACTTATTAGAGTTGAGTGAACGGAACTGAATTGAAAATAGTCGTATGAGAACACGCCCTCAATTCATGCACACAATTCTTCATGGGACCCACACAGCAGAAATAAGCAAACTGTTTCGTGGAAGGGAAAGGCAAAAAAAAAAAAAAAAAAAAAAAGTTTTGACCCCCTCAACATTCCTCTCCCAAAAATTTAATATCTTCTTCACAAAGAGGATATATTGCATTCCTTTTGAAAGAAGTATCCTCTCAGCTTACAATTTTTACATCAAAGAAGATACTACTTTGGAGGAGAGAGAGTGAAGGGAGGATGATATATCCTCCCAATGTGTATGATTTGCTAAATTGGTGTTGTTGATTGAAACTATTTTTCAAATCGGTGTCCATCTAGGGTGTTTTTTTTTTTTTTTTTTTTTTTTTTTTTTTTTTTTTTTTTTTTTTTTTTTTACATATGTTTAATAATCAAAGGTAATGATTACATACGATGGATTCACTATGCCACTTAAAAGAGTTTTAGGTCCAAGATTACATAGAGTACAAGTAAAACATAAGTACAACTTCTTCCTCATAAGAAAACACCGACTTGAACACCCAAGTTGCCTTCGAACATGCTGTTGGAGATACCAAAATTTTCATGTGCTGGCTTTGGATCCCCATTTCTGTTGATATGGGAAGAGGACAAAAAGACAGAGAACACGCGGTTGTTGGCATATTCATTCGGGCTCAAAAAGACACAAAGAGTCTTTAACATTCGATAAAACAGGTAGGAATAACAAAAGACGACCAAGGCATAACGACACAATTTAAGTCCCTTTTACAAGAGGCTTAGTACCCTTAACTATGAGTACCTTTGACCCCTTCTCTAAGGAAGAGACCATTACCTTCTCAAAAGAAACTTTTGGGAGCCCTTCTGTTGAGCAGGGTTGGGATGAAGGTTTTTCAAAACAATAGATTGACAATCCATTGCTAAGCTGAAATGGTGAGTATCAAGTGATAACCCACCATTACTCTGTCGACCGGACGGGTCAAAAGGAGTAACAAAATAAAAAACACAAGCCAAGACCACCTTCAAGAACCAAAACGGACCACAAACAAGGACCATCCCCAGAATTATCAAAACTCGAAAACCAAACCACTTAGCAAGAGGCTTAACACACCCCCTTAGCCCCCCCCCCCCCCCACCCCCCAAAAACTTCATGTAAAACCACTTGATGATTAAACACAAACTAACCCAAATAAAACAACAAAAGTATCTAAGAACAAATACCTCATGGCAAAATACCCAAAAACTAAGGAAGCTACATAATTAAAACATTAACAAACTTAACTCCGTAAGAAAAAAAAAAAAAAAAACTAACCAAACCAACAAGCGAGGCAATTAGAGGACTTACAGACCAAAGGAAAGGCATAAAACAAAAATAAAAATTTCAAAGTCAACCCCAAGAGACCCATGAAACCCTAACCCTAACTTCAACGTATAAACATCGCGATGTCTTTTTTTCGGTAATCCCTTGACAACATCGTTAGAGCTAGCCCAATATCCTTACAAATATCAACTTTGTTCATGAAAAGAGAGATCTGAACTGTAATGCCACGTAGTTTTATACGTATTTTGTTTTAAATAAGTATTTAAATAATTCGAAATAAATTATTTATGATATTTTACTTTATTCTATAATTAAAAAAAATGGAAAAATTGCCCGGAACAATCCCACCTTTATCCTATCCGATAAAAATAATCGCACCTTTGGATTTTAAATAATCCGACCTTTATACCGAATGTGCTTAAAATGGTCCCGGGTGATCAGTAATCGGTTGAAGCGGTAATTTTTTTTTAATATAGTTTAATTTACACGTGTCACTACTTGATTTGTCCAAAATTAACAAAAACAATTAAAAAAAAGTAAAATTAAATAAAAAAAAAAAACCATCACCACCTAAGTTTTAGCACCACCATCCCCACCACTACCCAAAGCCACCGCCACTGATTCACCGACCTGAAACCACCGCCACTGATGCTCCAACTCGAAACCACCTTCACTAACGCGCTTACCAAAATCCCATCCCACCCCAGCCAAACCAACCCCAAAACCCCTTTCGAAAAATCGAAAACCCACCAAAACCCACGACAAATCGAAAAATTGAAAACCCTGATTCGAGGTTGGAGGAGGGCAGCTGGGATCGGGATTGGGGTTTGGGAGGTCGGAGCGATTGGAAAAGGGACGGGGGACGGGGAGGGGTTTGGGATCGGGCCGGAAAAGGAACTTTCAAGGGTTTAGGGCTGCTAGTGTTTCCGTTTTAGTGGGGGAGGGAGGGGATTGGTGGTTCAGGGACGGGGAGAGAGAGTAGGGTCAGTCGCGCGCCGGACCGGCGGGGGGTAGGGGGCCGACTAGCCGGAGCTGTATGGCGGGGACGACGGTGGCTTGAGTGGTGTGTGGTTTCGTCAGGGAGGGAGGGGTTTGAGTGTGGTTTCGTGAGGGAGGGAGGGGTTTGAGGGTGGTTCAGGGGAGGCGGTTTGACGGTGGTTCATGGGAGAGGTGGCATAGGAGGTCGGTGCGCTGGAAGGAGTGGCAGGGGCGATCGGCGCGCCGAGATTGGTGGCAGGGGAGGTGGTTTGGCTGGTGGGTGGTTTCTAAAATTAATTAATAGTTATTTTATTTTATTTTTTATTTTTTTTGGACTATTTGGGTGCCAACACGTGTCAACTAACTTGTTATAACAAGTTAACTGACCGGTTGAGACCATTAAAAAAGATCGGGGGTAAAGGTGGAATTATTAAAAAATAATCCAAAGGTGGGATTATTTTTAGCGGACGAGCAAAAGGTCAGATTATTGCGGGCAATTTTTCCAATAAAATTTTGGGCACGTGATTTTATAAAAGGAAAGTTTTATAAAAGGAATCTTATTAAAAGTCAAGTTTTTTAGGAAAGGGATTAGAAAGGGAATTCAAGGATGGAAGGGTTTCTTTAGAAAGGGGTATAAATATTTAATACATGGGCAAATTAAACTTTGCCAAAGTGGAGAATACCCAAGGTAAATTTTCTCTCCCTTCTCTCTTGTTTTTCTTTTCTTTTCTTTCTTTCTCCTTCCCCTTTTATTTTGCATGGCCATCACCACCGCCACGCACCACCGACGCAAGCACCAGCAGCCGTAGCGGCACCAGCAGAGCGCGTCAGCAGCCCAGCCATGCCGTGGTGGCTGTTGCTTGCGGCTGTCGAACAAAAAAATTTGTTCTTTCTTTAATTTTTTTTTGTTTTAAACCTAAAGCTATTTATTAATTATGGGTTTTGTGATTGATTTTATGATGTTTGATTATAAGTATGATGCAAATTAATTTTTAGATTTTAATTTCAATTACAAAGCCCCAAATTGAATACCCTAGGTTTCTAAATTAATGTATTATGATGGAATTTTATTATGGATGTTGTAAATCTTTATTTTGGGTGTTTTAAACAAAATTACAGCAAGTTTTAATGATTTAATAAAGCTGGAATTTTGGTGATAAAGCCATAATCGAATTTCTTGAAGGGATTTTTAATTACCCATGAATTGGGGTTAAAGTAAGGGGTTTAAAATTAATTTTCAGCTTGTTTTAATTATTTTATGAGTGATTTAATGAGTATTAATATAGCTGGAAATTTGTGTGGAGTAGATATTAATGTCTAGGAGATTTCCAATTAAGTGATTCGCATAGTCGTGGTGATTCTAAGATCGTATTCAAGGTACGTTCGCGTACTTGACATATAATTGATTATGTAGGAGCATGCTAGGCTTTGAATATTAATTCCAAGTAGTATCATGCTAGTTTGTGATTGGAATTTGTGGATTAGTTGATATTGGTGATTGAAATTATGAAGCATGAATTATTTGTGATGGATTGATTATTGGAAATCATTGTTTGGCATGTTGCATGTGAACCACACTTTTATTATTGGCATGATAGAAAACATGTTTACTTAAACTATATGTTTAATTGAGTTTGGAATATTAAAAAAGAATTTTATTATGGTTCATATAATTTACATTGATGTTTTAAGCATGAGGAAAGAGCTATTTAAGTGTCTTTGAACATGAGGAATAAATTATATTTTGGTGCCTTAGTGCACTTAAAGTGTTTTCAACACTAAAGGATAGGATTTGTGGTGCATTATGCGTTTAAGGTGTCTTTGACACTAAGGTATATTTAAAAAGGGTTCAACATTAAATATTATGTGTAATTATTCAAGAATTAAATTGGTATGTTTGTTTGTTTGAATAATTATTATGATTGATTGTATTATGGTTTGATAGTCATCACCAAGTCTAAAAATATGTAAATGACATAAAGTGAAATATATTATGCACCAAAACTCTTGGAACATATATACCTTGAGTATGAACACATGGGGGGCCGGGAGTTATGGGGTTTATACAGGGAGTACAGGATGCTGTATATTCCTTTTTGTTATTATGCGCAGGAATTCCGCCACTTACGAGCGGTTCTTTTATTCTGGCACGGCTAGCTCCATATTAGTTACCCTTTATTTGGGCAGCACTACTAGAAAACAGTTAAATAACGACGAAAAAATTCCATCGAAAACACTTGTTTTCCGTCAAAAAACACGTTTTCGACTGAATTCCGTCACAACTGGTTGTCGCAAAACATGTTGTTGGAAAAAGGCCTTTTTCGACGGAATTTCCGACAAAAGCGACGGAATTCAGTCCGCCAGAAGTGAATTTCAGGATCGGTAAAGTCCGTCGGATCCGCCGGAAATTCCTTCGGAAAATGCTTTTAAAAAAACAAAAAAAAAACGCCTCCCACCCCCCACCATCAGCCCACACCACCCCCTAACTCGTACCACCAGCCTGCACCACCACACACTACCCAACCACCTAAATCTACACCATAACCCCTACCCACCTAACCCTAACCCACCCAAATACAGATTTACCACCCAAATAAACCCAGATCTACAACCCTAACCACCACTCATGAGTCTATTTTATATGTATTTTTATTCCCCGTTTGCAGTCATATTTGTGCTTATTTGAGCTTTGCGAAGCTATTTTATTACTAATATACGTTTTCTAGTGTTTTTGTAGAGTTGATATTATTTTGTTGGAATTTGAAGATTTATGACAATTCCCAAACTTATTAAACCACTACGAAGATATTGGAGTTTGATCGCATTTTATGACCGTATATTTAAAGCCCAAGGTCGAGCTAATTAAATTTAGTTTGATAATTAAGGGCTTGAGATTTGAAGAGGTTTAAGAATTTTACAAGTTATTACTACGGATCAACAAAGAAAGGAAATTGGGACTGAGCATGACAAGCTCAATCATGTTCACACTCAAGAGCCAGTCCGCGAGCTTACTCCAAGCAATGGGGCCCGATCAGATTTAGCAGCAGGACGCGCCCTTTTTCCTTGGGCCTTACTTCAGCTACTAGGCTAATGTCGATTTTCAACTTTTAGTGCTTTTGGATTATTATCCTTATAAAAGGATGGAATATTATTGGGGTTAGGCAAGCTTTTATTATTAGGCCCTGTTCTCTTCACCTTAAAAAATAATATTAAGTAAAAATAATATCATTTCAGTAAAAATAAGTTCAGTTCAGTAAAATTAATTTCAGTTCAGTAAAAATAATTTCAGTTCAGTAAAAATAAGTTCAGTTTGGTAAAATTCAGTTATTTTAAAGAATAGTTATAATAGAAAATCAGTAAAAATAATTTCAGTCCAGCAAAAATAATTTCGGTTCAGCAAAAATAATTTCAATTCAGTAAAATTAATTTAAAAAACCATTAAACTGATATAAATGGTGTGTTATGAGTGGTTACTTAGCCCTTATTTGTAGTAGTGATGAAAGGGTCTAATTATTGACAACAAGCAAATCATCGAAGTCACCCAACATTGGGGACTACAACATTCGAAAAACATAAAATGGGGGCTACAATATTCGACAACATAAAATGGGGGCTCAAAAGCCCGAAGTATAGCCGAATTACTTTAATTCGATGATGTCTTTAAGAATTTCCTAAACTAACTAGTTCTGTGCAAATCTTGAAATCACAGTTTTATAAGTGAATAATAATAACCATCGGTTATTTTTATCATTGATAAAACCAATTTTGCAACTTACACATGAAAAATTAAACATCAGTCGCAAGAACAAATTCATGCTATTATAAAAGTTCAAATTTTCATTTATAATTTTAATGCATAATTGTTGTTCTAAACATTTCAATTTACATTAACATTAACATTAACATTAACAAATATAGTCTATGTGAGCAAAAAAGAGAAATAAAGTTCAAGCACAAAGTCAAAATTAGAATGAAAAAAAAACACATATATGCTTGACATGCTCATACAGGATCAATACTTTATCACTTCACATGAAATTTATTGCAATATATTGCTTAAACATGTCACAACGACAAACAAACAAATTCATGAAAACAAGTCAAGTCAAAAACCCCCAAATTCAAAATTTGGAGTTTAACGGTTCAAAAATCGCCTAAATTCAGCCAAGAATGAACAAATTATGGCAATATGAATTGAGAGCGATATCTACTTCCCTTAGCTTGGAAAATCGCAAGAAAAACATGTCTTTTAGAAAGAGAAATGTTCGAAAATGGCGAAAAGGGAGGCAGGAGAATGCGAAATGAAAATCACGTTCAGTGATTTCTTTTTGCTGAATTAAATGTTGTGCGCAATTGAATCAGTTGCACGTGACAGACCAGCGCTTCTGGTCACTAAAATGGCCGATATCCAGATTATGATCCGTTTAATCATTTTTCAACGGTTTTTGTTCGTTATTAGACGTAATGGCGCGCAAATTATCAAAATCTTTTAAATTGCTTTGCATTTTGTAGTTTGTTTTCTTCTTTGTTAGTTTTTTGCATCATCTTGCATGTACACCGTGCTTTGTGCCTTCCCTAAGCTTACGTTTTGAACGTTTTTCGTAAGAGTGTCTTAAGACGTTCCTTGGTGGTGCTTTACGTAAAATAACCTATAGACAGGTTTGGCATTTTACTGTACTGAAGTTATAAATGTCCGACTTTTCTTCTTTTTTCACGTCCAAAGCAAAAAATAAGGCGTTGGCATGCAGCGTAAAATTGCAAAAGGCGTATCGTATGGCGTAGGTGTTGCGTAAAATTTCATTTCAGCCCAAGATTTGCGAGATCTACCTCTCGGAACCAAAAGGTAGAGGATTACTTTAGGCGTTAGCTCATGAGTCGACAAGCGCGCCGAACCATCAGGAATAGACACTTCTTGATTAGAAGCAAATACGGTAGTTAGTGAGCTTACTAGCTTACCGGACAGTTAGGGTGTCCGTCCACCCCTTGTATAAAGAAGCGACGAGACGATGTCGCGCCTATGTAGTCACGTGCCCCCAGTCCTAAGACACATGTACTCATCTTGTGGACAAAACTGCTGAGAGAGTTGCTGACTTTCTTCTCTCTCACTAAATTTGGATATGTGCCTCCAGTCCTGAGACATGTATTTCTATCTTATGGACATCCAGCTCGAACGCCGAAACATTTAGGCACGAACGCCGAAACATTTAGGCTACGCCGAAACAAACGTTTAGGCTCGAATGCCGAAAACACCTTTTTCATCTTTTTACTTTGTTAAAGTTAGGCTAAAGTTTCAATAACATATCAAGGGATTTTAGACCAACGATGACTCGATTGATAGGAAATCATCTCCTTTTATTCTTTTTTAAAACCGATCTCTTCTCATGGCTTGACATCACCCAGAACACCTTTAGTAGTAAAAGCGTTCTACAATTGCAAAGAATCAACCTAGATTCTTTAGCGCGTTAAGACTAGGAAATTTTTTTTCTAGCCTTAGTAGCTACTTGTTTCAAACACTTAGCGAATCAAGGATCGTTTCGACATCCTTAAACATAACTAAAAGATTCTCTATCCTTAGAGAACTTCGCAGAATGAGTCTCGGATTTATTTCCTTGACTACTTTGATCGTTGTCTATTCTAGACTCGATAAAAGTGGGGGCTAACTATATACACCTATTTTTGGCCTCTTGTCTCGAAAAGGAAGTGCGATGATGTTACAAAACCCCGTTCTTCATGCTAGATCGATCAAAGTTAAATTGTTTATGGACTACGACAAAAAGCATTATGAAGTGTGGCGAATATTTCAAGCATTACCCAAAACTTGAACCTCACTGTTGTCATACAGTTAAGCATGGTGGCGTCCAAAGGGAAGGAAACAAGAGCAAAAGAGTCGCCAACAAGTTTTAGGAACTTGTAAACCGTTCACAATGTGAAGGTTACACCCCTTAACGATCCATGAGATCGTCAACTCCAATAGGTCTGGAAACAAGACTGGTGTTCGGGGATGAAGGTACGAATCCAATCTAAAATATATTAAACTCGCCCTATAAAATAGGCCTCTACTTCATTCTACTCGTATTCATGTGCGCTTTCTGACTAACATACAATCAATAGGTTAACCCTAAACCTGTTTAATCTATGTTGGTCGAATATTAATGCACAAATAAAACTATTATTGGCGATCATTTGAATTAAAATCATATTAGCCTCAACCAAATAATTAATTATCTTATTAAGCGTGATTTCAAGTACAAATTCCCTTTAAACATGCATAAAAGGCGTGATCAAGCAATAACGATAAATATATATCAAGCAACATAATAATAATCATAATCATGTTACCAATAATAATAAACATCGTAATCATCCTATCAACAATAAAGCTTAATAATAATAGCAATATCCTAGACATGGTACTAACAAGATTAATAACAAATCCTAGCATGTCACTAAGCATTAAAGATCAATTCAAGGCTTTAAACCTAACATGTAACTAACATGATATAAAAAAGAGTAAAAGACACCCTAAACATGATACTAGAAAGCAATAAAAACATCCTAACATGATACTAGGAATTAAACAATATAAGCATGCTTTCTACATTGAAATAAAAAAGGGAGTAAGCTAATTACTTACTTTGAAGCCTCGCACCTCTTTCTAATAACAAAATACACGCGTTAGTAAATTTCAATAAAAACATTAAATCAAACAATTAAATTAAATAATTGAAGGAAAGAGTTAAAAAGTTTAGGCTGGATTTGGGACCAAACCCTTAGAGAAGTATAAACCTTTCACGTCTAGGGCGAAGACAACTTCGAACTTGGCTAGGTGTTTCTAGATTTTGTGAGTGCAGTATATTGTTTGCAAAAGCTAGTTTATAAAGAGAGAGAGAGAATCAATGAATCCTTGATGAGAGTTGATTATTTGAAAAGGGGGAGATATGACCTCTATTTATAGGAAAAAAGAGGGTCGAAGAATAAGAAAAGAATCCGAATTTGAATCGAAATAAAACTCGTAGAAAGCAGTTTTTACGAATTTTGTTTTTGTCATATCTTTTGATCCAGAAGTCCAAATAAGGCATATAATATGTTGTTGGAAAGGTCTTGAAGTCTAATTTCCAACCCAATTATAATCAGACAAAAATCGTTCTTAGATAAAAAGATATGGCCGAAATAGTGAAAGGGTGTCAGTTTTGGATAGAGTTTTGTATTCCTTTCATATCTTTTTTGTTATAGCTCAGAATTAATATTATAATATATCATTGGAAATTTAATTTCAAGATCTATCCAATAATATAAAATTTGGATAAAAATTACAAAAAAACAAAAATAATATCTTACTGTCTTTGAACATGTTTAAATTCGAATAGAATTGGGACTTAAAAAGGAAAGTTTTATTCAAATTCAAACTTTATGATCTTATCTTTTCAAAAAAGGATAATTAATTTGTTTTAGAATCTTATAGAAGATTCTAATAAATCCTAATTAGTTTAGGAATAGGATTAAACCTTTGGACGCTCCACATGATCATTGGGTCATAGGTAAAATCCGATTTGGGCCTAGTTTAGTATTCTGGCCATAACTTCCTCATTATTCATTGGAATTGGGCTTATAATATATCGTTGAAGAGGTCTTTGCAAGACCCATCCAACTACACCATTATTGGACCCTTATCAAGCACCAAACTAAACTAGATTGGATGTTTTCATAAAAGAGAGCAGGTTTTCAAAAACAGAATGAAGGTTTTTTTTAATAAAACTAGCCGCAACACTAGAATTTTCGCACTTTCACTTCATTCGATTATCATTCGACGCGAAAGGTATTCATCACTGGGTTTGGTTTTGGGGAGACACAAATGGGTGTCTACATGAAGTACGTTAAAACCCATATTTGAGACCAAGTTATCTTAGAGCCTTGTCTAATTACTAATTAGGCGTAAAATGTGTTCATACATGTTTAAACTTGATTAATAACGGACCCAAATGTGTCAAATGCAATGATTGGATCCAATTGGACCTACATTATTGAAAACCTAGCCAAACAGTGCAAGGCCTGTACAGATGGATAGCATTTTCAAAGAGCTTTACAATGGTATATTATAAGCCCAATTCTGAGCCATAACGAAGAAGTTATGATCAAAACACTAAACCGGGCTCAAAACCGACACCCTTGCACTCCAACAGCCTTAACTTTTGATCAATAACATATTTTAACCTAATTCTAAAGGCATTGGAAAGTAGACATTCAAAGATTTCCAATGATATCTCACACGCCTTAATCCAACTCCTCAATCAAAAGTTATGGAAGTTTTTAAAAAACGCTTTTTCTTATAAGGCAAGCCGCAAACCAGTGCAACTCGATAAGTTGCGCGCGACTCATTGAGATGCGTGCGACACCCAACGCGACTCAGAGAGTTGCGCCCCGCCACCTGACGCCGTGGCTCTAAAACCCTAAACCTAGATTCTTACGCCTATAAATAGGGGTCTTCGTTCAGCACTAAAGAGACAGAAAAATCAGAATTCTAAACCTAAATCTGAAATCCTTAATCTCACAAACCCTCTTACTATCATACTACTTTTCTTCTCTCTTCCCAAATACTTTCCAACCCTAATTGAATCCATTAAAATCCTTGGAGGTACAAAGAAGAAAGAAGGTCCATAAACATCTTGGACGAAGATCTCAGCATACAAAGAAGAACGGTTAGTTTCCTGAGCACTTAGATAAATCACTTTACTTTTATTGTTTAAATAAATTTAATTGATTAATTAGTGTTGTTTTGATCACCTTAAACAAACTTTTAATTAATTAATTCACATAGTACTATTTCGTTAATCCAGACTAGAATTTGAATAATTAATTGTTGTTTTATCACTTAAGACAAGGCGAATTTTATTTATCTATTGTTCATTCACGAATATTGATTAAATAAGAATGACGACTTTTGCAATGTAATTTCTATATGATTAATGCGTGTAAATAAAATCAACTAACTTAGTCTTGAGGTATCACGTTGCATATATTGTTTGGTGATGAAATTGTGAAAAAGGAAGAGTTAGCAGAGGCCGCACTAGGGCTAGAATAGCGATTCCTCCCTAAAAGAAACGTTATTTTAGTACCCTCGCTCCCGAATTCATTTCTGGTTTATGTAGACCAATTTGGGAATGGGTAAACTTACGATTCGTGCTAATTATCCCATGAACTCCACATGGGAGAAAGGCATGAACGAGGTTTATGAGTTTTCCTAAAACTCATTGGCGACTCTTTACTTGTTTCTTATAAAAAAGCGTGATGGCAAGATCAATTCTAATTCAAGGTCCCCCAAACAATCAGGAATTCAAATCCTACTACACCTTAACAAGTGTAAAGTCCTAGGCTTTTAAAGGGCCATGAGCATTTAAGGGGAAGATCCCCTACGATGGGAACACCCTCCTTACAGTGTCCTTGATTTATCTCCTTTCCCATCTCATTTTCCCCAATGAGAAAGTTCTCTTTGATAGTGTTTCCTGTACCCAAGGGTTCTTTGTTTTTAATGGTGAGGGACAAGGGGTTGAGTACAATCTTATTCTTTTCCATCATGAATGAATAAGTGTTCTTTCTTCCATCATGCACTACATCTCTATCAAATTGCCAAGGTCTTCCAAGCAATACATGACAAGCATTCATAGGCAATACATCACAAAGCACCTCATCATTATATAGCTTGCCAATTGAGAAAGAAATAAGAGTTTGTTTTGTTACCTTCACCTCATTGTGATTGTTAAGCCATTGAAGCTTGTAGGGAGTAGGATGATCTGTAGTTTCAAGATTGAGCTTGCTCACCAATGGTGTTGAAGCCACATTAGTGCAAGAGCCACTATCAATGATAAGGTTGCAAACTCGATCCTTGATGGTGCAATGAGTTTGGAAGATGTTTTTCCTTTGCTCTTCCGCTAAAGGGGTGGAAATGGAGTGAAGTACCCTCCTCACAACAAGGACTTGACCCTAATTGCCTTCAAATAAAATCTCAACCTCCTCATCATATATAAGGTCTCCAACATCCCTCTTCTCATCTTCGTACTCATTATCATCCATTTCACGAATCATCATAGCTCTACTATTTGGACACTCATTAGCAAAATGTCCATAACTTCTACACTTGTAGCAAGTCTTCCGATTGCTCATCTTGTTGTGATCATCATTGCTAGAAGAATGCATGGGAGCCTTGACTTTGTCATCCTTGGCAATGGGCTTGCATGTCTCACCCTTTGGAGCAAAAGAGTTCTTGAAGGTAGGCTTAGGATACCCACTAGCACTACTCACCTTGTCATACTTCTCAAACTTCAAAGCCTTTTGCACCACTTGGTCAAAACTTCCATGGGCATGCAAATCAACCTTTTGCCCAAGCTTTCTTTCAAGACCACCATTATACTTAGCAATCTTATGGTCCGGTGCTTCTTCAATTCCACTCATGATAGAAAGTTTTTCAAACTCCCTAATATACTTCTCTACCGACATAGTTCCTTGTTCAAGAGAGTTCAATTTAAGATAAGCATCTTTCAAATAATCTTTAGGCACAAAGGCCTTGTTCATTTGTTTCTTTATTTTCTCCCAAGAAGTGATTTTCGATTTTCCATCTTTTCTCCTACGATTCTTTAAGTTCTCATACCACAAAGAAGCATGTTTTTTGAGTTTAAGGATAGCCAATTTGAAACGTTTTTCATCATCATAACCCTTATATTCAAACACATAACATTGTCCATACTCCTAACCCAATCAAGAAATTCATTAGGATCAAGATTACCTTCAAAGTCCGGAAATTCCAACTTGATGTCTCGGTCACGGTTGTCCTCATGATGTCGTTGGCGGTGTTCCCTTCTCCGGTGAGGAGAGTGAGATTCATCTTCTTCACTAGGGCTCCTCCTCCTTCTAAGACTTCTTCTAGGGCTTCTTCTAGTCTCTAAGACCTCAAGAAGTCTATCAAACTTCCTTTCTAGAGCATCCAATCTAGAGTGCTCATTGTAACCTTTATCATCTTCATAATTGTATCTATCACCCATGTTTCTAGATAGAAAGCTTGTATTTTTGAGAGAAAAGTTTCAATTTTTATGGGAAAAGATATGATCTTTTGAGAGGGGGAAAGAGAAATTCAAAAAGGTAGGATCTTTGTAGGCTAATCACCTAGGCTCTTGATACCAAATGATATGAAATAACTAAGGAAAGACAAGTAAAAGAGGAAAACTTTCAAACAAGCACAAATTCCAATGCAACAAATAAGGCAAACCTATCTCAAAATCACCAAGATAAATGAAATAGGGGTCTTAATCAAAGCTAACACCAAGTAAAGCTAGGATTAAGGTGTAACCACAAAGATTACAAGGTAGCAATCACAAAGAAAGCTAAATAATCACAAATATTATGGTAGAGAGAGATAGTCTCTTTGATTACAAAATCAAGCAAAGTTCAACATTAATTAAAATGCAAAAACGTCTTAAAAACAACTTAAATAGTTCGTACAAGCTGACTGAAAAACAGGAGAAGGTTCAGCTGAACTCAGGGTAAGTTCGGTCGAACTGCTGGGTAGGTTTGGCCGAACCTAGGGGGGTTCGGCCGAACTGTCCTGCTCCTGGTTCGGTCGAACTTTTGGAGTTCTGCCACTGCTGTAAAACTGACAAAATCGGGTTTGAAATTGCTTGGGTGGTTCGGTTGGACTTCCTTGGTTCGGCCGCACCTCTTCAATTCTTCTTGTCTTCAAGTGTGATGATGGTCAACCTCGAACGGTGACCTCCAAGGAGCTTGGCCCGACGTTGTGTCACGACACGTGGCACGTCTTCAATTTCTTCCACCAATTTCCATGCATCCGCGTCACTCTCATGGTATTATGTGCTAAAGCCATCTTGCCCATCGAGCATTATGAGCCGACTCTACGAGTCATGTTATACGATGAAAAGGCAAATTGTGAGGTCATGCGGCTAGCATTGGACTCACGCTCGGAGCGCAGGGGCAATGTCGCCTTGTGTCATGAGATATAACGTTTGAGAATGACAATAACCTACAACAAGAAAGTACACAAACATCCCTTGAATGTTGGGGACTTTGTGTTACGAAAAATTGAGGCAACCGGAAGGGCTAATGAGCTTGGAAATCTAACTCCTGATTGGGAAGGCCCCTACCGAATCTATGAAGAAGTAAGAGACGGCACCTACCGCTTGGAAACTCCAAACGGCAGGCAGCTGCCTACAACTTAGAATGTAGACAACTTAAAAAAGTACTACTTCTAAGAATTGTAAATTTTTGTAATTGAGAAGCCTATCAATAAAAAAGTCGCTTTCTGTTTCCAACTATGTGATTTATTGCTTTATTTACATACGTAATATCTTGAGTACCGCCTGTGCAATGCACAGATGGCTCACCTTCATTCACAAATTATAAGTTAAGCTAAAAACTTAGCGGTAAACAATCGTCTTAAAAAGACATGAGGCCAATGGCCGGATGCTAATTTATTTTATAAATCCTTCTGCTCCAACATGAGTATGGCGTCCGGCGACGCCCATCCAGGTGGAATCGTCGCAGAGAGAATCTTTCATTGCTCTACAAGCGCATACAGACGGAAAAAATTGAAAGACCAAATTAGTCAACTCGTAGCTGTCTGACTAGAATAATCTAAAGAACACCCTAGTTTTTGAAAGACCGGATGTCCAAAGATATCAGCCGATGACCAATTGAAGTTCTAAATTAGATTTTTTTTTTCTTGAAATTATGCAAGTCCTTCCAATTGAGGCAAAATGACGTTGAGCATAACTGTATTGCAAACAACCCAGGAGGTCTATAACCGCCTAGGTAAGACGCTAAACCGCCTGCAACATTGGACGGCTGTGTACTTGATTTAGGGCAATCACTACTGTGATTGGTTGACTTAGGAACATCTCTTATTCCTTAAAGTATCAAAAGTTCCCAAATCAATCAATCAATTAAACCTGGAAACTAATCACACAATCGCCTAAGGGCAGCTAGGTAGGTACATCTGGATTATATGTTGCCTCGTGCTATTAAAGACTTAGGAAAAAGTGCAAAAATTGAAACAATTGAACAAACCGACTCAGTCGGCATACTTCATTAATCCAAAATCGGCCAAAAAGCTGGGAGATTTTGTTAACCGAACTGATATCCGGTGAAAAGCAAAAAATTAAAATTGTTACCCGACTCCCCAATCGGTAAATACAAAGATACACGGCACACCAGTTGGAGAAAACATGGAAGGCCCCTTAAGCGGCTGCTGATAGTCAGCCGCAATATCTTCCTGGTTAGAACTTGACGCTTCCAACCCGGATCGCTCAGCAGCCTCTTCACCACCTGACTCTTCATTTGAGCCTTGAGTAGAGGCGGCTTCCTCGCCGTCTGACTCTCTTAATATTGTATCACTTAGGGTGGAAGGAGCACCACCCGGAGGAGAACCTGCTTGCTCCTATGATCCCTCATACTCCTCATCCGGGGTGACTTTATTGGGGGCACTTCCTAAGCATGCCGCCTCTTTGGCTTGGTAGCCGTTTGCTTGACTCTAGCCATTATGTCATACATAGACACAGAGACGGAGAGATTTGGGGATGAGCAAAGCAGCCCAAATGTCCAAAAAAGGCACCCCCGGTTCTAGACTCAGCCGTACCAGGAGACCGAATGAATGACCTAGGCAGTGTCGTGTGTGTCAATGAAGAGTCCATTTTTATTTTAGAAGTCTATGTACCCAAATGGAAAAAGCATAAAAATCTTGAAGAGGGTAGAGGTGGTTACCTTTAGCTTAACTTTAAAAACTCTGAAAACAGCCTCAGACGATGACCGGTTGTCTTCGCCTAAAACGCAGACGGAAGCTTCAAAATAATTACAGTAGACGGAGTCAGAGTTTCTCTTTATCTCTCTGAATCTCTCTTTCCGTCTCTAAGAATTGCAAATGAGTCAAAAGTGAGAGTGAAAAGGGGGGGTAAATCTCAATTTATAGATAGGTAAAACGGGGGGCTTCACCGTCACACCCCAGAAGGTGAACATTCTTTTTACTGTTCACCACTCACAAGAAGACGCGTGTCACAGGCGCTACGTGGCCTGCCACGTCACCCTTATGAGGGGCAAATGTTTACGGTAAAAAAAACCCTAGAAACGTGGACCAATTAGAGAGGGATATGTGTCAACCCTAGCAGGTCCAACATCGGCCACTTAGCAGCTGACACGTGTCAGCCTCAGATGTCAGTTGGAATTGCGGCCTTCAAGAACAACGCAACCCATTAGGTCAGAATGACCTAATGAGCACGTATTCCCATGATCCTATAAATAGGGAGATATCCCCCATTTTGGGGCACGTTCATTCATTCGTTACACTAACCTACATTCTCTCACATCAAAGAGCAACTGATCTCGAAATCCGAGAAGATCTCAGTTTACTTTTCGCACCCTTTTTATATTCTCTAGCACGTTCTAACTTGATCGTTAGAGGCGGAATTCAAACCACCTGGAGTCTCCGTTGTTTTGCAAGTACATGTGCCACCGTATCAGTCTTTGAGCTGTAACTCTCTTGAGGGACTAAAAACACCCAAAACACATATCATAATGCTAAGAACCAGCTGCTTCATGGTTGGACTAAACAAATTAAGATGGCTAACGTTGTCATTTTGTTCGTCATTAGTTGTTAAAGATTACTTACTAGTTACTACATACTATGCTCTGATACAACACTAATTAATTGGCGTATTCTCTTACAAAAACTCTTTGAAGGAAACAATTTGGGTTTCTTTTATACAATCAAGTTGGGCATTTGTGGTCTTCGTCCTCTAACTTGAGAGCGAGTATTAGAAACTCTATGTATACTAGTCTTCCTTGTGGTTATGTTAATATTCTTATAGATTTATTTTGGTAAATATATTGAAGACTTTAAGTCATGTAGGGTTTGCTATTGTATGTACTCGTACTATATATTGAGTTGAGATTATCTGTACAAGCTAAGTTGTTTTCTTTGATTTCTCTTGAGCTTAACAATATCTATAATGGATTTACAATATTTATTAATGTTGACTTACATGTATATTTAAACGTATGCTTGCACGCATCACCTGCACAAAACACACTACTCCCTCCGTTCCCTAATGTTCTTTACGTTTGGAATTATGCGCGGTTATTAAGAAATTATGTAAAGTAGAGGTATATTGGAATATTTCAATGATTGAAAGTACAATTTTATTGAAAAAAACAATGTAGTGCATGTGGGGTGAAGAAAGTTAAGGAGAGAGGAGAGAGAAAGTAATAAAAGTTGGCAAAAAGTAGAAAAGAGATGAGAGAGAAAGTAATAATGAGTATTGAAAACTCATTAAAATATTATTAAAAGTACATTTGCACATGAAAAGTGAAAGGCAATTGAGTATTTAAATTGTAAAGCAAGGGTAATTTTGTCTAAAATCATTGACTTAAAAAGGAAATATCCTAAATGTAAAGAATAATAAGGAACACCCTAAATGGAAACGTAAAAAACAAATGGGAACGGAGGGAGTAGTAGAGAATTAAAGGCAAAAAGAATTAAAGGGTAAGAAAAAGTAAAATTGTTAGAAACCGTCACCCAGGCCCGTATTTGGGGTGGGGCGGGGCAGGTGGGGCAATGAAAATTTTACACTACACCTCGGTGTAGCTTCTGCTACCTACACCCCCCCTCCTCAAATGACGTCATTTTGCACCTATAATATTTCAAAACTGAACATATTTTATTAATAGTTGTAAATGAACATACAATTATTTATAATTGAACATTTAATTAAGGAGCATTATTACAGATGAAAAACGTATAAAATTTATAAGTTTGTACTTGTTATTGAAAATTTTTTGAAGGTAGCACACAATCCTTATTGTAATTGTAAGAATCATTTTCATGAAAACTACAACATAGCACACACTCTTATTGAAATTCCTTATTAAATTTGTTAAAATAACTAATTTATGATATAATTGGGTGCTTTAATTAATAGTATAAAAATGAACTTTTAAGTATATGCACATATTCATTTTTAAATTAATGCATTTACTTGTTGATCAAGAATAAGAACAAAAATGAACATTTATCAATACGTAAATTAACATTTATCATCTATTAAAATGTTAATGACGTTATACTAACATATAAATGAACATTTAACAAAATAAAAATGAACATTCATAAAAATAAAAAAATTTAAGAAATAATAATAATAAAAAAAAATAACTACGAACTATAATCTTTGTTTCTCTTCTCTGAAACGGGTTCCTTTGCTCTGCAAACAAAACTGAAGAATGTACAGATATAATTTATTAGTTCTTCAATAAAAATTGCTAAGATTATAGTATAATACTTACATTGATTTACATTACTATATATGTAAATGAACATTATGAATTTCATATATGATCAAAAGATTTCATAGTATGCATAAGTCAGTTTCTCAACTCACATGAATGAATATTTATGCAATTCATAAATGTGCATAACGTATCATAAAAATGAACATTTTTTATTTTGGCATATAAAGTCAAATATAAACTCAAATAGATTCAAATATACAAATGAACATTTATAATTCAGTATATGTTCATATATTACCTTGGAATTGTAGAAATGTTAACATATATACCATAAGTTTTAATATCTTTTAAAAGTTCTTGATCTACAATAGGAGATTTTTACGATGACTATGTAGTAATATATAAATAAATATTTGTATTAATCATTTATTAACAAGTGCATGATTGTATACTAATATATAAATGAACATTTATCAAAATGAAAATGAACATTTATAAATTTTTTTTTTTAAAAAAAAAAACCACTACGAACTAATTTAATTAATGCTTACTTTTCTCCAGATTTTTTTTGATGTTCTTCTCTGAAGCTATTTTCTTCATACTGCAATAAAAAAAATGAAATACTTCATACTCAAAATTCAAAATGTACTTGTTCAAATTACTAGTTTTAAAACTAAAAATAGTAAATGATCCTGTAACACAATTGCAACAATAAATTATAAAAATTAGGGTTTATACTCTTTTTCGAATTAAATATGAACAAAATCACTTACTCCTTTGAATTTCGACCTTGATTTGTTGAATTATGTAGCAGTTGAACAACTTTTTTGGATAATTTGTCGCAAATTTTGTTGAAAATTTTGGATTAGAAAATGCTAAAAATGGGTGTAGAGAGAGAAATTGCAGAAAATGGGTGAGGAGAGAGAAAGTGAAAAAAGATAAATGGTGGTTTGATTTTTACTATACAATTACAGAAAGTGGGTATATGAGGGAGATTGTTAAACGCATCGTTTAGAGGGGGGGTGTAGGGTGTGGTACCTACACTAGGGTCTAGTGTATACCAATTAGTAGGGCAACTGCCCTGGGCCCAATATTGTGAAGTCCAAAAATTGGTTAAAAAAGGGCTAATTGGTATACACTAGACCCTAGTGTAGGTACCACACCCTACAACCCCCCTCTAAACATTTAACAATCTCCCTCATATACCCACTTTCTACAATTGTACAGTAAAATCAAACCACCATTTATCTTTTTTTCACTTTCTCTCTCCTCACCCATTTTCTGCATTTTCTCTCTCTACACCCATTTTCAGCATTAATCCAAAATTTTCAACAAACTTTGCGACAAATTATCCAAAAAAGTTGTTCAACTGTTACATAATTCAACAAATCAAGGTCGAAATTCATAGGAGTAAGTGATTTTGTTCATATTTAATTCGAAAAAGAGTATAAAACCTAATTTTTATAATTTATTGTTGCAATTGTGTTACAGGAACATTTACTGTTTTTAGTTTTAAAACTAGTAATTTGAACAAGTACATTTTGAATTTTGAGTATGAAGTATTTCATTTTTTTTTATTGCAGTATGAAGGAAATAAGTTCAGAGAAGAACATCAAAAAAAATCTGGAGAAAAGTAAGCATGGGCATTAATTAAATTAGTTCGTAGTGGTTTTTTTTTAAAAAAAAAAAAATTTATAAATGTTCATTTTCATTTTGATAAATGTTCATTTATATATTAGTATACAATCATTCACATGTTAATAAATGATTAATACAAATATTTATTTATATATTACTACATAGTCATTGTAAAAATCTCCTATTGTAGATCAAGAACTTTTAAAAGATATTAAAACTTATGGTATAAATGTTAACATTTCTACAATTCCGAGGTAATTTATGAACATATACTGAATTATAAATATTCATTTGCATATTTGAATCTATTTGAGTTTATATTTGACTTTATATGCTAAAATAAAAAATGTTCATTTTTATGATACGTTATGCACATTTATGAAATGCGTAAATATTCATTCATGTGAGTTGAGAACTGACTTATGCATACTATGAAATCTTTTGATCATATATGAAATTCATAATGTTCATTTACATATATAGTAATGTAAATCAATGTAAGTATTATACTATAATCTTAGTTATTTTTATTGAATAACTAATAAATTATATCTGTACATTCTTCAATTTTGTTTGCAGAGCGAAGGAAACCGTTTCAGAGAAGAGAAACAAAGATTATAGTTCGTAGTTATTTTTTTATTATTATTATTTCTTTAATTTTTTTAATTATTATGAATGTTCATTTTCATTTTGTTAAATGTTCATTTATATGTTAGTATAACGTCATTGATAAATGTTAATTTACGTATTGATAAATGTTCATTTTAATAGATGATAAATGTTAATTTACGTATTGATAAATGTTCATTTTCATTATATATAAATGTTAATTTACGTATTGATAAATGTTCATTTTCGTTCTTATTCATGCTCAACAAGTAAATGCATTAATTATAAAATGAATATGTGCATATACTTAAAAGTATCATGAATTAGTTATTTTTAACAAATTTAATTTAATAAGGAATTTCAATAAGAGTGTGTGCTATATTGTAGTTTTCATGGAAATGATTCTTACAATTACAATAAGGAGTGTGTGCTACCTTCAAAAATTTTCAATAACAAGTACAAAATTATAAATTTTATACATTTTTCATCTATAATAATGCTCCTTAATTAAATGTTCAATTATAAATAATTGTATGTTCATTTACAACTATTAATAAAATATGTTCAGTTTTGAAATATTATATGTTCAAAATGACGTCATTTAGGGAGGGGGGGTGTAGGTAGCAGAAGCTACACCGGGGTGTTGTGTAAAATTTTCAAAAAAGGGCTTCAAAATTACTACCGGTAAAAGAAAAAAAAAATTCTGGAACTACTTTACGCTCAGTACACTTCTTGTGTAATTCGTCAGTTTCCAAAGCAAATTAAGTCTGGTCATCTTGTGTAGTTCGTTAGTTTCCAAAGCAAATTAAAGGTTCCAATTCCCCTGATTTTTGCTTCTAATAGAGTAGTTATTTGCTAAATGAATCCCCTTTTGATATTTCTAAAATTTCAATTATAGCCCGTAGCTCTAACTTTGTTAAAGAAAAGAAAATAACTTGTTTCTTCTTTACTATACTTAATTACTTGTTTTTTGAATGGGACCGTTCAAAAATTTGAAATTGATAAAACTTTCTCGATCGTTTACCAAATTGTTGTGACGTTGTTAAATATTGCAAGGTTTGTGTTCAATCTTCTTCATGTCTTTCAATTTAAATATTTATTTTTCAATTTTTTTTTAAAAAAGAAAATATTGCTAAATCGCGTTCAACCATATGAAATTTGCAAGGTTTGTGCTCTACAATCTACATTTTATTAAGCTTTTAATTATTAAGATAAACTAATGTGATGCAATTGACACACTTAATCAGAAATTTTATACTATTAGGGGTTTATCTTCATATATATAACTACTAGGTGTGAAGCCCATGCGACGCACGGATTTATTTTAAAGATTATTTAAGATTTGTGTAAATAATAATAATAACAATAATAATAATAATAATAATAAATTATTTTTTAAAAAAAAATTATCTCTTCTACACATCTATGCAAAGTACTGGATTATCCTATTACCTTTTTCAGCCCTAAATATGTAGTGTGTAGAGTATATCGTTTCCTTGTAATTCTGGTATATATTTCTTGTGCCTTCGATCAATGTCGGTGACAAGATTAATTTTTTTTCCATCTCCAACCTTAGTTGTATATTTGTTTACCTAAATTTCACTTTGTGTAGTTATGAATCTTGGGATCTCCGACTATGAAACGAAACAATTAATATTTTTCTATGTATTGTGAATTAATTTAATGCCTATTTATAAGGAAATACAATACATCATATCTTCTCTACATAAATTTTATCATTCTTGTAAATCCTTTTTGATTGTTATCCATATGATGTTGTTTTTATTAACGACACCAATTACATAAATATTCCATGGTAATTTATCTTGTTAATATAAAATTTTATCATTTATTTAGTTGTTATCTATGAATAATTTTTAAATTTTTTTTTGTTTTTAGTCATACTACATTTACGCGAATTTGGAGATATGGAATAACAATAATCATATGATATGAATTTTTGTAATTATGTTTTTTTTTTTTTTGAAAGCCGGTGAAACTTGTTAATGGTTTATGATATACATTGGTTTGTATTTTTTTATTGTTTATTTTAATTACTTATTTTTTATTTTAATAAAACTACTAAAACATGCTTTATTCTTATGATAAATTCCAATATTTTATTGTATTAGTCGACGTATGTTAAATGTGGTCGTAATAAATTTAGTTGATGTATTTAGTTGAACAAAATCAATTGATGTATTAAGTTGAACAAAATCAAATCTATGCAACGGAATTTTATTATTATCTACAATGCCCTTGACAATTGTATTTTGAAAAAATTGTATCATAATCTTGTTATCGCTCACAACACGATATTCATTCTAGTTAGGTACAAGAGAAAAATATCGAATTGTGTAAAGTTTGCCTTCACCCAGTTTAGAACGAAATTATTGGACAAATTTTCCTTTGATTGAAGCATGGACATAATCACCCTACATATGCAAAAAATATTGTAAGTTAAAATAATATGGTAAGTTACACAATACATTTTCAAAAAAGAATTATATAATATTCAATGAATTTAGAACGATAAGTAAGATCAAATAAAAAAGAATACTCGTATAATTAAAGGCATACCTGGCCTCTTCGTCAATTAAAACCATGTCCAAACTAATCAAACTATTTTGTTTCCGAAAGTTCAAAACATCAAAAAGCCTTGATATGCGTACTTTAATTTTACAATCATTTTGGGAAGAATTAAGTTCTCGACTCGACGAAGTAGACCTAAGAAAACAATGCAATAAAAATAATATTACCACATAATCAAAGCACAATCTCTCTGGTAGATGCAAAAAAAAAAAAAAAAAAAAAAAAATAATAATTTCAATAACAATATGATAAAAACAGAAGACTTAAAAAAGTAAAGTGATGCTTTTGCTAAATATCACGTTGCTAGTAATGGGTGTAGTATACAAAGTTAGATGGCTTTCGAAGAAATCATAACACGTTGCTAGTAACGAGTGTAGTAGTACCCTTAAATCTAACAATGAAAAAATGTGATTCTTAAACCACAATATAAAGTCCTAAATTGCTTTTTATGAACTATTGTGTGATTCTTTGGTGGTGCATGGATTAAATTAATACCTATCTATAAACCTATACTAAAGGCGAAACTTGCAATGACACTTAGCACAATGTCATTACATCTTTTCCCGCCAATTTCATTAATTCCTAAATTATTATTAATATATTATATTTTATTATATAATTATTTCCTTATTTAATTATTAAAGTTTATTATATTCTTATATATTATTATTATTATTATAATTATTATAATATATTATTTATGTATACATTAGTAAATATATATACATAGTAAATATATCAAAATACTCTATTACTGTATATATTTTGGTTCTATTTTATATTACAAAACATGTACTCATATTCTTTGATACTTATCAATAAGGATTCTTTACCTTTCTTTCATCTATCTATAAACCTATACTAAAGGCGAAACTTGCAATGACACTTGGCACAATATCATTACATCTTTTCCCGCCAATTTCATTAATTCCTAAATTATTATTAATATATTATATTTTATTATATAATTATTTCCTTATTTAATTATTAAAGTTTATTATATTCTTATATATTATTATTATTATTATTATAATTATTATAATATATTATTTATGTATACATTAGTAAATATATATACATAGTAAATATATCAAAATACTCTATTATTGTATATATTTTGGTTCTATTTTATATTACAAAGCATGTACTCATATTCTTTGATACTTATCAATAAGGATTCTTTACCTTTCTTTTATATCTCCATTCAACTATGGAAAATACTCCAATATTCATCAGTTTTTTTGGTTATAGATTATTACAATAATTAGTAAATATATCAACCATATCATTCACAAAACAGAAATAATATGAAAAGGTAATATAAAATCTTTTCAAACTTCCAATTTTATTTTATACTCCACAATACTATCTAAATATCATTGCAGTTTTCAATATCAATATTATGCATGATTGAGGAGAGTTACGAGTAAATAATGTGAAAAGGTAGTATAGAATCTTTTCAAACTTCCAATATTTTTTTATACTCCACAAAACTAGCTAAATATAGTTGCAAATTTCCATTAAATATCAATTTTATGCATGATTGAGGAGAGTTACGAGTAAAAAAATGTTAAAAGGTAGTATAAAATCTTTTCAAACTTCCAATATATTTTTATACTCAACAATACTATCTAAATATAGTTGCAATTTCCATTAAATATCAATTTATGCATGATTGATAATGGATACGAGTAAAAAATTTTAATTTTACATATTTACATAAGATCTATTCCCTATATATAAATCATATATAATCATTGATCATGATTAATTTGAGTTTTAAATCATTATTATACTGCTCAACCACTATTATTATATTGTTTAACCATAATTTTAATTCATTCATGGCTGAAAATTTAGTATTCATCAAGGACATAAGTCCTACTACTGAGAATGTAACCTTGCGAGTTAGAGTCATCCATTTATGGGCACTATCATTCTCCAATCCTGCTGATATCTATTCTATTGAGATGGTGTTATTGGATGAAAAGGTATTGTTGTTTTAATTATTAAAAAAAATAACCTACAATTGACCAACTCTATTTCTACATGTACTATATTTTGTTATTACATTAATTTATAACTTTTAATCTTTTTATGTGCTAGGATGACAAAATACATGCTATAATTAAAAAGCATCTATTGTCAACGTTCCACCATCAACTAAACGAAGGCGAGATATGTAAGATATCAAATTTTTCTGTTGGAAAAAGTAGTGGGGAATACAAGCCTACTAATCATGCATATAAGATAAATTTTCAACGTTCTACTAACGTTATTGCCTTTGCTGGAGCGAACATAAATGCATACGGTTTCGAATTGGTGCCTTTTGATGCAATTCTTTCAAATAATCTGGACAGCAACTGTTTAGTGGATATGATATAATTTTTTAAAAAAGAATTTTAATGTATAGTGTGATCATTGTTATTTTTTTTCTTTTTTTTTTGTTGGAATATGTTCTAACAAAAATTTTAAAAATATGTTCTTCGTATAATAGATGTCATTGGCTATATTTCTGGAATTTTAAGTACTAATGATTATTCAAAGGATGGCAAAAGAATGAAGGTGACCACTATCCAATTAGAAGACCTGCAGTAAGTACATTTAACCATTAAAATATTCAAAAATTAATAAAGAATGGAAATATTGAATTAATGATATTTCTGTTTATTAAATTCAGAAATAATGTTTTAAGATGCACTTTATGGAATCGATATGCTGATCAATTACAAGATTATTTATCTGAGCATCAGGCCGTCAAGTTATCATCTTATTACGGTTTGTGAAAATCAAGACTTGGCAAGGTATGTAAAGTTGCGGGTTTTGGTTTTGACATCAATATTATTAGTACTATCTATTATATTTATGTTTATTAAATTTTATATAATAACAGGTACTACTATGCTATCAACTTCCCTATTTGCGACTAAACTCTATTTAAATTCTGATATTGATGAGCTGAATGAGTTTAAGAATAGGTACATGATTTTTTTTATTTATTTTAGATATGCATACTATTCTTGAAAGAGTATATATATATCTCACAAAATATATATATATATATATATATATATATATATATATATATATATATATATATATATATATATATATATATATATATATATATATTGATTACTTATACAACAAAATATTTTATTGATTGTTACATTAATTTTGCAGATTTGACAAGGGTGGAAAGACTTCTTCGGAATTGGTGACTGACATAAGTAGTTATATCTCACAAAAAAATGAGAGTGACTTTTTAAACAAATCTGAAAGAAAAACAATTGATGAGATCCGTTATACACAAGAGGCAAGTGGTTACTACTACTATTTTATTTTACAATTATGATGCAAAAATCATATTGTTTAAAATTACAGCTATCAAATTAATATGAAAAAATTTTATTATTATAAATATTATTTTATAATTATTTATTTATTTATTTATTTATATTTGTAGGTGTGTGTTTGTGTCACATTAGCTACAATTGACTCCATTGAAATTGAAAATGGATGGTTCTACCTTGCCTGTAAGAAAGATTTTAAGAAGGTTAAAGAGATAAATGTTGAAGGGCTAACAAAGTTTTTGTGTGAAAAGTGCAATACTTATGTTGAACCTGTTCCAAGATTCAAAGTCCAGATTAGGGTAGTTGATGATTCTGGAAGTGCTTCATTTGTTATTTTTTATCGTGAATTGGTGCATCTTCTAGGTAAATCTGTTTTATACCTACGAGAAAAACAAACAAAGGTATGATAAAAATATTTTAATTTTTTAGTAAATTGAATTAAATTTGTGATTAATAATGCCAATTCTGATATCTTGAATTGGGGATGATGCAGGATGGAGATAATATGGATTTGATTCCTAAAGTTTTGAATGAACTCTTAGAAAGGAAATGTTTGTTTAAGATAAAAGTTTCAGAATATAATATTCGACAAGATTGTCCCTTATTCACAGTTATGAAGATGTCTGAGGATGAAAACTTAATAAAATCATTTGAGGAGTCGGACAATGCTTATAAGGTTGTTACTTAGTTTCGACTTAAGGTTTATTATGATTAATAATTAAAATTCGTTTTATTATTATTATTATGATTCACATTATCTAGCTTTATGATTAATAATTAAAATATTTTAAGATAATGCAAATATTCCACAATAGACAATACTATATAATATGTGCATTATACGATAAGTAACAATTAAAAGTCTTATTCAATGGTAAAAAATTTAAAAAATGGTTAAATTTAGGTCCGTGCAAAATATTATTCACTTATAAAACATTATTGTCTAAATTATTTTGTCCTTATAAATAAAATATATGTCCCCACCACGACCTTATATATGGATCTAAAAGTTTAACTATAGAAATGTTGGATGGTATTTATAAAAAAAATCAATATCAAAGAACATTCTTGAGACGATATCTTTAGACTCATTAGTTTATATATGTATTAATGTATATAATTATAAAAATGGCTAAACATTTACAAATTTAACTTCCAATTCTCCGTAAAAAAAAAAAATTAACAATACCGATTATAAAAAGGTTATCTTATATTATGACCATTAATAATAATAATAATAATAATAATAATAATAATAATAATAATAATAATAATAGTAATAATAATAATAATTCAATTTTATCCGTGCATGGCACGGGTCTTACACTAGTTTATAATAATAACAAATCATAAGCTAATTAAAACAATTCATATCTTTTTCCTAACTTAAATTTTATCATTATTAAAATTGTCCTGTAATCATTATTATCTCTTTCCTAATTAAGTTTTTTTTTTCCTTAGAAATAATAAGCATATGCACGTAGGTGATATGAAACATGATAATAATAATAATAATAATAATAATAACAATAATAATAACAATATGCAGTTTTTTTCCCCTTAGAAATAATAACAATAATAATAATAATAATAATATGCATATGTGAAATACGTTACTCGTATGTATGTTGGAAAAACCAGTAGTTTTATCTGATTTGGCCGTATACTCTTTACGGAAGCAGCGACACATTTCGAATCATAGGCCTAATTGGTATGTATATAACGTCCGAGCTAATGTTATGATGTACTCCTCTTGCCTAATGTTGGATTATTTTTTAAAAAAAGGATTAATTCTTTAAGTTTTTTTTTTCTTAAATAACGTAGGATCAACATATTTTTAAATTTTTTTTTTTAATTATGATAAACATTAATATGCATGTGGGATCAACATATTTTTTTAATTTTTTTTAATTATGATAAACATTAATATGCATGTAGGATCATTTTTTTTAGGCATCATCGTAGGATCAATTTGATGAATTGGATTGTTGTATTTCATCTTGAATTTTAATATTTTAATAGTTTTTATCCTATGTGGCATAAATCAAACTCCGATCCTATATAACACATTTTATCCTACATAGCGCAAAATCATAATTCTATGTGGCGCTCTATATTTTTTTTTAAAATAACAAAATCCTACGTGGCTCTCTAAAAATGCGGGAAAAAACTCCCCTTTATATATATATATATATATATATATATATATATATATATATATATATATATATATATATATATATATATATATATATATATATATATATATATATATATATATATATATATATATATATATATATATATATATATATATATATATATAATAATCCCACCTTTGGGCCGTCCGCTAAAAATAATCCCACCTTTGGATTATTTTTAAATAATCCCACCTTTACCCCCGATCTTTTTTAATGGTCCCATTTTACCTGAAACCGGTTATGTAGGTATTTTTTTTCTTTTTTAAAGTTTAATTGACACGTGTAGCTAATTGATTGGTCAAAATTTTTTTTAAAAAAAATAAAAGTAGTTAAAAAAAAAAAACCACCAACACCACCTAAGCCACCACCATCCCCATCACCACCCAAACCCTAGAACCATATCCCACCCAAAACTGAAACCACCGCCACAGCACTGACCGGAATCCCACCCTGAAACCCACCCAGCCAACCCAACTCCAAAACCCCATTAACCCATTAACTTAAGACCCTTCGAAAACCACCATTAAAATTCAGAAATTGGGCTCGACGCGGAATTGGAGAAGAAGAGTTCGACGAGGCTAGAATCAGGGGACAGGGAGGTCGGTGCGGCCGAAGGGAGACGGGGAGGTTGGCGCGGCCGAAGGGGGAGGGGGACGGGGATGTTAGTGAAGCTGAAATTAGGGGACGGTCAGCGAGCCTGAATAAGGGGATGGAGGTGGTCATCAAGCCTGAATAGGGGATGGAGGTGGTCGGATTTGTGGGACAACCAGCTTCAGAGGGCGGAGAGCGCGATATCGGTGGCAGGGGAGGGCAGGGCGCGCAAGATCGGTGGTAGGGGAGGTCGGAACACGCGAGATCGGTGGCAGGAGAGGTGGTTTGGGTCGTGGTGGTTTGTAAAATTAATTAATGTTTTTTTTCCTTTTTTTTTTTAAATTTTAATTTTTGGACTAATTGGGTGCCGACACGTGTCAAGTCACTTGCTACAGCAAGTTAACTAACCGGCTGGGACCATTAAAAAAGATCGGGTAATAAAGGTGGGATTATTAAAAAATAATCCAAAGGTCGGATTATTTTTAGCGGACGGCCCAAAGGTGGGATTATTCCGGGCAATTTTTCCTAACTATTACGTTTTCAATCTTTCATTATGTTTTAGTTTTCATATTTGATACGAAATATGTAATTTCGAGTTAGATTTGAGGAGGCTAATCTTCATTTTGCATACCCTTAAACCCAAAAAAAAAAAAAAAAATAATAATACAAAAAATTATAACACTTGTTAATTAAGGCCCCAATTTAAATGTTCACCCTAGGCCACCAAAATCTCAGATACGAGCCTGCCGTCACCACGACGAAGATTTTATAGTGGTCGATTGATATATAAGTTTAAAGCTACCATAATTTTTTAACGAGTATGCGGTTTATAATTGACTTATTTTTCTTCAATTAATAAAGTTTATTTCTCGAGGTTTTTTTTTATTATTTTTCTTCAATTAATATATATATGTAAAGGGGAAATTTTTCCCGAGTTTTTAGAGAGCCACGTAGGTTTTAATTTTTTTAGCGCGCCATGTAGGATAACAAATTTTAGTGGTAGCCAATTAAATACGAGATTATAAATTTCTTTTAGAATTAAATAATTTAAATTACATCTTAGCAAAATTGGCGAATGAGATTTCCCAATTTAAACTAATTAAATATAAAATATTATCTTTTGATATTAAGAATTTAATCTAAATATATAACAAATTTTAGCACATAATACATAGGAAAATTTGGATTTTGGTACCTCGAAAATGGGGGTAATTGAATTTTAGTACCCATCTAAAATTTTATTTTAAATTGGTACCTCAAAAATGACTAAACTATAGATATCAGTACCTCCGTTAGCATTCTGTCAACTTTGCCGTTAGTGGGTCCCATTATCTAATTATTTAATAATTTAATTCATTAAAAAAACATTTAATTAAAAAAAACTTAAAAAAATTAAAAAAAAAAACTTAAAAAAAAATAGTACCCCGCCACCCAGCCCTGCCTCCCCACCACCCACCCTGCCACCCCGACCCGACGCCACCCCCCCCACCCAGCCTGATCAATAGCTACAGAAACGAGCCTTGCCTCCCCGCGCCGACGCCACCCCCCCCCCCCACCAGCCCTGCCTTCCCGCGACGACGCCACCCCCACCCACCTGATCTGAAAACCACCACATCGAAAACCCTAGGGATACATCTTAGGGTCATATAATGACGTTTGGAACCATATATGACCCTCATATGTTGCCATAAATGTCCGTGGTAGGCTTGAGGTCACGATATCGGTGCAAGTTTGGAACGGGTAAATTGACTGTTTAAAGGCATATTGGATGGTTCCACCCACTCAATTGGACTCCCGGAGGGTATTAGGAACCATGGTAACCTGTCGCCGATTTCCCTCCTCTTTCTCACTCTTGGCTGCCTCGACATCACCCCTTCCCCCTTTCCCCCAAATCAATTTTTAGGGTTTTATGGTTAAATTTTCGGGTTGTGGGTGGTGGGTTTCGGGGTTCGTGGGTGGTAGGGTGGTGGGTTTCTGGGTTCGTGGGTTGTGGGTGGTGGGTTTGGGGGTTCGTGGGTGGTCGGGTTGTAGGTTTCGGGGGTTCGTGGGTGGTGGGGTGTGGTGGGTTTCGGGGTTCGTGGGTGGTGGGTTCTTGGGTTTCTGGGTTCTTGGGTTTCTGGGTTCGGGGTTCGTGCCTGCCGCGGCGACAGCTGCTGTAGCTGGGCTTCGTGCCTGGCCGCAGCGGCAGCAGCCGTGGCTGGGCTTCGTGCCTGGCCGCGGCAGCAGCTGCCATGGCTGGGCTTCGTGCCTGGCCGCGGCGGCAGCTGCCGTGGCAGGGCTTCGTGGCTTGGTGGTCGCCGTTGGCCGCGTGGCTGGTTGCTTTTTTTTATTTTATTAGTTTTTTTTTTGTTTTATATTTTAAAAATGTTTTTTTTTCTTTTTTTTAATAATTTAAATTATTAAATAATTAGATAATGGACCCCAGTAACGGAAAACTTAACGGAACATGGACGGAGGTACCAAAACTTATAAAGTTACACTTTTGAAGGTACCAATTTAAAATAAAATTTTAGATGGGTACTAAAATTCAATTACCCCTATATTCGAGGTACCAAAATTCAAATTTTCCTAATACATATTATATATCTAGTATATAAACATTGAAATAGTAGTCATATATATAAACTAGTATTGTTTGATCATATTGTTTATATGTTATATATAGTTATATATATAAACATCATATGTATATTGTTTGATCATTAAAATAGTTGTGACTAGCTTACTTAGTATTTCTAGTCCTACTTCGGTTTTTGGGGTTGATGCAGTAAGTACTAGCGGGGGTTTAGTGGTTTTTTGATATGGTTTGGAAGAAGTTTCTTGTGTTTTTTGCTGTTCAAATGTTGTATTATGTAATGTTAAACTTACTAATGGAACTAGTAAATGTGTGATGTTTGTTTATGGTGCTCCTGTTCTTGAAGATAGACCTCAGGTCTAGGGTTTGATTTTAGATTTATTTGCTATTGCTCTTAATTGTTTGATTTTTGGAGATATAAATGAAATAGAGCATCACTATAATAGGTTGGTAGGGTCTAATATTAATAAAGGTTGGGACTCCTTTATTAATTTTAGGATGAAATCAAGTTTACTTGCTTTAGACACCCATTTGTGTCTCCCCAAAACCAAACCCAGTGATGAATACCTTTCACGTCAAACCATAATCGAATGAGGTGAAAGTGTGAAAAGTCTAGTGTTGCGGTTGTTTTTATTAAACATCTTTCTTTCCGTTTTCGAAAACCTATTCTATTTTATGAAAACGTCCAATCCAGTTTAGTTTGGTCTATAATAAGGGTCCAATAATAGTGTAGTTGGATGGGACTTGAAAAGAACTTTCCAACGATATATTATAAGCCCAATTCCGATGAATAAAGAGGAAGTTATGGCCAAAATACTAAACTGGGCCCAAACCGGATTTTTCCTACGACCCAATGATCATAAGGAGGGTCCAAAGGTTTAATCCTGACCCTAAACTAATTAGGATTGATTAGAATCTTCTATAAGATTTTAAAAAATCTTAATTATCCTTTTTTGAAAAGATAAGATCATAGAATTTGATTTAAATATAAACTTTCCTTTTTTATAAAACTTTCCTTTTTTAAGAGTCTTTATTCTATTCGGATTTAAACATGTCCAAAGACAGTCAGATATTATTTTCGTACCTCATCTTTTTTATCCAAATTTTATATGGTTGGATAGATCTTGAAATTATCTTTCCAATGATATATCATAATATTAATTCCGAGCTATAATGAAAATGATATGAAAGAAATACTAAACTCTATCCAAAACTGACACCGTCCTACTATTTCGGCTATATCGTTTTATCTACAAAATATTTTAATCTGATTCTAATTTGGTTGCAAAGTAGACTTCAAGAGCTTTCCAACGACATATTATATGCCTTATTTGAACTTCTGGATCAAAAGATATGATATAAACAAAATACGCAAAAACTACTGTCTACGAGTTTTATTTCGATTCGAATTTGGATTCTTTTATTAATTTTTCGACCCTCTTTTTTTCCTATAAATAGAGGTCATATCTCCCCTTTTTCAAATCAACAATCTACAATCTACAATCTATAATCAACAATCATCAACTCTCATCAAGGCTTACTTGATATTCTCTCTCTCTTTCTAAACTACCCCTTTTAACACAATTCCGCATTCACAAGATTGTGAAACACCTAGCCAAGTTCGAAGTTGCCTTCGCCCTAGACGTGTAAGGTTGATAATTTATGAGGGTTTGGTCCCAAATTCAGTCTAAACTTTTTAACTCTTTCTTTCAATTATTTAATTTAATTCTTTGATTAATTTTATTTTCATTGAAGTTTACTAACGTGTGTATTTTGTTATTAGAAAGAGGTACGAGGCATCAAAGTATGTAATCTTATTGCTCTATTCTTGTAGAAAGCATGCTTATATTGTTTTAATTCCTAGTATCATGTTAGGATGTTTTTATTGCTTTCTAGAATCATGTTTAGGGTGCCTCTTGTTCTTTCTAATATCATGTTAGTACCATGTTAGGTTTAAAGCTTTGATCTTTAATGTTTAGTTACATGCTAGGATTTGTTACTAATCTTGTTATGTTAGTATCATGCCTAGGATCTTGCTATTATATTTAAGCCTTATTATTATCATGATTATGATTATTATTATGTTGCTTGATATTATTTATTTATTTTTATTGCTTGATCACACCTTTTATGCATGTTTAAAGGGAATTTGTACTTAAATCACGCTTAATAAGATAATTAATAATTTGGTTTAAGCTAATATGATTTTAAATCAAGTGATCGCCAATAATAGATTTGTTTGTGCATTAATATTCAACCAACATAGATAAACAGGTTTAGGGTTAATCTAATGATTGCATGTTAGTCAGAAAGCGCACATGAATACGAGTAGAATAAAGTAGAGGCCTATTTTATAGGGCGAGTTCTTTCTTTTGTAGATTGGATTCGCACCCTCATCCCCGAACCCTATTTGATTCAAGAACTTATGGATTTGACGATCTCCTGGATCGTTTAAGGGGTGTAACCTTCACCCTGTGAACGGTTTACAAGTTCCTAAAACTTGTTGACGACTCTTTTACTCTCTTTTCTTTCCCTTTGGACGCCACCATACTTAAGTGTATGATCACAGTGGGGTTCAAGCTTTGGGGTTATAGTGCTTGAAATATTCCCTACACTTGCTACCCCCTTTAAAGGTCCTCCATATACGTGGACGAATAATAGGGACGATGATCAACTTATTTTGCACGACTGGACCGGACTTACATGACTTCTGATTGGTTTCATAATTATCCCGATAGTCGGTTACTCAATCAACCAATTCTAATATCTAATCATGCTGCTATATTCTTTGATGATTCTCCGTTTATACAACTTTCAAACCGTCCTTACCAACTGGACAGCTGGTGTTTGGAATATCAGGATATACATGACTTTGTCCTTACTACTTGGCAAAGAAACGTCACTGGCTCGCCAATGTTCATTCTCTCTAAGAATCTGCAACACGTCAAGTCTCTCATTAGGAGGTGGTGTCTTAATAATAAGAAATTTTGGGGCATAGATTGGAAATTTTTTTCGAAGGATCTTGCAACTGAGGGAGAGCTAGTCCAACCAGTTTCTGATGCCTCTCTCTATATGACTAATATAGTTACTTCAAAAGATAGTATTTTATTGCAACTGCAATTCTGGAGATAACGCTGTAAAAAAACTGGATACTTAAAGGTGATTGTCCATATAAACTTTTGTTCTTGAAGGTTAAAAGTTGGCAAAAGAAGAATGAGATTAGTTCCTTATTTGGCGACCAAGGAACTCTTCAGCATGGCCAGACGGATGTCTAGCGTGTGGTAGTGAAATCCCTAAAAGATACTTTTCAATGTGATATTATGCCTCTTTATGATCCGGAAATTGACGTTGTTTTACGTGAATTAGATCTTCCACGATTCAATACTTCTTAACTTGCAAACCTGGATCGTCCCTTCTCTGCTTCTGAGATTCGAAGTGCAATGTTTTCTTTAGGGAATAGTAAGTCTCCGGGTCCGGATGGAATTACAGTCGAATTTTTCAAATCTCTCTGGGATGTTGTGGGCGACTTGGTTATTTCCGGCATTCAAAGTTTCTTCCGCACGGGGTTTCTACTGAAAGAGTGAAATTAGTCCCTTCTTGTTATAATTCCTAAGATTGGTCACCAACAGAGGTGGGGAATTTACGTCCAATCAGCCTTTGTAACACAGTGTATAAATGTGCTTCCAAGTGTTTGGTGGCTAGGGTGTGCAATGTCTTCCTCTTCTCATCTCAAATTCTCATCACGCCTTTGTTCAAGAACGCGTTATGACGGATAATATTTTGATGAGTCATGAGTTAATGGAGAAAATCAATTGTTCGAAAACTGGAACTAATTGGCTCGCCTCGATCAAAATTGATATAAGCAAGGCTTATGTTAGAATTCACTGGAGTTTTCTTTTGCAGGTTTTAAAAGCCTATGGGTTTCCAGACGTTGGTTACAGATGATCCAACAATGCCTTGCCACGGTTTCTTAAAAATCCTTGATTAATGGTTCTACTTCGGTTACCTTTAAACCACAATGTGGTCTTCGCCAGGGTGACCCCATCTCCCCGTACCTTTTCCTATTCTGCATAGATATCATGTCTCGTATGCTGCATTTGGGACAGGATTTGAAGCTTTTTCAAGGAATCAAGCTGTCTAGAACGAGTCCTACTGTCTCGCGTTTATTCTTTGCGGATGACGCTTTCATCTTTTTTTCGGGCTTCGTCTACGGCTTGTACTAATATCATGCAGATTATTCAGCGATTTACTAAGATATCAGGTGAACAACTAAACTTGTCCAAGTCCTTGATTAATCTGTACGTCTGCTCAGGAAGGCTTCAAATATATTTTCCAAATGAAGCATGTTCAGGTGTTCGATCATCATCTGGGAGCTCCTATTGAATTCGTCGGAAGAAAGAAAGATCACTTTCAATTTATCATCGACAAAATTACTGGGCGAATTAATTGTTTGCCATAGGCCTCTCACAATTACAGAAGTTAATTTTTAGTAACTCTATCCTTATTTCTAAGGCATTCCATGCTCTTGCTTGTTATGAGTTCCCCGTCTCTGTGATTGGGAAAATCGACTCCTTATTGTTGCGCTTCTTGTGGGCGCATGATGATACTAAAGGTATACACTAGGTAAATAAAGATACCACGCACCTTCTTCATGGCCTCGGTGGTTTGGGGATTCGCTGCTTGTCTTCCTTAAACAAGACTTTGCTCATGAAACAAGTTTGGAGACTCTTTACCAACCCGCAGTTGCTAGTTTCTAAAGTTTTTAGTGCTCATACGACCTTTCTCTCCAACAACCCTAATACTCGGCCGCGTTATTCTGGTCGTCGCTCTTATGGCCTTCGGGGTTTGCTCAAGGCGGACACTCTGTTGAATTCCGGTTGTAACTGGAAAACCGGTAATGGCAAGTCCACTCTAGTTGGGTCAGCTAGGTGGGTAAATGGTTGCATTCCTGAGTTCAAACCAGGAATTCCTTTGCCAAATTCGGCTCCTCATACTGTCAGTTTTTTCACCAATCTTCAGACCATGGGGTGAAATACTACTAAAGTTGTTGATTGGTTTGTTCCTGCGGATGCTTCAACAATCCTGGCAATGGAGATCCCTGATACGACTCGAACGATTTCCGTTATTGGTCGGGTACTCCTTCTGGAAAGTACTCGGTTAAAACTGGGTATGCTATGCTTCAACAACAACTTTCCCCTCCTTCTACACCTTCCGCTACTGACTCTTTCTAGAAGGTTCTTTGGTCTCTCACGTTGCAGCCTAAATGGAAGTTGTTCTTATGGAAACTGCTACACCGCGCTCTTGCGGTCAAGGTGGAACTCAATCATAGAGAAGTTCCGATACTAGGCGTGTGCTGTTACCTCTGCCGTATGGAACCGGAGGATTTACAACACCTTTTTAGAATGTGTTTTACTACACGAACGGTTTGGAGGGCTGGATGCCTCGGCATTCGCTCAATATTTAATGGAGACCTTTCTCTCTCAGATTAGATGCAAGATTATATCCGACTTTTTATCAGTCAGGATGGTCTTTCTAGTTCTTGCTTTTGTACCTTTGTCGGTACGCTGTGAAGCTTGTGGTTATGTCGTAATTCCAGAATTTTAGGGATTCCTCTGTGTCTCGTCCTTTTGAGTCTTTGTTTTAGGAGGTCATGGATAATCATTCAATCTTTGTCAACTCTGATGCCCCTACTAGTATCCTTACTACTGCGGCGACAGATGGCGGTGCCTCTTCTCTGCTTGGTTTTTACATTGCTCAGCTTGTCCTGACTCCGTATAGGAGTGCTTTGCTTTCTCTTCAAGTAGATGGCTCTTTGTTCAAAGATTCTCGACGAGCAGGAATGGGATGGTGCTTGGATAATGATGACCCACTGATGATCGGATCAGTGGAGGTAGTTACTTCGGGGTTTGTTCCTCGGCTTTACATGCAGAGGCGTTGGCTTGCATGTATGGGCTACAGTGGGCGTTTGATCGAGGAATTCTGTCTCTCACGGTTTTTACTGATTCATATCATCTGTCCACCGTGCTTCGTGGGGAGGAGCAAGGTAATATCGCTTATTTATGGCTCATTCGGAGGATTTTACAACTTGGCTCAAGGTTTCGGGTTTGCAGTATTCATAAGGCGGATCGCCAGCGCGTCCACAGAACTCATCTAATTGCAGGAGAAGCAGCGGTTAACTCTATTTGCTTTAGTATTAATATGTAATTTGCTGTTTGTATCATTTGTCAAAAAAAAAAAAAAGTAGTCAAGTTTTAAACTACCATTAAAACACATGTAAAAAAAAAACTACCATTAAAAAAACATCAACAAAGAAGCTAGATTATCCGCCGATACATATATAGTACTACATAAATTATACAAGTACATATGTTTTCCCTTCATTCTTTTCGTTTTTGTGAATTCTAAACTTTAATGCCCGGAGGTTGGACCTGAACAGGACTGTAAGGTGGTTGTGTCGGTGCATATGCAGTTTGTAATTTGCGAAAATGTGACTTTACCACGGTCCCTGCACAATAAATTATTTATAATCATTAGCTAGCAAAGATGTTATATGGAAAAAGTTAAAATTTATTTTTATTTATTTTAATGGTATGGAGTACTTGCTATGCTTACTAACATACGAGTTTTGCACCCACATAATGTCCGTGTTGTTTAATAAATTAGGGCCCTAAATACTAATACAAACTCTTAACACATATCATTGATACAAAATCATATTTTACAGTTTTATCATTAGTATTTTACAATTTTTATTATTTGATAATTATTCTTATACTAAGGGCCTCTTTTGAGCAGAGTAGAGCAGGATTCTACAGAGCCGAGCCGAGAATATATTATTATTGTTGTTGTTGTGTTGTTGTACACAATACAAAAAAATCATCAAAAGATCTCATTTGGCATTGTTGTGGTTTTTTATTTTTTAAAAATATATTATATATGTCACATAATGAATCTAAAATTATTTAGACTTATTAAAATCATCATAATTTTGAAAACTGACAACAAAAAAGTGAAAACACCTTTTTTCTTGTTTTTTATTTTTGGTTTTTAGTTTAAAAAAAAAAAAGGAAACTGAAAACCAAAAATGATGCCATACAAACCCTAACGGTGTGTTTGGTAAAGAAATGGGACTGAAAAGAAGGGAAGGGAGGTGAAGGGGAGGGAAGAAAGATGAGTTTTCTTTCCAAATCTCTCTGTTGTTGGAGAGATCAATTTCTCACAATTTAATCCCTACATATCTCTTCCCTTCAATTCCCTTCCTCCCTCATTTCATATCCAAATGAAAGATAGTTCATCCCTTCATTTCCCTTTTCTTCCTTTCCCTCCATTTCCTTCTATCCAAACAAAGTGTAAGTGTTGCAAATTGTATTAACAAATGGATAAAATTGGAAACGGGTTACTAACCTGGATTTTTAGTTGAGTTTAACTCAACAAGGTGCCGAGCTGAGTTTGAGACCTGTGAAGAATTAAGAAGTGTAACTGCAAAAAGAATGGCAATAAGAAAAATAGTCTTGGTAGAGGCCATTTTAATCGGCTATTTTGAGCTATAAAAAAAGCTTGATTTTGGTTTTGATATTCGGATGAGAATACCAAAATTACAAAGGACATGTATTTAAGGGGTACTAAACAGAGAAAACTATTCTGTTTAATTTCTTCGTAATTACGTACCTATCTTCGTATCAAATTAGTCATAAACATAGTTATCATAAATCAATTTATATTGTCAAAGTATGTTTTTCAACAATTGAAATGTCACACCTGCTACAAGAATGTCCGTCAAACAATCAAGTATCCATATTCCATACTAGTGATACAACCATATTTAACGTGTACAGAGTATTATACTTACACTGAACACTTGAATAAAATCAAGGTTGGCCTACTTGGTTGGAGGTCCTCCTATTGTCTTTTATTTAAATGGTATCCAAACTTTTTCATCCTTCCACGCACTACCACTAAATATTAACACTAATCTTTAGTGGTACCGAGATGATTGACGGCGAGATCGGAGTTCGCGAGAGACGATTGGCGGCGTAACTCTGAGGCGAATCGGTGGAATTGGGTGGTTTAGGAGTCGCGATGTATTGAGATAGGAACAAATATTGTGATATGATATTATGAGAATAATATCATATGACATATTCTTGTGAAAACATATGTGATATATTGTGATAGATTAGGAAGTTAAGATATTTAGGAATATTAAGGTTATGTATTCCTATTGTCTATATATACTTCCTCTGTTTTCTTTTACTTGCAACACACCTTTTAAGCACGCAGTTTTAGGAGATGATTAGTGAGGGTAAACGAGCGATTTTATCAATATAATTTTTACACGAAAATTAGAAAAGGGTTAACTATCATTTGTAAAAATTATAATGAAAAATTTGTTCGTTCACATACATTACATAAAACCGACCTCAAAACACATGCCACAAGGCTGTGTTGCAAGTAAAAGAAAACGGAAGAAGTATATTGTAATGTGGTCGAATGTTATGAATGGGAAAATACAATGGAAAAAAATACAATGAGAGACATATTTTCCCCAATATTTAACACGATAACTAGGGGGAGCGGGGTTCAGCCTAGCGCTGACGCCGGGGAGGGGATCTTGGTAGGCGTGGCCGGCGTAGGGGAATTGACTTGCGGGCATGGGTGGCAGGGGAAAGAAGTGGTGTGGATAGGGTTTTGTTAAAAAGGGTATTTTAGGCATTTCTCTTTTCCCTCCATTTTATTTTATTTTAATTTATTTTATTTTGAGGAACTTTTTCCTCCATTTTAAAACATTAACCGTGGTTAATATTTCCTTAAAATGTTTAGTTAATGTTACCACTGAATTAGTTTTACAAACTATAGATTACTAAAGATTATTTTATATTTTATTGTTTACCATTGAGGAAAAAAAAAAACCAAACTAATTACTCTCCCTTTTTTCTCAAACTCCCAACACAAATAATCACATGGTAGCCGATTACTAATAAATACTACAAATCACTACTACATTTTTGATCTATTGCAACCCCTAAATCCGTTGTATTAGGCATCATATTCCGTTGTATTAGGCCTAATGCCACGGCCATGTACCGTGGCATCTGCTGGCGTTGCAATAGGTCTAATGCCACGGCATATGATACCTAATGCCACGGCATCAATGTTCCGTTGCGTTAGATCAATACCTGATGCAACGGCAATATCATTACTGTGGCAATAGCTATAATACCTAATGTCACGGTTTTCTATACCTAATGCCACGGCGCATATACCTAATGCCAATAATAATAATAATAATAATAATAATAATAATATAATAATAATAATAATAATAGTATTATTATTATTATTACACGTGAAGCTATATAAATGTATCAAAATAAAGGAAATTGTCATTGAAATTTAAAAATTAAGAGTATATTTATACAATTTTACACTAAGAAAAATTAAGTTACAAAATCAAATATCACTTAAAACTACATGTTTATTCGTCGAAACATGATTTTGACATTTTTTAGAAAAACTAAATTACAAGTTCAAAAAACTTCAACTAAGCCCAAAATTCCTCTAGCAAGCTCTCCACCTATGTTTACTTGGTGATTGAATTCTTCAAGCTTTGCTAAAACCTCTTCTTCTGGTCAGTAAATAAGATCACTCATCTTCCATATCTGCAGAAAATTCACGTAAAAAGACATTAGTGTTTATGCATATTGCTGACAAATTATGTAGTTAAATGATGAAATTTATCAGAAAAGCCTCAAATAAATTGGATATTTCTATCACTTCAAAGCAAAGGATTTGATTGCTTACTTCTTTATACTGATATTAAGGCTCCGACTCGGAACAAAGCCAAAGTACACATGTAAATAGGGTTGTCTTGTCATAGCTTGATTATTATTTAGTTCTAGCAACAAAGTGGATAAATTAATTTATACCAAGTATTTAGTTAGATGCAGCAACAGATAAAATTTGTTCACGTCAAAGTACCTATAAATTTCATTGTTGTCATGACTGCTAGTTCTCTATCTTATTTAGGCCATATAAACTAACATTCACACCTTTTGTACCCAAATTCTTCTCAGCTTCCCCAATGCCTTTCCAAGCAAACAGTAACAATTCTTGGATCAGGGCAAACTAAAAGATCACACTGTAGCTTGACGCATACCTGTCTCACCAAAATCCTGCAACACAGATAAAACCTGAGCTATCCCATTCCAGCATATAGAAGAACAAGAAAAACTATGAAAAATCATATTATAAAGGCATACTTAACTGTTCAGAAGTAGAATTTGAAAGATCTCAAGCAGACAAGGATCTTACACTTCATTCAATTATCTAGTTTACCAAGCTATGATCGCACACAAATGAAAGAAACAGACTTTCATGCTAAGTAATTTTGGCCTATATGCTGGATTTTTGCTTTCTTATTTTCCGTATTGTACACTCTTAATTAGTTTTGTTGCATTAATTTCTAAGATATAGCACTTTTAATTTCATTTTAGAAACAAAATCCTATTTCAACTTAGAACTAAGAACATCAAGATTTTTTCCTTCAAAAAAAAAAAAAAAAAAAAAAAAGAACATCAAGATTTTAACTCAAAACTCAGAACATTAGGATAAAAAGCAGTAAAAGCTCCACAACCTGAGGGCAAACTCCAGCTTCAATTACAGCTTGGATTTTACATAGGCACCATCAGATACATATGAGAGTGCCCAACAAGCATCCATAAGTGTTATCAAATTTCCTGAAAATTTACCTAATAAATAGTGCAATACTCAAAATTGAAGAGCACCAATTGATTATATACATGAAATAATCATCTAACCAATCAAATAAACCCTAGAATCATAAACAATAAAATCATCCCTGCAAAAAAAAAAAAAATCAAATACAACACATACAAATCAAAGAAAAAGACGATTAACACAACAAGCTTCAAATTACACACAATTATGAACAAATCTCGGGTAACAGTACCTTAATTAGGCTTAGTGAGGGACTGAGGGTGTTGGGAGGGGACCTGAAGCCGGAAGCGGAGCGACGGAGAAGGTGTGGGGTTTGGTGGAAGACGATGAGGAGGAGGGGCGCAGCGACGGAGAAGGTGCGGGGTTTGGTGGCGGGAGGAAGATCTCCAATTCCAAACTGGTATTTTAAGGGTTATTGGGGTGTACTTTGAATTAATTCTATTATTATGCTTAGGGCAATAGCCAAATTTATCAGAAAAAACCCAGAAATTGAAAATCAAGAACAAGGGAAGAAGGAGCGAAAGGAGTAACATGAAATTGGAGATTAAAACTCAGGTATAATAGAGTTTGGTCATCAAAATATTCAGGTTTTCCAATTCTTTCTCAAGATAAAATGGTGAGGGAGGAGAGAGAATTTGAGAGCTTGGTAACCCTTGGTTCATGGGGGCGGTGGGGATCTAGTAGCTAACATAAGTTAAACCTAAAAATGAATTATTTAAGTTTAGCAAAACAACAAAGGAGGGAATTGTTAAATATTAGGTCCATTATTATTTTTAGGACCACAGTCGGTCAGCCGTTGTAGTAGCCTTTCATGCCGTTGTATTAGACCACCTAATGCAACGGCTCAAAGTAGCCGTTGCGTTAGCCCCATATATTCACATATAAAGTATAAGCCGTCGTATTAGGCGTATCTAATGCAACGGTAATAAAAGGGTCGTTGCATTAGCTCCTTTTTTACCGTCGCATTTGATCAAAAATGTAGTAGTGAATCCTATCCACCTCAAAAGGTAAAAAAACTTGGGGCAGTAAGGGCATGTTCATATTTACTTAATTTCAATTCAGTTCAGTTCAGCTCCTATCAGTTCAATTCAGTTCCAATCAGTTCAGTTCAGTTCAGCTCTTAATTTCCCTCTCACATAAAATATTCATTTCAGCTCAATGCAGTTCAGTTCAGTTCCAATCAGTTCAGTTCAGCTCCAATCAGTTCAGTTCAGTTCAGTTCAGCTCAATTCATTAAATATGAACAGGCCCTAAGTAAGTCCATCTTCTAGCAACAATTCTCCGAATCGATCAATTCACTCACTTTCATCTTCGTACTAAACCCACCTCGAGGTGAAATAACCCGAAGTGATTGAGTACTAGGAACCCATTGGTCTGACCACACACTTATACTCTCCCCATTTCCCACTCTCCACCTCATTCCCCTTCTAACCACTTCGGAATATAACAAGCTTTATTTGAGCACTCTTTAATTTCAAGCAAACTTCCCGGATTTGTTAAGCAACCTCCAAGCTTGTTACCAAGCAGAAGGCAATTAAACAATTTGAAATAATCTCGGAACCCCAAGCCACCATCACAACTTCTTCCACTTGTTAGGAAATCGGGATCGAAAACAACCTATAATAACAACAATGCCAAAGAACAATAAAAGACAACACAAAGCAATTTATGGGTAACTTTGTTACCCTTTTCAAAGACAATCTCATCACTATTGAATTTGAGCTACAAAACCACAATTACAAACACTCCTAATGAGCTCACAAGCTCTCTAGTATTTGCACTCACAAGCTATTAACTACAACTACTCACTCTCTTATGTTTTTACTCAGATCGAAACCTTAGAGAGTTAGAGTAAGTAGTATATCATCCCACTTCTATTTGTACTATTTATACAAGTAGTATGCTATAATTTATATAACACACTACCAAGCTTGACTTATTCTACAAACCAACTACAAAGTGTACAAAGCACGCTACCACAAAAGCAACCAAGTCAACGCTTGACTTATTCTACACACTACCTTGCTTGGCTTATTCTACACGCTACCAATTGTTTGTCTTTTTTAACGAGCTATCCTATTTTAATTTTTATTTGAATTTTTTTATTTTATTTTTTTTTGTTTTTTTTGTGAAAGAGGGCCAATCCTGTTTATTCAGCTATCCTACTAAACTGAATGTTAGTAGTGAGTCTTGAACACAAATACACAATACCATGCCAAATTGCCAACCCATGAAACTAATAAAACTCAGTTTCTTTCTTTTCTTTTCATACATCCAATTCATATAATGCCCCAATTGAATTTTCATTGTTGTAGTTAAGGTAATCTTCACAATCTCCCTCATTTTTTCATTTAATTTTAGGGTTTATTTTCTTGGTTTTTTGCGCTAGAGTTTATAAGAATTTTGGTGCTTTAAGTAATCAATTGTTGAGTAATTATAGAGTGTTAGTTTTTTAAATAAAATTTTGCTGACATTAGCTTCTCTTGAATGAACAATTGTAAAAGATGTTTTAAATTTGTGTGTTTTCATTCTGTTTTCCCAGAATTTTTGATATTTTGCTTATTAGTTGAATGTTAAGGGCTGCAATTTTCATATAAGTTGTTGAAGAATATAAATTTTTTATGACAAATCAATCCAATTTTCATTACATTGAAAAAATCAAATTGGGATGAACAAAGTAGAGTAGTATTTCGGATAGCTTGGGTGATGCAATCATATCTATTTCGTATAACTGTTATGAATTAGATTGGCTAAAATACATGATGTTATTTCATATAGCTGGGATATAATAGATACAACAATTTCGTATAACTGGGCAATAGGAATACCTATTTCATGTAGCAGCTATAAAACAATGGGTATTTCTTCATATGGGCTATCCGAAATTTTTATACTAGCGCATTGAATCCCTTAAGATAATCTTTTTTGATCAGTAATGTTGAAAAATACTACTAATTCGTCTAAGGTAGGAGTACAATGAAGTTCAGCAAATGTACAATGAATGATACGATGTACAATAAAGTTCAAAAATTAAGCAAATTCTTCATTAAATATCCAAGTTTACATACAAATATTACAGTACCTCATAGTTGGAACTTTATAAATGGTACTTTCCAATGACATCAAACCCAGAGTCCTTTATTCATGTCTTTTGCTAATTTTTTCTCTTTTGAATACACATTATATGACATTTTTTCTATAAAAGATGATGAATCATGAAGTTATAGAACTTAAGCTGATTAAGGGTCTAGCTCAAGCTGTTTTAGTAGCTTTTAATGATTCAATGTTGACTGTCAAGGGCTAGTTATCGAAAGAGCTATATAAAGAGTAAGTATTAAGCAAAAGCAGCCAAATTTCTACACTGTATGTTATTACTCGAAAGACCAAAATGGATATATGTGTGATTTCTTATGAAACTTTAACTACATTAAATCAGTTGCACTCCTACATTGAAAAGAAAGTTATTGTTGACAAACGTGTGTTATATACAATATATTATTCTACACTGCGAACTTTTTCACCATAGACATCTACTAATAATATACTGTTCTGTAATCTCACCCTTCTCTGGATGTTGTACATTATGATTCCTTTGAGTACTTATTTTACCTTTTGAAACCGTATAATATGTAGGAGGTTTTAGTCCTGATACGAGAAAGGTTTGAGAAAGACAAGGAAGAAGTAGACTTCGATTCAGCTGTTTTTGCAGCAGATTTAGTTGGTCTTTTAGAAAAGGATACATAAAATCATCCTGGATGGCAAGAAACTATTGAGGACTTATTGATCTTGGCTCAGAGTTGTGCTAAGACATCACTAGACGTATTCTGGGACCAGTGTGAAATTATAGTTCAGGAATTGGATGCCAGGATTCTGGAGTTGGCTCCGGGTATTCTGAAACAGCTTCATATATGGATGCTATTTATACTCGCGCGATGTACCAGATTGTTGCAATTTTACAAGGAAAGTGGATAAGCTGAGGATGGACATGCCCTTCAGCTGCGCCAATCAACTATCTTGCATTCTTGCAGTTTGCAGAAAAAAGGTTTAAGTTCTGTTTCTGTAATGCTTGTTCCATGATTAGTTGGTGATTAACCATCCCCTAAAATTATTTATCTTTGATTTAATTTTATTTAGTTGGTATTTTTGGCTCATATAGCCAAATGTGTGGATAATGAGTTAATGACTAACTGATTGAACTGAGTGATTAATAATAAAATAGGTTTGAAAAGAACAGTCCTTCCTTTATAAATTCATTCTTTTTATACATCGATAATCATCCTAGATTACAAACTAGACGAAAACATGGATTTTAACTTTATTACATAATCTTAATTAAGAATCTTATTTCTGATTAGTGATAGATTTGCAACTACATCACTCATGTCCAATCTTTCTTGTGGCACTTCAGCTGAGCAAGAAAGTGCTACAACAAGTACAGAAATTAAGGCCTCCAACATCACACTCTTGTTCGTCTCATCCTCTTTGTCTATGTCTTCTATTAGAGTATGATCTAAAATCATGTCGATCTCTTCAGGTATAGCGTTTTTCACAAAGCTATGTAGGCTTAAGCCGCCTTTGAACATGTCATTAGTAGGCCTCATCCCTGTAAACATTTCGAGTAAAAGGATCCCGAAGCTATAGACATCACCAATGGTAGACACCTCATTTCCCACACCATACTCTGCTTTCAGATCATGCCTCAAATATTAGTACTATGAAAACATAGAATTTATGAGCAAATAATAAGAACACCAATTAAGTTGGGTTGTTACCTGGAGGTGTGTAACCAATAGTTCCTCTAACTCCAACAGAGCTGTACTGGTTTGCATGATTGCTATTGATGCCTTCTAGGAGTATCTTGGCTAGCCCAAAGTCACCGACATGAGCAACCAAGTCATCATCGAGGAGGATATTGCTCGGTTTCAAGTCACAATGAACTATGGGGGCACCACATTGATGGTGAAGGTAATCTAAGGATAATGCAACATCAACTGCAATATCAAGTCTTTGGCGAAAATTCAAGGTTCTTGATGTTTGATATGTGCTTTCAATATCATCATCTATTGCTTTCTGTAAATGCAACCAGTTTTCCAAACTTCCATTCACCATGTACTCATAGACTAATGCCTTAAAATCTCTACCTTGATGATCAACACTTGAGCAAGCTGTTATCACCTTCAGAAGATTTCGATGTCTAATGTCTCGAAGGACCTCACATTCAGCAATGAAACTCTTTGAAGCTCCGCGATACTCGAGGTTAAATATTTTGATGGCAACAGTTGATCCATGAGTCTCTAGGATTCCTTTGTACACAACCCCGAATGTACCACTACCAATCATATTTTCTGTGGAAAACCCATTTGTAGCTTGAAACAGAGTTTGGTATGATAAATTTGGAAAATTTTCCATACTATTGAAAGGTGTAGACTCCTGAATCCTCTTTTTCTTGCAGAATATGTACACCAGAAGTGAAGCTAGCAGCAAAATGACTCCAAAAAATGCAGAAAGAATTGTGACTATCAATTTTTTCCTCTGCACTGAACTTCTTTTCTGACTGTTTTGGCTTACGCTACAGCGGGGTAACTTCAGTTCAGGTATGCCTCCGCAGATCCTACTATTACCATTGACTAAAACATTAGTTGCATTGCTAAATACTCCGCCAATGGGTACTTTACCCTCAAGGTTATTGTGTGATATATTCAGCAATTGCAACTGCAGACTCTCTAGAAACTGTGGGATCGGACCTGACAAATTGTTGTATGACAAATCGAGCTCAACAAGACCCTTTAATGAGTGCAATGCATCAGGAATAGCTCCATGGAACTTGTTTTTTGCTAGGTACAGGTACTCTAGCGCGACACAACTACTAATGGAGTTTGGTATCTCACCTGATAACATATTGCTCCAGAGTATAAGGGCCTTAAGATTGCTTAGTTGTCCAACTTGATCAGGGAGAGAACCAACTAGTTTGTTTTTGGATAAATCGACTTGGATTGACAAGGAGGGAAGGTTAAATAATTCTAAGGGTATTCTGCCAGTAAGGTTGTTATTAGAAAGATATAATGATGTTAGTGATGTACAATTTCCTAGACTTGAAGGTATTTGGCCTTGAATTCGATTATTAGCTAGGGAAATGGTTGACAACCTAGTTATGTTTCCGATTGTAGGTGGAATGACCCCGGATAAATGGTTATTATTCAAATACAAGGTGTAGAGATTTTGGAGCTTGGTTATGTTTTGGGGTACGACCCCAGAAAGATTGTTATCATTAGCCAAAAATAAATGCAATTTCGATAAGTTTTCGATGCACATTGGAATTTCACCATATATGTGGTTATGATGTAAGAACAAGTAAGCAAGCAATGTGAAATTGCAAATGACTTGAGGAAAAGCTCCATAGAAGTTGTTTCGATCAAACTCTAAATATTCTAAGTTGGTAGAATTGGCCAAGGATGAAACAAAATTCAAATCTTCGGGTTGATTGTTACCTAAGCTGTTATTAGAAAGGACGAGGTGAGTTAGTCTAATTAACTTGTTTAGAGAAGGAACTTGTCCTCGAAGATTGTTATCATTGAGTTGGAGAATTTCTAGATTTGAACAATTGGATATTGAAGCTGGAATTTGACCAGTGAATCGATTAGAACCCAAAGACAAGAATGTTAGACGAGGGAGAGTATTGCCTAAATTCGAAGGAAGATATCCTCCTAAGTCATTTTCTCGGAGAGATAATATTGTCAACAATGAAAGTTTAAAAATTGAAAGTGGGACTATACCATGAAACTTATTGTTTTCTAAAGAAAGGACGGTCATATTTTTTAATTTTCCTAGACTATCCGAGATCCTACCATTAAAAAAGTTGTTATCAAGGCGCAACTCTTTAAGGAAACTTAAATTTCCTACATGGGAAGAGAGTGTACCTGTGAGATTTGCGGAACGCAAATCTAGTTTCATTACTTGCTTGTATTTACGACTACAAGTAACACCGTACCACTCACAAAAGTGCCGGGTGTCATTCCACGAGGTTATGACACCCGAGGGATCATCGCGTATTTGTGCTTTGATTTCAAGCAAAGCCAATCTCTCTGTTTCATTGTTCCCGCCCACTTTTGAGTGCTGAAAACACAAGAGCATAGACGTGGCGAAAACGATCAAGTTAAATACAAAGCTTGAGCCTGACATGCTTAATTTTTCGAAGATAATTGGTATAACTTCTCAAAAAAGAATAGAGAAAGATAACTCTTACAAAGTATGGTGTAAATTCATTAATGGTTTTCTGTAAACACTTACTATACGAAAACGTACGTGATAATCAAGGTGAAAGTTGAAAGAAAGATATACTCCGTCGTACTAGTCATTATTAGTAGGGATTAGGATGTGGAGACAATGAGATGTGTATGCAAGTTGGCAAATTGGCAAGTTGTGGGGAGGAAGACTAGACTTTGAAATTTCAACTTTGAATTTTAGACAATATTTTTTTCTTCTTTTTTGGTAGCATTTCGTTAACAGGTGCTTTTCTGGTGTGACTTGTTACTTTTTTAAAGGTTACTTATAGAGGTTACTTATTTAAGGGTTACTCATTTGGTTAATGATTACTTATTTTGGAGTTGCTCAATCAGTTTATACATTTTCGCCGGGGTTACTTATTCTGGAGTTATTTATAAGTTATTTATACGTAAAAGGATGGTGTGAATATGCTTGGCACTCATAGGAAGTGGGAATCGACACATACAATTAGGGACAACGATTAGGGACAAGGAAAGTAGGGAGCCGCCAACAAGTTTTTAAGGAGTTTGTAAATCGTTCACGGATCATTTAAGGCAACCACGATTAAGGGACAACGATAGGCAACAACAATTGACCCGTGAAGGTTACACCCAATTCATAATCCATGAGATTACTAACTTCATATGGTTCGAAACCACGAAAAGAGGATCGGGGATGATGGTACGAAGGCCCTGTTCTTTTGAGCTTCTAGGCAGAGCAGAGCAGATTTCAGCAGAGCAGAGCAAAACAGAGCAGAGCAGAGCAGATTTCATTAATATTAATATTATTATTATTACTAATATTATTATTATTATTATTACTATTATTATTATTATTACTATAATCATTAAATTTTATTTTTAAATATTAATTATAATTAATAATATTTATATTATTAAATATTAATTATATTATTATTATTAATATTATTATTATCAAATATTAATTATGTAATTATTAATATTATTATTATTAAATATTAATTATATTATTATTAATATTATTATTATTAAATATTGATTATTATTATTATTAAATATTAATTATATATTATTATTATTAAATATTTATTATATATTATTATTATTAAATATTAATTATATATTATTATTATTAAATATTTATTATTATTATTAAATATTATTTATATATTATTATTATTATTAAATATTAATCAAATATGTATTATTATTATTAAATATTATTTATATATTATTATTATTATTAAATATTATTTATTTATTATTATTATTAAATATTAATTATTATTATCATTAAGTATTAATTATTTATTATTATTGTTATTAAATATACATTATTATTATTATTATTATAATAATTCGATATTAAGTATTAATTTTAAGCAGAGCAGAGTAGGGCAGAGCATAGCAGAGCAGATTTGAGCAGAGTAGAGCAGAGCAGATTTCAGCAGAGCAAAGCAGAGCAAAGCAGCTCTAAAGAACGGGGCCGAAGTGAGTCATGGAGTCACATTCGCCCGTATTGGCCTATACTCGATTCTTATTGTGAAAAGCAATTCCCGCGATCTCAAAGGCATGCAAATAAATTATTCAATTCGCTCCAAACTATTATTAAGCTAAATTGGTTGAATATTAATGCAACATATAATTCTAAAATATTTGTGATCACTTTATTAAATAACAAGATTAAAGGAACCTAAACCGGTTGTCCAAATTATCTTATTAGGCGTGATTTTCAATTACATATTCCCTTTAAACATGAAATATGGTGATCATAAATAATAGAATAAATAAACATTAATATTGGAAGCAATTCAACAATAATAGCATTAGTCAAATCAAATAATAATAATAATTATGATATTAGCAATATAAAATAATAATAATTAATTAAATTAATAATTACTCACATTACGCGCGCTCCTTAAAATTGCTACATCATGAATAAATTGTTAGTAACTTCAATAAAAATAAATCAAATTGAAATAATTAAATTAAATAAAAGTAGAGTTGATTTGGTCCAAACCGTCAGTTATTTGTACCTTTCACGTCTTGGTTTAAGGACAGAACCTCGGGTGTTGTATGGACTCCTTGGAGTGCTTAAGGGAAGAATAGTGTAATTAAGAATATAGGTTTGAGGCTTAGAATATGAGAGAAAGAGAAGAGAATGATTTTTGGTGGAAAAGAGAGGAAGAGAGAAGGATTTGATGCTCAAGCTTGTTGATGATTGAAAAAAGGGAAATATGACCTCTATTTATAAGGAAAAAAGAGGGGTCAAATCAAGAAAAGATAAGAATTCGAATCAGATAAAACTCTTGCGATAGTCAGCAGTTTTTGCGGGTTTTGTTTTTATCATATCTTTTGATCCAGATATCGGAATAAGATGAATAAGATATCGTTGGAAAGCTCTTGAAGTCTACTTTCTAACCCAATTAAATCAGATTAAAATACTTTGTAGAATAAAAGATATGGCCGAAATAGTGGGACGGTGTCAGTTTTGGATAGAGTTTCGTATTTCGCTCATATCTTTTTCGTTATAGCTCGGAATTAATATTATAATATATCATTGGAAAGATAATTTCAAGATCTATCCAACCATATAAGAATTAGATAAAAACTATGAAGCACGAAAATAGTATCTGACAATCTTTGAACGTCTTTCAATTCGAATAGAATTAGGACTTTCAAAAAGAAAAGTTTTATTCAATTTCAAACTCTTTAATCTTATCTTTTCAAAAAGGATAACTAAAATATTTTAGAAACTTATAGAAGCTTCTAATTAATCCTAATTGGATTAGGAGTGGGATTAAATCCTTTGGACCCTCCACATGATCATTGGGTCGTAGGTAAGGTGGGCTTAGGTTCGGTTTGCACTCAGTTTAGTATTTTGGCCATAACTTATTCGTTATAACTCGGATTTGGGCTTATAATATATCATTGGAAATATCTTTTAAAGCCCTATCTAAAAATTTAATCATTGGACCCAGATTATGGACCAAAATAAACTAATCTAAACGTTTTTATAAAAAGGACACGAAATGAATGATTTTAAAGGACACGAAATGAATTATTTTAGGTTAAAGGCACGAAATAAGGAAAATAAGTTATGATTTGGTGAAATGGGTTAGTAATTGGGTTAGTTTATGAAATGTACTGGGAATGAACATGGATTTAAGCACTCTAAAGATTACATATTCAACCCGACTAATAATGACGGTGAAAAGTTGTTCATCATCGGGTTTGGTTTTGGGGAGACATTTTTAGGTGTCTATAATAACGATGTGTATATATAAATAAATATCCTTTAATATAATATTTGTTATAGAACTCTTAACTAGGTTAGAACCCGTGCGATGCACGGTTCATATAAAACCTATTTTTAATTTATACATTTTAAAGCTAAATCGCTATTATACATGAATATAAATAAGAATTATGTACATTTTGTAGTTTTAAAATTTTTTATTTTCATCAAAATTATGATATAGTGTCTGTTCAACGTTGTCTAATTCATAGTTCAATGTAGGAGGTGATCATTTATTAGTGTACTATTGAAATTTGTTTGAATTTCCTATGATAAATTGATAGGTTTTAGTTGTAATTAGAAGCTTCTAATATTTAAATTTCAAAAAGGTTAAATATGATAACTCTACAAAATAAAATAAAAAATATAAAATTTTTTTTTGAAAAAGATGACATCATCATTGCATTTTGTAGACACCTACTTTTGGCCTCTTGTCCCGACAGGAAGTGCGATTATGTTACAAAAATCGTTCTTCATGCTAGATCAAAGTTGAAATATTTATGGACTACGAAGAGATTTATGAAGTAAGTTAAAACCCATATTTGAGACCAAGTTATCTTAGAGCCTTTTCCAATTACTATTTAGGCCTAAACATGTTCATACATGTTTAAACTTGATTAATAACGGACCCAAATGCGTCAAATGCGATGATTGGATCCAAAGGATTTTACATTATTGAAAACCGATCCAAACAGATAAATCAACCATCAAATTTTTGTGCATGGCCTATACAAATGGATAGCCCTTTCAAAGAGCTTTCCAACGGTATATTATAAGCCCAATTTTGAGATAAAATGAAGAAGTTATGATCAAAACACTAAACCAGGCCCTAAAACCGACACCCTTGCACTCCAACGGCCATATCTTTTGATTCATAACCGATTTAACCTAATTTTAACGGTATTCGAAAGGAGACATTCAGAGCTTTCTAATGATATCTCACACGCCTTTATCCAACTTTCCAATCAATGTTATAGAAGTTTTAAAAACGCGTTTTCGTATAAGGCAGACCGCACTCGGCGCAACTCATTGAGATGCGCACGACACCCAGCGCGACTAAGATATTTGCACGCGCCACCTGACACGACGGCTCTAAAACCCTACACCTAGATTCCTACGCCTATAAAAAGGGGTCTTCGTTCAGCACTAAACAGACAGAAAAACAGAATTGAAAAAACCTAAATTCTGAAATCCTTAATCCATCAAACCCTCTTACTATCGTACCATTTTTCTTCTCTCTTCCCAAATACTTTCCAACCCTAATTGAATCCATTGAAGTCCTTGGAGGTACGAAGAAGAAAGAAAGTCCATAAACACATAAGACGGACGTCTAAGCATAAAAGAAGAACGTTAGTTTTATGAGCACTTAGATAAATCACTTTTCTTTTATTGTTTGATAACTTTAATTGATTAATTAGTGTTGTTTGATTACTTTAAAAAAACTTTTAATTAATTAATTCACATAGTACTCTTTCGTTAATCAAGACTAGAATTGAATAATTAATTGTTGTTTGATCACCTAAGTCAAGGCGAATCTTGTTTATTTATAGTTCTTTTCACGAATATTGATTAAATAAGAATAACGACTTTTGCAATGTAATTCCTACGTGATTGATGCGTGTAAATAAAATCAACTAACTTAGTTTTAAGTATCACGTTGCATATATTGTTTGGTGATAAATTGTGAAAAAGGGAGAGCTAATAGAGGCCGTACTAGGGTTAGGATAGCGATTCCCCTCTAAAGAAAACGTTATCTTAGTACTGCACCCGAACTCATTTCTGGTTTATGTAGACCAATTTGGGCATGGGTAAACTTACGATTCGTGCTAATTATCCCTTGAACTCTACTTGGGAGAAAGACATGAACGAGGTTTATGAGTTTTCCTAAAACTCATTGGCGTCCTACTTGTTTCTTACAAATAAGCGTGATGATAGAATCAATTCTAATTGAAGGTTCCCCAAACAGTCAAGAATTCAAATTCTAATACACCATAAAAAGTGTAAAGTCCTAGGCTTTTAAAGGGTCATGGCCGTTTAAGGAGAAAGATCTCTACGATGGGAACACTCTCCTTACACTTTAAGCGTGAAATTTTTTATTAAGAGAGCAACACGTGGGCAGTGGTGACATCAGCAACTTCTATTTTAGTAATAGTTAATAGATATTTTCCTGTGAATCGATTATATCCTAACGACAAGAATGTAAGATTAGGAAGAGTATTGCCTAAATCCGAAGGAAGATTTCCTTTTAAGTTATTTTGTAGGAAAGATAATTGTGTCAATAACGATAGTTTAAAAATTGAATGTGGGACTATACCATGGAACTTATTGTTTTCTATAGATAAAACAGTCAAATTCTTTAATTTTCCTAGACTATCCGATATCCTACCATAAAAAAAGTTATTATCAAAGCGCAACTCGATAAGAAAACTTAAATTTCCTATATAGTAAGAGAGTGTACTTGTGAGATTTGCGGAATGCAGGTCTAGTTTTGTTACTTGCTCGTATTTACGACTACAAGTAACACCGTACCACTCACAAAAGTGTTGGGTGTCATTCCATGAGGTCATGACACCCAAGGGATCATCGTGTATGTGTGCTTTGATTTCAAGCAATGCTAACCTCTCTGTTTCGTTGTTCCCAGCTCTTGAGTGCTGAAAACAGGAGCATGGACATGGCAAAAACGATCAAGTTAAATGCAAAGCTTGAGCAGGACATGCTTAATAATGTTCAAATTGAAAATAAGTTTGCACCATATATTTTTATAACAACTAGTTTTAAAGAATATAGAAAGAAGTCTTACAAATGATTGTTTACACTTCGTATACAAAAGCATACGTGAAAGTCAAGGTCGACAAGGTGAAATAAAGTTGGAAGAAAGGTATAAATAGGAAATTCATTAGTAGGAACTAGGAATTTAGGAAATGGGGACATGCATGCAAGTTGTGGAGTGAGGAGACTAGACTTTAAACATTGAACTTTGAATTTTAGACCGAGATCAACGACTTTTAGAGCTAACATTCTATGTTTTGTGTTTTGTGGAAAAAAGTTATTGAAAATGCTTTGTTTTTGCATATTAATAATTAATTCGGTCTACCTAACATACAAAATAGGCATTTTCAATTCTTTATTTTTAATTTCAAATTGAGCATTTTTTTTAAGGAAAATTTGTTAAAAACCACATCCAAATACACCACTTTTCTAATTAAACACCCTTTTTTCTACGAAATAAAAAACTATACCCCTAAAATGCAAAATCAGTAGGTATCACCACCCCTCCTCTATTTCAGATTATTTTTCGACTAAGATTCAATGTGTAATCACCCTATTGGTAAAAAATTACAATACTTTAAAAAATAAAATAAAGTCAATTTTAATTTTTAAAGAAAAAGAAAAGTCCCCCTAACCCTAGCCTCGCTAGCAACCTCCGAGTCCTCCCCCTTCTCCTACCACCCCACCCAAACTAGCCACTTGTCGTACCACCCCCCTACCCCAACCAACCACCTCCAACCATTATCCCTTCCGGCGAACCCCATGAAGCCCCACCCCACCACTCTTCACCGTACCTTAGAATCATTTGAGTCTTCTAATTCCCGACGATTTTACACCCGAACTAAACATTGCTGGTGACTCATCATCATCAGGTATCTCTTCTTCACGGGGAAGGGGGGCCGAAAGCAGGGACGGGAAAGGAAAGGGGTGCCTGAAATCGTTGGTGGGATTCACTAGTAGGGGTATTAATTAAGGGTGGTTGTTTAAGGTGGGGTTGGTCCGGCGGGTGGCCTGGTTGGTTTAGATGGGATTAGCTCTTTCGGTGGGGTGGCAGGAAAAGGGGAAGGGGTGGCTGAGGGAGGACTAATCAAAAGTGGAGAGGGTCCAATTGGTAGTAAGTAGGGGTAATATCGTATTTTCACGGCTTAAGTTGGGGGCCAGCTGGGTTAGCAAAACGGCCTCACTGTACTCAGTCATGAAATTTTCACGAAAATTCATTTGGCGAATTGGCGCCTTTGCCATTTTCTTTAAAAAATTTCAACTTTCTGGAAAGTAATTTAGAGAGAGAAAGTTTGACCAAGACAAAGAAAGTGCAGCAAGAGAGAGAAAGTGGAAGCAGGAGAGAGAAAGTGCGAGCAAGAGACGCTTCAATTCTCCTTGTCATCTTCTTGTGTAAGGTACATCTGAATTGAATTTCTGAATTAGTGTGAAAATTAGTGATTAGTTGTATATTTGTTTGATTAATTCTAAAATTAGAAGCATTTGAATAATTTATGTAATTTTCATTCACTTGTTTTTGTAATTGACTAAAATTGCTCCATATGACTTGTTAATTTTGGTAGATCATTTCTAGGGTTATAATTGAAGACCATTAGTTCAATTTAGGGTTTGTGAAATAGGGATAAATTGGTTGTTTGATTAATTTGGGCATAAATTTAGGGTTTTAGATGAAGAGCGGTAGCTCAATTCAATTCAATTTAGTGTTGATGAAGCTGTGTATGATGTTTGTAGAAGGATCATTACCTCAATTTAGTTCAATTTTGGGTTTTAGTTTACTTCCTTGCTCCATGGCAATCTTATACATTAATTTTATGGATTGTCAGCTATCTTGTACTCTTGGTATTTTAATAAGCTAGTTATTTCTACTTTAAGTGTACATTTAGTTCTTAGTTAGCCAGTGGGATCAACCATTGGAAAGAATATCAGAGACATCTGAGAAAGATCTGATTGAATCAGGCGTGTGTTTGCCATGATAGTTTTACACTTCAGAGAACGAGACAAAGGTGAACTACGGCAGAGAATGACAACAAATAGAGATATGGAGAGGAAAGTTAAGAACTTGGGGAAAGAAGATATTAAAATGCAAAAGAAGATGGTTCTGGCTTCTAGGGAGTCTGATGGTCTCTCCTTATCTGGCAATGTTGTTTATCAGAGTGATACCAGTAGCAAGACTAGTTTACAGGCTGGTCTACAGCATGTATTTGAGGCCTTGGGTAGGTTTACAACAGATTCTGTGAAATTTTATGAGGAGCTCCTTCAGCGCATTGAAGAGGTGTTACGAGAACATGGAAATGTTTCATATAGTTAACATTGCAGTAGAATTGTGTTGATCTTAAATCCTAAATACTTGCTTGTTGGATCTGCAATATGCTGTTCCTCAGTGTCTTGTGCAGCAACACCCTGGAAATTAAAGCAAGAGCTTTTGGCTTTGGTGAGGAGTTGGATGACCATTGCCTAAACAGGTAAATTGTAATTACTTGAATTTTGTACCGATAGGAGCTATAGTTTAGGACTTTCTGGTTTGGGGGCACGCAAGTCTTGTCTTTGTAAGTGCCCAGAATTTAGAGATGTACCGTGTATAGAAAATCTTGGGGAACAGGTGTAAGAGTTATTTAGTTGTAAAGAATCTTGGAGACTGACATTGAGGCCTATTTATTACATACACCGATATAAAATTCTTCTGAAATATTCATTTGTTTGGTATTTCTATCAGGTTTGGCATATTCATAAAACGAGAAAGCAAACAATTAAGCACTTGAACCCCATCCCTCCACCTCCTCTCTCCTATGACTTGATCTACTGTCTTGGTTGGACAGATATATTTGCTTGTAAAGCTAAGACTACGCAATAACTTCTATAATGTTTTTACTAGAGTCGCCTAAGGTGCAGGGTTTTTCAGTCTCCGGTTCATCTTGAGATATAACACATAGCTAGCAAACTGAGATTTGAGGAAAATTAAACTGATCGCAGCCCATATTATTAATTTTGTAATTGTAATGATTATTACTTCCTTAAATTGTTGGTTTGTATTCTAAGTCTCTATCTAGAATGACTAATTCTGTTTGAGAGGGAATAACAATCTGTTTTAGATTCAGATATCCGCTCTTATGACAATCTGTTTATTAAAAATTAGCTTTTTATGGTGAATATATCAGTATTAGCTATGTTTGATTTCAGTATTCGAAAATAGCATTGGTTCTGTGTATTTGGTTGTGTGCTATGCCTGTGCTTTTGTGTTCACTCTATTTGCAAAGTGAAATAAGATTGACCTTTGAGTAAACTTTGTGAGAATAGGTAGTGAAAACTAATTCAAAAGTGAGAAGGGAGTATTTGCTGGTGTTTTCTAGTACCCTTTTGCTGCTATGGAGGTGAAGCTTTTTTCTTCTAGCTTTCAAAAGTGATTATTGTTAAATGAGAGAATAATTTTTTAGGTATCAATTTTGTAAGATGGATTGAGGCTAAAATTGGTGTGAGCTTAAATAAAAAGCTGCTAAGGCCATTACTTCATTCATCTATGTAGGTTTTTCAATCCCAATCAATTGCAAAGTATCATGGTCCGAGTGTTTTGACACTGGATCGTGCGGCGCGCGCTTGTCTATTAATGACAAGGACGCAAGCCTATCTTAAGGGAGGTTCATGAGCACACAGCAACACGGACCAAAGGTGTCTTAAAAGGGCACACGATGACAACGAGTGCGGAGTCGGGGCTTGTGACGGCCGATACTTCGAAGCGGGCACAAGCGGAACCGACGAGATGAAAGTGTATCTTGGGTAAAGCTGGGCGTGGGCCGGGTCAGCACGCGGGCGGCCCGGGCACGGCACGAGGATGGCCCGGCACGGCACGGCCCGCCGGCAGGCCCGGCCCGGCACGATGGCACGCCCCTCGTGCCTCGTGCGGGCTGCGGTTAAAAAAAACCAAAAAACAGCCCGGCACGGCACGAGCCCGGCCAATAGCCCGCAGGCACGGCCCGCAGGCACGGCCCGCAGGCACGGCCCGCAGGCTAACGGCTATAAGGCTGGTTGTGTTTTCCCTCCAACGGCCATAAACGGCCATAAACGGCTATAAACGGCTATATTTTCACCTATAAATACCACCCTAAACTTCCAATTCTTTCCACAACTCAACTTCTCATCTCATTCTCTTACTCTCTTATTCTCATAATCTCATTATTCTCATATATTATAATTTATAAATTATAATCTCTTAATATTTCTTAATCTCTTATTCTCTTATAAATTTTACATTTTTAATATTATTAGTCTACTACCAAAAAAAAAAAAAAAAATACTTTGTTATATTTACATTCGGGAAATTATAATTTCGGGAAATTATAAATTCGAGAAATTATAAATTTGGGAAAGCGTTGAAGCGTCGTTGTAAGATCTAACTCAACTTTATTTTAATTTGTTATTGTTATTGTTATTATTATTGTTGTTATTATTATTATTATTATTATTATTATTATTATTATTATTATTATTATTATTATTATTATTATTATTATTATTATTATTATTATTATTGTATACTTGGAACTACTTAATTACATAAAAACTAATTTCTATTTTAATTGTGGGTTATTTGGATTGTTGAAATCTGTCTAAGGCGGGATTTGGGCTCTGGACAACGTCGATCCTAACCATAACCTACCTGGGATCTCATTGATTTAGATAATCTACTATTATTATAATTATTTTTGAAAATTTATTAACTTACTAATTAAGTAATAATTAAGAAAAAAAACTTACTTATACTTGTTAATTGTTATAATTTGTTACTTTGTTAGTGTTATAAACTTATAATTGTTAATTTGTTATAATTGTTAATATTGTTGTTAATTATTATTTATTAGTTAATAATCTTAATTAATCATGGCATCAAACCCGAACCAATCCTCCTCTAAAAAAGCCAAATCTAAACGTCCATTTGAAGGCTCTTCTATGCCCCCCCCTACAATGCAATTCCCTACAATGGCCAATCCCACCCACCCCGGGTTTTCTACCGGTTTTCCCACCGGATTAGATCAACAAGGGACATTCCAACCATGGCAAAGCACCCAATCTCCACCTTATTATGCCTCCGCACATGATATGCCTTTTGAATTTAACTATCAAACAAGTCAAGCAAGCAACACACAACCTGCCGGCTCTAGTGACCCATCCGTCCAAAATACTATTCCCCCATCTGATAACCCATTCATTGAATGGTACACCGAAGAAGAAATGGCCCTTTTGAAAAACCGAAAGAGTAAATGTTGGCAATATTTCTTGTTAAGTAAAGATGGTGAAAAAGCCAAGTGTAAAACTTGTGGTAATATTTATTCGGCTCCAGCCAAAGGCGGTACGGGGCACCTAAACCGACACAGTGAAAAATGTGGTGCCCCTAGTACTGACCCAACTCAACCAAAAATTTCTCAATTCCATCCTTATGGCTTCACTTACAATTATGAGAGGGATAGGGATGAACTTGGGAAAATGATAGTCCAAGCCGAACAACCTTTTCTTTTTTCTGAAAGTGATCCGTTTAACAATTACATTAAACGAGCACTACAACCCCAACACAAAAAAATCTCCCGGAAAACCGTTAAAACAGCTGCCATGAAAACTTACTTAGAATATAAAATGAAATTAATTGAAGAACTTAAAACTCTTACTTCAAGAGTTTCTATAACTTCTGATGCATGGGATGGTGGTTATGGTTTACATTATTTGTGTGTTACTTGTCATTGGGTTGATAGTGAATGGTTATTGCAAAAACGTATTATTTATTTCAAATTGCTTGAATACCCCCATACGGCCTTTAATATTTCTAATTGTATTATGAGTGCTCTTGATGAATATTGTCTTAGGGACAAAATCATGTCCATGACGTTTGATAATGCAACATCCATGACGGCTAGTGCTAATCTAATAAAACCAAACTTGTATAATGTCATAATGGATGGAGATGCATTACATATTAGATGCATTTGTCATGTTTTAAACTTGTGTGTTAAGGATGGACAAGAAGCAATTGGTCCATACTATTCCAAAATTCGAAATGCTGTTTTGTCTATTATGTCTTCTAGCAGTAGGTATCAGGAATGGAGGCGATATCTTAAGCAAAATAAGATAAAGCCTATTAGAATTAAAACGGATTGTCCAACTAGGTGGAACTCCACCTATGACATGTTGAGTCAGGCACTTTCGTATAGAGTTCCATTTTCATTGTTTTACAATAATAAGTATCCGCAATTCATGATAGCAGACTCCGATTGGGATAATTGTGAAAAATATATGCAATTTTTACAATTATTATATAGTATGACTCACTGTTTTTCTTCTGTTTATGTTCCTTGCATTCATTCTTTCCTTCAAAATGCATGTTTATTTGCTCAACTTCTTTATGAACATCGATCACAACAAGATTACAATGATTATGTTCCACAAATGGAGGCTAAATGGCGTAAATATTACACTAAGCTTCCTATGGTTTATATGTTTGCTTCTATTTTAGATCCTAGATCAAAGTATGATGGCACATTTATGCTAATTGATATTTACTATGAATGCATGCAATTCGGTGATGGTGTCGAAGAATATAAAAATCATGTGAAAGATAAATTTTTTGAGTTATATAGAGTTTATGAATCTAAATATGGAACCGTCACTCATTTTGCCCCTTCTCAAACATCCAAAAGCGTAAGTAAAACGGGCAAAAGTTTGGCGGCCCAAGCTGCTAACATGTTATCTAAGTTTTCAGGTAGTGGATCATCTTCAAGGCGATCACAAAGCGATGTTTCGGAGTTGCAAATGTATTTAAACTACGACTTCATGAAAGGCTTGGACGAAGATTCGAGGTTGGGGATGGACATCCTAGATTGGTGGAAATCCCAAAGCACAAAGCATCCTATTTTGGCGGCAATGGCACGTGATATTTTCAACATCCAAGCCTCCTCCGTTGCCTCGGAACGAGCTTTTAGTGCTTCGGGAAGGGTTCTAGACGATAGAAGAACAAGTTTGAAGCCCGAAACACTAGAAATGTGTGTTTGCTTGAAGGATTGGATGGATGCCCAAGAACGCATCCAAGATCGTACTTTTACGGCCAAGGACAACATCGATGGTTCCGATCGTTCTGGTTCAACTAGCTCCTCCGCATTAGCTAGTGAACATGAAGCCGAAGATGAAGACGAAGAAGATAATGAAGACCTTGATTGAAGATTACCAACAACTCGAGAATTAATATTAATTAGCGAAAATTCTAGTATTTCCTATGTACTCTATTAATTAGTGAAATTGTTAGTATTTCCTATGTTGGCTATGTACTCTATTAACATTAGCCGTATAATAAAATAACAAAATAAGTTATTCATCAATTATTGTTAGTTGTACACTTGTACTTCATATTATCTTTTACTTAATAAATTTTTATGAATGAATTTTTTCAACTTTTAAATTTATGGAATATGTTATATACTTATATTGTTATTTAATTTTTGTCTAATACTTATATAGTTATATGAATAATATGATATATAGTAAATTATGAATGAACAATAAATATTAATATAATTTAAACAATATTTAATATAACTTAACTCCATAAAAAATTTAATAATTATTAAATTTAAATATTAAATTGTATAATTATTCAATTCAATTTTTTCTTTCATAAAAAAAATTCAAGTTTTTTTAAAGTTTTTTTTTTTTTTTTTTTTAAAAAGAAAAAGAAAAAAGGGTAAGCCGTGGGCCGGCACGACGACCGGCACGGTGGCCGGCACGACGGCCGGCACGGTGGCCGGCACGACGGCCGGCACGGTGGCCGGCACGACGGCAGGCCCGGCACGGCACGACAGGCACGGTGGGCCGTGCCGTGCCATGGACAGAGATGCTTGAAGGCAGGCCCGGCACGGCACGGCCCGCCTCCACCGTGGGCCGTGCCAGGCCCGGCACGACACTGTACCAGGCCCGCCTAGGCACGGCCCACGGCAGGCCCGGCACGGCACGTGCCCAGCACTAATCTTGGGTCTCTTGGTTTGGTGGGGATGCTTTAAAACAAGGCAAGCACAATATCTATAAAGGCTTAAACAACACACAAGTCTTAAAGCAATAGCAACGGGGTAGGGAGCTTAGATTCAATAACCATTCGCTCCCGAAAGAGCTTTATATAGTATTACTTGAGAATTACAAGTGAACGTTGAAATGACAGTAACACAATAATTCTCCCTAGAGCCTAGAAAATAAAAAGAAAGACTTAAGAAACAATACATAAGGGAAAATACAAAGAAAATAAAGGAGAATACATAATTAAGAGGTTGGATTCTAACATCCTCCCCCACCTAAGCTGTCGACGTCCTCGTCGACTTACAAAACATACTCTAGAGATCCTAGCAGCTTCAGTCTTCTGGAGTAGGAGTGGCTCTTGTTCTTGTCCTGATGTTGGCGCGGTAGCTAACGTTGCGGTTGCTGTCTTCGGGATCTGGATGATAAGGTTTGAGACGACTAACATGGAAGACGGGGTGAATCCTCATCCACGCAGGCGGTTCCACCTTATAAGCATTCCTCCCAATCCGTTTAGTAATACGAATGGGACCTTCGTATTTCCGAATCAGACGACGATCTCTACCTCTTAGAAATTTCAACTGTTCTGGTAAGACCTTCACTATCACCATATCCCCAACTGCAAAATCCATCGGCCTTCTGTTTTGATTAGCCCATTTCTTCATCCGACGCGAAGCTCGCTCTAGGTAGGCTTTTGCAATGTCGGTGTTCTGTTTCCACTCTCTTGTAAATTCCCGAGCTTGAGCGCTCCTTCCACCTTCCCAATTGGCCACTGTGTGCGGAAGGAGAGGTTGTTTACCCATGATCAGCTCAAAGGGGCTTTTGTTGGAGGAAGAGCTCCTTTGAGCGTTGAAGTAAAGTTGTGCGACGTCCAAAAGTCTCACCCAATCTTTCTGATTAGCGCTCACAAAGTGACGCAAGTATTCTTCAAGAAGCCCATTGAATCTCTCCGTCTGTCCATCGGATTGAGGGTGGTGGCTTGACGACATGTTGAGATCAGACCCTATCATTTGGAATAGCTCAGACCAAAATATGCTCGTGAATCTGGTATCCCTGTCGTTCACTATGCTCTTCGGCAATCCCCAGCACTTCACAATATGTTTAAAGAAGAGCGACGCCGTTTCTTCTGCTCCACAAGCCTTCTGCATGGGCATGAACATTTCATATTTGGAGAACCTGTCTATCACCACCATGATAGAAGAGAACTGGTCCACCTTCGGGAGGCCGCTAATGAAGTCCATTGACACACTCTCCCAAGGTCGAGTGGGAACTGGAAGGGGTTTTAGGAGACCTCCGGGTTTTTGTCTGTCAACCTTGTCTTGCTGGCACACAAGGCAAGTTTTGGTGTAGCTCATCACATCTTCCTTCATTCCTGGCCAGTAGTACCCCATCAGGAGTAGACCGAGGGTTCTCTGCCAGCCTGGGTGTCCCGCCCATAGCGTGTCATGGCATTCCTTCAGCAACATTTTTCTCAATCCTCCTGCTTTAGGGATGAAAAGCTTTATTCCTTTGGTGAAGATGAGTCCGTCGTCCAACCAGAAGCGTCTAGTCTTCCCTTCTTCAATCAACTTCGTTATGGACTTTGTCATCGGATCATCTGGGAGATAGGCTCGCACTTGATCTCTCACGGACGTGGCAATGCTGCTTGCATTCATTGGCGCTAGCTTGTACATTGCAGCAAGATCGGCATGCCTACTCAGGGCATCCGCCACTCTGTTGCTGGACCCCGTTCTATAAGTGAACTCCACGTCGAAATCGGCTAAGGCCTCTTGCCACCGGGCTTGTTTTCCTGTCAGCTTGGGTTGGGTGAGAAAGTGACTCGCCGCGGTGTTGTCTGTGCGGACGGTGAACTTTGATCCCAACAAATAGTGTCTCCATCCTCTTAGGCAGTGCACAATGGCTAATAGCTCCTTTTCCTGTGCCGCATACCTCCTCTCAGCGTTATTTAACTTCCTGATTTCGAATGCAATGGGATGCCCTTCCTGGAGGAGCACTCCTCCTAGAGCAAAATCTGAAGCATCCGTCTCGACCACAAATGGTTTGGTGATGTCTGGAAGGGCAAGGACCGGCTCCTTCACCACTGCTTCTTTCAACTTCTGAAAAGCTTCCTTCTGTGGGCCTGACCATTCCCAACGACTTTCTTTCCTCAATAGATCGATGAGCGGACTTGAGATCTCTGAAAAGTTTGCTAATCCTAGAAAGGATCGCAGTTCGGAGGGGTTCTTGGGATCTTGCCAATCGCGAACAGCACATATCTTCTTCGGGTCCATCCTCAATCGACCCTTCCCCACAAAATGCCCAAGAAACCCGACTTCTTCTTGCGCAAAGGCACACTTTTCTCGCTTCACAAACAGGTGATGTTCTCTCAACTTCTCGAAGACCAATCTGAGGTGCTCGAGGTGCTCTTCAAAAGTCTTGCTGTAAAAAACAATGTCATCAAGGTACACAACCACAAACTTATCAAAGTATTCTCGGGATACTTGGTTCATCAGAGTACAGAATGTAGCAGGTGCATTCGTCAATCCGAAGGGCATGACTAGCCATTCGTACGCCCCGTATCTCGTCACACAAGCAGTTTTTGGTTCATCCCCTTCGGCAATGCGAACTTGGTGGTAGCCAGACTTCAAGTCTAGCTTGGTGAAATACACTGCATCCCCTAACTGATCGAACAGATCCGCCACCAAAGGAATAGGGTAGTGATTGCGCACCGTAACCTTATTCAATGCTCGGTAGTCGATGCACAATCGAAGACTCCCATCTTGTTTTTTCTGAAAGAGCACGGGGGCCCCGTAAGGAGCCTTTGATGGGCGGATGAAGCCTGACTCGAGCAAGTCCTCCAATTGTCTCTGGAGTTTTGCCAATTCCGGGGGAGCCATGCGATAAGGGCTTCGCGGTGGGGGTTTCGCCCCTGGAACCAGCTCAATCTCATGGTCCACCGCTCTTCTAGGTGGGAGAACTTTTGGTAGATCTTTCGGGAGAAGGTCCTGTAACTCTGTTAGAAGCTCGACAAGGGCAGGAGGAAGGTCTCCGCTTACTTCATCTTCCTTAGCGGAAAGTGTTGCGAGAAACGTGGGCTCGTTCCTCTTCAACCCCTTCTCTAATTGCATTGCTGAAAGGAGGGGCCCTTTCGGCCCTTTTCCAGGATTGCAGGTTCTGAGGAGACATGGTTGTTGCCCGGGCACAAGTATAGATCTAAGGTGCGGCATTGGAACTGCCTTACTAGAGTGTAAGAAGTCCATGCCGAGCACCAAGCTGAAGTCATCCATGGGCGCCACGCTAAAGTCCACCTGTCCGCTCCAATCTCCTAGCTTCATTGTCACTCTCTTAGCAACGCCGTGGATTGGATTGGCAGCCGAATTTACCGCTTTCATACTACCTCCTTCTGATAGCAGCTTCAACCCCGGTCTTTTTGCCTCCTTTTCTAAAATGAAGTTGTGGGTAGCACCTGTATCCACCATGGCTTGAGCTTCCTTGCCATTTACCAACACCTTCACATACATTAACTCAGAGTTTTTGGGT